>NC_142650.1:3002500-4252500 GCF_055504915.1 Nelumbo nucifera
CTGAGGTTTGTGCCCTTTGGAAGGTCTTAGAATTGCAAAAGTCCAGCAGATCACTTCTCTGGCCATAGAAGGGAACTCAAGAAATGTCAGAGAGTGGCTTTCTACTCATGGTCCAGGGCCTCCAGGCCCTTGGAAGCTTACTCATTTTTAATCTCTAATATAAACTGCAGCTTTAGATGGATTCCTGGAAGCTTAAATCAGTTGGCAGATGGCCTAGTGAAATCAGGGATGGGAAGGGATTCCTTGTGCAGTGCAAGCACAATGACTTTATGTGCTGGCTTTTTTCTTTCTTTTTTTTTTCAAGGCCCGTCGTACATCTTCACATGTGCATCCCCTCCTTTTGATTAATGAAACCGGTTGCCCTTCTCTTCAAAAAGGAACAGTAGAGTGTTTCAATCCAAAGACCATCCTGTTGAGCCTGTTATTACCTTATCTTTTGACTTCATTAGAATTTAGTTGAATTGTAATAGTTTTTTTTAGAGTAATTCCAGCCCTTTTTTCTTGGCTGTGATTTTTTTTTGGGGTGGGGGGGTCTTAGGTGCCCTGTGGATTGATGTACAGAATTTCATTATACAGAGGGCTATAAATAACTAATAACTTTTTTGGGTAAGAATACAATACTTCATATTACTAACCAAAAAGTTTTACCTAGTCTTTTTTTTTATGAATAAAAAGTTTCACCTAGTCCACAAAAGCAAATAACAATAGATATTGCCGTTGATTGATTCTGTGGTATTGCCAAAGAGAAATTTAACAGAGATGATTCAGGACTGAATTACAGTTTCCTACCTTACATTGAACTTATAAACCATGTAGGGTTCACCTCCATCTAGTACTTCCAGAAGATTTTCACTTCGACTTTTAGAACTTATACTGGAAGAACTCAGTACACCAGAAACTGCATAACTGGCATGTCTAACTACTTCTAGTTCTGACAATATTGTCTTTCTTAGGCTTTCTGTGGCTAACTCAACCTGTGACAGAAACAAAACTGAATAAATCAAGGGCATCTAAAATCATTAATAGCATGTTTTTTTATAGTTAACAGTAAGTATATCCATTGACAATAAAGAGGATTAATAACATTTTCCAAAAAAAAAAAGTTCTTACCAACCTTTTTAAAAGCAACCATGAAGTTAATATAGTAATGTGATGCATATGACTCAACAATAAAACAGGTCAGCAAATGCCGTGGCTGATGCTATGGCTAAGCAAGGGGTTAACAGAAGGTAAATGTTCTAGGGACCAGTAGGGTTTCCCTGATGTACTAGTAACAAATTTACTTCCATAATCCATATGTTCAAGGGAAGGGGGCTGCAGCTAGCCTGTAGGGTTGCCCGCACTGTAAATTGCATTTTTTCATTCTTTTTATAAAGCACAATTACCAAGCAAATATGTGTCACATGATCAGAATTGGTCTTGGGAGAGGGAGCTCATTGCCGGTGGGTGGATTTGTGACAAAGTGTCATCATTATCTGATTATCATCATCTAAGCCTTATCCCAAGTCCTAACTATATGGGATTGGCTACATGAACCCTGTTTCACCATTCTGTTTTGTTTATCACAAAAAGATAATTTAGGACCCATAAGAGTTTGGGCAAAAAGTTTTAAATACCAGCTTCCTCCCGATGCAACCCTCCTTTGTCCGGACTTGAGACCAGCAGTGTAAGACAAGCTCACACTGGCAGAGTAATTTGTAACAAAGTGTAATTCATAAAATAAAGGCGCCATGCCTTAAGCTGTACTCTACTGTTTCTCAATTGTTCATGGGAGTGAGGGCCTGTTTGTTTCCTCTTAACTCTTATCTCTTAAGAGGAATCTTTTGACTTTAAGAGAAAAATGGTTGTTCGTTTCCTCTTATCTCTTATCTCTTAAAGTGCAATCATACAACTTTTTTGTTTTCCAATGATGCCCCCAAAAAGACAAACAAAAACTCTCATATATGGGGTCAAAATGGATATTTGATAATTTTCAAAATTTAGAATTCAGAATTCAAAGCAACATTCTCTGCATTCAGTGTTCAGAGGAAAGAAAAGTTCATCAATACCAATATACCTCTTAGTGTAATTATTGCACTTTCAGATGTTAGACTTCAGAGCAAACGAACATGCCCTGAGTTTTCTCTGACCATTTTATTAATGAATTATCAAGTGTGTCATTGATCAAGCATACATACAGACACATGTATTTTTAAAGCCTCAAATATTTGATATGAAGAGGCAGCTAGCTTAGTTTTATTTATAAATTATAATATTCTGTGGGGGATATAAAAGCCTTACCCTTCAACAAACTTTATTTAAGAATTAACAAACACCAAAATATATAATGAATATCACAACACCCATGCTGGTTAGTCCCCAAAACCCAAACCAAAGAAACAGACTGAACAATTTCATGCAGTATTGGTTACAATGGCGTACTGAAAAAGAGATAGCAGATGGTTCATCATCATCATCATCTAAGCCTTGCCCCAACCATATGGGTTTGGCTACATGAATCTTGCTTTGCCATTCCATTCTGTTCGGTGCTATATCCATTGTTAAATTATGGGCACCTAAATCAGTTCTTATTACTTCCACTCAAGTTCTTTTTGGTCTGTCCCTAGCTCGTATAGTCCCTTCAACTTGTAATAGATCATTTTTTTCTAACGGGTGCTGTAAATGGTCTTATGCATGTAATAATACCATCTCAATCTACTTTCTCTCATTTTATCACATATTGGAGCTATTCCTAGAATCCTACATATGACTTCATTTTTAACCCAGTCCTAGTTTTACCACTCATCCATCTAAGCATTCACATTTCTGTAACTCGTTTTTTTTTTGGATATGCTGTTTCTTAACAGCCCCACACCCTGCTCCATACAACATATCTGGCCTTACAACTGTTTTGCAGAATTTTTCTTTTAGCTGAAGTGGTGTTCACCTATCACATAAGACTCCAGATGCACTCCTCCAATTTTTCCAATCCTGCTATAATTCTATAGGTGACATCCTCCTCAATCTCTCCTTTGTTCTGAATTATTGAACCAAGGTAACAGAAGAGGTCACATTGAGTTCTCTCTTGGTCTCCGCTCCCAAGTGTACCCTGATTTGCACTCTTTACTGCATATATTCTGTTTTAGCAGATAGTTACTTAGAGTTTTTTTTTTTTTTTGATCAGCAACACAGAAAAGGAATTACTTAGAGATAATCCCAACCTAACATACAAACAATTTCTTCCAGCACAGGTTTTCTTCAAGTTTTTATCAGATGAGCAAGAAATTTTATTGAATTCATCTTAAAGAAAAAATATACAACAAATATAGAACCACAGCTCTTCCTTTATGAGTACAATTAAACCTTCGTGTTCATCCACCCTACCCTTAAGTAGCAAGCCCCAGTACAGGTCCCCCTGTTAAACTCTTCCCTAACAAAGGATGAAGGGAATTAACTAAAGGCATTAGCATTTCTTATCGGTCTGAATGAGATATTCAAACCACTTGGCACTTGCTAAAAAAAAACACCAGCTCCAACCATGTGTGATTCAAAGAACAACATAACTTGATCCTTGTAGAACAGATAGCAACTCTGCCCTGATAGATTTTCTATATCCTACCTGAGACCACCAAGATGATTTTCCTATTAAGATTTCTTACTATTATGCCCATCCCTGAACTCCCCAGGTTAACTATATAGAAGCTATTAAGGTTTTATTTAAGAGATCCCCAAGGGTGTCAGACCCAATCAATAAGGATGATAACTCTTCTAGTAAGGAGATCATAACTCCTCTGGTAGAGAAAGAAGCAACCAAATGCCAATTTCTGATGATATCATTAGTGCTTGAGTCCTTGGATTCTTCTCTTGTCTTCACCCAATGTGCTACTGTGATTGTGACTGTCAACCAATGCTTCCTGACTTCTAATTTTGCCAGCAAAGATCCATGCACTTCTTCCTTCCCAAATGGATCAAAAAAAATGGCTGCTTTAGTGCATCTTCTCATAATCTTTCACCTTTTAGTTTGGTGGGAGAACTGTGGTCTGAAATGCTGCTGTACCTCCTATGGCTGCTGGCTCAACCAATTTTACTGTCAAACTGCAAAGTCTACAAATTTTAGCATGTAAAATTTTCTAGGTTAGACCAACCAGACCAGTATGAAAGCCAGGTTTTTTTCTATCTTTGGGTAATCAAGAAGGAAATTCTACACCAAATAAGGGGTAGCATGACCGAAATATCCATACTACAAATATATTGAAGTTCCCACGGGAAGTTATGAGTGTACATCCTATATCCCCCAGGAAAGCCAGTTTCTCAGCCTGGCAAACTAATCTTCAATTGGTTTTAGTACATTACTGCTGTCATGGCTGGGAGTAATAAGTGAGATAAAAGAAGCGTATCTTGCAGTGGATGGTCTCTTTTGCACAACACCAATTAAGTTGGCAATGTTGCACAAGAAAGCACAGGAGTAAATGCCATCATGTAGGTAGAACGCTTGAATTTCCAACCCTATTTGAAGTTTAAACAGCTCAAACATATTTTCTTTTGTTTTTTTTTTTTTTTTGTTTGAGAAAGGGTAAAGGATAATTGTACTAATCAATCAGTCCTTTGTAGTTTGTACAATGAAAAGCAATCAGATGGATCCTCTTTAAAACCTGTGTGTATAGATAACTAACTCCTAACAAACTCTATAGCCATGTTGATGACCTCAGCTTCGGAGGAGGCTTTGTGATCGAAAATCCTACTGTTCCTTTCCGTCCACAGTGCCCACAGAATTGCCAAAGGAATAGAGGACCAGCAAATTTTCCCTTTCTTTGTCATCCCTGGTATATGCCAGATGTAAATCAGTCCTTTAATATCAAGATTAAACTTAGTGATTAGCAGAATAAAACAGGTCTGAATAACTGTACAAGAGAAGAAGATGGCGAAGAAAAGAGGTAAGAGAAGAAGGAGTCGAATGATTCTCCATTCTCCTCTAACCCTATTTTATTAAGATCTAAAAATTTGATGATGACAAGAATGCCCTTAAGTGGGCGGCCAGCTTGGCAGTTACATAAAGAAAAATAAAACAAGAATAAATAACAGGCCCATTAAGTGTGGCCCATCAACATAAAATAAAAGATATTACAAGAGAGGCTGTTAGGGCCCATTCGGCCCAGTCTCTTTACACTCCCCCTCAAACTGCATAGATGTCAATCATGCCCAGCCTGCTTATATAGTGTGTCAATTTTCCCTTTGGAACTCCCCTTGGTCAAGATATCAGCCAATTGCTCTTCTGATGTGATGAATGGTAAACAAACTTCTCTTGAAAAAACTCTTTCCCATATGAAATGCCTATCAACCTCAATGTGCTTAGTTCTATCATGTTGAACAGGATTATGTGCAATGTTGATAGCAGTTTGGTTGTCACAATAGAGCATCATTGGTTTCTCGTAGTCCACCCCCAATTCCTCTAGAAGGGATCGTAACCATAGTAATTCTAACACACCATGAGCCATTGCCCTGTATTCTGCTTTAGCTGGGGATCTAGCAACTACTGATTGTTTCTTACTCCTCCAAGACACAATATTCCCAGCAACCAGAGCACAATAACCAGAGGTGGACCTTCTGTCATCAATACATCTTGCCCAATCTGCATCAGTAAAGGTTTCAAGCTTCAGTGACCATGCTTAGCAAATAGAATACCTTTCCCTAGAATACCTTTCAAGTAGCACAGAACCCTTTCTACAGCAGCTAGATGAGTATCTCTGGAGAATGCATAAACTGACTAATAACACTTACTGCATAGGAAATATCTGGCCGAGTCATGCAAAGGTATAACAACTTCCCAAGCAGTCTCTGAAACACTCCCTTATCAGACAAAGGTTCACCATCTGTGGCAGAAAGCTTATGATTATGATCAATGGGAGTGGAGATAGGTTTAGCTCCAAGTTTACCAGTTTCAGCAAGAAGATCAAGGACATATTTGCACTGAGATATGAAGATACCATCCTTAGACCGAGCAACTTCAATGCCCAAGAAATACCGAAGATCTCCCAAGTCTTTGATTTCAAATTCAGAGTTGAGAAATCCTTTTAGTTTACTGGCCTCTTCAATGTCATTACCCATGACCACAATGTCATCAACATAAACAATCAAGTAGGTCACCAGAGAGTCATTTCTCTTCAAGAACAGTGTATGATCAGATTGTGTTTGAATGTAGCCAAAGGAGACGAGAGCAGCCCGAAATCTCTCAAACCAAGCCCGAGGAGATTGTTTGAGACCATAAATAGATTTGTGTAGTTTACACACCTTGCCTTTCATTTCTTTCCCATAGACTCCTGGAGGTAGAGGCATATAGACCTCTTCATGCAGGTCTCCATTCAAGAAGGCATTTTTAACGTCAAACTGGTGTAAGGGCCAGTCAAAAGTAGCTGCTAGAGAAAGTAAAACCCTGACTGAAGTCATCTTAGCTATAGGAGCAAATGTCTCAAGATAGTCAATGCCATACATTTGGGTGTAACCCTTAGCAACCAACCGAGCCTTGAACCTCTCAACAGAGCCATCAGAGTGATACTTAATGGTAAACACCCATTTACAATCCACTGGTTCCTTCCCTTTCGGCAAGTCCACAATATCCCAGGTATGGTCCTTATGCAATGCATCAAGTTCAGTCATCATAGCATCCCTCCATTCAGCTTGAGATAATGCTTCCGGTACAGACCTGGGTATCACATGGGAAGAAACAGATGCAAGAAATGAGTAGTAGGAAGGGGAGAGAAGGTTGTAAGATAAGTGTTTGAAGATACAGTGGGTTGTATACTTCCGCTTGCCCTTGCGAAGAGCAATAGGAAGGTCAAGGTTTGGGACAATCAGAGATGGGTCAGTAGAGGGCTGACCTGTTTCCTCAGGAATGATGGGAGAGGCAAGATGCTCTTCTGAAGGAGTGGAAACAACCTACACATGTCTGAATCTCTGCCTTTGGTACCACCTTTGGAGAGCAGGAGCAGAAGGAGGAAGAGGAGCAGGGATATCAGAGGTAGGTCCAGTGGAAGAGGTGGACACCCCATGATCGAACTCACAAGGGATGGGAAGAGGAACAGCTGGAGACATAGCAAAGGGCTCACCAGATTTCTCCCCCTCAGAAGGAATACTAAAGAAGGGAGTCAACTCGGCAAAGGTGACATCCCGAGATACAAAGCGGGTGCCACGAACTGGATCAAAACAGCAATAACCTTTCTATGTGGAAGCATATCCCAAAAACACACACTTATGAGCCTTAGGTTCAAACTTGTGCCTTTGGTGACTATGAATATGCACATAGCAAGTACATCCAAACACACGGAGAGGAAGAGAAAAGAGATCCTCATCCAGGAAGAGAAGACTAAAAGGAGTTTTAAAGCCAAGGACCCGAGAGGGCATACGGTTGATCAGAAAGGTAGCAGTAAGAACAGCATCTCCCTAAAACTTTACAAGAACATGGGATGCAAACAAGAGGGATCTAGCAACCTCAACCACATGCCTGTTCTTTCTTTCCGCCACCCCGTTTTGTTGTGGAGTGTAGGAACAACAACTTTGATGAATAACCCCAAAAGTTTCAAGATAGGTAGAGAGGGTTCTCTCAAAATACTCCTTAGCATTGTCAGAGCAGAATATTTTGATGCGAGTATTAAACTGGGTGAGGATGAGTTCATGAAAATTTTTCACAATAGCTGGTACTTCATCCCTGGATTTCATGAGATAAATCCAAGTGTAACGCGAATAATCATCAAAAAAAAGGATAAAGTACCTGTAACCCCTCGTGGTTGGCATGTGATATGGCCCCCACACATCAGAGTGAACAATATGGAAAGGAGAAAGTGATCTTTTATTGCTAATTGAATAGGAATGTCTACAATGCTTTGCCAGCTCACATGATTCACAATGAAGACTTGATAAAGACACTCCTTTAAACATATCTGGGAACAGATGACTCAAAGCAGAAAAAGACAAGTGACCAAACCGAAAATGACATAATAAAATTTTGTTAACAAACTCTGACACAACTGACTCTAAGGCAACTGATAGGCCCCCAATTAATTTTACGTATGCCAGGAAGGGGAAAGGTCAGCTTTCGGCCAAGGGGGGAAATAATTGAACATGGGGGAACTTATGACTGGAGGGAATAAGGAGAGTTTTGTAGCATTTATAGCTTGTCAGTTGGGAATAAGAAGAGTGTGGGGCATTTATAAGTTGGTCAGCTGGGCATTTATTATGGAAGGCAGTTATGCTGTAAGATGTGTATAAGAAGGGGCTTTGGGGGATGGAGGAGGCAGACTTTTGTTGAGTACAGAATTCTGAGAGTGCTTGGGAGAGCCGGCGGTCTCTCGAAGAACCGACCTACTATAAGTGACTTCTTTTCTTCTGATTGAATATCAGTTCCCTGTTGTTGTACTAGTGGTTTGGATTCTGCTGTGAGTCTGTGAACTGCGTGTCAAATTTCTGGGTCATATCAGTGGTATCAGAGCACGTCTTTCCTCGGCCATGGTGACAGCTAAGGAAGTGGCATCGCAGGTGGAGGGTTTAGAAGAATGCCTGTCTTCTCTGCATTCTGGATTTCGTTTGGAGATGGATGGCTTACGCAATGAGTTTCAGCGACTCGATCCAAATAAGGTAGCTATTGGACTTTCGAAGATCTCGTCCCTAGAGAACTCGGTACAATCTCTGGAAGGAGGTGTTCAAGATTTAGTGAGACAATTTGATTTGTTGCTTCAGCAACAGGCCTATTCGGATTCTTTGTCTGCAATTGACACTGCTCCTCCTTTAGTCACATCGAGTCATGAGGCTAACAAAGGGAAGAGTGCAGCTTTCCCGACGTCTTCTTCAATGTCAGTATCGGAACATACTTCTTATCCACTTCCTCGGAAGTTGAAGTTGCCCATTTTTTATGGGGAAAATCTGGACGGCTGGCTTTTTTGCGCAGAGCGCTATTTTGAGATTAATGGCTTTCTAGCGGAACGTCTGCGGGCGGCAGTGGTCTGCTTAGAGGGTGATGCACTGGCTTGGTATTATTGGGAGGATGGTAGGCGACCTTTTCATAGTTGGGCAGAATTCAAGGAATTCCTCCTTGAACGTTTCCGATCAACTCAGGAGGGAAACTTGCAGGAGCAGCTTCTATCATTACGTCAATTCACTACTGTTAAGGAATATCGTCGCCATTTCGAGGTGCTTTCTGCCCCCTTACGTGACCTACCAGAATCAATCCTTGAAGCAGCCTTTGTGAATGGGTTGCACCCAGATATCCAGGCCGAACTCCGACAGATGGAACCCGTTGGGCTGATTAGAAAAATGGTTGCAGCCCAGAAAATTGAGGAAAAGAATCAGGCCTTATGGGCCTATCAATCAAGTTCATTTCCTCGTGGGCCCGCAACGTCTTTCTCTGGAACCCACTTTAACTCACGGGTTTCGCAAGTGACTACTTCTGCTGTCACCCAACCTGCACGTGCCACAATCCCTCCTCCTTCATCAAGCCCTATTATTAAGGCCCCACCTCCTGCTTTCAAAAAGATGACTGACAAAGAGATGTAGCAGAAACGTGCGAAGGGTCTATGCTTCCGCTGCGACGAGAAATACAGCCCGGGGCATCGTTGTGCTCAAAAATCACTTCAGGTTTTATGGGTTCAAGATGATGTGGAGGAAATTGCTTCTGATGCGTCTAATTGGGACTGCACTTCCGGGGACACTGAAATTGCTCCGGCTCCAGAATCAGTCGTACTTTGTGTTTCGTCTCTTGTTGGGTTGTGTGCGGCAAATTCCCTTAAGGTGCATGGACGCATTGTCACGTGAGGTGGTCATATTGGTAGACTCGGGTGCATCCCACAACTTTATCTCCGAAACTTTAGTGGAAGATTTGAAATTACCCCGCACCCCTACACACGAATTTGGAGTTCAGATGGGAAATGATGATGAGGTGAGAACTTCCAGAGTCTGTCGTCAGGTTTGCCTCAACTTACCCAAATTGGATGTCATTGCTGATTTCTTTCCCTTAAAGTTGGGTTCTACGGATGTCATTCTTGGTTTTCCTTGGTTAGCATCCCTCGGGGACTCAGTAATGAATTGGGGCAACATGTCTATGAAGCTCAATTTGAGAGGTGTCTGGGTAAAGTTGCAGGGTGACCCTTCTCTTTGTTCCTCTCATATATCTTTGCATGCTATGATGCGTAACTTACAACATGAGGGACAAGGGGTTTTGTTAGAATTAAAACAATTGCAGATAGTGGATTTTCCGTTGAACTCTGTCTTGCCTACATCCCCGCCAATCTCCGCTTTACTAGATGAGTTCAAAGATGTTTTTGACATGCCTACGGGCTTACCCCCTACACGGGCTACGGAACATGCTATTGTCTTGCAGGAGGGCACTTCTCCTATCTCTGTTCGTCCTTACAGATATCCTCAATTCCAGAAAGATGAAATTGAATGCCTTGTCTCTGAGATGCTGGCTACGGGTATTATTCAGCCGAGTACAAGCCCCTACTCGAGCCCGGTCCTTTTAGTCAAGAAGAAAGACGAAAGTTGGCATTTTTGTGTGGATTACAGAGCCCTTAACCGTGCTACAGTTCCGGATAAATTCCCTATTCCGGTTATCGAAGAACTTCTCGATGAGCTCCATGGTGCTTCTATTTTCAGCAAAATTGATCTTAAATCGGGCTACCACCAGATTCGGGTCCGCAGTGAGGACATTCCCAAGACTGCATTTCGCACCCACGAGGGCCATTACGAATTCCTAGTCATGCCCTTCGGTCTCACCAATGCGCCCTCGACCTTCCAGTCACTAATGAATACGGTATTCCATGATTTCCTCTGTCGCTTTATGCTGGTATTTTTTTATGATATTCTGGTTTACAGTGCTTCCGAAGCTGCCCATTTGGATCACCTTCGACAGGTCTTCTCTGTATTGCGCGCCCACCGTCTCTTTGCCAACTCAAAGAAATGTATCTTTGCTCAGCCTAGCATTGAGTACCTGGGTCATATTATTAGCGCGGCTGGTGTTTCTGCCGATCCTTCTAAAATTCAGGCCATGGTTGATTGGCCTCAACCATCTTCACTTAAAGCTCTTCGCGGTTTTCTGGGGCTTACAGGCTATTATCGTCGTTTTGTGCGTAACTACAGTAAAATAGCATGGCCATTGACGCAGCAGCTTAAAAAGGATGCTTTCTCATGGAATGCGGAGGCTGAGAATGCATTTCAGGAGTTGAAACGGGCTATGACGACCGTACCTGTGTTGGCCCTTCTTGATCGAGACGGGTGCATCTGGTGTAGGTCTCGGGGCCGTATTAATGCAGAATAATCGGCCTATAGCTTTTTATAGCCACAAGCTTAGCCCGTCTGCACAGTCAAAATCTGTCTACAAGCGGGAATTAATGGCCATTGTCTTTGCCATTAAAAAATGGCGCCCCTATCTTCTTGGAAGACGCTTTATTGTTCGGACCGACCAGCATAGTCTCAAGTATCTGTTGGAGCAGCGGATTGTCGAAGGTGAACATCATAAGTGGCTTCTTAAGCTTATGAATTATGACTTTGAGATTCAGTACAAACCGGGTGCCAATAATACCGTGGCTGACGCCCTATCCAGAGTTCCTGCTGAAATGCACTTAAACTCTCTTACAGTCCCTATTTTCCTTGATTTTGATGACCTTAAGGAGCAAGTTGATGCTGATCCTTTCCTAGCCCCCATCAAGCATGCCATACAGCATGATCCGGCGTCCTATCCCGCCTATTCTTTAGTTGGAGAACACCTACGCTATCATGGTAAATTGGTTATGTCGGATTCTTCCCCATTTATTCCCCTCTTACTGAAGGAGTTTCATTCGGGAGTTGTGGGAGGTCACGCGGGTATCCGCCGGACATATAGGCGAAAAGCAGCTGAATTTTACTAGCGGGGGATCAAGCGTTCTGTCTAGAAGTTTGTGCAGGCCTGCAATGTGTGTCAACGCAGTAAATATGAAGCCATGTCCCCCGCTGGCCTTTTACAACCTATACCCGTACCTGAACAGATTTAGGAGGATATTGCTATGGACTTTATTGAAGCTCTTCCTAAGTCAAAGGGGTTTGACACAATTATGGTGGTGGTCAATCGTCTCTCCAAGTATGCCCATTTCATCCTTCTCAGTCATCCCTTCTCAGCTCTCACGGTTGCTCAGGCTTTCCTGCACAACATAGTCCGTTGACATGGCATTCCCGCTCGATTGTATCTGATCATGATAAAGTCTTTATGAGCTTCTTCTGGCACGAGCATTTTACCCAGTAGGGTTCAGAATTGCGTCGTAGTTCAGCTTACCATCCTCAGACAGATGGACAGCCGGAGGTGGTTAATCGCTGTTTGGAGACTTATTTGAGGTGCTTTGTGGCTGATTCCCCCTCCCGCTGGTCTTCCTGGATATCGTGGGCAGAATATAACTACAATACCTCTTTTCACACTGCTGCTGGCATGACACCTTTCAAGGTGGTTTATGGGCGCGATCCTCCTCCATTAATCCGCTATGAGCTTGGCTCTATGGCTAATGCTGATGTTGAAGTTGTTCTCCTTCAGCGAGATGCTATACTTAGGGAGTTGCGTGCTCATCTACACCGTGCACAACAAAAGATGAAAGACTCGGCTGATGTGAGCCGCCGTGATGTTAATTTTGAGGTTGGAGATTCGGTATATGTGTGAGTGCGACCTTATCGCCAGCAGTCTCTAGCTCGCTGAGCCAATGAAAAGCATGCCCCTCGATTTTATGGACCATTTGCTATTGTGGAAAGAATTGGCGTTGTCGCTTATAAACTTCAACTTCCTCCAAAGGCAAGGATTCATCCTGTTTTTCATGTCTCGCAACTCAAGAAGGCAATTGGCAATCATGTCTCTTCTCCTGTGATGCCTTCCACTCTGTCAGCTGATATGGAAATGCTGGTGGAACCTGCGGCCGTTCGAGGGGTGCGTCCATCCACTATGCCTGGAGTTACTAGTTCGGAAGTGCTTATCCATTGGTAGGACCTGCCTGATTTTGAAGATTCATGGGAGCCTTTTGACTTACTTCGCGACCAATTTCCTCATTTCAACCTTGAGGACAAGGTTAGACTTTGGGTGGCGGGTAATGATAGGCCCCCAATTAATTTTACGTATGCTAGGATGGGGAAAGGTCAGCTTTCGGCTAAGGGGGGAAATAATTGAACATGGGGGAACTTATGACTGGAGGGAATAAGGAGAGTTTTGTAGCATTTATAGCTTGTCAATTGGGAATAAGAAGAGTAGCATTTATAGCTTGTCAGTTGGGAATAAGAAGAGTAGCATTTATATCTTGTCAATTGGGAATAAGAAGAGTGTGGGGCATTTATAAGTTGGTCAGCTGGGCATTTATTATGGAAGGCAGTTATGCTATAAGATGTGTATAAGAAGGGACTTTGGGGGATGGAGGACTTTTGTTGAGTACAAAATTCTGAGAGTGCTTGGGAGAGCCGGCGGTCTCTCGAAGAACCGACCTACTGTAAGTGATCTTTTCTTCTGAACGAATATCATTTCCCTGTTGTTGTACTAGTGGTTTGGATTCTGTTGTGAGTCTGTGAACTGCGTGTCAAATTTCTGGATCATATCAGCAACTCCATGAGGTGGTCCCAAAGCTTGATCCGATGTGTCCAGCAAGTATATTCCGTTCGCCTCATGGCCACTCCCAATCATCCTCTGAGAATGTAGGTCCTGAAAAACACAATGAGTGGGAAAGAAGGTTATGCTGCAATTCATGGACTTTGTTAAGCTACTAACAGATAAGAGGTTTGTGTTAAGTTTAGGGACATGAAGAACAAAAGATAAGAACAGGGTGTCAGAGGTTTTTATATCACCTTTACCAAAGATGGGGGCGAGGGACCCATCGGCAAGGGATATTTTCTCTTTCCCAGAGAGAATGTGATATGAGCAAAAAAGGTTAGATAGACTGGTCATATGGTCTGACGCACTGGAATCGATAATCCAAGGGATTTTATGACTACCTGAAATTGAAGCATGATTTGCAGAAGCACGAGTACCTGAGTGACCAAAAGTCGATGAAGATTATGTACTGTTGGAAGGGTGAGCTGAAGAAATTGTAGCTTCCAAGTGATTTAGGAGCCTCTCATACTTCTCAAAATCCAGCTTCATTGCAGCCAACTACTCAATGGTTGATTTCTCTTCACTCTCCTTACTTCCCCCTTCAGGTACTGTAGCAACATTAGCAGTCTTGGGTTTTCCCACTTGACTACCCTTCTTAGGGTTATTATTGTTCTTAAATCTATCAGGGAGAAGTCTAGGATGAAGCTTCCAGTAGGTGTCCTTTGTATGACTGCATCTCAAGTCATTGCAAATAAAGCCTCTCTTTAGCAGCATCTCTTTGGTGAGGCACTTCTCCAAAGCTGCCACCCAAACAAAAAATTTAACTTTGAGGATGCCACTGTCCCCCAAATGGCCCGGCTAGGAAAAGGGGCTTCATTTTCTCATACTAAAAAGCTGTAGAATGATTTTACTGAGAACTCTCCTGATCTGTTCCACTTCCACACTCTTGAATCATGAGTTTGTAAGTAATTGATAAAAAAAAAAAAAAAAACCTGAGTTTGTAAGTATCTACTAAAAAGAACATAGTCAAACATATTTTCTTTTAATATTTTTTCTTACCTTTCAAAAAAAAGAACATAGTCAAAAGGAAAAAGCATTTCTTGTTCACAATTAGGATGCTTAGTTTAAACCAGCTCAAATTTAAATTTCAACTCAGGAAATCCAAGTTCAAGAATATTGCCTGATGAATAAAAATTATTGTTTGCTTTATGGTTAAATGTTGCTTACATACAGAGTCATGCTGAATGAGTTTCATAGAATTTGGATATGGATGTATTACTTTACCTTTTCATCTTTAAGAGGCACTACATCCCCGGTCAAAGCAACCCGTGCTGGTAACTGCAGTAGATTAATTGTCCAAACTTTATTAAATGGTTGGATAACTAATAAATGTACATGGTTTATTTTATGTAATTAATGTAAACAAACTAGAAATTTTTAACTTTCAAAGTACTTCTAGTGGAAAACAGAAGCAACTTTAAGTGGATGAGCAGATTAGCAAACAGCTTAGCTGATACTTTACCTAACCATCTAAACAAGGGTCAATAAGGAACATCTCTTTTGGGGTGAGCAGATCGGCATATTATAAATAGCATTTTTTTAGTTCTAATAAAATTTCACAGTTACCAATTAAATAAAGTACTTCTAGTGGAAGTCCTTATTACAAGACAGATATCTTTTTCAGGAAAGTAAGAAACTAAAAGGGAAAAAAATAAAAAAGAGCTCCAAGTTTGCAATGAAGAAGCAACCTTTCTAACAGATCTCATCAAGTTTGCAAGTGGACCTGGAATGGGGCTTGTAACAGCAAGAGAACCACGTTCATCGATTATAGTGTTCTAAAAAGAAGAGAAGCATAATACAAGTTATCAGAAAAGAAAATGCTGATCATAAAATTCATGCCCATTAGCTTAAGTCTATATAGCTACCTATATAGATTATAGCATAACATAAAGATTACAACAACCTGAAACTTCAATTACAAAAGTGATAAAAAAACACACACGCATAATAGAGAGAGAGAGAGAGAGAGAGAGTGGAACACCAGAACAGGATTTTGTGTAACCAACCCCATATAGTTGGGACAAGGCTAGGTTGAGTTGAGAGAAAGAGTATGTCAGAAGTAGAAAAAGTAAGACGCTGTTTGGAATAGACTTCTACTTTTGTACTTTTAAAAATACCAAAGTATAAAGTACACAAAATACTTTTACTTTGGTATTTTTGCTTTGAAAACGGTTTGGATAAAAAATTTTGAAAAGTATGCTTCCAAAACATAAGTACCATTTTCTGTTTGGCCAAAGCATGCCTGTTCATGCTTCCAGTGACGGTTTCCGGTGGTTTGGCAGTCTGAGACCGGCGCAGCAGTCCAACTCCAGCAGCGACAAGGAGAGGTAGGGTCGAGAGTTTTATCGGAGGGTGATCACGTGGTTCGCACGAAAACAGAAGCACTATTTTGCCAAAAGCACGAAGTCTAAAAAGTCAACTTTGTGCTTTTGGGGATTTTCGTACTTTTAAAAAGTATAAAAGCATAAACATAAAGTATACAATACAAACGTTATATCATACTTTTGTACTTTCAAAAGTACAAAAGTACTTCATAAAAGTTTGGGTTTACAGTATGGAAAAGCCTCCCCGAAGCCTCATTGTTCTTCCCAAGCTCATGTAATTGCATTACTAAATGCACCATCTTGCACTAAATATAATTTGAAGGTTTTAAAAATTTTCTGTACCAACAATGAATGCACTAGTTTCCACTTTGGTAAAGTGTAAAAATAAAGTTAATAAACTAAGGGCCCTGAAGCAACAGATAATCATTTTCCATCACCTGAAAAACCCTATTTCTAATGGATAGCCATCAAAGCTCAATTCATGACACTCCCAAAACAGGAGATCATGTCATTGTGATTTAAAATCTGTTGCTTAGGATAATAGGTACTCCTTTCCAATTTGTTAGAATGTCATTGTAGCGTCCTCTGAAATAATAATAATAATAAATAGGAGCCTTTATGCTACCTCAACTTTGATTACAACAGACACTCTTTAAAAGATAATTACATCAACATATTTGCAGTGGATTACAATTTCCCCATAGAGCAGAGAACTGCAGCAGCACTGATTTATTTTCATTCATTCACATTTCTCCATCTTCCCTTTGATAACTTTGTCAACAGTCAACATGCTTGCACATAAGCAGGTTGAACAAAAGAATTCCTAGCTCAATAGTAATTAGACCCACCAAGATGGTCTCTTTTCTTTTTAATAGTTAATAAAGAAGGTCATTGCCCAATGTCAGTCCCAGCTATCTGGGATCTTGGCCTTTGGGAGAGGTGGGCTGGATACGGACCTAACCTCTAGCATTTTTTGCAAACAAAAAAAGGAGAAAAGGGGACAGAAGTGCTCCATTACAAAAAAAGTATAAATGTATATTTTCAGCTACTGTAAACCATTTATAAATGTCCGCCCCTTCTATGTATCAAAAGATAATGGATTCCCACCCATTACAAAAATTAGAAAACTGGAGCCCTTCAATGTCCATTAAGTAGAAACCCACAAGAAAACTATTTTTCAATATTTCTGATCAAAACTTGGCTTTCACACCATTTCCCTTAAAAAATATACTATTATTCCTCTCTTTCCATATACACCAATAAATGACGAGAGTTAAATTCCAAAGAATGTCACCCTTTTTTTAAAGTCTCTTAAATAGCCGACAGTCATCTAAGTTTGCTAGGTCACCAGGGATGGCCCACTGCTGGTTTTAATTTAGGATTTTGAGGATGCACTATGTAGGATGAGATCATTTGGAGCTGCAAAGGATGCTATTCAAAAAGAAGGAGAGGTGATTGCAGATCTGACCTTTCACCTTTGAGAAGAATGCAATTTGGAGTTGGAGAGGATCAATGCAAGATCTAAGGACCTGAAGGAGCTCAAGAAGATTCCTAATGCAGTAAGACGTATCATAAGTAAGAAAAATAACTGAACTGTCCAGGTTTCAAAACTTTTTCACCAGACTGAAAGGAAGTTTATTTGGGGTTGAGCCTAACAAAAAGGTGAAGAAATCAAAGAAAGTTTCCAAAAAAGCAAAGAGGTTGCTATTCAATCCACAAGAGAAACTAATGGAGCAATTTTTTTATGCCAAGTTGGAATCTAAATCCAATATTGTTGGGTTTTTGTTTGTTTGGGAGTTTGATATTTTCGTTTTTTTTATTTCTATTTGGTTTGTGTTTGGTTGTGTTCAGTTTGTCTTCTGGAGATGCGTTGAGAGATTGGAGTTGGCTTGTATTTGGGGTTGCTTTTTTATTCTCTTGAGTGGCTTCTGGTTACCTTTCTTGTAATTTCTTTTTTCTTTTAATAAATTTTTATTTTACTATCAAAGAATGACCCACTGTTGGACAAGATGATCCCTTTAACATTTGTTGATGTACTAACCAGTTATTTAAGAGGTGCACCTAGGCGCACAGGCGAGGCGCATTTTGGGGTATGCGCCTCGCCCAGGTCCTAGGCGCACCCCTTTCAAAAGGTGCACGCCTGATGCACCTGATGCGCTCAGCCTAGGCGTGCGCCTTTTTAAAATTTTGCGCTTTTTGCTTTTTTTTTTCAGTCTAACAGCTGGGCCAGGGGCGGAGCCCCTGTACCCCCAACCACGCCCCTCAAGGCAAGCCCAAACAAGTCTATGTTTGGGTCCGAAATTCTTATTTCTCACATAAAAAAAATAATGATTTTATAACTTTCATTGCCTTTCCGAGAACCCCCTATTTGCTAATGTTGTTCATTCATTCATTGCAGTAAAATATCTTCTTAAAAGGCAATGAAAGTTATAAAATCATTATTTTTTATGTGAGAAATAAGAATTTTAGACCCAAACATAGACTTGTTTGGGCTTGCCTCGAGAGGCGTGGTACAAAGGCGACTCATAGAATCGAGAATGCAATATGTTTTACATCACACTAGCTACTTGAAGCAATGCAAATAAGGAGAAAAACAGATTGTGGGTTTTACATGCTTGAAAATGCTTTATATGTTTGCTTTTATTTTTAAATTTTCATTTGGATACACTTTACATGTTATGTTTATGTATTTTAATTTTAGATAATAGGTTTTTTAAAACTTTTATTTTAAATTTTAAGTTTATATTTTTTATTAACATTGTAATTTTGCGTATTGCGCCTTTAAAACACTGGTATTAACCAAGGTTCAAAGTATCGATATGATACACCCCATATCAGACGCATCATATTGTATCTTGGAGTCACTGAAATGGCATATAATGGGAGTTGGGTGATTTGAATGTTTTAAGATGTTAAAAGAAGATGTTATAGGACCCCTATCAAAACATCAGACCAAAAGGTTTAGAAAAATAATAGTTTCGGTGAGCTGAAGCTCTCAATAACAAAATTTGCATATTTATACTTTGAACCATGGTATTAACCAGAGGAGTCACCTGTAAAAACTTCAGGTGCTCAAAATTTTTCAAGAAAGCATCACTTGGTGTTCCCCTGGTCATTTCTCTTTCATCAAAGCACCTTTTTTTTTAAATTTCAGAATCATACATTCTGAACAATGGGAAAAGATTATGCCATTACCCAACATTGGTACCAGCCATCTGGGATCTTGGGAGGGGTGAACTGGATACAGTCCTAACTTTAACATTTTTTTGCACAAAGTAGACACTATCATACTCAAACCCGTGTTCTCACGCTTGACAGCTCGAGATTTGACCATTACACCAAGTAATGGCCCCTAATGGAAAAAGATTATGCAATCACCTCTATATGATTATGAAAGCATGTTAAGCTTATCATAAAATTGCATATATAGATTAGCAAAAATAATACTTGTTGAGGCAGTCACGTTACAAACATTGCCACACCAGCAAGTTCACCACATAGAAATGAAAGAGACAGTCGATATGAAAATAGCGTAGATGGTTTAGGCAGGAAAGTCCAACTTGGAGTTTAAATTTGCTATTTCAAATTATCAGCTGTTATATGTATTCCAATGTATAAAGGACCCCATCATTAGCAAGGATTTGAATCTTGATTTCCAACTAGGTTTCACCTGTCTGAAACCAAAATTTTCTCTGAAATTTTGTAGTCAGTTTGAAATTTCAAGGGAAAATCCAATATTTTATACTCCTATCTATTTTGATTTTTTTTTCTTTTCTCTTTCCTTGTTTTCTATTTCATATTAATCTTACATTATTCATGTTCTGTCTTATCTAATTGCAAAAAAAATCATCTTACTTTTAACCTAGTGTTATATAATATTCCCTGTGTATTTCGTTCTGTTCCTTCCAAAATGAAATAATATGTCAGAGTTCCATAAATGCCAACAAAATTTTACCTAATGTTATAATATACCGTGTATTTTGTTCTGTTCCTTCCAAAATCAGAACAAAATGTCAGAGGTTCAGAAATTCCAACAAAATTTGTATCCTTGGTCATTAACCAATTCTTGTCCCAGCTTACAAAAGAAGCTCTTAAGCCTTTACAGGCAAAAGGCAGCAGTTCTGCTAACTCAATCTAGAGAAGACCAAAATGTGTGAAACATAAACTCTTGCTCTTTGCTTGTCTGACAAAAAGGGGAAAAAAAGACATAACTGTAGCAGAACGTACATTTAAAATAATCCCACAAAAGAAGAGCCGGAGTCAAATTTATTATAACAATTAACGTCGCTGGATCTTGATATGGTTGTAAACAATATAAATTAGTAGACAGATAACTAATAACAACAAACTACACTACGATAGAGTGTTTACCACGTTCAGCGAAAAATAAAATGCGTACCACATTGTGCAAATCATTTTCTGGTACCCAGATGTATGGCTTGCCCTTCTTAAATAAGTACTTAACCTTTGAAGTGTAAATGTCCTCTTTGCTATCACAAACATGGGAGAAAACAAGAATGTTATTTCCTTGTGCACCATATAGGTTGAAGTTACACCATAGTCATTAAATAAAGAGTTCTTCGTAATGTTTCTGATTAAAGCTTACCTTCCTTTGGCGTCAGTTTTGATGGTATTAAGATAACCTTGCCAATTAGAAGCTAATATATTCTGTGATGATGTTACAGCTCTTATAAGATTCTAACACAAGAAGAAGAGGAGGAAGAATATATTTTCCATATACGAAAGAGTAAGATTGTAAGAGATACAGACTACAAATTTATCCGAAAACAGATTGGATAAGAACTAAAATGTGTTCATGTCTCTGTGCCTATGCGTGTCTATGTTAAAGATAGAGAGACACAAACCTTGCATTTTTCTGCGAATGTTAAGACCAGCGCCTTAGTATTTTTCATTTATCCTGGGTTTTCTTGCGAGGACTCCAAATGCTCGAACAAATGCTCGAAGAAATCAATCAGGTAACTGTTTAAACTGGAAATTGGAATATATATGATGGACGTCGTTGGGGAGGAGGGTTTTAGCGGGCTTTTACACTTAGGGCTGCAAAAGAACCACTGCGGACGGTGGTGTGACTGGGCGCCCCAACCCGAACCCGAACCAACCCAGCCAGTATTTTACATTACAGTCTTCGGGCTCGGGCTGGGGCTGGGCACAAAAACTTGAGCTATTTAATTTTTGGGTAAATTATAAAGACCCCCTTATATTATGGGTCTATGATGATAAAGACTCCCTTACTTTGTTTTGCGACAAAGACCTCCCTGTACTATGATCGCGAGTCCGTGAGACAAAAACGCCCTTCTCGTGAAAAACATTGTCTAACTCACATTGATTCGGCGGAAGTCAGAGGGCAGCAACTGGTTCGGCGGTGACAGAGGGCGCGTCAACTGTGGGAAGAAGAAGAAATAGAAAAATAAAACAATAATAAAAGATGGAGAGAGGCCGGTGGTGGATTCGCCGCTGCAATCAGTTGCAGCGGTGAAAGTCATGTCTTCCGGAGGCGGCGGCGGTGGAAGTGGAGGAGGAGGGGTTGCTCTTCCGGAGGCTATAGGGGATGAGAGAAAGGGAGATCGGCAAGTTCTCTACCTCTCAAAATAAGCCATGTCTGTGCCCAGGCGCTCGATCTCCATAACACCGATATCTAGCTAGGTAGGGTGCTACGCAGCCCGGACCGGATAAGGTGCGACACGTGATGAACTACGATTCTCTCAACAAGCCAACTAACACAGTAACACTAATATTGTTCTTCGCTTAGATTTGTTCTTTCAAGTTTTTCCCCTACACTTCCTGGAGTAAGCTATTAGAATCAGAGCGTGCGACAGGTGCGCACAGGGCATGAAACATCGCTACAATAATGGCTTATGGAAAGGGAAAGGCAGGGAGCTTTCCGATTTTTTTATGAACCCGCGGAATCATTTGATTCTAATCAACGGAATGTGTTGGATATCATTTGATTTTTTTGGCTAATGATTCTAATCAAACTCAATGTGTTGGATACAGCAAGAATTTTTATTCTCAAATGATAGTTTCTAAAGAAATAACAAAATCTCATTATTTACGATCAATTCATTTAATATTCTCTTTTTTAGAAGATAAATTATCACGTTTAAATTATGTGTTAGATCTACTAATACCTTATCCCATTCATTCAGAAATCTTGGTTCAAACTCGTCATTGCTGGGTAAAGGATACTCCTTCTTTGCATTTATTGCGATTTTTTTTCCATAAGTATCGTAATTAGAATAGTCTTATTACTCCAAAGAAATCTAGTTCCCTTTTGAAAAAAAGGGAATCAAAGATTCTTCTTGTTCCTATATAATTCTCATGTATGTGAATGCGAATCTATATTCGTGTTTTTTCGTAAACAATCTTTTCATTTACGATCAACATCTTCTGGAGCCCTTCTTGAGCGAATCCATTTCTATGGAAAAATATAACATCAAACCATCCTATGGTTGGTCAAGGATCCTTTCATGCATTATATTAGATATCAAGGAAAATCCATACTGGCTTCAAAAGGGACTCCTCTTTTGATGAATAAATGGAAATATCACCTTGTAAATTTCTGACAATGTCATTTTTACTTGTGATCTCAACCCGACAGATCCATATAAATCAATTATCCAATCATTCCTTCGATTTTCTGGGTTATCTTTCAAGTGTACGACTAAATCCTTCACCCGTAAGGAGTCAAATGCTAGAAAATTCATATCTAATAGATATTGGTAGTAAGAAGTTCGAAACCATCGTCCCAATTATTCCTCTCATTGGATCATTGGCTAAAGCAAAATTTTGTAAGGTATCGGTGCACCAAAAATAATTCGATTTTTGATTTACGGGTGGGTTTGGCAGATCACGTGCTCACCTTCTCCTTTATTCTTTTTTCTGCCAACTTCCATTCCGTGTATTTAAAGGACACTGGTGGTAAGGATGCAGATATCTCTCGGCCTTGTTGTTTAAACTTGGGCGAAGGGGGTTGTTTGGATCAGCACTCTTTTTCTACTACTGTCCATGAGTTTACAGAAAAACAAAAATTTATGTTATCATAGAAACATGGCCATGCAGCCGGAGACAATGATAAAAAAGGACGGCCTACGTCGTCGGAGGCAGCGGTGAACAAAGACACTGACAGTCTAACACTTGCTTGAAGTTGAAGGTGTGCTGCCCATTAATGTTGAAGGTGGGCTTCTTCACCGGTTGCGTGGTGTTGAAGCAAGTGTTGCACATTGCATCAACACCACTATTCTGTCTCGTCGGAAGCAAATGTTGCACATTGCTTCAACACCACGCAACCGGAGACGGTGTTAAAACTTCCAAATTAATGTTGATTGAAACAGAATGACATGATCAAGGCAGGAATTCAGGGAAGGTAAAGTTTTGCCTGAGACTCACAATTTCCGCCGGGACGAAGTGAAAAAAGACAAAACCGGATCTGATGTTGAGGAAAAATACAGAGACGCGATCAACAAAGTGAGGGAAAAATATTGCAGGTAGAGAACAGCAACGGCGATAATCCCTGATCTCCCTTTCTCTCCTCTTATCCCTGTTGTTCGTGAGCTCGGGGAAGATTACAAGGGTAGCACGGGGGTTAAAAAATTTTATAACCACAGATTTCAAGGAAAAGCTAACGGAAGGGGGTTTTGTCTCATGATCATACTACAGAAGGGGTCTTTGTTGCAAAATAAAGTAGGGTCTTTATCACATACCTCATGGTTTAAGGGGGTCTTTATAATTTATCCTTAATTTTTTTAGGAAATTTCTCGATCAGTACCCTTACTTTGGCCCGAGTGACAATTTGGTCATCGAAATTTTAAAATGCGACAATCGAGTACCTAAACTTTAAAAATGTTACAATCTAGTCCTCAAACTTTCAAAATATAATAATCCAGTACCTATTGTTAACCAATCCGTTAATCAACCGTTAAGTGACATTTGAAAAGTCAAAAATGCCCTTTAGATGCCATATAATTCTCTGTATCAACCATCCAAACATTGACAAAAAAATTGAACAGTCGATCAATCCCAAATCCTAGCCTCTTCTATTCAAAAAAAGTCGATGACTATTTAGAATAATCTATAATTTGGGAATGTTGATTTTATTGTTAATGTTTGGATTGTTGATAAAGATAATTATATGGCATTCTTAGGGCATTTTTTACTTCTTCAAATGTCACTTAATGGCTAATTAACAGACTATTTAACAATAGATACTAGATTGTCACAATTTGAAGGTTTGAGTATTGGATTGTTACATTTTGAAAGTTTTGATACTGAATTGTTGCATTTTAAAGTTTGGGACCAATTTGTCACTTTAACCAAATTACAAGGTAATGATCCAATCTAATCCCAATTCGAGCCATATCTAACTGATTGTAGCAATTGTTGTTGGGACCTTGTTTGATCTCATCTAGTATGGATGCATAAAAGTGTAAAATGGTTCATATCGCCCCTCCTCAGTGATAATTTGTGGGGGGGGGGGGGGGGGGGAGGGGGGCGGTCGGCCAGGCATGGCCCATGGCCCAAGCTCGTGTGGACTCGTGTTATGCCGTTGGCCTAGGGTGGGCAAGTTGTAGGTTGTACCATGTTTTCTTTTTATTTGTTTGCCAAGTAAAACTAAAATATTTAACTTTCCCTTCTGAACTATTTGAAAAAAATAAGAAATCTAACAAATAAATTAAAAAAAAAACTTAACCAATTAAGACGTAAAGAGGCAAAGACTCGAAGTGGATAACAAATTGGAAGAAAAATATGAATTTTCTTTCATTTAAATTTGAATGATACAAAGCATACAATGGTTGGATGAATGAAATATTCAATTTGGAAAATTGAATAAATTAATAAAATATAAAAAATACAATATAATTACAATTTGAAAATAAAAAATTATGTCATTAAGAATAGGGATTATAGCTGATAAGGTCAATTTTTTGTCATAATATCAATAAATTTAAAAAAAATAGGTTAACTTTTTAAAAATAATATAAAATAAGGGCAAAAACACTGCTCATCTTATTCTTATTGCAAATAATTCGTTAGTGCCACCACCAACCACCGCCTCCTCCGGCAACGCCTCATCCTATCTTTGTCGCCTCCGGCAATGCCATATTTAATTAAGCACTATATATATTTAAGTTATCTTCTTCCACATGCTCTATACACTTTAATTGAAAGCTAAGGAAAGAACGAATACGGTGACGGCGAAACATTTTAATATTTGGTCGTACGAATTTGAACGAGCTAGTGGCTAGTGGAAGGAACTAGTTGAGTATCTGGTCATCGGGAATTTGCAGAACAAAGACTCCCAGATCTTAGAGAAGGCATCGACGAGGACATCATGGTGTTGTTGCGAGTTCAGAGATAAGAAACACTGCAACAGCTGCTCCAAATCCTTCGCTTCTAACATATGTTTATCTACTATCATTTCCAGCATTGAATTCTTGAAATCCTAGTAGGGATCCTCCGACTTCTTCACCACCCAAAATTCTCCCTCACTTTCCCATCCATAACACATGGTATCATCCTCCGGAACATTGATAATCTCGCTACTTCTGTTTCCGGTGAACCACACTCTGTCGTTGTCTTTCCATATAAAAATCCTCTGTTACTCCTGAAAACCTGACGTTTCAACTTTTTTTTCCACGTTATTCTGCTTGTTTTTCTTATGACCCCTTAAACCTTTCATAATGTTGGGTGATTCGCGTATTGTTTCCAGACGTGGATTGAAGATTGAAAAAGAATATGTGGATAAACTTATAGAAAAACAAACTAGGGTTTTGGTTTCTTCATCGTCAACCTCTTCACCTCCATTGTTGCTGAACCAACCGCTATCGGTGAAGGACGTACTGCTACAAATCCTGGGCTTTGATTTCTTACTCGTTTGTTTCTTCTTTATCGTCATCTTCACTTCCGTCATTGGTGGTTGATGTTCTTCAGAGTCCCCAGGTAGCGACGAGTTGTAAATTTTACAGTGATGACTCTCTTCGTTCACTCTCGCAACAACATGCCATTTTCTTCCTTCTTCCATTTGTACTTTGGCATGTCATCGAATGATTTTCCATGCTGTCCGCCACTACTGTCGGATATCGAACGGCAGGTATAGGTAACAGATACTATTGCACACGACACGTGATGTTTCAAAAAGGGATAATGATTCCTGACGGTCAGCGGTGGTGGAAAGTGCGGGCAAGCTGCATTCGCTGGGAAATTGATGTCGATGGCCTTGGGGTTCACTGGAGATAGGCTAGAAGGCACAGGATGCGGATTCTTCGGCATGGTGGAAGGGTCTTTGGAATGACTAGAGTGGAAGGTCGGAAAGAATCGGGAAATTCAGAGCTTCAAATGTTTCACCATCAGCATACTCGTTCTTCCGCTAGCTTTCAATTCAAGTGTATAGAACATGCGGAATAAGATAACTTAAATATATATAATGCTTAATTAAATATAGGAAGGCGTTGCTAAAGGTAGGCGGCGACGTTAATGAATGGTTTGCAAGATAAAGAATGTGAATAGTATTTATGCCCTTTGATATTATTTTTAAAAAGTTATTTTGTTTTTAAATTCTATTGAAAATATTACTTTTATTGATATTAGAGCCCAAAAATTACCCTTATTAGTTATAATCCCTAAAAAATATCAAATAGATTAAATAAAATTTATAATAATTTGAAAAAATGCTATACAACTATTGAGTATACAAAAAATATTGACTTCATCATTTTATACTATTGTTTTTTACTTTGATCATTTGCTTCAAGTGAAACGTCAGGTGTAATGTTATGTCCTCCGTTTGTCTTGTAACCTATCTCCAACATCCAACCAATCTTTAAAACAGATGCACATCTCTAGACTTTCTTCATTCATACAACTTCTATTGTCACCCAACACCTTAGTATCTACATTAAAACATGGCTATGGTGGAATTGTAGACACCAGAGGGGTTAGTAGATCATGTGCCATGTCAACAAGAACTGAATAATTTTTTGCATGTTCACTCCAACAAGTTAAAATATCAAAATTACATGTTCCATTCGAGATGAAACAAGAATCACCTAAAATAGACAAATTTTGTTTATAAATAAAGATTAAGTTCAGTAAATGAATTTGTTGTCGGTGGAATAGATTTTTGTCTCTTATTTATTAAATAAAAAAGTTTGTTCTCTTCCACTACTAGACTCAAGTTCAAAAGTGGAAGATGCAGCTATACAAGTTATATAATTTTTATTATTCCCTGTTGCTTTATATTCATATAAACTATACATTTCAAATAATAAACTATTAATTTATTTATTTTTACCTTCAATTTCAATATTTATATTTTCACAATATGTTTCAAGTAAAATATTTAAACCGTATTTCCTAATCATAGGATCTAATATAAGTAATTGCAACTTTATAATTAATATTTGATAACATATAAATTAAATTTTGTTTATATGAATAAAAAAATTTTAAAGCATCTGATCTAATGGTATTCATAAATTCAAATGAATAAATGCTCCACACTTTCACATCACGGGGACCAATACATACCACATCACAATTCACGATTGTTTTGAACTTAGAATAAATTCACGGTGGTGTTTTGTAGATGTTTAATGGAAGATCTACACAGTAATATCATATATGTCTACTTTTTGCATTTTATTTGATAAATAAATTGAAAAAAGGCACCAACATGTAGACAACAATTGCATTTTTAATTAATTAAAAATTATTGTTTTAAATATTAAAAAATAAAAAATTAATATTTAAATAGTGAAAATAGTTGAAAATGAGAACCATTGGACTTGTGCTGGAATTAACATTAAAAATAATTATTTTATTGATAAAATATTAAAAAATATAAATTACTAAAACATTAAATAAAATGAGAGTAATTGGACCAATGTAACACTAAAACCTTTCCACAAATTGTCCACACTATAGTTTGAACTATCTACGAGAAAATATTATGGACGATAAATTGGGGTGTGACTTGTCCCTGTCCACGCTATTTTGTGGATGGGACCGTCCACACATAGTAGAACACCATATTTTACTGTGGATAGGACCAAAATAGTCCCGTCCACGATATTTACACACTATTGAATGCCACCTTAGTGGATTTAATAACTCTATAACAGAAGAGCGGGAAGCATGACAAAAAGGCTCTGATGTTGCCGATGAGGTTGTCATTGCTGTTAAGGCATCTAAGGGAGTCCCAAGAATTGTGCTTGTGTGGGCATTGGCTCATGTTGTTGAACCTAGAGATTGTATAACGTTGTTGGTGGTAATTTCTACTAAGAGTTTGGGTATCACATGAGTCAATGGGGGTGGCAACCTTATCATTGACACTCAGTGAGTTAGTGGGGTGGCTGTTTGGTTTCACTTTGTTGGTTCTGTCCAGAAACATTGGAAATTGACTTGCCTTTGTGAATAGTGGCCGAAGTTTGCAGAAGGTTGTTGGCAAACTCATTGATCACTCGATAGAAAACTAATAGAGAAAAGTTGTAGATTATTGAGCACTAAATAACAATAGAGTGAGCAAATATGATGATGGAAACAATGAACATTGTCTATTATGGTTCAGTCTTAAGTAAAAGACAATGAACAATGTCTTCTTTTGAGGGGTAGTTTTGACATTTTCAATAATTTGAAGTTACACATGTCATCATGTGATAAGATAATCGACAGAATGCTAATGGTAGGGACTGAATTGATAGTTTTTGGAAGTTTAAGTACTAGAGTGACGTGATTTGAAATTTGGGTACTAACTTGATACTACCCCTAAAGTATAGGGCAAGGTTTTAAATTTCGTCATGTATTGGCTGATACGTATCAGTGTTTCGACTTATCGGCACAAGAGACGGTCCTAAATCGAATGTACCATCTATTTTCACTGTGCAGAAACAATATCGAGTTCGTATCGGGTTGGTATTGACCCATTTCGTCATGTTTCGGCCGCGTATTGGTTGATACGCGACAAATTCACCATTGCGGAAATATGAATAAAATAGCATTCTAAAGATGGCTTCTAAACCCATTTTCAGAAGCCCTCTTTCTTCCCCAAACCCTCCAGAAACTTTATTCACATTCCTAGAGACTAAAATCTAAAAAAAACCCATCAAAACACCTACAAAATTGAAAGATTCAACAAGTTTTTCGAGGTTGTTTAAAAAGTAGCGAAAATAGGTATGTTTTTTCAATTTATTTTTTTTACATTTTCAACCAATGCTTTGTTTGTTTGTTTGTTTTTTTTTTTAGTTTGGATGCTTGAAAACATCTTTATGTATGTTGACATGCTATTATTGTGCAAAAAATCCCATCTATTTTGCTGCCATATGTAAATCTTTGTGAATATTTGAAGAAATTCTATAATAAAAAATAAAAATTTTAGGTTTTTCTTGTGATTTATCTCTAGAAATCGATTATTTTGTAGATCTATGGATGATCTACCATGTCCATAGATCAATTGAATTTTTTCTAAATAATTGATTTTTTAATTTTGTTGTAATTATTAGAATAAAAAATATATATAATTTCTTTAATTTTATGTGATCTAACCCTATAGGCTGAGTATGTTGTAGATCTATGGATGATCTACCATGTCCATAGATCAATTGATTTTTTTTCTAAACAATTGATTTATTTTATTTTTTGGAATATATATTACTTTTATGTGATCTAACCCTATAGGTTGAGTATATTGTAGACCTATGGATGATCTACCATGTCCATAGATCAATTGATTTTTTCTTCTAAATAATTATTATTTTTAATTTTTTTTTTTAATTTTCATAATATATATATATATAATTTAATTTTATGTGATCTAACCCTATAGGCTGAGTATGTTGTCGATCAATGGATGATCTACTATGTTCATAGATCAATTGAATTTTTTTTTTATAAATAATTGATTTTTATATATATATTAATTATTGGAATAAAAATATTTATAATTTATTTAATTTTATGTAATTTAACCCTATAGGCTGAGTATGTTGTAGATCTATGGATGATTTACCATGTCCATAGATCAAATCCATTCAAATTTTCTGTTACATATTTACTTTTCCTAATTTTAATTTAATTTGTAGAGTAAAACAAGCAAAATAGTTATTTGAATAAAAATAAATAATTATTTAGTTTTTAGAAAACTATAATGAAACATGCAAAATAATTACTTGATCTATTATGTCTATTAATCCATTCAAAATTTCTGTTACATATTTACTTTTCCTAATTTTAATTTATTTTTTAGAATAAAAAAGCAAAATAGTTATTTGAATAAAAATAAATAACTATTCAGTTTTTAGAAAATTAGAATGAAACATGCAAAATAATTACTTGATCTATTATGCCTATAAATCCACTCAACTTTTCTGTTACGTATTTACTTTTCTTAATTTTAATTTAGATTTTAGAAATAAAACATGAAAAATAATTGATTGAATAAAATAAATAATTATTCAATTTTTAGAAAATTAGATTAAAAAGCAAAATAATTACTTGTTCTATTATGTCCATAAATCCATTAAATTTTTCTGTTACATATTTACTTTTCTTAATTTTAATTTAATATTTAGAACAACACATCCAAAATAATTATTTGAATAAAATAAATAATTATCCAGTTTTTAGAAAATGATAATGAAACATGCAAAATAATTAATTGAACTGAATTAAGTACTTTATTAGATAGTATGTTTTTGTTATCGTATATTAATTATAATATGTTTTTTTCATAAAATCCACTAAAACATATTATTTTTATGCATAAATAGCACATTTATATCTTATATTAAGTGACATTAATGTTTATTTAAAATTTATTAGTATATTTATAGTATTTCCATGCATATCTTAATTTTTCGTCCATATGTATCCAAAATATATCTCCATTCGTCATATGATAATAATATGAAAATTTCCCTTAATATTAATTAACTTTAGTTTTATCGTTACTCCATTGAATTTTCTTTATCGGGTTTCGGACTCTATGCGAAGGAATGAAGGATAGGCTCGGGCTGAAGATCTATCCCGATGGTCGGGCTCGGGGCTCGGGCATTGGGACAGCTTTTGTTGGGAGGAGAACGCAACTCGGCGGAGATTATCATTTGGTCACCGCGCTTTTCCTTTTTCTGCAGCTCTTCGGTAGACTGTTTTTGACTCTGAGGGTCTGTCATTCTGTCAGTTCGATTGTTCGTTCAGTTTGGTCATGGATGCCGGACAAAGCTCCTTGTCCCCCACGACCTCGTTCGACAGGGATCGTCATGTCCGTTTCCTGAAGATGATGTTCCACGGTCTTCCTTCAGGTTATCAAGAGCAGGAGATTAATCATCTAACTCTCGCCTACTTTGTTATATCTGGCCTCGACATATTTGGCGCCCTAGATCAGGTATCTTGAGAATGGTGCTATTGGCACCTGAATCTGTCTCATTTTCCGGTCGTTTTTGGTCGATTTAAATGCAGCTCCATAAATTCCATATAATAGTTGCTTCGATGATCAGAAACGGTGACACATTCTGTATTTTGTTATTGACATTTATCAAATATCAGATACACCAACGTAGTGATCGAGTGCATTCAAGATGCTGACATGATGCATTTTCTTAGTTGTATGTAGGCTTTAATTGGTTACTTTTTATTATATTTATTGGCATTTTATTGATGAGAAACAAATGCAGTTTTAATCACCAGTTTGTTTTACCACATAAGGGAAAAGCTGAGAGTATTTGATAGGTAGGTACTAGGTAAAAATTGAATGTTCAATTACGGTACCTGGAGTTCATCATAAAAGACATTTTTTTTTCTACTTTTTTCCCATGCAGCTCCATAAATTCCATATAATAGTTGCTTCGATGATCAGAAACGGTGACACATTCTGTATTTTGTTATTGACATTTATCAAATATCAGATACACCAACGTAGTGATCGAGTGCATTCAAGATGCTGACACGATGCATTTTCTTAGTTGTATGTAGGCTTTAATTGGTTACTTTTTATTATATTTATTGGCATTTTATTGATGAGAAACAAATGCAGTTTTAATCACCAGTTTGTTTTACCACATAAGGGAAAAGCTGAGAGTATTTGATAGGTAGGTACTAGGTAAAAATTGAATGTTCAATTACGGTACCTGGAGTTCATCATAAAAGACATTTTTTTTTTCTACTTTTTCCCCCTACTTTCTGTGTTTTTTTTTACTCGTTAGAAGTTGGATCATCTTGTTTGCGTTTGGGGCAGTCCATAGTCTGGAACCTGTATGCTTTCTCTGGATGGGATATACAGTGTCAATGGTTGCTTATAGGCTGTCTGTGTTCGTATTAATGTATTATGTTTTGGTTTTCCTCCCTCTAGCTGTATTGAGGGTTGATAGATGTTTGTACCATAAAGGACTAAAGAGTGCGCAGTCCATGCAAGAAGCAATGTGAATTTCCTCTAGCTTTTTGTCTTCCATGGATGGTCGTTTCCTAAAATGTTCACAGATGACGAATCATGGGGCTCTTTGCCCAGATGCACAATTTATGTTTCTCATATTCTGGGTCTTTGCTGGTTCTCAGGTGGCTTTAGTTTGGTCTCCCATCCACATAGGGGAGCAAACTCGACCGATGACTGTTTTTCAGAGGGGCTTTATGCCGGTATTCCATGTTATAACTTTGTTTCCCTCATTGTAGTTGTCTAACCGTTACACATGTCCTAATGTGATATCCCTTAACTGAGAAGACACCGAATATAAAAATGAGACACCACTGAAAAAGAAAAAGGAAGAGAGGTTTCCTCCACCCGACGTTTCCATCCCTTCTTGCATTCAAATGAAATACCAGTGTTTTAAAAGCGCAATGGCCATTTTGCACCTGAGGGTGAGATGCATGCCTTTTTTGAAGCAAGGTGCAAAAAATGGTAAAAAAATTCCAAAAAATTTAAAAAATGCAAAGTTTTAAAAATATTAATAAAAAATATAAACTTAATTTTTAAAATAAATACTTTAAAAACCTATTATTTCAACTTAAAATACATAAACATAACATGTAAAATATATTTAAAAATAAAATCAAACATAACATATAATTACATATTCAGGCATGTAAACTCTTAATCTCTTTATTTTTTTCCCAATTGCATTACTTTAAATAGCTAATGTGATGTTAAACATTATGCATTCCTGATTCTACAAGCCACCTTTGTACCAAGCCCCTTGAGGCAAGCCCAAACAAGTCAATATTAGGGTCTTAAATTCTTAATCCCTATAAAAAGTTTTTATAACTTTAAGTGTCTTTCAAAAGGCACACTCCTGGGCTGAAGTGCAAGGCGCACAGGGCACACCAAGCGCCATCACCTTTTGAAAGTGTTGCACTTGGGACCTAGGTGAGTCACATAACCTAAAATGCGCCTCCCCTGTGTGCCTAGGCACGCCTTTTAAATCACTTCAACTTTTTCTTTGTGACAAGTTACCATATATTTGTAGATGTATGATATTGGCTTTCTTCCTTTGGGATTCTAAGGTTTGATACTATTTATGGCTTAGGTTGACAAGGAGGAAATCGCCAATTGGGTTTTATCTTTTCAAGCTCGTCCAAAAAGTAAAGCTGATCTAGAAAATGGTATTGACCTGCATTGTCAGAAACTGCTCATATAATGAAATTCCACTGCATTTCACTACTTTATGTGTGAGATTTCAATGAGTTTTCATTTTACTCCAGGTCAATTTTATGGGTTTCATGGTTCCAGAACTTCTATGTTTCCTCCAGATTCTAGCAATGTAAGACCACAACTTTTGAAGTGTGTCATTTTTCAACATATAACCTGGTATACGATTTTCATATCTTTTTTGCATACAACAATTTTTGTCATTTGATCTTACATTAGGTCTTGATTCACAACAATAGCCACTTGGCAAGCACTTATTGTGCTCTAGCTATACTTAAGATTGTTGGCTACAACTTGTCAAGTATTGACCCGGATTCAATTTTGATTTCAATGAAAAACCTTCAACAACCTGATGGGAGGTATATTTATTACTTTTCTTTTCTTTAGATTTTCAAATCATGTTCTTAGTAGTCTTTTTCTTTTCCGGTCAAATGTTCTTAGGAATCCAAAAATTGTTACCTTTCTCATGCTAATATTACTTTTTTCTTTATTCCTTTTAACTGAATCTACTATTAAAAATCTATATGCATTTTGTACATGAACGACATGGTGTACTTAAAGGCATCCAGGTAACACCTATGGGCAACAACTAGATGTTGCTTAGGCGACAACAATAAACAAATATTTACGTATTTTATAATAATGTATTATTATGTACAAGTATTATATAATTACATGTTAATTATAAACTTGGTAAACCACAAAATAATTTTGTAAACAATGGCAGTTTACACTTGATTTTCAAAAGAAAAGACAAGTTTTTTGAATAACCTCGTAAAGATACAAAAAAGGATTAAGAACCCTACCTTTTAGTCCTCCATGCGCTTATAATGACCCAAAATGGGTTGCACATGCCTATCAATATGTGAAAGGGGTCATAATTGCTTATTTGCCTCCACTAAGATGTTTGTATTTATATTATGCCTAGGTGATTGTATAGATATATAAGATACAATATGCATTTTTGCATTCCAACAAGGGGATATGTGATAAGTGAGTTGTTGCATGCATTGCAATAAAAAGGGGCACAATTACTTGTTAAGTGATTTTTTGCACACACCTATCAATATGTAAAAGCAGGCATAATTACTTATTTGCCTCTACTAAGATATTTGTATTTATGGATATACTAAGATGCCTAGGTGATCGTATAGATATATAAGATATACATGTGTTTTTACATTCCAACAAAGGGATACATGTTAAGTGAGTTGTTGCATGCGCATCGCAATAAATTATGATGATCCGACAAAGGCCATGTGGATTGATCCTCCTCCAAAAGCAGAACTCTTCTATTGAGAATCTGCCACACAGCCATCAATACGATTGACTGGCTTTAGAGGAAACAAAAGACTTGTGCCTGTATCTTTGTATGCGTGTTCTTTGTCTTAAGAGTGGATAGAGTACTAACCATCTCCTTACGTTCTGCCCGTATGCTTCTAGGTACGGAACTACTTCTTTCTTCTCCTTGGTGGAGTTTGGACTGTACCAACCAACGCTACAGATCTTTTCTCTACCAATTTGTTACCGTACCATATAGAAAAGAGAAAAAAGATTTTACTAGAGCTTCCGTATGTGGAGAAAAGAATGAAGGATTTTTAAAGACAAATAAATGGATATCAGCTCCTTTTTTGATATTTCAATGGTAAGAATTAACTGTTGGGCTTTGGCAAATAGGGGTGGCTTACCATCCTAGATCTCAAAGTAGACAAGGGGAAGGTGACTCGAGAGTTGTGGTGAGTTGGCTAAGAGAACAAGGGCAAGAATAATGTCAGTATTAGCAATTTGGAAAATCTTAAAAGGAAACCAAGTGTTTAACAAGGGAGAAAAATATCACATTAACATGGGTGTAAAGATCAGCCAATGGGTTGGCTGACACTTCAGCCGAACAAGGAGTACATAGGGAACAACTGTTCTAGGGATTAATAAATATAGAATGAGTTTAAAAACAAAGATTTGGGTTTAGGGGGATGTGGCCAGCTTATTTGTAAATGGGATGCTGAGCATATTTTGCATACTAATTCTTTTATCCAATTTCAATAAAAAATTTGAAGTTATCCATAAACAAATTTATTCTTCTTGGATTTTCAGGCCTACTTGGTTACAACTACTCTTTGGTGGCTGAAATTCTGACACTAATAAAAGGCTTGAAGCTAATATTGTGGTGGGTAGAAACCATCCTTGAAGGGGATTGCCAAGTTCTCTTAAGTTGGATGAGAGTCATTACTCATTAGGCAAGAAAAGGGCATGAAATGGAGGTACAGATTTTTAGTTAGACAGGAGCAAACATTAAGACACAGTATGAACAGGTCATTCAGATTGGGGGTTTAATATGGTAATGTTTGCAACCCATCATTGACCTGGATGTTGGACTGGCCGACTTGTCACTTGGAGACAATAATGGGTCTGTTTTATCCCAAACCCGGTAGGGTTCAAAAACCTGTTGACTTGGTAAAAAAACTATTGGCTTGGTTAAACTGGTGAATTGTTTAAACTGTTTATAGGTAATGGTTTGAACTGAGAAAGTTCAGGTGTCATTTGAATGATTGGGAGATTGCCCCCTTGATAGACTGATTTCAAAAGCTGAGTGTAGTGATCAATCCCACCCAAGTAGACAGGAGATTGTGGAGATGGGAGAGTACCAGTTCCTTTTCTGTCAAATTTTTTTACAACAGGCTGCACTCCCCTACTTCTAATAAATTCCCTGCAGGAAAAAATTGGAACTCACTGTTCCTTCTAAGGTGTTTTTTTTTTTGGTTTGGACAACCATCCTTAATACATGTCTGGTGAAAAACATGACAACTTGCTAAAAAAGGGTATGGGGCTAAAATTAAATAGTGATTTATGTGGGCTTTGCAATGACTATCCTGAATCTGTAAACCACTTGTTTCTTCACTTTAAAGTCTCAGAGAAGCTGTGGTCCTGTGTGAATGGCATCTTCGGTATTCATTGCTGGTGCCCATAATTGATGGAAGACTTTATAGCTGGCAGCTCTGGGGCTTGAACAAAAAAGGGTTGGTAGTTTGGAGTATTGTTCCATTTTCTATGTTCTGGATTATTTAGTCTGAAAGAAAATCTCGTGTTTTTGATAACAGTAAGTGAATATAAAGATAAGTGAGTATGTAACTCGGAGGCTATGATGCTCTCCTGGTTGAGAGTCCATAAACTGTTCAAGGGATGACCTTTAACACTTTTTCTGTTTGTATTTTTTGTAATAGGGGGGGGACAGATCATGATCTTTTTGTATATTCCCAGTGCATGGCTCCTTGCTGTACATGGAGCTCCTGTATTTTCATTCTTTTGTTAATGCATCATATACATTATCCTTTAAAGAAAAGAAAAAAAGTTGTTTCTGGTAATTTTCCTAAATGAAATTGGAGTTTGTAAAGAGAGATCCAACCCCTTGTAGTGATTCTATAAATATGGCCATTATAATTGAAATATTGAATTTCCAGAGGGAAGTAATGGAATAAAAGTTTTGCAGTAATTATAGACTCAAATTAGGATCCTAAAAATAGAAAAATACGAGATTAGAGCACTGTAGCTTTGTAACTCTATCCATTTTGTTTCTTAAAGCAAGACAAGAACTCAGATGATGCAACTATAATGCTGCAAGTACCAACATGAAATAGAAACATGACAGGTTAGGAATGCAGGGTTTATCTAGTTAGATTCTAAGATAGAAATAAAGTTGCAGAACACCCAACACCAATTTTCCTGTTGATTCTTTCATCAAGGTTTTGCATATGAAGTGATAGATTTAATTTATTAATTCACATTTAAGATAAAAAATAAGATAAATGTTCTAGGGGGGGTATTGATAATATCGTAACCACGAACTTTAAGGTGTAAGGGAAAATTAGTTGAATCTAGAACCATGATCAAGTAGATACTTGTTGGCTCCTTAATTTTTTTTTTTGATCAGAAACGGTAACTTTCATTAGACATATTAAGAGAACACATTGTCACCACCCAGTCAAGGGTGTTTACCCCAAGAAAAGTACTTGTTGGCTCCTTAATTGGATATTAGGTACTTATAAAGTTGGTCTAGAACAAAGGGCGGTAGGCCCAGGGAAGAGCCTGCTCGGATCTGACTCATTGCACATAATGTGATTCTCGTACCTGTATACATAAATAAGACACAGATATTACCTGTTGGCATCCCTAGATCTAGTCACTTTGAATACAGGAAAGATGCCATACTGTTTTTTCCCTCTAACATGGCATACCTTGGTAGGAAAGTTATTGATTTTTTTGATAGGAAACAGTAACTTTCATTAAAAAAGGTTAACAGAATACATGGGTCCAGTCCCCATAATAACGAAGACTAACCACCCAAAAGATTCAATTTACAGTTCAGCCCAAAACAACTCTCCCCTATTTGTCCCCTGTTTGGGTAGTTTAATTTTGCTTTCGTTTTTGAGGCGGCAACTCTTTGGGGAACTATTTTCTGTATCTATTGTTAGTGCATCTTGATTAATTTTAAACAAATGCTTCATTACTAATAAAAAAAATCTAATCTCCCTCAAAGCTTGTCTGTGAATCCATATTCCCAAGCTACCTGTTTGTAACCACCCTATCACCAGTTTTGAATCCCTTCCACATTGATGCGTTGAAAGCCCAGCTGTTTTGCCAATCTCAGTCCTTGTAGGAGAGCTAGAACTTCAGCTCTTAGGGAGTCATCTTCTCCTATCAGCCCTGAATATAAAGCCACCATCTCCCCACTCCATCTCTTATTGCTCCACTAATGCCAGACGGACCCGGGTTACCAAAAGAGCTCCCATCAAATTTCAGCTTCAATCTTTGACCTGTTGATGGTGCCCAAACCTCCTGAAACACAGCCCTTGATTTTGAGGAAGTCACCACTGCATTCCAGCTTCTAATGATATCATTAACGGAAACATTCTTGAACAGATCCAACATTTTTACCCAATATGCAACCCGGAATGAAGTGTTATCAATTAATTCCTCCTTCCTCTTCTCCTTATCCTGAAACATACGATTATTTCTTTCTTCCCAAATTGCCCAAACTATTGCTGCCCTTGTAGCTCTCCATAAAGTTTCGCCCTTTTTCTTTGGCTGTCTGAGAAAGTTAGCATCAAAGAGGTCTGCAACTGAAGAAGGAGATGCCCAACTACAACCAAGAGATTAGAAAACCATTCCCAAATACTTGAAACAAAAGAACAAGAGATTAAAACGTGGGTTGCTGACTCTTCACAGGCAAAACAAAGAACACAAGTCCTTGGGGAAAGACACCAATTTGGTCTCCTTTTTTGGCAACAAGTCACAAGTGTTAATCCTGTTAAGAACTGCCTTTCAACAAAACATCCTAACTCTTGGAGGTACCAGGTTACACCACACCTCTTTAGAAGGAGAAGACACTGGCAGGCCAGAAGAACGGAGGGGGGCATTGAAAAAAGAAGCACAAGAAAAGAGGCCCGAAGGAGAAACTGTCCACACCCGAGAATCAAGAAGGGAAGGATCCAGGTAAACAGAATGTAGAAGAGAAAGCAACTCATCAAGGGCCTCCATTTCAACCTTTCTAAGGCCTCTTCTCAACCCTAGGTCCCAAGCTGTCCCATCACAAAGGAATGGAGAAATTGAACTTAACTTATGCAAGGATAGAGAGTAGATAGAGGGAAATCTATCCTTAAGAGGGATCTCCCCATGCCAAATATCCTCCCCAAAAAAGAACTTTACTACCTGAACAAACACCATACCTTACAAAGGATAGGAAAAAAAGGAAGAATAATGATCTGCTTTCGAAGGAAAGAAACAGCTTGCCTTCGGAACCAACCCAGCATCCTAATCATTTGTTGCTAGACCATAAATGCTGACTATTACCTTGTACCACAATTTATCCTGCTCTAACAGAAACTTCCAAATTCACTTCCCTAACAATGCCATATTCCTCTTCTTGATGTTACCCAAGGCCCCCTTGCCCCTTGCTCTGCGACACCAATTCCTATTTCACTAAGGGATCTTTCTTAGAGTCACCCTGATCCCAGAAGAAATCTCTCATAGTTTTCTCTAGTTTTTTGGCAATTCCCACTGGGATACTAAAGGTAGACAAAAAGTAAACTGGAAAATTTCCTAGAGTGGACAATTTATTTATCAAAAAAAGAAAATTCCTAGAGTGGTGTGGACTGAGTTAGGGTGATTCTACCTCCTAGTGAAATATAATTTCTTTTCCATCTGCTTTTTTTTTTTTTTTTTGCAAATCTCTCTAAGACTAGGGCCCAAAAACCTTCGAAATAAGGATTCCCCCAGAGGCAAATCCAAATAAGTCAAAGGCCAATCCTCCACCTCACACACACCCCAAAACAATAGTTGGTCTAACATCTGCTTCTCTCAATTTGTTAACTCCTACCAAACAACTTTGTTCCCAATTTACCTTAAGATAGCAAACTCTTTTAAACTGGCTGACCAAGCTGTTTCATCTTTACAGCAAAATGCATGAATCATGATATGAGGGGTTAAAATTATCGACTAAGGCACATCCAAAGTTGTACTAGAGTGGTTGGTTGGGAAATTGTGTGTCTGTGTGTGTGTGTTTTTTTTATGAATGTTGTAGGTGTATTATGATCCAGTTTAGGTGTTTTTTTTTGGTTGGAAGGAGTTGTAGATAAAATTACTGTTGTCCATTCTAATGTGTAATGTCATATTCTACTTGGCAAGGCATGGCAAAGAAGACCACAAGACCACCTTGGTGCATATGATTGAATACTAAGGGAAAAAATGCAGCTAATGTTGGAATGAGTGTATTTCCTTCTTGTTATTATTACCCAAAAGAACTAAAAAGTAGAACATAATCTGAAGTGTGCCAAAATATGGCCTTGAAGATTTTTTTCTTCATCTTTCTTTTTCAAGCGTTTTTTATTTTTGCTTTTGCTTTTGTTTTTGTTTTTTTTGTTTTTTTTTTTATTTGGGGGGGGGGCTGTTTGATTTTCCTGGAGCAGTCTTAAAGAAATCAGAAACAAAAAGGAGGTATCCCTAGATAGGAAATAGCTAGGAGGTAATATTGCAGGGTCTTAGAGAAATCCTTGGAGCCTTTACCTTCAACTTTTGATGTTGTGCTTTTCTCTGGGCCGTGGCATTGAACAAGTGTCTCACCAAAATGAATCTGGTGAGGAGAGGAGTCCTCCAGGACCTGTCCTGTGTGTTATATAATCAAGTGGAAGAAGATAGTAACCACCAATTTCTGCACTGCTCTGTCTCCACTACAATCTGGAACCACTTCTTGATCCTCGGGCATCTCCACTGGGCTATGCCAGCGTCTGTGTGTGGCCTATTGTGGTGCTGGGATCAAAGAGGGTTGTCCAAGGTAGCAAAAAGTGTATGGTCCTCCATCCCTGCTGCAGTAATCAATACCATTTGGGCCGAAAGAAACAACAGAATTTTCAAGAACAAGCACAGTGAAGTGGATCAACTAATTTCCTTTATTTTTGGGAAGTTAGTCTTCTGGACTGCTGCTGTGAAAGGGGTTCAACCAAGGGTCTTGGGAGCCCCAACTGATTGCTGGTGATATCTTGTAATGCATTCTTGGTTTTGGGCCCCAGTTATGTTGAGGGGCCAATTGTATTCTGATTCTGGTTCTCTATTAGTAATATTTACCTTACCTTTTTCAAATTTTTTTTTGTCAAAATTTCAAGGTTTAAGAGTTGCTTACTACTTAAAATTTAATGAATAATGGATGATAGGATGGTTTACTTTTACTTATCAAAAAAAGTGTCAGGGTTTGTGCAAGGGAGACAAATAATTGATCAAATCCTGATAGCTAATGAATGTGTGGAGGAAATGAAGAGGTCCGGTCAACAAGGTTTTGTTTGTAAGTTGGACCTAGAAAAGGCATATAATGTAGTAGACTGGAATTTTTTGATTGAGGTATTAAGGAGTTGTGGATTTGGACAAAGATGGTATAATTGGATGAAGGGTTGTGTCAGTTCCTGCCATGTTTCAGTGTTGGTCAATGATGTGGTTAGGGATTTCTTTACAGTCTGCAGAGGCCTAATACAAGGTGACCATCTCTTGCCCTTTCTTTTCACCCTTGTAGCTGATGGCTTTAGTAGATTAATCATAAAAGCAGATAGGGAAGATGTGTAATAAAGGGTTGGAGAATAGGTAGAAATAGAGTTCTGGTAACCCACCTCCAGTTTGTTGATGACATAATAATTTTCTGTGAAGGAGTGGACCTGGGTAAGGTCAGGAATCTCAAAGGTTTGTTAACACACTTTGAGAGTATTTCCGATCTGAAGATAAATTTGGACAAGAGCTGTGTGTTGGGCATTAATATGGATGAGAGGCTATTGGTTCTATTGCAGAGTGTTTAGATTGTACTAGCTCTTCCTGGCCTGTCTTACCTAGGCCTTCCTTGGGTGCTAACCCAAATGGGAGTTGCTTTTGGACTCCAATATTGGAAAAGTTTTAAAAAGGTTGGCAACTTGGAAAGAGAGTTGTATCTCTATAGGGTGTAAAGTAACCTTGCTGAGAGCTACCTTAGCTAACTTGCCAGTTTATTATCTCTCGGTGTTTAGAATTCCTGTTAGGGAGACCAAGAAGTTAGAGAGATTGATGAGGAACTTTCTTTGGGAACCAGTGGATGAGAAAAAGGACCATTTGATAAGGTGGGATGTAGTGTGTAGAAGATATTTAGGTGGGTAATTCAGCTCTAAAGGACCTATTTCCTTCCCTTTGTTCCATCTCCATGCTTAAATTGAAGGTTATTTCTCATTTCCTCTTCTCTACTGTCCTTCCTCAGTCTCTAAGTTGGAATTTTGGGTTTCGAAGGGGCTTAAGGGACAATGAACTTGCGCGTGTTTCAGACCTTCTTCTTCTGGGCGATGTATTTTTTTGGACCCCAATCAATTGGACAGGAGGATTTGGAGCCCCCATCCAAAAGGCTCCTTCTCTTGTGCTTCTTTTTTAAGTCCCTTTGTTCTTCTTTCGGTCAGAGGGTTTTCCTGTTTAAGGAGGTTTGGACTAGGCCTGTTCCCCCTAAAATTATGGTGTTTTGCTGGGAGGTGGTTTATGGAAAAATCGATACTTAGGATTGTTTGCAGAAGAAAAGGCCTTTCATGTGTTTATCTCCTAACAAGTGTATTCTTTGCAATGCCAATGGTGAGGATTGTTTCCACTTACTTTTATCTTGCCCTTTTGCTTAAGCTATATGGAATTGGATTTTTGCTTTGTTTGGGTGTAGGTGAACCCTACCTACATATGTTTGGGTGCATGTGGAAATGTATTAGAGAAGTGGCCATATGGACAATTTGGGAAGAAAGAAATGCAAGAATTTTTTAGGAAAAAGAAAGAAACATCCAAAGTGTCAAGGATTGCATTTTGACAAGAACAATACATTGGTTGAGGACTATGGTTTCTTTCCAATCCCTTTCCTTTGATGACCTTTGGAGAAGTTGGATAACTGTGGCGGTGAGCTCGCCCAGAAAACATAGGGTGGTTGCAGACTGGTTTCCTCCACCTGAAGAGAGTGTAAAGTTGAACTTCGATGGGAGTAGTCAGGGTAACCCAGCACCATTTGGAATAGGAGGGGTTTTGAGAGATAAGAATTGCAACATATTAGCTCTTTTCTCTGGTCTAGTAGGTTTGGGAGATTCTAATAGGGCTGAACTCTTGGCAGCCCTACAAGGTATTCAAATTGCACATAAACTTGGAGTGGAAAATTTAATAATTAAAAGAGACTCTAAAGTTGTTGGGGGTTGGCTGGCTGATTCGGATTCAGGGGTTTGGTGCTACAGGGATCTCTTAAAGAAAGCCAAGTGGTTAACAAGAAACATGTGCATTAGTTTACACTGGGTGGGAAGGTCGGCAAATGCTTTGGCTGATTTCTTTGCTAAACAAGGGGTTAATAGGGAAAATTTGTATTGGGCTGCACTTGTAATTCCTTTTAAGGAGAGGTTGCACCTCATGCCTCTCCTTGGGATGCTTGTAACAATTTTCTCATCTTGTTAATAAAATCATCATTCAATTATCAAAAAAAAAAAAAGAAGTATCTGGTTTGAGTTAACAGTTGGATTTTGGCGATTTGACCAAACTCCAGAAAGGTCTGGCAGCCCATCTTGGTCAGGCAATGGATTTTAAAGGGTCAAGTAGGTGATTTGTTTTAAGTTTCTATTTTGAACTATTTATTTGTTTATTTATTAATTTATTAATTCTGTTAGTTCTCTTATATGCTTTTTGGGGAAGTCATCATGGGCTCTACTGGTTTACTTTAGTAATATAAGGGTTTGAACTAGGTTCAATTGAGGTAGGATAAAGAATTAGGGCTTCCTATATAAGTCATTTTTTAAAGAGAATTATGGTATGTTGGAATCATTTTTATTGAACTTGCATTTATTCTTCATTCTTCTCTTTCTTGAATACATTTTTGGGCTTGATCTGCTTTTATACAACTCTGTGGATGCAGTGTGACATGTAATGTTTTCATATATTTGCTTTTACATTAAATACAAAGACATACCATTATCCATATATAAACACTTGGAAGTGTGTTTTAGATTTAAAAGCAGAAAAAGATATGGGATAGATGGTAAAGTAGGGACCTCTTAATTGTTGTACAAATGCTTATCCATCCTGGAAGTTTTTGGAATTTCCCCATGTAAATCATGATTCCATGTTATTACATATTGTGCATATATGTAGGCAATCTAACCTTGAAACATTCACTAGCTCTTCTGTTCTTCTGTATAGTTTTATGCCCATTCATACTGGGGCAGAAGCAGACCTTCGATTTGTATTTTGTGCTGGTAAAAAGGACAACAACTCCTTTAATTCTTTGATTCTATTATTGTGCTATCTAAATTTGTGTTGCACTTTTTTGGAGTACCAATAGAGTTTGGTGATGTTTCAGCTGCCATATGTTTTGTGCTGAACAATTGGAGTGGAATTGACAGAGAGAAAGCCAAGGACTATATACTAAATTGCCAGGTCTAGCTACTACACCCCTCTATAATTTCTATAGGTGCTCTCTCTCTTCTTTTTTTTGATCAGTACGCTATCTCTCTTCTAAATAGTGTGTATTTCCTAACCATAGACGCACTGTTGGTTGCAGTCATATGACGGTGGCTTTGGCTTAGTTCCTGGTTCAGAATCTCATGGTAAGAGTATACATTGCAGATTTTGTCTGATTTTATCTATATTTATTTGTCTTCTCTACTAATTTGCAGATTTTTTTATTGGAAACGGTAACCTCCTTAATGAATTTTCAAAATACAACTGTCAACCCCTAGTAGAGGGAGTTGAACCACAAACACTGTATTACAAGACTGCCCCCAACAGTCCCTTGTTTTGCTAATGTATCCGCTAGTCCATTAGCTGATCTTCTTATCCACTTAAAGCCAGCACCAATCTCCCTTGTTAGGTTGATAATTTTCCTTAACAATTGTCTATGTGTCCATGCTCCCAAACTACCTGACTGCAGCCATCCAATTAGTTTGCAGAAATTTTGTCTGACCTAAATGCATGTGAAAAGAAAAAAGTGAGATGGGGACAAACTACTGAGCTCTTTCATTTATTATTTATTTATTCCGTATAAGTTTCTGTATACCATATGTATAAGCAAAGGGCGGTTGTTACAAATTTCTGAAATGATGTATGAAGGCATCGAATGATAAATGATGTACAAAATGACTTTAAACTAGGTTGCAACCTTGTAGGGGTGTTGCTACCAATAAAGCATGGTTCAGAGATTCAGTTTCTTTAGGTATTTTACCATGTGCAAATGGGTAAGTTTCATAAATTTCACTCAGAGGTCTGGAAAATCTGAGGAAATTGGAAATATAAAAATCATTGGAAAAGCATGCACTTGTTTATGAAATTAAAAGAAATTTTAAAATAGGTATAGTTACACTGAAAGTCTAAAGAAATTAACGATGTACAACAAATAATAGAAGATTAAAATTTTAAATAGGCATCCAATGAAATGATTGATTTATTACTGTGTTTAAACAACATTTGGATTTCCATAGTTATTGATTATCACACCCTGATGATCATGCTAGTTTTATGAATAGGACCACCTTATTGCTATGGGTGCTATCTTATGTTTAATTGTTGGGCTGAATTAGAGGCCCATATAATAGAGGTCTCTTAGTAAGATAATAGGCCATTTTTTTGGGTCTACTTCAAAGCGATTTAGGTTCCTTTAAAACCAAATTGTGACCATACCTGAGTGGACCAATAAAAAAAGAGTTAAATGCTTTAAATAAAAGGCCATTCCAGCCACTTAAAATAACTCCCAGTTTGGTTCTTCCTTTCTTTATGTTGGGTGGGGGTGGGGGAGGGAGGTTTCATCCTTTTAACAGGAGGCTCATGTCCCCCCTATTGATCGCAACACTTCTAGAGCAAACAAAAAATTAGAGAAAATAGTGAGAAAAGAGAGGAAGAGAGGAGAAGACTAGGGCATGGAGGAAGAGGAGGAAAGAAGAAGAAAGGTGGGGAAAAGTTGAAAAATACCCACACAGATTGGAATGTTCTCTAAGAAACAAAAGAAAAGCTCTCTTCTTACCAGCCCAAAGCAGTATTTTAGGTAGGAAGAAAGAAATTCCCCTCATCCCTTCAATGTTGATACCTTCTTTCCTCCTATACCATTTCTTGTACATTTTTGTCTGCAAAGAAGAAGAAAGTGTAAATGTAGAAGGGAAGAACCCATCTACATCAACTTGGCTGATTATGGCCCTTCGCCAAAGGTGGAAATCTTGAAGGATGTGGGGAAACAAATCATCTGTAGCTTTTTTTAACTTGGCTTACTGGCTTACTAGTCTTTACAAAATGGAGTTTTCTTTTTACTTGTCAAAAAAATTAGGGTCAGTTGTTTTTGGGGCTAAATTGTAATGTAACTTGTTTGTACTGGTTGGATGAATGTGTACCTTGCACCTCCCCTTGGAAGATTGTACTGGTTATACTTTGCTGCTTTAATAAAATTTGTTCAATTATCAAAAAAATATATATAGTGACTTTTTAAACACAGGCACCATGGTGCTCCATTTCCGTCCATCCTACATTCTTTTCATTATCTTATGAAATAGTTTAGTTAGCTATAATAGGCCCACCTCTTCCATACCTTTTGGACTTCTATTTAAATTCCACCAGGTCTTAATGTCTTTTCCTTCTTCATATTACCTTCTTCACCTCAGAAACTCTAATTCTATTAAAATAAATACTATATTTAGTTATTTTAGAGTTACTAATTTCTCCTCTGTTAGTACCCTTTATAGATTTTCTTTTACTAATTTTTTAAACTATTCCATCTTTCCTTGATTTCTTTATCCTTTATCATTTATCAATACTCTTTGATGCTTCTTCTAATATGATCTAGATCTCTGCCTTTTCTTTCTCTCATATATATATATATATATGAACCTGATTTTCTTGAAAATGCCAAAAGTTAGGTTCGTAATCAGTACACCCCTCCCAAGACCCAGGGTAGCCAGGACAAACATTGGGTATGACCCTTTATCCAAGTTCAATCTGGACCCAACAGATAAGATTCAATTCAAATCCAATTGATTTGCAGCCCTAAACAAGTCTGGGACATTTTGGCATGGTTGTTAATGACTGAGTTACAGCCAGAGGACAACCATTTTGTATACCTTATATAACAGCAAATAGTTATGTTCATAGTATGAAGTAACCGCAAGTTTTTCTCCAAAACAAGGGAAGTAATTAAGTTTTATGTTCAAAAGGATAATGCCAAGACAGTGTTAAATCAGCTAGTTGCTTCAATGGCACAATTCAGTTCATGACCTAAATCCACAAGTTCTTTGTGTTTATGTTTCTTTTTGTCATTTATCCCATCCCAGTTACTTATGGAATTTGCGTTCTTCACTTTCTTCAAAATCTTTATAGCTAATATAGTATTTGAGAGTACTTGCCATCCTTATTCAACTTAGTGGCACAGGTGGTGCAACATACTGTGCGGTTGCAGCTCTCAGATTGATGGGATTCATCGAAGATGACCTCCTGTCGAAGATGACATCATCTTCCATCATTAATGTGCCATTGTTACTGGAGTGGAGCTTGCAGGTGTGTTTTATTGAGAATCACTTGTACTATGCCTTCTTTTTAATCAATAATAAGAGTTAAGGAATATATTAATAGTAGAAAGGTAAAGAGGATTTAATCTTATGTTTCGCTTACTGAGAGGAATAAACAAAAGACTGACACACAGAGGAGTCTAGCCCCCCCCCGCAAAAAAAAAGAAAAGAAAAAAACCCTCAACTCAGCAACACCTTGTCCCAACCTGCGTGAATCATTCAGTGGCATATCATCATCATCATCCAAGCCTTATCCCAACTATATGGGATCAGCTAGATGAATCCTGTTTTGCCAGTCCATTGTTAGATTACTGGCACTTGAATTATTTCTTACTACTTGTTTAGTGGCATAGCCATTGTTCAATTATGGGTCCTTCCTGCTTTTCACCTCACAGTCCTGCATAACTTTCCACCAAAGAATTTGCTGACCTTGATGGTCAGAGTTGTAGCTTTTCTTATGTGATGGCAGTGACAGAACAATGAAGGCCCTTTAACATCTTAAGAAAATAAACCTATGACCACCTGCTGTGAGTTGCCCTTTCTTCTACCTGCTCTGGACTGATATCTAAGATCAACCTGACTCTGGACTGATATCTGAGATCAACCTGAGACCCTGTAATAGTGACATCATTTCTGCTGAGCTAAGTCTCCTGCTGTGAGTCACCCTTTCTGATAATATTTTCTCCAACATCCCTTAAATCTCCCCATACTCCAAAAGGTCCATTATTCCAATAAAGTGGCCATCAAATTGAGTTTCAGTGCTCAATGGGTATAGGGAAGCCAAATTTGATAAGCCATCTTTTAGAGTTAAGAGGATCTAGCAACTGTAGACTAGCTTCAGATGATATCATCAAAGGAGTAATCTCTGGATTCTTCCCTTGGGCATAGCCTATAATTGATTCCAATAGTGATAAGTATTAATTAACAATTGCTAATTAATAATGACATCATTCCATCCCAGATATACCCAAGAATGGGAGCCTTAAATTTGTCCACATAATCTTTCCTTGGTTGGGAGAGTGAAATTCCAACCCAAATAGGCTCAGAATATCAATTGATGGTATCCAGCAGGCCACAAAAGACCTATAAAATGTCTCCAATGTCTAAATGCCTGAAACATAGGGGCATGCAAAGAAAAGGTGAACAGTAGGTTCATCATTAACCCTACAGACAACACGTGGGGGAAAAGGGACGGGTCTTCCTTCTGCATTGTCATATTTCTCAAGTATTAACATTTGGTCGAGGATTCCCAAGGAGGAGACTATCTTAGGAGGTGTAGGATTCTATCAAATGATTTTGACTGGAAACAGCAGTGGAGTTAGGGATCAGAAATAAGGGCTTTGAAAAAGGGGCAGAATGATCCCTGAGGCTGCTTTTGGTTATAGAAGGATAGCTAAATACTGCCACTAGAGCAAAGGTGAGATGAGAGCTCCCTTTTTCCTCTGGATACTGCACTCTCCTTTTTAATTCATTTATTGTGTGGATTTGCAAGTAGATTTGCTTTACCTTTGTGCAGAGGCAAACAATTGGTGGTGGACTTCAAGGCCGACCAAACAAGGCCAGTGACTCGTGTTATGCCTTTTGGTAAGTGTGCTTCTAGGTCTGCTTGTTTAGATGTACTGCTCTTATCTGACTAGACATAATGTGGTTGTGCAGGGTTGGTGGTGTTTTGAAAATCTTAGGGGCACACAAATTCCTAGACAAAGAAGCTCTTTGTGAATTTTTACTAACATGTCAGTCCCAGGTGATACTGCATCTCATCTTTTCTTAATCAGATTTAAATATTAGTCTTAACTATGCATAAACTAACAGGGACGATCTTAACATTTAATATTACTATGAGCCTTACAAAATATTAAATTATTTGGAACACGTACATGGGCAAAATCTTGTTCCATAAACTCTGTATTGTTCATATGGTTTGTAAAAGGCCCTAGGATTAGGAATGCAATGCATAAGATGGTTATGAATATATAATAAGATAGTTTTTAAGAATACCGGAGATTGGAGTCAGCATGCAAAGGCACCATGTTTACCAGTTTATTATTGCAAAATAAATGGACTTAATGGATATCTTAAGTTTCCTCTAAACTAATACTGTTGTTCTAGAGCTTCTGATTTCCAGTCCTGATGTTTCTCTGCACAGTATGGTGGCTTCAGTAAATTCCCAGGACAGCTGCCGGACCTCTACCATTCTTTCTATGCAATGTCTGCATTTAGCCTGTTGGAAGAACCAGATCTGAAATCACTTTGTGTCGAACTTGGTGTAACAGATTTTGCTGCTTAGTTTGTTCAACTGTGCTGGAATTTGGTGCTTATGACTGAATAACAGATTGGATTCCGGTCATGTCTCTATTAAACCCGTGGGAAATGGTAAAATCCAAGTTCCTACTTAATTTAATACTCCTTCCTGATAGCTTTGGCACTCCAAATTCGCAGGATGAATGTTAAAATGCTCTTGTATCAGTAGAATTGTTTAAGTTCTATGACTTGGTGTAGTCTATATAGACAGCAAAAGGGAAAAGGTCATATTCTATTTATAGCCTGTACATTTTCATATCCATGACTTTATATATTGATAATCAAAATAAATGAAAAAAAAAGCTGAAACTTAAACATCGAGCTTTGTTCCATGGGGAGCCTTTATTGTCTTGTAATCTTGTCTCATAAGGTCATTTTCAGTGTTGTTTGGTCACTTGATCATTTTCATACAGCTTAATGGAAGGTTGATCAAGTAAATTGGTGGGTGTTTTCTTACAGCTTATGCAATATAACCGTTCAGGTTTAAATCAGTTCCCAAATATCAATCAGGACAAAAAAACACAACCAGAACCGATATTCAGTCGGTTTGATTGTCAGGTAATCCCAACCCTGACCTTACCATAGAGAGCCTGCAGTTAAGCAGGTTTGATCCCCGCACCTCTATATTTGGATGGATGCAACATACAGAGTCCAGATTTCCTGCGCATGACAACTCTACCCACATAACATAGCAGCCACACATGAGAACATCTCATCCTCTTACATGTTGCTATGCACGGGGAGAATGGTTTGAGTTAATGTGGGGAAAAGATCCAGAGAGCGAGTCCGGATTTCAAGAGGATAAGATGTCTCCATGTGCGGCTGCAATGTTACGTGGGTAGGTGTGGCCATATGGGCAGGAAATCCGGACTCCAATTTCAAACCAAAAAATTAGTGTCATAACCATGCGCCGATTTTTTGGAGAACTTATTATTAGTCCTTTCAGTTAGTTATTTACTGGAGGGAAAACATTAAAAGATTCTTATCTTTATGGCATATTAAAATTAGAGTGGTGGGGTTTGCACAATTTTTTTTGGTAAACATGGTTACATAACATTGGGAGTCTGGAAGTTGAAACTTGCAATCCTTTGTAGTTATAATGAAATCGGTGGCTTTACAATACGTCTTTTTTAAAAGTTTCGGGAACTAATCTTTTTTTAATAAAAATATGCCCAAAAACCAAAATAAAAAAAAAACTTAAAAAATATAAAAGCACATTAATTTTAAGTACTGTTACGCCCCTGAGTATCGAAATTTTGAATCTTGCTATTATGATCGCACCCTTCAATCTTGTACCTCAAATATTCAACCATTTCTTTATGGTAACTCCTCAAATGGTGAATGTTTGAAATCCTCTAAAATACTTAAAATAAACAGATGCTTTCTCACGCACAAGCCTTTTTCTCTCAAATTTGAATATCAAAGTGAAAAAAAAGCTATCCTACCATATGTACACACATACCCAACATAAAAAAAAAAACAAATAATGAAAATGCCAGCCTGAGGGCCGGGATATGTAATCGATCAAAAGTGAACACCCCAGTGATCCATACCGCCAATATCACTCTTGATTGGTTACATAGCCCGATGTATTTGTTTGTAGCATATCCAAAGTAACTTTTAGCTAGGCTGCGGCTGCGAGTCCCGCCTTCACCGGGACAGGATGGGAGGAGGGGGTTCTAGGAGTTTGGGGGAAGGACTACCCCTGTCGTGTACCAAAAACAAAAACAATAGCTGTCTGAAAAAATAGTCAATTATTCTGCAACTCTGTTGTGGTATAATTGATATATACGTATTTATCACCGAGCGCCCAGAATCTCAGAATTCCAATGAAAAGGTGTTGTTTCTTGGGACTTATCTGCACTGCTAGAGCTTGAAGATGAATGAGCCACAGAATCCTGAGAAAAATGTTTAGCTTGTCCCAGTTGATGGTACCGAATTAACTTGAGAATGTACGCATCATCGTGCAAGGAAAAGGGAGTGCTGCCAACAAAAACATAACTGTCAGATAATAAAATTTCCCATGGCACTAATTTTAAGTAAATTCAATCGATTCTCAAGTTCTCAACCTAAAGCCATTTATTATTTATCAGAGCAGAGAAGTGTTTTCCCAATACTTATTTTCACCATTTATCATCAGGAGAAACTACATTTCCGTGGCAATACATTTGCAAGTTTGTTTACTGAAAGTAGGATTAAGTTGTCACGTTTTGAAATGACCAAACTCCAACTGTTCTACAGCTTATGCAACATATCTTCGGTTAAATCATGGAGCACTTGGGAGTAACACTACTTAACACTAAGGCTCCGTTTCCTGGGGTAAATTCATAAGAGTTCAAATTGGCTGAGTACAAATTCTGATTACTTTTGCTTCAGATTTGACTTGTTGATTATTTATGTCAAAGTATAATAAGAAGGAAAATGATGTGGTCCCCAATTTTAAATGAGATAGTGCCAAAGTAGAAATAAGGTGCCAATGCAAAATTTTTATTACCAATAAGTTTAAATTTTGCATCAGGTAAGGGTGCAAATCTGTATCCGACTTATATTTGCATAGCAAACAGAGCCTAAATAGTTTTTCGCTCCAATATAACTTGGAAAGTATCAGCACCACTTACCTATTGAAGTCAAAGTGCACCAACTGCATATCTTCAGAAATCTCTATCTCAACTGTAGCATGAGGACGTGTCTAAATTCAATGCCACGGGAGTGGGGGTTCCAGGAAAATGCACCACCAAAATTAGCATATTGGAATAAAAATTGAAAAGTATTAGTGAAAAATAAGTCACTAAATTGCTAATTCATGTCATGTGAGATACATTTCTCTACAAAGTAGAAATGGATGCCATGGGATAGAATTCATCCATATTGTGCTGTGAAACAAAAATCTATAGATAGAATTTGCAAGAAACTAAAGACAGAATTGTATCTTCCATGAGTTTGTGAGGTCTACTGAATGCAGGCAAGCATGAATCTGTGCAAGATGAATGCATATGGTATTATGGTGAAGCCTCGTAGATAATTTTTCCAAATGCTGTAAGCAGCCTTGTGATATGCATGAACCTCGAGCTTTATTGCCTTGAAATTTAATAAAAAAACGGGTTTGTTGATGAAAAGGGTTCATAGTGTGAACCCTAAAATTCCTACTTTTAGAAGCACCTGGAATGTGCAGGGTTTAAACATCTTGTTTAGAATACCTACCAATTACAAGTTTACCCAAAACACTTAGAGAAGGAAGTTCAGACAAAAAAGTAATTGCAATTATCATTTCTGATTGGTAGTAACTCTAATTATCATTAATTGGCTCTAAATGTTTTTTTCTCACACAAATCACCATAAAAATTTCTTATATTAATAGGCCAATCTGAAACAGATGCAAATTCCATGCTTAAGTACTTGCAAGACCAGCAGAGCTACATCATCAAGGATTCTGAACAACGGCAAAGGATTATGGCTGCAAATCTTTGAGCATAGTTCGTAAAAAGAAAGAACCTTCAGGGGCAATGATTTAAAGTGCTAATTTAAATGAGCAGTTTGCATGTAAAATTCAGTACCAAATGAGGTGCAAATTTATATGTAACAAATGACGGAGAAAACATAGATGAGTATACGATGGTGCTTGTTGAAGCAATTAGAAGGAGAAAGAATATGATAATGATAATGTAAACATAATGAGAAAAAGAAAAAAAAAAAAGATATCAAAGAGAAACTTTAAATATTGGTCAGGGAAAACGAAATGCAAATCCCTTTACCCAAGGAAGAGCCCAATAGTAGGAAGGGCAATGCAGCGGGGCACCCCCTTCCTGTTGGGGATAAGGAATCCTCAAATTTTCTGTCTCGAGGCAACCACCTAAAAATACATTAAATTTTGGAGGTGTCTTAGAAAAAAAAAGGATTATAGGAACTTAGAGGTATTTTAGAAATAAGATTACGAGATCCTAGAGTTTTAGGAATTTTGGGAAAAATTCAGGAATACTTTAGAAATTGATATTAAACCTAGGGATATTTTAATAACTCGCCACTAGGTTTGGGGCGGATTTAAGGAATGATATCCAAACCCCATCCCATCCTGTCCCTAGTTCGGGGCAAAGATATTTTCCCATCCCTGCCCCATCCCCATTTAAGATCGGAGAAAACCCACTCCATTCGAGACCAACCTCAGTTTTATAGGGAAAATTTTCATCCCTACTCAAAAGATTAGAGCCTCTTTCTTTTCACTTGTCAGTAGGGGTGGATTCGAGCCGAGCCGAGCTAGTACCAGGCTCGAGCTCAGCTCACCAAGGTAGTACAAGGCTCGAGCTCGGTTGAGTCGAGCGAAGCCGAGCTCGAGTAGATCATGAAGAGCTTGGCTCATGGCCACCCCTACTTGTCAGCTAGAAAATTGTGTAAGTAATCCGGCACCAGCAGAGAAGGAAAACAAGGAGTTCCAATTTTTCCACTTTTCCTTTTTTTGTTTTTATTACTTCTCTGAAAGGAAGACAACAAACTACCTAAAGAGGGGAGAAACTATATAATAGCCATATCGGATGGTGCTACCCAGCATTTTCAGATCCCTACCAGGCCAGATAGTTGAACCATGAACCAGTGACCAGACAGCAGTCCAGGTCCTGGTCTTGGAAAAGTTAAATAGGCCGAAAGTTGAACTGCCCAGTTCAACTGGTGACCCAGGCAGCTTTCCAGTTAGACGTCCAATTTGGTTTTAACTTTTAACATTGGTGCTCTTGATGGTTCAGGCACCGTTGAACAGACATGGTAACAATTAGAAAGAAAGAGAATCTTAGCAAGAGTTGAACTGCATTAAATTTCATTTTAGCAAACTAGATATAAGCCAATACTATTTGAGGGCCAGAAGCTTGGTTTATACATATGTGATAAGAAAAACCATAAACTTCTTGTAGCTTATTTTTTCTCTGTAAAATCGGCAGAAAAATTGAAATTTTTACTGTAAGGTAGCAAAAATGAAAAACTAAAATATTTCAGTTGAAAAAAGTTTCACCTATTTGACAATGAAACGAGAGTATCCATTTTATGAATTCCCCGTGCAACTGTGAATTTTTCATCCCTTTGACAATAAATGTTTTGAGTGCTTCCAATTAGCTCATGCATGATGCAACTAGAATTCAGATTTGGAAAACAACACATCAAAATATAAGATTTGAAGGACAAGTTTCCATCATAATTCATAAGAGTGAATAACATTTTAAAGAAAGCAACACTTTCTTTGAAAAACAATCCTGCAAAAAACATTTAAAAAACAAACAGAAATGGAATCAACAAATAACCCATTTTAACAGGCAATAAAGAATATGAAATGGGTGAAGAATTAATCATACTTGAACGAGTATGAATGGCAAAGAAAACCCTTCTGAAGGCACATTTCCAGATTGATGCAATTGCTGATTACGTAGCATCAGGTTCTGAAGACCTACAAACTTGATATTTAAGAAAAGGCATCTCAAACATGAGAAACGCTACACTACACTACAACAGAGGAGAAAGAAAATAATAATATAACTCCTAACTCATTTAAACATATGACAAGCATGCTTTATTCAAGGAAACAACTGTAAAACAAAACAAATAACATTACTTGTTCTTCCAATTCTTGCAAGTAAGTTGCTTTGTTTCCTATCCTTTTTATCAATTTGACACGCAGTGCCTGTGAGGAAGGAAATGGATACATATTCATTATCATAATCAAGCAATCCATTTCCATATAAAAGTAACGGATCTGAAAGGAATCCAAGTTCACCAAGTTACCAACTACGGTAATTAGCCAAAATTGATAATAATCACCACCCAATGAATTTGGCTACATACCTGTAGGTCTTCCAGATCCTTTACTTTAGTAGTGGGAAGCCCCTTCCACTGGATTTCCTTTTTGTCTTTAGCGACAATGTTCAGTGCCATGAGTACGTTCAATGCATCATACACCCTTCTCCTTATATTCTTCTCATCAAACTGCTCAGTTAAGATATCAGATTTCTTGCTAAGTTGTGGGAAATATAATTAATCTTAATTGGAAATACAGTTCAGGTGCTAAAAAAATCCTGGGATAGATAAGATAAGACCTCATCCAAAGACATGGCATTGTTGTGTGTGGCAAATTCTGCTATGATCTCATCTGCAACCTGACCAAACCAAAGACATGGCATTGTTGTGGGTACCATACAGTTATTTTTTCGATACTGGTATGCTTCTGTAAATAGCAGTCCTAACTAAGACATCTTCAATATTAAAAAAAAAAACAGGTATATGCCCAAATTGCAATACTATACTGAAACCCATTCTTTAAATTCTTAATACATTCTTATCTTCTAACTAACAAAAAATATAGGGAAAATTCCTGATCAGTACCCTGTACTTTGGCTCGAGTGACAATTTGGTCTCCAAACTTTAAAATGCGACAATCCAGTACCCGAACTTTCAAAATGTGACAATCCAGTACCCGAACTTTCAAAATGTGACAATCCAGTACCCGAACTTTCAAAATGTGACAATCCAGTACCTTCCGTTAACCAGTCCATTAATGTCATTAAGTGACATTTGAAAAGTCAAAAATGCCCTTCGAATGCAATCTAATTCTCTTTATCAACCATCCAAACGTTGACAAAAAACTGAACAGTCCCAAATCCTAACCTCTTCTATTCAAAAAAGTTAATGACTGTTTAGAAGAATCTAGAATTTGGGACTGTTCATTTTATTGTCAATGTTTGGATGGTTGATAAAGAGAATTAGATGTTCTTAGGGCACTTTTGACTTTTCAAATGCCACTTAACGGCTGATTAACTGACTGGTTAGCGACAGGTACTGGATTGTCACATTTTGAAAGTTCGGGTATTGGATTGTCACATTTTGGAAGTTCGGGTACTGAATTGTCGCATTTTAAAGTTCGGGGACCAAATTGTCACTCGAGCGAAAGTACAGGGTACTGATCAGGAATTTTCCCAAAAATATATTGTGTAATCTCCCAAAACGCATTGCTCTCCTGAAACCCCATTCTTGAAAACTAGCTAAAGGTGGAGATAAATTCTATTAATTGGGATTCCAGAAATTTATCCAGGAACAGAATGAAATTTGGGAAAAGCCACTCAGAAATTACCTCACTATATGTGGTTCTTCCCTTGCACTCAACCTTCTTACAAACTGAAAATACAACCATTTGGCATAAGCATCAAACAAGAGAACTTTCTTCAGACTAGTATAATTAAACATTAATGCTTAAAGCAAATGAACTGACAATGTAAAAAGAAAAGGAAGAAACACATCTTAGAGTTATAGTCTCTAAGCTCCAGGAGACCATATTTATGGATGTTATCAGTAGTACTTCATTAGTATGCAAATCATGGGAAAAGAGTAATTTAGTGAACTCAAGAAATCCCAGTTTACCTCCCAACATCATGAATTCATGATTACGCAAATGACCAAATATATGAACAATGGCATATAATCACTTCAAAATAGAGGCTTAGAGAAGTCAGCTAACAACATAACAACATTGTAAAAGTAATATCAATATGTGTGGAAAAAAAAGTAAAATCTGACCTATTATACTGAACTGCCGAAGTCCTCCACCTACAATTCTTGACACTCTTTTCTTCTTTGTTGCGCTGTTTAATGAGGAAAACAGGGTATCATATTATGATAGTAGATAAATATTACCGATGATCAAACATATTTACAAGGCAAAAGTAGAATAAAACACTAAAAGCACACCCTTAATAAATAGAAGATATTAAATACTAGCATATGATTAATTTGCATTCATGCATCAACAACTAGAGACCTGGCATCATCTTGTTGGATATTCAAATGACTTCTCAGCATATTATCAGAAGAAATTGCAGTTACATCATATCCTCCTGCAGACAAAACATCAGCCCCTCCATTAGACTGTGTCTGGTCATAGACAACACGAAAGTCTCTCGTATACCTACTGACCATCACATCTGCAGTAACAACCATCCTGCCATAAAAAAAAGGCTAGAGTATAATATTTAGTCTTTACCCAACATATTGAAGCAACAACTCTGGAACCATAATAAAGCCCAAAGCCTCATGAACTGGAAAGAAAACCTTAAAAAAAACATGAATATTTTGCATGAGAATGTCAGCACAAAATGAAAACAAATCGTATACATTTGAGGAAAAGGAAACAAATTACCATTTCCAATTTATAGCCTACATAAATATATAAACCCTCCCCCACCTAATAAGTAATAATTTAAAGCCCGGTCTGCAAAACAGAGTACGTGTCATTCTTCAAGTGTACAAGGTACATATTGGAGAGGTTTTGATCATACTTTTCAATCCCCGTATTTAGTAGTCTAGATTGACTAAAATCCTATTTGATCTTTGTAACCATACGCACGCAAGAGAGAAAGAGAGAGATGCAAGTCCGCTTTGGCCAAAATTCAGAACGGAGCTGCTTCCCTGACATAAACATGTTCCTGCAGTTTCAATTCCCTCCTTTCAAGTTTTAGACCTACACAAAGGAGTCCCTCAGTTATTAATCGTTTTATTAGTATTGTCCTACCTAGGAAGTATCAGCCCTAATTTTTATTCGTACGTTGGTCACTTGAAATCCTCCGAATAAATTTCCTCAAGAGTCGACGTAAAACGCTAACGAATTCCCGCATCCTTCTAACAAAACTATAACACTTAACTATACGTCTAGCATTGAACACTTATTAGGCGCTGTATGTATCACTAACTTTGAATTTAGGATCTGAACCTAAAGAAGAAGATGAAGAAAACCAAAAACTGACACGAACCGATAGATCTAGGCATCGCAACAAAACTTCTTTCGGTTGGTCTAAACCATCGAAACACTGTGACAAGATAAATACCATGAGAACAGTTCTACCTGTCGATAGGTCTGTTTTATGGTGATGATGATCTATTTTTTCCGGTTTGTGGAGGATTTGCAGACAAAGAAACCAGCTCGGTCGGAATCATTCAGCAAGCCGAAAATTGGGAGAGTTTTCAAACAGACGGAACGAATGTGTATCTTCCCGCCATGTAATGTACGAATTTTGAATAGAAACGGAATAATTTGCGCTTCGCGATGCGGGAAGAAACCAGAAAACGATAAAACTTACCATAAAACTACGAAAATAACCCTGATTCTGACTAATAATAACTCCTGGATGTCCAGCAACATTAGGCTGCGTGGGTTCGACTATGATATCGAAAAGGTATTATATCCGTTAAACTTCCAAATCATAAATGTAGTAGTCAATCACGTAAGAGATAAGAATAACTTTAGGCATTAATATCAATAAAAATAATATTTTTAAAAGAATTTTAAAAATATGTTAATCTTCTTTTTCTTGCAATCCATTCATCAGCGCCGCCGTCCACCGCCGCCTTCGATAACGCCTCCGCCTCCGGCAACGTTGCTGGAGGTGGGCGTAGGCAGAGGCGGTGGCAGCGGCACTAGTGGTCATTTGTATTGATAATTGATGTAAAGACATAAATATTTATATCGACAATTATGCCTTTTTACTTTGCAACGATTCACTCATTTAAACTTATTAGTGTTGAACTCATCAATAAATATTTATATTGGAAACAATTGCATCCTTATGATTATCAATATTCATTATTCAATAACTAACAACTAAATCCATGCATATGCTTTATGATTATCAATATTCATTATTCAATAACTAACAACTAAATCCATGCATGTGCTTTGAGCGCTTGTTTAGAAATTTTTCGGGTTTGGTAGAGGTGTAATGTTTTTGCAAATTGTGCGGCATTGTAGTGGGCCTTGGCCTTGGTTGGGTTGCAATTATCACTTTTTTAAACTATTTGAAAACATGAAAAGTTTTTTTTTTTTTTGAGCTCCCAAATTTACTCCTAATGGAGGGGTGGCCATCGAAATTTTATTAATATGGAGAAAACTGTGGAAGGGGGGATGTGAAGCCTTACCCCACGCTCTATACAAAAGGGAACTTGGCTCATATAAACATTAAGCGTCCAGGCAACTTAAAATTAACGAATTCTCAAAAAAGAAAGACCTAAACCATCTGCTGTAATCAAGTGTTGTACGTGTGAAGAAAGTGTATCTGTGCAATCATAAATAGTTTTTTGAGACTCTAAGCAACCAAGCTTCGCAAGAGCATCCGCCGGTTGGTTAGCCTCTCTGTAAATATGAACACAAAAGAAATTCAATCTATTTCTAAGCTCCTGAACCTGAGACAACCAAAACCAAAGTTTCCAAGGGGCTGCACAAATACTATTGAGAATATCAATCATAAGTTTGGAGTCTAATTCCACCATTATCTTCTCTAAATTAAGTGCAACCAGCAAGTGTAAGCCATCCAGCAAAGCCATAGCCTCTGCAACTAAATTGGAGTCTGAACCATAAATGTTAGAGAAAGCACTAATTAAACCATTTCTTCCATCTCTGATGATACCCCCTCCACCACATGGGCCAGGATTTCCTCTAGAAGCACCATCAACATTCAACTTAAAGTAACCCTCCGGAACTGCTAATAAATGCACCACCTTGATGTACTTATTCTTAATTGGGTGAATTCGCAACCCCAAACCCTGTAAAGAGAGTTGTTGAGTAAAACTCACTTTATGGGTGAGATTTAGAGGAGAGGATGCCTCATGAATCCATCGCACAATTACCCAAATCACCATATTAGAGCATCTGAATTTATTTTCCATTCTATGCCTGTTTCTTTCCTTCTAGATTTCCCAAACTGTAAAACAAGCAATCAGCCCTATTGTAACAGCCCATTGGTTTTTTCCTGAGACTACTGAAAACCAAACAGTGAAAATCTCCTTAGTACTCTCATTACCCCTGAAGGGAAGCCCAAACAATCTGCTAAAGAAAAGCCAAACTTTTCGAGCTAGACAGCCATGCACCAACAAATGATTAACATTCTCCTCTAAGTGATCACGACAGTAGGCACATCTGGATATAAAAGGGATCCCTAACTCCTTTATATCAAAGTCCACCTCTACCTTCCCCACCATAAGTTTCAAGACAAAGAAGCTTATCTTGGTGGGCACTAGATCATTCCAAACTACTTGTACCATTCCACCGTAGGATGAGCATCCTTATAGAAGGATCAAGTTGTTTTAACAGAGAACTCCGCTTTCTTTTCAGGAAACCAAACTATCTTGTCTTGGCTGTTAGAGAGCTTCACACCTGACCTCTGAATATGTCGGAGAGCCTTATCCTCAAGAAACCCCATAACCTGATCTAGACTCCAAATTCCCGCCCCATCAACAACATCACAAACTCTCAACTACAAATTAAGACTATCTAGCTGAATGGCTTTCTCAATTAAAGGACCATCCGTGGTTCAATTATCCAACCAGAAGCTGATTTCTCCTCTTTCCACTAACAACATCAAGAGAAGGACTAAATCACCTCTTAGTTCCATGTTCACATTTCAGGCCTTCAACACCTTGGTTCTGAAAAATTCAGCCCACAAAGAATTTTGAAACAACACTCGCCACAAAGCTTTCAACCTGAGTGCTTTTTGGACATCAGATAAGCTTTTAATGTGCAACCGACCTTCAGAAAAAAGGTCTCACAATTTTCCTCCAAACTATCCAATGGTGATATCTATTTGTCTCCGAATTAAACCAAAGGAATCCTTTCATCAACTGATCCAGGCGCTTGATAACCTTCTTGGGAGTTAATGCTGCTGACATCAAGTATATCGGGAATACTGCTCAACACATGTCTAATTAGGACCAACTTACCTCCAGCTGAAACCATTTTCCCTTTCCAGCCCGAAATTTTTGCTGCCACTTTCTGCATAATCCCATCAAATGCTTATGCTTTCACGCGGCCCTTACCAATTGGGATCCCAAGGTAGGTGAAGGGAAGAGGCTTATGCACGTAGCTTGTAACTGAAGTTATGATTTGAATTCTGCTGCGAGAGGCTTTTGTTGAAGTGAAAAAATAACTCTTCGCCTTGTTCACCAATTGACCCGAACATTGCTCGTACCTGTTTGGACCCTCTTGTGAAGATAATGGTGTCATCAGCACAGAGGCTGTGAGTGATAGGAGGGCAGCCCCTGTGAGTCACATAAGCATCAGTAGGATACTGTTCGCCTAGTTTGGACAAGTTTCTATTGAGTACCTCCTCTGCAATGATAAACAAATACGGCAAAAGGGGATCCCCTTGCCGAAAGCCTCTGGTGGACTAAAAAAACCCTATGACTTCTCCATGCCAAAGAACAGAAAACCAACAATTCACAACCATTTTTCTAATCAGATCAATCCAAGTTTCATTAAAATTGAACCGTCTCAGGACTTTGAAGAGGAAGTCCCAATTCAGCCGGTTGTAAGCTTTAGCCATATCCAGTTTCAACACTACATTTCCCCCCACAACCTTTATGTTAATATCTGTTACCATTTCCTGTACCAAAGCTACATTATCCATGATGTTTCACCCCTGAATAAAAACACCCTACTCTAGTGAAATTAACTTAGGTAAAATACCAGTCAGTCTTTTAGTAAATATTTTTGCAATACTTTTGTAGCAGAAATTACCTAAGTCGATAGGACGAAAATCTGTAAAACTCTCAGGGACCTTGCATTTTGGTATCAAAGAAAGAAAGGAGGAAGTGTAACTCACCGGAAGCTGACCACCATTAAAAAGAATTGGACAACCCCTACCACATCCGCTCCAACAATGTCCCAGCACGAGAACAAAAAAATGTCCTATAAAACCATCCGGCCCTAGTGCACTGTCTTTGTCCATGGCATGAACCACCTCTTGAATTTTTGTCTTAGAAGGTACGACCAAATGATGATTGGCATTGTCTTCCTGATTAACGACACACATAATGATATCCAACAATTCCTCATCACCAACAGTTCCTTCCTCTGAAAGAACACTACAAAAATAGTTTACAACACCTTGTTTCAACTCCTCTAAGTCAAAAATCCAATCACCTATGGAATTTGTAATCTTGCTGATTTTGCTCCGCATTCGGCTAAGCTTAACAGACAGATAAAAAATTTTAAGTTTCTATCCCCCTCCTTTCAACCATTTAATTCTAGATTTCTGCCTCCAGAAAATTTCCTCCTGTTTGTGAATTTCATGAAGTTTCTTCCTCTCCTCCCTTAACTCCGTGAAGCTAGCAACACAATTCATCTGTAAGTGATTCAATTTAGGCTATTGAACCCTGTCTTCTGCCTCCTTGATAGTCTGATGAACATTCCCAAAGACCTCTCAGTTCCATTGCTTGAGTTTACTCCTTAATTTATGTAGTTTTAGAAATAAACTCACCAATGGATTGGCGTGAACCTCCTTAGTTCAACAATCCCTGACCACCGTGTGAAAAGAATGATGAGAGAACCACATCTGCTGAAACCTAAAAGGTTTAGGACCTGTCTGTCTTTCCTCCTCCACAGAAAAAACTAGAGGGCAGTGGTCTAAACAGTAGGGATGTTCACAAATAAATCCAAACTGACCAACCTGGCCCAACCCAACTTGAGTTAGTCGGTTTTTCTTCACTATCGGTCGGTTTCGGGTTGCAAAGATGAACAAACCGATAATTTGATTCGGTTTCGGTTTCGGTATGTGAAAACCGAAACTGAACCGAACCGAATTATGTGAAAAAATATATATTCTGAAAAAATATCTGTTAAATATAGATGTTTTAGTTTTAAATAATAAATATATATCTGAAAAAATATATATTCTGAAATATATCAGATATATATTTCCAAAATATATATTTCCAGAAATTAGAAAATATATATTTCGATATATTTGTATATATGTTTTGGTTTTAAATATACATTTCCAGAAAATATATTATGAGATATTGTATATAATATTAGCACTTTGACTTCATGTGCATTGTGCAACCTTGGAGTTGGTTGAAACCCAAACCGACTCAAACCAACCAAGTCGATTTTACTTAATAGAGGGTCGGTTTTAGTTTGGTCTATAGGTACCCCAACCAGGTTGGGTCGGTTGAAAAAACACTACTAAACCGACCCAACCCCCCCGTGAACAGACCTACTGAACAGGTGCGATTAAGATGAGCCACAGGCTTCAAAGGGAAGGAATGCGCCCAGCTTGAATTAACCAGAAATCGATCTAGACAAGTCCAAACACAGTCCAAGCCCTCTCTGTTATTGCACCAAATAAATCTGCTTCCAGAGAAACCCAAATCAAAAAACACAACAATAGTAAGATAGACAGTAAATTGAAAAAAAAAACAAATCTTAAAATTTTATTCTTGTGACTTTTGATGTATACAATTGTTTATATATGAAATAGTAAAATGAAATTGAAAAACATCACAATAAATTTGAATAAAATAAAATAATAAAATTGGAAAAAAAAGATATATATATACGTATGTATGTATATATGTGTAATGTATATTTAGGGGATCTTTAGGATCGATGATGATTCTTCTTATGAGATTTTTCATAAGTCAATGATTTATCATAAAGAAAAGAAATTGTTTGTTTAGCACCATAGTTGCCATGTTAGTCATTTCTCATAAATCAATTGTGAATTTGCCTGATAGCGATTATCAGCAGTGATTTATTTATGGGAACCATCCCATCTATCAATGTTAGATGCCACATTATCCAAAATAAATAGAGTCAATCTGAAAAAAAAAAAGAGAAATCATCATTCATGGCCTTCTTCTTTTTAGTCCATTTTCAATAATCATTTTCTAACCAATTTGTTGATTTATCATAAAACCAACCAACCAAACAACAAAGTAAGTGTTTGGCACTAGAATGTTTCACAAGTGTTTCATTTTTTGCTGATGTATCATTCATGCCACATCAACAAATGAATGGAATAGGCAAGAAAATTGCATTTTGGTAGACTGTTAAAAAACAATTTTTATGACCATTAGCTTCGGGATTCGGGAAAGAAGGGGTTCCTTGAATCCTTAAATTGATGAGTTATTTAATCGCCTTGGTGATCTTGAATTATTAGGGCGACGTGACACATTGAAATTTGAAAGGGCAGCTCAATGCAGAATTCTGAGTTAGAACCCCCCTCCCCAGTGATCCGCCATTCTCCCAATTTGAAACAGCCAACTTATTTTCTAAGATGGCATACAATTGTCATTATAAAATATATTATAATAATAAGCCAAATCACTTTAAACGCCCAATCATATTTTTTCTGTTTTTCAAAAAAAAAAAAAAGAAACAACTGAAACAAACAGAACACTAGTGAATCGGGGCCCATTTGTGAAATGAAATGCTTGTGAAACGCTCTAGTGCCAAATACATACAAAATAATCAATGATTTTGGAATCGCTTACGTGGCTTTCCATGCCAGTCCACATGCAGTACCACCTACTTTAAAGCTCTAGGTGTGAGTAAGGTGGTTAGGCTACGTACAAGGGTCTCCTTGAAGGACAAAAGAAGACCAGATGCAAGAAGTAAGCTAAAGGCTTAGGGAAAATGAGATGAGAGAATGATGCTTTCGTTATGAGATGGACCCCTATTAATAGGGAGAGATCCCGAGGTCTCAAAAAGAATGAGCCAAAAGCGTTTGATTACCATTAGGAAAGGGAATCTCGGATTCGCTGTCAATTGTTAGGGAGCACTGCTAGGGTTTCGTCACGTGTCTTACGAAATATCTCAAAAACGAACTTTCCTTTCGTATGAAGATTCTCATAATCCACATGTGCTACTTCCTTTTGTAACTATTTTAAACCGATGTGGCATGGGTGACGCCATTATTTACTTTGCTTGCCCTTATTAGGTCCACGGGGCATCCCGTCACGCGCGTAATTTAACGACACATGTGTATCTATTATTTGTTCCCGTCTTGTAGTAATTCCGCACCTGTTTGAAATTCATCGCGAGTCTGCACATGTCCAAAGCTCATCGCAAGTCAGTGCGTGTCTAAAGCCCATCGCAAGTCCGCATGTGTCTAAAACTCATCGCAGATCCGCACAGGCCAAAGTTCATCGCAACCTATTTCACGTATGAATTTGTCGCAGATGTACAATGAATTATGAACTCATCACAGACGCATGATGGGTTATAGATTAATCGTAGGCATCCATGTAATATTAGTTTGATGCCCTTTGTATGGCCTGAATGACCACTATATACATACATTAGGTTAAGGTCAGTAAATTTGGGTTTTGACACCAGTTTGAGTCAACCAAGGTCCATGTTTAAGTTTGGTCATGGATTGGTCCTTAACCCAAACCAATACATATATTTTACACCCATTCTTTAGAGTTTACATCAGCGCCCTACAGCACATCTCAATCGTTTATTGGGAACATCTCCCAATGACAAATACTAAACATGTTCTCAGTGCACGCTGAGATATGCATGTGTGGCGCACCCCAGATGTGAAAGCATCCTTATGTCATGGCAATGGGAAGAGGTTACCCTTCCTGTTCACTGTTACTATAGAGGCAGAGGCTATGGCTTTCAATGAGACGATAGCCATGTGCTTGGAGCTGAGAGTGCCGCAATTAATCATTGAGGAAGGGAGACTCATAAACCAGGGTCTTAATTTTCACAAACAAGAAATCTGATGTACCTTGGAGAACAAGTACTATTGAAGCAGAGTGCAGAATTAAGGCCAGAGGAAGAACATAATTTGACTTCACAAACAGGACAAAACAACTCAGCAGCCCATCATCTTGCCAAGTTGGTAGCATCGGGTGTAAATATTTCCCGGTCTGTTAATATTTCCATACAATCAAAACCATTTTGAAAAAATATATATTTTTTAATTTTTGAATTTTCCCAGTTTCTGCCTTTTTGGAGAAAATCTATTGATTCACTAGTACATGCAAAAACATTACAGATCCAACAACAAATAAATATATTATTGCATTTCAAACACAGAAATATGTAGTTTTACTATCAATATAAAAAATAATGCATTATTCCTCTTATTCTTAATTCCATGAGCTTTTTTCCTTTTTTCTTAATGCAAGATCTCAAGTGTTTTTGTAGTGCAAACTTTCCTAAAAGTGTTTATAATGAAAATAGAAGACTTAAAAGTAGGGACGAGCAAATGAGTAGGTCTAGAGGTTTACCTTACTCCAACTTATTCGGAGAATCAATCTTGATTGACCTTGGTGGAACTGACCTTAATTGACTTTAATAGAACTGGCTTTGAAACCAAACTTGCATTAAATAAATTCCAAAATACATTAAGGACATGGAGATTTGATACCAAGAACCCATGCTTAAAAAGACAGTGGTCTCACTTAGCATCAAGTCACTAAAATAATTTTATAATTTTTCTTCAATTTAATGTATGAATGTGTATAATAAAGTGTAAAAGGTAATATTTATAAAATTTAAATTAATGATAAGTTTCTAACTAACTTCTTCTTCTTGGTAAAAAAAAAAAAAACAAGTTCCATGAGTAAACATTGGAACCAACCTTTAAAATGATCTTAACAAGATAGATTCCAGGATCTGCCTCGTCCTTAAAAGTGAGAAAATGTGCTGAAAAAAAAAGTGAAACCAGCAAATATTAAGTTATTCCACTGGCACATGATCCATATCAGCCTGTTTCGGTCCATATCAAGGGATACAAGTTGGATATGACACAATATGGGCAAATACCAATCGGCACATGTGGAATAAATACGCGTCAACCCCATTACAATGTACATGATTCCATCCGTGACATGCCACAGTCATTGTGGAAATGGATACAATATTTTAAACCATGGCAATCAGATGCTCCAAAGAAATAAATAAACAAATGCAACTGTTCCATTGAATATGAAGGAATGAAATACAGAAGCTGGTATTCCTTTGACAGTTGAGTATCAAAAAAAGGAGGGTGATGAATACATGCCCTACCTTTTTAGACGTAACATTGAGAGGCAAAGTGTAGTTCACAATGTAGCATATACAACTATTTACATTGTTTAGGTCTGAAATTTTCAGAATCAAGCAGTTGCACCAACAGCTTCTCCAGCCTCTTTGAACTTATACTTGGTCTAATAGCCAGTGGATTGACAAAGACTGTGCACGGATCTTTGCCCATAAGGGAAGTCCCCATGCACCAACCTCCCGGTGTAAATCGGCCTTCCAGTCTTCCCAAAAGCTCATGATCTATCCTGTCCAAAACAGGATCATCCTTGTTAAACTTGCGTGCAAAAGGAGCCCCACTCTGGACCATCGCATTGAAATGTTCCAAAGTCAGGGTGATGGGATGCTGCTTTGGAGGATTATCCCACTTTATGTAATGCAGGTCATGATTGACGGTTGTATTCTGGTAGTCTTTTGAATTGCAGATTACGGTGTGAAAGTACCCCTCGGGGGATGACAAGAAGTTGGTATAGTACATGAGTAGAGTACGAGGGAGATTATCCCAGCCCCACACACAGAACTCCAGGAACGATCTTGTCAGCACCATCCACTCGGACCCTACAGAAACAAATAATTATTAATCTTGGAGTTTCAAATCACTCGTAGGCCAATGATAATTGCATTATAAACATTACATGACATTGATTTACATAAAGAATCCATTTGTTTGGTTGGGAGTATGAATGACTTCCTGGACTTTGTTATTCGCATGCACATTAAATGGCTGTTGAAAAATAAACATTCTCAAAAAAGTGAGGTTGGTCCTCTCAATTCACATCTGATATTATGAAGCACTCATTTATTTTTTAACTGTTCAGATCTGTAAATTAGGAATATGGTTCATTTTCCAGTTTAACAACATTTTCCTTAAGTTTACATGGAACTGAGCAGAGCCATAGCAAAAAGAGTGAAAAGGTTTGAGAAGGTTCAGTTTCATACTTTGCAATTCATCTGGTTTATCTCCAAATAGAAGAAAATAAGAAGGATCAGTGACCTAGTTGCAGCTGGTTCACTCAAAAGCCTACCAACCACAACTTGAGGGGTAAAGCCTGGAACTGGTACTGTCCATGATTGGATGAGCACCAGCATTGTCAATGGTTATCTAAACAGGCAATGTGCTACCAAAACAGGGTTGTCAGCAAGATATTACTATCACATTTCCTAGATATCAAGAGAAACCAAATAAACATTTACTAGAGACTTGTCCATACTCGGAATCACATAACATGGAGGCCTGCAAGAATCCCTTGCCAAGGGCATCAAATTATGTTATTTTTGGGCTCATCTCAGTACCATTTAGATTCATGAAATTGTTCAGGCTTGGAAGTAGGTTAGACACTGTTAGTAGTCAACTGCCTGTGAAGCAATAGTCAACTACCCTTGAGGCAGTAGAGTTAACAGTTGACCACTTTGTGCAGAGAACTCTCTCACATGATTTCTTTTTAGGCTATTTGAGCTACAATGACTCTTTCGTCTTTGGAAAAGGTCTGAAACTTCATTGAAATCATCTCTAAAACTTATCAATAAAAGTTTGATTAATCTCCAACGAATTAAAAACAGTCATATTGCTCTAAATATAAAATCTGTGAGAACTAGAAAAGAACTAGGGAAATGAAATGAGACTTAAAGGGTTCAGCAAAAAAAAAAAAAAAAAAAGAGGGAAATGTGGGCAACGGCAATCAAAAGAATAGATTCTATTGAGTTTCCCATGAGTTGAAAAGAGAAAAACCCTTGATCTTAAGTGTGAGAAAAGTCGAGATCTCAATGAATCCTAAAAATCCCAGTTGAACCCAAGCATTCATTGTGTACTCTTGCACATTGAGATAGTTTTCTTCGTATTGTTATATCAACCTATTGAGAAGCATTGCATTTACCTGTGCTTACATTGTTCATATCATATTTGGGCTTGTGTAGCTAGTGATTTGCTACCTAAGTGTTTTGAGATAGAACACAGTGAAAGGTTTGCATAGGACCTGTAAGACTATCCAATGAAAGGTTTGGATAAAATCTGGTGAAAGGTCTTGTTGGCACCTAGGAAGTCCAACTAGTGTAAAGGTCTTGTTGGCACCTGTGAAGTCCAACTGCTATAGTGGAAAATCTTAGGTGGTGTGACGGGAGAGGGCGAAGGCCGAGTTTGGCTGAACCTCTATAAAAATCCTGTTTGTGCATTTCAATATTCTTGCTTTGCCTTGATTTCTGTTGTTGATATTTTCATTGTATTGCACACTGCATTTTTACTCTCTATTTTCATCATACTGCACTAGTTCTGAAAAGGCATTGGTTGGGGAGGAAACTCATAAAACCCAATTCAACCCCTTCTTGGGTTAAGCTACCTGAGCAATAGTTGTCTCTACCCAAAGTTTAGAGAACCCTGTAATAAAAAAAAGTGACTGTTACATATCAAGTTGTTGACTATTAACCAAACAATAATTGTCATTCATGTCAACGACTTAATATTGTTTCACTCCTTTTATATCACAAACCTAATAAAAGAACCATACAAACAACTTAGTTTTATTACGTGACAATTACAAATTTTAATTAAAAATATTGGTATTGTATGGGGAATTATATATAGTATGCAAATAATGTGTTTAGAGACAATCATTTTGAGCAATTTGGGAGGAAAGCAATGCAAGAATTTTCCTCAACAAAGAGCCAAAACTAAATATTTAGATTCATCTCATTACAGTTAATATCACCAATTGAACTCGTACAAGGAAGAAGTCTAGAGATTTCATAATTGATTTGTTGATGATGTCATGATGTCATCAGGGTGGTTTATTAACTGAAATCCATGGAATTGTTCTCGAAATACTTGGTAGATGACATTATGAGGAAGTGGCTCTTACTTCAGCTTTGAAATCCAAAATTAGTACTTCTTGGACTCCACCAGATGTTGGGTGCATTAAACTCAACTTTGATGGCAGTAGCAAAGGGAACCTAGGACCTTCAGGTGTAGGAGATGTGCTCCAATCCAAAATGAAATAGGGCATGTACTAGCTTTGTTTTTAAGTCCAATGGGTATTGGGGGTTACCTGAAGCCTGAAGTGTTGGCAGTTTTGGAAGGTGTATAACTAGAGCAAAGGAGCTGAATGTGCATAAATTGATAACTGAAGGAGATTCAAAACTGGCGGTCAAGTGGCTATTAAACAAAGGGAATGATTTGTAAATATACAACAATGAGTTCAAAAGGTTTGAATGGATAACCAGGGGAATAGATATAAAATTCAATTGGTGCAAAGGATGGCCAACAGCATGGCTGATTGTATGGAAAAACAAGATGTCAAGGGGACTCAAATGTATAGGCTCAGTTGTAAAATCTTGATTATTGGAGATAAATGGTTTTATCTCTTATCATTTCTGCATTCCTTGTAATCTTCATTTATAATATTAATGGAAAATTTCAGTTATCAGGGTACAAAAAGCTAAAGAACTGGGAATTACAAGGTTGGTTATTGGAGGGGATTCGAAGACAATAATTGGGTGGATGAAGAAAGGAGAGGGGGTGGTTTGGCAATATAGAAATGAATTCAAGCGATTCAAATGGCTGTCATGAAATATGAATATTCATTGACCATTCATTCCTTTGGGAAGAAAGGAATGCTAGAATCTTTCAAGAAAAGGAAAGGAGCAGTCAGGAATTGAAAGACTGTGTGTTGCATAGGGCAATACTTTGGCTGAAGACTTTGGAAATCTTTCATCATTTCTCCTTTAATGACCTTTGGAGAAACTGGTCAGCAGTAGCAAGGTGTTCACCCTTAAAGGATAAGTCAATTACAAGCTGGTCTCCTCCATCTGAAGGCTCACTGAAGCTGAACTTTGATGGAAGTAGCATGGGTAACACAGGATTATCTGGAATGGGGGGTGTTGTCTTGAGAAATGAGAAGGGAGAGATTCTGTTGTTCTACTCAGGTCCTTTAGGAGTTGGGGACTCCATCAGGGTAGGGCTATTAGCTGCTGTACAAGGGGTGTAATTTGCAAACCAGCTGGGGGTACAGCATCTAGTAATTGAAGGAGATTCCAAAGTGGTGGTGGGCTGGTTGAAAAATCCTGAAGATGCTATATGGCACTACAAGAATGAAATGAAGAAATTCAGTTGGTTGACAAGGAATATGTTGGTCTCTTTACAGTGGGTGGGGAGATCAGCAAATACTTTGTCCAATGTGTTAGTTAAGCAAGGGGTAAATCGGGAAGAATTGTTTTGGGCTCAGCTGTGATTCTTGTATTTGTTTCCTAGTTTACTTGTAAGATTCAAGGAGGGGCTGCAGCTCGTGCCTCTCCCTGGGATGTTGTATGAATTCACAACTCTAAATCAGCTTTTGAACTAATAAAATTTACTATTATTCACAAAAAAAGAAGGTCAGCTTATTGATAAAAAAAGGTTCATAAACAGCAAATGTATCAGGCCCAGTTGTAATAGAGTGGGGGTTAGCTATTGTAAAGGGTTTTCACCTACACAACTTCTTGTTGTACCCTTTTTTCTTCTTTAATTTATTAATAAAAATCATTTCTGTGATGCTGATAAAAATCAGTTATTGATAAAAAAATTTAAAAAAAATGTGATGGTTGCTCCTTCAGGAATTCAAATCATTCACAGGTATCAAGATTCAAGAGCTCTTTCAGAGATCCATACAAAGAGTGCTTCTTTTTCCCTTGAGCCCCACTGGCATGGGACTGTGATTAGAGTGGGCATTATAATATAGAGGGAGATTCTTAGGTTGGGATTGGCTAGACAAAGGATGACAGAAAGGGTCCATAATTCCTTTGGCATCATACTTTAGAAGCTAAATCAATGACTATTAATGTGAAAATCCCATTAAGCTGGATCAACAGATCCAGGGGTGCTCATTTTTGTGGGCAGTGGGCTGCATCTCACCTAAACCTAGGTGTGCCTTGACTAGTTTTTTTGCATGTTTTGATGAATTAACCTTTGATTTAGATGTTTGAATAAATAGCATACTAGATTGTAGCTTGCAGATGTAGGTCTTGAACCTATGAGTCTGGTGGGTTACTGCCCTCCTCAGGAACTGCTACGTTGGCAGCTCTGCCTCCTGCGGAAGAGAAGAAGAGATAATTCTCAGGAAAAATGATGCACACTTTCCTTCTGTAATACCAGTATTTATAATCATTAGCGCACGTCGAACATAGGCTGTTATAACAGACTACTGATGTGGCCTTCTTACATAAACAAATCCGATAGGTGATCCAGGCTTGCTGTTATGGGGAGCTTTCTCAGCTGCTGCTCGAGCTGGGCTGGTTCTAGCCGTTGGAGTCTCAATGGGCTGATGTCGTGCTTCACAAGTCTAAACAATTCCTCCCCCCTGGAGATCAACCTTGTCCTCAAGGTTGGAGTGAGGAAACTGCTGCTTGAGGCTTTCAAAATTTTCCCAGGTGGCATCTTCTACAGGGAGTTGGTCCCAAACTACCAGAGCTTCTTGGACCATCTTTTTGCCATTCTTAACCCAACAGAATTCTAAGATCTTGAGAGGCTGAACTATCAGTTCTCCTTCATTAGTGAAGGCGGGTAGTGAAGACTGAGAGACTGCTCCATTTCCCAGATGTTTCTTCAACAAGGAGACATGGAATACGGGATGAAACCTAGCAGCAGCTGGGAGGTCAAGGCGATCAGCAACTTCTCCAATCCTTTCTAAGATGTGAAAGGGCCCAAAGAGTCGAGGTGACAACTTCTGCCAAGTTCTGCAGCCTACTGATGTCTGTCTGTAGGGCTGTAGCTTGAGGTACACTAGGTCCCCCACCTGATGAGAGATGTCATGATGTTTTTTGTCATATTGGGTCTTCCTAGTCTGTCTTGCTCTTTCCAAGTGGTGCTTGAGGGATTGAATGATAGCATCCCTATCTAGTAATTGGTCCTCTACTTCGGCTACCTGAGTGGACCCCTTGTCATAGGGTAGTAAGGCTGGTGGCTCCCTTCCATATAGGGCCTTGAAAGGAGTCATTTCGGTGGAGCTATAGTAAGTGGTGTTGTACAATACTCAGCCCACGGCAGCCACTTGACCCACTGCTTTGGCTTTTCTCCTGTGAAACACCTCAAATAAGTCTCCAAACACCGATTTACCACTTCTGACTGTCCATCGGTTTGGGGATGGTAGCTGGTGTTGTGGTGTAGGAGAGATCCCTGAACCCTAAAATATTCAGACCAGAATCTGCTCATAAAGGCAGGATCCCTGTCAGTAGTAATAGACCTCGGTGTGCAATGGAGCTTGGCTACATCTTGGACAAACACCTTGGCAATCTGGGCTGCTATATAGGGATGTGCCAATGCTGAAAAGTGGCTATATTTGGAAAGCTGGTCTACCACTACTAGAATTACTGTCTTTCCAATGGGGGTAGGCCAGTTATGAAACCCATAATTATGTCATCCCATACCTAATTTGGTATAGGCAATGGCTGGAGAAGGCCGGCCGGAGCTTGAGTTTCATACTTGTAACGCTGGCAAGTGGGGCATTTGGTGACATACTCCTGAACTGTCTTCCTCATTCCAGTCCAGATGTACTGTGAAGCAATTCTTCTATAAGTTCTTAGGATACCTGAATGTCCACCTGCGGCTGACTCATGGAAAAGTCGTATGAGGTCCTGTAACAGAGGAGATTGGATAGGTAGCACCATTTTGCTCTTATAGAAGAGCTGTGAATTGATGACTGTATAACTGGGAACCTTAAGAGGATCCGAAGCCCACTGGGCCCGAACCTGCTTAGGTGAGGGTCTTGTTGGGCTACAGCCTTCAATTGTTCCAAGAGAGGGTAAATGGGCCTGGAAATGCCTATGGAGTTCAACTCATGGGCCCTAGACAGGGCATTGGCAGCCTTATAGGATGGCCCAGGTTTGTATTCCAGCCTGTAATTGAAGCCTACCAACTTATATAACCACTTCTGTTGTTTCGGCGTGTGAATCTGCTGCTCCAAGAGGTATTTTAAGCTGCGTTAATCCGTCCTTATCACAAACTGCCGCCCTAGTAAGTAGGTTCTCCATTTTTGAACAGAAAGAACCACAGCCGTAATGCCTTACTGAAAAAGGCTATGGGCTTACCTTGTTGCATTAGCACAGCCCCAATTCCAGAACCACTTCTTAAGTGCCTCGAAGGCAGCGTTAGCTTGATCATCCCAAGTGTATGCATTCTTTTTTAACAGCCGTGTAAGCGGGCTAGCCAGGAACCTGTAATTGCAAATGAAGCGCCAATAGTAACCTGTCAGTCCAAGGAATCCCCTAAGGCTGCGGACTGATGAGGGCCTGGGCCAATTTACCATGCTGGTCACCTTATCTAGGTCTACTGTGACTGCTCCTTGAGACACAATATGACCAAGGTACTGCACCTAATTCTGGCTGAATATGCATTTTGAGGACTTGGCAAATAACTGATGCTTCCTTAGAAGGCCCAAAGTGATGTCTAAGTACTCAAGGTGGCTGGTCCAATCAGAGCTATATATCAAGATATCATCAAAGAAAACCAATGCAAACCAGTGCAAAAATGGGTGGAATTCACAACTGACTCAAATGTGGATGGGGGGGCATTGGTCAGCTCGAAGGGCATGGCCAAAAAACTCACAATGCTCGTTGTGGGTCCGGAAGGCTGTTTTATGAATGTCAGCTGGGTGGACCCGAATCTGATGGTAGCCCGACCTTAGGTCCAATTTTGAGAATACAGTAGCCATCTTGAGCTCATCAAGTAACTCATCTATAATAGGAATCGGAAACCGGTCCTTGACGGTGATCTGGTTCAGAGCACGATAATCCACACAAAACCTCCATGTCCCATCTTTCTTCTTGACAAAGAGAGCTGGGGACGAGTATGAACTCGAACTGGGTTGAATCAGGCCTTGTTGTAGAAGTTCATTCACTATTTTCTCTATCTCCATCTTCTGGTAGTTTGGATATCTGTAGGGGCGCACATTCACAGGCCCTTCTCCAGGTTGAATGGGAACTCGGTGATCCTGGGCTCTAAGGGGTGGAAGGCCCACCAAATTGGAAAACACATCTTCATAGGCCTTCAGAAGTTGCTTCAGGGCCTGTTCTTGGTCTGGTGAGGGTTGTAAGGCCGCTTTAGCTGTTAGCACCGACCCACTGAGGTTAGGGCCCAACATCATTGCAATAGGGGGTTCCAAGAGCTGGCACTGTTTGGCCATAGTGTTATAATCAGCCGCCCTGGTTTGGTTAGGTTCCAAACCCTTAAGGGTACGCTGTTTCCCGTTAACAGTAAATTCCATAGTAAAGTTCTCCCAATCACATACCACCCGCCCCAGTTGGTGTAACCATTGGACACCAAGGACCACATCGGCCCCTCTAAAGTTTAGTGGATGTAATTCAACGCTGAACCGGTGCCCTTGAACCATGAGATCTATGGCTCAACACACCTCATCACATCTGAGCCGGTTCCCATCAGCTACATGGACTGAAAAGAATTCAACCGGTTCAACTGGTAAGCCCAACTAGCGAGCCAACAATCCGGTAATGAAGTTAAGGGTGCTACTGCTATCAATTAGGATGAAAACTTGACATCCCTTGACTGTCCCCTTAATTCTCATGGGGGAGTCCAGGCCAATCATGGTTTGTAAAGAAATCTCCGGTTCATCTATATCAACCTCAGCTTCTTCCTCTGGGGTAGAGGACTCATCTGCCTCAACTCTCAAGAGCTTCATTTGATCAGAGGAGGAAGAGTTGTTGGCTCTTGCAGCGGTGGCCGGGAGCAAACTTTTCATCACAATTATAACATAGACCACGCTCCCTTCGTGACTGCATCTCCGACCAAGTCAACTTTCTCAGGGGAACGGTTGGACCAGAGGTTTTTGGGTTCCCCAGATCCAGGCGGTTGGGTGGAGTCTTTAAAAGTGGGCCAGGATTTTTGTTTATCTTCTTGAGCTGATTTAAGCGCTCTTCATGAAGTCTAGCCAGCCCTGCGGCGACATCGACAATAGCAAGGTGAAGGGCCTTCACCTCTATCTTAATGTCCTCACGCAGGCCCCCTACAAAACTTCCGACTAGAGCATTTTCAGGCCATCCATAAACCCTGGCTGCCAAGCACTCGAACTCTTGCTGATAATCACGCATAGAGCTGAGCTGCCTGAGTTTAGAGAGAGTTTCATCAAAGTTTTCATAGCCAAAGGGTCCATACCTCCGGCATAAAGCCTCAGTGAAATATGGCCAAGTTAATTGGGGGTGAGACTGACGGTACCATTGGTACCACAATATGGCTTCTCCTTCCTTATGGATGGGAGGCCACTGCTACCCGTTGATGCCCGGGTATCTCATTGTATTCAAAATTCTGTTTGGCTCTAAATATCTAGGAGATAGGATCGTCACCTGAGAAAAGGGGAAAATCGATCTTCACTGGTCACCCCAATAGCCCTCTATTCCTTCTCAAGCTCGCTTGACTAGAACTCTCGCCTTCATTGTCACGGCCTCCAGTTGCAAAGAGTTGAGAGGATATCGCTGTGATGGCTTCCTTCAGCTCCTTCATACCCCGACTATTTGCTGTATATTGGTTTCCAGTTTATCCACTCGCTCCTCCATGGCGGTTGAGCGGGTGGTCGGCATCTTCTGGCTCTGATACCAATTGGTGGGTTACTGCCCACCTCAGGAACTGCTTCGAGGGCAGCTCTGCCTCCTACGGAAGAGAAGAAGAGATAATTCTCAGGAAAAATGATGCACACTTTCCTTCTGTAATACCAGTATTTATAATCATTAGCGCACGTCGCACATGGGCTGTTATAACAGACTACTGACGTGGCCTTCTTACATAAACAAATCTGACAGGTGGTCCAGGCTTGCCATTAGGGGGGGCTTTCTCAGCTGCTGCTCGAGCTGGGCTGGTTCTAGCCGTTAGAGTCTCGGTGGGCTGATGTTGCCCTTCATGAGTCTTAACAGAGTCAACGACCTTTCTGTTAATAATATAACACTCTAACCAATTAAGCTAACAAGATTGTACTTATTTCATAATTTAGAAATGCATCTTGTTATATTTCTTTTTGCTTTTTTTTTCATAAGGGTGCCTCACTTCTTTTAGGAAAACATTCCTTTCCTTGCACCTCTTCCCTCATGCTTTAGGACCCCTTGCACTTTAGTTACCATACTGCTTTAAAAAACCAGTTTGGATAGAGCTGGAGTAAACAATACAGAATTATATTTGGAAGCCATTATCTCCTTATAAAGTCATGGTTCTCCTATGTGGTATTGTATTTTGCTGATTCTTAGTTTTGTTTGGGTAGCCTTAATAGACAGGCATGGGTTCTGGTCCTTCTTATGAAGAACTCTGTATCCCCTCTCTCTCCTATAACACTTTTAATAAAGTTTTCATTATTGAACAAAAAAGAAACTACATTATATAAAGATATTAGCTTTCGACCATTTTTGGAAATGAAAATCATATATTTGTGCTTTGAACATGTGTTTTTTTAACCCAATATTGACTGGTAAGCATGTTTCATATTTTAAGTTAGGTTGTTAATCAGCTGCATTCTTACCTACCAAACTTCAGGCTACACAAGAATTAAAACCAAAGAAATAGATGTAGATCTAATATTGTCATCAAGGCGTTACCCATGAATAGCTTGAAGGAAGCAGGCATAGACCTTTTCTCTTTTGCCCAAAAAACACCAGATTTTTTTGAATGATATAATCCTGGATCTATAATGATAGGCCTTGCTCTTTGGTGCCTGCATTCATGCAATAAAAATGATGATGAGATAATATATGTCTCTATAAACGATGAAAATAGTAAGCACTGAAAGTAACTCCAATGATGCAAGAAACAAGGCACAAACTGTATGCTTACTCTTTCCAACCAATGTTACTTGTATGCTCGAGGAAGTTCAAATCCCTGGGCAAATATGAGAAAACATGGAAAAGGTCTGTATAGAAAGCACGATGATACAAGGAAGGTCAGAAAACTCATAGGAACTACCTGTAAGAGTCATGATGTTTGTGCTGAAGTATTTGTCTCTTTGATTTTTTATTTCTTGAAAAGAAGCTAGAGAATCAGCTTTGGGCATGCTCTTGCATATGAGAATAAATGACTTAGAGGTTATTTAACTAAAACAGCTCTACCAATCATGACAAAAAGAAGAAGAAGATAAAAAATAGGATACTTCATATCTATACCAACATATCTGCATTATATATATATGGAAAGAAGTTTCCTTATTGGATCAAGTAGGGAACTTCCCTACACAGCACATCTTATTTTTTCCATGCAAAGAAATAATGTGAAAGATCCAAACCACCGATTGGGTACTGGATCATCTGAATTGGTCAGGTGTTCACCCCTCAAGTCATTGGTGGTTTCTAAGTTAGTTGCTTTCAGTGCTCTTTTTGCTCCTAGTTAGTTGCACATGGAAGATTCCTAAGTCACTTAGGGAAACTGACTAAAGGATCAAATCATTTTGTTCATTTAGAAAATATGCTTCATTTTGTTAGAACAGAAACTGTTTTTTTATCATTAACAGTAAAGAGGTTTTAATAAAAATGAAAACTAAAAGTCTTTCATTCCCAACGTTTATGAATAAAAGGCATAAGCTACAACAGCCAAGGGTAGACCTAATTCAGAGCATATATAAAGATTCTTATCGAAGTCAAGCTATTTTCACAGTTTTAGAATCCCCCCCCCCCGGACCATGTTTAATTCACAAACTCTCTCATCAATTTATTGATGTCTGGGTGTTCCGTGTTCGTTGGTCCATTGTTCTTGAAAATGCTCCTGAGAATGAATTTGAATTACCTTAATGTTAAGTGATGCTTTTACACTCAATTCAACAAAGCCTTGTCCTAACTATATGAGGTTGGCTACATGATTTCATCATTATGATCTATGAGTCCTTGAATCATTTCTCACTACTTCAACCCATGTCCTTTTTGACATGTCCGTAGCTATTGTAGACCCTTCAACTTACAAAAGACCACTTCTTCTTTTACACTCAAATTTAGTCATTTGTTTAATGCTCGTTTTTCATTAGTGACCTTACACTTATAACTAGCAAGTAACAAGTTAACATAGTTGGACAGTTTTTCAGAATTTGGTTTTCTCATAGATGCACTAGTTGATTTTCCAAGGGATAATGAAGCATAGGGATGAACCTAACATTGTGTACCTGCATATGGTCAGCAAACATCAATAAATAGGTGATCCTAGATGATTATCAATCTATTTAAATTTGAAGGGAAATTCTTTCACCCAAAAGCAAAATGCCTTTTTTTCTACACTTCCCAAGGATCTTTTCTTCTCATTTTGGGCATATCTTGGAATCCAAGGTTCACTCAAACAATTCATAACTGAATATCATAGTTTTACATTTTGTTTACCATGGTATGTCAGGGGCACATTTGCAAGGCCGTGTTAACATTTTATCCCAAATGGAGCAAGTACCACCTAAGACAACATCATAAATGTGCATGGTCATTCAGAGTTATACAGTTTCATTCCTTACTTGCCTCTTTTAATGTTTTTTTTTTCTCAATAAGATCTTTCTCTCCCCTCTTCCTCTTTCTTCTTCTTCCCTAATAGTCAGTTTTCTCACTTTGCTAAAGGCATCATTCTTATTGCCAGTTTCCCTGTTTATGCAGATGGCTGGATGTATTAGACCACTACACTTTGTATGTCCAACAAGTCATGGTCCTAAAATCCAGCTACTGAGAGAACAATTGCTTCCATTCTCAAAATTGCAAGAAACAAGGTCAGTATGTTTGTTGTCTCCATTCTCCAAGGAGGTCAGTTTTTTACTCAAGTATACAACGAGTGCATAAGAAGGTATTAATTTTCAGACCATGACAAGAAATAAACTTTTTTTTTGGAAGAAAGGACAAGAAATAAACTATGAACTTAAATTTTAGGACACAAAAAAAAGGATCATTTCCACTCATAAGTTTGAGTAGAATTTCTAATTTTAGTTGATAAGTTGATTATAGGGTTAGGCTGATCGATAAATATTTTGAAAAGGAAAGTGGCCAAGCATTTGGACGAGAATATGATCCTTTGGACGATTGAGAGGCTCTGAACTGGTTGTAATTTTATGTGGGATTGAGAGGCTCTGAACTGGACAGATTTCCGTATTCTACTTAGCATTTGGACGAGAATATGATCCCAATTTCACCCCATCGTAACGAGCTCAAACATGGGAGCCATAGTAGTTAGTGTCACTTCATTAATTCTTCCTATAGGCTAGTCGGGGCATATTCAAGTGGCAAAAAAGTACTACAATCTGGAGGATGAATTCGTCAACGATTAAATAATAAGACCATACTACAATTCTATTATAGTATTTTATCTAAAAAGTTGGGGATGTAGCGAACATAATGAAGACCTTTTCAATTGAGATGGCAATTCACAAAGTTCGTAGCAAGGAAGAAACCAACCGTCTTGTGATATGAGAGGATAGTCGGACGCACTGAGATTTATAAACCAGTCCCACTCCTTGGCCTGCTTCAGTAGAATTGCGATAGCATGTAGCGTACAGGCAATCATTGTTGGGCCCTTGTAAGTGACCATGTTGGCTTTACCCACAACCAGTACATTGTTGAATTCCCGCAAAACCCGATCAGATTTCGCAAATTTGGCTAGCTCAAGCCGTTCGGCAGGAGAAGCTTCAACATCCAGATGCAACAGGTAATAATTCCGTGGGTGATAAACAGCTTGCAGGACTCGTCTTAGTTGTTGTCCATCCCCTTTCGTGCCAGATATCAAGTAAGCAAATCTTGGCAACCTCGGAAGATCTGATGGATCCTCATTATTGACATAATTTGGGTCCAAATTCATCGATTTCCGTCGAACAGTAGAGTAATCAGATATTGTAGCAGATTTTGCATGACCCAGAGTCACTACGAGAAGCACAGCAACAGAAACTACGGAGCTTACAATCAAAGGCATCAGCCACTTTCGCTCTAAACCAAAAGGGAGCTGGCTTCTCTTCATCGCTTCGTCAAGAAATTAGGGCTAGGTTTAGAGTTTTGGAAATTGAAACATATGAAAATCCAAAACCCCAACCACAAATGACAGATCTCAAAATCGAAAAAAAAAAAGAAAAGAAAATTGAAGAGCACAGACGGCTTGCAATAAGCAAGGCAAAGGTGGCGCTGAAATAGGGATGAATCTGATTTGATTCCAATGGGGGAAAAACGGCGATGCCAGCGATTGATTTAGCGGTTTTGATTGATGAATAAAATGGATTTAAGCTCTAAAATGCGAAGCGAGGAAGTAGTACTCTGTGTTTATGACAGATGAAGATTCTATACAAGCGGTTTAAACGGGACTGCAGAGGGAAATGTCAAATGCGGGTATGAGGGATGGTACAGAATCTACAGATTTTTTTCCGAGTTCAGACTTCAGACAACATTATAATTTGGAAAATGCTACGTAGATAAACTCGGGTTGTGTCGTAGTGGCATAGGGAGGGCTTTTTCGTCAATTTATGATAATATCTAGGGACGATTCCGTATTGGCCCATTTTTTATTCGTTTTGGTTTGGTTTGGTCGTGTATGTTCGCACGTCAATACAGGGTCCCATTACACCACCAACTGCAATTTCAGCCGTACATCGGAAACATTTAAAGGAGACCGAATCAGCCCCATAAGTCTGCCTCCCACAACGTCCCACAATACATCTCTGCCGTATAGTGGGAACATCTCCCGATGATATATCAGAAGTGATGATGTCATCATCGGGAGATGTTTTTAATACACCGCGGGAATGTACTGGAACGTTGTGGGGGCTGATTTCAACTCCATAGGGGATGTTGCTGATGTACGACTGCAATGTCTATCAGGATCAGAATCGTCGGACACGCTAGATGCTCGGTTCTCGCTAGTCCTGGTCTACCACTAACAATTTAACAAAACTACACTGGGTTTTTCCGACCTTTTGTCGGTTGATGACTTGACTCAACAACTGAACCACCTGGCTAATACGCGATATAATTGCGGTAAGGGTCCAAAGTCCAGGAGGCTGATCAGGTTTTAAGCTCAACCGATGCCCATCGAAACCTAAGAATTGGGCTTAAGGCCCAAATTCGAACTATTCAATTAGATGCCAGCCTATATTATAATTGAATGCATTTGAATTGGGCTTGGGCCTGACCCAGGATAGAGTTGATCCATGAGCCAAAGGCTCAGTTTGGAAAGAGTACAAATACAATTATATAGAAAATAATATAAAATACAAGATTTTGTACTCCACAAATTTGTATTTATACTCCTTTCAAATTAAGTCAAAGGTTCAATTTGTAAAGAACGTAAATGATGTGGGTTAGCTTGGCCCAGCCAACGTAGGGCTAGAAGGCCCAACCCACTAACACCTACTAATGTCAACCACAGTAGGTGAGAGCTTTGCTGCCTTTGTACGAATTTAATCACATAATTATCTGGCGCATCGCCAGGGCCTGCAGCCTGACCACGTACGACTCTCATCCGAGGCATTCATCTCTACCTACCACCAGCACGCTCGAGTATAAATAAGAGGTAACTGCCCCTGAAAAGGGGCTGGAACGGAGTAACTCCAACATTTACTCACTCATTTACTTCTTGCACCTGCATTGTCTACCTAGCATTGATTCTAGGAGATCTGGTGCATCCGAGGACTTTCTCTAGGAGCACTCTCACACTCTCCCCAGCTTCACACCTCGTACTAACTTGGGCGTCGGAGCCTCCAACTCGGGTATCCACCTCGAGGCCTCTAACACTCCCTATCTTGCAGTATCTCAGGCCACCAGGGACCTTGCCTCGACTAGCAGTCCTCGGCTACCATAGTCTTCGGAAGTAGTACTTTGCCTCAGTTTGTTGCTCTCGTCTTCGATCAATCTCTTCCGAAACCTCGGGGTCCTTGGATAACGTCGAAATTTAAAGAGTAAATTTACCTTGTTGCCCTCGGCCAAACTGCGTGGCAACAATTGGCGCCATCTGTGAGAACGTGGTTGCTAAGACGACCCCCACTTCAGGATAAACAACAATAATACTCTAAGATCCAAAATCCCTATAAGCTTGGAAGCCATGGCGAGGAGATCCAGGAACACTCCGAACCTGGTTACATACGAACAATTTTAGGCCGTTCTTGATCATTTAGACTGCTTCACCCAACGAATGGAAGAAGTTTGCCCCCGAGCAGGAGGTCCCTCTCAAGGCGACCACCCCGCTGGGGTGTCAAAGGATCAAGGTCAGCGTGAGAACATTAAGATACCGGCCCTCGGCCATGGTAATCCGCTGGTTGGACCATCATTATCGGGCAATAACTGCCTCTCAGACTCACCTCGAAGGAATGTCTGTCCTACGAGCCGAAGAAAGAGTGTGCCCGCTCAATCCGAAGACAGTCATCAATCTTCGAAGCAGCACCACCGCCGTCGTAGGGAGGCCCCCCAGGACGATGGCAGGCAGTTCGGTCGCCCTGGAGTTTGCTCCCGAGGCGAGAGCCGATGCCATCCCACTCCACCTCCCGTTTCAGACCTCAGGGACATTCTGAATGACTGTCGCGCCCGCAGAGGAGCATGCGACCCTGTCTCGGATTTTTGGGAGTCCAAGCCGACACCCATCGGGTATGCAAAGACAAGAGCAGGGCCCAGGCCCGTGCCGACCCAGGGATCGCCGAGTTGCGAGCTGAGATTGGGGTCATCAAGGACGAGCTCCGCCAGGTTAAGGATAGCCGAGCCGACACCTCAACCAGTCACGGCAACTCCGCCGGTCGCATGGACGCATTCACCTTGGAAATCATCTTGGAGCCTCTCCCCCCACACTTCAAGAATCCCACACTGGAGACGTACGACGGAAGCACTAACCCCGATGACCACCTGGAAGGTTTCAGAGTGCTCATGATATTGTACGGCTATTCCGACGCCTTAATGTGTCGAACCTTCCAAGCTACCTTAAGGGGGGCTGCTCGTCGTTGGTTCTCCAGTCATCCTCCTCGATTAATTAGCTCGTGGGAGCAACTTACAATCATGTTCCTCGCCCGCTTCATCAGCAGTAGGCGATGCCAGAAGAGAGTAGTCTCTCTAATGTCGCTCAAACAAGAGTCAGGTGAAAGCTTGCAGTCTTACATCGATCGCTTCAAGAAAGAAGAGCTCGAAGTTCGAGACCTCAACCCTATAGTCTCTGTGCATGTGGCCATCAACGGGCTTCGCCCCAGCTCGGCTCTCAAGTGCTCGGTGGCCAAGACCCCACCGAAGACCAAACTCGAATTCTTCAAGAAGGCCCAGAAATACATCGCGGCCGAAGAGGCTTCGGCCAGGGACAACCAAGAAGGGGCAGCCGAGTGCCACGATGGGCCCCTGAAGAAGAAGAGGAAAAGTGGAGACCAATGTCCCCCTGACAACAATGGCGGCAAAGACAACAAGAAGCCCACCACCCTGGCCTATAGGGACTACATGTCACTCAACTCTACCCGCACCCAGATTCTGATGCAAACAAGGGAAGAGAAGTTCATGAAGTGGCCAATGAAGTTGAAGCGGAACCCCAAGAGGGGGAACCCTACGAACTACTGCAAGTACCACCACGGCACCGGACACAACACCGATGATTGCTACGATCTAAAGAATGAAATAGAGTCCCTCATTCACTAAGGACACCTCAAGCAGTTCGTCGAAGGAGAGGTCGGTGCCTCGTCATCCTAGCAACAACACCAGCAAATGGCAAGCGTCATTGACGTCATCGCTGGGGGCATGGCCTCGGGTGGAGCCTCGGCTTTGGCTCGAAAAACCTACGCCAGGCAGCTCAACATCCAGGAGCCTGCCCCGAAGAAGTAGAAATACCCGGACACTCCGCATAGGCCGAGATGTTCACATGCCCTCGTCTTCACCGACGAGGACTTAGAGGGGGTTATTGTCCCCCACGATGATGCCCTCGTGGTCGCAGCCATCATCTCCAATTTCATGGTAAAGAAGATTTTAGTGGATAGTGGCTCGTCAACTGACATCATTTTCTATGACACCTATGAGAGAATGAAGTTAGCGCTAGAGAGGCTCCAACCAACTAATGCTCCTCTCGTCGGCTTCTCCAGCAGCCTCACCAGGTCGAAAGGAAAGATTACCCTGCCCATCACGGTGGGGACAGCGCCGCACCAGGTGACTTGGATGCATGAGTTCCTAGTGGTGAAGGTTGCCTCTTCCTACAACGCAATAATGGGAAGACAAACCCTTCATGCACTAGGGTCAACCATGTCCTCTTATCACCTGACCCTTAAGTTTCCCATAGAGCACGGTGTCAGAGTCGTTTGTGGGAACCAACAGATCACCTGCTAATGCTACATGGCGACACTAAAAGAAAAGAATAAGGAGGCCTTATCACTAGAGAGCCTCGACCCCCGGGAAGAACTAGCAAGCCGAGGCTAACCAGCCGAGGACCTTGTCTTGGTTCCCCTGGATGAGTTAGCCCCGGAGAGGACAATCCGCGTCGGGTCCAACCTCCCCCCTAAACGCCTATTTGAACTGGTAAGTTTCCTTAGAACTAACGCCAACGTCTTTGCTTGGTCCACCGCTGACATGCCCAGAATTGACCCTTTGGTCATTACTCACAGGCTGAGCGTGGACCCGAGCTCTAAGCCAGTTTGACAAAAGAAGAGTAACTTTGCACCGGAACGATGGAAGGCTATAGGAGAGGAAGTTGATAAGCTACTCAACGCTGGCTTCATCCGTGAGGTACAATACCCTAACTGACTGTCTAATATGGTTTTGGTAAGGAAAGCTAATGAGAAATGATGGATATGTATTGACTTCACAGACCTTAATCGAGCCTGTTCGAAGGATAGTTTTCCTTTGTCGAGGATAGACCACCTCGTTGACGCCACTATAGGTGATGAAAGGTGATTTGGCCTGACCTAGCGAAAAGGGGACACATGAACATGACTTGACCTGAATATGGGATGACAGCTCAGCCTAGCAAGCCTAGTTCGCAACAATTGAGCTCAAGTATTCAATCACCTCGGTACAGAGTCACCTCGGCACAAAGTCACATCGGCATTCAATCCAGTTTGGAACTAAAGAACTGAAGTATCAGCTCAGGGCTACCGACCCGGACCGCCACATAACGATTCCAGAAGTTTCTCCAGCAGACTCCGAACCTCACGGGATCACGCCGCATAACGACAGGCCTAATCTTCTCTCCGCCCGGATCGGGCGGAATTGATAATCTTTATTAATTGATACGTTACTCCCCAATTAAAGTGAAAACAGATCCCCTCAAGACGAAGATCCCGGAATCGATCCGCAAAACCCGCGAGAGCTCAACTATATAAAGGCACCAACCCCAAATGACACAAGGTACGCGTGATCTTTCTACTCTCTAGCTCTCAAAGCTTTCAGCTTGCATAACAGCGTACTAACTTATGCATCGGAGCGACCTCGCCAGGTTAGCCACCCCGGGTTCTCTAATCCGTTGTCTTGCAGATTCACCTAGCTCGCTGCTCGATTGGAAGTCAGATCATCCTCCTGCGAGGAGTAGACAGATCGCGCTAAATCAATTGGAGTCCTCTGTGGGAAACGACCGAAAAGTCATCCCTCTTACAAGTTATCAACCTTCTTCTGAATCAATGGCATCTTCTAGTCACGCTGGACAAAGCAGCGAGATGAACGTCTCCGGGAGACAACCCCAACTCCCTTCAGTGTGCATCGGCCAGTTCACCATTCTGCTTACTGCGGTTGGGGTTCCAACGCTGACCGTGTCACCGAGCACCACACAGGTGAACGCCCCACTCCCCCTAGTTGTAGGCGCAACCTTTTCTGGGCCTTTTGTGGTTCCCCCCAGAGTTGGACAGTCACAGTTTAACGACCTGGTGCAGTGTGTTCTACCAGCAGTACCAGCAGCAGTTCCCCCCACTGCCGCAGAGCCAGCAGCCGGTTCCACCTCGGCACCCAAGGGCCCAACAGAATCAGAACCGACCTCGTACGAACCAGGATGTCATCCGATCTCCCCACCGAGGCGAAGAGACTTCCCAAGTCCCAGTAACTCCCAAGAGTCAGGTCTCACCCCGCAGGAGGAGAGACGGTCAGATTACTCCCCCTACTTTGCAAGGGAACCTTGAAAACAGGTCCGGGGATACTCAACCTAAGAGGGCCAATCTTCCTCGGCATTCGCAGCAAGAAAATGATGGATCACTTGCAGGTAACCAGTTCGGGGTTCGGGGTGCAAACTCAAGATAGAGCCTCTCCGTCCATGATAGCCAGCCCCAAAATCCCACGAGGAACCAGGAGCTACCTTGCGGCAAAACGGTACCGGAGCATACTTAAATCAGCAGCACCAATGCCGAGCCTGTAAAGAGGTAGCAACGAGGGCATCGCAAGGCACACCGTACTTCAACTCAGAACAGCTAGCCAGCGAGACCGAACCAACAAGAAGGACATGCTAAAGCTAAGGAAGAGGCAAGCTCAGTAGCTACAAAGGCCACTCCTCCCCTACCTTCGAGGTTGTCTCCCCTGTCTTCCGAGCTCTTGGCAACCCCGATGCCTAAAGATTTCAAGATGCCTCACTTGGACAAGTATGATGGGTCTTTTGATCCTAATGATCATGTGGACTCCTCCCAGTCCCATATGCACCTAGCTGGGGCTAACGAGTCTTGTATGTGCATGACCTTCTCCACCACTATTAAGGGGATAGTTCGGACCTGGTACTAGAACCTCGTACCGGGATTGATCAAGAGCTGGGCGCAGTTCGCAGACAACGAGGAACCTCCGCGTTGTGCTACGTAGCCGCCCTTAAGGGGAAAGCAAAGCTAGCAGCTAACAACGAGCTCGAGCGACCAGCAGAGCATGCCGACGAGCGAGCTGCCCCAACAGAGGAGACGGTCCACATCCCGATCTCAACCGATGACCTGGCCAAGACTCTCTAGATCGGTGCTTCGATCGATGAGCCACATCGCTCTCAGATGGTAAGCTTCTTACTAAAAAATTTAGATATATTTGTTTGGTCCGCGCAGAGATGCCCGAAATAGATTCCAAGATTCTAACTCATAAATTAAATACCGACCCCTTAGTTAGGCCAGTTAGACAGAAGAAGCGCAACCTCGCCCCAAAACGTTGGAGGGTAGTCGATGAAGAGGTCGGGAAGCTCCTAGTGGCAGACTTCATCAGGGAAGTCCATTACCCGAGCTGGGTTGCTAACCCAGTTCTAGTAAAAAAGGCCAACGGAAAGTGGCGCATGTGCGTCGATTACACCAACCTGAATAGAGCCTGTCCGAAAGACTGCATCCTACAGCCCAAGATCAACCACCTAGTGGACGCGACCTCAGGGCATGAGTTGTTGAGCTTCCTTGACGCCTATTCGGTTACAACCAGATTAGGATGGACCCCGCCAACGAAGAAAAAACTGCCTTTATAACTGAGCTTGGGTTGTATTGCTACAAGGTCATGCCCTTCGGACTAAAAAATGCCGGGGCAACCTTTCAACGACTTGTAAATAAAATTTTTGAGCCATTAATTGGCAATAAAACCGAATGCTATGTTGATGATCCCAACAGAAATCGAGGTGCCTACACTACGCTTGGTGGCCTATGGTGAAGAGACGAATGATGACGAACTCCGTACAAACCTAGACCTGGTGGAAGAGGTACGAGACCTGACATACATCCGGACTGCAGCCTACCAAGAGAGAGTAGCTTGGTACTATAACGCTCGGGTCAGAAAGTGACACTTCGTCATCAGCGACCTGGTTCTTCGAAAGGTTATGGTACCTGAGCCCGGCGTTGGTAAGCTCAAACCGAATTGGGAAGGTCCGTACCGAGTAAGACGGGTGTTCGGGGAAGGTACGTATGATCTCGAAACTCTAGGAGGGAAGCAAGTACCTCGAGCATGGAACATCGGCAACCTAAGAAGGTACTACTTGTGATCACCGAACAGGAGAGAGGACTGCGAGTCACTCCCATAAACCCAAGGGCTATGATGCCGAGCTGACATAAGACCTCGTCACTACGCTAAGTCCTAGTTGCCTCCTCGGCATAGGCAAATAAAACTCAGTCACATCTTTGGCATGGGCGGATAGGTCCTAGTCGCCTCTTCAGCATAGGCCGACAAGTCCTAGTCGCCTCTTCAACATAGGCAAACCAGTTCTCATGCCTGAGGCATAGACAGTTCGGGTACAAACCCTACTATGTCTAACCCACCTCGGCATATAACAACAGGTTGATTCCATTTGAAATCAGGTTCGATGGCTCGACACTAAGGGATAACTGACACCTAAGCGACTAGCCCGTCTGCAAACAGGTCAGGTATATACCCTACAGTGTCTGCCCACCTCGTTAGCTCGACAGCTCGGGATAACCAACACTTAGAAAAAATCTACTCCTGTTTTTGGTTTAGTTCGCCAAAACGGGAGTTATTTACACTTAGAATTTTTTTTGCACAAAGATAGACAAAATACTTGTATTTAATTAATGTAAAGTTTTGAGTACAAAAAAGAGAGAAACTTTCACTATGAACCGAGCTCGGAGGCTCGGGGTGTACATCATAAAGGTCCAAGAAAAGTGGCATTTAGTCACTTCGGGGCTCCTCACTTGTTGGAGGCTTCGGTAGGAGGATCCGTCTCCATGTGGCTTTCGCCAGCACCAGTCTCCTCATCATCATCGAACAGGTCACCGTCGCTTTCTGCTTCGGAGTCCGGATCTTGGGCAGCTTCGACGGCCATCTCCTCTGTGATCCTCGAAGTGGTTATGACACTAAGGTCGAGCTGGGGAAACTCATCAGGTCAGCCACCTGCTAAGTTTAAAACCTTTGTGGTAGCTCGCCGTCCCCACCTCGACCATCTCTTTCCGGTACTCCGCTGAAGACTTGTACTCCTCGGCGGCCTTGACCTTGTCCTCCTCCATTGCCTGAAGAAGTATCTCAGTTCGCTCCTTCACGTGGGCCTCGGGGTTCTCCACCTCCTTCTTCTCTGACATCATCAACGTGAGCAACTCCTTCTTAGCCCGAGATTCTTTTCATTGCGGGCTAAGTTCAACTCAGTGTGGGCTTCACGGGAAGACTCCTCGGCTACGAGGGCCCGCTTCAAGTTTACCTCGAACGATAAGCCAAGGCGTGGATAGTGGAATTCACCTGCCAAGAGAAGAAAACAAGTGTCAGCATATAAAAGGCCCAGTACAAGATAGATCGAAGAAGACGAGTCCAAAAACTTACCGCCATACAATGAGTAGATGCTTGGGCTCCGAATTAAGCAACCAGAAGTTCAGCCCAACTAGCAACCTCCTCAACATATACCATGCCTTTGCTCTTGAGGAGGTCGAATTTCGAAGTCAAAATGCTCCAAGCTGCGTCGTCACTGCCTGAAGAAGCGGCAGCTCCTGGGGCGGGGAGAGCTTGCCCATGTCCTCCTCGACCAGATTGATTACTGGAGGCTGTTCGGCGGTTGATGGCTGCTCGGGCTCTGGAACAACAGCGGGTGGGGTCGCAACGCGAGCTCTTTTTGAAGCTCTCTTCTTTTTCCCCTTCTTCATACTCCCGAAGAATTCGTTGGCGGGGATGTCCATGATAGCTACAACAAGAAACGAGCTGTCAGATACCATACCAAAGTAAAGCAGAGAGAAAATACAACAAACAACGACCTACCAGGACTCAAATTGGCCTGCACAAGCTTCTTCTCGGTCATGAAGTCTTTGAACTTCAGGCCGAGCTCCGCCCAAGATCAGAGCATCTCTCTTGTCTTCAATTCCAGCCTAACATCGGAGTCCTGGATGGCTGCCCTCCATTGAGTCGGGAAGGGCCACCCCTTAGTGTTGCGGACCACGAAATAGTGCCTCTTCTAGGTCGGGACCTTGTTTGGAAGCTCATGCAAGAGTTTGAAGCCAGGACGAGGCGACAGGTAATAAATTCGCCTATGCTCGGGTAGAACACAAGAAGAGTTATTTTTGATGGAAAGAATAGAAGAAAAGATGTCGAGGTCAAGTGGAAGACTGTAGTCGTGGAAAAGAGAGATAGTCCCTACGACGTTGCAGATGGAGTTCGGGTGCAACTGGTCTATGGTGATGTTGAGTAACTTTATGATTTCGACTATCAGAGGGTGAAGTGGGAGATGAGGACCAGCTATGAGCTGTTTCTCGAATATCACGATCTCATCATGACCATGTTCCCAAGGAAAGTTACCTAAAGGGATGCTGTAGACGAGGTCGTTAGGAAGTCTGTATCGGGCTACTAAGGATAGGAGCCTGTCCGCCGTCATTGTCGACGGGCCAAAGTTATTTGGTAGCCGACCTCGATGTGAGGTGGAAGCCAGGTTACTAGAGGCCTATCGCTCCCCCTGGGGTGAGTCCACCTAGGGAATGACCGTGGACCGCATCCGGACCCGAAGTAACCTCCTCGGTAGGATGAGTATCTACGGTCTGAGCCGAGGTACCCACCTTGGCTCCAGCGGAATCACCGCTCCCGTCTAAGAGGCTATCGAAACTAAAGCTAGACATAATGGAAAGACGGGGAATCAAAAAAGAGAGAGTTAGGGGAGACTCACCAAAAGAAAGATCGAAGAAAGGAAGACGACCTCGGAAAGACACAAAACTGAAGGACTTGAGTGCGACCTCAAATTGCGGGTTGGCGAACTTGTGGCGAAGAAAATGAGGCCCTTGCCCTTTTTTATAGTCAGTGTGTTCGGGGATCAACGGTCGAGATCGTTGATTAGACGCGGCCTGGATTTTTCCTGGTTGAGCTGGGCAACCAAACAGGTCCGACCAGCGATTCGCCCGTCAAGCTGCCTAGACCTCGTACCAAATCCACTTGGACTCGTCATGAACTCCCCGCACTGAGTTGAGACCCCTGGCTTGGGGAGTGGGAGCAATTGATGAAGGGTGATTTGGCCCGACCTAGCGAAAAGGGGACACGTGGACACGACCTGGATAAGAGATGACAACTAAGCCTGACAAGCCTAGTTCACAACAATTGAGCTCAGGTATTCAATCACCTTGGCACAAAGTCACCTCGGTACAGAGTCACCTCGGCACAGGGTCACCTCGGCACAGAGTCACCTCGACATTCAATCCAGTTCGGAACTAAAGAATTGAATTATCAGCTCGGGGCTACCGATCAAGACCGCCACGTAACAATTTCGAAAGTTTCTCCAGCACACTCCGAACCTCACGGGACCACACCGCGTAATGGCAGGCCTAATCTTCTACCCGCCCGGATCGAGTAGAATTGATAATCTTTATTAATTGATACGTTACTCCCCAATTAAAGCGGAAACAGATCCCCTCAGAACGAAGAGCCTATAATCGATCCGCAAAACCCGCGAGAGCTCAACTATATAAAGGCACCAACCCCAATGACACAAGGTACACATGATTTTTCTACTCTCTAGCTCTCTAGCTCTCAAAGCTTTCAACTCACATCACAGTATATTAACTTAAGCATCAGAGCGACCTCGCTGGGTTAGCCACCCCGGGCTCTCTGATCCGGGGGTATGAACTACTCCAGTGGGGAGTAGTCAGATCGTGCTACATCAGTAGGGTATGAACTACTCAGCTTCATGGATGCCTTCTCTGGGTACAACCAGATCAAGATGCACCCCGATGACGAGGAGAAGATATTTCATCACTGAGCACGACATGTATTACTACATATTGATGTCATTCGGCCTTAAGAATGTAGGGGCCACTTACCAGCTCCTTGTCAACAAGATTTTCAAAAATCAGATGGGGAGGAATGTCGAAGACTACGTGGACGACATGGTGGTGAAGAGCCTGAAGGCCGAAGTGCACACCTCGGACTTGGCAGAAACCTTTGATACTCTGCGTAAGTTCAACATGAAGCTCAATCCGAGCAAGTGTGCCTTCGGGGTTACCTTGGGGAAATTCTTAGGCTTTGTCGTCACTCAAAGGAGCATCAAAGCCAACCCAAGCAAGGTACAGGCCATACTAGACATGGCACCTCCTCCGTCAGTGAAGGAGACTCAGAGGCTCACCGACAGAATAGCCGCCCTCAACCGCTTCATGTCGAAGTTGGCAGACCGCTGCCTTCCCTTCTTCTGCGCCATCAAGAAGCTGAAAGATTTCTAGTGGACGGAGGAGTGTTAGCGTGCCTTCGACGAGCTTAAAGATGATGGAGTTCAGAGACGAGGCCGTCAGCTCGGTCTTAGTGAAAGATGATGGAGTTCCGAGACCCGTGTACTATGTCAGCAAGGTCCTTAGCGACGCTAGGACCCGGTACCCCGAAGTGGAGAAGCTAGCTTACGCCCTCGTTACCTCGGCCAGAAAGATCATGCCATATTTCCAACCCAGTCCATAGTGGTCCTAACAAATCAGCCCCTTAGGACTATCCTCGCCAAGAGACAGACTTCAGGGCGCCTGATTAAGTGGGTAATAGAACTGTCAGAGTTTGACATACAGTACCAAGCCTTGGCTAACTTTGTAGCAGAAAGCACTTTTAGCAGGCTCCTCGGTCGACCTCGCGAAGATGAGCCAAAAGAAGCATGATCGGCTGAGGGGGTCCCCCCTACATGGAAACTTTTTGTTGATGGTTGATCCAACGCCAAAGGGAGTGGAGCGGGCCTCATTCTCCTCACCCCCGATGATGCCATCATAGAGTTTGTGTTGAGATTCGAGTTCCCTGCATCCAATAATGAAGCTGAGTATGAAACCCTCTTGGCGGGGTTGTAGCTCGCCCGAGACCTCGGCTCCAAGCACATTGAAGTCCTCACCGACTTGTAGTTGGTGGTGAACCAAGTCAACGGTGAGTACGAGACTAGAGAACAAAGCATGGCTAAGTACCTCGCCAAAGTTCAAGAGTTAGCCCGCCACTTCCAACGCTTCTCTCTGCAACAAGTTCCACGAGCCGAGAACTCCCAAGCCGATGCCCTCTCCAAATTGGCGAGCACCTCGGGTGCGGTCCTTGGTCGCACTGTGCGCGTGGAAAAGCTAACCCGGCCCTCCATAGAGGAGATCCAAATCCTACCTGTGGAAGCCAAACCGTCTTTGATGGATCATATCATCGACTTCCTATTGATAGAAAGGCTACCCGATGACAGAAACAAAGCTTGGAAACTTCAACGACAGGCAGCACACTACACTTTGCTAAAAAGAAAGTTGTATAGGATGTCCTTCACCTTGCCTTACCTACGATGCCTCCACAGGGAGGAGGGTGAGAATGTGTTCCGGGAAATTCACGAAGGCATCTGTGATAATCACCTCGACGGTCGGACCCTAGCCTAGAAAACTTGAAGGCAGGGTAATTTCACGACAGGTAGGTTGGCAGCGATCGGGCACTCCATGGAGATCTCTAATCCTTTCTTGTCGGATCCATCCTTATATAATATTTGTTTAGGGATGCTTGGGGCATCTGCTTCATGCGTCACTTTTCTTTGTAATATATATATATATATATATATATATATATATATATATATATAGAAAATTAGACTGCACTACACCTCAAAATTCTGTATTCCATTGCAAACTTACAATAATTTAAAATTTCAAATACTTCCACACTTCCATCCTAAACGTTAAATACCTACTTGTGTATTAGCATTAATTATGAGCTAGTACTTACTCCAATTATGTGGCAAAATTAAGAATTCTGTGAGTGGACTGAACAGTAAAAACCTAAAAAACAAGTTTTTCATGCTATTTAGTAAGTCTTTTTTGAAAGATCTTGTGAAAGATTTAACGGTCAAAAGACATAATAGGCTTTTACATAAAAAATTTGGCAACTTACAGTCTGTTTGGTTTGAAGCACATTTTTCCACACGAAGATGAAACAAATTAAGTCAAAAAAATTCATTTGAAACTTCCTAAAAATAACTCAAAACGGGTTTTTCATGTCTTTTTCTGTTATTACATCTTTTCTTAACCAAACGAAAAAAAACAAAAATACGAACTACCAGACTTCTAAAATACCTATAAAAAAAACACACCAACCAGGGCGCCTGTTTCTTTGATGTGCCACATGTTCTCAATACATGAAAAAAAGTACACGGAATATGTTTCTTTGATGTGAAACTAGATAGTAGCTACCTATTAAGCACGTAGACTACTCTGCCCTTAACCAATCAAATAGAAAAAGGGTTGGGCCAATCAGTAGGAAAAAAACAGTTAAAAAAAGCATAAAGCGCGTACCCTTAACCAACAAGACCCGATTTATAATGGATGAGCTGAGTTTGACAGTTATTTTACTGGTTCTGGCCCATTTGGGATCATCATTTTCTTCCATGCCTTTCATAAAAGGGATATCGAATCAGTCACCCACAAAACTTTTCCCTACAATGTGCTACAACACATTCTTGCCGTGTATTGAAAATATCTCTCGATAATGATTGAATTCCATAAAAGGCATGTGATTTACAGCCATTAAATGTCTCATTTGCATTCATTGCTCGTGTGAAACTAAATGATGAATCCCACAATCAAATTCAGCTAATTTGATCTCGACTTGATTGTGACTGACATTCCTTTGGACCGTTAATTTGACAATAAACATGTTAGTGGCCATTTGGGAGGGCTGAAGACTTGAAGTGTAGCGGTTTTTGGCTTTCTCCAATGTACACAGATATCTATAAGTTATAAGTTGTACTTGATGAAAAATCCAAAAAGCTTCAAAGCACCTGAACCAGTTTATAGCTGATCTTAAACTCAGCACTTCCTCTTACTTGGATTGGATTGACCTATTCGTAATGCCAACAGAATTTTAAGATCAGGTTGGGTTAGTATGAACCTGCTGACCCAACCCAAACCCATGAAAAACCTAATACATATACAGTGAATCCACTTGATGCAGCCTTCTTCTTCTTTTGGGTAAAATACAAAATCCTAATATTTCCTATAATTTTATTTTAACAAATACCGCCCCTGAACTTTTGAGAAACTCGATAAAAACATCCTTTCCGTCATCTTTACAGATGGAAAACATTAGACTGATGCACTAGTTTTTTCAAATACTCATTCTACCCTTTTATAAATTATTTTACATACAAAAATACTGAAATAACCCTATTTTAATTCAATAAAAACATTAGAAGATGGTTGTTGAAAGAGGTTTTTGTCAAATTAAAATAGGGTTATTTCAGTAATTTTGTATGTAAAATAATTTATAAAAGGGTATAATGGGTATTTGAAAAAAATGGTGCATGGGAGGTATTTGTTAAAATGAAACTATAGGGAAGGTTTGTATGATTGTTAGAAACTTCAGATGAGGTTTTTGTTTTTTACCCTTTTTTTGGTTTAAGTGGGGGGAGGGGTGAAAAGAGTAAGGTAGCAAACAGCATTTGCTTATCAAAATCCAAATTCATATTTGACTCGGTTAAGGCTGATATGAATTCAATCCATTTATAATTAGAACAAATGATAACCGACCCTATAATTGACAAAATCCCATTGGTTTCTATTTAAACTAGTGAATGACCCGTACCAAGTATGGGGAATCAGTAATGTTAAATTTATATTATTGAATTAATAATGTTAAATTTTTATTTATTAATATTTTAAATAATTATTAAAATTTCAATAAATATTTATTTCAAAAAATCTTTTTAATAATTATTAGAATATGGATAGTTTTATTTTGTTATGGTACTTAAAGGGTTAATGAATAATTGAAATTGATAGAATGCAGGCAGAAGTGGTTGTGGATAACCACTTTTGCATTTTCTGCATTTTTTAGGAATTAATTAAAAATGATGGTAGTGGGTTGTGGGCTTTAACAGCAACTTCATAGAAAATGCCACATGTCTAGCTTTCTAGAAAAATGAAGAGCCCATGTGTTTGAATGGTGGGGGGCTGTAGCTTAGTAGTGGGTTGTGGGATTTAATAGGAATTTCTCAGAAATTACGTGTCTAGCTTTCTAGAAAATGAGAAGGCCACTTGTCTAAACGGTGGTAGTGGGGTATGGGCTTTAACAACTTCTCAAAAAAATGCCATGTATCTAAATTTGAAAAAACCACATGTCTGCATGGTAGGGGCTGTAACCTGAAAGCCTTCCTCATATATATACTTAAAACTTACACTCGTTTTATTAGTAAAGTTGGTTTAGATGTATTGAAGACTTGAAGTTTCATAAATTTTCTTTTAATATATTTTATTCATGATATGCATTATCTTACTTTTGCTCAAAAAAGTCATTTTATTCATTTTATTAATTATATAATATTTGGATTATTTTTAGTTTAGTTTATTAATGTTATTGAATATTTGATTGTAAATTTTATTCAAACTCTAACAAATTTGGATGTGCCTTATATCTTGTTTTATGTAATCCACCTGCAGCCCTACAAAAGAGTTCCAATTATAAATATATAAACCTTTTCCCTCTACCCTTTATCCTAAAATTAGGATTCAGAAATCGATAATGTTAATGGAAAGAGAGAAATAAAAAAACTGAAAAAAAATCAAACTAAATTGTTCAGACCAAATCGAAAATTCTGATTAACTAAACTGGTCAGTTTGGTTTTAATTCGCTATTTTTGAAAATCCGAATCTACCGATTTAGTTTCACTTAACTAATATAAAAAATCAGTGGTTAACCGAATCAACCGCTATATATATTTATACATATTATATACATATATATATATATATATATATATATATATATATATTGCTAATTTGTAGTATATATTTATTTAAAATATAATTTTTCAATTTCTGTTACCAGTTTTCGAAAAATCAATACTACCGATTTGGTTTAGAATTTAGGCCCACGTTTCGGTCCCTACTACGAGGAACATAATAATTTATTATTTTCGTTTCATAGAGAAACAGACAATTTAAGAGAAAAATCTGCCTCCAACATAGCTAAAGTCACAGGAGAGTTGGCGTACAAGAATGTTTGAGAATTGTCGTTTGACATTGAATTAAGATCCTTAGGGAAGGGACACAATCAAAGCGTGGCGGAAACTGAAAATACATTTGTACAAGCAATTGAATCCTTCCATTCCCGCATTTCACATGACATGAGTTGTGTGCTTTACCGTTACGTGGTTGAACAACAATAAGTAAGTAGTATGAGATGATTGTCCAATGCAAGCCCAACCCGGGTCTGCATAGGGGTGCAAATGGATCTGATCCGGTCCAATCTTATTTGGTTGATTTCGGATTACTCCTGGTCGGATCTTCATATTGGATTGGATTCGGATTATTTTCTATCCGATTCAATATATTATATATTTATAAATATGTATATAATATGTTATTTATTTATTTATAAATATATTATATTATTTTTTTTATAAAAAATATGTATATATGATGAAAATATTTAAAAAATACTTATATTTTTTGTTTTTTCTTTATTTAAATTAATATATTTTATTTTTTTATTTTAATAATTTATTAATTTTTAAAGAAACACAAATCAGATTCAAAGATTCGATAGGATTCAAATTCAAATCGAATCCTATCAGACCTGATCGGATTGAATTCAATATAAACAATGTCGGATCGGATCTAAATATACCCTTATTGAATCCAATCCGATTCATTTGCATCCCTAGGTCTGCATCAAAATTTAGTGCGGATTGGGCTTAGGCGAAACTCTGACTTTAGGCCCAAATTTTAAAGGTAGGCCTGCATTGAACTAAAGCCCAGCCCAGGCCGAAAATAGGCAGACAGACATTGAGACACAGACACCAGGGTTCACAGGGCCGAAACTCCATTTTCAATCCTGACGTGCATGCGATGGCATTTGCTTAAAATTGAAAAGCATAAAAAGGGGGAGTAGGGGACACGGGTACAGGTACACAGATTCTCGGAAGGTGCGCAACTTTCAGCCAATTCGCGTGATATTTCACACAAGACAATTTTCATAACAATGACATACCTTGTTGTTTAGGAAAAAGCCTTATGACATCCCCCAGCCCACGTCCCCCTATTTTCTCGCTTTCAAAATTTGTCACCTCTTTGCGTCTTCGGGTAGAGCTAATGTCGGTGGTTTTGATCTGCGTGTCTTCTCCGATGTTTCTATCTGAGTTTTTCGGTGAATGAATTTTTTTTGGAATAAAAGAAGTGGGGAGAATGACTTTTCAGCCCACCTCTAGATTTTTTAGTCCCACCATATAGTTGGATAGGTGTCATGCCAATATACGGGCATATAATATACCGGCATATATTGGTGTTTAGGTGGGGTGCTTCACATTTTCAATTGTTGTAGGTTTGTGAGGTGGGGTGTAGTGTATTTTTTTGAAAAAATTGTCTCTTTTTATCTATATAGAATACAGAAATTAATAAATCCATGTAACAATGCTTTATGTATGGATACGACATGATTTTGGACCCACCTGGCATGACGGGTTACTGCAGTACGGCCTGGCCTGGCCTGGCCCGGTTGGGTATATATAATATGTATATATTATATAATATATTGATATATATAATTTTTTTATTATATTATACTATTTTATTATTGTATATATTAAAATTCATATAAAATAAAATTTTAAGATATTTTTAATTTTTTGTCCATTTTTAATTTATGTTAAATTTTCATTATTTTTTCTCAAAATTTGTAAAAAATATGACTTGACCCAACCCACAGCCTGGCCAGGCCCATGGTTCGACCAGTGGACCAGCCCGGTCTGTGGCATGACATAGGCTCGCACGGGCTCAAGCCATGGGCCATGCCTATAGCCGACCCCTCAAAGTATCAGGGAGAGAAGCACAGCCCGCATTTTGCATGGGCCTCACGCAAGCCGTGCTATGCCGGTTCAATACGGCCGGATTTACGCCTCTATGTACGGGTAGCTCGCTTTTTAAGCCTCGGTAGAAATGGTGGGGACGTGGTTACATGGGAACATCATCATTACTCAGACTATGTTGGTTGGAGAAACAGCATAAAGAAGAATATGAAAGAATGGAGATAAAGATAGTGATGAGAAACTTAAAAGCAAGGTCATAAAGAATTATGACCAAACTTTTTTGACGACGAGCAACAGTACTACCACCACCCATGAATGATTGTAGGTTTCAGGAGAGATGGTGTTAGAAAAAATAATAGACAGCCCCACGAGTCCCCCACTGAGCACTGGGCACTCTCCCCGTCAAGTTGCAGAGAATGTTGTTGTTTACTTGAAGATAATTTGCAGAGGGTTAACTAAACACTAAACAGGAAATATAGATTGAAGAACCCAAATTATAAAATCTATACTAAAGACACATACAGGCATAATAATGAAAGATTAATTAAAAAAAAAAGAGAAAAGAAAAGGAAAAATCAAAGCCCATTTCATTTAATCTCGATCCATGGAACTCTGATGGAACATGGGTTTCTTGTTAGCTGGTCTGATTGTTGAAGGGGAAAGAAGACAGTGGTAGTACTTGTGACGAACTTGAATGGCTCTGTGGTAAATGATGATGGTGAGGAATCTCCTTTTCTTTGTTCTTACCAACAAAGATTGTGATAAAAGATCTTTCTTCCTCATCTGTGACGGTTGATGGAGTAGGAGCTTTCATCACGTCATCCTGAACAGGCCCAGCATTTTTCTGGGTCCTTTTCTCAGCTTCTTCCATCAGTTTTCTTCTGTACAATTTTTCCTCTGCATCCTTCAAGAACTTGAATTTTGGAGGAGGGGAAGACCTTATCCTATTCAACTCTGCATCTATTGATGCTTCGAAGAGAGGATTGAACCCATGGTGGTTATAACGGTCCATAGGGGTTAGAGGAGGAGCGAAAAGGGGCGGAGAAGACAGAGGAGTCAAAAATGGAGTCTCCAGTGTAAGGAGATCACTCAAACTCCTACTTCTTGATCCTTTCCGGCTTTTATCACTTCTAGACCTTCCGTCTTCAGACTCCAAATCCTCTGCTGTCTCTTCTTTGATGGTGAAGAGGAATCTTGGGGGGCCTGAGAGATTGTGCAACCTCATGAGCTCCGTTTCCATGCCGTCCTCTCCAAAAGATTTTAGCAAAAAATCCTTGTTTGAGCCTGAATGTAAGTGAACTTGATTCTCTGATTCATGGGCATGGGCATCAGTGATTCTCACAGTAGTCCAAAGTTCTTGTGGGTTCAGAGCCGTGGAGCTCAACAAAGATGGTTTCTTACAGCAGAATAGATAGAAAAGTTCTCTCACGGAGTTGCTATAATCATCTTCAATTTCTCTGTTGGTGGTTCTCTTCTTCCACCATAACAAGTAGTAAAGCTCTGCAACGAGAGCTAAGAGAAGACAGCCGAAAACCAGACTAAGACCGATTCCTAAACTGCTCAAAGATCTCATATTTGGCTAAATCACAGTCACCAAAACCCTCATCTTCCTTGAAAACCAATAATGTATCCCGACTTCGCCTGAAGATCGCAAAGACCAAAAAACCACATACCTGCTAAAACAGCCGAAAGATCCAAGCTTTTATTGAAAATTACATTCTTCTAAAGACCACATGTCCTGATTATAATGCTCAAAGATCCTACCTTTTGCCTGAAACCCATATCAACAATATCACCCATCTTTGCCAAAAACCTCAGTATCTCACCTCATAGGCCAAAATGCAAACATCTAGAGGGGGATGGGTGGATGAGGATTGAGGAGAGAGATCCTCTAACGCTGAAGAAGAATCTCATCTTTTACTTGAAAACCACTACTCCTGCAAAAATGCTTCATTCCAGAAACCAGCTACAATAATGGGTGGGGCAGAGAGCCAGAGATCGGCAAGGCCTTTCAATTTTTTTGTATGGTTAGAGAGTCGCATCTCGCTTACTTCGAGGGCTGCTCACATGGGTGCAAGGTAAGGAAAAGGAAAAGGGCTATGTCATTTATTGAAAATTGAAATTGCAATTCTGCTCTCAAACAGAAAAAAAAAAAAAAAACTGGAAAAATGAAAACCAGTGCTCATTTCTCTGCCAGGCCAATGATGCCTAATGGAGATATCAATCACGTCGACAGCAGAACTGTTATTATATACTCCCGATAATACAATAATAACGATCTCACAATAATCAAAGTTGTTAATTCGGATGACCCTAATGTCATGTCCTTAAGAGCATTGGATTCCCTGAAACTTTGATAGGTCAGAGAGAGAGGAAGTTTCTGCTGTTTCTACTTGGTTAGGGTCTGCCGTGAACAACGCTATAAGCCAACGATATGTTGCTGTGTTAACCATCAGCATGACTTGTGTGAATTTGGGACCTAATGTTAGGGTACAGTTGTCTGTTGTCCACCGCTGATAAACAACGCATCGTTGGTCTTACAGCGATTTGGATTTTGGACTCGTTTCCATTTTCTAGTTAACTTCTGCGAGATATACGAGTCCACTTCCACTATAATGGACTTGGACTGAGCTCGAAAATTGTGGGCCTTTGGAAGCGGCACAGTGCTAGGGCCTAGGGGGCAATATTTTTGGCTCCTACCATAGTCAGAAATAGACCTGTTCATGGGCCGGGTAGCCTGATGGCCCGGTCCATACCCCGGTAAGACTTGGTCATGTAATTAGGTCCATGGGCCTAATACAGTAAGTCCGACCGTGTTTCGGGCCGGGCTCAGGATTTGTCAAAAAAGTCCGGCCCGGCCCGACTCAGTATTATATATTATATAAAATATATAATATGTATTTTATATATTATATAAAATATATAAATAATATAATATTTATTTATAATTTAATATATACATTTTTATTTTTTTCTTTATAATTTCTCTCTCTCTCTCTATCTATCTATCTATATATATATATTCAGCCGCTAATAGTATGGGTTAAATTTCGGGCTCGGGCCCAGGCCTGGGCTTTTTATGAGGGCCGGGCTCGGGTTCGAGCCTTAGAAAATTCTGTTAATACAGAGTGAAAGCCCAGCCCGAGCCTGGCCTGGCCCGGCCCATGAACAGGTCTAGTCAGAATGTCAGATGACTCATTCCAAAGCGAGTTCACATCTGTGCCCCACTAGGGGCGCCCCACAATGTCCTACAGCGCATCCCTGCCGTGTATTGAAAATATCTCCTGACGATAATATCAAACCTGATGATATCATCATCGGGAGATGTTTCCAATATAAGGCAGAGATGCATTGTGGGACGTTGTGGGTGCCCCATCGTGGAGCACAGATCTGAACTCGATCAAAGCGCCCAATCACCTTTTCATTTTCAGATCTAAACCCTAAACCTCTACACCTTAAATTATAGGATAAACCCTGAAATCTAAACATTAAACCGTTAAATCCTAAATCCTAAAATCTTAAACCCTTAAATCTTAACACTCTAAACCTTAAATCCTAAAATCTAAATTTTAAACCCTTAAATCTTAAATTCTAAACCCCTAGACTTCTAGTTATTGAATAAAATGTCTCTGTTCAGATGTTTGTCCTCCAAGTAGATAGAATCCAATGGTGGTGTTAGTAGTTAGGTGTCTTAAAATATGCCCACTTGCCCAGCCTTATAGTGTTGAATTTGAATTGACTTGGGTAGATTATTCTAAACACGAACCCAACCTTTTAAACAAGCTAATGGATCACGATCTCGTATTCAGTGCGTGACAATTATATATATTGAATCAAAACAATGCTGATCATTTAAAGGTTGGTCCATATAGAAAAAATTAAAAGTGCTACATTTCAAAAGAAGTAAGCCTTTATCCATGATAATAATTGTTTAAGCAATACATAATTATATAATTAATTATTTTAATAATACACTACTCGTCACTGTACTGAATGAAAGCCCAATTCAAACTAAGATGTAATTTGTACAGTACATGATATTTATAGTATTCAAATTCTCAAACCAACAAACAATTGCAAGGAATTAATGAGAGATAATGAAAATCAAATTATTGTAGAATTACTTAATTTAATAATTTTCTAAACGTGCAAAACAACTTGATTTTATACAGATCTTATTCCAAGCTAACATGGCCTATTAGGATCTCTATTTTTGGTTTTAGTGGTTAACTGTATTCATTTTTTCATTCTACGATTAATTAGTTTTTTGAGTAAAACAATTTTTTTGGCCTTTCAAGCGTGATTAAACTCATAAAAATTATTCAACAGAATAAAATCATGTAGTAAATATATTCATGATTAATATGGACAATATTATACTTTTGGAATTAGGCTACAGCCTACAGTGAGACATATGTCGATGTCCGTTACCTAAATTTAATTGACAAAAGACAATAATTGCTATAATAAATCACCAGTCTAACTATGGGTTTACCCAAAACTGGGTTGGACACTTGGATGGTGGACCATACACCTGCATAGGTCCAAATCCGATCTTTTTTTTTTTTGGATAATAGATCTGGGGTTCAACTTCATTGAACAATGGAGTGAAAATCGCAGAAATACAATGAAATTGAGATACAGTGTATGCGTCTGTTTGAAGTAAGCAAGCAAAGTAGCAACCCAGACTTATCGTGATTGTAGTTTCTTTTCTTGCACTTCCTGCACAAACCAATTATTGTGTGACAGGTTTCTAGAATTAATGTACAACTCAATTCTCCTGATTGGTTGGTTGAAAAACAAACAAAAAAAAAAGGTTTTCACATAAATAGCTTTCAACAAAAAGGTTGAAAAACATAAATTGTTTGGCAAGCACAAAGAAAACATTTTTCATGCCTGCAATAACCATCAACAATGCTGACTTGGTGGGTATTGATTGAGGTTGAGGATTGATAACAGAAGGTAGGAAGGTGGCTTTAACTTTTTGCTGTTGGCCCGTAGGCAAAATCAGATTCCGTCCACACTGGAAACAAGCATAGAGGATTCCTCCAAAAGAGCATTTCAAATAAAAGGAGATCCATGATTTTCAAAATCGGTCCGGATCGGAAAAACCGGGAACTTGTCAGGTGACTGGTTCTATTTTTTATCAAAATCAAATTTTGATCAAAAAAATGTTGATTTGGTCAGCAAACCGCTGACTTGGGTGGTCGAACCATTTGAACCATTCAACAGTTTTGACCGTTTTTTAACTTTTTTAATTTTTTATCAAAATGAACCATTCGACTCGGGAATCGAACCCTTGATCGGTTCATTCCTCGGTTTGTTTTTAAAAACCTTGGAGGGATCCGTCACCAATGCTTAAGAGATTGAGAGACTTAAAGCCTCTTCAGAGTTCAGATAACAGGTGAACCACCTTGTTTCCCTAATGATTGGTGTGACTTATCTTAGCTTCTTCAAAGTGATGAAGGAAGGCCCTACAATTGGCAATTATGGGGGTTGATGAAAGCATGAAAATGTATATCTAAAGTATACTCAATAATTGACATTTGTAAAATAAAGAGCTTAAAAGTAATATTTTTTCATAATAATTTTATAAATGTCAATTTTTATGCTAAAAAAATTAATAATTGAATGAAGAAAAGCCCAAACATAGGTCCAAGAAACCCAATCCCAAGTTCCATGACCCAAGTATGAGTGCTGATTCGTTTCCCGCTTTACTCTGAACAGGGTCCGGTATTTTGGGCATATCTTTCTCTACAGATGTCAAAATTTGATGATTTTTGAAGATATAGACAGCTAAGAGATTAGGCTACAATTCATCTGTTGATAACTTTTTCTAAATCAATCTCTATCAAGGCAAAAAATTGGGGGATAAGATGCAGATTTGGGTGAGCAGATTGAGGAGCCTCGCGGCACAATAAAAAGGAAAAATCTGACTTAAAAGAGGGGACGACTTCCAGAGGTTATTTTGGCATTATTTTCTCAGTCTTTCACAAAAGAGAAGATGAGAGAATGACGTCAAAGCGTGGCTAAAGCTTCAACAAGGCTAGGGAGGATCTTGATCGATGAGTTTTACTTGTTATTTTACTTTAATTCATTGAGAGATTTCAATGTTTAGTTTTGTTCTTGAGAGATTTCTTTTATTATTTTGATAAACCCAGAAGTTATATTCTTCAATTTCCATATAAGATTAGTCATGCACTTTTTATGTGCAATTTGTTAGAAAATAATTGATTGGATAGATTTATTTTATGGGTTGATCATTGATTGCAATACTATCAATCTGATATATTGTCATTCTTGGGTAGCTTGTAAGAATAGATCATTCAGTTCTTCATCGAAAATTAATTCTCTCGGAACAAATACTTTTATTCTTGTCGTTGGCTTCAAAGTTATATTTTTCGATTGTTTGTTTGGGATGTGAAACTTGCAACTGAGTAATAAATAGGAATCAAAGTCGAGACCAGTTAAGCAAATTGATCAAGTGAATCTTGAAGCCTTGTTCATCACAATACTACTTTTCATCTTTTAATCATTGTTACTTTTATTCATATATTTTTGCTCTTATTTTTATTTTTAAAAAATCATTTTTTCTAGGTTATTCACTCTTAGCAATAACTCATTTTGTTGGTTTAATTAGCTTCTCTGTGAATTCGACAGCTAAACCTACGCTTCAATGATCGCTTAGCCAAGGGTTATAATTTTGGGCGAGACATGGGTGTTCTATAGTGTGGATGAGAAATTGGTAGGTGTGGACCAGTCCACACCGCATCCTGTGGCAGGGACCAATCCACACCACATCATAGTCCATAGTTGTTCTAAACTTTGGGCAAATTGTGTAGATTGGACTAGTCCACAACCAAAGTGGCGTTTTGTAGGCGTGGTATGGACTAGTCCACACCACACTTTTTGATTCCATGTATCTCATATACATTTACGAATGATCCCCACCAACGTTTTAAAAAATGACTTGAAAACGGAATTATTCTGGCCACTGGTTCCCGGGTCGACGGTTCGATTTGAACAGACGACCTGTTCTAACAAACAAATTAAAAAAAAAATGAAAATAAAAAATGGTAAAAAACCATTGAATGGGTCAACGAATTGTTGACCTTTTTAATTATTTTTGTCCAAAAATCGGGTTTGGGGTAAAACGCAACCGCTTGATTCGACGGTTCCCGAACGGTCCAACCGTCTAGGCCAACAGCGGTTCGAAAACCTTGACCAACACAGTTAATCATAAATATCTAATTTTTACATTTTATATGATAAATATAATGAAAAAATGCATCAATGAATTAACATTAACCAATAAATATAAATTTTTTTATAAAAATAATAGTAAAATAATTAAAGATTTTAATATATATATATTAAATATTTTAAAAATATTATTTTATTGATAAAAACATTAAAATTTTAAAAAATAAATAAAATAATTAATATTTTATTGACAAAAATATTAAAATGTGAAACAAATAACAGGGCTTCAGCCTTTTAGAGAGAATGTAAAATAGGGGATCAAAAATAGAGTGTGAATGGGCCCTAACCACGGGTTTTTACAATAAATGAGAAATTGGGGTGCATAACTATCAAAACAGGTATTTATCTCATGGACGGGACCGAATCACGAGATGAACATAATGCCGAACACCACCTATATTTATAATTCTCTAAAGAAGTTGCAAAGAAACCTTGGAAAGGGACTGTATAACCTGTAACGAATCTCCTTCAAGAATAATCCGATGAAGTTTGAGTTGAAAAACAATGAAGATCATGCAAGAAAGCCATAGCTTCCGCCTCCAAAGGAAAACTAATTAACCTAATTCTCTAAAGAAGTTGCAAAGAAATCTTGGAAAGGGACTGTATAACCTGTAACGAATCTCCTTCAAGAATAATCCGATAAAGTTTGAGTTGAAAAACAATGAAGACCATGCAAGAAAGCCATAGCTTCCGCCTCCAAAGGAAAACTAATTAACCCAAACCACGAGTTTTTGCTGTAAATGAGAAATTGCGGTGCATGGACTGCATAACTATCAAAACGGGTATTTATCTCATGGACGGGACTGAATCACGAGATGAACATAATGCCGAACACCACCTATATTTCTAATTCTCTAAAGAAGTTGCAAAGAAACCTTGGACAGGGACTGTATAACCTGTAACGAATCTCCTTCAAGAATAATCCGATGAAGTTTGAGTTGAAAAACAATGAAGACCATGCAAGAAAGCCATAGCTTCCGCCCCCAAAGGAAAACTAATTAACCCAAACCGGTGTTTCTCCAGCACCTACCATTCGAATCTCTTACGATCATCCTTACCCCGCCTTTATACAAAAGGCTCCGTCCACATTTACCTTAAATATTCTAGTAGGTGGACGCATCCAAGAGGATGTCGAGGGAGGGTGTAGGCGCACTTTCTCTGAAATTTTTGCTGTCAAAATAGTACTGCGAGCTGTCCCATAATCCTCAAGAAAACGTGACGTTTGCATCCACACCCGTCGTGGGTCTGGTGTACTATTTTGAGGTAATAGCGTATAAAGGCAACTTTTAGGGTTTAATATCAATAATAATAATAATATATTTAAAAAAATTTAAAAATAGATTAATTTTTTTAAAAATAATATCAATAAAGGATAAAAGTACTGTTCATTTTTTTCTTCTTCCCATTTATTCATCAGAGCCGCCGCTCGCCACCACTCACCACCGTCGCCTCCGCCTCCTCCTTCGACAATGTTGTCGAAGGTGGCCGGAGACATGTGGCGGCGCTAGAGGTTTCTTTGTCCAACGCCACTACCTCCGCCTCCACCTCCGGCAATGTTACTGGAGATGAGTGGAGACAGAGGTGGCGGCGGCGACGGGCGGTAGCAGATGGCGGGTGGCGGCTCTGGTGAATAAATGGGAAGAAGAAGAAGATGAACAGTATTTTGACCCTTTATTAATATTATTTTTAAAAAGTTAATATATCTTTGAATTTTTTTTTAAATAAATTACTTTTATTGATATTAAACCCCAAAAAGTACCCTATATGCTAAAAACCAAGCGCATATCTTACTTTCCAAATGCACCAAGCAATGAGCATCACTTCATTCATCGATTGGAAATTCCAGTCTTGCCCCCGCTTGGTCAAACAACCATTGGATCCACTCTTTAAAAGTACAATGCACCAGATCCGAACGAATTGGGAGTCTAGATCCAAACCAAACTCTTACTGCGAATTCATACTTGAGGAATAAATGGTCGCTTGTTACCTCTTGCATCCCACACAACGTGCAGCTGGGGTCTACCTTCTTACTCCAAACAGCTAAGCTGGCACGGAGCAGTAGTGCTCCAACTGAGCAGCACCATGCAAAGAGTTGCACTTTTGGTGGCCCACATTTTTATCCACAACTTGTTCTCATATGATGACGAAGTTGTATCTGCTCTGTTGGTTAGTTCTTTGTACATGGAGCTAACTATTAACTCCCCATTTGTAGTTTTAATCCATACCAATTTATCATTGTTGTTCTCCCCGTAAGAGCTCATGGTATTCTCTTAATTGAAATCACTACAACTTTATCAAATAGAATGGAATTCTCCAACCGGATTTAAAAGTGAAATAGATCTTAATTATCGGATCACAATCGATTCCAACCCAACTCAACGTGTAAATGACAAAGTGTCAATTGGCCCGTTGGTAAGGTCTTATGCTAATTGCAATAGAGATTTGGGGTCGAATTTCGCTTGCTTATGGGTTTAGAGGGTTTATGCGATGAATTACTGTTTGAGGGAGATTCAAATTTACAAGAATTTTTCTCTTTTTTTTGTTTTTGTCCTTTCCTCTCAAGAATGATTCCTTGTCCCATATTTCTTGGGAAAGAAGTGGGAGATGAATATATTTGTAGTTTTGCTCCCTTTATGGGTAGAGACTCATAAGAGGAGAAAATTATAGATATTTCATGCATGTGAGGGGGGTTGGGGATGCTTTTCACACGCGCGTGCTGAGCGTGAACAAGAGTGTGGGTGTATGTGTACGTGTGATGCACTGAATCATTTATTTTTTTCGAATTACACATTTTTAATTTTAAAACGTGTCTCTTCAAATTCAAATTTAATTTCTAAATAAATTGCTTTCCTTTTTTCTTGTCCCCTCTTCCTCCTTGTGCCTCTTCGAACAGATGCATTGTTTTGAAGAGGCTCATGTCTGAAAGGACACATTTGTGTCCATTTGGGTCTGAGAGCACTCTATAAAAGGAGTGTTGGTCGTCCCAGTCAAGAACACACACCATTTTTCGACTTTCTTTTCTCTGAAAAATCTGAGCATCAATCTTAGTGGTTCGTGGAGGTCTGGTAAGTGAGTGCACACCTACCAGTGGCCTATGGGCTGCTTTATCTTGGTGACCGATTTGCGATCACCTGACTACACCGTAGGGGGCAAATACGATTTTAAGGAGAATGACCAAGTGGCACGACTCAACCCTCTATTTTCCTGCAATTTTCAATTTCGAGTCCTACAACAACTTCAAATCAGTGCAATTTCGGCTTAGAAAACAATTACCGATAAATTCCCTCTACTCTCTTTACTATTTATACAACAACTACCCCTGTTGTATAGCTTCTTAAAACATAAGAAAGAGAAAGAGAACACAACATATAAAGGCTATGCTATGTTTTACCATTTTTTTCAATATCAATATATCACTTTATCACTTGGGTTTCAATAACATTTTAGTTGGTGCGATCTATTATTGCGCGCGCATTTAATCAGCAAGTAGCAGCCACCACCCCAGTTTCAATTAAAAAAAAAAAAACCAGTTTTAGGGTGAACAACTTAATAAGAGCTTGTTTGATAAAAAAAGGTGTGATATGTATGCGATAGTGCTCTTTTTGGTGTTTTATCGTTCAATATGTTGATATACTATTGAAAAACGTCTATATAACAGCAACAATAATGATATTAAATAAAAATAAAAAGAGAAAACATTTTATGAAAAAACAGACATGTCAATATACCACCATTTTCTAAAAAAAAAAAGAAAAAAAAACTCTCAAGAAACAACAATGATTCCAAATGCCGTCAAAATTTTAGGACCAGGTGTGAATGGGCTTATATTCGTCCAAACTTACTTCAAGGAGAATGAAAACAAAAAAGTGCATGACAGGAGAATTGAGAGACCACAGTTTTTTTAGTAAAACTCGCTGTGCAAGCAACATAGGAAGCAAAAACAGAGCGTCATTTTCCTTTCATAGGACATGTTTTACTTTATTGCATCACTTGCACTGCAGTGAAGGAAGAGTTCGGCTTCAGTCGGGGCAAAGCCGGTTTGAGCACCCTCTATTGCCTTGTCTTCGTACTTATGTTCTTTATTTTATGGGAAGATATTTTCAATGCAAGGATAAAAAAGGCTGTTAGAACTGTATGAACACAGCTTTCCCTGATACAAGCCGATCTGGTGAAGGCTTTTGACCAGATCGGCTTTTGACCAATCTATAATGCCCGAAAGATTTAATACTAAAAAGGCTTTTGACCAATCAAACCCGCCGTAAATTTTGTTAAAAACCCACTGATTTGTTAGCACTCTTATGATGCCTGTTGATTGATTATCAGTTTTTCCGGCATCATACTAAAACCCCTTCTAGAAATAGATGGTTAGCCTCTTTCCCTTTAATTTGACTTTCATGTGATTTGGCCAATTGGCCCCCCAAATTCCCGCCATTGGCCTAATGGCAAAACTGGATTCTGTGTTCCTGTCTTCCTGATGCCTCATTTCATCGATTGGGATAAATTCCCCCTCATCGAACAGTACAAAAGTTGGAGCCCATGATGCTGCTTTTCAGAATTGGATGATTAGAGACATTACTCATTAAACTGTATTTTTATCATCCCGCCTTCAACACAATAACCCTTGTCATTAAGAAAAACAACAAAATAAAGATGAAAAGGTAACAGAGGGGCCCATGCCACAAGAACCTTTAATGGTTAGCACCAACTTGGTGATGTTAGGTGGGCCTTCATTTGTTTTCATATCATTTAGCATGAGGGCCCACGATGGCCCACACTGAGGCCCTTTGTTTTCGCAAGGGTCACATTGTTTTATCACCACAGAAATGCCAATGACAAAACGACAGCCAGTTTCTGGTTTAAGGTATTAAAAATGGAAGACCGTGAGGAATCTTCATGGTCTAGACTAGGGCCAGTTTACATTTTAATGTTCTAATCTCCCCCTTCCCCAACACACACACACGACCCACTTTATAAGTTGCTTTGATCTTGTGAATGTGGCTGATTGAACTGTCCACTGAATTAAGGACTGCTTTGGACTGGCCACCGTGTTCAATAGGCTGTGTTTGTTAGAGGTTTTTAAATAATTACATTTTAAATAATTGCTTATGCCTTATTTTTTATAGATAAATACATTTGAGCGTTTGGCTTCTTAAACCAAATGCCACTTCGGATTTTTTTAGTGCTTTTGGCTTCTAACAACTAACTAGCCCAATAAACACTCCCAAACACAACCTTAAGCCCATAGCCACCGGTACTCTCCCTCTCTCTCAATTTAATATGTGATGATGAATATATAAATATTATAGTTGTTTTCGTTGCTTACCATTTTTGTACGTTTTTGCAGCATTTTATCTACTTTAGTATTTGTTTATATTTTTTCTTTCATCTAAATTTTTATTTATAATGCAAGGTACCAACCAGTGGGTTGGTAAGATCTCCTTCAGGTTGTAGTGGAGACTTGGGAATGAACCGAGGTGCTTGGATCTGTTTAAATTTAGACTGAGTTGAACTGGTCCGGACTCAGGTTGGGTTGATTTTGATTTATGTGGATTTGGGTGAAGTGTCTTGATTCGAGGCAAAACTAATTTTAGTCAATATTTAATAGAAAATTAATGTATTAATTATAAATTATTTCACTCAAATGAAGAACATTAAAAAAAAAACGTTAATCCAATGATTATCCATAACTTAACCCGACCCAACCCATTTAAATTGACCCAGTGGGTGATCAACCCATTTTCAACCCGCCAAATAAATAGACGATTTGAGTGAATTAGATACTAGTTGAGTTGGATGGATTAAGTAGGTTGGGTGAGAAATTGACAAATTACCACCCCTAAAAACATGTATAAAAATTAAGGGTTCATTATGTTTGATTTAAAGGAAAAAATAGGGAAAGTAAGGAAAAGGCAAGAAAACCTTTACAAACTCTATATAGATTTTCATACCTTTCCCTACCTTTTCCTTTAAACCAAACATAGCAGTTGGAATCGGAATGATTTCCCCAAGGCCCTAACTATGTAACTTAGTACTTTGCTCAGGCGATCGCATCCAGTGTCATTTTGTATCCAACATTAGGGTCCAAATTTGAGCTGGGTTACACGTTGCAATAATAGGGATGTTTGGATTCTGGCCAACTCTTGTAAACTGAAGAAAATCCCTCGTTATCTATGAGAACCTGACTACAGACTACCCCAACCTTTACGTTTATTTTCAAGAACAGTGTAAATAAAACATGAAAAAAGAAAAAAAAATTAGAAAAAAAAGCTAAAAGAAAGAGACCTGCGTGTCCTTCCATGTTCTTCCTACACCATATGCGCAAATATAGTAGGTGTTTGATACAGAAATGTTGTATTGTAACTGTATTTTAGGTTGATCAATACAAAATTATGTGAGATTTTTTAACTAAAATATTTTGAATTGATAAACACAAATTACTATTTTTATTTAAAATGTTAAATTGATGTTTCTCAGACACATAATATACATTTTTCTTATTGAAATGACACTCACATATAATGTGGCAACGCATAATTCTCATTGATCAACCCACAAAATCAACTGCAATGCCACGGTACCAAACACCTCCATGGTGATTTGGAAATAAACCAGAAGCCCATCTAAAATCTTCAAATAATTTTTCAATGCCAACGTATTCATTAGGTCTACAGTCTACTAATGGAGGAGATCAGATTCAGTGCTTACAAGACATTTGGGATATCACCATACATGTATACTTTTTTCATGTATATTTTTTACTCATGAAGAGATATTCCCAATGCAAGGCTGCAAGAGATCGACTGTACACGAATGATATAAACACGGTCTTGTAAAGACCAAATCCGATTTTATAATCAAGTATGGCCAATTCAATCATGGGCTTTAAAGTGGACCGAGCCCACACCAGACACAGTGAAAAATGCCAAGGGGTCACTATTCAGGAAATGGAAATTGGTCCCCATTTGCCCATTTGCCATTACACTCCCCCCCCCACCCACCCCTTTCTCTCCTCTTTTTCTTTGCTGGACTTTCACAGAAAAAAGGTCCTTCGTCAGGTCAAGCAGAGACCTTCCCTACACAGTGTGCTTTTGCCATGTAAATCTGGCTGATCAGAACTGTAACTTGAATTTAGAGTATTTAGATTGACCATGTTTTCAATCCCCATTAACACTATACTACACCTTATATTTATTTTTCCCTGTTGATTGTAGCCATCGTGTTTTAATTTAAAAACTGCCTACAAGGCCACAATGGCCTCTTTGGCACGTGGTTAAGGCTTTCATACTTAATTTCCTTTCAATGATAGAAGCTGTAGAGGTGAACAAACACGGGCATTTGGTGCCCCCCCAAAAAAACCCTATTACGTCAAAAATTCCTGCATCATTGTTGGATTGGAGATTAACCCATCTTAATACATTGCTCAGAGCATCAGACGATCAGACCGATATCGTTTTGGCTGTTGGGGGCTAACAGCTTATGCTGGTGAGAGAGTTTTTAGAGTGGACACGTTCACCTATTCACCCTCGTATCTTTCATTTTGGTCAAAATAAAATATATGATGCAATTACTAATTTATCTACTCTTAGTAACGTGGTATTTTCAAGAATGTTATCAACAGCATAGGCAGCCAAAGTTTTTAGGATCAGACCCAATGTTGTTATTCAAAAAACTTTGACCGTTGAACCAGGCTGTTGAAAACATTCTTGGGAATGCCATGTCACATTACCATGAGAATGGGAAAATAGTAATTGTCCCTAGACCAAAAAACATAAACATGGGCGTGAATTATTGGTGAAACGCGCCCAGTCCAAAAACTCTCTCAACAGCCTACGCTGTTGCGGTTGTTGGCACCCAACAGCCAAAGTTACCTGGTCCTTACTTGTCTACGTGCTCCCCACGCTCATGTGCTTCCTTCACGTTGTAAAAGGTATCCAACTAATTTATCAAGACCAACACACGCATCACTTTACCATCCTTTTATGGTTTTATAGCATTGGCCCTGTTGGTGGCCACCTGGATAAAATGAGAGATCTAGAGAGCAATGAATTCTAGCATAGTCTAAGAGTACAACACGCAGAGGGGACATCTGTCAGGAAATGAAAAACAATGTAAATGGCCCCATTGCCATTGGGCATTGCACTACTTTTTCTCTTTCTTTAGAGGAATCTTCACAACCCATGTAAACTTCCTGTTCCTGGTATCTTTACAATATGAACAGGGGATGTTCCTTGAGACAGGTGCACAGATTCTTTTTGTTTATCCAAGTTGCTTTTTAAGGACTGGATTGGCCCTACTCGATCTATAGAAATGTGCTTAGCCAAATCAATCAAAACCCTGGACACCTGCAGCTTTGATTTAGGAAGCTATCTCGAGTTCAAGTGTTATAAGGTTATGGGCCTTACAGTACTTTTCTTTTGATAAATGGGCTTTGCGTTACTTGTCCCTTCTTTAGTTGTCAGCTATTCATGCCAGGCATCACATCATCACTGAGACTGATTCTGTGGTTTTTATGGTGATTTTGTGGTTGTGATTTGTAAAACAATCTACTGAATGGTGGCCACAAGGCCCTCGACCATCCAAAACCAGGTTGAGGTTAGTCTAGAAGGAAATGTTATATGACACAATCCATTAAGCCCACCTAACTTCGACAGCCCAGCTACAACTCAATCCCATTCGAGTTCTTTAATTAAGGTTTTAAAAACTGACCCAGAATCAAAACCGTTCTAGCCACCGGTTTTCAGGTTTGACAGTTTGATCATCCAGTTTGAATAGATGGTCTGTTTCAACTTAAAAAACAAAAAATAACTAAAATGGCTAAAAATTGTTGAATGGATTGAATGAATTGTTGATCAATTCAATGTTTTTTGGCCAAAGACCAGGTATACGATAAATTAGAACCAATTGCCTAAACGGTTCCTAAACCAAACCAACCATCCAGGTCAGCAGTGATTCAAAAACACTATTTTATAGAGTTCAAATTTCATACACACAAAATCCTCCTCGCACCCACCTCATAGCATATTGCAGCTGCAGATCTAGAATATTTCTCATATTTGTATGTTTTCATTTTTGGGGAAATGCTTCCAACGCACAACTGCAAGTGTTACGAGGATTTTGTAAAGAAGAAATCTGAACTCGGTTTTGCATGGATTGGGCTTTCATAGTATAATTAATACTTCATGTGTATATATTTACATCTATTTATTTGTATTTACATTGCAATATTAATATTCTACAATATATTTATAATATTATTTTCAGTGTAGTGTATTTATAATTTATATATTATAAAAAGCACTATATTTGCCTTCAATAATGTGACAGATCATAAAATTTAAATTCAAATAACATATATCTTATATAATTAATACCTACTTTTACACATGAACAGCGTGGGGGACAGTTCTCTTTTATTGTGGATATCGACATTGTCATAGGAATAACCTAAAGAGAATCTAGGGGTGGTGAATAGAGAAATATGGGTGTGTATTTCATTATAAATTAATTGAACGTCAGCCCAAACCCAAAATAAACGTGTAATTATTGGTTCTCTGCAACTGCGACAGGGGGGCCACGCTTGGCCGCAAGCAACACGGGACCTAGATGGCAAAAAAAAAAAAAAGACAAAGGCTGTCACGGGCGTCTTGGGTATTAATTAAACCACAACCTTTGTATTAACCGAAACAGCTCTGAATAGTCTTTGTGCCTTACTCGTTACAGGCTTGTTAGACACTTAGACTTGCTTGCTACCTGAACGGCTATCAGCCTGTCATTCATCTACCTTCTAAAACATACATCTCAAGAAACCATATTGCCTCAAGGTAATTAACCAAATCCCAAATCTGAACTAACTAATCTCATTTCCTGTACAAAATCTACGTAATGCGTGTATTGGGGATGCGAAACTTGGCTACCCAGAACTTTGATATGGTCAAAACTCGATCAGATCATAGTCCCGGCCGGCCAGTTTCTGTAACTCATGATCAGATGGCCTTTCGGCATCAACATTAGGCCGCAGGTCTCGCTACCAAGCTTTACCGGCGGCAGTTAAGGTCCACCTTGTGTTTGAACTCAAGCAGATCGAGGTTGATTGCACATGAGTACGACGGAATGGTAATATATAAGCTGTAATTAGGTTGGGGTGTATAAAATACATAGGGCGACAAAGCTATGAGTCTATGACCCCAGCTTTACATCCAACATTATCACAGTAATTAAGCGATGGAGAAGTGCGAACAAATAGCTAGCTAGGCTCGGCAGAAAAGACTCACACTAAAGCTCTCCTTGAATCCGCCATTCCTAGCCTTAAATCATTTTCTTCGGCCAATTCCCAGATATCTGGGCGGAGCTCCACGACAGAGGCGCGACAAAGTGAACAACTGGAGTGAGAATGGAGCCACATATCTATGCAAGGAGCATGGAAGGTGTGCTTGCACAAGGCTAGCTGCCGAATATCTTCGCCATCAACAAAAACCGACAAGCACACGGAACACTCGTTCAGACTCCTGTACATTATGGGTGTCCTTCCTGCGTTTAAGATCTGCAGCTAATCCCCCATTTGGATTCTCAGTCTCATTCCCGCTGTCCGCTGATCATTTTTCCTGATGGGTCGTCTGATCTTCCACCAAGTCGTCGTAAAGGATGTTGCTGACACCACATGACGAACATTAGGTTGTAAGCTACGAGCAAGACAGCAATCAATGCAATCACCACCAGACCGTAGTGGAAGTGGGTGGTGGAGCTCGGTTTCAGATAGGGTACTGCTGGAGGAGGCAGAGATGCACTGAGATCACTATGAGTGCCTTCCATGGAATGTATAATGTTTGTTTGATATTATTACCTGCAGAATGCTAGCTCTGGGCACTCGAGATCGATGTTCTGGTAATTGTTCCGACCGATGTATATGAATATGTTGGAGTAGAAAAGTCCCCTAATCTTTATAAATAGATTCTAATCTCTTTAGCTATAATAATTGAAGCGAAATGAAGGCTCAAAGACAAAATTAAGTACACTATCACGGGGAAGCCATGGAATACTGATCCAAATGAAAATAAGAGTAATCGCAGCTATGACAGATATGTTCTTGCTTATCCAAAGAAAAAACATATAAATAAACAAAACAAACAAATAAATAAATAAAGATTGAACATGTTATGGCCCGTGCCTGCATATAACAATAAATTAATAAAAGGGTACGTGGTGGTTTCTGCAGAGAGGAGTAATGGTATCAGTGAATCAAATTAAGTTGGGTTAGTGCTGCATTGATGAATCCCCCAAAAGCTAAGCAAGCTATATTTAAGATCAGTTTCAATGAAACAAATCCTTGTGAAAAACAAAAAAAAAGCAAATCACTTTCATAACCAAGAACAAAGGCCAAGGTTTCCTGCACAAAAGAAACCATATCGTTTACAATATGGTTCCAATAGAACAATTCTGTATTGGAGCCGAGGCGATCACGAAGCTCCTATGCATAAAGCATAAAAAGAACAATATAATGGGATAATTTCTGTTAAGCTGAACTGCATGTAGATTTAGCTTGACAATTAGTCGAGTATATCGTTTCCGTTGTTTGAGATTACAAGGGTGATGTTACCGACCGAAAACAAAAAACGTTCGAGAGTAACAAGAATGAGATGGAGAGAAATGATAGCAACAAAAAGTAAAATTAAAATCTCTTCATCTCTCTTTTTAGTTAGAATCTTAGAGAGAAATGCCAGCAATGCCGTAAGATCTTAAACCGTTGGTGCTTTGGACCATTGTTTGACATTTAGAAATTAGAAGGACTATTAGGACAAGGTCGCCATCATGCCGGCTGACCAAGGGTAATTTGGTCATCCAATGATTAGAGTATAAACGGATAATTGGATAAGGCAATATTCAAATTCGAATCCGATTAAAAAAATTTTATATCCGATGTATATTGAAAATTAATATTTGAATTTGAATCCGATTAAATAATTGAATATTCGATTTGATTCAAATTCGATTATTTAATTATTTTAGGTAATTAATAAATATATAAAATAATTATTTTATTAATGTAAAGTATATAAATATATACATTATTTATATAATTTAATTATATATATTATATAAAACATTTAAAAAATTTATATATTATATATAAGAATTAAATAATCGGCCGAATTCGGATATTTATTGAATCTAATCAGGTCATATTCGAATTCGAATCCGATTAGCTATTCGGTATAATAGGATATTCAAATATGACTGGTTAGATATTCGAATTAAATCCGAATTCAATTCAACTATGTCAAATCTCGAATTTGAAGTTGGATTTTTGAATACCGTTGACACCCCTACCAATGATATCACGATACATGACACTACAAAATAGTAGAGTGGCATCTCAGCATCACTAAGCAGACCCCATGAGTACTTTTGATACTTCACAACCGCTTCGACAACCTCAACACCACTTCGGCAGGACGAACTGCGAACAACTAGGCAAAACCTCATGTCGACGTAAAAGGCGACTTGTTTCCACCGGTCTGAACCGACTCTGGTTAGCGACTCGCCTAATGTGCCGAGCAACCTCCCCCTTAAGTGGATCATTGTCTCCAAATTCCTCGGGATCACGACGCCACATAGGAATAGCTAGTTATCACCCTACCCGTTTCAGACGGGATTAGATAAATGTTATCTGCTTACACGAAATCCGCCTCTAGGCATAAAACCACCTCCGAACTAGATAGGACCCAAACGCGTTTCGTGAGGCTCACAACTGCTCATCTATATAAAGGCCCCACCTCTAACTTTATAAGATATATGTGATTTAGCTCTCTAAACACTCAAGCTCTCTAGATTTTTCTTGTAAACAAATACCAATTCACTGACTTAAACATCGGAGTGCCACCTTGAGTCAAGCTACCCGAACACTCTGATATCTGTCTTCTTGCAATTCGGCCACACAACCTAGTTAGTCCAACATCTGAGCTGTCCGCCAACAGCGCGCACCATCATCGGCAAGAGCAAACAACCACCGACCACTAATTAATTCGAAGTTTTTAATCTTTGAAGTTCCGCTTGTTTTGATATAAAATGGGCGAAGATTTTTTATTTTAATCTGAATGAGAAACAAAAAGTGGGAAAAAAAAAAAACAAAGTAAAAGCACATAAAGGAAACAGTCGTTTATGCAATTAGTAGATTAATATTTAATACGTTCAGTTTTCCGATCACCGACGAACCTCATATGATGACTACATCTTTTTGCATGATTCCGGATGGTCGGACCGAAAACTATTCAAGTGACGAATTCAGTTTTAGGGAAAACTGAATTTTTTTCAAAACCATTGATTTTGGTCAACAAACCGTTGATTCGAGCGGTTAACCGTTCGGTGATCGTTGCGCCCAACTTGGTAGCACGGTCGCGGAGGTATGCGTCGAGCTCCCGGTGTACCATACCAATGTATTCGTGGGGTTTTAGGGTTTGACCGATGTCGACGGCCACATCGGATGGGGAGATCATCTTCATCTTAGTGACCCGACGGTCGATAATGTCAAGCAAGAGGTCGAACTCTTCGATCATGCAGAGCGGAATAGCGTCGCCGCATGGCTAGCAATTGTCCAGCTTCCATTCAATGAGGTAAGTTTCAATGCCACCCTTCGCTAGCGTCTCAGCAGCCGAGCCGCCTGCCAGACCTCCGCCGATTACGGCTACTCGGAGGTTGCGATCGGAGAGTTTGGGGCTGGATTTGCTAGCTAAGATACGGAATCTGCGGAGATTTGGTTTGGATGAGAGAGATTTAGTTAGGGAGAGGGAATGGTGATTCTCTAATGTGATTTTCCGGAGGCCAACGAAGCTATTAAGGGTAGCACGTCGGAAATGGGTGGTTTTCCGGTCACAATTGGCGGTGGTGGAAAATGGGGAGTTGATGGCAGTCCAGGATGCCATCCTTGCTGGCCTCTGGTCTGGTATATGAAGTCTCAAGTCTGAATAGAGTAAGTTCAGATTTATTTTTTTAAAATTTTAATTTTTTTTTGTTAGAACGGGCTGGACCGTTCAACCCGATAACCAAATCTCTGACCGGTTCGATCTCGAATCAATTTTAAAAACCATGTATTTTTGTCGGGATTTTAGGAGAATGAGATCCCAAGCATCACTTATTTTAAAAAGCAATAGTTTGTCTGATTTATGATGTGTATGAGTTGGCACTTTGCACACATGGATACAATCCTTTGTCTTTGAACTCAGGATTCAATACTCACAATACCATTGCAAATACTTACCAATGAAACAAGTACTTATTCCCAACATATGATTGCAAGTGGCTGTAAATATAGTATGAACATGGTTTTGTAAGGATTGAATCCAATCTCTATATCTTTCACCAACCATCACAAGTAAAAAAGAAAAGGATAAAACAAAATTCCTCTCTTCTCTTAAACTAGAATCGAGAGAAGCGGGATCTGCTCCTCACAAATGGGCACCTCATAGGTACATCCACCATGCATTGAGAATATCTCCCATGAATAATAATTAATAAGTACGGGAGATGTTCCCAATGCATGGTAGGATGTGTGTATGAGGCACAAGGTGTGAGGAGTAGATCCGGTTTCAATTTGATAAAACTTTGTCTGTACTGTTAGAAGTATCTTTCGCATGACACATCAAGTCAACAATTCATTCAGTTGAATCGGGATCTTCTACCTACAAAACTCTACCCACATTTATCCACAAAACACTACCTCGGTGCAATACTGATAACATTTTTCCATACATAATAAATAACATGTAAGAGTATGAAATATTCCTCATATGTGGCTGTGATCTCATGTGGGTAGAATCGTCATGGGTAGGAGGTCCAGACTCCATTCAGTCTCCTCTTTGTCCTTTTGGTCTAAAAATTTTTGAGTAAAATTACTCCTTTCCCCTACAATTACATCCTCGTTATCAACGGCCCAGGCTGTTGACCCCCGATAAGCCACTATCAACTGTACATAGAAATCTCCCTATGAATGACAGGAAATGTTTATGATGTACAGCTATAATGCCTTTTAAGAGACTTATTGAGAACATATCTGAAGTCTCTTCCGTTCATGATGAAACATTTCTAGGGAATTCAGATTTAATCCTCACAAATTTGTTCTTACAACTCTTGTAGCTGTGAGTCAACTTCATACCGAATTACCGACCAACTTGTGTGAGTTTGCAATTGCTTCAATCGGATTGCCTCAAAAATGCATTCTGGGTTTTTTTTTCTTTTTTTTTTTGGTTTTTTTTTCACAATTAAGGATTGCCTAAAAAAATCCTTCAATCTGCTGTTTGAACGTCAAAGCTTTCATCGTGCAATTCTCGAATCAATGGCAACTTGGCAAGCTCCCAGTGATTGAATAGGATTTTACATATGCCCAACCACATGTTTGGTTGCTTTACATAACACATGGAAGCCATGAGAATAATTACAGGCAACTCCAGACGTTATATCCTCATCAAAACTGAGGGTTTGTTTGGTTTGTAGTCGAAATTGAAATTGAAATTGGAATGATTCATTTCCCTAGTTTATTTAGTTCAGACAAAAATGAAAAAAAAAATTAAAATTAGTAGAAATGGGATTTCATTCTCAAGGGAGGGGCAGGGAATGATCATTCCCTTAATGGGAGAATGTCATTCTAGCATGAATAAGAATGAGATTCTGATTTCGTCCAATCAAACAGTCCATTCCAATTCTAATTCCAGACCCCTATTTCTGCAAACCAAATAAACCCTGAAAACTGAATGTAAATCTTCCCCTGAGGAGGTTCACTTCGGGGAACATATATTTTGCGACAGGTCATAATGTTGGCACACATATCCCTGCACCTTTATAATCACATCTACCAAGGAGTTAATCTCACAACCCCTGAAATAATACAATCAAATGGAATCTGATTCACACCTCCTCCAGAATAGCACCATTGAGATGGTTTCATGGTTGAAAGTGTTGCAAGCAAATCCATAAATCTGTTCCTTGGGATGCGGAGGAAGCCTCTATTATAGAACCGCATCTGAATCTCCTAAGTGCTTCAATTCCATGGCTAGCTCCAAAGGATTTATAGCCTTGTGATTGTGAGCCAGACCACTATGGAAAAGCTTACCTGTTGTTATGGGTGCCAATTGAATTGGATTTGGTCCAATCTGATTTAGTTCAATGTGAATTCATTACAAATGGACCTAATCCAGTTTAATCCAATGAATATTTTGGATTATTTTGGACCAGTTCAAAGACTATCTAGTCTGTTGAAATTCCTATTAATTTAAATTGGTTTCAATTCAAACCTGATCCATTAATATCTATGTTCTTATCTTCTATCAATGGACCAGATATTGGCCCAATCCAATATAAATTCATTATGAACGGACCATATCCAATCCAATATGTCATATCGGTCCATTCAATCCATCTAAATATGTCCAATCCATCCAAATTGATTTTGATTTGGAGGAAGTCCAATCCAAAACCGATCCATAAACACCCCTACCTTTAGCTTTAAGTTTTCAGGATACCATACCACGAACACCAATGCAAGGTTCATTATCTGCGGTATCGATCAAAAACAGAGGACCTTACTTAAGCTTAATTATTAAGCGCAACCCATCTTCTACAAGAGCATCAACTGAACTCCCACAGTCCCACCCCCAAAATTGATGATGAGTTCTCTTCATTTTCCATAAAGACAGCCACCACAGTTGACTTCATTACTTCCAATTCAGGTTTTGTCTTGCCCAGCATTATCATGAGTTCAGTTACTAGTGCTGCATGCATGCCCCAAACTATCGGTTGTTCCACGACCTCGGAGTTCAACTCCGTCGATGCTCAGAGAAAAAGAGGATCAAAATCCCATTCATTCGGATTGGCCGTGACAACGTCCATGTGACAACCCACAAACGAGAGGATCTTTCCGAGAGCAGTCCCCACTCCCCGGGTACTCGACCATAACGTTACCTCTGCCCTAAAGACCTTAGCATCAAAGGACAAAGGTCCTCCACCAGTGGTGGTACTGGTACCATTAAGGAGTCCATCCAAGACGTGTCTGACTACTCTATCCTCTTCTGGGCTCAGTTCTGAATTTCTGATAGTTTGCTCTGAACGTATTTGGCGTCTCGGATGAGCTTAGAGAAAAGAGAAATAAACGCATCCTTGTCGAGTTGACCCAGTACATCCTTCACAATGGAAGACCCCACTACATTCTGGGCTTTTATTGATAGTAAGCAACTAAGCACCTTTCCTATATACCATCCAGAAACCTCCCAGTTCCCAGTACATTCTGGGCTTTTTTGATAGTAAGCAACTAAACAGCAGAAGTGGTTCCTCAAAATGCTTAGCAGCGGGAAGAATTATAAGAACATAGAAAATCCTACTCAAGAAAAAAGAAAATGACTGAACACCAAGGAACTAGGATTTTATTCCAATCCGATTCAAATTAAATCCAATTAATTCTAATCAAATTAGTTATTTTTCTTCGCTCTAACCCAATGGTAGTCTGGTCTGGTCTATTCCATCAAGCATCAGTCACTTTCACTATCTTTAGATTAATAGGAGATAAGGGCAACTTTTGGGCCCTAATATATAATACTTTTAATAAAATTTAAAAAATAGGTTAATTTTTTAAAAATAATATCAATTAAGTTGAGGGCAAAAACACTGTTTATTTTATTCCTCTTCCAATTTATTCATTAACACCACTGTCCGCCGTCACCAACCTTCGGCAACGCCTCCAGCAGCGTTGCCGGAGAAGACTCGTCAAAGAAACCTCCTTGTACTCCGCTCTCTTTAAATCTCAATAGTGAATACGATTGGAAGTAGTAAGGAGATATCCCTTGTTCATCTCTTCATTTTATTTCCCAAGGTTTCTATATTTTCGGTTTTGTTGTCTGTGTGAAGTGTGAACAAGGAACATGGAGAGAGATATTTCATCAAACTTTGTTGCTAAGCATCTGGCCTTCTTTTGCCTACCGCTTCACTGGACCGGGAAATGAAGATGGTTTCTTCAACCTCAACATCCTAGGGGCGGCGGGTTTCCATTTCCTCACTGCATCTGGCATAAATCAAGAAATTACTCCATTTGATATCGGAATTCCACTAATTTCGGTGTCAGATCCTGTGGCTTTCAGCTTCTTCAATGACTCTCTCGCGCCTCCTCGGAACAAAAATATCATTGATTGTGATGTAGACGGAGATCAACCACCGAAATGCTCTATCAGCTTCATCAACTCGCAGAAGATAATACTCCCCAAACCCGAGCCATTCGATGAGCAACTGATGAATCCCATCGAAATGTGCAGCTTCATATCAGAAAGCTTCGATCAGACTCTACCTCTTTGCGATTGGAGATTTCATCGGTTACCGGAGCTCCATTCTATCGAACAAGCTTCTAAGGATCCGGGAATTTCGACTAGTTCTCATATGCAGCAAAACAAGCTTGCCATCGTCGAATCTTCTCTTTAGGTAAATCTCCAATCGTCGTCATCAACCGACTCTTACACACTGGAAGCTATAGTGAGAAACTTCGCGTTACCGAACCTTAGATTCGTTGCTTGGCTACAGGCGCCAAATCGAAGCCCTCTGTCATCGGTTGTAGTGCACATGAGCACATTGGCTATGCAACAGCAGAAGAAGATCGGCGATAGGACGAGGTGCCTGTAGAAGCTGATGCCATGGGACAAGAAGATGAGCATGGCGACGTTGCTGGAAGAGGCGTACAAGTACATAGAATTCCTGAAGGCGCAACTTAGAGCACTGCAAACCATGCCATGTCAATCGAGCATCGAGTGGGAGGTGCTACTAGGAAATGTTAGTTTGGAGCTTGGTGGGTTGGAGAAACTGAACCAACAACAACTACTGCAGGTGCTAGTGAATTCTCCCGTGGCACAGACCATCCTGTACTCCAAAAGACAATGTGTTTTCTCATGGGAACAGCTGCTTTTGCTAAATAAGATCACTTGAGAACAAAATATTCCAGAACAATAGACCTTATTGTTAGGTTCTTCTTCCTCTTCTTAAGATCCTTAAAGCGGCAGTGTTTGGAAACGAGATGGGCGGAGGTGGCAAAGTTGGGCAGAGGTAGAGGTGGAGGAGGCAGAGGTAGGCAGAGCCATTGCCGAAGGTTGCCGGAGGCGGTGGCGGGCGGCGATAGACTGCAACGCTGATAAATAGATTACAAGAAGGAGAAGATGAACATCATTTTTGTCCTTAATTGATATTATTTTTAAAAAATTAACTTATTTTTTAAATTTTATTATAAATATTACTTTTATTGATATTAGGGCCCAAAAGTTGTCCTTATCTAGCTATTAACCCATTTTTTAATCTTTAAGGCAGTGTTTGGTTTGAAGGAAGATAGGGAAAAGAAGGGAAAGGTAGGAAAACCTTTACAAACCTTGTATAAGCTTCCCTATCTTTTTCTTCTTTTCCTTCAAACCAAACATTGCCTAAAGGTTCTCTATTTCTGCCTTGTAAAGCAATAGATGCCACCTCATTCCATTGCATACTTTGTGTTCTGTAATGGCATTGAAAGCAACCTCCCTTCGGTAAAATCAAGTAATGCAGGAACCAGAAGGCAGATGCTTCCAATTTTCTTACAGTCTGTTTGGTTGCCAAGAAATAGTGGGATGAGAAGGAATGAGATAACAAAGGAAATTTTATTTCTCATTTTGGCATCTTATGTTTGGTTGTTGAGACCAATTATTCTGCAAAATTTGTTTTCCAGTGTTTGATTGTTGAGAAAATTTTGCAAGATACTTGATTTCATTCCCCTTCAACCATTAACAACAGTGGAACATGAACACCCATGGTTGGCTCCTATATTCCCCTTCAATCATTATCAATGATGATGACAAAAGTTTAGCAAGGTTTAAAACTGCATATCATGAAAAAAAAATTACAAACTTGTTAGATCTGCAACGATGAGAACAGAAGTTTAAGCAGATCTACCAACATTTGGCTCTCAAAAGGAAGGCTAAGAAGTCAGGGATGCAAAGAAAAGCACCGAAGTTTTAGAGAAAATACAAAAAAAAAAATTACCGGAGAGAAACCGCACACAATAAGGTCTGAAGCTCGACTTGGAAGATATAAAATAATGAATTTTCAAGGAAAAAATACAAAATGGCTAAAAAACGTGAATCAGAGATGGAGAATAGAGGTCTTAGATTCGTTAAAGGTGAAGAAAACAGTGGTTGGAGATTTGATTGTAAGACCATGTGAATGGAGATGTCGACAGTGGTTGGAGGTGAAAGGAGGTGTCACCTTCGACATTTGTCTCGCAGACTTATCGTTTTCATTTCTCAGCAGGGTTACACCTATCTGGCGAGAACCAGCATCTATAGTTTTGGAATGTAAGTTCTCATCCCATTCCATTGTTTCGACTAAAACAAACGACAGAAAATAGGAATCTTATGCAAATATTCATATTATCTCATCCCGTCACAACAACCAAACATACCATTAGTTGGAAAGTTGCTTAAAAGTTGATCAGTATAAATTTCTTTCCCCGAACATTGGTTTTGGGTTAACGACGAAATTCATTCAATCCGTTTGCAGCAAAGATCCACATAAAACATGGTGCTGCTATAACTTCAAACCACCAATGCCACAGCTCACAAGGGAAGTGAACAATTGAAATTGAAATTGAAATTTGAAAAAATATCAGCAAATTTAAGTAGACCAGCCCTACTGGTTTAGCAATCAGAACATTTGAAATTGAAAAATCAAAAAGCCAAAAATGCATAATGGAGTATTTTCAAAACTAAATATAAAGAAGGGAAGTATATAACTAAGTATGAGGAGGGACGCAAAAAAAGGCTACGCAAAACTGGAAATAATAGTCGACCACCTTAGTCGACTTCCTCGATCTTGGGCCCAGCACCACTTCCACCAGCCGAAGGCCCATCATCGCTCATACCTCCGCCCATGTCACCACCAGCACCCTGGTACATCTTGGCGATGATGGGGTTACAGATGCTCTCAAGCTCCTTCATCTTGTCATCGAATTCGTCGGCCTCGGCGAGCTGGTTGCTGTCCAGCCATTGGATAGCTTGCTCGATGGCATCCTCTATCTTCTTCTTGTCTGCTGCAGCAAGCTTGGAGGCAATCTTCTCGTCCCTCACGGTGTTCCTCATGTTGTATGCATAATTCTCCAACGCGTTCTTCGACTCCACTTTCTTCTTGTGCTCCTCGTCCTCAGACTTGTACTTCTCCGCATCTTGCACCATTTTCTCGATCTCCTCCTTAGACAATCTACCCTTGTCGTTGGTAATAGTGATCTTGTTCTTCTGCCCAGTGGTTTTGTCCTCCGCGGAGACGTTCAAAATACCATTTGCATCAATGTCAAAACACACTGTGATTTGAGGAACACCCCTGGGAGCAGGTGGGATGCCGGAGAGCTCAAACTTACCCAACAAATTGTTGTCCCTGGTTCTCGTTCTCTCTCCCTCATAAACTTGGATCAACACTCCAGGCTGGTTGTCGGAGTAAGTAGAGAACACCTGTTCCTTCTTGGTAGGAATGGTGGTGTTCCTAGGAATCAAAACAGTCATGACACCTCCAGCCGTCTCCAGACCAAGAGATAGAGGAGTAACATCGAGAAGGAGAAGATCCTGAACCTTCTCATTGCCCTCTCCACTCAGGATGGCTGCCTGGACAGCAGCACCATAAGCAACGGCCTCATCTGGATTGATGCTCTTGCATAGCTCCTTCCCGTTAAAAAAGTCCTGCAACAATTGCTGGACCTTAGGAATCCTAGTAGATCCACCAACAAGGACAACATCGTGAACGCTGCTCTTGTCCATCTTAGCATCCCTCAAACACTTCTCAACGGGCTCCATACACTTTCTGAAGAGATCCATGTTGAGCTCCTCAAATCTGGCACGGGTGATTGTAGAGTAGAAGTCGATACCCTCATACAAAGAATCAATCTCAATGGTGGTCTGGGCAGTGGACGAGAGAGTCCTCTTTGCCCTCTCACATGATGTCCTGAGCCTCCTCAGAGCTCTAGGGTTTCCACTGATGTCCTTCTTGTGCTTCCTCTTGAACTCCTGAACGAAGTGGTTCACCATTCGGTTGTCAAAGTCCTCGCCTCCGAGGTGAGTATCTCCTGCAGTGGCTTTCACCTCAAAGATACCCTCTTCAATGGTAAGAAGGGAGACATCGAAGGTTCCACCACCAAGGTCAAAAATGAGGACGTTCTTCTCGCCAACACTGCCAGCTTTCTTGTCAAGACCGTAAGCAATGGCTGCAGCCGTAGGCTCATTGATGATACGCATGACATTGAGACCAGCGATAACGCCGGCATCCTTCGTGGCCTGGCGCTGAGAGTCGTTAAAGTAGGCAGGAACTGTGACAACAGCGTTCTTCACGGTTGATCCAAGGTAGGCCTCGGCAATCTCGCGCATCTTCATGAGGACCATGGATGAGATCTCCTCGGCTGCAAACTGCTTCTCCTCACCCTTATAGGAAACCATAATCATGGGCTTGTCACCAGGGCCAGCAATAACCTTGAAGGGCCACAACTTAATATCGCTCTGAACGGAAGCATCAGAGAATCTCCTTCCAATCAAACGCTTCGCATCTACAACAGGGAATTGAATTTTGAAATAAAAAACAGGAAATTTACATCTATAGAAAACAAGAGAAGTTAACCAATAAATCGGAGTGAAAAGATATCAGGAACACTCTTATCGACTAATTGAGTAACATAACCAAAAATATCAAACTAGAAACCCCTAAAAACATTATAAGCAATAGGATAAGGCCCGTTAAGAAATATACCTTACAAGAGTTAGCAAAAGACATTCACGTCCGAAAACGAAATTTGAGACCTAAGTACCTAACAATTCTGATCTACAAGCAAAATAATACACATAAATTCAAAAGGGCATTCACAGCGGAAAACGAAATTCGAGGCCTAACAATTCAGATCTAAAAGCCAAAAACGTACAAAGAAGTCCAAAAATAGGAATTCTAAATTATCCCATTAAATACATTTCATGTTCAATACATGATAAGCGTAAGTGCGTGCGACGGGATTCTCTGCAAGCAAAAACTCCGCATACACTGCGAAAGCATGAGAATCCAGCCGCACATTAGGAAGATTTCCGGATTAATTTAACACACATGTACAGAAGATATTCCCAATATGCGGCTGGATACTATGTTTGCAGAGTTTTTTTGCATGCAGGAGATCCGGGCTCGAAGTGTCTCCAGTGCTCGACGAAAACAACAACGTGAATCCAAAGTATATAGGGATTAAGGAACAGGTTGAACATTCTCCAATCACGCAAGCAGAGCCTAAAGATATGCATTTTAAGCTGCATAGAGATTGAAAACGTTGCGGCATTTTAGCTCTAGAAAATTAGATATGAGAAAGTTCGGGACCTACCGAATACAGTGTTAATAGGGTTCATGGCCACCTGATTCTTCGCCGCATCTCCGATCAAACGCTCGGTATCGGTAAATGCAACATACGAGGGGGTTGTCCTATTCCCTTGATCGTTGGCAATGATCTCGACACGATCGTGTTGCCAGACCCCGACACATGAGTACGTCGTTCCAAGATCGATTCCGATCGCTGGACCTTCACCTTTTCCGGCCATTTTCCGGGCTTGGGTGGATCAATGAATCACAGAAGAGGGAAAAGAAAAAGGCACAATGGACGAGTGTGAAGCCGAAAGAGATTATGAAAGAATCACTTGTGCTATGGTTTACAAATTGTTTGGAGATACCAAAACTGTACCTTATATACTTCGCGCTTGGTTTACAGAACATTCGAATCATAGCTTTCCAACCGTCCGATCAAAGGCGACGAACGGGTTAAGAAACTTCCATACTTCGGCGGAAAACCTGATATTTCAGTTCCTATAGTTGTTTTGGAGAATTTTCTCTCCCATCGCGGGAAACCACGTGCCACTTTTAATAGTATGTTATGAAACTTCAAAAATTAAATCTAAACCGTCCATCAAGATTTTTAAGAATATCTATTCATTTAGATTCTAATTTTCCGTCAGTTGATTGGGCTGGGCTCGCGGAGACGTAAGGCCGACTATGCATCTGCAAAGCACCATAAACAATAAAAGTCGTCTTCACACAAGTGGGAACATGCGAACCAGAAGAATTTCACACGAAGCTACGATCCCGATAAAAACGCCCCACATAAACATGCGAGACGTTTCCAATTCACGGTTGGACTGTGCTGTAACTTGTAAGACGTTTTTGGGACGCTTTCTGTACGGGTAAATGTGAATTCCGGTTACTATGGCCTGGGTCCACCAACCGCCCAATATTTGTGGATCCAATAAGAACCAGTCCAATTTGAATCCGTATGTTGATGTACTGCGTAGTGGTATCTAATTAATAAATGTTATAATTATTTATTATTTTTTGGATTTTGCAAATAAATAAAATATAAATAAAAAAATATAAACATAACCAAATACATTCCATTTATGTTTATTGAATAAAGGTTTGTATTTTATTTGTTTCTAAAACAGAAAAACACAATAATTGCAGCCTTTTATAACAACTAGATGCTACTTCAGCATAATACTGAATAAATGCCGGCCGTTTGTGGAAGTTTCAAAAAACACAATAACACCTATGTGGCATTATCAAAATAAACATTTAGGAATAAACATAACAAAACCAAACACCCTCATACTAAAACTAGACTAACACAACGAATCCAGTTGGCGATGTTACAAAAACCACTCGGAATCTCCTGTCCACATATTGTTTCCACATCCATCCATTCCCACACAATCCTAAATTCCTAATTCCGTATTGAGAACATCTTAATCAGTTAATTATGGTGGTATTATTTACCAAAAAATACGGTATTCGATTCACACTTCAATTTTTTGGTAAATTACAAAAACCCCTTGTTAGAGGGTCAGTCACAAATAACCCTTGTATTTTTTATTTGTAGCAAAACCCCGTATTTATCACTTATAGAAAAAACCCACTTGAATTTTTAGTTGACGAAGATTGTAAATGCAGTTGACAAAAGGTGTTAAATGATCAAAATATGTTTTCGGTAATTCAAGGGGTGTGAACTGAAATTTTCAAAATCATAAAAAAAAAAAGGAAAAAGGACAAAGGACAAAGCCATTCCCCTTTTATATTCTTTGTCCATTGTCAATTTTTCTCATAAACCCTGACCTACATAAATATAATGCGAGGGAACAATTTGACAACAAGTAACCATGATATCTCCACTACATGTATTTCAAAAAGAAAATGTGACTTGGGAGGTTTAAGCCGTAGTAAACTATTTTACAAATTGAAGAATTAATAATCTATCCATCACATTTAATTATAATTTGTATAATATATTTATAGTGTTTGTGGGGATCCGTGCGATACATGGGATTTATTAAGCGAAAGCTAAATAATAAAAATAGTTATTTATTAAAATACCTTTTATAGTTTTATGGATTTACTAAAATCTATCCTATAGTTAAAATTTTACTAAAACACCACTTATAATTTGCAAGGGAATTAATCAATCTTCCGTTAGATAATAGTGGAAATGACAGTATTGATCTTAATGTTCATTTAAATAAATTAAATCAAAAAATTTAAAAATAAAAACTATCATTTTTGCGATTTATAAGGCACGAACAACCACTCTATTGGTTATATTTGGTTAATTTTATTTTCTGTACAAAAAAAAAAGTTGATAAGGGTATTTTTAGAATAAAAAATTATAGGCCTAATGGCAAAACAAACACTCCTTAATGAAATGTTGATTAAGTAAATAAGTTGTAAAATGTATGAGATGTTTTAATAAAATGAAATCTATAAGGTAGGTTTAAGTAAATATATAAAACTATAAGATGTGTTCTAGTAAATGACCCTAATAGAATCATATAAGAGTATACAATTATTTTATATTTTTTAACTTTTTAAATAATTAATAATAATTCATATTTTATATACTACTTTTAATAAATTTTTTATAATATAAAAATAACATTAATTCAGTTAGGTTTATTCATCAAATTGATGAAATCGACCAACCCGATCAACTTGACCTAAGTTGGTCAGTTCTCTAGTATTTTAGGTCGGCTTTGGTTCAAAAACTTCCCAATTTGACCAAGTTGGGTTAATTTCACTTTGGCCATTTGTAAACTAACAAAATCGAATGACCTAACCATGGATATATATATATATATATTATATTTTGAATATAATTTTAAACATGGAAAAGTGGGAAATTTTCCATATTTCTTAGTCTAAAATGTTTTATATCATAAATCTAATTTTTAAATTTATTTTTTAATAATTGCACTATAATTTTTAAAATTAAATTTATTTTTTAAATTTAAATCTCTTGAACCGACTAACCAAACCAAAAAATCAACCCAAACGATACAACTTGAGTGGGTTAGTTTTTACAAAAGGTCAATCACTTTTAGTTGACCAAGTCAATTTGGTTGGCCAAATAGTCTACAACCGAACCGAACCAGCTCATGAACACTCATAATTTCAGCTAAATTAATAGTCACATCTCTGATAAACAACAATAGTTTAATCTCCAATAATTACTGAAAATTTATAGCAAAAATACACAATTATTAAAAATATATTGATAATGAAAAAATACAATAAGTACTAAAAATATATTAACTTAGTCAATAAATAGTATAATCTCAAATAATAGTTTAATCTCTAATACATATTAATCAATAAATTATAAAACAAATACAATAAATTAAATATCAAATTTAATAATAGTAGTTTAATCTCCAATTATTATTGATATTTTTTCGTTAAATAACAATACAAAATAAATTCATAAATAATCTTTGAAAACACATTTATCACAAAAATATAATAAATAATAAATGAAATACAATAAATATTAATTTTAGTGTATATAATTGTATAATAAATACAGAATAAGAGTTTAAAATTATTATTAATAAATATTTTTTTTGAAAGTTATTTTCTCGATTTATTACTTGATATAAGTGAAATTAGTTATTTACAATATTATGTAAAAATATTAAATTATTATTAATTTCAATATTATATTATAATTATTTTTTTGCTTTAAATAATTTTTTTTTTAAATTTATTACATAATTTCGTTATTTTAAATATCTAAAATCTAGTTATGATAAATATCTAGTTGTTTAAATATTTAAATAATCTATAACATATTTAAAATTTTTTGTTATTTGAATTTTATTTATTTAAAGCTATTACATATTATTAAATATTTGAAAAACATTTAAATTTATGATCTGGAAAAACATAATTTAAATTGTTAGTACATAATTTCGTGTTATATTTTGTAAAAATATAAAGTTATTTATTAGATAATTTTGTTATTTTAACTATTTAAAATATAGTTATGATAAGTATTTAGTTATGTAAATATTTAAATAAACTATAAAATATTTAAATTTGTTGCTATTTGAATTTTATTTATTTAATGCTATTACATATTATTAAATATTTGAAAAACATTTAAATTGATAATCCAAAAAAACATGATTTAAATTGTTAGTACATAATTTCGTGATATATTTTGTAAGAATATAAAATTATTTTTTGTGTTTTTAATAAATATTTTAATATTATTATATAATTTTGTTGGAATATTTAAGTAGTTCTTAAATTTTTAAATCCAAACTTTCCTTAGATAGATATAGATAAAAAGTAGGGGAGAGGATAAATAGGAATTAGAGATAATTTATGAGATACACTATCTACTAAATTAGAGATAGTTTAGGAGATAAATATGAATTAGAGATTGATGTTGCGCAATCTGGCTACTCCTAGCTGGTGGTGGCTTAGCTTCCATTAGACAACAGATGTGGAGAATCTGTGCAGAAAGAATCAGAGAACCCGGGGGTGCTTACTCGGCGAGGTCGCTCCAATGCTTAAGTCAGTATGCGCGAGTTAAGAATAATTAGAGAGCAAGAGATCTAGTAACCAGTAAAATGCGCGTACCTTGGGCCCCGGGAAGGAGGCCTTTATATAATGGAGTCCTCGCTGGCTTTACAAAGCAGTTCCGAGATCTTTGCCATGATAGAATTTATTTCCGTGTTATCTGGAGATAACGTTATCAGTTGATAAGGCTAATCACTTCCGCCCGGATCGAACAGGGAGAAAATGCTTAGCTGTTACGAGGCGTGATCCCTCGGGATTCGGGGACCGATGGAGTGACATTCGGGATTGTATCGAGGGCAGATTGGTATACCCGAGCTGGTTTCTATCTTGAACTGATGTTCCCGAGCTAAGGCTCGTACACCTCGAACTGAACTATGTACTGGTGTCGTGACCTGGTACCGAGGTGCCCTTAGCTCGGGGTGATCTTAGCTTGAAGAATTTTAGTTCAAGGTAGTGGAGTATTACTTTGTAGCGAGCTGGCTATACCGAGTTGTCACCTATGTCGAGTCACGTCCACGCGTCCCCTTATTACGAGGTTGGGCCAAATCACCCTCCATCAGAGATAATTCTGGAGAAAGTGGGAGAGGTAGTTTAGGATAAATTTTAAGAGAAGAGATTATTTAGGTTATTGGGAAAGTGCATCTCATTGATTGTTTCAAAAATGACATGGAATAAAAAATGAGAAAATTTCTTGATCACTTCGTTTGAATATATATAGATGTGTCATATGGTATATATATATAGATAGATATGTTATATTATCATGGTTCAAGCTCCCATTTAATCATGGTTGAATCTTTTGACCCATGAATCTCTCCCTTTTTCTAATCATTATGTACTAGACATAGGATTGGAAAAAGAGGTGTAGTACACAACTATTTATCGAATTCACATATGCTCCTACATAATGCGTCCAAAAAATGCCCCACATGTACATCTCATCGTGCATTGAGAACATCTCCTGTACTTGTCATTGGGATCTGTTCCTAATACAAGATTGGGATGTGCCATGGGACATTTTTGGGGCACATTCTGTAGGGGCATATTTGAACTTGTATTTCTCAAAACAACAATTGGAATGAAGCCATTGAGTGTTTGTTTGATGTGGTGTACTCTCTCTCTCTCTCTCTCTCTCTCTCTCTCTCATATATACATATATATATGGGACCCGTGTGATGCATGTGATATATTAAGCAAAAGCTAAATAATAGAAATAATCATTTACTAAAATACCCCTTATAGTTTCATGGTTTTACTAAAATCTATCCTACAGTTAGGGGTGTTCACGGGTCGGGTTGGGTCGGTTTCATGGGATTTTCCCAACCGACCCGACCTAGTCGGGTTACCAAAGGTGGGAACCGAAACCGACCCACTGATAGGCCAAACTGACCTGGTTGGTTTGAGTCGGGTTGGGTCGGTTTCGGTTTTGCTCCTGTGCAAAGCCGAATAAACTCTGAATTAGTTGAGGACTTGAGTTGAGGGGGGTGGACCAACCAAGTTAAGTTAGAAAATAGAAGATTTTAAGAGAAGACAAAAGTGGAATTAGAAGACTAGTAGGAAACTAGGAATTCTAATTGTAATTGCCTAATGGACCTTCTAGTTCTAGTAGGAATTCTAATTGTAATTGCCTAATCTAGGTAAAAAACTAAAAAAGGACACCTAATTAATTGAATTCTAATTGTAATTGCCTAATCTAGGTAAAAAACTAAAAAAGGACACCTAATTAATTGAATTCTAATTGTAATTGCCTAATCTAGGTAAAAAACTAAAAAAGGACACCTAATTAATTGAATTCTAATTGTAATTGCCTAATTTAGGTAAAAACTAAAAAAGGATACCTAATTAATTGAATTCTAATTGTAATTGCCTAATGGACCTTCTATTTCTAGTAGAAGTCTAGAAGATTAGTAGGAATTAGGAAACTACTCAAACTAGGAAGTAGTAACTACCAAACTAGTAGAAGAAAGACTAGTTCGGTTCGGGAAGGGTTGGTTTCGGTTTTCACATAAGAAAACCGAAACCGACCCGAGATATCGGTTTTTGTATGTGCCCAACCCGAAACCAACCAGTACGAATGAAAACCCGGCCGACTCGGGTTGGGTCGGTCCAGGTTGGTCGGTTTGGTCAGGTTGGGCATTCTAATGAACAGCCCTACCTACAGTTAGCATTTTACTAAAACACCACTTATAATTTGCAATGGATTTAATGAGTCTTCCATTAGATGACAGTGAAAAATGATAGTGTTGACCCTAATGTTCATTTAAAAAAATTTAATCAAAAGAAAATAAAAATAAAAATACCATTTTTGCCTTTAATAAGAGATGGACAATTACTCTATTGGCTATATTTGGTCAATTTTGTTTTTTGCAAGAAAAAAAGTGTTAAGGGTATTTTTAAATAAAAAATATGGCCTAATGGCAAGACAAACACTCCTTAATGAAATGTTGATTAAGTGAATAAGTTGTAAAATATATCGGATGCTTTAGTAAAATGAAAACTATAAGGTAGGTTTAAGTAAATATGTAAAACTATAAGGTGTGTTCTAATAATGATCCTAATAGAAACACATAAGAGTGTATAATTGTTTTATATTTTCAACTTCTTAAATAATTAATAATTATTCATATTCTATATACTACTTTTAATAAATTTTTATAATACAAAAATAACAATAATTAAATTTAGTTAGGTTTATTCATTAAACTGATGAAAACGACCAACCCGATCAACTCGACCTGAGTTTGTCGGTATATATATATATGATGTAGGGTGATTTGGCCCGACCTAGTAATAGGGGGACACGTGGACACGACCAAACTAGTAGGGTGACAGCTCAGTTCGACACACCAAATCTGTAACAGATCGGGCTCGAATAACCGAACCACCTTAGGACGAGTTCACCTCGGTGCACGATCGCATCAGGACCACCTCGATCCCAAGGCACCTCGGCATTCGTACCAGATCGGATCCAGAGGGCACTAGCTCGGGTAAACTGACCGACCACTGCATGGCAACCCCGAAGATCTCACCACCAGATTCCATGACTCGTGGGATCACGCCTCGTAATAGCTAGCATTATCCCCCCCCTATCCGATTCAGGCGGAAGTTATGAATCTTATCAGTTGGCAGCATTATCCCCAATTAACACGGAAACGGGCCTCATCGTAACGAGGATCCCGGAACTGCCCCGCGAATGTTCCACTATATAAAGGCTCCACCCCCCGGGGGTGAAATGTACGCGTAATCTCTGCTCACTAGCTCTCTTGCATTCTAAACTATCAGCTCGCAACCAAGTACTAACTTAAGCATCGGAGCGACCTCGCCGGGTAAGCAACCCCAGGTTCTCTGATTCGCTTTTTGCATATCTACTAAGCCCGTCATCTACTGGAAGCCAAATCACCTCCAGCTGGGAGCAGCCAAATTGCGCAACATCATTTGGCGTCGTCAGTGGGAAATGGTACAAGAAACCTTTTTCCTCGAAAAGCATCCATGGAATCCTCCAGTAACGCCGGATAGAATGGTGAAATGAACGTCTCCGCGGGGAAACCTCAGGTCCCAGCCGTGTGTATCGGACAGTTCACTGTGCCTCTCTCTGCAGATGGGATTCCAACATTGAACATACCTCGGGTCATAGCACCAGTGAATGCCCCACTCCCTCCTACGGTGGGTGCAACCTTTGTTGAACCCTCTGTAATCCCCCCTGCAGTCGGGCATAATCAGCTTGATGATCCGGTACACTGCATGCGGACTATTCAGGTTCAAATGCAACAAGTCCAGCAATTCCAGCAGTACCAGCAGCAGGTCCTGCACCACTTCTACCAGCAGCAATATCAGCAACAGTTCCCTCCACGCAGAATCAACAACCGGTTCCACCTTGGAATCCGGCCCCACAGCAAAGCAGATCCCGCCATCAGAACACGCCCCCTCCTCGCTGAGGACAGACTTCCCAGGTTCCACATCCCCTTGGGAGCCAAGTCTCGTCTCGCAGCAAGAGGGACAAACAGATTACTCCTCATGCTTCGGAGAACGTCAACAGATCGGCAGACACTTAGCCCGCCAAGGCCGTTTCACCTAGGTCGTCGCATCAAGAAGGTTCGTTCGTGGGGAATTGGTTCGGGGTTCTGGCCGTGGACTCCACCCGATCACACTTAAGTTAGTAGCACAAATGCAGAAAAGAAGCAGTAGAAGCGGCGTCGTAAGGCATGCCGAGCTATAGTTCCAAGCCAGCTCGTTGGACCAGGTCAGCCCGAACAGCCTAAAGGTAAAGAGGAGGTGAGCTCTGGAACCACGAAGACCGCTCCCCTCCTCTCCATGCCATCTCCTTTGTCCTCCGAGCTCCTGGCCACCCCGATGTCGAAGGACTTCAAAGTACCTCCGCTGGATAAATATGATGGGTCATTCAACCCAAATGATCATGTAGACTCCTTCCAGTCCCAGATGCACCTAGCTGGGGCTGATGAATCTTGCATGTGTGTTGCCTTTTCTACGACCTTCAAAGGAGTAGCTCACACGTGGTACAGGAACCTTGCATCCGGGACGATCAAGAGTTGGGCGCATTTTGTGCAGATGTTCACCTCGCACTTCATCACCATCAAGAAGTGCTCGAGGTCACAGGAAAGCCTCCTTAGCATAGTCTAGAGGGAAGGAGAGTCGATTCGAAGCTACATCAAACACTTCAGCGACACTTGTCTACAAATTCCTGACCTGGATCCCACTGTAAGACTCACGGCAGCGAAGAGAGGTATCACTCACAAGGAGTTCAAGTGGCACATGGTAGCCAACAATCCCAAAGATATCACCGAGTTTCTTAAGCTCGTTGATCAGTTCATCGGGATAGAAGAGGAGATGAACCAGAAAAGTGAGAATCCAGCGGAGAAGAGGAAACGAAAAGGTGACACCTCGAACAACGGGGACAACAAGTGAAGAAAGAGCAAGTCACCAACTAGGGGAGGGAACAAGTCAGATCAACGTTCCCGAACTCCTCCGATTGAAAGGACAAACTACACGCCCCTCAACGCAAAGCGGAGAGAGATTCTCATGGCGATCAAAGATGCCTCTTATGTGAAGTGGCCACCCCGGTCGAGGGGAGATCCCAACACAAGAAACAAAAATGTATACTTTCATTTCCATAGAGATCACGGTCATAGTACCGAAAATTGTAGAAACCTCCGCGACGAGATTGAAGAACTCATCCGTCGCGGATACTTGAAAAATTTTGTAGAAAAAGATAATAAAAATCAGACAGATCGGTAGGGGGAGCAAAGGAGAGATGCTCCTGAGTTCAGTAACAAACAAAGTGAACAGCCGTAGAGATAGCTGCCCAATGAGTGACCAATTCGCGGGGTAATCCATATGATTACTGGCGGGTCTATTGTTGCAGGCTGCACCTCGGCAGTGGGGAAGACCTTGGTTCGCAAACTAGAACGAGAAGAATAGAATCCTCCAAAGCGACCAAGGCTCGAAGATCCCATATTCTTCACAGAAGACGACGCGCGCGGGATTCAATACCTTCATGATGACGCGCTAGTCATAAAGATGAGGATCAACGACTTTGAAGTTAAGTGCATCCTAGTGGATTCAGGGAGCTCGGCTGACATCTTGTTCAAGGACGCCTTCGACAAGTTGCAACTCCAAGAAAGCGACATCAAGCCCACAAGTACTCCTCTAGTAGGCTTCAGCGGAGAAGAAGTCAGGCCCCTAGGGCGGATTTCAGTACCTGTGGAGGTCGGCACGTGGCCTAACATCGCGAGATTTGAGCACACTTTCCTAGTGGTCGTGACTCCCTCCCCGTACAATGCCATTGTAGGTCGGCCCATCACCCATGCACTTCGCGCAGTGGTGTCCATCTACTATTTGGCTATGAAGTTCCCCATGGACTTCGGAGTCGGGGTAGCGCGAGGCGACCAGCTCGAGTCTCGCAAATGCTACGTCGCCGCCCTCAAAGGGAAAGCCAAGGTAGCGGATGACCTCGAGCTAGAGCGATCGTACATCGATGAGCGAGCTACACCGACAGAAGAGACAATACACGTCCCTGTTTCAACAGAAGATCCAACTAGAACTCTCCAGATCGGTGCATCGGCCGAGGAACCTCTCCATTCTTAGCTGGTAAGTTTTTTAATTAAAAATTTAGATATATTTGGATGGTCTGTGGCAGAGATGCCTGGTATTGATGCAAAGATAATAACTCATAAGTTAAATACTGATCCTGTAGTCATGCCTGTTAGATAGAAGAAACGCAACCTTGCCCCAGAGAGCTGGAGGATAGTCGACGAGGAGGTCGGGAAGCTCCTCGCAGCCAATTTCATTAGGGAGATCCATTACCCAAGCTAGGTAGCTAACCCCGTTATGGTAAAAAAGGCCAACGGTAAATGGCGCATGTGCGTCGATTATACTGACCTGAATCAGGCTTGCCTAAAGAATTGTTTCCCACTCCCTAAGATCGACCGTCTAATGAACGCAACCTTAGGGCATGAGTTGCTGAGTTTCCTGGATGCGTACTCAGGATATAACCAGATCAAGATGGACCCTGCCGACGAGGAAAAAATGGCTTTCATAACCGAACTAGGATTGTACTGTTACAAGGTCATGCCCTTTGGACTAAAAAATGTCGAGGCGACCTTCCTAAGACTTGTAAACAGAATCTTTGAGCCGTTGATCGGCAATAAGGTTGAGTGTTATATAGACGACATGGTCATCAAAACCCGATTTTCAAATTGTTTAATAAATGAATTGCATTGTGTTTTTGAAATTTTGCACAAATATAATATGAAGTTAAACCTTAACAAGTGTGTCTTCGGTGTCACCTTGGGTAAATTCCTGGATTACATAGTTAACTGACATGGCATTGAAGCGAACCCTGAAAAAATAAAGGTCATCCTAGATATGAGGCCACCTCGTAAATTGAAGGAGGTTCAGAGGCTGAACGGTCGTATAGCCGCTCTGAGCTGCTTCATGTCCAAGTTGACAGGTCACTGCCTGTCTTTTCTCAAGGCAATTAAAAAAAGTAAGGATTTTGAATGGACCGAAGAATGCTAGTTCGCCTTCAACGAGCTGAAAAATTACTTAGCTAGCATCCCAGTTCTGACTCGACCCGAGGAGGGAGATGTTTTGAAGTTGTACCTCTCCGCGAGTGATGAGGTGGTCAGCTCGGTACTGATAAAAGAAGTAGATTGGGTTCAACGACCCATCTACTATGTCAGCAAAGTTTTGCAGGATGCAGGAACAAGGTACCCAGAGATCGAGAAATTGGCATACGCACTGGTTATAGTAGCTCGGAAGCTTCATCCGTACTTCCAAGCCCACACCGTCGTCGTCTCGCCAACAAACCCTTGAGGCAAATCTTACTAAAGCCCGAGGTGTCTGGCAGACTGACAAAGTGGGCCATCGAACTCAGCGAGTATGACATCCAGTATGAACCTCGGACGATGATTAAGGCCCAAGCCTTGGCTGACTTCGTTGTAGAATGCACCTTCAGCACCGCAGTCCCTGAATTGATTGAGCTCGAGCACAAAAAGGAAGCTTCAACCAGTGTGGCACCAGTCTCGGTTAGAGTAAAGCCAACCTGGGATGAGGAGCCCTGAATCCTCCATGTAGACGGCTCATCTAATCAGCAAGGAAGCAGAGACAACATCATTTTGTACGGGCCAAGCGGGGTGAAGCTGGAGTACGCACTTCGGTTCGAGTTCGTAGCATCCAATAACGAAGAGGAGTACAAATTACTAATATCTGGGCTCTCTCTGGCAAACGAAGTACAAGCGAATAACGTCGTCATCTGCAGCAACTCCCAGCTCGTGGTCAACCAGGTCACCGACGATTACGAAGCTCGCGACCCCACCATGGCTGCTTATCTAGCCAAGGTCAGGGAAGTTCTATGCAGCTTCCAGTCATACTTCATCAAGCAGATTCCAAGGTCCGAGAACGCTGAGGCCGATGCCTTGTCCCGGTTAGCCAACACGAGTAGCAACACCATGAGGACCGTGTATATAGAGAACCTACCTCGGCCCAGCATTCTCGGGGAGGGGGGGCAGAAGAGGTCACTCCTGTTGCACAAGCAGAGTCGAGCTGGATTGACCTACTCGTGAGCTACCTGCTTCACGGGACCCTCCCTACAGATCACAATGCAGCCATAAGGGTAGAGCACTAGGCAGCCAAATACATTATGGTAAACAAACGGCTGTACCGAATATCCTACACACTCCCCAACTTGCGCTGCTTGCAACCCTCAAAGGTCAAGCTCGTTCTCGCGACACTCATGAAGGCCTGTGTGGCGGACACTTGGGGGGGGGAGCCCTCGCCCAGAAAGTGCTACGACAGGGGTACTACTGGCCCACGATGAAGGCAGACACACTCGAGCTTGTCAAGAAGTGCGATAAATGCCAAATGCACGCCAACATCCACCACCAACCTACTGCCGACCTGAAGTACCTCACTAGCCCATGGCCCTTCGCATAGTGTGGGATCGACATTCTTGGACCATTCCTGCCAGTGACAGGACAGAGGAGATTCCTGGTGGTAGTAGTGGATTATTTCACGAAGTGGGTGGAGGCGGAACCCTAGCAATAATCACAGCTTGAAGCGTACAAAACTTCTTTTGGAGGAATATAGTATGCCGCTTCGGGCTACCTCGGGTGCTTATCTTTGACAACGGTAAACAATTCGAATACATCAAGTTTCAGAACTGGTGTGCCAAGATGGGGATACAGAAGAATTTCACTTCGGTGGCACACCCTCAAGCAAACGGGCAGGCGGAAGTCATGAACAGAGCTATAACTCGTGGACTAAAATCCCGTTTAGCCCGAGCTAAAGGACTATGGGTAGACGAGCTACCTAGTGTATTATGGGTCTATCGAACTACTGTGAAGACTACAAGCGGTAATCTCAACCAAGATCGAGGTGCCTACATTACGCCTGGAGGCATATGACGAAGAGGCAAACGATGATGAGCTCCATACCAACCTCGACCCGGTGGAAGAAGTACGGGACCTCGCATATATCCGGACTGCAGCCTACCAGCAAAGAGTGGTTCGATACTATAACACCCGGGTCAAGAAGCGGCACTTCCGTGTCAGAGACCTGGTCCTTCGGAAAGTTATGGTGCCTGAGCTCGATGTCAGTAAGCTGGGACCGAATTGGGAAGGTCCCTACCGAGTAAAGCGGGTACTCGGGGAAGGTACGTACGAGCTCGAAACCTTAGAAGGAAAACAGGTACCTCGAGCGTGGAACATCAGCAATTTATGGCGATACTACCTGTGATCGTCAAACTGGAAAGCAGACTACGAGTCACTCCCAGAAGTCCAAGGACTAAAAGTGTCGAGCTGATAAAAGACCTCGGCATCATATAAGTCCTAGTCGCCTCTTCGCCTTGGGCTAATTAGTCCCAGTCGCCTCTTCGGCATGGGCGATCAAGTCCTAGTCGCCTCTTCGGCATGGGCATATATGTCCCAGTCACCTCCTCGGCATGGGCATATAAGTCCTAGTCGCCTCTTCGGCATAGGCAAAGTACTTCTAATGCCTTAAGGTGTAGACAACTCAGGTGTGAAACCTACGATGTCTAGTCTACTTTGGCATATATCAACAGGTTGGGCCCGTTAGGGACAACCGACATTCAAGTGAGCAGCCCGAGCGTGGATAGGTCGGGTATATACCCTGCAATGTCGCTCACCTCGGCATACATTACGTAAAGTGCCCCTACTAATAGTTCAAGTAGATAGTTTGGGGTAACAAACACTTAGATAAATTTTTACTTTGGTTATCCTTACTTGTTGTCCAGCTCAGTAGCTCGACAATTCGGGTAACCTATACACTTGTTGCCCAGATCAGGAGTCATTTACACTTAGAATATTTTTGCACAATGATTGCTTTGAAAAGTTTTGTATTTCATTAATGAAAAGAGTGTAGGTACAAAGATTTCATTGTAACCCGAGCTCGGTGGCCTCGGGGCGTACATCCAAAACACAGAAAGAAGAAAAATCCAGAATCACTCATGAGGATTGTCAGTCGGGTCGGTCTCCATGTGCTCTTCCACGTCCTCTTGACCTGAAGGGCCCGTCTCTTCGACTTCGTCATTGCTTTCCTCCTCTGATGAGCTGGGCTCTTCGTTCACCGCCTCTGCCACCTCGGGGGTAAGACCCGACATAGAGACGACTCTGAGATCAAGATCAGGGAACTTCTGTCGCACCAAGTACCTACACAGCTTGAAACCAGAACGATAGGAGCTCGATCCATATTTGACCTAGAGATCGTGGAACTCTGAGGATTCCTTGAAGTGTTTGATAGAGTGGCTTCTTTCTTCAGCAAACGCCTCTTGGATGGCGGTCTCGAAGATCTTAGTCCGCTCCTGGATCGTCACTTTGAGATTCTCGATCTCTCGTTGAAGCTTTGCCTTCTCCTCGGTCAACGTTGAGATTTGCTCCTGTTGCTTCATTTTCCTTGGTCAGTGCAGAGATTAGTTCCTGTTGTTTCTCCTTCCCCTCATTCATGACCAAGATCAGCTCCTGCTAGCTTCGAGCTCCATTCTTGGTCCGAAGTATCTTGCCCCGAGCTATGTCTAGTTCACGATGAAGCTGTTGTGCCCTTTTCTCGGCATCCCGCGCCTGCTTCAGGCGGATCTCGGACTGGCACATTAACGAATGAATGGCAGAGTTCACCTAGCAAATAAAACCGAGGTAAGTACAGTTGAATTTGACAAAGAATAAAATGTAAAGTAAGATACTTGCCACCATGCAATAACCGGCAGCTCGGCTTCCGAGCATGGTTGTAGACATGTCAGCCCACTTCGCGACCTCGTCAGGAAAGACGGCATCCGTGCTCTTGCGCTTTCCAAGCCGAAGAGTCATTATGCTCTCCTTGGAGGACTTGCACCCCGGTGCAGAAGCTCTCTCCGGCCTGTGAGGTTGGACGCTTTCCTGCTCGGGTACAGAAGTGCTCCCCGGTTCGTGAGGCTGAGCACCTTCCTCCTGGTCATCATCCAGGTCCACTATGGGGGGTTGAGGACAGACTTCCTCCTCGGGGAGCTCGGAAGAGATTGGCTCCACGGCAAGGACTTCGGATGGGGCAGGGGCTGAAGGATCAGCCTCCCGAAGAGGCTTCTTCGAAGCCTTCCTCTTCTTCCCTCTCTGAACGCTCTTGAGAAAGTCATTGGCATTAACCTTCGGCATGGTAACTGCAAGAGCAAAAGGTTAGCCGCGAAGTAAAGAGAACCTTAAAGTGAAAAACCAAGGTGGAAACCTACCAGGAGGGCTCAGACCAGCTCGCACAAGCTTCTCCTCGGCCAAGAAATCTTTCATTTCGAGGTTGAGGTCCCTCCACGAGTTGATAACTGCCCTAGTTTCCGCATCTAAGCTCACCCTGGAATCCTTGATAGCCACCCTCCAGTGACTTGGGAAAGACCACCCTTCAGGATTTTGGACAATGAAATATCTCCTCTTCCAGGGCGGAACCTTGTTCGGGCAGCCGAATAGGATTTTGAACCCAGGCCGAGGAGAGATGTAATAGCTTTGTCTGACGTCCCCGCGTAGACAAGCAGAATTTCTCTTGATTGCACAATTACAGCTAAAGGTATCTAGAGACAAAGGACGGTTATACGTGTGGAATAAGGAGATAGTACCAACTATATTCCGGATGGAGTTTGGGTGTAGTTGGTCGATGGTGATGTTAAAAAACTTTACTACCTCTATGATGAAGGGGTGAAACGGGAAACACAGCCCGACCATGAGTTGCTCCTCAAAGACCGCGAGCTCATGGTGATCGTGAGCCCATGGATATTAACCTAAGGGAAGACTAAAGACTAAGCTATCGGGAAGACGATAGCGAGCTACTAAGTACATCAGTCTATCTGGGGTCAAAGTAGAAGGACTGAAGTCGTCTGGATCCTGACCTCGGGAAGAAGACGGGGCCTCCTAGGAAAATCGGCTGCGCGACCCCCGAGAATAAAATCGGTTTAGCGCATTTTTTGACGTCCGCGGAGTTTATAGATCGTGTGACATCCGCGCGTAGGCCAGACGCAACCTAGGTTTTTCCTGGTTGAGCCGGGTGGCCGAACAAGTCCAACCTGTGATTCATCTGGCTAGCTGCCCGGATCTCAGACCAAATCCCCTTGGCTCGTTATGAACTCCTCGCACCGGGTCGAGACCCCTAGCTCGGGGAGTGGGGGGCAATTGATGTACGGTGATTTGGCCCGACCTAGTAATAGGGGGACACGTGGACACGACCTAACTAGCAGGGTGACAGCTCAGTCTGACACACCGTATGCAACCGATCGAGCTCAAATAACCGAACCACCTCGGGACGAGTTCACCTCAGTGCACGATCGCATCAGGACCACCTCAGTCCCAAGGCACCTCGACATTCGTACCAGGTCGGATCCAAGGGGCACTAGCTTGGGTAATACTGACCGACCACTGCATGGCAACCCCGAAGATCTCGCCACCAGATTCCACAACTCACAGGATCACGCCTCGTAACAGCAAGCATTATCCCCCCCCCCCGTCTGATTCGGGCAAAAGTGATGAATCTTATCAGTTGGCAGCGTTATCCCCAATTAACACGGAAATGGACCTCATCATAACGAGGATCTCGGAACTGCCCCGCGAAACCTGTGAAGGCTCCACTATATAAAGGCTCCACCCCCCGGGGGTGAAAGGCACGCATAATCTCTACTCATTAGCTCTCTTGCATTCTAAGCTATCAGCTCGCAACCAAGTACTAACTTAAGCATCGGAGCGACCTTGCCGGTTAAGCAACCCCGGGTTCTTTGATTCGCGTTTTGCAGATCAACTGGGTCCGTCGTCTACTGGAAGCCAAATCACCTCCAGCTGGGAGCAGCCGGATTGCGCAACATCAATATATATATATATATATATATTATTTTAAATATGGAAAAATGGGAAATTTCTCATACTTCTTAAATCTAAAATGTTTTATATCATAAATCTATTTTTTAGTAATTGCACTATAATTTTATAATTAAATTTAATCTTTAAGTTTAAGTCAATCAGTTTCAGACTTTCAGTTAGCCAACTCCCAAACCTGACCATGTTAATTTGGTTGGCCAAATAGCATATGACCGAACCGAGCAAGCTCATGAACAATCATAATTTCAACTAAATTAATAGTTTCGTATCTGATAAATAACAATAGTTTAATCTCCAATAATTCTTGAAAATTTATAGCAGAAATACACAATTATTGAAAATATATTGGTAATGAAAAAATACAATAACTACTAAAAATATATTAACTTAGTCAATAAATAGTATAATCTCCAATAATTATTGAAAGTTTTCTATTAAATAACAAAACAAAATAAATTTATACATAATCATTGAACATACATTTATCACAAAAATAATAAATAATTACTGAAATACAATAAATATTAATTTTAGTATATATAATTATATAATAAATACAGATTAAGAGTTTAAAATTATTATTAATAAATATTATTTGTTTGAAAGTTATTTTCTCGAATTACTACTTGATATAAGTGAAATTGGTTATTTATAATATTATATAAAAATATTAAATTATTATTAATTTCAATATTATGTTATAGTTATTTCTCTACTTTTCAGTTTTTTTAAATTTATTACATAATTTTATTAACATAACTATTTAAAATATAGTTATGTTAAATATTTTGTTATTTAACGTATTTTTAAATACTTAAATAATATGTAAAATATTCAAAATATAAATATTAATTATTTATTGAATTTCATTATCCATAAAATCATAATTTATACTATTATTACATAATTTCATTATTAGTTTTCTAATATATTAAATTATTATTAATTTCAATATTATGTTATAATTATTTTTCTAATTTAAAGAAATTTATTACATTATTTCATTATTTTAACTATTTAAAATGTAGTTATTATAAATATTTAAATAGCCTACTTTGATTTTAGTTTAGGCTCAAGTTTTTTGACTAAAGCCCATCTTAAAGTTCAAAAATTCAAACCCAACACGTGCAAAAACTTTGATTTAATTAGGCTTAAATTGGGTACACCCAACTTTTACCACCTAACTTTATTGCGTAGAATTGCTTTAACAAAGCCCATGTATCGCATAAGTCCTTGCTAATAAGTTTTTATGTTAAAAGGAAGCTCAACCCTTTTGTCGCTGCCCTGGCTTTTGAGAGTCCATCGTGGAAGCAATTGTGGAGGATAAATAATTTACCTACACGCATCCACCTCTTTAGATGGATATGTATCTAGACATATTTTAGCTAATATATATATATATAATGTGTACGTAAGAAGGCCTAAGGATGAGGGAAATGAAATCTAACAGTATTTTTTGCCTTTTTCATTGAAATTACAAGAATACCACTCTCTCTCCTACCAACTCTCTCTCTCTCTCTTTCTTACAAATTACAAGAATGCCACTCTCTCTCCAATCGAGGGAGACCTCAGCTTGACATCTTGGTTGCTAGGGGATCTTCAATCAAAAATAGTTGAGCTTGAGCCGAGCCGAGCTCAAACTTCTGAGCTCAAGCTCAAGTCTTTAACTCACATCGAGCTCAAGCTAGACGACACCTCGACCACTGAGGGAGACCTTGGCTTGACACCTCGGTCACTAAGAGAGATCTCGGCTCAGCACATCGACAACTGAGGGAGACCTCAACTCAGCACCTTGTCAACTAAGGGAGACCTTAGCTCGATGCCTTGCCTACTAGAGAAACCTCATATCGACACTTCAACAACTGAGGGAGACATTGATTTGGCACCTCGGTAATCGAGGGAGACCTCAACTCAGCACCTAAGCTACTTGAGAAACCTGCAATCAAAGGTAGCCAAGCTCGAACTTCCGAGCTTTTGACTCGAGCATAACTTGAGCTCGAGCTCATGCCTCTAATTCAAATAGAGCTCGAGCTTAATAATTTATGAGCGAGCCCCTACAACGCAGGGCCCCCTCCGCTAGTATATATATTAAAGGAAGGCACAAACCCCACCATTCAAACACGTGGCTTACATGTTATTTTCTGAGAAATTGTTATTAAAGCCCACAACCCACTAACACCGTTCGAACAAGTGGACTTTTCATTTTCTAGAAAATTTGACACGTGGCAATTTCTGAGAAATTTCTACTAAAGCCCACAACCCACTACCACCATTTTCAACCCATTCCTAGAAAAATGTAGAAAATGCAAAAGTGGTTATCCACAACCTTCTACGTACCATAATAAAATAAAACTGTCCATATTCTAATAATTATTGAAAAACTATTTTGAAATAAATATTTATTGAAATTTTAATAATTATTGAAATGATTAATAAATATAAACTTAACATTATTAATTCCATAATGTAAATTTAACATTACTTATTCCCCTACGGGATCATTCACTAGTAAAGAAATCAAAGGAATAAAGACAACATTTGCGCATTTTGTGCCAACGGGGAGGAGACCTTTGCGATGGTTGGAGGCTTGGGTCCAAATTAATGATATGTTTGAAGGAAGACAAAAATTGATTAGAGGTGCAAATTAGGCAAGCCGAAGCCCAGCTTGAATTAACTAAGGTTGGAATTTTATATGGGCTAGGCTTAGATTTTTGGTTCCTGGGTTGGGTTTGGGCTCAAGAATTTATGCTTATATATAGACTTGGACCTTGTGGTTGGTTCGAGCTTGAACCTTAGGCCCAAATCTTAGAATTGGGCCTAGGTTGACCATAAATACAATTCAACCCGCCTAACTTGCACCCTTATAATTGATGGTCATGTATGAGAGGGTTTGTATTCTAAAAATCCAATCTGCAATTTTAAGGAGGGTACATGTTGAGAGGTTTGAGAAGCTGCCTAGAGTTTAAAATTTACAAAACTCGCATGGACTCATCCACTGCTATCCCTAGAGGTGTAAATCGGCTCGTGCCGCCCGCAACCTGACACTAATTTGGACCAGTTTTGCACGGTCTGACATGATAGTCTGTGGGTCATGCCAAGCATGACACGATCATGTAGGCCGTGTTGGGCTTGGGGTTTTAGGTCCGTAGGCTGGGCTAACATGGCATGACCGAGCGGGCCGTGGCCCAGCCAGGCATGGTCTATATATATTTTTATTATATAAATTATAATTATATAATAATATATAGTATATAAAATTTTATTATACTAATTATTTAATTATTGTATATATCAAAATTCATATAAAATTAAAAATTTATTTATTTTTAAATAAATAGCTTTGATCCGATCCACAACCCAACCCGTGGCATGGCATAGGCCCGCACGGGCTTAGGTCGTAGACCATATCGGGTTGAACAGGCAATTTGCACAGGCCAGTCACACCCGACACCGCCCGTTTTACATCTCTCTAGCTATCCCGACGGATGAAATAAGTCCAAATTTAAATTTACTTTGCTTAATCGAGATTGAAATGGGTCTCATCCATCGTTTTTGAATTATATTCAAAATCAAGCTTAGATTGGAAACAATCACATATCAAGTAATATGGATAAGTTCAATTAAAAATGATTAAATCTATTATATACTAAGCTGGGAAGGGCCTGGGCGATGTGGCCTTTCCTTCACGCAGGATTGGGTATCCACACGTGATTTTTTTTCGCGTGCGAAAAATCCACACGTGAAGTTTTTCGTCACGTGAAATCTCTTCTCCAGCTCTCATCCATTGCTACTTCCTCAGCGATCTTCTAGAATGAATTATTTCTCTTATTCTCTCTCGTCCTCCTCCCTCTGTTTTATCAGTCACCGCCGTTGCAACTCTGGGCAGCGGCGGTTTCTCCGTCCGCCCGCGCTCTCCCTCTCTTTTGTTCCTTCCCCTTTTTCGTTCTCTACTCCTTCGTCTTCTCGCGTCCCCTCCCTGTCATCGCCGCCAGTGGTCGACTGGACTGATTTCCCCATCTCTTCCAACGAACTGAAGAGTCGACCGAACACCGTTCATCGTTCCTAACATCTGACACTCGACATAGTGACGGAAACAGCAATGAATAAAATGACCCATCCCTTCTGTATATTGTTAATTGATTTCCCCAACAAGAACAGAGGATCTAGCAGCAACGCCGACCTGTTTTTCCTTCCTGCTTTTGGTGATTTCTCACCATTTTTGGATTTCCTCATCATTCTGCATCATTCGTACTGGTGTGTTTCACATTTTTGGATTTCCCCGACTGCTCATCGATTCTACGTTCTCCATATTCTTCACCGGCTGAGCAAAGTCACAAAATAATATCCATCATCCCAGCTGTCCCTCTTCTCAGCTTGGGAAAAACTTGCATCCAAGGAATCGTTTCTTCTCACCATGCTCCCGGTTACAATTCGTGGAGATCATTTCTGTTCCAGCTAGCAGTATCCGACTATAGCAGACTGAAGCTCCTCTGCTCCAGTAATTGTGTTCAGGCCAACATTCAGCCCAGGTAAGCCTTATTTCTCGCTATGTTTTCTCTTTTTTTTTTTAATCCTTTTTTCTTTCTTTCTTTGTGTTTTGCTATGGGATGACGAGGATCTGTAGAAGTTACCAGAGACGGTGATGAAACTCTGAAGAGCTGTTCTCTGTAAATTCCCTGGCCAATAACGAATGTAAAAGGGAGAAGGATTGAAATACGCCCTTGTTTATATGTTATTATCGTTCTTTTTTTTTTCTTTATTTAGATATCCCTTCATGCTTCAAATTCTTCAGGTTCCTATTATTCGCCGTTAATTATTTACTCCTTGTTTTGGGTCAATCGAAGTCTTGCAGTATTTTCATTAGGGAATGGTGTGATTAAACATTGCATTTTCCTATTGTGTTTGCCTTATCAACTGTTTGATTCGAATACAATACCTTTAATACTTCAAATTAACTGGGTTTGTCGATTCAAAGATTATTTCGGCTGAGTCTCCCAGAACCGTAATGGATAATAATAACAAAAAAAAAGAGAAAAATAATAATGAAAAGAAAAAGAGAATGAGAGAATGAAGAATGGTGATGAGCATATGATACCAGAACAAACTCTGTTTGTAGATTATGAGAGGGAAGAGTGATTGGCCGAGAGGATGTGATTAACTCAATCTAAAGAATAAAAAAAAGGACAAGGAATAAGTAATATAATAAAAAATTGGGAATGTGGAATCGATAGACTGATTTAATAGACTCGGACATGTCATGGGAGACTTAGGGGAGATAAATGGCGGAAAGAGAAAAGTAATAAAAAAAACATACAAATAAAAAAGGAGAGAAAAACAATAAGTAAAAAATGTAAAAATAAAAAAAATAGAAAGTAAAAAAACAAAATAATAATAATAATAATATGTAAAAATTAAAGATGAAATGAAATGGGGTTCCATAAGAAAATAGCACAAATAATTGTTTAAATAAATTTAAAAAAATAAAAACACAAAAAATAAAAATATAAAATATAAAATATAATATGTAAATATATAAAATGAATAAAAATTTTTCATTCTGAAATATTTTGGGAAGAGTCCGGCTTCAACTAGGGCAAAGCCTGTTCTAACAGACTTTATAGCCTTACCTTGGGAATATCTCCGTACTTAAATTATTTATTTCATGAGAAATTGAGAGATATTACTAAGGCTGTGTTTGGAAGATGTGTAAAATGTAATCAGTGTAAAAATACACTGATGATGTTTTACACTGAACCTTAAATATATATGACCGTTATATTTTGAAATCGATGTCAAAAGTTGTTTAAGTTTTATATTGATATAATCGATATAAAACTTTAAATGTGATGAGGTTTTACATCTATCATCGATGTAAAACTACACTCCACCCAAACGCTCAAAAACTGAACCAAAGTATAGTTTTACATCAATAATAATTACACTTTTTACCAAATGCGTACAAAAACGAATCGTAAATTTTACATCGATTTTTTATTTATATCGCATCCAAATACAGCATAATGCAAGGTTAGAAGGGGCTGCTCGAACGGTGTTGCACTACAGAAGTTGAATTCGATTGGTGACAAAGAAATCAATGTTTATCATCCTCAACCAGTTTTGTCAGATTTAGATCCGAATCATTTATCAGACCATCATAATATATAAAAGCCCGTGCTCAGCACGGATAACTCCGCTAGTATTATATTATTAGCGAAATGAATTAATATTATTTCATTACCAAATTTCCAATCAGAACCGAAAATTAGTTGTGGAATCAGATCATCCTTAATATGGAATTGGATAGGGATGGATCCATATTTCATCAAATAATAGTAAACGGATCGAAAACGGATCACTCTTAACGGATAAATTCGAACGTGAACCGCTTGCAAATCAATTTACCCAAGCGGCCAATATATGATGAGTGTTTTTTTTTTTTTTTTTTCAAGAATAAATTGGTGATTTTTTTTTTCTTTTTAATTTGATTTCGGTCGTTACTTGAAGTAGCGTAGGACCATCGGCCGGTGAAAGACATGGCCACGTAACCTATATTATCACGCCCATTTTAAGATTCTCTCTTACACGGCGACGTAGCATTGTCATCCACCGCCCAAAGTGATGGATGGAAGGTTTTATTTTTATTCCCAGAAATCCCCGAAGAAATTGACTCATAGATTGTGGTTGTCCCAAAAAATACGGATAATACGTGAAAAATTTCTTGCCCCTCATCTCCCTCTCTCCTGCTAGGCTGCTAGTGCTGGTCTGCTAGGTAGACGGCCCGCGTCTTCCGTCTCCACTCTCCCTCCATCTTCCTCATGATAATCTGAATTCAGCTGCAGAGGCCTCGAAAATATTAAGACCATGGCGAAAACCCTAATCTCGTCTCCCATTCTCACCACTTCCCTTCCCTCCCTATCTCGCCATGGCATCCACAGGTTTCCTCGACGGAGATTCGGATATACCAGTGTGAAATTCAGCTTACATGAAGTCCCTCCCCTTCACTCCTTCGATTCTTCCATCGATTTTCATGGAATCGTTAGCCGAGCTGAAGGTCTGTTGTACACGCTCGCTGACGCCGCTGTTGCTGTGAATTCTGGTTCTGATGGCGCAGCAGCCGGTACGACTGATGCCGCGGTTCAGAAGAGTGGCGGGTGGTTCGGGTTCATCTCAGAAGCCATGGAATTTGTTTTGAAGGTAGGTTTTCTTTAAAGAATTGAGGAATATGTATACTTCTGCTCCCTTTTCCTTTTGATGTTTAATTCGAAGAAAGTAAGTGCTCTCGTTTAGTTATTAGCTTCGTTAGTGATGATGCGAAATCCGGCCACTCCAAGCGAGTCTTCTAGCTGGCGACGGGCAAGAGATATCTGCGAGAAGGACGAAGGGACCCGGGGTTGAACACCCGACGGTGACTCTCCGATGCTTAAGTTAATGCTTAAGTTAGAACTCGGTAACGAACTGACAAAGAGAATGAGTACGCAAGATGAGAGCTAGAGAGTGAGTGGTGAATATGGGATACCTTTTGCCTCTGAGGGGTCGGAGTGCTGGCGTCTGACAGTTCGGTGGGGTTGATCCCAATCCCTGCAGTGGCAATCCGCTATCATGTGTACCTCGGAGTGGGCCGTTACTGTCAGGGCCGAGAGCAGCGGACTACAGCGACCGTTGCATGGTAAGTCCCGCTGGCACGAAGCCGCCAGGTGGGAGACAGGGGCGCAGCCTTCGGAATTGGCAGGCGCTGTGCCGTCATACAAGGGACGCGGGAGCAGTGTGGCAGGTACGACTTTGTCAGATGAGAAACTTCCTGTAGAACGTCGAGTCCCGTAGCGAGCTACCCTGTGACGAGCTACCCTGTGACGAGCTACCGGTGGCATGCCAAGGTGATTCTGCTTGAGGCGAGCTGCTTGTAAGTGCTACAAGGTGGCGAGCTCGAGCTGAAAGTAATGTCAGGTGTCAGGTGTCATAATGTCATTGGAGGGCCAAATCCGCCCTCATCATTTGCCCCCCACTCTCGAGCTGAAAGTAACTCGGCGAAGGAAGTAGATTTTTCTTTTTGACCCGTAATTCGACGAGCTCGTAAGCGCTGATTCAGTTTCTTAGGCTCTGGGAGATGCTTGGAAGCGAGTTGCCTGTGAGGCGCCGAGATCTCTGCCAGTTCGGTACTTTAGCCCTTAGATTCTGGGAGCGACTTGTAGTCCGCTCTCCTTGACTTTGCCCATGCCGACGAGGCGGCTGGGTCTTGTGCACCAGTGGTGCCCATGCCGTAGAGGCGACTGGGTCTTAAGTAGTATTGTTGCCTATGCCGTAGAGGCGGCTGGGTCTTAAGCAGTAATGTGGCCCTTAGGCTTTGGGAGCGACTCGTAGTCCACTCCTGGACTTTGCCCATGCCGAAGAGGCGACTGGGGCTTAAGTGCCCATGCCAAGGAGGCGACTGGGTTTTAAGTGCCCATGCCAAGGAGGCGACTGGGACTTGCTTGCCCATGCCGAAGAGGCGACTGGGTCTTAAGTGCTCATGCCAAGGAGGCGACTGGGACTAGCTCGCCCATGCCGAAGAGGCGACTGGGTCTTAAGTGCCCATGCCAAGGAGGCAACTGGGAATAGCTCACCCATGCCAAAGAGGCGATTGGGTCTTAAGTGCCCATGCCAAGGAGGCGACTGGGACTAGCTCGCCCATGCCGAAGAGGTGACTGGGTCTTAAGTGCCCATGCCGAAGAGGTGACTGGGTCTTAAGTGCCCATGCCAAGGAGGCGACTGGGACTAGCTCACCCATGCCGAAGAGGTGACTGGGTCTTAAGTGCCCATGCCAAGGAGGCGACTGGGATTTATGCGGTGCCGAGGTCTTTGTCGTCGTCTCTCCTCCTCTTCTCTGCTGGAGCTCCGGCTTTTTGATTCATTTCCTCTTCAGTCTCGATGAATTGGTCAGCGAGCTTGAGGAATGCGGTGATGTCCTTGGGCTTGTTCACCATTATGTGCCACTTGAACTCCCGGTGAGTGACTCCCCTCTTTGCTGCGGCGAGTCTCACAGCGGGGTCTAGGTCCGGGATCAGGAGGCAGCTGTTGTTGAAACGCTTGATGTAGCTCCGGATGGACTCTCCCTCTTTTTGGACTATGCTAAGAAGGCTTTCCTGCGACCTCAGACACTTCTTGCTAGTAACGAAGTGCGAGGTGAATGCTTGTACGAACTGCGCCCAGCTTTGGATTGGTCCGGATGGGAGGTTCCTATACCACGTGCGCGCTACTCCTCTGAAGGTCGTGGAGAAGGCAACGCACATGTAGGCTTCACTGGCCCCGGCGAGGTGCATCTGGGACTGGAAGCAGTCCACATGGTCATTTGGGTCAAACGACCCGCCGTACTTGTCTAGAGGGGGTACCTTGAAGTCCTTTGGCATGGGAGCTGCTAGGAGATCGGGGGAGAGGGGAGATGGCACCGAGAGGAGAGGGGCGGTCTTCGCGACTCCCGAGCTTGCCCCCGTCTTACCTTCGGGTTGTTCGGGTCGGCTGGGCTTCGCGAGCTGCTTAGGGATTAGTGCACGACGGGCTTTGGGACGCCGCCTCTACTGCCTTTTGGCTGAGTCCACGCTAGTGCTGGTTGTTTCGGTGCTGCCGGGTCGGGCCTTGGCCTGGTGAGAGTCTGACTGAAACTGGCTTTCGCGAGCTGAAGGACTTTGCCCAGAGTTTGTCGCCAGGACTTTGAACCGATTGCCCGTCAACGAGGCTTCCGGTTGCATGTGCTGGGACGAACCGACCTTGGTGGGGCGGGCGCTCCCCGACCTGCCTTGTTGCCGCGAGGCGGCGGGGGCTGTTGGTCCTCTCCTGCTGTGGGACGAGGCCTGGGAGGTCTCCCCCCCGCGGGGAGGTCGGCTACTTCGGTGGCGATCGAACGGCTGCTGGTTCAGCGGTGTTATGGGGCACCGCGGTTGGGCTGGCTGCTGGCTCTGTTGCAGCGCTGGGAACTGCTGCTGGTAGAAGTGACACAAGACTTGTTGTTGGTAATGCTGAAGTTGCTGGACTTGCTGCATTTGGGCTTGCATGACTCGTACACACTGCACTAAGTCACCAAGCTGGTTCTGCCCCACTGCGGGGGAGACCACGGCGGGTTCAGCAAAGGTGGTGTTCACCGCAGAAGGGAGTGGGGAGTTCACAGCTTCGGCGACCTGGGGTAGGTCCAGCATGGGAACTCCGAAGGTGTTGAGGGGTACAGCGACCGTTGCATGGTACGATCCGCTATCAGGGCCGAGAGCAGGCGGGCTACAGCGACCGTTGCATGGTACGATCCTGCCAGCCGGGAGACAACCTGTAGGCACGACGTCGCTAGGTGGGAGACAGGGGCGCAACCTTCTGAATTGGTAGGCGCTGCGCCATCAGACGAGGGACGCGGGAGCAGTCTGGCAGGTATGGCTTTGTCAGATGAGAAACTTCCCGTAGAACGCCGAGCCGTCCCGTAGCGAGCTACCCTGTGATGAGCTACTGGTGGCATGCCGAGGTGATTTTGCCTGAGGCGAGCTGCCTGGTGGCGAGCTCGAGCTGTCTAGTTGTCAAGAGACTGCACTTAGTTGGCATGAGGTGCCAGGTGTCATAATGTCATTGGAGGGCCAAATCCGTCCTCATCAGTTACCATTATATCAAAAGGAACCAGAATTCAGATGGGACGTCCTCCCTTTTCCTTTTGTTGTGTTTGAGTTTGAGTTATTTGTAGGCTAAGTATAATTGTTTGAGACAGAAATATATATGGCTATAATAGTAAAGATACTTTACTATTTCAGCTGTTCGGAGTTTTTGAACTTAATCCCTCACGCTGTAAAGATGCTATTGCATGTCCGTTAGATTTCTAGTTTGAAATACGTGTTTGTCATTACGTCATACTTTTATCTGCTATAGCGGTTTATCCAGATGTGGATGCGGAGTTAAAGAGTCCATGTTGGCATGGGACTTGTATGCCCAAGCCAAAACAACATGCAAAAAAAAGAAGATATGTGACTATAGAAATATAATTACTCCATTTTCCTATGCGACATCCTTAGCGGGCACTAAGACATGGTACAAACTACGTTGGAAACAGGGTATATAGTATACGGTATTAAGGCTGCATTTGGCATTCCTTATTTTAAGGACTTATCTCCTTTTTACAATTAAAAACTCAGTGTTGATAGGGACATTTTAACTGTAAAAAGGAGATAAGTCCTTAAAATAAGGAATGCCAAATGTAGCTTATGAGACACTGACTTCACCAGCTTAGCAAGCTGGCATGGGCTAAAGATCAAAATCTTGACCATTGCAAGAAAATTAACTAAGAATTGGGAGGACACCCCACTGAATTATAATAGAACATGGATGCTGTGCGCCAGAAGTAGAGTATTTAACATCTGATGGTCCATGTAAGAATTTTGTTGGAATAGCAAAGAATTGGAATTTTTATTGGACGATATGATATAAGTCATTAGTATAATCACAATTTACATGTATTGATAAATTAGTGTTGTAACTTGTGCATTTTCTCACATTATTATCAATCCTAAGGCCATTGGATGACTTATTTCCAGCATAGCAATTTCTGGCATCAATTACTAGCATGTGTCTGTCACTCAGTCTAATGGACCATCTTTGTTGTATATTTACCTTTTGAGGCAAGTGCTGGGAAAAAATACAAGTGTACTTCTTAGTTATTAGTTGGGAACCAACTTTCTTTCTGAAGTGAAAGTTCAGGTTTGGATTCATCCTAGTTATTAATTGCATATGTAGATTCCCCTGGATTGTAATCTTCCTATATTTGCTTTTGTTAAGTTGCTAACTTTTATAGAGTTTACTATATTTGGTCACTTCATGCACGTTGAAAGAAAAGAATGAACATTTTAATTCTTATGTGATATGGATATTTGTGGATGTGCTTACAGTTTGCCCATCCATGGGCTTTTAGTGTTGGCATCTTCATCTTTGTAATAAGATACAAAGAAGATTTAATGAATTAGACAGAAGGGTAATTGGAAGTTATGTTATAATAATAGCAATTAATAGTGCATCCCAATCTTGTAATATTATATGTTTTGTTAAAGTTGTTGTTAATTTCATGTTTATGTTTTAGCAAATTAGAACTATTTAAGAAAGACCAAGAGAGTGCACATGGATGATTGTTGTATTTATTGGTTATAGGTGCTGAAGGATGGACTTACAGCTGTACATGTTCCTTATGCATATGGATTTGCAATCATATTGCTCACTGTTCTTGTTAAAGTGGCTACACTCCCTTTAACGAAAAAGCAGGTGTGGTTCCTCTCTCACTGCTATAATTATTTAAATAAAGTACTCATTTCTAATAACTATATATCTAGGATTGGTTATTGATAAAAAAACTATGCATCTAGGATTTATTATTTGTATGTAGCTTGCATAATCAAAAGTATGGGCTGCATACTGTACTCAATTAAACATTGGGCATCACAAGATGAGGTGTTAGGTGAGATTTTGAGAATAACTGGGGGTTACATCAAGTTGAAAAGGATGGATGAGTGGAAAAATTGAAGGACCCTAGGAGTAAAAATTGGGAGTGCTTCTCCAATGGGTTTTTTGTGCTTTTCATGTCGGAGATGCCAAAAGTAAGTAAAAAAATATTTGGCATAAAAGCTCAAATGGGCTTTTTGCATAAAAAACCTGTTTGAAAAAGCAGAAAAAAAATCCATTCGACTTTTTATGTTTGCAAGAAGCTATTTTGAACAAAAAGCTGGTTAGCATACAAACATTAAACTAGTGCTTTTACACAGAGCCCATTTCAAAAAATGGCTTTTTCAAAAGCCCGTTTAGGCCAAAAATGAGTTGAGCACTCATAATTTTACAATGGATATGACACTGAATAGAATGGATTGGCAAAACAGGATTCATGTAGCCGACCCCATATAGTCAAGACAAAGGCTTAGATGATGATGACATCAAGTTGAAAAGAATGTTGTTTATAGAAGTAGAGTTGGGTTTTATGTGCTTCTGGGGTGCTATGCTATAAGTCATTTTACCTAGACCTATTCATGGGCCGGGCCAGGCCAGGCTTTCACTTGTCACTAATGAAAATATACTAGGCCCGAGCCCGAGCCCGGCCCGACCAACGGGCCTATAACTTGGGCCCGAGCCCGGCCCTGGTAAAAAGCCCAAAACCCGAGCCCGAAGCCCGAAGCCCGACCTAATTGAAAAAAAAAACAATTTTCCCAATTCAAATTAGAATTAAAAATTTCGATAGTATTTTTTTTTTCTATTTAAATGAACAATGGGCCTACAAGATGGTATTTTTCCCTTTCTTTTATATTTTAAAACATAATTTTACATTCTTAAATCAAAAAATTTATTCAAATGGACATAATCACATAACTAATTTTAAGTTTAATATTAGGTCGGGCCGGGTCGGGCTATTTTGACAAAACCCAAGCCCGGCTCAAATTTATTGCGGGCCGGGTTTTTTGGCCCGAATTTAAGCCCGCGGGCCTATAAGCATGTTCAAGCCCGTTCGGAGGTCGGGCCGGGCCGCGCCGGCCCGTCGGGCCACCCGGCCCATGAACAGGTCTAATTTTACCTATTCATGTTGATCAAAGAAATAGAAGAGTATTTGAGAACAGATCTTGCTCTAGAGACAAATTAACACTAAGGTGTGGCAAAATGATTATGGATTGGGTTCTAATCCTTCCAGAATTTGAAGGAGTTTCTAGGGAAGACCTTGGTGCTGGTTTTTGGAGCCTCCTTGAATTAATCTAGTTTTTCTCTTGTTTCTGTAGTAAAGGTCTTTCCAGCTTTGTAGAAGTTCCCTGTAGTGTCAGAATACAATGGGTGAGCAGGTTGGCTAATTCATTGGCTGATGTCTTAGCCAAACAAGGGGCTTCTAGGGCCTTCCTTTATAGGGCTGAGTTGTAATTCTAGTTTTGAGTTGTTTTAGCTCAAGGGTGTGGCTGCATCTCATGCTCCCCTAGGGAAGCTTGTAACAGTTTTGTTCTTTTGCTAATAAAATTTGTCACTTATAAAAAAATGGTATTTTCAGCTTTTTTGTAGCTTTGATTTTGATCTTTTGGTGATCTTTTGTCTCTTGATGTACTTTTGCTCTTTTTATTAATAAATTTTTCTTTTTTATTTATTACCAAAAAAATATTATATGACAGGAGCAGTAATTGTTATGCTTTGGGTTCTCAACAACTAAGATGTTCATATTGATCTAAGTAGAACTTATCTCAAGAATAAGATCAGTTGAAGTGGGGATGTTGAAATAGATGGTTTAGAAGACTAGGAAAGATATTTGCCACGAAAAAAGAAGAAATGTAAAGGCTAGGAAAGATAAAGTCAGAAAAATTAATGCATTGAGGAGAATCCAGAAATAGAAATTTCAGTGACAGAGAGTGAAAGCTGATTGCAATAGAATGATGGCAGAAGTGGTTTGGTGAGTTTGAAGGCTCTAAATATGAAGGGAATCGAGAAAAGGATGTAGAAAAGATTTGGAGAAGCAAAATTGGATAAAAGACTTATTTCTCTATAGGTTAGAATGTAATGGAATCCTCTTGCCAGGCCTAAGTGGGATTGGTTATGAAGATGATGATGATGAAAAGTCTCTATAATTTATTATAACAACTTTTTCTTCTTTTTTCTTTCTTTATTTTTTTAAACAAATATACTTTCTTATGATTGTTTTTCTTTATTTTTTTGGTAGGTTGAATCGACATTGGCAATGCAAAACCTTCAGCCAAAGATTAAGGCCATTCAACAAAGATATGCTGGCAATCAGGTGAAGTACATTTTCTGTTGTATACATGGTGCGAGGTCATGAATCTAAGCTTGGCCAAACAACATGTCCTGCATGCTCACTATTTGAAAGAGGAAACTGCCTCTAGAGCAGAAGAAAATACCACTAGCATTTCAATTTGGTTTCTGAAAGTGGGCATTGCATGGTTTGTGGAGGCATTTTGTTCGAAATAAATATCTCATTAAACATGTTGAGAGATTTCCGAAGAATTTTGGGAATTCGTTAGATTCATAGTTCTCCTTGTAGATAGTAGGGATATTATTTGGTCTTATTGTTTATGTTACCAATTTGGGGTATTATTGTTTTTTATGTACCTTTTAACATTAAAGTATATATGTGAATAGAGGGAGGGACCTTTAACAATTATAATACCAATTTGAGGTATTTTTGTTTTTTACGTTACCTTTCAAAATTGAGGCTTGAACCTTTGGGCTTGATTCGAGGCAGGGACTTTCTTATGCTCTCTCTCTCTCTCTCTTGGATTTTTTTTTTTTGAAATTCTGTTCCAAACCTTTATTTTAAAAATCTTCTTTTTCTTTTGAAAACCTTTTTGATTTTTAAACCTTGTTGTCCTTTTGATAAGAGGGATTTAAAAATACTTATCTAAAAAAACGTATTAACACTTTTATAAAAAGAAAACCTTTTATTTCCTCAAAAAACTTTTATTGAAGGCTTCTCTCTCTCTCTCTGCCAACATATTAAGGGGAGAGAACTAAGATGGTGGAACATCAGTGTTTTCGATCTGTTGTTGACGTGGATGGTTTGACTGTTCAACTTGTCACTCAAAATAGAAACCAGGTTTGTTTAACCCCAGAACTGTTAAACTTAACATTACCATTGGATCATTCAACCCATTTGCTGGCCGATGGTTCAATTGTTACAACTCCTCTACTACCTTTGTTTAAAACATCATTTTAAAATAAGTGAAAAGTCTTAACAAATTAAAAATAAAAAAGATTGGAGCATGTGAGAAAACACTTACTATGAGAGGAGAGAAAAAGAAGATAGAAAGACGGAAAGAGAGATTAAGAAAGAGGTGTAGAGGACATAGCAGATCAAAAAGGAAAGAATGAGAGACAAGAGAAGGGGAAGAAAGAGGATAAAGCATAGCGATACACATCATCAACTGGCGATGGGAGTGGCAGCTGCAGCACCTCTCCTTTCATTTATAATACTTGATGATTTAACATAGGATAATACCAATTATAAACATCCTTCAGCGCTGTTTGGTAGTTGTGCTTCTTACTATCTATTATTTTTGGGCATGAATTTTGGTGCCTTAACATTTCTGCCTTCATGCTATTTCCTTTCAGGAAAGAATACAACTTGAGACATCACGTCTCTATAGGCAAGCTGGCGTGAACCCATTAGCAGGTATGTCTACAATTTGTCAATTGACAATCTTTTTCTCTATGTTTATATCTGGGAATTAAATTGAATATATTTAAACAAGTTGCTTCTGAATATTATCTATTTCCTATAGACTTTGATGGCTATGAGCAATTCTTCTTCTCCATTTTATTAACAGTTCATAATATCTATGCATGGTGTTACTGCAGTGCTAATACCTCCCAATAATCTTCTAAGAATTTACTTTTGTTGCTGAACAGGATGCTTCCCAACTTTGGCCACGATACCAGTTTGGATTGGTTTGTATCAAGCTCTTTCAAATGTGGCAAATGAGGTACAAATGGATAATTCTGCAACACTTTTCGAATAGTTTTTTCAACTTATTGCAAAATAGTTCTTGCTGATATTTGTAACTCTTTTTCAAGGGATTATTGACAGAAGGTTTCTTTTGGATTCCCTCTTTGGGGGGCCCAACCACTATTGCTGCTCGACAAAGTGGGTCTGGCATTTCCTGGCTTCTTCCTTTTGTGGTAAGTTGAAAAACAGTTCACTTGATGTATGGAACTGTTTGAGATTAGATGCAAAACAGCAAAACAGCAAACAAGAGAGGAAGAGAAGAGAGAGAGCTGCTGCAATGAGTGTTAGAGAATGAGAGGTTCGAACATTACCTCTCTCTAACACTCTAAACATCTTATTAATAAGTTAATCTTTGACAAATTACAGAGAGGCCCTTGAGTGAGCAGGAAAATACAAAAAACAGAATATTACAGAGTATGGGCCCAGAATAAGGCCCACAACAGAGAGAAACATAACATAACATAAAATGACAGTCTATGGGCCATTCGGCCCATCTTCTCTACACTCCCCCTCAAGCTGAGCATAGATGTTAATCATGCCCAGCTTGCCAGTGTCATGTTGAAGCCTTGCCTTGGAAATGGCCTTGGTGAGAAAATCTGCCAATTGTCCTTCAGAAGTAATGAATGGAAGACACACTTCACTGGAGGAGACTCTTTCACGAATAAAGTGTCTATCAACCTCAATATGTTTGGTTCTATCATGTTGTACCGGGTTGTGAGCAATGTTGATGGCAGCCTGATTATCACAGTACAACATCATGGGTTTGTCATGATCTACCCCAAGTTCTTCCATTAAGGACCTTAGCCACAACAATTCCGAGACTCCATGTGCCATGGCTCTATATTCTGCTTCTGCGGAGGATCGAGCCACAACTGTTTGTTTCTTACTCCTCCAAGAGACAACATTACCAGCCACCAGACTGCAATACCCTGAAGTAGATCTTCTATCATCAATATTTCCAGCCCAATCAGCATCAGTATAGGCTTCAAGTTTCAGATGACCATGTTTGGCAAATAGAAGTCCTTTTCCTGGGGAGCCTTTCAGATAGCACAAAATCCGTTCTGCTGCTGCCATATGGGTATCTCTAGGAGCATGCATGAACTGGCTAATGCAACTGACAGCATACGCAATATCTGGCCTAGTCATGCACAGGTACAAAAACTTCCCAAGAAGTCTCTGGAAGACCCCTTTGTCTTCTAACAAAGTTCCATCCGAAGCTGAAAGTTTGTGACTCATATCAATAGGAGTTGCAGCTGGTATTGCACCCAATTTGCCAGTTTCAGACAACAAATCAAGGACATATTTCCTCTGGGAAATAAGAATCCCATCCCTGGATCTGGCAACTTCTATGCCAAGGAAATATCTCAACTCCCCCAGATCCTTAATCTCAAATTCTGTACGGAGGAAAGACTTAAGGCCCAGAATGCCTGAGGCATCATCACCAGTCACTATAATGTCATCAACATACACAATGAGATACACTGCTAGAGACCCACTTTTCTTCACAAAAAGAGTATGATCTGACTGTGTCTGAACATAGCCGAATTTAACAAGTGCAGCTCTAAATCTCTCAAACCAGGCTCTAGGAGATTGTTTGAGGCCATAAAGAGATTTATTCAGTTTACATACCTTCCCTTGCATATCTTTCCCATACATTCCTGGAGGAAGACACATGTAGACCTCCTCATGTAAGTCACCATTCAGAAATGCATTCTTTACATCTAACTGATAGAGAGGCCAATCAAAGTGAGCTGCCAGAGATAAAAGAACCCTCACAGATGTCATCTTAGCAACAGGGGCAAAAGTTTCCAGATAGTCAATCCCATATGTCTGTGTGTAGCCCTTTGCAACAAGTCTGGCTTTGTACCTCTCAATAGTCCCATCTGCCCTGTATTTAATGGTAAAAACCCACTTGCATCCAACTGGATCCTTCCCTTCAGGCAAATCCACCACCTCCCAAGTACCATTTTCATGTAGAGCATCCATTTCAGCCTGCATGGCATCTCTCCATTCTGGAATCCTAAGAGCTTCTGATACAGACCTAGGAATGGGGTTAGAAGCAACTGAAGAGAGGTAGGCACAATATGAAGGGGAAAGTAGGTCGTAAGAAAGGTGTTTGGAAATGCAGTGTGCAGTACACTTCCGCTTTCCTTTTCTAACAGCAATGGGAACATCAAGATCTGGGAAGGAGGATTCCAAGGGAACTGAAGCAATACCTGTTATCTCATCTGTGATTGGGAGGGTATGAGCCTCATCTGTTGTAAGGGAAACCGCTTGCTCATTCCTGGGTCTCTGCCTTTGATACACTTTGGGATTATGGGTAGGACGAGGAGGTAAAGAGATAGGAGCACTAGGACAAGAAGAATGAAGTGGCTGATCCTCCTTTGATTCATTTTGTGAGGATACAGATTTGTCAAGAGACTGAACTAGGACAGGAAGGGGAAGAGCAAAAACTTGTGACAGACTCTCCCCCTGTTGACAATGTCCTTCCTGAGAGGAACCATAAAAAGGAGAAAGTTCATCAAAGGTAACATCCATAGAGACATGTCTGGTGCCAGTCTTTGGATCAAAACAACAATAACCCTTTTGTGTGGGGGAGTAACCAAGGAAGATGCATTTGTGGGCTTTTGGTTCAAACTTGTGTCTCTGCACACTTGGAATGTGAACATAACAGGTACAACCAAACACACGAGGAGGAATTGGGAAGAGATCCTTATCTGGATGAAGAAGACTGAAGGGGGATTTAAACCCTAAAACCCTGGATGGCATACGGTTTATTAGATAGGTAGCAGTAAGTACAGCATCACCCCAAAATCTTGTGGGAACATGTGAGGCAAATAAAAGGCTCCTTGCAACCTCAACAATATGTCTATTTTTCCTCTCAGCAACTCCATTTTTTTCAGGGGTTCTAACACAGGAGCTTTGGTGAATAACCCCTTGTCAGAGAGATACAAGGAGAAGCTCTTCTCAAAATACTCTTTTGCATTGTCAGATCTGAAAACCTTAATTCTGGTACCAAATTGAGTTAAAACAAGCTCATGAAATTGCCTCACAAGTCTCGGGACTTCGTCTCGGGATTTCATTAAGTATATCCAAGTGAATCTAGAAAAGTCATCAATAAACAGGATAAAGTATTTGTAGCCCCCCATAGAGGGTAAGTGGTAAGGTCCCGACACATCAGAGTGTACAATATAAAAAAGAAAAGAGGATCTTTTATTGCTCACAGGGTAATTTTTTCTACAATGCTTTGACAACTGACATGACTCACAACTGAGACTGGACACACTGACTCCCTTAAACAGTTTGGGAAACAAATGACTTAAAGCAGAAAAAGGTAAATGACCCAACCGACAATGACTCAACATAATTTGACTGACAGACTCTGAAGAAGTAGAACCAAAAGCAACATTCTTGGGATGATCAAAGCATTGGCCAGGGGTGTCAAGCAAGTATATTCCATTCGCTTCATGGCCACTCCCAATCACCTTCCGAGACTTCAGGTCCTGAAACACACAGTGAGAAGGGAAAAAGGTTACACAACAATCCAATGACTTGGTCAAGCTACTTACAGATAACAAGTTGGCATTTAACTTAGGTACATGAAGAGTGGAAGATAAAAGTAAAGAGTCTGTAGGCTTGACAGTTCCCTTGCCAGAAATGGGGGCAAGAGAACCATCAGCTAAGGTGATTTTGTCACGATCAGGAAGCAAATCATATGACACAAACAAAGTGGAAAGGTTGGTCATGTGATCAGAAGCACCTGAGTCAATGATCCAAGGGGTCTTGGGATTACCTGAGGTAGATGCATGGTTAGCAGAAGCCCTTATACCTGAGTGAGCAAATGCAGTTGTGGTTGGACTTCCAGAAGGGTTGGATGATGAAGTTACACCTTCAAGCTGGCTGATCATCCTTCCAAACTTCTCATATTCAGCTTTCATGGCTGCCAATTGTGCACTTGCAGACTCAAACTCTGTATCTGTACTTGTGGCAGTATGTGCACTTCCTGTCTTTCTATTGTCATTCTTCTTCTGGAATCGGATAGGAACAAGACTGGGATGCAATTTCCAGCACTTGTCCTTAGTGTGTTTCGGCTTCTTGCAATATTCACACACCACCTCCTTCTTTCCTGTGCCACTGGGAGCTCCTGTAACCCCTTTGGGTTTGATTCCCATATTTGCAAAATGATCATTGATACTGACCCCTTGAACCTGCACTTTCCTCCTACTTTCCTCACTGCTGACCAAAGCATATGCTTGAGACAATGAAACATCTTCCTTGGACAAGATGTTTTGCTTTGTAATGTCATATTCAGAATTGAGCCCTGTCAAGAACTCAAAGACCCTATTCCTTTCAACCAATTTCCTATATGTTTCAGCATCCTTAGGGGTATCCCATGTCACGGCCTCTATCAAGTCAATTTTTGCCATATAGATTTTAGGGCTGAGAAGTATGCTGCAAGTGACTTCTCCCCCTGTCTTAGAATCTTCACATCACTTCTCAGTTTGTAAGCTCTGGCAACATTCAACTTCTGGGAGTAAGTTTCTGCAACACTATCCCAGATTTCTTTAGCTGAGTTCATCCACAAGTAATGTTGGCTAATCTGTGGCTGCATTGAGTTCACAAGCCACCCAATCACTGTGTAATTCTCCTGCACCCATTTCTCATAAGAGGGATCCTCCTCTGGGGGAGCTTTCTTGCTCCCAAAGATAAACCCCCACTTTCCTCTACTGCAAATATGAATTTTTACGGATTGTGACCAGGCCAAATAATTGGTTCCATCCAATTTAACTGTAGTTACAGCCAACAAGGAATCAGTTGTAGTTCCCAAATTATGTCCATATTCAGCAGTGCTCTTGTTCTCAATTTCTGAGAAGTCCATTATGTAACAGCTTCAATTAAGGTTTCGGCAGGCCTTTAAAAGTGATTTGATTTCAAAGAACTCAGATTGAGTTGAAACAGTAGCAAACACAGCAGCACACAAACTCAGTTCAGAACTGACAGCCGTGAGAACCAAGTTCGGTGGCAGCACTTTCAAAGAGAATAAACCCTGATTCAGCCTTCAAGGAACAATCAGCAGGCCTCCAAACAATATGTATTCTTGGTTCCCAACAGTAATTTTCCAAGGAGAACAAAGAAAACAGTCCACAGTACCTAAGAGGACTTTTTACAAACAATATGTATGCAACAGTCAACACTTCACTGTTAACAAGCAAAAATCACTTCAAGAACACTTTGTCTAGGTCCAAGAAGCAGCTGAACTAAAGTAGAGGCTTGTACCACTTAATTTAGATCAGTTTTTCAGCAGTTTGGAATCCCAATAACAGCCGAACCACACTTCTAGAATAACCCAGAAATCAGTCCAGCAACAGTGGGCCGAATGGAGGTGTGCTTTGAATGCTTTAACAGTCCTCCCAAATAACAAAAATAACTCAGCAAAGAACTGAGAAAACAACTTACAGTATCTCTGGTTTGAACTTCAAACCAGGCTGAACACTTTGCTCTCTGAGCTAGTTTCGAAATCCCTTTTCTCTGATTTCAAATCAGGCTAAAAAACTTGCTCTCTGATTCCTCCTGGTCACCGAACCCTTCTCCAAGTGTATAGAAACTTGGGCACCCTCCAATGACCTCCAAGAACCAGGCGAATGACTGTAAACATTCAGCCCTAGAACCTCCTCATGCAGTTGGCTGAACTAGAACCACATGAGGGACACGCCAAGCAACGACTCGCTCTGATACCAAGTTGAAAAACAGTTCACTTGATGTATGGAACTGTTTGAGATTAGATGCAAAACAGCAAAACAGCAAACAAGAGAGGAAGAGAAGAGAGAGAGCTGCTGCAATGAGTGTTAGAGAATGAGAGGTTCGAACATTACCTCTCTCTAACACTCTAAACATCTTATTAATAAGTTAATCTTTGACAAATTACAGAGAGGCCCTTGAGTGAGCAGGAAAATACAAAAAACAGAATATTACAGAGTATGGGCCCAGAATAAGGCCCACAACAGAGAGAAACATAACATAACATAAAATGACAGTCTATGGGCCATTCGGCCCATCTTCTCTACAAAAAAGGCTTCATGTGTCTAACACCCACAAATATAAGCTATCTATTCTTCTTATATGTTTCTGCTTCTTAATTCTCAATTTCAAACATGATGGGAACCATATCAATGTCCTGCTTATTTAGTCTCTTTGTCACCTTGTGGAAATGAACAACTTTTGCTTCTGTTTTGCTTGGCTTATGTGCTTGTCACTCTTACCTTGGTCATATGTTAGGTCTAATTGGAATAGTCCTTGCACTGACTCGGACAGTCCTAAACCTATAATTAAGAGCTATGAATGGTCAGATTGCTGGGTTTGATTGCTCGATCTTTATGATTTTTGTGTGGCCCACCTCATTTCTGCCTTGATTCATAGTCTGCTTATGATAGTCATATTTGTCAAGGTGTTTCCTAGGCGGCTAGACACCTAGCTTTGGGCATATCACTTTGAATGCCTTGGCTTATAGCAACAAGGCACCCACCTGGGTGACAAAAATTTTAAGGCAGGTGCCTTATCCTAATATATTTACTATGGCAACATCTTACTAATATTGTTGTTAATAAAATCACTTATACTTTGTTTTAACATTTTACCTTTGAAATTTTAAATATGTAAGGGTTTTGAGAAGAAAAAAATGAAAGAGAGAAGAGAAGAGAAGGATAAAAAGTTTTCTTCTTTTATCTTTTTACTCTCTCTCTCTTTCACACACACATTAAATGAAACAGTGGCTCCACCCTTGTTCCTTTTCTCTTTTGCTTACTCCCTATCTGAAAATTTTATCATATAACATTATAGCCTTCTTTAATTGCTATTTTGAAATTTTTATATGAAATTGCTCTATTACATACTTGTTAATAATACTGTTTTTTTTATTAACAATATATTTAAAATACTGTTGTCTTTTAGATGTGATGATTTTCCATGTTATCAGAGGAAACTTAATGCTTTCAATAAAGAGAATTGCTACAAAATTGGTATACAAAATTAGGGAACGTTTTCTATTTTATAAAATTGTTATTGCCTAGGCGCCCACCTAGGTGACTAGGTGCCCCACTGTTGCCCAGAATTGCCTAGATGCCTTGACAGCTGTGGATGCACTAAATAACTAAACTTGTTTTAAAGTTTATGCATGTTGTCTGGATATGGATAACAAGATACATAATTATCCTTCCTACAGGATGGTCATCCACCATTGGGTTGGCATGACACTGCAGCATACCTTGTTTTACCTGTCCTCCTTGTTATTTCTCAATATGTCTCAATGGAGCTCATGAAACCACCTCAGGTGCAGAATCAACTTGTTAAACTCTTTCTAGACTGTTTTTACATTTTGCTTCTTGAACATATAAAAAACACTAACTTTTTTCCCCTTTTCTCAGACTGATGATCCAGCTCAAAAGAACACGCTTCTCGTTTTCAAGTTCCTTCCACTAATGATTGGTTACTTTTCTTTGTCAGTACCATCGGGATTGTCAATTTACTGGTTGGTGTCTAATTAGCAATCACTGTGATTATGCCATACATAAAACATCTACTTATGACTACCTTTGCTAATTTCATTTATCTGTCAACCATTTGCATGATTTTTTTTTTCTTTTCTGGAAATTTGGTTCAATTTACACAAAATAGCTATAAACAATTAATGAGCTTCTCATGTCTTTGCACTTCGATGCAACATATACTTAGAAATAGTAGAAAACTGCTGAATCAAAGAATCTGTAAAGAAAAGAGATATTTCTTGAAGAAGAAGAGAAAGAGAAGAGAAGAAATTGAGAAAGAAAAAGAGAGGAACCAGTCCTGGCCGCCCTCCTCACTAGTATTTATACTTTTAATTAAAAAGGGTACAATGACTAGTATGCCCTTATAGGGCGGCTAACACATAAAACTGCATATATAACTCAAAAGAACCACTCATAAGGGACCTAACAAGAGTGCTGTGGTCCCCACTTCCTATCTAACCAATAAATAAACATAAACAACTACTAAATCTGCTCAAATCTACCCAAAAACCTCAACAGAAATAAAACATGATCAAATGCATTGTGTGGAGATTTGAGACCCATTACTGAATGGGGCACATCCTATGAACTTCCATGGACGATTTATTGGAACATCTCTGCCCAAAGGAAATGTGAAGCTGAACAGTTGAAAATATATTTTAGATTGATATATGCCCTTCTAGATTCAATGACCTGGAATTGTTAAATCTTGCATTGTTATCTCACTGATGCCTGCCCTGTGCCACCATGTGTCTATGGGGAATATTATACTTGGACGGTTGGACCAAGATATTGGCTTGTTTTGGCCGTATATCATTGACACACCAGCATGATGCTTAAGAAACTTTTCAATTTTGCCTAGAACTTTGTGTTTGAGTTTATTGTTATTGTCATTATTTTTTTGGGATAATGGATGTTCTTGTATTACTTAGCCATTATGCTGCTTATTAATATTTGGGATTGGACAGGTTCACAAACAATGTTCTCAGCACAGCACAACAAGTATGGTTACGGAAATTGGGTGGTGCAAAGCCTGTTGTGAATGAGAATGCAAGTGGAATAATTAGTGCAGGACGTGCAAAGCGCTCAACTTCTGATCCAGTACAGACTGGTGATAGGTTGGCCATATTCTTCTTGTGTATTTTACTTAATTTTCACCTGGTTTACTAACTGCCGTAATTATAAAACTAACAAATAAAAATTTAACAAATAGAAGATTTAGGCAATCGAAGGAAGAAGAGAGGAAGAAAAAACTAAGCAAGGCTCTGCTAGTTGAAGAGGTTCAGACTATGGCTTCATCGGAGTCTGATGATGCCTCAGATGAAAAAACAATGAAGGATAAGGTATATTCCAAGATGTACTATTTACATGATTTTGGCATGAGTCAAATTTGGTGTTACTATCATGCACAAAAGAGTTATTCTTCATTGTCTATTACTGTCTGCATTAGAAAAGTACCTGAGAGAAGTTGTCTCCACGGCTGCTGTAAACATAACTGACATACAGCCATGCAGTTGGGATCTGTCTTTCCTACAATCCTGTAAAGTGTATTTGTTATGCTTATCTGATTTGGTACATAGTTGTATTGCAGATCTCCTTTTGTGGGATCCATCAAACAGAAGGTTCCAAGCTCCCATTAGCCTCATTTTCCATTACTAAGTGCAAGGCCAACCACTCCTGTCTAGTTGATGCATCTCAACCTTGGGGTGGCCCTTCATGAAGTCAATCATCTATCTACATGTCATCTTTCTTGTCAGATTTATCCTAGTTTCATTTTGTTTTTCATCCTTCAGGGCCTTTAGTTTGCACAAGATTATCATCACTGTAGTGTGGCACATGACAGCTACTTCTCTCTTTCTCCTCCCCCTCCCCCTATTTTCTTGTATTGTTCCTTCCACTTTTACACTCAATTAACTGATTATGCCAACATACCCATGCCTAGCTGCACTCAAATCTATGAATGTTGTCTGTTGATTGCAAATATTTGATCCACAAAATATGCTTGTATTTTTTGGTTTCCTAAAGATTTTTTTTTATTATCTGGTTGATGTGCATCATTTGTACAGTACTCTTGGAAAAATCTCCACCTTAGGCATCCAGTTCATGTCCTTTTTTTTTACTTTTTAATTTTCCCTAGTATGAACACCATGCATCTTGTGAACTTTAATTCTCACAACGAAAGGGAATTAATTACTCTCCAATAGGGGAATCAAGATATGTTTCCATCATTGGATATTCATGACCTCATTCACTTGGCAAGAGTGATGGCAATCAGAAAGTGGGCTCCACCATCTCTACTAAATTCTGTTCTGCATCATTCACGTAGTACCAATAATCTCCACCTTAGGCATACAATTTATGTTTGATTTTTTACTTTTTAAACATTTTTCCTAGCATTAGCGGAATGCATCTTGTGAACTTTAAATCTTACAACGAATGGGAACCAATTACTCTCTAATGGGGATCAAGAAATGTTTCCATCATGGCATATTCATAACCTGATTCATTTGGCAAAAAGTGGTGGCAATAAGGTGCTCCACTGCCTCTGCTAAATTCTGTTCTGTAGGTTATGGTTGTAAATCATGCCACTGTTTACAACTAGTCTGACAATGACATGGCTGCTAGATTCTACCTCTTAATTTATGTCTAAGACAGTCGATAAGTAATAACAAAGAGCTGAGTTGAACTCATGATTTGTGCAGAAAAACAATAACTGAGCTTTTGCTATGACATTGTTATAATTATTCATGGTAATAAAATTTGATCAACTGCATTACTATGATTTCTTGGAATTCTGGAAGGTGCAATGTTTATTGATCTTTGCTTTATTCAAGACTTTGCTCTGAATCTTGTGAACTAACTAGCAGGATGATAAGGTTTTGGAAGAGGCATATGCTTCTAGTGGTAGCAAACAGCTTCCAGGTTATTCAGGGCCAAGGAAGAGCAAGCGATCAAAGCGGAAGCGTGCTGTATAAGTGTCATGTATATCATTCATTGCGGTGTAGTTTTCTGGTGAGTCCTGTATATCTCAATTGACTGTATCTAAATTAATATATAGCAGCCATTTTTATCTTGGCTTATTCATTTTAGTGCAAACCACAAACCAGGAAATTCAACTAGAAATCCCATTCCCAGTTTCAAAAGAAGGGGAGAAGAGTAGAAGAAACCTTATTATTCATGGTATCAGAATAGATTTTTGATCTCGGAGCATTTGTTGCATTCTGCTCCAATAATTCTGGAATTCTTATAGATTTTAGTTTCCTAAAGGATAAGGATGTTTTGTTTGGAGGCCTGTCATGCAAGCAATCTGGGTTGGTGGACTCTATAGATGGCCCCACTTTAGAGTCATCCATTTGTTCTTGTCTGCTCACCCCATACTATATATTGGACTTTTCCAGTGACTATGGTGGCCATCTGAATCTTTCAATTTTAAATGAAAGCAAAAAGAAAGAAAGAAATAAAGAGGGCAGAAATAGCAGTCCCTTGCGCTGGAACTTGGTGGGTGAAGAAGGGTGATCAAGCCGGTTTAACATGGAACCCCTTCATCCTGCTACCTCATCTGTTTTGTAAGAAAATATATCAAAATGACGCTTGAATGTCCTTGATAGTGTAGCGTCCTTCCCAATACCAAAAGCCATGATCAGATAACAATGACTAATGTAGCATGAAGTTATGCCAAGGCTTCCAGCATGTTTGCTAAACAGAGAACATAGTTATGTGATTGTGTCAGGGTAAGAGAGATACTAGCGAAGTTTCTTATGCTCTCCTTCCTGTGGAAAAACTGGGAAAAAGAACGAAGTTTCATTTCATGTTGTATTTGATATGGTAGTAGAAACTTAAGCAATACTGTTCATTTAGAACTGCTGAAGTTTTTATAGTGGTGCAATGGTCCAATAATTATGTTAATATTAAGATAGAGAAATTGTTGAAATGGCTCGTCAATCAAAATGTTTTGACAAAAAAAATTAAAATTAGAAAGTGTGATATGCTTGAATATTCTTTGCAAAACTTAAGAAAGGAAGAATATATTAATTGTCCATTGAGATCTCTCAAGTCTCAACCACCTTTGTGCATTTTTTTTGGTATTTTCGTGCAAGAAGTTGACTATTCTTTTTTTTTCTTCCCCTTCAGAACTTTTATGTTTTAATTATATTACCAGCGATTTGTACATGCGAACCATGGCTGCTTAGTTTGACACCAAAAGAATGTTGCTAGAAGTTACAGGTAGAAACAGGAAGTTTATCATTTGAGGATTTACTGAATTTGAACGTTCAAATTAAACTAGAAAATGATCTTCCTGTATGGGGCGGGGCCACTGTTCTGACCACCCTTTTTTTTTTTGAGAAAGGGTAAAGTAACTTTATTAAAACTGATCAAGAGATTACAACTGCAGCCCCACAAAAGGAGCCGAACACACCAGAACAAAGCTGAGCAAACTTCTAGATCTCATCTGAGCTCCCAGAACCGAGGTCTGGAGACCTTTAGCAGCTGCAACCCAAGAGACCAGTTTGCCAAAAGTGAGAGATTAAACAGTCTGAATCTTTAGCTTTAATGCTTTATTATAGAAGATCCTTCTATTTCTTTCAGACCAGATGGTACTAATCACTGCTGCAGGAATGGCACTCCAAAACACTTTTAGCCAGCTTGGATAAACCTTGTAGATCCCAAATCCATAGCAGATCCATAACAGAATTAGGCATGACCCAATTAAGATCCAAGGCAGAGAAAATGCCCTCAAATAAGAAACAAAGCAATGAATGAACAGGTGGCTGCTATCCTCTTCAGCTTGACCACACAACACACACAGCGGATCCTGAATCTGTAATCCTCTTCTTATCACTCTTTTTGGTAAGGCACCTATCTAGACCCGCTGCCCAGGCCAAGGCATTTACTTTGGAAGGGGCTATTGAGTTCCAAATAGTAGCCGCCGGAACAACCAACTGATTACTTAAAATCCTATCAAAAGATTTGACAGAAAACAGCCCATCAACACTGCAATTCCAGCTCCATAGTGTCCTCATCCAATAGGTCTAGGGATTGCCTTGACAACAGCTCCAACAGCTCTGAGACTAGATCAATTTTCCGGTTTTGAAAGGGTCTTCTGAACTCTGAAGGCCTCCAGGAGAATGTGTCATCTCTAACTTCATAACAGTCAGCCACTAAACTATTCTGGTTCTTAGCAATTTGGAACAGCCGGTGAAATAGCTCCGCTAAAGGCCTGTTACTACATCAGTTGTCCTTTCAGAAATTCAGCCTTCGATATTACCCACATTTGGAGTCAAACCTCTGCTTAGAAGCGGTAAAGCTTCCATGACTTTCTTCCACAGAGAAGTGAGAGAACATCCCAGAGAAAACAATTGGGTAGAAGTTACCCAATCACCACTATCAGTCTCATATTTAGCCGCAATTAGCTTCCTTCACCAAATTGTCTTTTTCTTTTTCAAATCTCCGGATCCACTTTCCCAAGAGAGAAACGTTAAATAACTTTATAGTTTTCCAACCCCAAGGTCTCATTTTCCTTGGGAGTACAAACTTGGTTCCAATTTACTAGATGTATCTTTTTTTTTCCTCCCACCCTTTCCAAAGGAAGTCACTCTGTAACTTTTCAATTCTGTGAGCTACTTTAGCCAGGATTGGAAACAAAGAAAGGGAAATAGGAGGGAAGATCGGACAGGGAGCTCTATAGAAATATATGTATACCGGTCAGTTCGGTTAACTGTCGGTTTTCTATATTGGTTAACCGAAATTGAACTGGTATCTTCAGTTTTTTAAAAACACCGAACTGAAACCAAACTGACCGGTTCGGTTAACTGATTTTTCGATTCGGTTTCGGTCAGTTTGCTTTATTGTTTTTTTTTTTGCTCAGCCATGGGGCTACACAGTTGGGGGAAGCCCATTCCACAATAGATGTCAACAGGTCGGGTTCAGCACAGGTGTGACTCAATCCTAATCCGCACTGACCTGGTTTGAAAAAACATGATTTTTGATAGGGCTGTTCATAAGTCGGGTTGGGTTGGTTTGACTCAACCCATGAAGGGTTGGTTTGGGTCGATTTGGTTTGTTTGGCATTGTTTGTGAACAACCCTAAATGTTGTGTAAATTTTCCTACTCAAAAAAGGAAAACAATCTTAAAGACAAAAGTAATTCCCATTTAACTAATGTTTTATTGTTCTTTAATGTTAAAAATAAGTAACTAACTAAAAAGAAGAAACTAGGATAGGGATTATTTAGTTAGAAAAAGACTAGGAAATCAAAAACTAACTTGGTTCAGTTTCGGTTTTTATACATAAAAATCGAAACCGAATCGAATTATTGGTTTATCCCTCTTCACAACCCTAAACCAACCGGTGGTGAAGAAAAACTGATCAAATCGGGTTGGGTTGGGCCGGTTTGGCATTATTTGTGACAACCCTAATTTTTGAACCTAACTCGACCCTATAGGGTTTAACCTGATTCCAACCCGACTTGACCCATATAATTTTAAATGTATTAAATGTATTTTTTAACACATTTTGAAAACCTAAAATACATTAATTTAAATAAGAAAATTGTTGTATAGATTCTAAGGTGTTTTTTTTCATTTAAAAAAAGAAGAAAATCAAAATCAACATATACTTAAATTCTAAACTTTAAGCCTATAAAGTTTGAAGTCAAAAAAATTGCAAGAATACTTGGCATTTATGCAAAGAATCAAAACCCGAACTCGGTGGGGGTGGGTCAGCCAAAACCCTAACCCAACCCTAAACCAAATATACTTGACCCTAACCTGACCCTATAGGGTCAGGTCAAACCGAGTTTACCATTTAACCCTAGCCATTGACATCCCTTTTCCACTCCCTCAACCCACCCTCCCCAACCCTGGTAGCATTTTTTGTTTGTTGGGTTAAAATTAAAACTTTTATTGGAGTTATGGAAACCATGTTAAAAAAATGAGTTTAGTCATGGTTTTTAAAAATGACCCGGAGACTGAACCAGTCAAGGGTTTGGTTAGTGGGTTGAACGGTTTGACCGTTCTGTAGAGAGGTTGATTCACAACTTTACAACTGTGCTCATACCCAGCTTAGTGGAACTTGAGTAATGCTGTTGATCATGGTTTTTAAAACCATATTGGACCGGAAAAAGTGGTCAGGTGATCAATTTCGTTTCACCCCAAAACTGTTATTTTGCCCAAAACCATTGATTTGGTCAGTAAATTGCTGGTTTAGGCGATCAAATCATTTGAACCATCCAACGATTTAACCGTTTTTTTAAATTTTTTATTTCTTATTTTTTGTCAAAATGGGTTGTCTGTTCGATTCAAATGGTCGGACCGTTCGGCCTGAGAACTGAACCCCTGACCAATTCGTTTTTAAAAACCTTGCTGCTGACTAAAAAGGAGTCTGGATCTCCTACCAACAAAAGTTACAAAACACATTCCAACCCCCATTATCAACATGATCCAACAATGCACATCTCATTCATAGCGGGTCTCACTTTTATGGTGGGTCCACATGGTTCTTCGTTCAATGTATCAATTAGCGTGAAATTCAAGGGTTGATATTCACTATTCTCACTTTGATAGAGGCCTAGAGGGAACACCTCTAACGAATTACAACAATCTGTCCTGCTAAACAAAGCTAGAAAAACGATTATTAACATCCAACGATCCATCAATCTTAATAAGACCAGGAATCCAAGGATCAACCCTTTCAATCTTATACCAATATGATTTCACACCACATCTCATATATATGGCGGATCCCACTTTTATGGTGAGTCTCAGTCTCATGGTAAGTGTGTGGTGTTAAATCAAGTTGGTAGAGGGTTGGAATGTGTTTTATGGCAGAATATCCCAACTTGTGCAAATGCCAATCACCATAGATCAATTGTTGAATGCATTACTTTCTTTTCTTTTACTCTCCTTTTATTTTTTTTTTCTTTATTGTTTGGACGGGAGAGGAATTTGTGGGTTGTTTAGCTAGGAAGCAGCATCAGCGTCAATTGAAGCCGATTTCAACTATTCAACATGTCTTTTATCTCCTTTATTACTACATCAAGACCATGTGCCAATTAACTTCTCCAGCTATCATCCATTTCTTGATTTTGGTATTGGTTCTTGCCACATGCTCGGCAAGTGGTTAAGGCATCAATTGTATTTATAAATACTCTCTTGTACCAATAAGAAATAATAACAAAGTTTCTTTCTCATCACAAGTTGCGTTGAGCTTTACACTTACTCATCACAACCCTCTCTCATCGCATCTCTATAATTTTGTTATGGTATCAGAGCCATCAGTCTAATCCACCGTTGCATCTTGGTCTCTCCAATAACGCCAATGACTCTGTTATTCTTCATATCACAAGAAGATGGCTATTAGAAGTTATGCGTGTAGAAATGCGGACATCGAAGAGCAATGATGGATGCTACATCTCTATACTATCTTGGCACCTCTGACAATCCTGTCATGGTGTTGGTCACCACTCTACGGAACACTGACAGTTATCAGACTTGGAAAAGAGCCATGACGGATGCTCTTTAGGCAAAAAATAAGATTGGTTTTGTTGATGGCACAATCTTGAAGTCAGATCAAACAAAACCAAAGAATTACATGACAGCGTTGCTTACATGGATGATTTTCGTGCAATCTAGTTAGATATTGAAGAGAGATTCTCATAGGGAAATGACCCCTACATCTTTCATTTAAAACAGCAATTAGCTATGCTCTTTGGGCAAAAAATAAGATCGGTTTTGTTAATGGCACAATCTTGAAGCTAGATCAAACAAAACCAACAAAGCTTTTTGCCTGGAAGAAATGTAATTCAATGGTCATATCCTGGATTTACAATGCCTTGACTAGAGAATTACATGGCAACGTTGCTTACATGGATGATTCTCGCGCAATTTGGTTAGATCTCGAAGAGAGATTCTCATAGGGAAATACTCTATTTCAATGTATTACACAAAGATGAAGGCGATCTAGGATGAACTCTCAACTTATATTCCAGCGCTAGTCTGTACTTGCTGCACCTGTGGTGTGATGAAAGATTTGATAGCAGAATGCGAAAATGACCGCATCTACCAATTTCTCATGGGTCTTAATGACCGGTTCAGTACTGTTCACTCCAACATTCTTGGAATGGAGCCACTTCCATCTGTGAACAAGGCTTATGCGAGAAACATCCGTAGGTTATTGGGTAACGGAGACCAACGATTGAAGCAACAACTTTCCATGTAACTGATCAGGCCAAAGGTGGTTCCAAGAACGCCAAAGATCGACCAAAGCTCCATTGTGATCATTGCAAAAAGACAGGACACTGCAAAGATCGCTGCTACGAACTTGTTGGTTATCCTCCTGGTTGGGATGCAAAGGGAAGATCTGGCATGAACCCACCACCTATCAACAAGCCAACCAACATACATGTTGGTGTAATGCTATGGTAGTTGAACTTGCCACTCTTGAAGCTACTAAAACTTGGTCTCTAACAGATCTTCCTCCTAGAAAAAAGCCTATTGGCTGTAAATGGGTCTACAAAATTAAGACCAATCCTGATGGTGGTATAGAGCACTACAAAGCATGCCTTGTAGCCAAGGGCTATACCCAAACTGACGATGTGGCACTGAAACCTATGCACCTGTTGCTAAACTCGTCACTGTCAATTGTTTATTAGCATTAACAGCTTCACGGGATTGGCATTTGCATCAGATGGATGTAAATAATGTTTTCTTTCATGGCACTCTACATCAAAAAGTATATATGCAGCCCCCTTTAGGCCTTCTTCCTCTAGGTGACAACCGTATTTGTAAACTGAAAAAGTCAATATATGGACTGAAGCAAGCATCCAAAATTGGTTTGAAACTCTAACTCATGCACTTAAGCAAAGAGGGTTTTCTCAATCTCCTACAGATTATACTTTCTTCATGCTTCAAAAAATTGGAGGCACTTTGATTGTGTTAGCTTATGTGGATGATTTAATCATAGTTGGGGATGATCCGGTTAGTATTGACTCACTTAAAAAGTTGGGTAAATTTCTTAAACTACCCTTATGGTTTAGCTAATTGACTAAGTATACCCTTACTGTTTGACTATTGTCTAACGGTACCTCTACTGTTTCTGACAATTGACTAACTCTACCCTTGCCATTAACATCTATTAATATTCCATCAAAATAAATTCACACGTGACTGAATAATTTTTTTAAATCCACTTTTACCCTTATTGTCTTCTTCCTTTCAGTAGTGGCAAAACCGAGTTGGTCCTTAACCAGTGGTGACGACAAACCCCTCCACATCCAGCCCCTTCATTCTCTCTCCCCTTGGGCGCTGCTTGTCTCACCACGCTGAAATGACCCTAGCCCATTGCAATCACCGCCGCTTGTCTCACCGCCATCTACACATACTTCATTGGCATGTGGGTATATGGCATGGTGTGGAAGAGCAGCAATGGTGGAATCTTCCGATTGGAGATGAGGACAGTGGTGGCAATTTAGGGGGTGAGCGCATCCATGGAAAGCCTCTGAATGTTGATCACATTGCCTCTTGACATGAGCCTATAGGTTTTGGATGTAGGGGAGAACAATGATATGCAACAACAAAATCCACGGGGATTTCTAGTAAGGGAGGTTCCAAGCGGAGGAAGAGAGGGAATAGTGTACCCAACTCGGTTGAGGTTGATCTCGGTGACTCGGCTGATGCCGGTGACTATGCGATCGCATCTAAACCCACAAGTAAACCACTCACCATTTCTCTATCGAGAAAGTTGTTTCTTTGTTCTTCGTTGGTTCTGGCATGGGCAAAATCTGGCGCCTTCGCCGTGCACCGTAAGTCTACTTTTGGCAACTCACACATCTCCTCTACTCCTTTAGCAAGCCTAGATCCCAAAAGGAACCCAAATCTGAGTATCTCTCAAATTCGGCAAGCCCAGATCCCATAAGGAACCCATATCTGAGAAGTACTCAGATTTAAGATCTGGTTGTCATCTGTTGTTTTGATGTAGGTACTCTTCAACACAAGTATGCTCCAGTGAGGAAGTTGTTACCGCCGCTGATTCGAGTTGCAGCGGCGATGGCGAAAATGGGAGAAAGAAAAGGAAAAAGAAGAAGAGGAAGAACGAGGGAGAAAGGAAGTTGCTACCGCCACTGGTTCGAGTTGCAGCGGCGGTGGCGGAACAGGGGAGAAAGAAAAAGAAGAAGAGGAAGGAGGGAGAAAGGAAGTTGCTACTAGGGGTGTAAACAGTATTTGAGTATCCAATTTCGAATTCGATATCCGATGTAAATGAATCGAATTTGGATTATTCGAATAATTTAATGGTCAAATTTGAATTAAGTTTTAATACCAATTAACTTATCAAATCGAATTCGAATATAGGTTGATTCGATTTGATAAATATTTGAGTTTGATTAAATATAAATATAATATATATTATAATATAAAATACATATAAATATATTGTAATATAAGATTTTGTGTCTTATACATTTAATACTCTTATACCTTTTCAAAAAATTGACAAAAACCAATAAATGTACAACAGTCAATTTGATTTTTTATATTATTTTTTTTCATCAAGACATGCATAGCCCCTTTGTCTTCATTGAGCCTCTCCCCACAGCTCTTTCACTTTTACAAACTCTTCTTCTCCCCTTCTCCCCACAACCCATTTGTCTTAATCGAAACATGCATAACTCCTTTTCATGGTCGTGTTTCTCCCCATCTCCGTCTCATCTCCCTCCCCCCTGGTCATGGTTGTGTTATCATAACTTGCAATCAGAGATTCAGAGGTAGAAGAAAAAAAGGAAAGAGCATCGGATTTCGTCGAAGACAAATGAGCTTCATGGCGTTCTTCACTTCTTCTAACTTCTTCCATTCAAATCTCAGCTTTCTCTGTTACTTCTTTATATATCTTTTTTATTTTTAGATTTTTTAGGTGTTTTTTGCTATTATTTTCTTCTTATTCTAGTCTTTTGAGGCATTTTCTTTTTTGCTCACAGGCCAAAGGGGTTTCTTCTTGTGTAATCTAATTTCTAGATTTAGGTTTTTTAAAATTTATAGAATCAGTCGAATTCGAATCGATTCGAATATTCGATAATTTATTCAAAATCGAATTCTGTTGGAATTTCTGAATATTTGACGGATTTTGAATCGAATTCGAATTAGTTATTTTGTAATCGGAATCGAATTCGAACATGGCCTGATTCGATTCGAATTCGCTCCGTTTACAGACCTAGTTGCAACCGCCGCTTCAACTCGAACTAGCGGCGGTGGCGAAACAAGGGAGAAAGAAAAAGTAAAGAAAAAAGAAAAAGAAAAAGAGGAAGAGGAAGAGGAAGGAGGGAGAAAGGAAGTTGATACCCGGTTCGAGTTGCACGGTGGCAGTGGTGGTTGCGTATCTCGGAACAACAGCAGCAGTATAAGGAAACCCTAATCTTTGAATTTCATTAAGGGTAAAATAGGCATTTTAGCCCTTCTATAAATGTTTTAACGGTGATGGCAATTTTTTGAAACAATAGGGGTAGCATTAGACAATAATCAAACACTAGGGTTATACTTAGTCAATTAGCTAAACCATAAGGGTAGTTTAAGAAATTTATTCTAAAAAGTATCTCAATCATTGCTTTCCCATCAAAGACTTAGGTTCAGTCCAATATTTTCTGGGCATTGAGATTTCTCAGTCTCTGACATCTTCCTGAACCAGCGTAAGTACATGCTCAACATTCTGAAAGAGATGGGCATGCTCGGATGTCGTCCAAGCTCTTTTCTTGTGGAGCAACAACACCATCTTGGCCTAGATTCTAGCCCTCCCATACCACACCTAAATCAGTATGGACACTTAATTGGGCATCTAATATACCTCACCATCACTAGACCGGAAATCACCTATGTAGTGCATATCTTCAATCAATTTATAAGCAATCCATTACAACGACACTTGGATGATGCTATACATGTTCTACGGTATCTCAAGTCTTTACCTTAGCATGGGGTGTTTTTTTCTTCTAAACACCCCATGCTCAGTTGTTGCATGGGGTTGCTTTTATTTGGACGAGAGGAGGAATTGTGTTTGTATGGCCGGGAAAAAAGTCCAATTACATGATTGGGTTACTTACAATTTATTTGAGCTTGGTTCGTTAAATATTCAAATTCAATTTAAAGATAATAGCATTTTTTTATGGAAAAGATAATAGAATTCAAGATGAATTAGCTCAATATTCGGTTTGAATGGTTCATAATCCTAATCAAGCTTATAATAAAATAGATATTTTTTAATATATTTTTACATATAACATAAATGAATATTATTTTTTTATACTAGTTTATTTATATTACAAACACATTAATTTATAATCTAGTTACATAATATATTTTGTTTTAAAAAAATTTAGCTTGAGTAGCTAACATGTATGACTTAGTCAAGTTCGAATAAAAAACTTGAATAAAGTTTTGAGTTGAACTTGAATAGCCCAATACTTGACTCGCTGGATTACATCTGTAATTGACAAAATAAATCGATTTGATGGGATAACCCTGCAAATCCAAGCATATAAGATTTGAACTCATGTTGTTGCTTATAAACCTTTCCCGATCTCTCAAGTTTTTTACTTAGTTTTATGCCCATCCTTTTAAATTGATGCTTTGAACTATGATATGTGATGGAGTGCAATCCGGATTAAATCTTCCTTCATCAATATGTAATAGGACAAAATAACTATTTGTGCCATTTAATAAAAAAAAAACATTTTTTTATCATTTAAGCCCATATTTAGAATTCAAGTTATGAGGTTCAACAGAAAAAAATATTAATTAAAGACGAGGATAATTTGTTTTATACAATATATTAATTTTACATCTTTGTGTTATTGTGTTGTTCTTCAAATATAAATGTGTATATAATGGACCAAGTGAATACACCGGTGTTCCATAAACATAGATTTCACATGTGGCGGCTTTTGACCCAATCAAAGAGTAGCTTATTTATGGCCCTGAGTGGATGCACTTCTTATTACTATGAGATGAGCTTCATGGCAGCCCGCGCTTTTGCAACATTGAATGAGGGTATGATTGAGAGGACTGAGATCTTGATTGAGCTACTCTCACTGAGCCAGTTTTTATATAAAGTCTGAATTCTGAGTTCAGTTAAAATTTTGAAAAAATATATTTTTTATTTTTATTCGATTAAAAACTATTTTATTTATATTAAAAGATCTCAAAACTTAAAAAAATAATGAAAGATCTCACTATTACTTGAAAAAATAGAAAAATAATAAAGAATATATATTATTATATAAAATATATTTTTATTATATAATATATTATTAAATTGAGTTTAGATCAGACTTTTTTGAGAAAGCCCAGGCCCAATCAAAAAAGTCGAACCCAAACTGTACAGGCCTGAAATTCTATCCAAGCTTAACTTAGATTGGGCCGACCCACCGGACAACCTGGCCCATGAACAAATTTTATAGGGATACAACTTGAATGGGCCCAACCTCGAGTTTTTTACATGGGTTGAGCCTAAGCCAAAAACTTGTATCTAACCTAAATTCAGGCTGGACTTTGATTGAAGCCTTGGGTGGCCCAACCTCACATGGGCCAGATTAACTTTAGGAGAAGCTAAAGTCTACTAGTTGATGATGGTTGTCATTTGTCAAGAAGGGCATGCATTAAGCCCCGTCAAATGGGGAATTGCTTATAAATTCTATAAAACCGTGAGAAAAGCAATTAGATATGGTCCACAGAAAGAAGACGGCCACGAACAAGCAATTCATGATATCCATAAAAAAAAAAAAACACTTGTGCTCTAATTGTCAAAAGAAAAAAAATCAATTTATGTTCATTAGTTGTTTACCTATTCAAGACCTAGTTTACGTGCTGTGATTCTTTATGTGAATAATAGACTACATTTTTTTTTTTTGGGTATTCTGTGCCCTGGCACCACCATTAATAACTTCCCCCTTCACCCCTTTTCCCCCAAAGTGCTGGTTACAGGATTCAATTTCGTGTTAAAACTAGAATAAACCCGCCAATACACCAACCAGCCAGCCCTCAGTTGATAACTACATAATTTTTTATTTTTTATTCTATGTCATTTTTTAAACAATCAATGAGATGCACGTTCTCATCACTTAAATAATCTCTTCTCCTAAAATTTCTCCTAAACTACCTCCCCCACTTTCTCCAAAATTATCTCTAATTCCTATTTATCCTCTCCCCTACTTTTTATCTATATCTATCTACAGAAAGTTTAGATATAATTAAAAATAATTTAATATATTACAAGGTTAATAATGAAATTGTATAATAATAGTATAAATTATGATTTTATGGATAATTAAATTCAATAAATAATTAATATTTTAAATTTTAAATATTTCACATATTATTTGAGTATTTAAATAACAAAATATTTAACATAACTAGATTTTAAATAGTTAAAATAAAGAAATTATGTAATAAATTAAAAAAAATCTAAAAAGTATAAAATGATTATAACATAATATTGAAATTAATAATAATTTAATATTTTTACATAATATTGTAAATAACTAATTTCACCTATATCAACTTGTAATTCGAGAAAATAACTTTCAAAAAATTAATATTTACTATTAATAATTTTAAACTCTTAATATGTATTTATTAAATAATTATATATACTAAAATTAATATTTATTGTATTTCAATAATTATTTATTGTTTTTTTTTGTGATAAATGTATTTTCAATGATTATGTATAAATTTATTTTGTTTTGTTATTTAACAAAAAACTTTCAATAATAATTATAGATTAAACTACTACTATTATTGAATTTTTTAAATTTAATTTACTGTACATATTTTATTTATTTTATTTTTGTTATAACTTATTGATTAGTTAATATTTATTAAAGATTAAACTATTATTTGAGATTATACTACTTATTGACGAAGTTAATATATTTTTAGTACTTATTGTATTTTTGCAATTATTTTATTTTTTCATTATCAATATTGATGAAGGAAGATTTGGCCCGACCTCGCAAATCACGCCACGTGGCAAAAAACAAGTAGCTCGGCGCTTAAAACAGCGTACCGAGGGTACAAACACCAAAGGGAAGAGACCAGCGGTCCGAACTCCCTACAAAGTGCCCGAACTCCCTACTTAGAGCTCGAACTCCTAGCAAAGAGCCCGAACTCCCTGCAAGGTGCCTGAACTCCCTACTTAGTGCTCGAACTCCCTACGAGGAGACCGAACTCTCCCTTTGGCCCCGAGTCGCACAAAGCAGAGACCCGAACTGGCCCGTCCTATGACAGTTCGGGGCCCCCCTTATCCGAACTCAAGACTTCGCCTCACGCACCGCTCCGGGCACTTCGCTTCCAGAGCATTGAACTGGACGAACCACACCGTACCTGACACCGAAGGAGTCCGTATCCAGGGGCGGCGCACCTGACTGACTTGGGATCTGACGCCTGACGGCCGCATTTCAAATGGCCACCTGCCACCGTCACCAGTCACCGCTACCTCCAGTTATAGAGACGGATCCGACAAAAAGAGCAGTGACGGTTCTGCCCCAGCAGAGGCGATGACGCCCGAACTGGCAGAAGCACGAAAATACTCATTCCCGACCTGACAGGAGTCTAGGAGTGAGTGCGCGGGGTGGTTATAAAAGGCTCTCCACCCCCAAAGAGGAGGTATGCAAACTTTGCGCTATCTGGTTTTACCTTGCCTTTGAAGGATTCTAACTTAAGCTTCGGAGCCTTTACACCGGGTTCCCCCCGGATCTTCCTCATCTCCTCCGTTTCAGGTTCTCTACTACTCAGTTCAGAGGCAAGGTCGTTGACCGCTAAGACCGGCCGAATTGCGCATCATCAATTGGCGCCGTCTATGGGAACGCTTCAAAAAAGCCTCCCTCCAAACTCTCATACCCCCTTTTCTTCTTCAAAAAACCCAACACTCATGGCCTCTTTCAGCAACGCCGGACGTGGCACGGAGACAAACACCACCTGGGAACAACTTCAAGTTCCCGTGGTGTGCGTTGGACAGTTCACCATCCCCCTTTCGGTGGATGGAATCCCCAGCTTGAATGCGCCACAAGCAGTGGCACCCATAAACCTTCCTGCCACAAGCATCCCCTTTCCTCCCCCTATTGAGACAACCTTTACTGAACCGACTGCCGTCCCCCTGTCAGCCAGCCAAAACCGATTGGACGACCTGATGCAGTGCATGCGAGCAATGCAAGCCCAAATGCAACAGTTCCAGCAACACCAGCTTCACCAGCACCAAGTGTTGCACAACATCTCCCAGTATCACTATCAACAGCAGTTCCCCCAACTGCCACTGAACCAACCACTACTTCCACCTCGCCACCCTGCTCCGAGACCGGTCAAGCCCTCCCCACAGGATGGACGCCCCCACCAAGGAAAGGCCTCCAGGCCCCAGAACCCCCCTAACAGCCAGGCCTCGTCCCCAGGCCGAAGAGAGAAAAAAATCATCCCCGCCTCGCAGCTCGCAGGCGGGTCGGGAACCTCGCTCGCGAGATCGGCACCTCGACGTTCCAAGCCCGAGTTCCCAGTCACGGAAAACCGATTTGGCGCCCTGGCAGCAGCAAACTACCAGCATTCCGGGCGCATCGAGCTCGGCAACACGGAGGCCAGCAGCGCCAGTACAAGGCCCACTCAACAACGAAGGTGCCGGCGAAGTCGTCGAACCGCCACCCGTGTCCTGTCAGAGCTCAGAGGCAAAGAAGAGACGAGCTCGGACGAGGTAGGAGTTGCCCCGATTCTCTCAGTTCCTTCCCCCCTCGCATCAGAACTCCTGGCGGTCCCCTTGCCCAAAGATTTCGAGCTCCCACCTCTGGACAAGTACGACGGGTCCTTCGACCCCAACAACCATGTTGACACTTTCTAGTTTCAAATGCACCTCGCCAGGGCCAGCGAATCGTGCATGTGCGTGGCCTTCACCACCACCCTCAGGGGGGTAGCCCGCACTTGGTACAGGAACCTGGCCCCCGGGTCGATAAAGTGCTGGGCTCAGTTCGTGCAGGTCTTCACCGCACACTTTGTCACCAGCAAACGGTGCCCCAGAATAGAGGAAAGCATCTTCGGAGTAGTCCAAAGGGAAGGAGAATCCATACGGGGCTACATCAAGCGATTCAATGAAGCATGCTTGCAGATACCGCGGTTGGACCCCGCGGTGCAGCTCGCGGCAGCAAAAAGAGGGGTAACGCACAAAGAATTCAAATGGCACATGGTAGCTAACCAGCCTGCAACCGTGGCCGAATTCCTCAAGCTCGCGGACAAGTTCATGAGGACAGAGGAAGAAATCAACCAACGAACCGAGGGCGGGAACGAGAAAAGAAAGAGGGAAGGTGAGCCCTCCAACCCAGTCGACAAGAAAAACCCGGCCCGAGAGCCGAAGCCGAACCAGTCGTTCCGAGCTCCCCTAGAAGTTTGGACGATTACACGCCGTTGAACACAAGGCAGACTGAGATCTTAATGACGATCAAGGACGCCCCATACGTGAAGTGGCCACCTTGCCTAAAGGGAAATCCGAACGAAAGAAATAAGAATTTGTATTGTAGTTTCCATAGAGACCATGGTCATAGTACCGAGCAGTGTAATAATCTCCGAGACGAGATAGAGGGGCTCATCCGTCACGGATACTTGAGAAACTTTGTACAGCACAACAATAATAACAATAAGGCAGGTCGACAAGGGGAGCACGAAAAGGATGCCCCCAAATCTAGCAGCAGACCTGCCGAACCGTTGCAGCGACAACCTCCGGAAGAGAGGCCAGTTCGGGGAACCATCCATGTAATTGTGGGAGGTTCGGTGGTAGCAGGGTGTACCTCGGCAGCAGCCCGGACTTCAGTTCGCGAAGCGGCCCTCGAGGAATGGAACCCCCCAAAGAGACCAAAAACTGAAGAACCAATCTTCTTCACGGAGGACGACGCGCGAGGGGTCCACTACCCCCACGATGACGCGCTTGTCATTAAACTAAGGATCAGCGACTTCGAGGTCAGACGCGTACTCGTAGATTCGGGCAGCTCGGCGGACATCCTCTTTAAATCAGCATTTGACCAGCTACAGTTACAGAGGAGCGAACTAAAGCCCGCGAACACTCCCCTGGTGGGTTTCAGCGGAGAGGAAGTCAGGCCCCTCGGAAAAATAACAGTACCTGCGGAAGTCGGCACATGGCCTTGTGTGGTCAGACTCAACCATGATTTCCTGGTGGTCGCGACCCCCTCCCCATACAATGCCATAATAGGGCGGCCGATCACGTATATCCTACGGGCAGTGATCTCCAACTACTATTTGGCCATGAAGTTCCCTACGGACTTTGGTGTGGGGGTAGCACAGGGCGACCAGCTCGAGTCCCGCAAGTGTTATGTTGCCGCCCTGAAGGGAAAAACCAAGGCATCCGACGACCTCGAACTGGAGCGGCCTGCGGAGCAAGGCGAGGAATGAGCTTCGCCCACAGAGGAAACAGTCGCAATCCCGACTTCGGCTACGGACCCAGCTCGCACACTCCAGATCGATGCTTCCGTCGAGGAGCCCCTATGAACCGAAGTGGTGAGTTTTTTACTTCAAAATTTAGATATTTTTGCATGGTCTGCGGCCGATATGCCCGGTATTAACCCTGGCCTTATAACTCACAAACTTAACACTGACCCTGTAGTCAGACCCGTTAGACAGAAGAAACACAACTTATTCCCATAACGCTGGAGGGCGGTCGACGAGGTGGTCGAGAAGCTCCTCGCAACAGACTTCATAAGGGAAGTCCATTACTCGAGCTGGGTGGCCAACCCTGTGCTGGTAAAAAAGGCGAACGACAAGTGGCACATGTGCGTCGACTACACCGACCTGAACCGAGCTTGCCCGAAAGATTGCTTCCCCCTCCCTAGAATTGACCGCCTAGTGGACGCAACCTCGGGACATGAGTTTCTAAGCTTCCTGGACGCCTACTCAGGCTACAACCAAATCCGGATGGACCAGTCCGATGAGGAAAAAACCAGCTTCATAACCGAGTTCGGCCTGTACTGTTACAAGGTCATGCCCTTCGGATTAAAAAATGCCGGGGCGACCTTCCAAAGACTTGTAAATAGGCTGTTTCGGCCCCTAATTGGCACGAAGATAGAGTGTTATGTAGACGACATGGTCGTCAAGACACAGTTTTCACAAGAATTAATACAAGACTTAGATTCTGTCTTCCGAATCTTGCGTCAGTTTAGCATGAAATTGAACCCCAACAAATGTGTCTTTGGCATCACCTCGGGCAAATTCCTAGGCTACATTGTCAATCGGCGCGGTATTGAGGCCAACCCGAACAGGATAAAAGCCATCCTAGATATGAGACCACCTCGGAAAGTAAAAGAAGTTCAGAGGCTAAACGGCCGCATAGCCGCTCTGAGCCGCTTCATGTCCAAATCAGTAGACCGCTGCCTACCTTTCTTCAAAGCAATCAAAGGCAAAGGGTTCGAGTGGACCCAAGACTGCTAGCTCGCATTTGACGAGCTAAAAGGTTACCTCGCTAGTGTGCCAACCTTAGCCCGGCCCGAGGAGGGCGAGGTCTTAGAACTGTACCTCTCGGCAAGCGACGAGGTGGTCAGTTCGGTACTAATAAAAGAAATAGACTAGGTCCAGCGACCCATATACTATGTTAGTAAAATTTTGCAGGGAGCAGAGATAAGGTACCCGCAGATAGAAAAACTAGCGTACGCACTGGTGATAGCAGCTCGTAAACTCCGCCCGTACTTCCAAGCTCACACCGTCATCGTCCTGACCGACAAACCTCTGAGACAAGTTTTACTCAAACCCGAGGTTTTCGGTCGACTGGCGAAATGGGCCATCGAACTCAGCGAGTACGACCTCCAGTACAAGCCAAGAACTGCTATTAAGGCCCAAGCTTTGGCAGATTTTATCGCCGAATGCACGTTTAGCCTCGATGCCCATGAGCCGGTCGAGCCCGAGATCCCCAGCTCGGGCGAGCTTGGAGCTCCCGAGCCATCTACGTGAAGTAGCAGCCAGTGTAGCATCTCTCCTGGTTAGACCAAACGTGAACTAGGATGAGGAGCCCTGGATCCTTCACGTAGATGGCTCCTTGAACCAGCAGGGCAGCGGGGTTGGAATAGTGCTACGCGGCCCGAACGGAACAAAGTTGGAATACGCACTACGCTTTGAGTTCACGGCATCCAACAATGAGGTGGAGTACGAGGCACTGATAGCCGGGCTGAACCTAGCGCACAAGGTCGGAGCAAAGCACGTAGTTATCTGCAGCGATTTCCAGCTCGTGGTCAACCAAGTTACAGGAGAGTACGAAGCACGCGAGCTCACTATGATTGCATACTTGGCAAAAGTAAAGGAGGCCCTGCTCAACTTCCAGTCACACTTCATCAAACAAATCCCGAGGTCAGAGAACACTGAGGCCGACACCCTGTCCCAACTAGCCAGCACGAGCCACAATGACATGAGAACCGTGTACATAGAAGACTTACCTCGGCCAGGCATTCTCGGTGGGGCAGAAGAGGTCGCTCCCGTCTCTGAAGCAGAGCCGAGCTGGATCGACCCACTCGCGAGCTTCCTGCTAGACGGAACCCTCCCTGGGGACCGCAATGCAGCCAAGAGGGTGTAGTTGCCTGGCAGCCAAATACGTCATAATAGACGAACGGTTGTACCGACGATCCTACATGCTCCCCTACCTACGATGCTTGCGCCCTGCCGAAGTCGAGCTCGTACTCCGCGACACTCATGAAGGCTTGTGCGGCGGACACCTGGGGGGCAGAGCCCTCGCTCAAAAGGCACTTCGACAAGGATACTACTGGCCAATGATGAAGACAGAGGCCATCAAGCTCGTCAGAAAATGCGACAAGTGTTAGAAGCATGCCAATATCCACCATCAGCCTGCTGCCGACCTCAAGTACCTCACCAGTCCATGGCCCTTCGCCCAATGGGGCATCGACCTTCTGGGGCCATTCCCACCAGCGATAGGCGGGAGAAAATTCGTAGTGGTGGCAGTAGATTAATTCACAAAGTGGATAGAAGTTGAACCTTTGGCAACAGTTATAGCCCGAAGCATACAGAACTTCTTTTGGAAGAACATAGTATGTCGCTTCGGGCTACCTCGGGTACTGATCTCCGACAACGGCAAAAAGTTCGAGGATATCAAGTTCCAAGAATGGTGCCAAAGTATGGGAATTAGTCAGAACTTCACGTCGGTCGCACACCCGCAAGCAAATGGCCAAACAAAAGTAATGAACAGAGCCATCCTCCGCGGACTGAAAGCACGACTAGACCGCGCTAAAGGGTTGTGGGTGGACGAGCTACCAAGTGTTCTATGGGCTCCCCGAACCACGGAAAAAACCGCCACAGGAGAGACCCCCTTTAACCTCGCCTACGGCACCGAGGTGGTAATCCCGGCGGAAATTGAAGTACCTACGCTGCGACTAGAAGCATACGATGAGCAGACAAACGAAGACGAGTTACGCACCAACCTCGACCTACTGGACGAGGTGAGAGACCTCGCGCACATCCGAACTGCGGCCTACCAGCAAAAGGTAGCTCGGTACTATAACGCGCGAGTAAAGAAGAGGAACTTCTGCGTCGGTGACCTGGTTCTCCGTAAGGTCATGGTACCCGAACCCGGCGTTGGAAAACTCAGACCAAATTGGGAAGGACCCTACAGAGTAAAGAAAGCACTCGGGGGGGCATACGAGCTCGAAACCCTAGAGGGAAAACAAGTACCCCGAGCATGGAACATTGTCAACCTAACGCGATACTACCTATAGACCGCCAAGCAAAGTGGATAAAATCACCACCAAAGCCTACGGGCTAGGATGCCAAGCTAACGAAGGAACCTCGGCACAAGCAAGCAAAGAAAACAGGCTGCGCGAGTGCGGTAACCCGGGCAGAAAATAGACCGGACGTATAGTTAGTTTGGCAAATACGTTTAGTTCGGCAAATATGCTCAGTTCGGGAGAAAGAATAACCAGCACTTAAACAAAAGTCATTCCATTCCAAAGGTAGGGTAGTACAAAAAAAAAAAATTTACAAGCCCGGAACTATTTCTTCATCATCAGAAGGCACTTCGACAAAACCCGAAGGCCCCGCCTCGCCCTCGGAGTCTGGCTCGGCGTCAGCAACATTAGCCATCTCCTGAGTTATGCGCGAGTGGATATGGCGCTAACATCGAGCTCGGGGTACGTATTCCGGATCATCCACCGGCTTAGTTTAAAACCCCTCCTATATGAATCCACCATCAGATCATCAAAACCCGGCGAAGCGATGTACTCATCGACAACCTTCTTCTTGGCATCTTCGATACCTTGAGAAAAGATCTGCGTCCTCTCCCTGATGTCCTCCTGAAGATACTCGACTTGATGTTGCAGATCCAGCCTCAAGTCCGCCATATGCTTCACCACCACTCCCATGGCCTCGGCATCTCTCTGAGACCTCGCCTGCCTGATCCGGGAAAAACGAGCAGTCTCTTCAGTAGCACGAGCAGCCTCCTCGGCAGCATGACGAGCCTCTTCAGCAGCTCGCGCCTGCCTCAAGCTCCTCTCCACCTGAGTCGCCAAGGCGTGAATAGAAGAATATAGTTGTTCATGTCTTATTAAGGGCAAAATTGGCATTTTTATTTTATTTTGATTAAATTTATTTAAATTAACATTACGATCAATAGTGTCATGTATTGGAAGATTGATTAAATTATAAGGGGTATTTTAATAAATGATCCATTCTATTATTTAACTTTTGCTTAATAAATCCTGTGCACGGTCCCCGCTGGTTTACCTTAATCCATGGTTTTTTTTTTAAACAATGCTAACATTTTTACAAATTTTGATTTTGGGTAAGTTATAAACAAGGTTCAAAGTATCGACACGTATCGGTAGATACGTATCATTCCGGGACCCCTCCGATACGCCCCTATAGTGGGTGTATCGGGGGTCTGACTGGTTTAGGGGGTGGAGGAGACCTAAAGCGACCCCCCTGAACCAGTTTTAGAAAAAAATAAAACTAAAAAAAAACAGTATCGATTCGCCCAATACGCCTATACCAGCGTATCGGACATATCGATATTTTGAACCTTGGTTATAAAGACCCCCTATACTATGTGATCGGTGATAATTATGTTTTTGAATTTTTTGTCTTTGAGCTTTCATTTACAATATAAACCCATGAACTTTTCTTATTTTATTTTCCTTTATCATTTTTATTTGACTCATATAGAAAAACAAGTTTCTTTAGGTTTTGTTTGATTCGAAGGAAAATGTAAGAAAAGGAAGCGAAAGGCATGAAAACCTATATAAGGTTTGTAAAGGGTTACCTACCTTTCCCTCCATTTTCCTTCAAGCCTAACATAACCTAAATTCTTATTTCATTTCACTAATATGTTTATCCATCAAAGAACCAAGAAAACCAAATAATACGATAAGTTTATATATGTTAGAAACAAACCTCTACCATTACATTTGAAGCAGCTATAAAACATGCGTGGATATATAGAGCAATTGGGATTGCTTCAATATTATATTTAGAAAAATAATCTAATCACAAAATGTTCAAATAAATGAGAAAGGGTAATTTGTGATTTTAAAGAGTTCAAAACATTTGAATCAGATTTTTTTTTGACGAAACTCTAATGGAGGAGGGTATTTATTACATGGTGAAAGTTCAAGGGGATATTTATTAAAGTTGAAAGTTCAGGGGTAATTTTCACTAACACCAGTGGGTCTTTTCAATTTATCCTTTGATTTTTTGACAAACCCCCTAGCACTATATATAAAATATAATCTAAAATAATGTATACAATTATACATATTAAAACTGTTTATAAATCACGAGGAACCGCTGACATTATACATTAAATACAATTTTATCAATAATATAACTAAGAATACTGTATATAATTAAAATTGGATCAAATTTCTTAAATTATCTCTACTGTTTAGCTAATTGATAAATTGTATCTTTACTATTTATCTATTGTCTTGAATCACTCTATTATTAATGTTTTATGATATTGTGTTAAATTATAAAAGAAACGATGAAAAGTCGATTATACCTTTATGTTAAGTCTTATCCATATTTCCTCAAAATGTTGGCACCTCCTTGCCGATTCTACGTGTATCACCGTCATTGTAACCCAAAATTAACCAAATTAGAAGTCCAAGCTTTTTTTTAGGGAAATTTCCATTAGTACTCTGTATTTTGGGCTTAGTGCCATTTTGTTCCCTAAACTTTAAAGTGTAATAATTTAGTATATGAACTTTTAAAATGTAATAATTCAGTGTTGTCATTAACCAACTGTTAATCAACCATTAAGTGATATTTTAAAAAGACATAAATACTCTTTAAGTGTCATCTAATTTTCTTTATCAATCATCCAAACATTGACAAAAATTTAACAGTCTCAAACATAATACCTACATAAACATGACCCCAACATTTTTGAATGAAACAAACAAGAATTTGAGATTGTATTTTTTTTGTTAACATTTAGATGTTTGATAAAGAAAATTAAATAACAGTCATGGAGGATCTCTGTCTTTTTCAAATATCAATTAATGGTAGGTTAACATGTAATTAACTATAGGTACTGCATTGGGGTTTTTTTCCCTCGAGAGGTGTCGGAGATTTCGAAGGAATAGTGATCAGGGGAAAAAATACAGATGAACAAAGTCACTGATATCAGATAACAAAAAACAGATCATCAAAGCCGAATCGATTCAAGAGGATTTGATCCAATTTCAGCGTCAGGCAAATTTCTGAAGTCTGTAATAGTAAATTCCTGAAGTTTTCAACTGACTCCACCTTGTCGTCAACCTTCTGACGACACAAAAAACTATGTAACACCATTTACCATCTGTCGAAATATCTGCACCAGAAATCACAGAGAAGCTAAGAAACCATTTTTATGTGAACAAACGAATTAGCTAAGAAACCAATCACATACTCTTTAGTTTTCACCATGTTCAGAAACCAAGACATTCTATTCTAACACCCCATACACTCACCGCTGCACAATAGTGGGGATTTTCACTTTATCTAGATCCATGTTCTCAGACACAACATCGCTAGGACCAGGTTGTAGACCAAAGGTATAGGCTTGTAAATATCCTTGAAGAACATATTCAAGAAATTCTGCAACAAGAGAACAAGCGTGAAATTCAATGGGTGAGAGGTGTGCAAGTGCAAAGGAGGTGGGAGATGGGAGGTGTGACTAGTAGGGTTTTCAAGAGATCGTCGAAGGTAATTTGGCAATGCAAGTGCCCCTTGCCCAAATCGGAAGGCCGACGACAACGCCTCACCAACTGGACCACCGACAACACCTGCTCCGCCTCGTGGTAGAAGACGATGAACAGATTCAACCCAACTCCTCCGTTACAAACTTCATCAATCACTATTGATTGTCACTGAAATCGAAATCGAACCTATTTATAATTTTTCATCGAACTGAATGAAATATACCGTAATCCGAATAATTTCCGATCCGTTTGCAGACCGCAATCACCGCTTCATGGCCCTTAAAGAAAAACTTAGCTTCGATGATCTTCCGGTTATAGGAGGTATGGACAGAAGCGTTGGTCTCCCTATTGATCATGTTTCGCTAAAATCCGTGTCATCTCAGCTCCGATCCTTGAAGTGGCACCTGGCAACCATTATCCAACAAAGTCCTAACAAGCACAAAAAAGGTTAAGTCGCAACTGGCTGGCTCTCCATTCAGAAGCCTTATTACTGCAATGAGAAATTTTCCGAGATACTTGTTTTATTTGCAAAGAAGCCTCATTTGTTAGGTAATAAGACAATTTATTATCAGAGAGACAGAGAAGCCTAGTTCATCTGGCAAAGTCAGTTATAGAGAATTATGCGGAAGAGGGAATCGGAATTAGCGGCCAAGTTGGTTGAAGCAGATGCCGAAGAAGACCGAAGAGTATGGAATTTAAAGGAGAGAATATCGACCGTTTAACATCGCCGCCGTTTCATCAGATTTGTAATTATGGAGAATTCGGTTTGCCACTACTGAAAGGAAGAAGACGACGAAAAAGAAGACGGTAAAAAAGGAGGAGAAAAAGAAAAAAAATTGGAGAGGGAAAGGGAAAAAGGGTAATATCGGAATTAAAAATATCACGTGTGTGCGGATTTTAATGGATGTTAAGATAGGGTAAAGTTATTTAATTGTCAGAATTAATTAAGTACTGAGGGTGCAGTTTGTAAATTAGCTAAATAATAAGGATATTTTAAAAAATTTAATGATAAATGACTTAAAAACTGCTTTTAAATAATTAATCTTAATAAAAAGTTTAAAATTCCAAAATTTCACAAAACCTCATCATGATGCCGTCCGAAAGTTTCGAAATTTCAGAAAATTAAAATTCTCTTTGTTTACATGCCACAGTCCCCCCCACTCCCCCGCCGGACACAAAAAGAAAAATACATATTCTGGGTCTGGGATTTATTAATTAGTAAATCGGGCAGAGATTCGGGTCAAGAGCCAATCCGGAACCGCCCCGGATACAAGTAGGAAACAAACATTAGTATCAGATGGTTCTAGAATTCAAAAACCAAATTCCAACTTCCAGGTTCCCACCAAGAAAGAACTGATGCGCTTCCTGGAGGGAAATAAAAGTCTTTGATGGGCGATGTGTTCATTTGCTTAAAATTTGATCCTACGGTCAGGATTAACGTGTGGAATGTTCTGGAAAAACAGTCCTGAAAGCTACCTAAAAGCTATATAATAAGCGACTATCGGTCTCTAACAAATCACCCTAACCCTAGCGCAAATTTTTATATTTCTTGATTCCCATTTTTTCTTCTCTCAATCTTCTCTGTGATTAGCTTTTATCGGTTATTGCAAGAACAATGGCCGGTAAAGGTGAAGGTCCGGCTATTGGGATCGATCTCGGGACGACATACTCCTGTGTTGGAGTGTGGCAACACGATCGCGTTGAGATTATAGCCAACGACCAAGGAAATAGAACTACGCCCTCGTATGTTGGCTTTACTGATACAGAGCGTTTGATCGGAGATGCAGCCAAGAACCAGGTCGCCATGAACCCCGTGAACACCGTTTTCGGTAAGTTCCAGGATTCTATACCCTAATCTAGTGATGTTGTGTTGTCCGTTTAAGCTGAATATTTTTGTTTATATTTTGAGATCATTCTGTTCTGTTAGTATCTGCTACTTGCAGAGTAAGTCGAATGCCGCGTACACGTTTAGTGTTATGTCTTCTGTAGAATTTGTCAACAGTTTTTTAAGGGTTGAGGAATCCAGATCTGGGTTTCTGTATATGATATATTCAGATCTACTAGTTTACCTCGTGTTAATTTTCAGTGATCCGTCCAGATTTGTGCTTATTATGTGATTTTGTCCTCATAGTACGATTAGATTTTTCCCTAGGGCATCATTGTTTGTGTCTTCTGAAGTTGTTCATTGCTTCTTATGGGTTTTGCCGATGGTTTTAAGTGTTAACAATTACTGTATTTGGGTTCTATTATGGGGTCCTTATCTAGCAGATCTGTTACTTGAATGTCTTAAAAAGTACTTTGCTTATAGGGGTATAATTTTCAAAAATTTATCTTAACATCCATTAGTTCATGTGAGAATCTGGAATATTGTATTTTATGCCTTCCTAATTCAGGGAGTCGGAGATTTGGTTTTCTGATCTTCTGATTCTTTCTCTTTCAGATGCAAAGCGTTTGATCGGTAGGAGGTTTAGCGATGCTTCTGTTCAGAGCGATATTAAATTGTGGCCCTTTAAGGTGATTGCCGGCCCTGGTGACAAGCCCATGATCGTTGTCACCTACAAGGGTGAGGATAAACAGTTTGCCGCTGAGGAGATTTCATCCATGGTCCTAATGAAGATGCGCGAGATTGCCGAGGCCTACCTTGGTTCAACTGTGAAGAACGCTGTTGTCACAGTTCCTGCCTACTTTAACGACTCTCAGCGTCAGGCCACAAAGGATGCCGGCGTTATCGCTGGTCTCAATGTCATGCGTATCATCAATGAGCCTACGGCTGCAGCCATTGCTTACGGTCTTGACAAGAAAGCTGGCAGTGTTGGCGAGAAGAACGTCCTCATTTTTGACCTTGGTGGTGGAACCTTCGATGTCTCCCTTCTTACCATTGAAGAGGGTATCTTTGAGGTGAAAGCCACTGCAGGAGATACTCACCTCGGAGGCGAGGACTTTGACAACCGAATGGTGAACCACTTCGTTCAGGAGTTCAAGAGGAAGCACAAGAAGGATATCAGTGGAAACCCTAGAGCTCTGAGGAGACTCAGGACATCATGTGAGAGGGCAAAGAGGACTCTCTCGTCCACTGCCCAGACCACCATTGAAATTGATTCTTTGTATGAGGGTATCGACTTCTACTCCACCATCACCCGTGCCAGATTTGAGGAGCTCAACATGGATCTCTTCAGAAAGTGTATGGAGCCCGTTGAGAAGTGTTTGAGGGATGCTAAAATGGACAAGAGCACTGTTCACGATGCTGTTCTTGTTGGTGGGTCTACTAGGATCCCCAAGGTCCAGCAGTTGTTGCAGGACTTTTTTAACGGGAAGGAGCTATGTAAGAGCATCAACCCGGATGAAGCCGTTGCTTACGGTGCTGCTGTCCAGGCTGCTATCCTGAGTGGCGAGGGCAACGAGAAGGTCCAGGATCTTTTGCTTCTGGATGTTACTCCTCTCTCCTCTGGTCTGGAGACAGCTGGAGGTGTTATGACTGTGTTGATTCCTAGGAACACCACCATTCCTACAAAGAAGGAACAGGTGTTCTCTACCTACTCCGATAACCAGCCAGGTGTGCTGATCCAAGTATACGAGGGAGAGAGAACGAGAACAAGGGACAACAATTTGTTGGGTAAATTTGAGCTCTCCGGCATCCCACCTGCTCCCAGGGGTGTTCCTCAAATCACAGTGTGTTTTGATATTGATGCAAACGGTATCTTGAACGTCTCCGCCGAGGACAAGACCACTGGGCAGAAGAACAAAATTACAATCACCAATGACAAGGGTAGGTTGTCCAAGGAAGAGATTGAGAAGATGGTCCAGGAGGCAGAGAAGTACAAGTCTGAGGATGAGGAGCACAAGAAGAAGGTGGAGTCCAAGAATGCATTGGAGAATTATGCTTACAACATGAGGAACACAGTGAAGGATGAGAAGATTGGTGCCAAGCTTGCCCCAGCTGACAAAAAGAAGATAGAGGATGCAATTGAGCAGGCCATACAGTGGTTGGACAGCAACCAGCTAGCCGAGGCAGATGAATTCGAAGACAAGATGAAGGAGTTGGAAAGCATTTGCAACCCCATCATCGCAAAGATGTACCAGGGAGCGGGACCTGATGCAGGTGCAGGGATGGATGAAGATGGTCCTTCTGTCGGCGGAACTGGTGCTGGCCCCAAGATTGAGGAGGTTGATTAAGCGGGTGTGGTTTGGGCGGTATATTGCATACTGCGGAATTTATGGAAGTCTCTTTCTTGGTCATTCGTTTTGTTGTGTTAGGATTTTGGACTTTTGTTCTTTGCCCGTATATAATTGGGCACTACTTTTTTTGTTGGTTCATCGTCTATTATATTTACTGGTGTTATGAGGTAATTGGTTCCAAATTTCCTCCCTCTCTCTCATTTTATATAAAACGAAGTTTATCAGAAAGCACAAACCAAATCGAAGCAACAGCTCCAAACATCACTCCACAGTCCACAATTGATTTTAATTTCGGGTGGTATCTCCCCTGGCGAGTATTGTATTTATCTTGTTATGTAATCAAATTCGACGTGTCATATATAACACGCACGCCAATGAAATAAATGAGTAGGGGTTTCCATTCGAGGCATGAATTCTTAGGAGTTTACTAACGGAGCCTGGGGTGATGTATGGATTTTGTTAAATAATAGAAATATATAAGAATATACAATTATTTTATGTGTTATTTTTATAAATTTTTTATAATATAAAAATAAACATTATTAATTTTAGCTGTTTATAGAAGATATTATTTATGTTATTGAGAAGGGGGAGAGAGAGAGCCATCCCAATGGTTGTTAAATGACATTAAATAAAAAAATTAATTCAAAAAAAAGGAAAAAAATTTTAGATCACAGTTTTAGAAGTCAGGATATTCGATTTTGGTTGCTAAAGTATATTATAATGGAAGTGAAGAAGTCAGGGTATTCGTTTTTGCTCTGCTGTATCTCTTTTAGGCTTTAATCCAAATATGCAGACTGGAAAACTTTGTATTTAATATTATTTTGTATATATTTACACATATTTGCATTTATACTCCTTCCAAGCTAAGCTTCCAATTCAATTCTATATACTTCACCTAGCAGCAGGGTGAACCGACATGGCGATGGTGAGATGAGTCTCTTTGTTTGGGTAGATTTATATTATATCACGATTATCTAATCGTTCTTTCCTATGAAGTGTGAAAGGGGTAGGCTATGTGGTAATATGAGAGAGGGAGATAAACTGTCAAATCATATTTCAAATAAAATGGTTTTTTCATAGCATTTCAATTTTTATTTAAATTAGATAATAACTGATGTTTTCCCTAAAACAATATTAAGGCTCAGTTTGAAAAGAGTATAAATACAAATATACAAAATAATATAAAATATAATGTTTTATACTCTACAAATATGTACAGTACAATTTGTATTTGTACTAAGTACAAATATATAGAATATAAAACCTTGTATTATTTTGTATATATTTGTATTTATACCATATATTTATATTTATAGTCTTTCCAAACTAAGCCTGGCTTGTAGACATTTGGTTGTTGGATTGATCTTCAAAATTTTAACCTCCAATCAATCCACCCAATTTAAAGCTGTAGATTTGCATCGTTCAAAACTTTTCATGTGGTCCAGACTTTTTTATTGTGGATTCTATTATTGCTTGCTCTGGTCAAAGGGGATAAGGTTCGGGACCAACACTTGTCATAGGTCATGCCGTAAAAAACCCAAGGGAAATGAATTTGGTTGCGATTTTTCAAGTAAGAAGAATGTCCCAAGTAGCTTATTTCGTCGATTTAATTGAAAATGGTTTATATTGAGCTGAGTCAAATTATTTTTATACTATATCAGTTCGGTTGTATTCTCATGGAAAAATGTCGAGGCAGCCAATTTAGGTCAGTCTTTTAGCTCGTCCTTACATCTTGTTCGTCCAAACGTGAGTTAATGCTTAGTGGTTTTTGGTAGGGTGACAAAAGGGTGGATTGGGTTGGGTGTGGATTGAGTACCAATCCACCCATATTGATTCAATATCCCATTTGTCACCCATGTCTGTGGGTCAAAGTGGGTCACAACCCTCTCTGACCCTGACCCACCCTAATCCACACATTTGACCCTTTAATTTAAAGTAGTTTTTTTTTTTTTATTTTCTCTATTTTAATTGCATAAAAACATAGAATAAACGAATATAAAAAGTTTCAATTTTTCAAATAAAAATAAAAACCTATAAACACACAAAAAATGGTAAATAATATATATTTCATGTAAAACACCAGAATTGCAAAAAAAATACAGGAAATTATAAAAAAAATCAGAAAATATAAAAATTTGCAAAAAAATACAGAAAAATGTAAATACACAAACATATATATTTCAACTAAAAGGATATGAAAAAAAATAAAATTTTCAAATATAAAATACATAAAAACATAGAAAATGATAAACATCAGAAATTACAAAAAAATACAAGTAAATTGGAAAAGACAAAAACTCAGAAAATATAAAATTTGGATAAAAAAAGAAACCGCAAAATACATAAAATGATAGAATATTCAAAAATCTATATATTATAGCAAAAAAGTAAAAGAAATGCAAAAAACAAGAAAATGATAATTTTTTCAATTTTTTTTTTTGTAAAAAATCAGAAACTGCAAAAAAATTATATTAGAAAAATCAAAAGTTTTTTCATGGCATTTTGTCATTGGATAAAATTCATATTAGATTGCGCCAATGTAAAAAATCAATTTTTTTCATGTAAAATGAAAATTTTACATTGTTTCCGCTTCAATAATTGATTTTTTTTTATCATAATACCTTGAAACATTGACAATATCAAGCTAAAACATAGTGTATTACTCCAAACGCTGGGATCCCTGATTCGAATCTTCAATCTGGAGATCTAAGTGAAGAAGAGATAGTGGCGGTGTGTTTGCTAATTCAAATAGGAGATTTGGGTGGTGCGACGACCAACTTCAACATATGAGACAGAGAGAGGGGTGGTGCCTGGTGCGACATCTACCTTCCATAGATCTGAGGAGTTGGTGCAACATCCATCTTCAAGATCTGAGAGAGAGCGGTGGTGCGACGTCCACCTTCCATAGATCTGAGAAATCGGTGCAGCAATCAACTTTAATAAAAAATTTGGGCGAATAGATATGAGAAATCAATGCGACAATTGGCTTTAATTGAAGATTTGGATGAGAGATTCAGAGAAGGGTGACTAGCGACATGAGAGAGAGAGAGAGAGAGAGAGAGAGAGTGTGTGTGGTGGTCGGCTTCACATAGAGATCTGGGTGAGAGAGAGGCAGGGGCCAAGGAGGGGTGACCGATGACATGAGAGAGAGGAAGAGAGGGGTGACCAGCGGCGGCGACATGAAAGAGAAAGAGAAGGAGGGGAAAGGTTTTAGGAGAATAAATCCAACCTAGAGAAAGAGAGGGAGGGGGAGGGTTTTAGGAGAATAAATCCAACCCAAATAGTGGGTCAATGGGTGACCCTTTACCTAATTGACCCTAACCCTTTTTTCTTGATCCTTATGGGTCATTTGACCCATCTTGACCCACTATTCAAATGGGTGGGTTTGGGTCAAAATTGCTACCCCTAGTTTTTGGTGAACAACTGTAGAGATGTATTATTTTGGATGAGTAAGGGGGTGTTCTCAATGTGGATGATAAATTGATGGGTGTAAATTGTCACTAGTTCACACCACACCACTATGACAGAAATCAATCCATACCACATCCCAATTCATAATTGTTCTGAATTATGGATAAACAGTGTGGACAAAATCAGTCCACACTCATAGTTGTATTTTGTAGGTATAATGTTGATCAGTTCACAATACATTTTTTTGGTTCCATGCATTTTACATATTGTTTGTGAAATTGGTACACAATGAGTAATTATACCAAAATTAATTTGGAAATATAATTGATAAATTACTACACAATTGATTATAAATGTAAGCTTTGCAAGAAAAGTACTCATAGTTGAAGAGAAATCCAAAAATGAGAGAAAGAAAACTCAAAGTTGAAGGAAAAAGATTCATAATTAAAATATGATGAAAATGGATTCATTATGTAATGGTTTCAATGGAGAAAACCAGCGAGTGGTGGTCGGCGATGGATCTATGCTCAATAGCCATGAACAATGAAGAAGAAATATAGCTTTGTGGGTTGTAACAACAACAAAAGAATTTTCTTAAGGCATGTGATGTATAATATCACATGCTCATTGTGGTCCACCAGGATCGGGACCATCCACAAAAAATAAAGAGTGGGCATGTGTTGCTAATATTTTGGGTTGGGATGGTCCTGTCCACGTGTTATTGGGTGTGATCTCCTTCCCCAATATGTTGGTTATCGGGATGGGGATCGCCCCCAATGAACCAAATATATACACACATTAAAATTAGTCTGTTCATGTCACACGGCCTTCTCCTTGCAAGAAACCCTCCATTCTAATTTTCTGTTTTAATCCATGAATTTATTAAAAGAGCCAATTAGATCAACCTGAATTAAAGAGTGAGAAGAGATGTTTGCACTTCCAAAGTGTCTCCCGCCCATATGTATAGATTTCAAGCCTTGCACAATTATAACATATTGGTTATTGATGTAACTGTTTATGGTCACGTACTAATTTTTTGTGATGTATAAATTTTTTTGGCTAAGTACCTTGTTATTTGACCCGGTGGTGACATGCCTTGGTGATGAGCTACTTGGTGGCGAACTCCTTGGTGGAGAACTGCCTGGTGGCGAGCTGCCTGGTGGCGAATTGCCTGGTGGCGAACTGCCTGGTGGCGAGCTCCCTGGTGGCGAACTGCCTGGTGGCGATCTCCCTGGTGGAGGCGAGCTCCCTGGTGGCGAGCTCCCTGGTGGCGAACTCCCTGGTGGCAAACTGCCTGGTGGTGAACTCCCTAGTGGCGAACTCCCTGGTGGCGAATTGCCTAGTGGCGAGCTCCCTGGTGGCGAACTCCCTGGTGGAGAACTGCCTGGTGGCGAGCTCCCTGGTGGCGAACTGCCTGGTGGCGAACTACCTGGTGGAGAGCTACTTGGTGGCGAACTCCCTAGGGGAGAACTGCCTGGTGGACTCGTCATTTGACCTGCTCCTACGCGGCCTGTAGCTCAGAGGATGGGGGAGCTCCCTGGTGCAGCGCAACCCGACTGCCCTCTGCATGAGGTGATTTCCTCTCCTTTGTAGGTGGCGGGAGCTGAGGGACCTGCGAGAACTTAATCAGAGGACCCGGGGGGTATTTTCTCGGTGGGGACTCTCCGATGCCTAAGTTAGCATTCTGATTACAAAGAGCTTAGAGAGAAATGAGAGAGCTAGAGAGCAGGGATTACCATCCTTTTTCCCTCCCCCTTGGCTTTGGGGATTGGAGTCCTTATATAGTGGTGTCCTCGCGGGTTAGGTGGGTGAAAAGCCTTCAAATGGTAAGACTCGTCACATCCCGTCAGAACTGGGGTACGGTGGTGAACTCCTCGAGGTTGTCAGGCTGGCGCTTGTTTCAGGCGGGCAGGTCGGCGCCTGGGCCAGGTTGTCAGGTCGGCGCTTGTGTCAGTTGGTGGGTCGGTGTCTGGGCCAGGTTGTCAGGTCGGCGCCTGTGTCAGTTGGCGGGTCGGTGTCTGGGCCAGTTGTCAGGCAGGGGATCTTCCTGCGATTCGCCAAACTACTCTTCTGTACCGAGCTACCCTACAAGTGGCGAGCTGCTCGGGGGAGCTATGCCGAGCTCCTTGGGCTATGCCGAGCTGCTTGTGGCGAGCTTTGCCGAGATGCCTGGCTCCTTGGTGGCGAGCTCCTTGGAGAGCTGCCTAGCTCCTTGGCGAGCTCTTTGATGAGCTACCGAGCTCCTTGGCGAGCTCCTTGGTGAGATACCGAGCTCGCGGGGTATGCCGTTATGGTTCATCGGTGGGCGTCTTATGGGTTGCCAGGTCGTATCATGTGCCGGGATGATCCAGGTCGGCCAGGTCACGCAGGCCACACGCTAGGCAATGCGCAGGCCGGCCAGGTCGATGCCCCGGTGGGACACCAACTTGATAAGTTGTTGCCTGGGTGTCGCCTAATTGTCACGAGGTGCCACATGTCACAATTTCACTGGAGGGCCAAATCTTCCCTCATCAGTTATATATATATATATTAAAACATATTGGTGATGATTGTATCTACTATTCTTCAGGCTTGCCCTGCAGCGTAAGATCATTCATCTCAACTTTGAAGAAGCATCCAAGTCTAATTTTGCGTCTTCCCGTTTGCTTTGTTGAGTCTAGGTATGTATTAGATATTTTTTTTTTCTCTTTTTTGCATTTAAAATGTATTGGTTATGACTGTATATTAGTGGAAATGTAAAATGATAAAAAACAACACATTAACATGGAAAAAAAACAATAAAAATCTTCTGCAACTATCACTTATAACAGATTGATTTTTCACAGTAATCTCCTTCATTTCTAGATTTTTTTATGAAAAATGTTTAAGAAATATTAAAAAATAATTATCAACTAAGAAAAAAGTGTATTAAAAAGGAAAAAAATCATTTAGGTTGACACAAAACCCATATTAATGATCGGGTGAAGAAGATGATCAAATGGGTCCCACACGACCCGATTTCAATACATATCCGGGTTTACCCGAAATCAACCAGTATGGCTCACGGTTAATATCTGACCGTGTGCTACACAGTTTACACAAGCTGTGCACCACATGGTTTTCCCGTACTGTGTGATGCATGATACAATAAAAAAAGTATTATTAATTAATTAAATACCATATTAATAATCCCAATAATTATAATTTAAGCTAAAAATAGCCTAAAATTACATTTAACAGTAATTACTAGTAATTAATAAATACATTATTTTTTCAAAATAATATATTTTTTACTTAACAGTAACTGACACTAAGTAACACTAATTATTTTTAAGCTGTAATTAATAGTAATTATAATTTAAACCATAAACAGCATAAAATTACATTTAATTACCAAAAAATTACATTTAACAATAATTAGCAGAATTTGATTAACACTAATTATTAATAAACAGTAATATAATTCACAGTATTTATTTTTAAGCTGTAATTAAATTATTTTTAAACTGTAATTAACAGTAATTACAATTTAACTTTTAAATAGCATAAAATTACATTTAATTATCAGAAAATTACATTTAATTAGTTTTAGCCAAGTAATTACCAATATATTTATGAAAATATGATAATTTCCAGAAATTAATGCATTTTAAATAAATACAGTAATATAATAATTACAGTATTTACTGAAAGACAGTATCATTAATTAATAGTATTTTTCATAATTACAGTATTTTTAATAATTAACACTATTAATTAATTAACATAATAATAACAACAATATAATAATAATAATACTAAATTATTTTTCAACTATATTTAACAGTAATTATAATTTTTTAAATAAATACAGTAATTTAATAATTACAGTATTATTAATAATTCAGTATTTATTGAAAGCAGTATTAATAAATATATTGTTTTTTAGAAATAATGTATTTATTAATTAATAATAATTAATTTTAAACTGTAATTCACAGTAACTATAATTTAAGCTATAAATAGCTTAAAATTACATTTAAATACGTTTAGCATTAATTAATAGTAATTCATAAATATATTAACTTTTAAAAATAATATATTTTTACTTAACATTAATTATTTTTAAACTATAATTATAATTTAAGCTATAAATAGCATAAAATTACATTTAATTACCAGAAAATTATATTTAATTAAATTTAGCCCAGAATTTAACAATATATTTATGAAAATATGATAATTTCCAGAAATTAATTTATTTTAAATAAATATTGTAATATAATAATTACAGTATTTATTGAAAAACAGTATTATTAATTAATAGTATTTTCTAATTTGTTGTTGCAATTTTATTTGATACTTTGTGTTTTTGATGTTGCCATCTATTTGAAAAATGTTTGGATTATTTATTTTATTTATGTGATGGATGTGTAATTAAGTTTTATTTTCTATTTTTATTTTTTTTGTTGAAATTTTATTTACCTAAAAACATCATCATCATCATCATCATCATCATCATCATAACAACAACAACAACAACAACAACAACAACAATAATACTAACAATAATAATAATAATTATTAATAATATTAATAATAATAATAATAATTACAGTACTTTGATTAATAAATATAGTATTAATAAAGACAATATTTTGATTAATAATTACAGTATTTCAAATGCTTACATTATTTTAAAATTATAGTGATTTTAATTGATATAGTAGTTTTAATAATTATAGTATTTTAATTAATTAACATTATTTATTAAAAATAGTGTATTTTTATCAACAATATTTTTATAATTACAGTATTAATAATTTTCCATATTTTCAATAATTTTAGTATTTTTAATTACCGAATTTATTAATTAACAGTGTTTATTTAAATACTATATTTATTAAAAGAATATTAATATTTTTATTAATTCATTATTTAATTGATTTAAATTATATTTGAAACTGTAGGTAATATAATTAAATTATAAACTGTAATTAAAAGTAATGATATTTAAATATGATTTAAACTATAAATAGCAGAAAATTATATTTAATGAACAAAAATTTGCCAAGAAAATAACCAAAAATAAAATACCAGTAATTTTGTCATAATTAACAAAAATGGATTAACATGATTTCTAATAAATATGATAAATTACCAAAAATTAAAAAAATTAACTATTAAAATTAGTTTTTGAAAATATGTACTAATTATCAATAATCTTCAAGAAGTAAGGCCCTGTTCGCTTTTTGGTAAGTTACTTACCCGGGTAAATGTCGTTTTTCGAGTAAGTTTTTCCTGGGAAACACTTATTCGGGTAAGTGCATTTACCCATGTTCTTTTATTTCTCATGTAAATAAGGTAATGGCCATTTTATCCATAAGAATTCATTATTAAAAGGGGCATTTTTGTCCCATTCAAGTGTTGGCAACTTTCCCCCTTGGTGGGAAAGTTATTTACCCACCTTGGAGATGAGAACCAAAATCCCATTGACCAACTCCCCCCCCCCCCCCAAAAAAAAAAGTCCAAAAAATAACGCCTCTTAAATGTAATTAGTTCATAGTGTATTTAAAATACATTTATTTTTTTTGTATAAATTATATAATTTAAACATTATAATCCTTGCCTATGATAATATTAGTTCATAGTGTTACAATGAAAATTAGAAAAAATATATTTACTATTATTATTATTATATTGTTGTTATTATCCTGATTGTGGTTCCTGACGAGCTGAGACTTTTTGGTTTATGATACTTACTTTTAGAGGTGTAAATTGGGTCATACTAGGCTGGCACGAAGGTCGTGTCGTGCTGGCCCATGGGCTGAGGTGGTCGTGCTTCCTTCCCCTAGGATACTTTGGGGGGTTAGCCTGGCATGACTCATGACCCGTGCTGTATTGTGTTGTGTCATAGGCTAAGCCTTGGGCTAAGCTGGTCTGTGGTTCGGTCATGCCGTGCCGAGTTGGCCCATGGACTCGAAACCCCAAACCTGACACGACCCATATGATCGTATCATGCCTGGCACGACCCGTAGTTCGTCATGCCAGGCTGGCTCAAAATCGCGTTGGTCCATGTTGGGTCATGGATGACACAACCCAATTTACAACTCTACTCACTTTTAGTGCTTATAAATGCATAATTTGTGTCGTTACCCGCATAAGGTATTTAAATTAGGTGGTTCAAGCTGGTTGGAGTTGTGAGACATTAATTTAAAAACCCTGTCTAGATTTAAAAACCCTGTCTAGTTCTAAACAAATCAATGAATGATACATTACATATAACATATATTTATATATTACATGTACTATAAAGTCGGGTTCAATTGGGTTGAGTTGCCCGAGGGATCAATCCTAACCCAATCCAAAATAAAGTCGGGTTTATGAATTTCAACCCTAACCCTAACCTGAGCATCAACCCAACCCAAGTTGCAGCCTTAGTGGTAGCACGTATGATATTGTTGCAAATTTTGATTTATTTTTTGTTTCAAATTTTATCTTTATTCTTGTCTTATTTCATCACAAATGAAGTAAAATAAGATATGAAGCAAAATAAAGTAAAACTCAAAACAAAATCAAATCAGAATATACATTCTTTCCATTTGCACTCCTAGGCATTTGTAAGTGCAAACAAATTTGCACTAAAATCAAGTGCAGCCCAATCAGGTAAAATGCCTGCATCAAACCATTACCAACCAAGCAGTTGTGGCTTAATTAGTTGATTGGCATGCCACCTGACAAGAGATATGCCCCTTGAACCCTAACCAGTTCAAGCCTCATAGTATCTCTGCCTCAATCTCAATCCCCTTCTACCCAAGGTCTACAACTAGCTCTAACTCTGGGGAAAACCCTAACTAGTTTCAGCCTTCATTTCCACCACGGGTCAACATTACAAGGGGAGGCTCAACTCCTAAGATAAATACCCTTGTAGGCTTGTAGTTTCTATTGATCACTTTTTCCATATATATATATATATATGTTTAAGTAGGACCCACTAAAAAATATATCACTCGTGAATGTGGACAAATAACTTTCCTAATTAGGGAAAAGTTGACAATACATGTGTCAATTTTGCTCAATAGATTTTTATGGATAAAAGAGTTATTACATAATTTAATTGAGAATCAAATGATGAAATGAACAGAGGTAAGTTCACTTTCTTGGGTAAATGTTTCCTAAGAAACACTTGTCAGATGAACTTTCCTAAATAAATATCTTTTCGAAAAATGAATAGGGCTTAAGACTCAATGAGCTGCCTATCAAACTTGGAGAAACCAGCTCAAACCGCATCCTACTCAACCATTTTCAAAAATTATAGACTACCTTAGTCTACCATACCCCCCTTACACCCAAATACAGTTCTCCAATTTTCAGTTTCCTTGAGTTAGTAAATGGTTTGCATCTACCTCATTTAAAGCTTTTGCAATTCAAGTCATGAAAATAATCTCAACCCAACCCATAATAGAAAGATTGAAAAAGCATAAATGCACAAGAATGAAAGTTTATTTGTCACTTTGTTATAAAGTGAGGAGGTTTTATGTTTTTTTTTTGGGATTATAGCCCATAATGGCAACTTTTGGGTCCTAATATCAACAAAATCAATATTTTAATATAATTTTTAAAATATGTTAACTTTTTAATAATAATATCAAAGGGCAATATTCATTGGCGCCACCGCCCATCACCACCTCTAGCAATGCCTTTGCCTACCTCCGCCGTCTTCGCCTTTTCCAAGGTCGCTGCCTCTACCCTCCTTCCGTCGAAGGGTCATAGAAACTCCTCCAGATCTCTCTCTCTCTGATCTCGAAGGAAACTCCTCTTTTTCTCTCTGAACCTATAGAGGAGGTGGAATCGAGTCCACCGGACATAGCCAAGAGACTGTGGAACATCGTACGTGTAGTGTTTTACATGCTGAGAAAAGGCATCTCAAAGCGGAAACTGATGATGGATCTTCACCTGATGATGAAACGCAGCAATATCGCATGGAAGGCGTTGGGCAACCTAAGAAAACCACGAAGGGGATAATAACTAAGAAACAATTGAGAAAACCATAAGACCATAATTCAGAGAAGGTGAAGAACAAAGGAGAAATTCTTTCTCATAAAAGATATGTACAAGAGGGGCCGAAGGCCACAATATATATACAAGTTGTGGATAGAAAATAGTAAGTAAAAGAAAAAGAAAGTAAAGGAAAAAGGAAAGTCTAGCAAGATAATATGTACCTTTCTATCTAACAAGATATTATACACCTTCCTAATTCAGAGGATATACACTTTTTTAATTGTAATTTCCTATTATACACCTTCCTAATTCGTGGGATATTACTCACTTTCCTATTACTCCCCCTCAAGTTGGAGCATGAGGGTTCGGAATGCCCAATTTGCAAAGGAGAAATTGAAATTGTCGCTTGCCAAGACCTTTAGTGAACAAATCCGCTAACCGTAAATGTGATGGAAGGTAGCGCAGTAAAATTTCGCCAGAAAGCAGCTTCTCACGTACAAAATGGCAATCTACTTCGATGTGTTTGGTCCTCTCATGGAAAACGGGATTTCTTGCAATGTGTAAAGCTGCATTGTTGTCACATAAAAGACTAGTGGCTCCTGACTGTGGTGTTAATAATTCACTTAATAGTCTCCGCAGCCAGACTACTTCACTAGTAGCCATGGCCATGGCCCTTTATTCTGCTTCTGCTGAGGAAATAGACATTGTGGGCTGTTTCTTGCTCCTCCAAAGAACATGAGAAGAACCAAGTTGGAAGTACAATCCTGTTACTGATTTTCTGGTAAAAGGGTAGCTTGCCCAATCTGCATCGCAGTATCCTCGCAATACCATGTCATTCTCACCATTTAGCAATATACCTTGCCATGGGCATCCCTTGAGATATCTCAGAATGCACACCAGGCCGTTTCAATGTTCAACTCAGGGTTGCTGGACGAACTGGCTAAGCACATTCACAACATAAGTAATGTCGGGCCTCGTGATTGTTAGATACAATAGTCGTCCCACCAATCTTCGGTACTGATTGGGATCAGAATGAAAAATCCCATTGGTGTACCCCAAATGATGATTTTGCTCAATTGGGGTGTCTACGGGTTTGCATCCAGTCAGTCTAGTTTTTTCAAAATGTCCAGAACAAACTTGCGTTGATTCAAAAACAATTCAGTAGTGGACCGAGCTACTTCTATCCCAAGGAAATATTTCAAATTTCCTAGGTCCTTTATCTTGAAACAACTGTTGAGATACGCCTTGAATTCTACACACGTTTCTAAACTATTCCCAGCTAGTATAATGTCATCAACATACACCAAGAGACCAAGAAAGATGTTTCCCTTTCTGTATATGAAGAGAGTGTTTTCCACGGTGGATTGCCTGATACCATACTCATGCAAGGATGCTGTCAGCTTTGCGAACCAGTTTCTAGAAGCCTGTTTTAGGCCGTATAGAGATTTTTGTAGCCTGCATACTGCATTTGGTTTTTCGGAGCTGAAACCTGGTGAGAGCTTCATGTAAATTTCTTCTTTGAGGTCACCATGCAGAAACACATTGTTTACATCCATTTGATGAAGTTCCCATCCCTTTGCTACTGCCACTGTTAAAAAGGCACAAACAGACACATGCTTTGTTACTGGGGTGAAAGTCTCTGTATAATCCTCTCCCCATCTTTGAGTGAAGCCCTGCACAACTAATCTTGCCTTGAAACGTTCGATGCTTCCATCCGATTTGTATTTAATTTTGTTGACCCATTTGCATCCGATCACTTTCTTCCCTGGAGGTAAACTCACAATTTCCCATGTTTTGTTTTCTTCCAAGGCCTTAACTTCTTTGTCCATTGCCTTAATCCATCGTTCATCTTTGACTACTTGTGTATAACTAGTTGGCTCATCCTGAGAATCGATGGCCGCTAAAAAAGCTTTATGAGTTGAACTAAATTTACTATAGCAAATGTAGTGTGTTAGAGAATGGGCTTTACCTGCGGCTGCCTTTCGAATTGAGTTCACGTTGGATGGTGGTACGTCGCGTCACACAAATAGTCTCTTAGATATCTTGGCCGTTTTCTTTCTCGTTGAGGTCGCTCCTGTCGCAGAACTGATTGCTCATTTTCGTTTCTTTGTGGTGTGCTCACTGCAATTTGGTCGGACGCATTCGTTCCTTAGTGTTCTTCCGAATTTGTTTCCTCATTAGTTGCGTGGACCCCTTCCTCATTTGCACCTATATGCTGGTTGCCATTAGCCCCAACAAGACTCTTATCCCTAAATGACTCATTTTCATCTTCCACAATCACGTGCTCCCCCTCACTTGGGAGTCGTTTTCCTCTGACTACGTCATTGTTGTTGAAAGGAAAGACTTCCTCATAGAAATGTACATCTCGGGATGTAAAGATATCTCCTTTCTCCAAATTATACATTTTCCATCATTTCTTTCCTTATGGGAAACCAATGAAAATACACTTCTCGGCACGTTCTCCAAACTTATCCTTTCCAATGCCTTGTCTCTTGGCTTACGCAAGGCACCCAAAAACCTTAATGTGAGAATAATTGGGTATTTTTTCAAACAACACTTCAAATGGTGTGCGACCTCCTAGCACACTGCTTGGAGTGTAGTTAATTAGATGAACTGCTGCCATAACACATTCCCCCCAAAACTTCAAAGGTAAATGGGTATTTCCCAACGCAGGAGGTTTGATGAATGATTCCTAGGCTGAGGAAAAATTTGTTGAGAGTCCCTAAGAATTCTGTTCCATTGTCACTACGAACTATCTTGATATCGACCCCAAATTGTTTCCTAACCATAGCACAAAAGGACATAAAGACCCTTTGAGTTTCTGATTTATCATGCAAAAGATATATCCACGTAGTATGTGTAAAATCATCCATGATGGTTAAGAAATAATGGGCTCCTGAGAGAGATGGAGTATAATACCGACCCCATAAGTCACAATGTACTAACTCAAATGCACGTGAAGCTTTATTGTTGCTTAAAGGAAAAGGAATTCGTGTCTATTTTGCACGATGACATATATCACAATACTCAACATAACTACCGTTACGGTCAAAACCACATACTCCAGATAAGTACGATAATTTTTTTTAGAAAGATGTCTTAGACGCTTGTGCCATAATTCCTCTGTATTCTTCTTGGCGGCCATTGCAAGAGCACTATGTATGTTTCGTAGATAATACAGACCATCCTTGAGATCACCCAGTCCAATCAGCGTCCGCCGGGTGAGGTCCTGTATTATACAAACATTCAAATAGTAAGTAATAACACAACCCATATCCTCACTTAACTTTCTTGAAGATATCAAATTACATTTAAAATCTGGAACATAAAGAACATCTTTTAATTTGATATGTCTGTTAATCATGATGTCCCCTATTTTATTCACTTTCAAAGAATCTCCATTTGGAATGATGACTCTTTCATTCCTTCCAGCCTCTCGAACATTCTTGAAGACTTTAAGATTACTAGAAATGTGGTGTGATGCACCACTATCAATAATCCAATTTGATAAGTGAACCAAGGGAAATTTCTTACCAGACAGTGCATCATGAATCATGTTTTCTAAATCACCTGTACCCAATAGAGACATTAAACGATCAAGTTGGGCTTGCGAGAGGGACGACATCTGTATGGTGTTGTTTGATGCTCCCACTTCTTCAGTGACAGCACTTGCTCGGCCTTGAATGGCATTGGCCGTAGCTCCTTTGCCTCCGCGATTTCCATTCCCTTGTCCTCAACCACGACCTGTTTTACCTCCGTTTCAATTCTTCTAGTGTTCTGGGTACCCGATGATTTCAAAGCAGCGGGATTTGTCATGTCCAGGTCTCTTGCAGTGAGTACAGACTATGGGTAAATCAGCAGAGTCTCGCCCTTCTCTTGCTTGTACCCTTGGATCTTCGCGCTGCTTTGCCTTCAATTGTAACTCTTCTCTTGATATCATGGCAAAGCAGCGAGTGAGTGAGGGCAGTGGGTCCATGCTTATAATGTTTGATCTAACAATACCATAACGATTATCAAGGCCCATTAAAAATTTATAGACCTTTTCATTCTCTCTTTCTTCCAATATATTGATCAACGTTTTGCACGTCGATCCACATACACAAGTGTTGGTTTTAGTGTACTGATCTAATTGATCTCATATTCCCTTTAGTTTAGCATGGTAATCTGTGACACTCAGTGATTCTTGCCTGAATTCATTTAATTCCCCTTTCAATTTAATTCCCCTTTAGTTTAGCATAGTAATCCATAACTCTTTAGCATCATCAAAGGAAATTATAGTATTTTGTATGCTTTTGTCGACACAATTGAAGATCCATGAAACAACCATAGCATTGCATTTACCCAAGTATTTTTGTCAATGTCATCCGCCTTGTCTTTCTCTAGAGTCCCATTAATGAAACTCAATTTGTTTTTAGATTTTAGAGCTCTTTGAAAAGCCCTTTCCCAAATATGATAGTTCTCTCAATTAAGAATGATTTGGCTTAGAAGCATACCTGGACTATCAGACGAGCTCAGATAATATATAAACGTTGGATCACTGATTGATGGAATTTTGAAAGAGGTGGATGAGCTGCTCCCAGTCATTGCTTCAGATATGAGGTTACCCAAAATACGGTTGGATTGAAGGAGTGGTTCGGCACACACCGAACCTCACTGTTACGAGTCACACGACTCCTCTTCTTCGATGGGCACACACCTTTTGAATGAATCAATGGTGAAATTCACCACAACTCTGATACCATAAGAAAACCACGAAGGGGATAATAACTAAGAAACAATCGAGAAAACCATAAGACCATAATTCAGAGAAGGAGAAGAACAAAGAAGAAATTCTTTCTCATAAAAGACATGTACAAGAGGGGCTGAAGGCCACAATATATATACAAGTTGTGGACAGAAAATAGTAAGTAAAAGAAAAAGAAAATAAAGGAAAAAGAAAAGTCTAGCAAGATAATATATACCTTCCTATCTAACAAGATATTATACACCTTCCTAATTCAGAAGATATACACTTTCTTAATTGTAATTTCCTATTATACACCTTCCTAATTCGTGGGATATTACTCACTTTCCTATTACAACCTGATGTTTCATCACCACTCCAACTCCAGTTGCAGGTCGAACTACATACAAATGTCGTTCGTCGCTCCTCGTGAGTACGAGTTTAGCTGCAGCAACAGACCAGCCTACCCCTCTTACTTCCGGTTTCACGTCAACAAGCGCAAGAACCATCATTCCTACACCTCCCATTCTCACCAGCATCATCAAGACGACGCAGCAACCATTAAAGCGGTGCAGAAGATGTTAGAGATGTTGAGCAATGACGTTATTTTGGAGCCGTCTCCGTTGGTAAATCTGCCGGGGTTCGGGAAGAGCCCCATGGTACGGCAGTTGCGGATAACGGACTCGCCATTCCCGTTAAGATCCACTGACGAGGACAGCCATGTTGAGAAGGCAGCTGAGGAGTTTATCGAAAAGTTTTACAAGGATTTAAAGCTGTAGATGCCCTCGAAGCATGCTACCAAGGAATGTGGTCCCCAAGTTCCGGTTGAGGTTTCGACAGGGAATCATTGTCAGGTTTCACCTCTGTACGTAGATTGCCGGCAATAATCCAATTCAGCTTCATTCAGCGCTAATTTTCTCTTTTTTCTTTTCTTTCCTTTTTCTTTTTCTCCTCGATGTTACTGTTGAATCAATAAATGATTTTTATGAATTCCTGGCTTCTGTCCGTTAGAAAGCTTGTATTTTGAGTGTATTGTCCGGCTATGGGGATCTAGTCATGATCTTTATGAATTCCTGGCTTTTGAGTGTATTGTCCGAGGTGGGCGAAGGCAACGGCCGTAGGGGATGGCGTTGCCAGAGGTCACCGGAGGCAATGGCGGGTGGCGGTACTGATGAATTGTTTGCAAGAATAAGAAGATGAACAGTATTTTTTTTTATTTAATATAATTTTTGAAATTAATCTATTTTAAAAATTATATTAAAAATATTATTTTTATTGATATTAGAACGCAAAAATTGTCTTTATTGATTATAGTCCCTTTTTTATTTTCTCAAAAAATGTAAAATAAAAAAAATTGTCTTAAACTTTGTTTTCGTTTTCGAACGGCAGAAACAATTTGATTTTGTTTAAGAAAAAAAATAATACATGTTTTTTTGAATCATTGAACTAGTGGTTTTTAAAACAAGAACAAATTTTATAACGTAGAAATTATATAATTTATGAGACACAATATTAAATAACAGGATAAAAACAAAATTTGGAACCGTAAACTCAAGAAATGTTTTTTTTTTTTGTTTCAGTTTTGAAAACAAAAATACATACAATCATAAACATATATATATTTTTTTTGTTTTGTTTTGAAAAAACAAATTATTTCCAAACCACCAGATATTGATTTATTTTCGAAACTGGTAACAAGAAAAGAATCAATGAAAAACTTTAATGACAAAATTGTTTCTATATAATAATTCTTATGAATTTATAAATAATGATATCTCTGTAGTTTGTGGAGACTACTATGTTTATAAGAAAGGGATGTGCGGTTGCCAAAATAGCACCAAAAAGAAAATTAAAAAAAATAAAAAAGGACAAGAAAGAAATATATTTAAGAAATCGATGTTTAGGATCATCATTTTGACCTAAAGAGTATTCTCCTTCTTAGGTAGACCAAGTTATTGGACTGGTATTCTGACCAAATAAGCAAAAAATATTGGGCGGTTCGGAGAGACAATGGCTCCAACTAAGAAAATAATATACCATACAGGTCCTTTCCTTCCACACCATTAAAGAAAAAGAAAAAGAGAGTGATTCCCCATTTCCCCTCTTTTTAAGGGAGTCAGTCAAGCCTGATGACGAATACTCTCTCTCTCATACGATTAAAGCCAGCCATCAGTTCAAGCCCCAAAATAGAAAACCGGGTGGCCCATCTTGTCAAGTAGGTAAAGAAATACGATAGATTTGAAAACAAGTAGGAATAATTGTTCCGATTCGAGTCAGATGCGTCCTCGAGGATCTCTGGGTGGCCCATCTTCTTCATCTTTTGTTGAATGAGAGGCCAATTTTGGGAAGAAGGGCATTCAAACGGTTCGGATCAGGAGAACCGAGAACCTCCAATGAATCAGGATCCATTCCACACTCTAATGCGGAATGGTCTGGGTCTGTTTGGTTATCCATACTCTACTCAACCCATTTTATATGCATTTTCAGATCACAAGAGGAAAACGTACTGTGATCTGAACGTGTGTATGTAAGGTTGCGAATTCGGGTCTACCTGTTTAAAACATCTCGTCTTCCCGCAATCAAGAACGTGTGTATGTAAGGTTGCGCCTTCCAGGGGCAAATTGGGAAGAATATAATAAAATAAGGAAAAGAAAAGTGGTGGTGGTGGTGGTAGACGTACAACACTCGGCATCAGACGCGTAGGCACAGTGGAGACCTTTGGATCAAATCCAGAATTCCAGATTCGGATCAAAGCGATTGGAATTCCTCTTCTCTCCCTCTCTCTCTCTCTCTCTCTCCCCTCACCATGTCGTCTGTTTCGTTTCGTAAATCTTGAAATTACACAAAAGCAGGCGTAAACAGAGCAAGTTGTTTTCTCTACTCTTCTCTCTCTATAAATAGAAGTGTGTCGGCTTATAAAAGCAATACGGCGGTCTATGTTCCTCCTCTTCGCTCGCACAGCATTCGATCCCCCCTCCAAAACGCTTTCAAGTCAGAGCAGTCTCTCTCTCTCTCTCTCTCTCTCTCTCTCTCGTTCTAGTTCCATATCTATCCTCTATCCTTCATCACTGATGGCTGCAGCGACTCAAGCAAGCCTTTTGCTTCACAAACAGTTGAAAGGTTTGGATCGAATTCTTACATTTATGGTTTCTATTTCTATGAAGATTCTTCAATCATTTTCTAGGGTTTTGTTTTCATCCGAGACATGCGAATATTTTTTTCCTTTTTTGTCCGTGCAGATCTTTGTAAAAATCCGGTCGATGGCTTCTCTGCCGGTTTGGTAGATGACAGTAATATATTCGAATGGAGCGTTACAATTATCGGGCCTCCTGATACCCTTTAGTAAGCAACCTTGTATCTATTAGTTTAAAGAATGAGTTACTTTTCTCCTCCTTTTGCATGCTTGATTCATTTCTCGGTTGTTTGTTTCCGGTGGTTGGTGATTACTCTTCTCTTCTTGTTTGCTTTGATTGGTGGATGAAGGGGCTTGAGATATACGGGACCTGTCCTACGCCGGTTGATTTAACCGGTTTCTTTATAATTCCAGCTGCTCTTATGCTCTGATGTAGGTTTCTCAGCTTTTAGCCTGATCTAGGGTTCATGCTCATTTCTGGATGACAAAGTTCTTAAATTTCCTACACGTGTAGGGTTACTAAAATTTCCTTCCTTTATTGAGCTTATCTTTCGTTTTTCTATGGTTCTTCGGTTTTCAGGTTTGCTTCTTTTGTATATTCAGTTTTCAAATCTTAACTAAAAGGATGTTCATATTTGATTTGCTTTAGCCTTGAAGGTGTTTGGTTTAGTTTTGTTATTTGGTGAGAATTGTTCGAGTCTTGCTATTAACGTGTGAATGAATGAATTGCATTCTCGTGTTTATGAGATACCTGGGCTTTGCTCACTAAATTTTTGTGTTTTTATTTTATTTATTTATTTATTTATTTTTTGTGGAGGGACTGTTTCTTTCCTGCTTTATGTTGCTTTTCTAGAATTTTATGCTACTCTAAAGGCACGGTACCTTTCTTACCTCTTGCTACCTTCTCCTACACACATACCTCTCTGCTTGCTTCTCATTATCTTTGAGGGAAGGGGCTACCAAGGAATTGTATTTCAAACATGACCCAAATGTTCCGAGAATTATAATCATATCGCAATTCGCAAGTAGACAAAAAATGTTGAATCAAATTGGTCTATGAATATTATCATAAACTATAAGGTTACTTGATTATTTGTTTCAAATCACATTTCTTGAGATTCATGAATTGAACCTTAAAATTCAAAGTTCAAACAATAATTAACATGTTTTAGAGAAGGATTTTATGGTGAAATTGTATAGGAACCCTTGGGGTTCAGTTTATGGCATAATCACAATATATTGATAACTGGCTGTGACGTTTTGCAATTAGTGGACATGCAATTATGTGCTGTTTTTATTCAGCAATGATATTTTTGAAAATTTACACATCATCTTATTGCAGTGATGGAGGTTATTTCAATGCCATTATGAGTTTTCCATCTAATTACCCGAACAGTCCTCCAACAGTGAGGTTTGTTTCTGAGATGTGGCATCCAAATGGTTAGTTTTTATCTTTTAGGTGGACTTCTGCTCATTTACATTAATTCTACTTAAAAAGTGATTTTTTTTCCCTTTGTGAACCATAGTTTATCCTGATGGGCGTGTTTGTATTTCAATCCTTCATGCTCCTGGGGAAGACCCCAATGGATATGAGCTTGCCAGTGAACGTTGGTCACCTGTCCACACGGTATGGATTTATCATGTAAACCTAATGCATTTATCAGCTTTTGTTTTGGTAAATAGCTATATTTCCTGATGTCACTAAGATGTGCATATGGACTTGGAAAAAGTGCATCGTTTTCTTCTATTTCCTCGTTGATTTACTTAACCTGGTACCATAAATGATATTCCCCCTGCACCATCTGTCCAACCCATCCACCAATAGATATTTTTGATCAACAAGACTGATTTAATGCAAGCTCAGACAGTGAGGTCCCTTGGGTCCTAAGGCACCAAATAAAAGAAGCAAAATCCTTGGAACCTATCTGAATTGCTTCTTCAGATGGTGAACATGGTGACAAGAAGAGAAAAACTAATGACCGGAATTACGAGATTCAGAATTATACAATAAAAAGAGAAAGAGAAGATCACACTAGTACGATAGTACCTGAATTTAACTTAAAAACAAACCATTATTCAAGTACAATGGCTCTTTTCATAGACTAATCATAAGGGCATGGATCTACCTTCAAGTCATTGCCTAGGTGACTAGACACCTGCCTATACAACAAAAACCACAAGGCAGGTGCTTTTTTAATACCATTACCATAGCTGCATCTTATTAGTATGTATAAATGCATCCTATTAGATGCTATACATGTATATATGTACCAGTTATGCTTTGTTATAAAGTTTTACTATTGAAATTTCAAAGATCCATAGGTTTTGAGAATAGAAGAAAGAAATAAGGGAAAGATAAAAAAGGCTTCTATTTTTCTTTGATTTTTTTTTTGATAAATGATAGGTTTTATTAAAAAAGAAGGAGTACATCAAGATTTAGAAGACAAACTATCCAATAGGGATGCATGGTGTGACCCCATACAAAGGCCCAAATTACAACTGAGCCAAGAACAGTTCAGACTTAAACACCCCCATCTTCGCAAAATGATCAGCCATTCCATTTGCAGACCGCCTTTCCCATTTCACAAGAACTGTCATGTCTCTAACTAGCCATTTGAACTTTTTCATAGATTCATTGTACTTCCAACTCACTTTTTCTGGTTCCTTCAGCCACCCTATTATCAATTTAGAGTCACATTCAATGAGCAGTCTATTATCAAAATTTATCTGTCTCGCAATCTGTACTCCTTGCAAGACTGCTTGGAATTCTGCAAAAACTGAGTCCCCTATTCCAACTGGGCCTGAGAATACAGCAACAATTTGTCCTTCATTATTCCTAAAAACCCCTCCTACACCAGCTGGACCTGGGTTCCTTAGGCTGCTGCCATCAAAGTTCAACTTAATAAAGCCTTCATCAGGAGGTTCCCAAGCTACCACTGGTCTGTTCCTTGCAGTAGAACTTCTAGCAACAGCTCCCCATTTTCTCCACAAGTCATCAACAGAGAAATCTGAGAACAAATTTGGGGCTTTAACCCAATGTATAGCTCTATTAAAAATACACTCCCAAACTGCCTCAATACTCCTTTCTCTGTCACTGAAGACTACCATTTCTCTCCTCCCACACCGTCCATATCACAGCCAGCTCTAATGCATCTCCACATGACTTTACCTCTCTTCTTTGGCCAACTGAATGTCGTGGAGTCAAAGAGGTTTCCAATCTGCAGAGGCACAACCCACCTATGACCAAAAAGATCAAAAACCTTTTCCCAGAGGCCTACAACAAAAGGGCTAGAAATTAGGAGGTGGTAAAAGCTTCCACCACAGTCTTTGCAAAGGATACACCAGTTTGGGGAAAGGCACAAGATAGGTCTTCTTTTTTGCAAGGTGTCTAACGTGTTTATTTTTCGAAGAAAGACTTCCCAACAGAAAGCCCCAACCATGGGAGGGAGAGGTTTGGACCAGAATTCTTTTAACAGAGAAGGGGAATGAAATGGGGCCTGAACAAGCAAGAGAAGAAAAGCACAGGAAAACAAACCCCTAGGGTGTTGAGTCCAAATACGACCATCAGGTTTAGAAAAATCCAGAAAAACAGAATCAAAGACTTGCAAGAGCAAAGTTGCCAGTTCAAGCTCTGTAAGTCCCAGGTCCCAACTTATCCCGGACAACTGAGAATAGGACACAAACCGATGTACAGGTTTCTTTTTAAGCATTCTATTTTTCTTTGATTTTTCTAGTCCCACTTTGATGTTAAAACAGCAGATCCACTTACTATCTTAAATTTTTATTATGTAAAATCATGTCATTCTTTAATTGCTAAGTTGATGTAAAATTGTTCTATTAAATATAATTATATTAACTTTCTTTCTGAAAGTATTGAAAGTAACATATTTAAAATACTATTATTTTTTTACATATTGTGATTTGCTATGTTTCAAGAAGAAACTTAATGTTCTTAATAAAGACAATTGCTATTTTTCAATTAATATACATGCTGATTGTTATGTAAAACTAAGGAACTGACATAAAATTTAATTTGTTATTTATAAAATTCCTGTCACCCAGGCAACACCTATGTACTCCACTATTGCCTACAATCACCTAGACACTTCAACAACTACATAACACTAATTTCAATTGGGAGGCCGATAGGCAAATGAATAGGCAACCCACAAGGACACTCATAGGGATTCTCAACTTATAAAATAACTCTACCAACACTGCACTTATCCCACTGCAAAGAAACCAAAAGGAAAAAAATTTGAAGAATTTAGTCTTTTTGGACTTGCAAAGTGACCATAGTTCTCTCAAGGCATGTTGGATTTGCAAGATTTTAGTCTTTTTGGATAGATAACTTATTTACTTGTCTAATGACACCAAAATCAAGCAAAATAGACAAGTTTATACCCAGGAAAATATGACTAAGAGAAATTTACTTAACTGCATTTTCAATTTTTCAATATTTCAAATATTCTCTAATGACTATAAACTAAATTGACCCCTTAAAATGACTAATCCTGTTTAGAAGGCACTAATAAACTAAAGAATAAATATGAAGACTCAAAAAAAGTACTAAAATTCGAATGACTCAATAATTACAAAATTTCCATCAGTTCAAGAATAAGAAGAATCTTGATTTCTTCTTCATGGTTTTTTCAATGCTTCTGTCCCTGCATCATAGCATCAGTTCATCTGGAAGCTAGTGAGTTTGCAGATATACTGGGCTGTGAAGGGGTTAATAGGTAACTAATAACCATTATTCTAAGGACCATTTTCCACGAGTTAAGGGTTCTCTGTTTTCTGTTATCTCTGTGATCTGTATGTATGGATCTAGTCATACATGAGACTGTTTCAGTGGCGCTCCAAAAGTCATCATTCCTAGGTATCACATTCATTCTGCACTTCTGTTTTGAATTTATATACCCGTTTTGGTAGAAACTCCCATAACATTTTGCCTCGTATTGAAAACTTGGCTTTCTAGCTATAGAGGATGGATTTTATGGATATAGTTTATTCAGTAGAAGATATTTAGAAGATATTTTTCTCCTTGAGCCAGGGTTATAGAGATAATGTTATGGAACTCAGATTGTCTATTGAAAATCACTAGGATTAGAAGGAAATTGATATGGTTGGGTCGACCTATCAGAACATCATAATAAAAAAGAAAAAGGAATAAATATGAAAAATACCCTACAATAAATTCCAATAAGACTATATAGACAATCTTTTATTTCCAGCTCACTTTCTATAGTTGGGGAAAATCTATGATGCCAGAAAAACATGCTACCAGAAGAGTTTTGACCAATCAAAACCAATGATTTAAAAGGTGTGCTTGAGGCGCTTGAGGCAAGTCCAAACAAATCCATGTTAGGGTCTTAAATTCTTAATCCTTGCACAAAAATAAATGATTTTATAATGTTAATTGTCTTTTAAGAAGATATTTTACTAAGATGAATGAATGAACAACACTAGTAAATAGGGGGTTCTCATAGTGTAAGGATTAAGAATTTAAGACCCTAATATGGATTTATTTGGGCTTGCTTCGTGGCGCTTGGTACAAAGGCGGCTTGTAGAATCAAGAATGCAAGATGTTTTACATCAAGGAAAGAAAAAAGAAATTGTGGGCTTTACATGCTTGAAAATGTTTTATATGTTTGATTTTATTTTTATATTTTCATTTGAATATGCTTTACATGTTATGTTTATGTATTTTAATTTTTGATATTTTTTTAAATATTTATTTTGAAATTAAAGTTTATATTTTTATTTATAGGGTAAATTACAAAGACCCCCCTTGTACTATGGGGTCAGTGACAAAGTCCCCCCTGTACTTTTTTTTTTTGCAACAAAACCCCCCTGAACTTTAGCTGTTAGACAAAGACCCCCTTGGCCGTTAAATGGAAAATGTTAAATTACCAAAATACTCCACTAAACTTTTTCTGTTTTCTTTTTCTTACCCTTTTTCTCTTAAAACCTATTTAACCTAGAATGGTTATCTGGTCCTCCAGAGTGATTTTGTTTGTTTTGATTGCTGGTCTTCCTCTGTAGCCTGAGCACTCTACAAAGTTCCGGAAACAGTGACTTCCGTATCTCGGCATAAAACAGAAGAGTACCTACCAAAGAAACAGACAAGTTATTGGGGCCTAGATCCACTGTCATCCGTGTCGCCAAACATGTATGCTTCCTAAAGATGATGATCACCTAGAATATATACTTGATGATTTGAGCAAGTCTTGAAATTCTTACAAAATACAGTCTGAGTCTTCTATGTGTAAAAAAAGGTAGTCAATATGCTTTCTAATAAGCAAAAGAAATGCAAATACACACCACTCCTCCTGCCAATTAAAAAATAAAACTAACGAAATTAAGTTTCTTCATCAGAACTGGAATTATCCTTCCGTCTTGATGTTGAAGGCCGCTTAGGTGGTGGTTCTGGTGGAGCAGGCGGTTGACCGGAATCAGAAGAAGATTGCACATTTGCCAGCCTCCTTATTTGATGGTGTCTTTGTTGGCATTTTTGGTGATTCTTTCACCTCTTTATACACCTTCTCCAATATAATCAGGAAATCCTGGACAATCACAAACAAGCGTAAGCCTTCATCCTTGCCCGCATGCCCATGAAAGTAATTAGTAGTGCTTTTCACCAATGTCTTAATCCTTTTTTCTTCCTCCAGCAAGTGTGTGATGTCCTTCTCTGTGTGCTCTACAAAACTCTTGAGTGTGCGGTGAAATCCATTGTCCTCTTCTGAACTCTTCATTTGTGTTCAAGAACTCCTTGGTCTTGATCAGCATATGTCCGAGTTTGGTCACTGTTCCTGTTATATTATCTGCATCCAATACTACTGCCTTCTTGACATTCTCAAGCTCACTACACACACCCGAAGCAACCTGAAGACCAAGGCTACGACAATGGTCTTCTGTTTCTTGGGGAGTATTCTCCTCCAATAGTAGATCTTCTGTTTTCATGCTAGAGATGCTTGGGTTCTCTCTGGCCATACGGACACCCAGACCCAGTCATGGCCCACCACCAATCCAGCCATATCAGGGCCTCTCAGTTCACTCCCAAAGAACACCAGATGGGTCGTACAGGTTTCTGACGGAATGGGATTGCCGAAGACTGTTATGTTCTCTGGGAGTGAACTGAGAGGCCCGGAATGGCACAGCTCTTGCCACTATTGGCTGGCGATGGTCGGGTTTGGGGCAGTGTGAGAGTGCTTGAGGTTAGTTTTGAGGTTCAATCGAGAAGACAATGAATATTATAAAAAGGGTAGTTTGGACATTTAAAAAACTTTAAACAGTCGGATGAAATTTTTTTCAAAATTAACTGACAGTAAGGGGCCTTTGTCTAACGGCTAAAGTTCAGGAGGGTCTTTGTCGCAAAAAATTTTAGGGGGGACTTTGTCACTGACCCCATACTACAAGGGGGGTCTTTGTAAATTGCCCTTATTATATTATAAATAATATTTTGAATTTTTGGCATTTTTTAAAATTTTATCTTTTTTTTTTATTTTTTTGCCATTTTTTGTATTTTGTGCCTTGCTTCAAAAAGGGGTGTGCCTCACCTTGCGCCTTGCACCTTGCGCGCAAATTGCTCCTTGTGCTTTTAAAACACCGATCAAAACCCACCCATGAATTCTGATAAATTCCACCTGTTTGGTTAGCACATTTATGATACCGGTTGATTGGTCACAAAATTTTTAGACATCATGTCTTTCTGGTATATTAGTTGAACCCCTATAGTCTATTAGTTTGACCAACAAACTTTATAGGCATACTATTATGATGCCATTGATGATTTTCCTTCTTCCCTTGATTTCTTTTTAGTGAAATGTGGGATTTGTTGTAAGTTTTCTAAGCATCTTGCAAATATCGGAAGTCAAATTCAAAATGAACTTATAGATTTAACAATATTAGGTAAATTAAGTATTATCTCTCAAGTTATTTTATGAGTTATACTTTCCTCGTGGATTTAATTATGACAAGGGATTTATGTGTTTCCTTTTTTTCCTTTCCTTGTTGACATTTATGTTTTTTGATAATTTAACCAACAAGTGAACTTGCAATTTAACTATGTTTATTAGGAAAAATGGTGCTGCTTTAACATGGATATGAGAAATTGGGAATCAGAATCTGACACTTGTCTGGTCTGGGAATTTTACTTGGAAAGACAAAAAAGCATGGACCCGGTAACATGTATCAAAATGTATTTACCATTTAGACTAGGGATTGACTATGATACCGGAAAACTTATAACCAATCAAACTGTCATCATAGAAGAGGTAACTAATCAGATGGTATTCATCGAAATTTACAGGGGGGTTTTTGATTCTTCAAAGCTCTCCCGATATCATACCTCATTGGCATCATCATGTATTTTGAATTGATGTTATACCTTAGAAGTCCTGTTAGTTTATCATTGGTACATAGTAGAATTCTATAGAAAAAAGTGCATAAGTAAAAGTAGATGTTCATTATGTTATTGCAGCGAAAAAATGTTAATTACATAAAATAATTTACAGAAAGAAGATATTGTTACATAGGAGTCTCCTTCAAGATATTGGAAAGTCCTTGTAGCACTTGTTAATTCAGCTAACAACGTATTAACTGCCTTGTTAAGAAAGAAATAGGGAATTTTAACAACTATAGTCAATATTCTTATTGCGGTGCAGGTTGTACGCATTTTACTTATCTCACATAGAGCTCCTTTGCCTCATTGTTACATTTTCTTTAATCATAATAAATTATTTGATCATATATTTAGCCTGGTCATGTTATAATTTTTATCTGGGAAATGAATTAGAGGTGTTTGTTTACAATGATGATCCATAATTGCACCATTTTTAGTGTTACTATTACATGAAATGAATTTATTTATTTGATGGTGCAGGTTGAAAGCATAGTCTTGAGTATCATTTCCATGTTGTCAAGCCCGAATGATGAATCTCCTGCAAATATTGAAGCAGCAGTAAGTGAAATGTTATAATTCATCTTTATCACTAGTGTTTTCAAGTTGTTGCTGGCCTCTCCATGGTTAGACCATTCAATTCATTGCTTGGAAAGAAGGGTGGTTCGGATCACCCACAAATTTGTTTAGGGGGTGTGACGAAAGGTATGGTGTGTTCTTGGCTACTAGGCTTCACTGTTGTGTTTGAAATGGTAGGCTTTGGAACTCACCACATGTACAGTGGTGGTGCGGTGTGTTTCAAAGCATCGGGATTTGAAATATAAATGTTGCCAAAGTATACGAAATCAATGTTCATTGATTGTCCAAGGCGTGGTGTGTTTTGGAACACTAGATTTTGTTATGTTCCAAAATCCACACTATTTTGCATTCCAAAACCAATCACAGCCCGTTTCAGAACATGCTATGGGCTTTAAAGAAAGCTTTTTTGCATGGTGTGTTCTAGAATCGAATGGAATGTGCTTCTATCATAGTATTGAACACCCCCTAAACTGCAAACCTGTGTACTTGGTCTAAGAATCATCAACGCATACTATTGAACTGTTACATGGTTCAACAGGTCATGGTTCGGTTGTATATTTTGTTTTTTATTAATTTGAATTTTGAAATTCAGAGAGAGAGAGAGAGAGAGATTGTTTAACTGACTTGATCACCTTCTTGCAATGGGCCATTCGTCTCCATCTTTGGGTCAAAACTGTCACCTTGAAGGAGAAATGGTTTGCCTTTTGCGTCAGCTTTTAAATGGTGTTTGTAACTGTTCATTTGTTACCTTTCTGTACTATATAGCCTTATTTAGTGACCTATTATTTTAAAGTAAAATAATTCAGATGGAAAGATAAATCTATAAGCTATTCTTTCCTGATTGTAGCGTGATAGAATATTTAGAAAATGACAATGATGTGGAAGTGCAATATGTAATTGAACTTTAGGCTCTGTTTGGAAGGAGTACACATACAAACATGTAGAGCACAAAACCTTGTATTTTGTATATTTTTGTATTTGTACTCTTTCCAAACTTTAGGCTCAAGTTTGGTAAGAGTATGAATACAAATATGTACAGTGCAAATATATACAAAATAATACAAAATACAAGATTTTGCACCCGTACTTCTTCCAAACTGAGCCTTCAGGCTTTGTTTTGTTGCAGTGCAATTTTATTTGTAATAGTACAAATGCATGGAAGGGCAAATTAAAAGAATGCAAATTCTGATTTAATTTTGTTTTGAGTTTTGCTTTATTCTGCTTCAGATCTTATTTACTTCATTTGTACTGCAAACAAACAACATAAGGTAAATTTTGAAATAAAATTAAATCATAGATTGCACCAAAATCATATGCGCTACCATGATTTCGCACCAGTGCAACCAAACACAGCCTTAGGGTCAGTTTGGAAGGAGCACAAATATAAATATGCAGAGCATAAAATCTTGTATTTTGTATTATTTGGTATGTATTTGCAATGTATGCATTTGTATTTGTACCTTCGGTTCAATTTGGAAGGAGTACAAATACAAATATGTAGAGTGCAAAACTTGATATTTTGTATTATTTTTCATATATTTGCACTGTACATATTTATATTTGTACTCTTTCCAAATATAGAGTGCAAAACATATTTATATTTATATAGAGTGCAAAACCTTCTAGTTTGGAACTTGAAAGGAGTACAAAGATAAATATGTACAGTACAATTGTATTTTTAAAGCACAGTTTGGAAGGAGTGCAAATACAAATATGTTTGAGTGCAAAAAATTGTATTGTGTTATTTTGTATATATGTGCAATGCATATATTTGTATTTGTATTCTTTCCAAACTGAGCCTAGGTTATTCGGTGTTGAAAGTAAATTTAAAATTCAAGTTAGATCAGGTGCAACGTCCGTAGTGTGAAATTGTGCACATTTCAGTGTTTACTAGCATTCCCCCCAGATATAATGATTAATTTTGCTGTTAACATTAAAACATCATTGGTCTCTCAGTTTTCAGGTCCTAATATTGTTGGTTTCTCTGTCCAAATTGCAGAAAGAGTGGAGAGAGAGGAGGGATGAATTCAAGAAGAAAGTAAGCCGTATTGTGAGACGGTCTCAAGAAATGTTGTGATATGTCTCCAACAGTTCCATGCCAGTTATTTACTTGTCTATGCCTGGTAATCGTTATTTTATTGAGTCGGAGAAGTGGTTGATAATCTGGTAATTATGTCCGGTTCATGTAGAATTTCCATTGAAGTTCTTCCAGCCGTCTTTCTCCTTCCCGGCATCTTTCTGTTCAAGTAACTTGTTATTGGCACATGTAACTTGAACTTGTATTTTGAACGGGTTTGGTCAAGTGCTGAATGACTGGCTATCCCCATGAGTTTGTAGTTTGGTTTCCGGAAGGTAGTACTCGTCCTTCCTTTCCCCATAGGCCATAGCGGAAATAAGTTTGATACTGAATTTACCTTTTTTGCATGTCGTCGATGATAGATTTCTTTATTCTTACAAGACGTGAGTGATTGAGAAGTGTGAACAATCTTCCCTTTCCATGTTCAGAGTCAACATTCTAAGTTGTTAACAAATTGGTTAATATCCCATAGTTCGGATTGGCAAACCAAGTGTCAAGGCCTGCAAAGCTCCGTTCCATCCCTTCACGTTTGAGAATACGATCAACAAGAATTAATTTTCCTCCTATGCTTCATGTATGTATCAATGTACTGAATAAGAGAATGAGATCAACCAGGGTTCAAAGTATCGACAGTATCGTTCTGGGATCGATATGCCCTTTCAGTGGGTATATTTGGGGTTTGACCGGTAAGGTTCAAAGTATCATTACGTATTGGCCGATACGTATCATTCCGGGACCCTTTCGATATGCCTTTACAGTGGGTGTATTAGGGGTTTGACCGGTTCAGGGGATGGAGGGGTTCTAGACCGTCTCCCCTGAACCAGTTTTGAAAAAACAAAAATAAAAAAAAAAGTAAAAAACAAGTATCGAAACGTCCGATACACCACCTTGCTAACCGGTTCTGGGGGTGGAGGAGACATAAACTGGCTCCCTGAACTGGTTGCAGAAAAAAATAAAAAAAAAGTATAAAAATTTTTTATTGGTTGCAATATGACCGAAATAAAATAAGACATGAAGCTGGAGAAAGTAAAACCCAAAATAAAGTAAACGATAATTTGTATTCTTTTGATTTGCACTCCTTAAGTTTTATCAACATGCGCTCTCTCTTGAAGTAAAGAGTCCAACCCAACCTTGATGTCCCTTCTAGAGTTCTTATACACTATCTTTGTGCATCCCCCATCGTTAAGTTGCTTTTTCTTGTCTCTTGTGTTTTTTATACAACCCTTTGAAAATCTGGATCTCCAATACTTGACGCCTTGTACTAGTCAATGAAAATTCATAAAAATTCACGGAGATTGTTCTACCCTAAAAACACCACAGCTGAATTGTCAATGGTTTCAGATTTACGTTAGAAACTGACAATATTTCATTATTTGATCTTCTGCTAGTCTAGCTCATCAAATCGTCAACCTAAGTCAGGTTAGCAAAAGTTAGACGTAACCTCAACCTGAACATCAACCTTAACCAATCCGATTTTTTTAAATGTAGGTTTGGGCTAACCCAGCCTAAGTGGGTGGGACCATCCCACGCCCAAACTGTCCCAACCCACAATTTTATATGCGTTGGGTTTACATTTTTGGTCCTCGGGCCTAAAAGCTCACGCTTTTTTATTTTTGAGGCTGGGTTTAGGCCTAACTCTTAGGTAGCCTGAACCCAGGCTACCTCCGCCCGAGCCCTGCCTGATATTATCCCAATCTAGGTTTATATATATATAGCATTGTTTAATAAGTGATACATATATGCATATAATTAATTTTTGGTGTGGGTTAATGTTAGAGTCGGCTGTACAAGGGTAGTACAGTCTTTTTATGTTTAGTTATATATGTATTCTCTGCTGATGTGGCCCTCACTTAAGTGGGGGCACAATGGTAATCCTTATATATCTTAGAAGAGTATAAATAAAAGAAGGGCTGACTAGAGGTTTTGAGATTTTTTTCTCTTGTTCGGCTGTGACTTTTCTCCTTCTTTTTCTACACTCTCTCCTTCTCCTTCTCTCTCTCTCTTTTCCTTCTCTTTCTTCTGACATGAACATATACGAACATCTAATCTAAGTTTTATCATGGTATTAGAGCCACGATAATCAGTTCAGATCAGTTGTCTCCTTTTCTCTCTGTTCTGTGCATTCCTCTCTAGGGTTTTGCAGAATTTTCATTGATATTTAGAGAGTTTTCCAGAAAGGAAGAAAAGGACTGGTCGTTTTCTCCTTTTGGGGGTTTCCATGCCTCCAATGAGTGCAGTCGTTGTGGTTTTGTGTGGTTGGTTGAAAACTCTATACTCACAATTCGAAGAGGGTTGGTTTTGTGATGGTGACAGTGCAGACTTTGTACCCTCTACTCGACAGGTACATGATGTTCGAACTAAGTTGTGGTATGTTGCAAGTTTCTTTTATATGTTGTAGAACTGAAAATATTATTCATGAGGTGTGTTGTGAGGGTTTCTAGTGCTGACAGTAAACGACAATAGTAGTGTTGTTGCTAAAAGTGGTGAATAGTTGTGAATATTATTGTTGAAACAGTGGTGAATAGTTGTGAGTGTTACTGCTGAAATCTGGTATTAGGAACCCTAGTGGTGTTTAGTCATTCGTGTGGAGTGTGGTGATTTATTAGGGCAGTAGAGTAACAATTTAGTGGTACAACCTCCCACTGTTTTTTTGTGCAGTCGTGGGAGACAACAGTGAATACAAATCAAGTGTGATGGTGCCTTCTGATTATCTGAATGTATAGATGACCTCCATAAAACTGAATGGTGAGAATTATGTCCCTTGGGCTAAGTCTGTTGAAGTTTTCCTAAAAGCCAAAAAGAAAATGAAACATGTGAGGGAAGATAAACCTCAATTGATTCTCTAGGATATGATGAATGGGAACAGGAGGATGCTCAAATTATGACTTGGCTATGGAATAGCATGGAGTCTAAAATTAGTGTGAAATTCTTGTTTTTAGATACAACCAAGGATGTCTGGGATCATGCAAGGAAACTATATTCTGGACAAGATAACACTACTAGGGTTTACCAACTGTACCAAGAGTACTTCAACCTGCAACAAGGGAATCAGAGTCTTGAGGACTATTATGCCAGTATGAGAAATTTACGAAATGAGTTGAATATTTATCATCCTCTTACACCTGATGTCAAAATTCAACAACAACAAAGAGAGCAGTTGGATGTGACCAGATTTTTAGTAGGGTTGAAATCTGAGTATGAACCCGTAAGGGCACAAATATTAGGTGGATTTGCTCTTCCCTCTCTTAAGGAAGTGTGTGCTTCTCTTTGGAGAATTTCAGTTGGACCCATAGAGACTTCCACTATGTCAGATAGGTCTGCATTTGCAGTTACGAGAGGGAGAGGTCGTGGTGGTAGAGGAGGTCAGCATGGTCGTGGTAGTGGTGGTGGACCCATGTATGGTCGTGGTGGTGGTGGAATGTATAATAGTGGTGGTGGTCGTGTTGGAGGACGAAACTTGGGGGGAGCTCGTGGTAGGGGACATGGTAATACTTAGAGAAGGTGTACTCATTGTGGTATAGAGGGACATACTATCAACTTTTGCTACGATCTCCAGGGCCCACCTTCAACCTGGGCGAATCATGCAGCTGTAAATGGTGGTAGCTCAAGGCAAGAATCTCAAGTCACTGATCAAATCCCCACTACATCTATAGATACTTCCAGAAAAGAGTTGGTGAGTGTTTAACGGAATGAGTATGAGCAGTTCATTCAAGGTACATCTCAACAGAACACAGGTACCCTTGCAAACACAGGTACGACTTGTCTGGCATCCACATCTCCCCATTGGATTATAGATTTAGAAGCTTCCGATCATATGATTGGAACTCCAGGTGTGTTTTCATTCATTTCTCCGTCCTCTACTTCCCAATCTATTACTCTTGCCAATGGCTCTACATCAGCCATATGTGGTGTTGGTAATGTTGACACTGACTCATTATCCCTCTCTTCAGTTTTATATGTTCCCAAGTTTTCCTTTAACCTGATGTCTATTAGTAAATTGACTCGGTCTCTTAATTGCTCAATAACTTTTTACCCTTCCTCTTGTGTGCTTCAGGATCTCAAGATGGGGATAAAGATTGGTGGAGGGCATGAAGCTGGTGGATTGTATTATTTTGATGGAGGTGGTTCGGCAACAGCTCTTCAGTCATCTCTCTCCCCTCATCAATGACACTGCAGACTTGGTTATCCGTCTCTTAGAGCTCTTCAGTTACTTGTTTCGTCGTTGCGTCGTCTTTCTAACTTAAATTATGAGTCGTGCCAATTTAGGAAACATCATCATGTCTCCTTTAGCCTTAGAGTTGATAGTCGTACATCGAGTCCTTTTTCTTTAGTCCATTTGGACATTTGGGGTCCAAATAGAGTAGTGTCTTATAATGGTTACAGATACTTTATAATTTTTGTTGATGATTATTCAAGGATGACATGGCTTTACCTTACGAAAGAAAAGAGTGAATTGTTTTCTATTTTCCAGAAATTTTATACTGAAATTTGCAATCAAATTTGTGTAAATATTAAAATTCTTCGTTCTGAAAATGGCCACGAGTATTTTTCCACACACTTTTAAGAATATTTGGAACAACATGACATTATCCATCAAACCTCATGTATTTACACCCCTCAACAAAATGGTGTGGCTGAAAGGAAAAATCGTCACATTTTGGAAACTACTAAATCCCTCTTACATCAGATGAATGCCCCCAAACCCTTTTGGAGTGATGTTGTACTCACATCTTGCTTTCTTATTAACTGCATGCCCATGTCTATCCTTGAAGGTTAGTCCTCTTTCTATGTTATGTTTCCCACATTGTCTCATTTTCCCTTACTCCTAGAGTTTTTGGATGCGTGTGTTTCGTTCATAATCTTGGGCCTGGAATGGACAAGTTAGATGCTAAATCCACTAAGTGTGTTTTTCTTGGCTATTCCAGGACTTAAAAAGGGTATAAGTATTATAACCCTCGTTCTCGACGTTCTTTTGTGTGTTCTGATGTTACATTTTTTTAGTCTGTTCCTTTCGTCTCCTGGTCGGGTACTTCTTCTCCACTGTTGCCATCACCCCCTCTTCCAGTTCCTATTGAGGATCTCGTTCCTCTTGTTCTGGTCGTGACCCAGTCTTTGCCTCCAGTGCAGCTACCTGAGAGAGGACCACCTATCCGACAAGTGTATACACATCGTCAGGCATCGGCTCCTCCTCTATCTTCGTCACCATTGACAGATCCGGTAGTTGATCCCACCCCAGCCCCAACTCCAAGTTCTGACATTGATCTTCCTATTGCTTTGCGGAAAGGTAAACGCAGTTGCACTCTCCATTCCATTTTTAATTTTGTTTTTGTATCTCACATTTCGGCTTCCCATCGACAGTTTGTTTCTATGTTATCCTCTGTCTCTGTTCCCAAGGATGTCCAGGAAGCCCTCAATTCTCCAAGGTGGTGCCAAGCAATGGAAGAAAAACTCTCGGCCCTGACTCGTACTCATACGTGGGACCTTACTACTCTTCCTCCTGGTAAGCATGTGGTCGGTTGTAAGTGGGTGTACATGGTTAAATACTTACCTGATGGAAGTGTTGAACGGTTGAAAGCTCGGTTAGTTGCCAAAGGTTATTCACAGCAGTATGGTATTGATTACACAGACACCTTCTCTCTGGCTGCCAAAATTGGGTCAGTTCGTGTTCTAATTTCTCTTGTTGCTATGTTTGATTGGTCGGTGATCTTCTTGAAGAGGTGTACATGGAGCAACCACCAGGGTTTGTTGCTCAGGGGGAGGGTAAGACGGTCTATAGACTTAAGAAGGCTATTTATGGACTTAAACAATCTCTACGTGCATGGTTTGGGAGATTTATTGAAGTGGTGAAGAAGTTTGGAATGAAACAGTGTCAGGTTGATCATTCTGTATTCAACTATGAATCAAATGTTGGGAAGATTCTCTTGGTGGTATATGTAGATGACATTGTTATCACAGGCAGTGGCAGACCAGGAATTGACATGTTAAAGACTTACTTGCATGATCATTTCCAAACAAAAATTCTTGGCAAATTAAGATACTTCCTAGGGATAGTGTTGCAAGGTCCAAGAATGGTATTAATCTATGTCAGAAGAAATATGTTCTTGATTTGATGGAGGAAACAAGGTTGTTAGGTGCCAGACCAGCTAAAACACCTATGAAACTATATGCTAGATTGGGTAGTGATACAGGTGAGGAGTTTGAGGATCCGGGAAGGTACTGAAAGCTATTGGGTAAGCTTAATTACCTAACCATCACTCGGCCTGATATCTCATTTGCGGTCAGTGTAGTGAGTCAAATTATGCAAAATTCGAGAGTCCCACACTAGGAGGCAGCCCTAAGGATTGTGAGGTATTTGAAGGGTGCTCTAGGTCGTGGTTTGTTGTAAGAGAGTGGATGAAGTCTTGAGATAGAGGGATGCACGGATGTTGATTGGGCCGGGTCCATATCTGACAGAAGGTCCACTACAGGGTATTGCACTTTTCTTGGTGGGAACTTAGTGACATGGAAGAGTAAGCAACAGACAGTGGTAGCAAGAAGCAATGCAAAGGCTGAATATAGGGCTAGGGCTCACACAACATGTGAACTGGTGTTGTTGAAGCATCTACTAAAGGAGATGGGATACTCGATTGACACTCCTATGAAGCTATACTATGATAACCAAGTTGCAGTTTATATCTCCTCTAATCCAGTGTTTCACGAAAGGACGAAGCACATAGAAGTGGATTGCCATTTTGTACGTGAGAAGGTGCTTAGTGGAGTGATAAGTACATATGTGAACACATGAAACCAATGGGCAGGTCTGTTTACAAAAGGGTTGAACCGGGGAAGAGTGGACTACATATGTAACAAGCTGGGACTATATGACATATATTCACCAGCTTGAGGGGGAGTGTTAGAGTCGGTTGTACAAGGGTAGTACAGTCCTTTTATGTTTAGTTATATATGTATTGCTCTGCTGATGTGGCCCTCACTTAAGTGAGGGCACAATGGTAATCCTTATATATCTTAGAAGAGTATAAATAAAAGAAGGGCCGACTAGAGGTTTTGAGACTTTTTTCTCTCTAGTTTGGCTGTGACTTTTCTCTTTCTTTCTCTTCTCTTTCTCCTTCTCCTTCTCTCTCTCTCTTTTCCTTCTCTTTCTTCTGATCTGAACATATACGAACATCTAATCTGAGTTTTATCAGTTAATTATCCATCTTGAACTCAACCCAAGACTATCAAATTTTAATGCAGGTTGGGCTCAGGTTAGACAGTTCGGGTTTAACCTCTAACTCAATCTTTAGTCCCGATTCTTAGGATTGGGCCTTGGATGAGCTAAAACTGGCCCAACCCGCCCAACTCGCACCCCTATCAGTGGCCTTGCTTTCTGATTCTGATTTATATTGGCACAAAGACCTGTCCGGGGACCAAGCACGGGAATCCTTAGACTGATGGAATAAAGGAACTCCCTAGGCCATTTATGACTTCATTATATTCACGAAAACACCAGCAATGAAATAGAAAATTGTTCCAAAGGAAATCAAATTAATCTTCCATGCCATTTAACATAAATTTATATTATTTAGTGGCATGTTTGTAAGAGAGAGGATTGCTGAACTTGATAGATGTTTTAGAGGCAGTAGGATGGGACCAATCATTTTGCTGCACACCAATCATAAATACAAGTTCTAGATTGTATGATTGTTTGCCATATGCACATTATTACTGGCATGGGATATATTGATTGATTGTCTGTACAGCCTGTAAAACAGCTATCAAGTTCAACTGATATTTTCATTTCGGGTCATAAGAGAGTGCTGTGACCACAAGCAGTAGATATGCTCTCGTTTTATTATATGGGATTTTTGTTGTATCGAGCCTATTTGTGTTGTTTCAGAAGAGGTTTTTTTTTTTTTGTTATTTTGATATTTTCCAATGATCAGAGCAGTTGGGATTTGTTACACCACACATCTCATGGTGTGTTTGAATTTAGTCCCAGTCTCATTGGGATGTGCAAATCATGTTGGATGCGTGTAAGAATGTTTTTTTAGGAGCAGATCCAAACGGTAGGGATCTGCCATCAACGAAGCGCTGTCAACACTATCCCGCCAAGCCATTGCGTTTGCGGCCATAAATTGAGGGCATCTCCCTTTTCATTCATGGGGAGATGTTGCCAAAATGCGACTGTAGTGGCTGGTTGGAACACGTTGGGAGTGTCTAGTGTCTGCTGGTAGCAGATCTGAGCTCGATCCGAACTCTGATTAAGAAGGGTTGGCCTAGACACAAAGTTTTCAGAGAAAGAAGGATTTAAAGTTGATGATACAGGGCAGGTGCCAACAAGCTACTGCAGCTGCACACCAAGATCATTCACGCGGAGATGTTCTCGATGCGAGGCTGTAGTACCTTGTTGGAAGCGTTGGTTAATAGCACTGTAGCAGATCCACTAGTCCTGTGCAAAAGAACTCATCTCAATACAAATCCAAATAAAAGTTGATTCGATTAGAATATTTTTATTTTTTGATGCCACCGAAACTAAACCTAACCTTTTCTAGGCGTGTATTTTGGGGTGTTGAGATACAAAATAATTCCCCCACTTCACCCCCTTTTTGCTTGGTGGTCGTTTTCCCTGTTTTTCTGTCTCTTTGGAATTTAGAGAGCCGTCTTGGATCAGTTTAGCACTAGATACTCTCTTTATTTTCTAAATTTATTTATTGGACAAACAAAAGTGGTCGTGAAATCTGCTCCTGAGTGTCTTTATTTGTGCAGTTTCTGTTTCATGTATAACCTTCATTGGATCAAAGGGGATGCATTATGCATATGGACAGTGCATGCAAAGCATACACGCATCTAAGAGAATATTAGCATGCTTCATACCATGCTTCCTATTTGATTGATAAGGTCAGCTTTGGAATATATCTGATTACCTTGTACAATAAGCTGCAATACATAATTAGTTACTTCCTGATTTTTCAATGACAATTTTGCCCATTTATTTTATTCTTAGTTGTATATTTTTGTTTCTCTTTCTTTTTTGCCGTTTAGGCTGTGTTTGGTTGCAATGTAAATTTATTTATATTGATGCAAAATTATGATAGTACAAATGATTTTGGTATAAATTTTAATTTATTTTTGTTTCAAATTTTACCTTATTTTGTTTGATTACAGTGCAAAATTATTAATGCAAGAATGGAATTGCCTTTAAGGACCTTTAAAAAAAGAAAAGTATATATATACATGTGACTAAAATGCAATATATAAAATTCTGTATTTAGCGAGAAAAACATATAAAATTTGCAAGTATAAAACAAAGCTAATTAATTTACAACTGGCATTGTTATTTGAATACAAACATGAAACATGAGCTTTTGGGTATAGACTAGGGAGGGATATGATACCGTGTGGATAACAAACGGTTTTTTGTTCTTATTCTAAATCAGATAAATTGTTTTTTATGTCCATTTTGAAAAGGTGGATTCCAACGAAGCAAGAAAGCACAAGGTGCCAATCAGCTGGTTGGTAAGGTCTCTTATTGGTCATAGTGGAGACTTAGGATCATATCCTATCTATACTGGGTTGGGGGATAGGCTACCCCCGTTGTGTAGCCTTCAAAAGATATATAAAAAAAAAAGAAAGAAAAAAAAACAATAATTAAGGAATCCAAACCTCCTACACTCTTTTCCTATATTTTCATTCAGTCTTACAAGAAGTGTCTGAGTCTCTATCTATGAGTGTTATATGTTTGTTTTTTTTCACGTATTGGTGTTTACTATTGTTTTTCAAATAGATCTGAATCTGAACCATATTACTATCTCAACTAATGTTTTTGAACTGTCATTGATCCAGATGGTTGGATCATTTAGCTTGGTAGCTATTTAGGCAACCGGTTTCATTTCACCTTAAACCTGGTATTTGGCCAAAACCATTGACTTGGTTAATAACCCATTGATCCAGGTGGTCAAATTGTCAATCTATTCAACCCAAACAACATATTTTATCTTTTTTTTTTACTTTAATTATTTTTTAATTTTTAAATTAGATGGACCATCCATTCAAACTGGATGGTCAGACCACTAACCTAAAAGCATGTGACCAAAGTGATTCTGATTCCGGATCGGATTTTAAAACCTTAATCACAACGATAGATAGGGTGCAACTCGAATTGGCCCAAATTTTAACATATTACACATTTACACTGCTTATGGCTCGGGCCCATTTAAATTTTGACAGAAACTCAATCTGAGCACGTCCAAGTTATACCCCCCTAAAATTAGATATATCTGATGTTTTAATATCACATGTTTATTATATTAGATAAAAAAAATTGTTTAAACAATTGAATTGTTAGACCCAGTCAATGGTCATGGAATGAAAAACAGGATTATATATAAGTTATGATACAGATTGGACCTAACGATTTAACCGGTCAAATCACTAAATCATTAACCGAATGAACCATTTTTTTGGTACGTGAACAGTCTGGGTGAAACGGAGACAGAAATCGAGAAATATAGCTGGATGATGAATCAACCAGTTAGACTACAGGTTAAAAAATATTCAATCCATGACCCATTGACTGGGTCAAATGGTTGACCTCGTCGACAAATATTTTTAATAGATGAACATTTCCGGGGTGGCTTCCGAAAATGAAAAATGAAAAAAAAAAAAAAAGTTTGGGTGAAACGGACCCAGAAATGTAGTTGGGTGATGACTGATGAATCAACCAGTCGGACCGCGGGTTAAAAACACTGCTTAGTGCTTACACATGTTTAATTTCAACGAAACACATGTTACCGATCGACTGAAAGTGCAAGAAAAAAAGCATATATTCGAGAAGTGTTGAATTGGGTTTTTCATGAGAGTTGAAACCTGCCGGTAAGACCTTTTTCCCGCTCCACTTCCCTGCAGGCCTGCATTCACTTGCCTGGTTTCTAGTAGTTGTATTTTTTCATATTTTTTTATTTTTTAAGTAAATAAAATAATGACGGTTTTAAGTTTTAACTATAAAAATCATTATTAAAAGGAGTAATTCTATTTCATCCAAGTGTTAGAAGTAATATCCAAGAAAAGTAAAATTTTATGTGGAATTCATGTAAATCTAAAAAAAATAAGGGTATATTCAATAAAAACCAAAATCTCTCTTTTTTTTAATCTCTTCTTGAGAATTGGGATCTGCTCCTCTGATAGGGCGCCTCACAACAAACTCACAGGCACATCCTGTTATGCATTAAGAACATTTCCCCTAAGGGTACAAATGGATCGGATCATGATTCGATATGATCTGAAATCCAATCCTATTTGATCAAATTCAGATCACCCTTGGTCAGATTTTCAAATCGGACTCGGATCATCCCCTATTAAGATCTGATCCGGTGTATTATATGTTTATAAATAAATATATATATATATATATATTTAATATAAAATATATTATTTATATTATATTTTTATAAATTTATTATATTATTTATTTTTTTATAAAAACATGTAATACATATGATAAAAATAATTAAAAATACTTATATTTTTTGTTTTTTATTTAAATTGATATATTTTATTTTTTCTTTCAATAATTTATTATTTTTTAAAGAAAACAAATCAAATAAAATAAGATCCAAAAATCCAATCGAATCCTATCAGACCCAATCGGATCAGATCTGACACGAACAGCATCGGATCGGATTCAAATATACCGATCCGATCCGTTTGCATCCCTACATCCCAACGCAGGCGGGATTAGATCCCATGTCACCAACCGGTTGGTTGGCTCTTGCTAAAATTTCAACAATTAACTTTTTCCACTCTTAAAATCCAAAAACTAATAGACGCTAAGTTTAAACCAGTTTATAACACGTGGCAAAATCAATGCCAAAATTTATTACATTGATGCATTAGATTGAAGATTGAACTGATACACATGGTCCACTGTTGGCCCATTTGTAACTTTGTATACTGTATAAGTGTATAGTTTGATTTGTGTCCTGGCAGATGACAATCTATGGAGCATTTGACTGTGGAGAGAGTCAGGGGACTGGGATTTCCGAGGTCCACCTTTTCTATTCTGATTCCACGAAGCTTGCCCCAAAATAAAAAAAAAAGGAGAGTATTTTACAAGACCTACATATATAATATCCACAGGAGGTTGTCGCTTCTGCTAGGCTCTCAAGTCTCAACAACGACGATTACGCATTGTACATTAAAACGGTACGAGGTTTGTATTGGTCACGAGTCAAAAAAAGTCGGTCTGATCCAATGATCCCAACCACCTGATCAGTTTTATTTTACTCTCTTCTTTTTTTTTCTTGTTTGTTAGATGGTAAAAGCCAGAGGTTTTAATTTCATCAAACTTCAAACAACACACCACATCATTACCCATTAAAATGAACGCGTCACGCGTGAGAACTGGGGAATGGCCGACTGGGGGGCAATTTCAAAATTTGAAGTGATAGGGTCATTCCGGTCATTTTAGATTTATAATTTGCAAAAACAAAAAAAAAAAGAGGAAAAATGGGAATACTCAAAAAGATACTTGATGTCCCTGCTTCCCGTTTCCTCCCCAGTCCCCAGGCCTTAGCCTTAGGCTAGTACCTTCTATCCTTCCTCACCGGAAAGACTAAAGAGAGAATAAAAGCACACAAAAGAGGACGGAAAAAAATTAAAAGAAAAAAAAAAGGAAACTGAGCAAGCCATACCAAACAACCACCCAACCAACGCCAAGGAAACATGCAGGCCGCAGCCAGCAAGAAAGAGGGAGGAGTAAAGAAATAATAAAGAAGGAGAAAGGGAAAAAATAAAAGAAAGAAAGGAAAAAAAGGAAAAAAAGGTTTCACTCCATCTCACTGGCTCGCTCTCTCCTGTTGAATGCTGAATGCTCCCTTGTCGTCTTAAGTTTTCTGGGCAAAATTCGGTATGTTCAGTTGTATGTAAGGAGTTTCTCCTTTTTCTGGTTTTCTTTTCTATGCCCACTTTTTTCTCCGTCTCCTTTTCTCTTTCCTTTTTCATCTCTCTGTCTCTCTCGTGTGCAACCTTGCCATCCCCGTGACTCTAACCAAAACCTGCCCCATAAAATTATTTTCTTGAGAATTAAAGAAAAGGAAGGAAAAGAGAAATAGTACAGGGAGATAGGAGACTGAGAGAGAGAGAGAGAGAGGAAGAAAAAAAAAACCCTTTTTTCTGGGTTCTCTCTCCAACTCTCATGACTTATCCTTCTCTCAGTCCTTCTATTCTACCTGTCTACAACGACCACAACAGCAGGAAGGAACAACGATGCGATCTCCACAATCACTCCGAAACGGCGAAACCCCGCCTCGAATCCTGGCTCCTCCTTTCCATTCCACCGTGTCCGAACAAAAGCTCCGACGCTTCAACACGCTGATACTTGTATTCCGTCTTGCCTCTTTTTGCTTCTCTCTTGCCTCTGCGGTTTTTATGGTCACTAATTCTCATGGCTCCAATTCCCCTAATTGGCACGTTTTCGACGCATTTAGGTACCCCCGCCATCCCCATTGCCCCGATGCTCTCTCCGTCTCTCGCATTTGCTTTTGAATGAGCTAACAGATAAGCAGTATTTTCGTTGTTGTTGTAGATTTGTTTTTGCTGCAAATGCAATCGTGGCTCTGTATTCCTTGGCCGAAATGGGAGCTTCAGTTTGGGAGATTTTGAAAGGAACCACCGTGTTGCCGGAGACCGTGCAGGTCTGGTTTGATTTCGGTCACGATCAAGTGAGTGACTTTTTCCTAATTTCGCTTTTCCTTCCTGTTTTTATCTCCTTCGCTTGGGCTTTGGGAGGGGATTGTGTCATTGTACATTGGGCCCTCTTTCTCTGTTATTTCTTATCCTTTTCTCACACAAATTTTCCGTTGCGTGTGGGTTTGAACTTTGCTCGCGGTTGCGTAGGTTTTCGCTTACCTGCTACTGTCGGCGGACGCAGCGGGAACGGCATTGTCCCGGACCTTGAGAGGAGGAGACACGTGTACGGCCACAAGCTCGTTTTGTGTTCAGTCTGATATATCGATTGCCTTGGGATTCGCTGGCTTCCTTTTCCTAGGGTTTTCATCTCTGCTTTCGGGATTTCGGCTTGTCTGTTTTATTATCAGGGGCTCTCGTTTTCATCTCTAGGGTTTGTTCCTGTGAGACTCTAAACGGAGAGGAGGATGAGTGAAAAGAATACAGCTTACTATTACTGGATAGACTGGATTGCATTTTTGCAATTGCATTACGCTTTGGTTTGGACTTTGGTGTATGAGATCGCGTCGGTGTATGCGCGTCTTTTTGGGTTTATTATCAGATGGCAGCGATCGATTGAGTTGCGTAATTCTTTCTGACAGTTGCTAGCATGTTCTGTGGGACCATGGTAAACCCTTAATGAGATCGTCGTTGGATCTGGATTATCTATCGTCGCGCACTTGAAGTTCTGGATCCTACGATTACAACCTAGGGGGTTAACCATGGTCCTAATGATACCATAGCGATTTCTCTTTTTGTATCATCCATCCCATTGTAATTTGAGTTATATATTTATAAAATTAAAAAAAAATACTTCGTATTTTTTTGTTAGAATTATTTTCATTTTCATGGTTCCTAGTTTGGAGCTTGTGACTTTTTGGAGTCTCTGCGTTCTTTAGTTCCTGGCGCTGAGCGTGTTGAGACGACGGTGTCTCATGTCTGCGTGTGAAAGACTGAAAGTGTCTTTTGACTTTGGATGGGCGTAAATTAAAAAAGGAAAAGAAAAAAAGAAAAACTCCTGATGGTAGGCACCTGGCGTTGTTTGGGCTATTTGTTGACGAATTATGCAATACAGTTATACAGTCGTGTTGACTTTGAATGTCGTCCACACTTCTTGTGCGGTTCGCCCATTTAATGTGCATCTTTTTTTTTTTAATGTGCATCTTATACCATACAGTTCGAATATTTTTCAACTTGCTAATTGATAAAAATTAAAACCACAAGCAGTCCCGTCGCAACTCGCAAGGGAGAGAAAAGAGAATGTCAAGGGGTGCTATACTGCCATACAAAGCATCTCGGCTTTGATTGCCATTGGGACCTGTCACGGGATACGTGGGTATTCATCCTGCGTTTTGTTAAGATGTCACGACTCACGAATTGTACGAGAATATCATCTAGAGTTATTGATTCGGGCATTGCATATTTTTGGATCCGAACCCATGACTGCACGGTTCGCACCCTTCCGTGCTAATTTCACCTTCAAGGTTTCAATAGATCTGCTTATGGGCTGGGCAGCCCGATGGGCTAACTCGGGCTTCGAAATGATTGAATGAAATTAGGCCCGCAGGTTCGGGTTTTTTTAATATATATATATTTATATGTGTGTGTGTTTTAAAACTGTTTTTTATTGAATAAAAGAAGGGAAAATCTTTTTCCCAAATATTTGGCCGGGCTTTGGGCTTTATATGAGGGTTGGGCTTAGGCTCAAGACTTAAGCCCGATGGTAGGATCAGGCTTAGTCTCAGGCCTGAATTTTTTATGTTAATGCAGAGACAAGGCCTGACCTAAACTCAGCTTAGCCCAGCCCGTGTATAGGTTTAGTTCCAATTGGATGTACATTAGAGGTGCACCTGGGTCAAGTATATATACCGCTTGTAAAATCTTTTTATATCAAAACAGTTCAATTGTCTTATGTTTTATGCAATGTTTAAAGTATCGGAAACGTCAAGTGTATTGGAAAGACAATTTTAAAAGACATATTGGGATACATCTTAGATATGCATGAGCATCGGAGAAAAACTAAGATACGCTTGGATACACTATAAATAGTTTAATAAATCGTAAAAATGCATCAATAACACTAAATATAAGACCTCAATGAGGTGTATGTACATTAAATTAATATATTTTAATGGTTTTATAAAGAAATATATTGTAGTTAATTATAATTTTATTAAAAATCCTATGCTTAACTATAATTTATAAATTATAATTCATAAGTTTTAATGTTTTGTGGGATGAAAAAAAAACCAACTCTCCTATCCAACCATAAAGCATGCATTGGTACAACTTCTAAGTGAAAATATAATTAATAATTATTTATTATTTATTTCAAAAAATTAAAAAATAAATAAATAAACATTATATAATACATTCAAAAATAGTTATTAAAGAATAAATTTCAATTTCTTTGTGGATATGATAGATGATCCATATAATTATAATATATTCAATCATTGTGATTAAGTGATAAAATATAATTAATTAATTATTTATTTTTTAATTCTAAAAATATAAAAATAAAAAAAAATTATTAAAGAATAAATTTCAATTGGTCTGTGGATATGATGGATCATCCATAGAATTATAATATATTCAATTATTATGATCAAATGAAAAAAATATAATTAATTATTAATTATTTTTTAATTTTAAAAATATAAAAGTTAAAAATAATAAAGAAGAAAGTTCAATTGTTCTATGGATATGATAAATAAATCCGTAGATCTAAAACATATTTAGTTTTCAAATTTTTTTGTTAATTTATATTTTCCCTAAATATCTTCAAAAAAATTAACGATTCACACTTGTTGTTTGCAAATTTTTGCAAATTTAGCATTATAGGAATGAGGTTGGAGTTTTAAAGTCATTTGGGGGCAAAAGAAGGCTTATTTTAGGAAAAAGAAGGTTGTTTTCCCCTTTTTTTAGTTTTTGGCAGTATCTTTTTTATCAATACACTATAGATACGCCCCGATACAATCTGATACGCATGAAAAAAGACAAGAAGCCCAATTTCCATGCGTATCTCATATCTGTTTTTCAGTATCGAAATTTTAAACCTTGTTCTTATGTTTATGAAGCTTACATCTTTCTATTTAGGACTATTATGATACTTGAAACTCCATAGTCCGATTAGACATTTGATCTAATTATCGTGAATTTGGATGATGTGTTTACGTAATTAGATCAGATTTGTATTTAATTCCATTTGATCCAATTAATTATGAATTCAATTATATCATATATTTATTTAATATATAAAATTTAGGGTAAAATACAAAAATCTCCCTTGAAGTTTCTAACAATCATAAAAACCTCCCCTATAGTTTTACTTTAGCAACAACTTCCCTTCTATTTTCAAACAAATCAACAAAAACCTCCCTTTCGTCCGTCAATGATCAAGACGGAAAGTGTATAGAATTACATTTTTACCCTTAGACATCATCTGAGCCATTTGCAAAATACCATTATTGCCCTTACTCAAGCAACTCACTACACTCCTTGTGCTTTTGAGAAAACACTCAAACCCTAACCCTGATAGTTGCAAGCATCCATAGTACTCAAAGTATACCACTTCTCGGAATATTCCGTACATCTTCCGGCAATGATTCTTCACCGGACGACGACCGTGCTTCATCTTGTTGGTCAATTTCTTCACTGGAGTTCGTTTTTTTTTCACTTTATGGCATATGTGACTTTATCCCTTTCATTTAGTTTGTAGTTATCTAATTAAAGATCATCTTGTTTGAGAGATTGCCATATCTTTTTCCGTGATAAGTAATAGAAACGGATTTCAAGCATCTTATTTACATGGATTACTAGCCTAAAGGGCATGACCACAAGCTTTGGGTTTTGGGCTTCTGCAATCTCATAGTCATATGGAAACAAATAGAAGAAAAAAATCCAAACTTGAAAACACTGAAGAACATGCAATAGCCAAAGGTCAAGATGCATCAGGCACTACTCCATAGGCAACTTTGGTGGCATCCAGTAAACACCATGGAGCAGAGAAGATTCTGGACAACAGGCTCTCACTACAACAACAAACAATGTGCTCCTGAAGTATCGAGTGTTTACATCATAAGGCTCACCATAGTGAGTTAAAGATCTAATGTCAGCCATTGGAGGAGAACATGATACATAGCATAAGAATACATTGTTGGTTATCACTGATTTTTTTTTTTTGATATTTGTGATAATAAAATTTACAAATTATTGGTATTTTAATCAACATTTAACTTGGTAGTATCATTTGATGAGCTTTGGAATAAACTACAAATGTTCGATTACATAACCACTGGACTTATTTGCTCCTTTGAACTGATTAGAAGCCAAGTTGGAATAAATGACCAGACTTCCCTATCAAAATTAGAGTTTTGAAATATTGGGATATTCTAGGTTCGTCGCTCCTCTACAGTGGGACTGAAATTGTTCTTCTTGGGTTCGTCGTTCATCTGTTCGTTCCTCTCCAGTGTGATTGAAATTGTTCTTTATGGGTTTGTCGTTCCTCTCTAGTTGCCCCTCATCCTAGTTCTTTCCTCTTTAGTTGCTATTCTTCAGTTGGCAAAAGTGGGCAAAGGGTTGCAATTCTTCCTGGAATCATTCTTCCTCGTTCATTCCTTACCCTTGCTCCTCTTTAGATTGCGTAAAAGATGAAATTAGGATAACAAGAGTGGGCAAAGGGTATTTTAATAAAAATAGGTGTACAATAACTCGTAAAGGGGTAAAATAGGTATTTTGAAAAATGTTATCATCGGTTTAATGTTTTTCTTCTTGGTCATTGACAGAAATGAGGTCTTGTAGTTTTTTTTTTTTTTTTGAAAATAGGAGGTTTTTGCTAAAATGAAACTACAGGGGGGTTTTATGATTGTTAAAAATTTTAGGGGGGCTTTTGTATTTTACCCTAAAATTAATATAATTATATTTAAAACAATAAAAACATATTTTTATATATTATATTATATATGAATATATATATATAATGTATCTAGTATGTTATATTTACATTAATTTATTATATAAAAACATTGAAAAGTAATTAATTTTTAATTTTGTTTGTATTTTAAACATTAAAATGAAGTTGGATTAAATCCGAACCCTATCTGAGTTCGTTATGATTCGACTTCGAAATCGAAATCTGAAAATCCCATATGATTTTAGATTGTAATCGGGTACAAATTTTCAATAATTGGATTTGATACAGTCTTAAGGCTCCATTTCTACGCCTCGTGTCTTGATCATACTTCTGTACCTTTTTAACGTTTTTAAGCTTCAATTTACAATCTACTAGCCCCGCCTCAATAGGTAAACCTCGTACCTCAAATCTAATGTCTTTTAAAACCATGCATATTAATAACTTTACAATGACTTCTTTTGTCAAGCCACTAGTGCAAGAGAAGTTCACCAATATCAACCGATGATTAGGTTTGTCAGGTCTGGTTTCTATTACACCACTTGACATTTGAGGACGTTGCCACGATGTTGGATGATTTGTTGGAGGAAGATTCAAAATTTTAAGAATCTCTCTCCTCTCTCCTTTGTATTTTGAGTTTTGTCATTTTCTTTTATCTCTCTTGGGAAGATTCTTTGTCCCATATTGCTTGGGAAAGGAATAGATATGGAGTATGTTTATAATTTCTCTCTCTCTCTCTCTCTCTCTCTCTATCTATCTATATATATATATATATATATATGGACTTATAAGAGGAAAGCATTATAGATATTCCCATGCATGTGGGAGGGGGAGTTGGGGGTGCTTTTCACACGTGCGAGCCGAGCCGAGCCGAGTCGGGTTGCAAGTGCATGTATACATGCATTACACCAAATCGGTTTTGTTTTTAACTGAATTAAACTTTTGACTTTTAAATTCAAATTTATTTTTTAAAAAACGTTTATTGTCCGATTGTGTCTCTTCATCATTGTGTCTTTTCGAACAGGTGCACTATTCTAAAGAGGCTTCTGTCTGAAATGACACTTTTGTGTCCATTCGGGTGACTGAGAACACTCTATAAAAGGAGTGTTGGTCGGTCCAGTCTCACACACCAGAACACATTCGAGGGTCTTCTCTTCTCTATTTTCTTTATCAATCAGATCATTATTCTTTATGATTTGCAAAGGTCTGGTAAGCGAGTACACGCCTACCAGTGGCTTGTGAGCTATTTTATCTTGTTGACCGATTTGCGATCACCCGATTCCACCGTAGGGGGCAAATGCGGTTTTAAGGAGAGTGACCAAGTGGCATGACTCAACCCTCCTCTCTACAAATTCTCGGTTTCACTGTTCTGCAACACTACGCTACTGCAAGTTCCTAGTTTAGAAAGCAATTACTGATAAATACCATTCTGCCTTCTTTATTATTTTCCAACATGATTTACTGAATGCCTTCACAATGTTGTTGGAGGAGAATGGGAAGAAGCCAAGAAGGGGCATTAGGCCATGAAAGGGCCTCAGTTAAATTATATAATACCATTCTAAGTTTTTTGTTCCCCCAAATGTGCTCCTTCAATATAAAATGAAATTAATTAATATTTTAGAAAATGAAACAAAACAAAATGTGATGATCATAATGAGTTTTAGAAGAAATATAAGAAACACTCAAGAGATCATTTCAACACATATTTCCATGCAATATTTACTAAATGTCCCATTGTGGGTCCAACACTACCTTTGAGTCATCTTAATCCTCTAAGATACCACAAATATTGTAAAAGCCTTTATTTTATTCTATGTATGGATAATGACACCCCACCACGTCAGCCATATCGATGACGTGATCCATAACTTATGCAATTGTCTAATATGGGGACACCTTGGCATCCCAACATGCATCTCATCATGTCTTCTCGACCTCCAAACCACTTTCTCATGTAAAAAGGTAGACAAGTAGACACAACCTCGCCAAAAATAATAGAGCACACGCCCCAGGCTTATTGGGTAATCAAGTCTACAATGTATTCAAGCTAGGCTGGGTAGTAGGGGTGGAAACGAATTGATCTTTTCATGAGCTATTCAAGCTTGGCTTGTGAAAAGTTTGATTCAACTCGGTCTAAATTGAGCTTCGAGACAAGCTCGAGCCCAATATATAGGCACGTCTGCTAGTCAAGACAAGCTCAAGCCTAATAAAGCTCGGCTCTTGAGGCTCATGAGCCTAATTGAGATTATACACACATACATACATATTTAAAAAATAATTTTACTATGTATAATAACATTTTTAATTTTTATGTATAATAATAAATATTATATATAATTTTTTTTTTATTTTTTATATATGACAATAAATGATTTTTATAATTCTTAAATATTTATATGTAAAATAAAAAATAACTTTTATATGTATGATTTTTATCTTTTATAGGAAGCTTTGCTCACATTCAAGCTTGAGTTGAGTTGAGCTTGAACATGTGAACTCTTAAGTTGAGTCGAATTCGAGCTCAAATCTCTACCTTGAATTGAGCTCAAGCCTGATGATTTTTTGGCGAGCCATGATTGAATAGCTATATATTTGGCTTAGCTCAACTCAAATCCACCCCTATTGGGTAGCCTTATAATATTAGGTCAATCTAGCCCAAATCAAGTTATGAAACCCTCAACCATAAATCTAATGCAACCTAAAAGCTTGTAGTTGGGGTTGGGTTCAAACTTTTCAACATCTCTCTCTCTCTCTCTCTCTCTCTCTATATATATATATATATATAAGTTTAGAAATAAAGTCCATAATTTTCTATAATTTTGATTATAAAAATAAATTGACATTTTATATTTCTTTTTCATATAGTTTATTACTTAAATGGATAGCCAGTTCAAATGCCAAGCCCAAGACATATTATCAAGCATAATGTATGGGCCAATCAAGCCTTTGCAACATTGAAAGTTATTAATGGTCTATAAAAATTTGACCTAAGAGTATCCTTACGTAGAATGTAAATGAAATTTTACTAATTTTTTTAAATATCTAAATGTTTAACATATTCCCCATTGTTCGGATATATCAATTTCAACAATTCAAATGTCCAAATGCATTATATTAATTTAAACAATGATTATGAGAAAATGTCACTACAAATAATATCCCAAAATGAAGATGTTGTAATTTTAATTTGTAACAAATACCTAGTTACCCATCACTATAAATAAAGATTTTGTGACCGATATTAAATTATTCATCACTATAAATCAACTTTTATAATTTTGTGACAAATAATTTTCTATTTAGTAAACTTTAAATTTTCCACTATAAAGTTGTTTAGGACACCACTATATGTCTATCACTAAAAGCCATTTTTCTTGTAGTGATATGGCATATGGGTCCATGTTGCTCAGGTCTAAGGTATATGAACCCAAGTCAACAGGTTGAATTAAATCCCTAGCCAAGGCTTTAGGGTGAGGTAGGTCTCTAGGTGAAAGATTCTAGGTCGAAGTAGGATTTGACCACAGGGTCTGATTTGACTCCAGGTCGGATTAAACATCTAAGAATGAAGTGCTAGGTCTAGATAAGCATAAATGCCCCAGACTATTGAATTATGAAGGTCTATGTCAATTATTTGTTTTATTGCAATTGTGGCTGGTGTGCTAAAAATATCCCCAACAAGGTTATATTTGGATAATATTCTTTTTTTTTTGTGTGTGTGTGCGTTTTTTCTAGAACCCAATTTCATGAAGCATGTTTCAAGCTTTTAATGTGCAGTTGCAGCTTCATAAATATTGTTTTTCAAAACAAGTTGTTGAGATTAAAACATAAATAGGTGTTTAGTTACATCATATTGCTTTACAATTTGACAAGATGAATTCTGTGTCACTTTGTTATTGTTGAAATATATAATCTTTACATTCTCTTAGTTGTGCCATGCTGTGTGGTACAAAATAATGCCATGTGCTCTATATTTTGACACATTTGTAGACATCAAATCTGGCATATATTTTGCCATGTCTTGTAAATTTGACATATGGCATATATTTTGTCATATTCATAAAGTTATCATGTGGCATATATTATGCCAAGTGTCATATATTTATGGGCATCATGGCATATATATTGTTATATGTTGTAAAGTTTTCACATGGCATATATTTTGCCATATTCATAAATTTGCATCGTGTCACATATTTTTGGTATTATGGTATATATTTTGCCATATTCACAAATTTCCATGTGGCATACAATATCTATGGATATCATGACCCATAGTTGTTCCACATGTGGCATACAAAATTTGTCATGTGATATATATACATTTGCATCTTATGCATTTTAGTAAGAAAATATATTTGGCAGGCCCAAATGTGCTTCTGAAACACAAAGTGAAAAAAAAAAACACTTTATACTTTTCTTTTTTGTTGTACAAGTGTCTCGTTTGTTTTTATTTTAAAAAACACATGTTGTCAAATACTAAAGCATTTATTTATTTTAATATTAAGGTTTATTTTAGAAAGAGTACAAATACAAATAATATGTACAATATAAATATAATACAAATATATACAAAATAATACAAAATTCAAAGTTTTATACTCTACAAATTTGTACAAAAGTATTTCAGAAAAACTTATCCAAATATAACCTTAATTTCCATACAAAATATTCCTTCCAAACTGAGCGATACATGTTCTCGATCATTGCACATTAACGCATATACCTATAAAAAATATAAGATATTAATATTTGAAGCACCCCCCGACTTTTGATATCTTTTCGGATTTCGGTGCAATGAAGGATTGTGAGTTAGAACTAGAGATAGAATATCTGACAACACCTCTACATGGTACAATCTTTCTTCGTTCTAAATTGGTACCAGATGGCTCTAGATTGATTTAAGCCAATGGTTTTTCTCTCGGATTCAATCCAGCGTTTTTAAAATTGGATTAGAAAAATTTTGCTGCAGGTCAGTCATTCAATTTTCCAAGTCAAATGTTGCATAATAAATTATAAATAAAAATTTAAGATCAAAGAAAAATATAAGCAACGTATTAAAGTAGATAAAATGTACCAAAAACGTATAAAAAACGGTAAGCAGCGAAACAGTTGTAATATTTATATATTTATATATTCATTATATCAGATATTAAATAAAAATAAGTATTAAGAAACAAAAATTATTATTATTATTATTATTATTAGATAAAAATATAGAGATGTACAAAATATCAGAAAAAAAATAAAGGATTTAGTCTCTCATTGTTGATATATAATTAATTTAGTTCTTAGCTAAAATATACAGTTTTTATTTTCTGATAATTGCTAAAATAAAATTTAACAAGGAAATAGTGAAACAAGATTGTCACTGTGATATGTGAATCTGCCATTTACAAACTGTTTTCAAGTCTCCACTCACAAAATATTATGGTTGTATATTAAAATATCATTTTCATGAATGACAATGAAAATATTCTCAATAAGCGGCTGTAATGTCTTGTGGATAGGGATGTGGATGTGGGAAGTGGGAACAACTTGTTAGCAGATGCCAGCTTGTACGTAGGGATGATGAAGATGACGAACTGATATAAACATTCTTTACAACAACCAGTTTCTAGTAAATGGACAATCAGATTGAAGATTGAAGGGATGTTTTGTAAGGCAGCTGAAAGGTATAAGATTGTGATATACATTCAAATCGTTCACAAGTTCACGACAGGAGTCCGCGGCGCTACCATTTCACGTGCTTTGATCAAACGCTGCAGGGTGTTATTACATCAATAGTTTTCTTTCTAGCCTAGCTCTTGTTTCATATTGACGTGGACACATGGCACGAGGGGAAAGGACCAGGTTGACCCCAACGTTTTACTTTTTGACATTCTCGCTCCAGGTGTCAGCAGGTTTGGTAAACGTCACGTTCCGGTGTGGCCGGGCCCTCACTCCCGTGTTCCTTGTTTTCTCTCTTTTTTGGCACATAGAAAACTGTCAATCGATCAAGACGAGTTTTATTTGTATTTCATTTATTATATTCAACTTCTCAACAGAAACAGGGCGCCAAATCCACCAAACCCTAACTCTCTTTCTGGTAACCGGAATCTTCCATCAATTCTTCGCTGAAATCCGGATTGGAAAAGAAATCGATAATCCTCAAATGCATTGGAAGAACTTTGTTGCCTCCGACTGGGTAAGAAACAAGTTTTCAGGATTGATCCGACCTATCTTATTTAGTTTTTTTTTTCCCGAATAAATTTCATCCGAATTCGAAGATCTCTCTCTCTCTCTCTCTCTCTCTCTCTCTCTCACTAACACACACACACAATGTTTATCGTACCTCATCTCTGTTTCTCCGGATATTCTAAGAATTATTGATGCATTTGAACTTTTGTAGTCGAATGGATTAGTAGTAATCGTAGGTTCAGAAATTCAAGTTTTTTTTTTTAAGAATTAAAAACGGAAATTTTGCTAATAATAGCGTGGACCGCGCACTTTTGATTGCAGGTGTTTATTTGCTAATATATTGCAGCTAATTTAAATTGTAACTATCTACTATCGAAATGACAAATTGGCTGAATTAATTGTACGGGTAAATACTTTACAGAGTATCTGGTGTTTGTCTAGTTATAAGCACTGCATTTATAATATTTCTGCAATAGCGATAACTGTACATATTTTGGCATAGCCAATATTTTACTTAGTACATGAAATGTTTGATCTCTTGCATATATGATTGGCTTTAATACACAATACGTTGCCGAATCAAATTTATCTGAAGTTTTCTTTCCTTGCGCACAAAGCTTAATAAAAGGCAAATTACTTGTTTCCCACTGATGCTATGCTTAATATATCTTGTATTGTCATCTATAATGAAAATAATGCGAGAGTTGGAAAGAAAACCTCAAAAAATGTATTCAGATATTTATAGAGTTACAGAATCTAGAATCCTCCACTTGTTTAACTGGCTTCCACTTGTCTAACTGACTAACAGCTTGTTCGATCTAGAAGATCTTTGTAACAGATTTACAGCTAACTCGGTTAAGTACAAATGATGTCCAGCTGGCTAGTCTAATACCCCCCTCTCAAATTGGTGCATGAAGAGACATAATGCCTAGCTTGCCCGATAAGAAGGCAAACTGATCAATACCAATAGCTTTTGTGAACAAATCTGCTGACTGGGATTTGCTAGATATGTGAAAGGTCTGGATATCTCCACATTGAATGTGTTCACGAATGAAGTGGCAATCTACGTCGATATGCTCTGTTCGTTCGTGAAATATGGGATTTGCTGCTATATGGAGGGCTGCTTGTCTGTCACGGTGGAGTTGCATTGGTACTGTGAGAGGAATGCCTAGGTCTTGAAAAAAGATATTTCAACTATAATAACTCAGTGGTTGCTACATCCATGGCATGGTATTCGTTCTCAGCCGAGGACCTAGAAATTGTGTGTTGTTTCTTCATCTTCCATGAAATGGGAGAGTTGCCAAGCATGATGATATATCCCGAAGTAGACTGGTGAGTGAATGGACAACTGGCCTAGTCAGAATCACAATAAGCCTTCAATGTGAAGTCGTTATTAGATGGAAGGATAATACCGTGGAGTGGTGAGGACTTGAGGTAACGAAGGATGCACAGAATAGTGTCAAGGTGCTCTTGATGCGGGGCACTTAAAAAACTGAGGTATTGCATGGACAACATAGCTGATCTCTGGGTAAGTAATGGTTAGATAAACCAATCGTCCAACAAGGTGACGGTAAGACGAAGGATCTGTGAGAAGAGGACTAGTATCATCAACAAAACACCACTGCTGTTCCATTGGTGATGAACATGGCTTGCAGTGCAACTATTGGTTTCTTGAAAGATGTCCATCAGTTATTTATGTTGGGAAAGGAAAATACCCTTGGCAGACTGTTGGACTTCAATTCCAAGGAAATAGGTCATAGCACCCAAATCTTTGAGATGAAAGCAATTGTTGAGATATTGTTTGAATGAGGTGATCAACTCAGGAGCATCTCTAGTGAAGATCATCTATGTATACCAGCACAACTAGGTAGTGACCATCATGTCGTAAGAAAAATAACGAGTGGTTGGCAACTGATTGTGTGAAACCATAGTTCCAAACAGAGTGGGTGAATTTCTCACGCCACATATGGGAAGCTTGTTGAAGAATATACAAAGATTTATTAAGTTTACAGACTTGACGATTGCTGGAAGAAGAGAAACCAGGTGGAATCAGCATGTAAACTTCCTCATGAAGATCCCCATGCAAAAATGTGTTATTCACGTCAAGTTGATGGAGTTCCCATCTTTTTATAGCAGAAGTGAGAGTAAAACAATTACAAGTTTGGTGACCGGTGCATAAGTCTCATGAAAATCCAAACCTTCCACTTGTGTATGACCTTTGGCAACTAATCGTGCTTTATAGTGCTTGATAGTTCCATCAGAATGAAACTTTATCTTATAAACCCAACATGCACCAATGGATTGCTTGCTAGGTGGTAGGTCCACCAAAGTCCATGTATTATTTCTCTCCAATGCTGCTATTTCGTCGGCCATAGCATTCTGCCAATTCGGGTCATTGATAGCTTCTAAGAAGGATCGTGGCTCTGTATGAGAAGATACATGGCTGAGGAAGACAACATGAGAAGGGGGAATCTCATCATAGTGTAAAAATCGAGGCTTTGAGAGTTATTTCATATGTAATCATGGAGTCGGATGGGTGGCCTATGAGTGCGTTGGGGTCTGGTAGATGGTTTTGATAGGTGGGGCTCTAGCGAGTGCGTTGGTCCAGTGGGCCCAATAGGCTCAATGGTATGATGGCTGCCAATGTGGCAATGGGCCCAATGGGCTCAATGGTATGATGGCTGTCAATGTGGCATTATGATTCAGTAGGAAGGATGTCATCAATAGGGGGAGGTAAAGGAATTGTAGGAGTGTTAGAAACAATTGGTTGTTGGTTCTCAAAGGGGAATTTTGTCTCATAGAAAACCACATCCTGTGACACAAATATGCGCTTAGAAGAGAGATCATAAAGCTCCCTTCTGATTGAAGGGTGACTTAGAAATATGTATTTAGAGGCACGAGCAGCAAATTTGTCTCGTGGTTTGGAGTAGTCATGGGCATAACAAAGCACCCAAACACCCATAAATGATCATAAGACGACACTTGATCAAAAAGGGCTTCATATGGTGATTTCCCTTGAAGCATTGGTGTGGGAGTGAAATTGGTGAGATACGTTGCTTTCAATACACTTCCCCCAAAGTTGAATAGGAAGAGATTCTTGAAAATGCAAAGCCTGAGCCACTTCCAAGAGATGACGATGCTTGCATTCAACAACACCATTTTATTGTGGCGTGTCAACACAAGAGCGTTGATGCATAATACTATGCATGATCTTGCAGTAGGTCAGACACAAATTCATGCCCATTATCGGAATGGATCACATGAACATAACAATTAAATTGGTTTTTCACCATATTACAAAAATATATGAGAAATGAAATGGAATCAGACTTATATTTGAGAAGGTATAACCAGGTATATCTATTAAAATCATCTACAATGGTAAGGAAAAATTTAGCACCCAACAGCGAAGGAGAGTGATATTGGCCCCAAATGTCTACGTGAATAAGATGAAATGGTGCCGGTGCCATTCTGGAACTAGAAGGAAATAATGCCCTTGTCTGTTTGGAACTATGGCAGACATCACAACAGAAATCTGGAGTAGAAATAGAAGGTAAACCAGGAACCAACGACATTTGGTGTCGAGAGGCATGTCCTAAATGCATATGCCATGTGCTGAAAGAAGCAACACTTATTGCCGAAGAAGAAACACAGTTCAGTGGCTGTAGGGTGTAAATGCCACCATCCATATCAACCTTTCCGATGAATTTCTTCGATACTGAATCCTGAATGAAACAAGATGCGGACAAGAACGGAGTAACACAAGTGTGTTGTTTGGTCAAGTTTACTAACTGACAGTAAATTGCAGTGGAAACCAGGTACAAGTAAGACATCACTAACTATGGAATCATTGAACAACAAAATAGAACCCTGTTGTGTGGCAGATAGAACTGAACCATTCGGTTATTGAGCGGATTTAGGACAAGCTAATTGAATGGACTCAACAAACAGATTTGGATATAAAATCATGTAATTAGAAGCTCCGCTATCTAAAATCCAGGAATGAACTAATGCATTCTTACCAGAAACATCAGCAGTGGATACGACTGGTTTGTCATTTCGTAAAAGATTCTTGAGTTGTATGTATTTGTCCATGGTGAAACCAACTACCAGAGAAGGTTGGGTAGACTGATTTCCTGCACAATTAGCCTGAGCACGATTATCCTTATGGGAAGATTTGTTATGATCCCAGTACGGTGGATAGCCAACTAGTTCGTAACATCTGTCTTTGGTGTGCCCAGTTCTGTTGCAGTGATCACATTGCAGCTTAGACTTGCCGTTAGAGTTTCAGGCATTGGACTTAACATCATTGCATGTAAGGCTGTAAGATCAAGATCTGGATTGCTGCAACTGACTGAAGTGAGAGAGAGATGCTTTTCTTCTTGATTTACCAGTGCATATGCACAGTTAATATTTGGAAGAGGCTCCGTGCTCAGAAATTGATGCAGTTTATCATTCTCTTGATCAGCAAGAATCTCCTTCGTCGCTCCACAAGAACACTCAGGAACAGGATTGAGCACAGTCAGTTGATCCCATAAGGCCTTTAGTTTATCAAAATAGGTTGCAACTGAGAAATTACCTTGTTGAAGGAGTGCCGGGTTGCATTTCAATTGATGAATCCAAAGAGTTGTTTTCTAAGAGTATTGCTCGTCAAGATCTTTCCAGATCTTAGATGCTGTTTCAGTGTAGACAATGCTCTCGTCTAAGTCTCTAGCCAAAGAAAACAACCAGGATATGATCATGGAGTTGCACTTCTCCCTTGCCAACTCCTGTGGTGAACCTCGATTTGGATGAGTAAGTGAACCGTCGACAAAGCTGTACTTGTTCTTGGCACTGAGGCCAATTCTCATTGCTCTCTGCCAAGTCAAGTAGTTTTCACCATTAAAAGGACACAAAACCAGAATCATCCCCGGATTATCTGACTATGGAGAAAATATGGCGAAGTTGGATCTGCTTCAATCGCCATTACTGTAGAATGAGTTGCTGTGGACCGGTTCTGTATAGTTGCGGCGGATTGATTCAGGGAAGACATCAGGCTACTTCACCATAGCTCTGATACCATTAAAATAATGTGAGAGTTACATAGTCTAGAATACTCCACTTGTCTAACTGACTAACAGCTTGTTTGATCTAGAAGATTCTTTGTAACAGATTTACAACTAAGTCGGTTAAGTACAAATGATGTCCAGCTGGCTAATCTAATATATATGGTCCAGATGTTTAGCACAATGGACTATAGTGGGTTTCTCTTTAGAAAGCTTCTGATACATGCACTGAATATGTACACATTTGTTTATTTTTTTCCTGATTGTAACCGATTAGCCTTATTCTAAACTATATTCTATAAGTTCTTTACACTGGAGGGTAATGATGGGGGGGGGGGGGGAGGAAGAGGGAGGGAATTGATTGTTGTACTTGACAAAAAGACAGAGTAGCTCCATATTGTTTGGAGAGACCTTGGTATCGAAGACACTTCACCATGGAGGGCAAACCTTTAACTACTACTACACTGAATATCTCATTCAGGATTGATCAATATATATATCATTCAGGTGGGCCAAGATCAGCAGATTCACCAGTAGTCAGCTTGGCGCATGAATAACTAGGGAAGGTTTCTTCATGGGGCTAGATTTTAAAAGAGATATGCAATAGCCTGTAGTCCCACATTACTGTGAGATTTAAATTTCAAAGAACATTGCTTTATTTGAAATACTCTCTGCTTTCTTTCCAAGCAAACAAAGAATGTATCCCAGAGTACCTCTAAGAGGCATTCCCTAATATTTAGAAGCATGCTCATAAGTTTGTAACGTGGTTTATGGATGAGTCTATGCCTAATCCTATGAGTTAGTTTGAGTTGGAGCATCCCCTTGTGGGCTGATTCTGGCTACTATTGAGCTGATTTTTATCTAGAGGTATGCCAACCAAAGGCCACTAATTGGTCAATGCACTAATTAGCAATTGCACTAGTGTCATGGTGGGTGCTGAGATAACAAGACTCTGACAGTATTTCCCTCCCTCAGCAAGTGCTGACATTTTTAATGTTTCTTGCAGGTTGATATTTGATGCTTATATAGACTTCACTGCTGCCCGTGTTTCAACAGTTATGTAATTCCAATGTCAACAATGTGTTATCTAAATCTTGATATTCAAGGGTTCCATAGTATTGCATAAACAACCTCATAATACGAACAGTTAACAGATACTAGGAAGGTGGTTATGGATTACTTCTAGCTTTTGAAGTTCATTCTGGTATACAAGTTAATTGAGAATGTAAATTTTTGGTTCTTCATGAGTATTTCTCAATGGGAGACCCATCACATGCTTCTCATGCAAGTAAAACCTTGGAAGTGCCAACTGTTGTCATGCATAGAAAGAGACAAGATAGATGTTTAGTTGCTTCTGCTCCTAAGTCTTTCTCACGGAAAGTCTTCAGACATATAACTTCTCTGGACCATGGTAGACTGGGATTTACAGCTGGTCCGGCGGCACTTTTTTTACTGAAAGTTGCAGCCCTGGAGATTGTGCGAAGGGTCTCCAGGGCTAAATGTCCATTTGCTTGGTTCAGTCTTCAGACACTGCAAATTCTTTGCTATCCACCCTTCAAGTGGATTGAGAGATGGCCAGTCTTCAAAGGTTTGGTTAAGGGTATGCAGGTTAGTTCTTCTATATACATGCCCATATTCATTAACTCTGACTCCTATAGCATAATATTTATTTATTCTAATGTGAAACCTAAGTACTCCATAAAACCATGCTGCAGATCTTACAAAGTTATGATAATGTATTCCCACAAGACTGAAGAATGTAAATGTAGTGTAATGAAGGCTAGGTGGTTATAACCAGTCTAGATTACCAGGATTGCTGGGCACATATTGTACATTTGTAAATTCCTTTTCATTAATCTATAAAACTAATGTTGTTTTCAATCAAATAAGTATGATAATGCATTAATGTTCCTTTAGCTCTTCTGGTTTTGTTACACAATTTTCTTGCACATGTTTTTATTTTGATTTTGCATTGGTCAGTTGTCACAATGCAGATTAATAGTCTGGCTAACAAATGCTTGTTAGACTCTGGGTCATCAGTGTGAATCATTTAGATTTATTATTAGGGCTATCAATGAGCTGAGATGGATTGAGCTTTGCCCAAGTCTAGATTCTTGCTACCATTGAGTCGGGGTTTATTCTTAGTTAAATGCAAGAAATTAGGTTTAACCTTATGGGTGTGTTAGGTTGAAGAAAAGGTAGGGAAACCTATACAAACCTTCAAACCAAACACAACCTAAAGGATTTCCCATATTTGGTCCAAGTCTTGAAACAATGCCTACTCTGGCCAGCAGTTCAGTTATGCACAAGACCATAATCCAAGCCTGGGTCTCAAACCAATTGAAAGGGTTAAAAAATAAAAGCAATTTAGATAAATTGTTATACTGAGGTTTATTACATCCGATACCTGGATTTAAACTTAGTATAATAGTGGAATACCTAAACTTGTAGAGGTTAAACTGACATGAGACCATCTAATTTGTGAGGGCTCATTTAGCTAATAAGTTGGGCTGAACTCTTGGTCTCACCTGCAAGCTGATGCTAGTGTAGCTCTTTGATAGCCCTACTGGTTGCAACATTGAGACTGAACCTAATGCTATTTAATGCAATTACCCTATGTAATGCTGTACTTCCAAAATGCTCTTGAAGGTTCTAATAACTGACATTACCGCCATGAGGTGGCATTTTTCTTTCTTCCTAAAGTTAAGCAGTTATGTAGGTCGTGCTTGATCGTTTAGTTATAGTAGATTGCTGAAGTTTCTCAATTCAGATAAATACAAATTCAATGTGTGTTTTGGATTTCATCTTATGCCTTTCTTCTCATTCTTTTGTCTTTTTTGATTCACTTTCTTCCTTTGGATGTAGTGGCTGTTGGGCCCTGTTTCTTGATAGTTTTTGGGTTCAATTTTGCTAGACATTGTCGAGGCCATTATTGTTCCTCTCAATTGCGACGGTTTTTTCTGATCAATCAGAGTGCAGTAAAGAAACCTCAGAGGAGACCACTGGTTCTCAACAATATTTGGAACCACAATCAGAAGAGTCAACTCTTGATACAAGGTATAGTGGATGAGTGAACATTTCAATGCCCAACTTGTTTTAGTTTTGGTTATTCATATTTTTAATATATTGTATTACTGTAAAAGCAAGATGATTACATCAAGCACACATATACACCAAGGCACCTACATTGGAACAAAATGGAGGAAAAAGAAATGGTATCAAACTGATAAAAAAGGTATCAATTATCATGGACCAAACTTATGAGTGATGATAATTTTCTGTGGTGTTCTCAAAGTTACATTTTGGACTTCCCCCCAATCTGAATAATTCTAAACATTCTTAACATCATAACCATATACAAGAAGACTTGGGCCTCATTTTTTTCCCGGGAAGTGGGGGCAAGTAAGTTGGTGGATCCCAAGGAAAAGAAATAAACTCACATTCGTATTTCATTATTAGTGGGTCCTGCGGAAAAGAATGATTTCCGAGCAGCTCATTTATTTGGGCAAGTAATACCCTCTTGAGACTTGGGTAAATCACTTACCCATCTGTGCCAAAAATTGCTAATATGTGATGGGACAATATTGTCCCTTCAATAATGTCAAATTTTTGGATAAAACAACCATTGTACAATTTTACCTGGGGAATAAAAGAAACATTGGTAAGTGTTTCCTAGGAAACACTTGGGTTGAATAAGTGCTTTTCTAGGTAAATGACTTACCTAGACGCAAGTGAGGCCTTAAAAGCACACAAAAATCTAGAGCTTTTAGGTGGGTTGTGCTAGGCACGATCCAGTCACTATAACAATTGGGCCATGCCACGGCCCGACCCATACCCCTAGGCTGTGTTGCGCTTGGGTTTTGCAGCCCATGGACTGGCACAACATGGCATGATAAAGTGGGTTGTGCTGGCATGACCTGCAGCCCAACACGACACGGCCTATATATATATTATGTATATAAATTTTTATTTCCAATTTCATTATACTATTTTATTGTAATTTTTAAAATTTTTGTCTATCTTGTTAATTTATTTTAACCTTTTCATTTTTTTTTTCAATTTTTCTAAAAAAAGTCATGCTACTAGAACTGGCAAAAAGTTGACCCAACCCAAGTCAAAAAAGTAGGGTTAGGGTCTCATATTTAGCTTCCTGAATTCGAGAATGACCCAACCTGGAAAAACCTGGGTTGGGTTGGGTTGGGTCATGGATCAACACACTGACCCGATTGTTAGGTCTAATTGGAACTATTTATGTATTGTTATAAATTTTCACTCTTATCTTTACTATTCAGTCTTTACTCTCTATCTTTTACTCTTTGAACTGATGAATGTTCAAGTTTTTTTATTTTATGTTTGGAATTTTAAGGTTAATTCCTTTAATTTTGGCATTTTAAATGGATTTCCTCTTTATTTTTTAAAATTCATTTTCTTGGTTAATATAATTTAGCTAGTGAACTATGGATGTGAAAAATAGTTGAGTGTTTAAATATGTTTTTGAGTTAAATGGACAAGCATGTTTCTTTGATGGGATTCACCCTTTCCTTTTATTTACACTCTACGGTCACACTTGTGTGTGTCGCTTATTATATTTACTCCAAGACAAGTTGTAGTTGGCTCAGGTTATTTTCTTCATGTGCTTTTCAGGACCAATGATGAAAGTGAAACTCCCCAAAGTATGCCATCTGAAAGTTGGTTGATACAACTTCACAGAGAACTGGAAAAGCAGGGAATTACTTTACCAGAAAGGTGATCAAGTATAATTGCTTTAATATGTAGTTTTGGCTGCTGTTTTATGTATATATTTTTTATTGTCATTTTCTCATGCTTTATCTCCTCTATGCAATCCTTTTCAATGAAATTTGCAGGCCAACAGACATGTAACTATATTCAAAAAGATTTTTTTTTTTGTTTATAATAACACTAATGGAATTTGTTTAATACTAGGATAAATAAGTAGTGAGGAGAAAAAACATGGGACATGTAAAGAATGGTATGGTCCTAAAAATCATAAAACACTGGCCACAGGTACCTCTGTGTGGAGCTCAAGTCCATGAGATTGGTCTTGTTGTACAAGCCCTCCTTTGAAAGCATTCATGCTAATAATCTGCTTCCATGTGATGTTTTGAAGTATTTTTTTTCTCAATTAAATCTTCTAAAGGGTATCTCGTAAATCCTTAAGATTTGCTAGGGTTCTACAAACATGGTTCGTAATTTTGGTATTGATGAACATTTTCCATGTAGAGTTGGAGAAATTTCGGAGATATTTCACTAAGATATTTGGAAAATCTAAAAAATCAGGAAAATTTTCTAGAAACATGGAATTAATTAGTTAACTTTCAAGAGATCATTAGAAGAAATATAATTGCACATTAAGGCTCAAAACCATAGCAAAGAACTACTTAAATCAAATATGAAAAAATTACAAGAGACTGTAATAGTTGTGTTTCTCCTTGTCTCCCTTTTGGTCTTTGCCATCTTCTCTTTTTTTTTTTTATATATATATATATATCAATTATTTGTAATTTTAACTTTTTTCTTTATTGTTTCTATTTGCTTTGATTAGATTGAGAATACTCTTTTATGGTTATATATATATACATATAGATTTTCTTTTTCTTTTGAATTATAGTAGTGACTTAGTAAGTAAATCATATCAAAGTACTAAGCCAATTATCCAATCACCAATTCCCTGTTGGTTCTTTTAGGAAAATATTTGAAAAAAAAATGATGATTTTAATGAAATATTGAAAAGTTTTTAATAATATTTTAAAATTTAAATATATAGCCTATCAATGAAATCTGAAATGTTGTCAGCATATTGAAAAAATATCGTAGATATTTGGGGGGAAAAAAGATTCCCGGAAGTTTTTTGTATCACAACCTAGAAAATGGGGATACTTTGGGGATATATCGCTGAATATCGTTGTTATTGCAGACCATGCTACAAAGTACTAACAGGGTGTTCCAAAGTTGATCTTGCTAGATTTCCAACGTTTCTTTTGATCAGTAATGAAGAATATATTCATTGCAGTAAATAATTCATTTGATAAAGGATTGTAAATATTCATTGCAGTAAATATTCCAACATTTCCAACCTATCAAAAAAAAGATAAAAAATAGATTATACCTTCCAAAGGTACTGAGAAGAACAATTCATTTGATTAATTGTGGGGAAAAACTGAGAAAAGCATATTGGAAACAGCTTCTGATTATCAAGGAGAGGGAAATAAAATTAGTATGGGGGAGATGGAGGAAGACTGTGAAGATGGTGAGAAGGATGATAAAGACAGAAGAGGAAGGGGATCAGGTGGTTGGGATCAAGTAAGAGAGGTAGAGGAGAGTTGATTTAGAAAAACTTGTTGAAACAGAAGTTCAATTAAGCAAAACTTTGGGGATTCTCTTCTTGGGCGGGACCGTGGGAAGTAATTTGAGGGAGACCTATTGTGGGAGGGTGCTGAGTTTTTCCTTTTGATAGAGTGATAGCTTATCACCTTTTCTTGTAATCTTTCTTTTTTTTTTTTTTTTGATCAGCAAAAAGATTTTATTAATAACAGAGAAATATTGAAATACAATAGATATAGGTTGCAGAAAGCATTAACCCAATCTGCAAACACTACAAACCATTTACAGTTCTGCCCAGTACAAGGTAGATCTATTTGTCCCCTGTTTTGCTAGAGTGTCCGCCAACCCATTTGCAGTCCTTTTGATCCAGCCAAACTGAGTGTTGAACTTCCTTGCAATTATGTCAATTTCTCTGTATATAAATTTGAGATTCCAAGGTGCTGATGTAATGTTTTTAGCCCAAGAAATGACTAGCAGTGAGTCTCCTTCTATTTCTAAGTCTGTTGCACCAATCTGCTCAGCCATCTTTAAGCCTTGAAGTAGAGCCAATGATTCAGCCTGTATTGAGTCACCAATAACTATTGGTCCTGAGAAGAGTGCCATAACTTCACCTAGATGATTTCTCCTGCCCTTCCCGGGTTGCCAAAGGAGCTCCCATCAAAGTTTAGTTTTAATTTGTTCAGTGCAGGTGGCTTCCACTCCGCTCTCACAACTTCTTTAGGAACATCTGTTTGTGCTACTTCAGTCCAGCTTCTTAGAATCTCATTCGTGGAGAAGTTTTTGAATAGATCCGTGGTCATCACCCAATGTGCAGTTCTGATTTTTATGGTTTCAATGACTTCCTCTTTTTATTTACTTTTTCCTAAGAAGATTCTTTGGTTTCTTTCCTCCCATATAGTCCAAACCACATATGCTCTTTCTGCCTTCTATAAGCACTTTCCTCTTTTCTTCTGTTGCCTCAGGAAGGAGGGGTTGAATAGACTTACCACATTCTGTGGGGGAGCCCATCTGCATCCAAAGAGAAAACAAACAATTCCCAAATACAAGAAACAAAAGAGCAGGATAAGAGTAAGTGGGGTAGGGTTTCACCACAATCCATACAAAGGACACACACATGAGGAGAGAGGCATTTATTTGGCCTTCTTTTTTGTAGCACATCACAAGTGTTAACCTTCCCTAGGAACACTTCCCAACAGAAGGTTTGCACTTTAGGAGGGATTGGTTTACACCAGATTTCTCTCACTAGAAAGTTCACCCCCAAAGGATTAGAATGAGTGAGCAAACCGAAGAAAGAGGCACAAGAAAATAAACCATCAGGAGTTGGGGACCATAACTCTACTATCAGCTGTAGTTTGGTCTAAATAGAACTTCTCAAGGGTTGAAAGCAAAAGCAATAGGGATTCACATTCATTTTCCCTTAACCCCCTTCTGAAGCCAAAGTCCCAAGAGATACCTAGATCTGAAAATATGCCAACCCTAGCAACAAGTTTGTTTTTAAGGTTTGATAAAGAGTAGAGGTCTGGAAAAATATCCTTAAAAGGCAAATCCCCAACCCAAAGGTCTTCCTAGAATAAAGCTTTATTGTCACACCCAACATTGAAACGAATAAATTGAAGAAAAGTTGGTAGTACCTCAAAAATTGCCTTCTAGGGGGAGTTCAAAGCTGCATTGGAAGCTAATTTTGCATCCCAACCATTTTCAGCTTCACCATGAATGCTCTTAATGACCCTGTGCCACAACCTATCTTCTTCACAAGAGAATCTCCATAGCCATTTCCCTAGAAGGGCCTTGTTTTTCTGTAAGATGTTCCCAATACCTAGGCCACCTTGCTCCTTAGATTTACAGACTTGCTCCCACTTCACTAAATGATCCTTCTTTTCATGACCAGGTTCCCACAAGAAATCCCTCATTATCTTCTCAAACTTCCTTGCTATTTTCATCGGGATCTTAAAGGTGGAGAGGAAATAGGTAGGCAGGTTTGCTAGGGTGGACTTTATCAAGGTGATTCTACCCTCCAAGGAAATGTAATTTCTCTTCCACATTGCCAACTTCTTTGTGAATCTCTCTAAAATTGGCTTCCAAAAGCTTTCAGTTTTCGGGTTTCCCCCCAATGGCATACCTAGGTATTCTAAGGGCCAACTTTTCACTTCACAACCTAGCAAATTTGCCAAGGCTTGGATGTCACCCTCCCCTATGTTTATTCCTGCTACACAACTTTTTTCCCAATTTACTTTTAGTTTGGAGGCCTATTGAAACTTGTCCACCAAAATTTTCAAATTCCTCAAACTGGATTCATCACAACTCTTACAGAAAATGATTGTATCATTTGCAAATTGCAAGTGAGACACCACCACTTCTGAACTACCAATCCTCCAACCTTTAAACTGATTTTCTTGGTTAGCCTTGATGATTTGTCTACTCAGAACCTCAGCCACAAAAGTAAATAAGAATGGGGATAAGGGATCACCCTGTCTCAGTCATCTTTTAGCCGGGAAGAAATTCTTTGCTACCCCATTTAGGAGAATAGAGAAGTGTGCCAAGCTAATACACTCTTTTATCCACATTCTCCATCTTTCACCGAAACCCATCTTTTCCATGAGATTCAACGAGAAGGACCAATCCACCATATCATAAGCTTTTTCTAGATCCAACTTACAAACCAAACCTTTTCCACCTTGTTTTTTCTGAGCTGCCACACATTCATTTGCCACTAAGATTTGATCCACTATTTGTCTCCCTTCTACAAAAGCTCCTTGGTTCTATGAAATAACAAATGGCAAGACTGTTTTCAACCGACTAGCCAGAACTTTAGCAATGATCTTGTACATGCTACCCACAAGACTTATCGGTCTGTAATCCTTGGGGGTTTTGGCCTCTTTCTTTTTTGGCACTAGAGCAATAAATGTTGCATTTGCTCCTAGAGAGAGTTTCCCCTTTTGATAGAACTCACCAAAGACATCCATTAAATCATCCTTCAGGATTTCCCAACAATCTTGATAGAAAGCCATTGAAAAACCATCCGGCCCCGGAGCTTTTGATCTATCCATCAAGAAGATTGCTTCATGGACCTCCTCTACATTGAAGTCTCTTTCTAAGATGGCAGCTTTGGTTTCTGGCACTCTATCCCACTGTAATTCTCCCATATCCAAATTGCTTTCAATAGAGGATCTCAGGATTGACTTAAAATGATCCACAAAGCACCTTTCAATTTCCTCCTTTGAGTTTATTTATCTTCCCTCCACCTCTATACTGGAGATTTGGTTTTTCCTTCTCCCATTTGCTAGGGAGTGGAAAAATCTAGTGTTTCCATCCCCCTTCAGAAGCCATTTGCATCTTGATTTTTGTCTCCAAGAAATTTCTTCTTTCCTTAGGATCTCCTCTAGTTGCACTTTTAAATTCCATCTTTCGGCTCTATCCTCCGGCCCACATTCTTTATTTGCTTCCTTTTGATCCAACTCTTCTATTTTCCTAGCTAAATCCTCCTTTAAGACCTCAAGATTTCCAAATTCCTCTTTGTTCCACTCCTTGATCTTTTCCTTCAATCTTTTCAACTTCTTGGTGAATCTCACCACCTTCTCTCTAGCCCCTATTCCACCTTCTGACCACCAATCTTTTACCTTTTGCAAAAACTTTGAAACTTCCAGCCACATATTCTCAAATCTAAAGGGTGTGGGGCCTCCAATAAGGTATTCTTGGTAGAGGCTTAGAGGGCAATGGTCCGAGGTTACTCTAGGGAGGGCTTTTAGTGTTAAGTTTCCCCACAACTCCTCCCAATCAAATGAGAAAAGAAACCTGTCCAGCTTTGAGCATACTTGACTTTCTTGAAGATTTGACCATGTGAAGGAGGCTTGCAACAATGTAGGTTCTCTCAATTCTAGGGATTCAATCAAGGAGTTGAAATGTCTCATACTTGTTGTTATGGTCTGATTGGGATTGTTTGTCTCACTTGTATACCTTATCACATTGAAATCCCCACCCAAACACCATGGACCATCCCATAGGCCCCTAATTGCGGCTAACTCTCCCCAGAATGTATCCCTCTCTCTATATGAGTTCGGGCCATACACATTAGTCAGCATCCACATCCTTCCATCACTCATCCTCTTGGCTTTTATTGATACTGAGTATTGTCCTATCAACTCCTCCTGACAATCCACAAACTCATTCTTCCAAATTGTGAGGATACCACCCGAGACACCCTAAGATGGGGAAAAGGACCAACTTAGACCCCTGCTACTCCAAATACTTCTTATCCATCTTCCATCCAAATCCGAAAGTTTTGTTTCCTGGAGCATGACCACTACCAGTTTCTCTTTTCTTATCACATTCCTAATGATTCTCTTTTTCTTTGCACTCCCTAATCCTCTTACATTCCAACAAAGAATCTTCATTCCACTTTTGGTCTAACCCAGTCCTAGTCTCCTCTTTTTTTCTCCCTCTTCTTGTTTACAGATTTCTCATAGGATACTCCACAGACTAGTTTTTCCACCTCATTCATTCTTCTTTTTCTCTTTTTATCATCTCCTATCTCCTTTCTAAGATAGACCTTCCCTTTGGTAAACTTTCCTCTAGCTTTCTTTTGTTCATGCCTTTTTAATTTGGGTGGTCTTCTGCATTCATCATTTTCCTCACCTAACCCACTAGGTACCTTCCCCTTTTCTTCTATACCGACAACAGTTCCAATTTCGCCTTCTTCCTTCTCTAATAGCTTCTCGTGATTCACTACCAGGATTCCTCCCTCCTCCCTATCTTTATCTCCTCTCCCAACTTCTCCTTCCTCACAGGGGTCATTATCCGCCACCGGTGAAGTTTCTATGGCTAGAACTGCAAAAACCAAATGTTGAGGATTACTACTAGGAATAATATCAATTGAATTTTGAGAGTAAAAAGGGGAGGAGGAGAGAATTGGAGTAAGGGAAAGGGGGGAAGGAACTCCCTGATCATGAATCTAGTTTTTGCCGACCACTCCAAAGACAAACCCTGATGGTTCAAGTTCAGGTTCAGTAGCCACCTGTGCAGCTGGGGGGATCTGTTCCCCAAGTGGTTCCATGTTTGGTTTGCAGCAGGAACCCAACTCCTCAAGAGCCTCCCACTCTCCGTAGAAGAGTCACCAACCCCCGAATCCTGTAGCTCCAGAACTTCCGTACTATCTTCTTCAATAAAAAGGAGTTTCGTTCCATAGTCCTCGAGGCTATAAAATTACAGACTTTTGCTAAGTCAGGGATGCCTATATTCGACGGCTGATCCACTTCTTCATCACCCACATCTCTCAAGTCCTCCCAATCGGAGCCATCTTTAGAGTCCCCTTGCGAATCCCTATTGTATCGAGGGTTCGGCTTTTCAGGCGTCGTGGAGTTCTCTTCAGTAGCCGTCCTCCATTGAAGAGTCTTTCCTTGTGCAGAAGAGGCGCTTGCAACCTGAGAAAGAGAGGGGAAGAAGGCTTTGTTTGTCGTTCCCGTAGGCGCACAAGCGTGCAGGTCCTAAAAGGTTTGTTAAAGTTTGACCTGCCCTAGAATTCTGTCTTGTTCGTTGACTGTAAAGTAAACAGCAAGAAGTAGGAGAGGAAAGAGGAAGAGAGAAAAGAGAGGAAAGAGAGAAAGGCTGGTTCGAATTAGAGAAAAAAGTCATCCCTAGATTCGGCCAGACCTGTTATTATATTATTAACTTATTGGAAAAGACTTAAGTGCCCTTCTTTAAGTAAGAGACACTCGAACTAACATAACAGTACACATCAACATTCTCAACAAGTACAAAGACCGAAATACCCCTTCACTAACACCACTAACACACACTCCCCCTCAAGCTGGTGAGTATATATCATATAATCCCAGCTTGTTACATATGTAGTCCACTCTCCCCCGACTCAAACCTTTTGTAAACAAATCTGCCCACTGGTTTCCCGTACTAACATATGCAGTTTCTATCACCCCATTCAGCACCTTCTCTCTCACAAAATGACAGTCAACTTCGATGTGCTTGGTTCTTTCATGAAACACCGGATTGGAAGAGATATGAACCGCTGCCTGATTGTCACAATAGAGCTTCATTGGAGTACTGATGTCATATCCTATCTCCTGTAGAAGGTTCCTCAACCACACTAATTCACAAGCAGTATGTGCCATGGCCCTATATTCAGCTTCTGCACTGCTTCTTGCCACAACTGTTTGCTTCTTACTTTTCCACGTTACCAGGTTACCCCCCAGAAAGGTGCAATAGCCTGTGGTAGATCGTCTATCAGACATAGAACCTGCCCAATCAGCATCGGTGTATCCTTCTACTACCAGTTTTCCACCACTCCTATACAACAAACCACGACCAGGAGCTCCTTTCAGATACCTCACAATCCTTAGCACTGCATTCCAATGTGGGACCAAAGGTTTCTGCATGAACTGACTCACCACACTAACCGCAAATGAAATATCTGGCCGAGTAATGGGTAGTTTAGTTTGCCTACAAGTCGTCGGTATCTGCCAGGGTCTTCAAATACTTCACCTATATCACTGCTCAGCCTCGTATTTGTTTCCATAGGTGTCTCAGCCGGTTTAGTACCCAACAACCCTGTTTCTTCCAGTAAATCAAGTACATATTTCCTCTGACACAAATTAATGCCATGCTTAGATCTTGCTACCTCTATGCCCAAAAAGTATTTCAACTTGCCAAGGTCCTTTGTTTGAAAGTGTTCCTGTAGGAATACCTTCAATCTGTCAATGCCCATTTTATCATTCCCAGTCACAACGATATCATCCACATACACCACCAATATTATTTTGCCTGCCGACGAGTCAAAACTGAAGACAGAGTGATCAACTTGGCACTGTTTCATACCAAACTTCTTGACCACCTCACTGAACCTACCAGACCATGCTCGAGGGGACTGTTTAAGTCCATAAATAGCCTTCTTAAGTCTGCATACCTTACCATCCTCCCCCTGAGCAACAAACCCTGGTGGTTGCTCCATGTAGACCTCCTCGAGCAAATCACCATGCAAAAAAGCATTTTTGATATCTAGCTGATGGAGAGGCCAATCATACATAGCTACAAGGGAGATGACGACACGAACTGACCCTATCTTAGCAATCGGGGAGAATGTCTCTGTGTAGTCAATGCCATAGGTTTGGGAGTACCCTTTGGCAACCAGCCGCGCCTTCAGGCGCTCAACACGACCATCTGGCAAGTACTTAACACTATACACCCACTTACAACCGACAGCCTGCTTCCCAGGAGGGAGAGCGGTGAGATCCCAAGTGTGATTATGATGCAGAGCAGAGAGCTCTTCTTCCATAGCACGACACCACTCTGGAGAGGTAAGGGCTTCCTGGACATCCTTAGGAACAACCACGGAGGATAACAAAGAGATGAACTGGCGATGGGAGGCGGAGAGGTGGGTAAGTGAAACAAAATTGGAAATAGGGTGAAGGGTGCAAATACGTTTACCTTTCCGGAAGGCAATAGGAAGATCTAGGTCGGAGGCTGGTGTCGGAGCTGGAGCTGGATCTGTCGACGGTGATGAAGCTGGAGGAGCTGCAGCCGGTACACGCGGGCGATGTGTATACACGTGACGGATGGGTGGACAGTCAACCGACGGTGGCACCGGAGGCAAGGACGTAGGCATGACTGGAACCAGAGGAGGTGGATCAACCACAGGAAGAGGAAGAGGAGGTGGTGATGTGGAGGAAGCAGCAGCATCAGACCCCACGAAGAACGGAGTAGACTCGAAGAATGTAACATCAGCACATACCAAGGAACGACGAGAACTGGGATGATAACACTTGTACCCTTTCTGAGTTCGGGAATAGCCAAGGAAGATACACTTCAGGAAACGTGCATCTAACTTGTCAGTCCCGGGACCCAGATTATGAACGAAGCAGACACACCCAAATACCCGAGGAGAAAGCGGAAACAGAGACATGTTGGGAAATAAGACACTAAAAGGAGAATGACCATCAAGGATAGACGTGGGCATCCGATTAATTAAGAAACAAGAGGTGAGCATTGCATCGCTCCAAAAGATTTTGGGAACATTCATGTGGTGCATGAGGGAGCGTGCCGTTTCTACAAGATGGCGGTTCTTTCTCTCAGCAACCCCATTTTGTTGCGGAGTGTAGGTACATGAAGTTTGGTGTATAATGCCATGTTGGTCCAAGTATTCTTGAAAAGATGAAGACAAGTATTCACGACCATTATCAGAATGAAAAATTTTGATGTGAACGCCAAATTGATTGCGGATCTCAGCATAAAATTTTTGGAAGATGGCAAATAATCCACTTCTTTCTTTCATTAAATAGAGCCACGTCATTCTTGAACAGTCATCAACAAAAATAACAAAATATCGGTATCCATTATATGACATCACTTTATAAGGACCCCAAACATCTGAATGAATTAAAGAAAAAAAGACTCGACACACAGTTATCGACCCTAGAACGAAAGGGAACACGATGGTGTTTCCCAAATTGACATGACTCACAATCTAAAACAGAAAGTTGACTCAATGAAGGGACTAAGGACTGCAACACTTTCAGCGAAGGATGACCAAATCTACAATGCCACTGGAGAGGAGAAATGGATGACTGAAGGGCCGTTGACGTTCGTCCACCACTATCAAGATAATACAGTCCACCGGCTTCATGCCCTCCACCAATCTTCATCCCCGTCTTGAGATCCTGAAAAACACACATAGAAGGGTAAAAAGTGATGGAGCACTTAAGGGACTTGGTCAGCTTACTAACAGACATAAGATTAAATGGAAGCTTAGGTACATATAAAATAGAGGAGATAGGGATACAGGGTCTAGGTCAACATTACCAACACCACATATAGATGATGTGGAGCCATTAGCAAGGGTAACAGATTGTGATGTTGAGTAATGAGTGAGAGATGAAAACACACCTGGAGTTCCCGTCATGTGATCGGAGGCTCCAAAGTCAATAATCCAGGGGTTGGGTGTGGATGCCAAACAAGCCATACCTGAGTGTGCAAAGGAAGCTGTGTTCTGCTGCGACTTGGATTGAACAAACCTCTCATACTCATCTCGAGGAACACTCACCATCTCCTTGCCTGGACCATCTGATGGAAAGAAGGCATCGGGTCAGCTGACCGGTTCTCCTGTCTAGAGCTGAAACTGGTGTCACTAGTCATGGCATGGTTGGCCCACGTCGAGGGAGGACCATGTAAGTCATAGCAGTAGTTAATGGTATGTCCATCCAAACCACAATGAGTACACTTCCGTGGACCCGAGCCACGTCCTCTACCACGAGCTCCCCCTGAATCTCTGCCTCCAGTACGACCACCACCACGGATATGTGTAGATCCACCACTACCACTCCTGCCAGACTGGGCTCCTCGAGCCCCACTTCTGCCACCTTGACCTCTCGACACTGCGAATGCTGATTTATCGGAGACATTAGAATCCATAGATCCAATGGAAGCCCTCCGAAGACGAGCAAACACCTCCTCTAAAGATGGAAGAGCAGATCCCCCTAGTATCTGGGCTCGTACTGGTTCATACTCAGACTTCAGCCCCACCAGAAACCGTGTCACATCAAGCTGCTCTCACTGTTGCTGTTGAACTTTGACATCAGAAGTGAGAGGATGATAGACATTTAACTCGTTACGGATATTCCTCACACTGGCATAGTACTCCTCAAGGCTCTGATTTCCCTGTTGCAGATTGAAGTATTCCTGATACAGTTGATATACCCTAGTGGTATTATCCTGACCTGAATACAGTTTCTTAGCATGATCCCACACCTCTTTGGTTGTGTCAAGAAACATGAAGTTCACACTGATTTTGGGTTCCATACTATTCCACAACCATGTAATGGTCTGTGCATCTTCTTGTTCCCAGTCTTCATACTCCTGAGAATTAGCGGGGGGTTTCTCCTCTCTTATATGCTTCACTTTCTTCTTCGCCTTCAGAAAAACCTCTACAGACTTGGCCCAAGGGACATAATTCTCTCCATTCAGTTTAATGGTGGTCATTTGGACATTCAGGTAGTCAGTAGATATCATGACACTAGGTTTTCTATCACTATTATCTGCCATTGCCGAACTCCCTTATCACTGAATTCTGAGCACTACACACTGCACACTACACACAGACACTTCACCGAAATCTGCACACTGGTTTCAACAGTAATAAATGCTGAGAACTGCAACACCACAAACCCTACTCACCGAAATCTGCACACTGGTTTCAGCAGTATTAAATGCTGAGAACTGCAACACCACAAACCCTACTCACCGAAGTCTGCACACTGATTTCAGCAGTATTAAATGCTGAAAACTGCAACACCACAAACCCTAATCCACAGCTACAGGAAGTTTCACCATTAAGTAGACACTATTGCCCTTCGAATCACACACAAACCAGAATAAACCCTAGCATACTGCAATCTGAAAACCCATCATGCGAATTGTACTACACCTCTCATGTATTCCATAACAGATAATATGCATAAAAAAACTTTACCTCATTGCCTGAAGGCCAACCACACGAAGGGCTGAGACACCACTGCACCACACGTACCAGCCCTAACTAGGGCTTAGAAACCACAGCAACCAATCACCAACGACACAATCGGAGGCATAGGAACCTCCTAGGGAAGAGGGCGATCACTCCTTTTGAGCCCTTTTCCCAGTCTCCAACTCACAGCTGAGAACCCAAGAGAAACCCTAATTCGAATGCGCAGAAGACAGAATTCTAGCAAGTCTGATTTGTTGAACCTCGCTCTGATACCATGTTAAAGTTTGACTTGCCCTAGAATTCTGTCTTGTTCGTTGACTGTAAAGTAAACAGCAAGAAGTAGGAGAGGAAAGAGGAAGAGAGAAAAGAGAGGAAAGAGAGAGGCTGGTTCGAATTAGAGAAAAAAGGCATCCCTAGATTCGGCCATACCTGTTATTATATTATTAACTTATTGGAAAAGACTTAAGTGCCCTTCTTTAAGTAAGAGGCACTCGAACTAACATAACAGTACACATCAACATTCTCAACAAGTACAAAGACCGAAATACCCCTTCACTAACACCACTAACAAGGTTGAAGGGGAGGTCGATGGGGACGATGATAGATCACATCTATCGTCCCCCAACTGCATACAGAACCTTTGCGTGTGAGAAATAAGAGGGTCACGTGACCCAACTAAGCTCTTTGCAACCGGTTTAAAAGCTTGGGTCGGGTTATGTAGCCCCGGCCCAAAATTCCCAATTTTCTTTGTGAAATGGGCGCGAGAAGGCCCGCTTCTCGATTTCAGCACCTCAGAGTAGGATTTTCTTTGGACCGTTGGATCCCATTCAAATTTTTCCGAAAAATCTCCCATAAATGGCAAGGAGTGCTTCTTAAGGCTTTCCCCCGACTTTTCAGTTTCCATAATTCCCTGGTCAGCTTGACCTTTCGGGCGGTCCACCCAGCTCTTACCACATGGCCTCCAAGAGTCCATGTCAGTGTCTTCTTCCTCCAAATTGTTCCAGAGATTTGCTTTGACTTCCGACACCAACCACACCGTTCTCCAACAGTCATCAGCAAAGATATCCATACTCCTTGGGATACTTGCAGATTTTACTCCTGCCACTTTGATTTTTGCCGCTTGAAGATTTTCCACGCAGAACCCTTCCAAAACACCACCACAAGCCACTGCTATTTTGTGGAAAAAGTGTTCCTGCCAGAGGTTAAAGGGTGACCCCAGAATCTTGATGACTATGGTCTTCTGAGAGATGTTCAATTCATTGCAGGAAGGCGACCAGTTTTCCACTGCAATCTGGCCATATCTTGTTTCAAGGATTCTGTTCTCAAACTGAAGTTCGGCCATGTCAAGTATTGCTTTACATCTCTCAAAAGGGATAAGGGTGAATTTCTCCTTTGGCTGAAACGTCTCCCTCAAGATTTGCCGAACTTCTTCCCTATTTCAACCTATTTTTTTACCTTCATTACCTTCCTCTTGTTCCATTCCACATTCCTTCCATCCCACAATATTTTCGGACAGGTATCTGTTGAGAGTACTGTTATGGGGGTAGTCACTTTATTTTGTTTTAACTGCATTGTTTTCCCAGTTGAACTCTCATTTGCCTCTACTGATTTTTGTTCTTCCCTCTGAGTTTGCTCTTCAGTATTTAGGATCACCCATTTTCCCTGGTTGAACTCCTCAAGAGCACCTGCGACCTTCTTCCACCCCTGTTTAGCTTGTCCCTCCGGTAGGCATACTAATTGTTTCCTCCCTTTGCCATAGAACTCTGTTAATACAATAAAACCTCCATTTCTGTTTCTTCTATTTTCTACTGTAAATCTATTTCCCTTGTTTGTCATTTCATTTCTCCATCCTTGTATTCTTTCTGCAAGTAGTAAACCATCTACAAAACCTTGAAACCAGTCGACCACTTCTGAGTCCATTAGGATCGTTGCTCGTTAGTCTTCTCTTATTTTCAGATGCTTCTTCCCCCTATTTGTTATCTCCTCCATGAGGATCTTCTTCTTCTCCAGCTGAAATACTCTTTTCCATTTTGTCGCCTGAACAAAGTTCTCCGTCTCTCGATTCTCCATCACACCACAAAACCTATTTTTTCTTTGGTGGAAAACCGTAATCTTTCTTTTCTTTGATCAATAAATTTACTTTATTTATTCATTTTTTATAACTTTAAATAAAATTAGTACTACTATCACCTTCCATCCCTCAATTCACAGCAGTCTTGCAAACATGCCCAAAATAGAGTTTCCTGAGTAACCCCTTGCTTTGCTAAAGCATCGGCCAAGGTGTTTGCTGACTTTCTAGTCCATTTAAACTGTACTCTAAGCTCCCTTGTTAGGTTCAAAATTTCCCTTACAGATTGTCTGAGGGACCAAGTGCCTAAGCTATTTGTTTGCACCCAGCCTATTACCGTTTACCAACTTTGGTTGTCCCTCCACTTCCAACTGCTGAAAACCCAACTGTTTAGCCAATCTGAGCCCTTGCAGTAGTGCCATTACTTCTGCCACCAAGTGAGTCACCTCTCCCAATTAATCCAGAGAATAAAGCCAGATTCTTCCTTCCACATCTCTAAAAGCACCCCCAACTCCTGAGGGACCATGGTTACCTACAGAGCTGCCATCAAAATTCAGTTTTACCCTATTCTGTAAAGGAGGGGACCAGCTTTCATGAATAGTAGGAGATGAGGAAGAGGAGCCCGCTACTGCACTCCAGCCTTTAATCAAGTCATCTACTGAAAAAGCATTGAACAGATCCAATGTTTTCATCCAATGCATGACCTTGATGGTTATTCCTTCTATCAATTCATCCTTTTATTTTTCTTGCCCTTGAAAGATCCTGCTATTCCTCTCTTCCCACTGCCCAAACAATAGCTGCTCTTATTGCTCTCCACATCACCCTGCCCTTTTCTTTGGTTGTCAGAAGAATACTTTGCTTATTCATTACCAAAAACAATCCAAAAGTGGAAAGTAAGACTGGTACAAGTTGCTCATTGCCGTCTAGATAGAATTACCACTATTGAGTTTGCACAGCTATATGTCCTTTTGGGACTGGTACAAGCAGCTATGTGTCCTTTTGGGATGATGAATCAGGATTGGATTGGTTTTTCCCACTTTCTATTTGGTATTGATGCTTAGCTACATTCGAGGTGGTCACATTGGTGCTTTCCATACCTCTTGATGTTGATTCCTAAATAATGGCACATGACAAAAGAGGTGGAATTCCTAGGGTTAATTATGGGGAAGAATGGCTTGGGATGCTTGTAGGATATGTTGACCTTGGATGTAGGAACCGCTTTTAAGGAATAGTTACTTTACCTTGGTGCAACAGTTGGGTTGCTCCATTGCAACCTGGGTGACCAGGGTTCAAATCTTGGAAACAACCTTCCTGTATGTGTTGGGGTAAGGCTGCGTACATCTCTCCCTCTCCAGACCACACATTGGCAGGAGCCTCATGCACTGGGATGCCCTTTTTACTTTACCTTTTCTTGAAAAAAAATGTTCCATCTGATTGTGAAAAGAAATCATCAGGAAGAAAGTGTGAGAAAATGGTTAGGGAGATGTTGTTGGCAGTGTTTTAAAGTCCATGCTTTTATTGCATTCTATTCAAGGGTGTACTCATAAAGTCCATGCTTTTATTGCATTCTATTCAAGGGTGTACTTATAAAGTCACAACTTATAATATTTTTGTCATACTTCCCACATATAACTAATTACTGCTTGGAATTGATATTCTAAGCGAAACAATGGATGGAAGAAAGGATTGTCAATCCACAGTGATATCTAAAACAAGTAGTGGGAGAGAAAATGAACTGATAAATCAGCCAATTAACTTCTTGAGGAATAGTTTTAAGGTCAAATAATTTAAACAACAAAGTTGGAGAGATATAGAACTAAATTACCGAATTCTATAATTAATTTTGGACATTTATAGATAGGCTAGTCAAAAAGCAAACACAGAAAGGATTTTATAGGTTGACAAACCTAAAGCAGCTGTTCTTTTCCTGATAAGCAATGGTAACTCATGATTTGTTTTTGATAATGGAAAAAAACCCTATTTTTAGAAGATGGTGGAAATGGTGGAGTTGAAGATAGGGAAGGATGTGGTGGAGTGGAATTCAAGACATGTGAAAAGAAGCAGTTTTGAAGTTGGAAAGGATTAATGATAATGCTAAAGTTGTTAAGGACTTTGAGAAGAACCTTAATGCAGTGAAACATTTTAAAAGGTTTAAATGCCATCAAGCTTTTCCGGTTTCAGAAGTATTTGCTAGATTGCGAGCAAGTGTAGTTGGTGTGGGGCCTATCAGGAAGGTGAAGAAACCTAAACAAGTTATTAAGTAGCGAGGTTGTGGCAGTCGCCTATGGAGTAGCCAAATAATTGAATTCAGTTTGAATGGAGGTTGGTGGTGGTAGAAGATTTTGGTTGGTTGGTATGATGCCGGGGTATCTCGATGGGCGACTCTTACAACACCCTGGAAGGCTATACATAGAATCCTTCCCAAATTTCTCAATTTGGTCAGGTATGATGTTAATTTTGGAAACAATGTTCTTTTTTGGGAAGAACATTTTTCCCTCTCTTTACACTCTTTCCCTTTATAAGAAAGAGCTGGTTTCCAATTTTATTTCCTTCCCAATTTCTTCTTTGGCCTTAAACTGGGATTTTGGTTTCCGAAGAGGGTTACGTGATGATGAAAGTTCTTGTGTTTGAAAACTGTTGTCTTCACTTGAGTCTATTTGCTTAGATCCCCTCAAACTTGACACAAGAACTTGGACCCCTAACCCGAAAGGCATTTTCACATGCTCTTCTTTCTTCAAATCCCTCTGCTCCACTTCTGCACCCTAGAACTTCCTAGTTAAAGAATTTTGGACTAGACTTGTTCCCCCAAAGATTGTTGTTTTTTGTTGGGAAGTTTATTATGGTAAGATCAATACCTTTTAAAACCTGCAAAAGAGGAGACCAAAATGGTGCTTATCCCCTAATTGGTGTGTTCTTTGTAAAGCTCAGAATGAGGACCGCCACCACTTACTAATCCCTTGCTCCTTTGCTGCAGCCTTGTGGAATTGGATTTTTATGTTGTTTGAGTGTAGGTGGAACCTGCCATCTAATACTAGCTTGCTGTTTAGTCTGTCTAGCTTTGAATGGCACACAAAGAGAGGGAGAATTATGTGGAAGTGCATAAGAGCAGCTTTGTTGTGGACTGTTTGGGAAGAAAGGAGCACCAGAATTTTTTGTGAAAAAGAAAGGAGCTTTTCGGAAGTTAAAGAATGTATTTTGACAAGGGCAATTCAGTGGCTGAAAATTCTAAATTTCTTTGATGCATACTCTTTTGATGACCTATGCAGAAGCTGTTTAGCAATGGCTAATACTTCTACCAGGAAGGACAGATATGTGGTTGAATGGATGCCACCTGGGGAAGAGTTTATTAAGTTGAGCTTTGATGGGAGTGGCTGAAGTAACCCTGGACCTTCAGGTATTGGAGGAGTGCAGAGAAATAAAGACGGTAGCATTATATCTTTGTATCCAGGTCCTGCGGGTGTGGGAGACTCTTTAAGGGCCGAGTTACTTGCTGCTGTGCAAGGAATCCAGCTCGCAAACCAGCTAGGAATAGAGCATCTGATTATTGAAGGGGACTTCCAGGTGATAGTGGGTTGGTTGCAGGATGGACTCTGTGATCTGGGGCTTTAGAGGTCTCCTCAAAAAGGTTAAATGGCTAACAAGGAATATGACAATCAGAGTTCAGTGGGTAGGCAGATCAGCAAACTCAATGGCTGACTCACTTGCAAAACAGGGTTTTTTTGGGCTACTTTGGGCTTCTGTGTAATTTCTTTTGAACTTGTAATTCTGTAACTAGTTTTAAAGGAAAGGTCGCACCTCATGCCTTTCCATGGGTTGCCTGTAACTCTTAATTGTTGGATTAATAAAATCTTACTCATTTATAAAAAAAAAAAAGGATTTTTGTTGGTTGGGAGTTTTATTGCTGTCTTCTTCAGGAGTGGTCAAGATTGAAGGGTGGTTTGGGGGTTCAGTTTTAATCTGTTTTGGGTGGAATTTGTGTAAGAGGCTATGGCTAGTGGTTATCTTGGTTTCCTTGGGTCAACGGTGTTATTGTGCTTGAGTTTTGAGCCTGTTGGTTGGGGTTGAGTTTGGCTCGAGTCAGTAGGAGGTATTGTTTTTCTTTGATTGTTTTACAGTTTTTTCTTCTTTCAGGTGATACTTGTCACCTTTCTTGTTTTCTTCTTTTTTCCTTTTAATAAAGTTTCTATTTTATCTTCAAAAAAAAAACACAAGATGCTGAAAAGCAAGGTATCAGCCTCTATGGAGTTTTATTGGTTGGGAAGGTTTCTTGTAAATAATACCCATTCATATGTACAAAGCCTTTTAATTGTTGCTAATGATAAAGAAAAGCCAAATCCAAATTTGACTTTTGTTAGAGAATTCTATCTTATTGAGAATAAATACTACCATGTGATTCCCACCAATATAAGTTTCCTTCTTGATGTGGTTGTTATCATCTTTCTCAACTCTTTCTGCTTCTTCTATTTACCTTTTTGTTATTTATTATAAAATATGAATTATGTTATTCTTCTTACTCGAGTTCAGTACTAGTTAGAAGTGTTTTCCTGGTTTCTTGGAATGTTTGATTGTGTTATAAGTAGGATGTAATGATATGCAGGATTAATGAGGATGAGCTCTGTAGATTCTACACTGCTGCCAATGGTGACTTTTCATGCTTGCTTTCATCAATCAAGAAGACCATCCGTTGGAGGGAGACTTATAGGATACTTTCTGCTCAAGAACTTGAGGTTTGGTCACATCTGGTTTTTTGGCATGGATGTGATGCGAAGCTCCGACCTTGCCTTATTATTCGTCTTGGACTGGCTTGCTCCAGCTTAGCATCTCATGACAGACCTCGCTTTGCTCAGGCAGTGGGTATGTTTTTCTTTCTTTTTTTTGGGGGGGGGGTGAGTTTGGGTTTGTCTGATTATATAGTGCTACTTATCTTTTTTCCGAGATATTAAGAAGTATAGAGGTTCAAGCTTTCACCAATTCAAATGGATTGTAGTTGATAATGTTGGCATACTGAACGAAAGCAATTACACTTAATATATTTTAACTCAACCCTCTGGGGTAAGACGACTATTTTTTATCAGCTTCATTGGTGGACTTGTGGAAACTATGTCCTTTCTTTTTTCTTTTGGCTTGACCACTTGAGCACTGTACTCTTTGTGAAAATATATCACATTCAAGTCTCTAATAACTTCATCAGATCGTTCATTTAGCTAAATAATGTGAACACCCATCTGAGTAAACTGGGATTTTCTTTGGACTGCTAAAAAAGTAAAACTATTCCAAGTCTCTTGATCTGTTCTCAAGGGCTAAACTTAAATTGGATTAGGAACTTAGTAAATTCTTTGTATTATCTTGAATCAAAGTTTCCACTTGATTAGAGACTTCAGCTCTGAAAACCTTGATGTATATAAAAGGCATTCTAGATACAATGGAAAGGAAGATTAATAGAAAAGGAATCGTCTATAGGCATAGTAAGATTCCCTTGTGGACAGATGCCCAAGACAAAAACCTTAGCAGTAGTATTCCTTAGGATTTCATTAGACTGGGAGTATTTATTTCAAAGATCTTGTCATTTCTTTCCATCCAAACTGTCCACAGGATTGTTGCAGGGATCAAGCACCAGACCTTCTTGCCTTTTCTATTCAGCCCACCAATGTGCCAGCTGGCAATCATCCCCAAAGTTATACTTGGGCGTTTCCAGCTCACATTAAGGCATCAAAGGAAATGAGTCCAGACTTGGTGAGTGAGGGGACAATGCACCAAAGAGGTGGTCAGTTGTTTTTGTATCAAAATTGCAAAATGTGCAACGTGTGGGTGGGAGGGGCATGCCTATCTTAACTAAAGAAGCTATCACAGAAGTGATCTTCAATAGAGTATTTAATTGGGCTAAATCCTTGGAACATTTTAAGGATTTTCCCATGGAAGATTTTGTAAGGAACTGGAAGGAAATTGCTTCTTCAGCTCTGGTAAGAATGTCTTAATTCCCTCTTGGACACCCCCAACCAATGGGTATATCAAACTAAACTTTGATGGAACAGTGTTGGAAATCCAGGGCCCTCAGGAATTGAAGGAGTTTTTAGAGATGAGGAAGGAAAGTTTATAGCTTTATTCTCAGGCCCAATTGGAGAAGGTGACTCTCTAAGGGCTGAACTAATGAAAGTCTTTGGAGGGGCCAAAGGGGCAAAGGAGATGAGTATTTGGAAATTAATCTTGGTGACTCCAAGTCAGTGGTGGGATGGCTGAATGATGAGAGGAATGGCCTTTGGAATTACAGCAATGAAAGAAAAACGTTCAAGTGGTTAACACAGGATATTGAAGTTAAAGTGGTATGTACCAAAAGAAGTGCCAACTCCATAGCTGATGGGCTAGCAAAGCAAGGGGTGAATAGAGATGTAATGTTTTGGGCTCGATTTTAATTGTTTTTTGGTTTTTTGGTTTGACTGTACTCTTCAGGGACAGTTAAGAGAGCTTCTCTCCCTGTTCTGTTCTTGCCTTTAATTTTAATAAAGCAACTGCTACTGATATGAAAAAAAGACCTTAATGACCTTGTCTCTAGTAAGATATTTATCTAGAGTTTATGTCCAGATCATAAAGGCCACCTTAGAAGGGGCTTTTGAGGTCCAAGTCAGTTTATTGGGAAAGGGACATGGGTAAAGGGAGCCAGATGGTTTGCTAGATTTCACTGTAAAGGTATCAGACCATTCCCATCTCTAAATTATATGATCACCTGAATGTATGCTTGACTGATGATTTTTGAGAAGGTTAAGCAGGCCCACCATTTATCTGATTTTCCCGTCTTGTAAATTTCTTCAAATCTTATGTGTCCATACAATGTCCTGACCATCCACACCAGCAGTCCATCCAGGTTAACCTTCTCAAAGTTTGGGGAAAACATCATACAAGGTTCATCTTCCACACTAGCAGTCCATCCAGAATAAGATTGTTTTCTGCTGATTGATTATACACAAGAATAACTACAAATCTGATTGAAGAAATGAAAATCAAGAGTTTGAAATAATAGAACTTTTTTCAACCCCAAACTTTGCTCCTGGTGGAGGGGTGGCCACTGTAAATTTTATTAATAAAAATCAAAGACCTAAGAGGGAGGGATGTAGAAACTTGACCCCTCAACAAAATCTATACAGTATGGTTAGCGGTTCATACAACTTGAGGGTCTGCTAGCTATTTTAAGAAGGCCACTAGTCCAATCTAATAGAATGAATCTGCAGAAGATCAAAACGTAGTAAGTTGTGGACAATGTTTTGAAAATCGTAGGGAAAGTTGAATCGAATCGAATAATGAATTGTATCGTAAATCATAAGATTATTTCTATTTTTTATAAACTTGTCAAATTGTAGGATTCAAACAAAAATCATAAGATTTTTGCAGAAAGAGATTCAGACATAAGATTTGAATCGAAACCCTTGGGGTTCACAATTCAAATTGTGAATTGTATCGTAAATTGTAAGATTTTGACAACATGCATTCCGTGGGAGATCATTTATACAAACTAAACACAATCAAGCTGGCACTGTCACAAGCTATATTTGCTAATGCATCCGCTTCCATGTTGCCTTCCCGGAGTGTGTGTTGGAATATGATATTCAGTTCCTCTCTATATTGATAGATCCTATCAATCCAAGTCAAGGCAGTGAATGGAGGCTCATAGATACTGAAATAATAGAACTAGAATGAACAACATCTTTTACCTACTAAAAAGAAAGGAAACTAGGAATGAAGGTTAGGATTAGGATTCAAGATTTCGAGCAAACTGATTAGGGAAATCCTACAGGGTTCATTTGGGAAATGACACCATTTGGGAGCATGTGTGGACTAACTCCATAGAAGAAAGCACAAACAGATTTAGTTCTTTACTTGGTAGCACCACTCTAAATACTTTTCTATCATCCATGGCAATCTGCTGGTCTGCTTGGAATGAAAGAAATTCAAGGATTTTCAAAAGGCAAATGTGCTCAAGTGGAATCTATTATGAGCAAGGTTGAAGGATCTTTAAGGCAATTGGTGGCCTCCCTAAAGGAGTTTAAGGGCATCTCTACTAATCATAATCACCTTTTAAATCAATGGATTTTTGTTATATTTATTCCTCTTTTGTTCCATAGGCTGTTTTTGTTTTCTGCTACCCTATGTTTACTTTTATTGTCTGCTCTTGTATGACTCTTTCTCTGAGGGAACCTTTCCCTCCTTTTGAATAAACCCATCATTTATCAGAAAAAAAAATCTAAACCATTAATAGTTGTATACAGAACTTATGTAATAGCTTTTCCTTAGTTTACCTTTTTTTACAAGGCTTTCTCCTTTCATTTGTTCATTTTCCTCTCTTGTTAATTTTATAATAATGACCTCTCTAAACTAGAGTTGGACTCCCAATTGTACTAATACTAAAATCCAATTGATAAAAACTAGTTTCTAGCTGTGAAGAAAAAGGTATGGTACAATAGGTTATAGGTATGAGATTAAGATACTGAACTATGCTCACTACTTGGGTTTGGGAACTCGTCCCTCAATTGATGAATTGAGTCTACAGGTTGGAGTTTTGGACATGATTGGGAAAGTCCACTAGGTTCTATATAGTAACTGAATATTATTTACCAGATGATTTAGCCTCATCATATCCCCAAAAATGTGCAAAGGAAAGGAAAAAAAGCTTTACAATTTAATGATTGATTTGACTCAATTACTATTCTTGAATATCTAATTATATTTGGTCCATCTGTACATAGCACATGTATGCAACAATCCAGATTCAGAGTTCATTTTTCCTTTCACTTTTTTGGTGTTCTTTTCAAATAGGTCTGCTACTATTGTTTTCAACTTTATCAATTTTTTCTTTTATAATAAATGTTTTTCTGACATGCCCCTTTTTGGTAAAGTAGAGATGACTGTATCTCATTCTTAGGGATGGCAAACCTGGCGGTACTTGCCTTTTTTATGTTTGAAAAGTGGATTTTAGGGTGGGGGTGGATTTTGAGATTTTACAACCCATATGGGTACAGGTAGGGTTAGGCACAGTATTAGGCTAAATCCGACCTTCCCCCAACCTGTACTTTATGTGTTGAATTCAATAATGTTTTGAAGCTTATGTGAAGGAAAATTGATAGTTTATGTGCTTCCTACATATTTCAATTAAACAATTGGAATTTTTTATGTCTTCATGTTATTTTGTGTGTTTATTGCTTATATACAACAATAAGTAACAGGAAATTAGATGCAGGTTTTGAACTCAACCTGCCAACCCGACCCATCACCCTCAAATGTGGGGGAAGATTTGGATTCTGAAAACCCAACCCATTGTGAGTTTTGGGGAGGGTACAAGCTGGGAGGTTTGGGGGGGCGGTGAGGGTCTAGATTTACAAAACCATCCCCGAACCCACCCCACTGCCATCCCTACTCATTCTCTGATTTGTTGCTTATTAGTAAGGCTTATACCCTTACACTTTCATATAATGTCAAACCCCCTGATGGTGTTGACAGTGAGTGAAAATTTACCTAATTGTTCAATATCATTTTTATGCTTTTAAAGCAAAAATTGAGACTAGGTGATGTCTAATGGCAGAGATCATATGTTCTTCCATATGAGAACTTTGGCACATCATTCAGATGGATAGATCCATTGATTCATTTATGAGTGCCACTTTGTCAAATCAGATCATTGGTTTAATTGGTACGGCACTTTTTTGTGATAAATAAAAAAGAAACTTTTATTAATCAAAATGTAAGAGTACATCTAAAAAGGTCATCAGAGATCACCAAACAACAGTAACCGATGCAAAAAACAGAAAATACAAGAAAATTCATCTAACAAAGATAATTTTAAAGATGCCCAAAAATTACTTTCAAAACCTTCCATTGAAATTCCTTCAAATTCTGGAAGCAAGATCAATCCATTGCTGTATGGGACCACTTTGATGGCACTTTTGCTTTGATTTGATACATTATTTAGACAACCTATGTTAGTTGAAATCTTGGCATCACTTGGATGGTTGAGATTAATCCATTGAGCTTAGGAGACCATTTAAATGCTTTAGATCTATTGATTTTCTGCCTCATTTGGATAGGCCAAATTAGTTGAAACCTCATTTCATAATTTGGATAACTGAGATTAATTCACTGATCCTAGGAGGCTGTTTTGATGGTCCAGATCTTTGACTTATTTTGTACGTCACTTTATTTGACTAGATTGTTTGGAAGGTTGGATGCCCAACATTAATTCTTTGATCTTGTGAGACCACTTTTATAGCCTAGATTTTTGGGTTGACTTAATTGTTTTAACAATCCAGATTAGTTGAAATTTTGGTACATTTCTTGGATGGTTGAAATTAGTTCACAGATTTTAGGAGACTGCTTTGATGGCCTAGATCTTTGGGTTGATTGGTTACATTACTGGGATGAGTTGGATTAGATGAAACCTTGGCACATCATTTGGATTGGAATTAATTGTCTGATATTAGGATGCTGTCATGATAGCCAAGATCATTTGAAATAAATGTTTTAAAATGTAGAGATGTTACGTGATGTGTTTCTTTACCTGGAGGCATGGGGTGTAATTTAGAATGCAAGAGACGTGCGCCTCCTCAAGAGGAGGAAGAAGAAGGAAGAAGGAGAAGAAGTTCTTGGTTTTCTTGTTTCTTTTTGGTGAAAGATGTCTTGTATTAAAAAGAATGAAGGTGCATAATACTAAAAGGAGGGTCCTGTCGAAGCGAAGGCCAGCCCAGACTTCCCTTTCCTTTCTTTCTTTATGTAGGAGGCATGTGTGAAAGCATTGGCCTCAGAAGCATAAACACTTCCAGCATGACCAAGATTAACTATTGGTTGATATCTTGTTAGCATTGCTTGGATGTCCAAGATTAACTATTTGCCTATAGGAGACTATTTGGTAAATCTAGATTTTGTGTTGATCTGGTACATTTTTTGGATGGTCTAGATTAGTTGAATCTTGGTATATCATTTGGATAGTTGAGATTAATGCACTGATCCTGAATGACCATTTTGATGTCCGAGATTTTTGGGTAATTTGGTACACAATTTACTAAACCACGCACATCACTTGGATTTTCAATATTAGTTGATTGATCTGTAGGTGTGAATTCAATGGTCTAGATCTCTAGTTAAAAATTTGTGACAAAATATCTCTTTAAGTAATATTAAATAAAGAACAAAATTGTCTTTTAAAGTAGGGCATGGGTATTTTAGGATTTTAGAGATGTCTAACAATGCACATGATGTGCACGTGAGTATTTGCTGTCAACTCATTTGAAAGAATGGTAATGGGGTTCTTTGTCATGATATGAAAGTACAGGGAGCTAAGTGTCGGAAAAAATTAAAAAAGGGGCTAAGTTTCACACCTGAAAAAGTTCAGCATCTCCCTGTAATTTACCCAACGAAGAGTTAGCAATCTTTTTATTTTTATTTTTGATAAATAAATTTCATCAATTTTCATTAGAATCAAAGGACAACATCTGTTACAAGCATCCCAGTGGGAGGCACGAGGTGCAGCCTCATTCTTTAAAAAGAAATACAACAGGTTTACAAATGGGCCCAGTACATCTGATCCCTAGTTACCCCTTGCTTAGCTAGAGAAGAGTTAGCAATCTTGTGATATGCATGTAATGCATATATTTGGACCTTTTTGTTCCTTACTGCAATATGTCAGTAGTATATGGTCATGTGCATGAATGCACACACCCACACACAGACACATTTCTTTGAAGCATCTATTGACATTGCTGAACCATTTTCTTGTTTTGCAGTATCTCAAGTAGAACATGGGGTACTACATCTGGTAAACATAGAAGATCCTCAGATTACAGTCTTAATGGATTGTGAAGGGCTCTCCCCTCTCAGGTTTCCCATGCAAATGATGAGATCTTGTTTAGCACTCATGCAAAATCATTATCCAAACCGTCTTGCCTGTTTCTTTGTTATACGGCTTCCTCCAGTTGTTCGAGTCATTGCACAAACTTTTATTCAAGTAAGATCCTTGATCTGATTAGGATTTGACTGGTCTATAATAGTTTGTTTTCACATATGCTTGGTTTTCCTTGTTGCTGATATCTTGATAATGTCTTGAATCTTGATGATGATTAACATGTAAAAATACTTTTCATTCTAGGCAAAATTCTCTCATATTGTAGACTACAGTTCATTCGTATCAAGTTACATGTGCAAAATATGCATGGGAGTTGGGATGGAACCAAATGTTGCATGCTAGGAGATGTTCCTTGGCCAAATTCGCCATTTAATGAACTTATCCATATCCTTTTCTGAAATGAAAACCAAAACTGAAAATATGGATAATCCTATGATTGTTTAACTATTAAAGTTTGTCCGAAACCACTTTAGGTATTGATTCTTGTAGTTCTTTCTTTTGACTATGAGAATTTCTGTGACAAGATGCATTCTGAATTCCGATCAAAATATCACTTTTGAATTGCTTCTTTACACCATCATAGAAAGTATATTGGCTTTAATGTGTCTGCTTTGGCCGAAGACTAGCATTTAAAGAGAAAGAGGAATTAAGGAATGCAAGATGTTTATTTTTGTTTTTTTTTTCCTTTTTAACTTTGAAATGTTCGTGATCCTTTTGAGGGTGGGCCTTGGCACAATGGTTGGGTTGCTCCATCGTGACCTGGGTGACCAGGGTTCAAATCTTGGAAACAGCTTCACTGTATGTACAGGGATGGGTAAGGCTGCGTACATCTGTCACTCCCTAGACCCCACATTGGTGGGAGAGAGAGAGAGAGCATTTACAAATCACAAAGAAGCTGAGCAATGGCCATGTCAATCAATTATCACACTTGTCAAAAGAAGGGGAATGTCAAGTGTCAACAGAAAAGGTTAAGGTTCTGTCTCAACCAAAATATGATGTTTTTAAGACAATCCTTTGTCTCCACAGGCTTTTTTTATAATAAACTTGACTCCATGGGCATTGCCTGTGGAATTAATCCAAGCCTGGTGCTAGGTTTTAATGGAAAAGGGAAAGTCCAAAAATGACATGAATTAGTTTCTGTTTGGAGTATCAGATCGTTTTGTTCTTTTTATCTCTTCAAGAATGAATATAGGGAAAATGGTTCCAAGTAGGTGTTGACTAATGTTCATGGCCTGGAACCGGAATCTTATAGAGAAAGAATAGATCTTTGGGAAGAGCTTTGGTATTTGAGGTTTGTGGATTGGTGTAAGGGTGAAACTCGCATATAATATTTTCTGCAATGAGAAGGTGGAAATGCTCAGATCATGCTAATTATGAGGAACTTCAATAGATGATCCATATTTAGAAATTGGTATGCAATGATTCTTAGTTTCTTGCATAGTGATCAGATGGCAGGGTGGTAAAATGGGTGACTTTGGGCCCAGCACATATAGTTAATAAGCACTTGTTGTGTTTCTAAACAAAACTATATTGAATCGTGTACTTTCCAAAATATACCTAAAGATATTTCTTTTTTTGTAAGAAAGAATATAATATGAAAATGATATGGATTTTCAAAAATATAGATCCTTAATATATTATCTTCCTACTTTTGATATACTGTGCATGTATTTACATATAAAATATGCCAAAATTTTCATTATGCATTTCTTAAAAGAAAATTTATTAAACATATTTATCTTTCTTGTACTGAATTTATTCAACTGAAGTTTTTTCATCCTTTTTTTTAATTTTTGAAACTGAACTGTACAGGAAACTCCCTAGTCCCCCTGTGATATTTATGTCGTACATAAAATTGCTATTATGCCTGGAGCTCAATGGGTATCTGCTGGAAAATCTGTCTGTGCAAACTGCAAGGTTCCACCTAGGGTGTCAATGGACCGGTTTTGGGTTGGACTCTGTCCAAGTCAAAATCCATTTGGACGGATTGGACAGACTAATAAAATATATTGAATTTGGATAGACAGGATGTCCAATATGACATATTAGATTGGACCTGGTCCGTCTATAATGAATTTATATTTGGATTGAGCCAATATCTGGTCCATTGATAGAAGATAAGAACATAGGTGTCAAAGGATCAGATTTGAGTTGAAACCAATCTAAATTAACTGAATATTTAGTTAAGTAACTAAATATCTTTCAGGAACGTCATAAAATCCATACTCTTCAACATGAAATTTGACTTCTATGAAGCATGCAGCTTTAGAAGCTTGACTAGGATTTGTGTTTGTGCGTTGTGAATGTTGACTCTTACCAGGTTCTGAAACCTGTCACTCGGAAAAAGTTGAGGATTGAAGGGGATACGTACCAAAAGGTTCTCAGCGAGTTCCTCCAGACTCTCCCCGCATTTCTTGGTGGCAGTTGTACATGCTTCAAGTGTGTGAATCTTGGAAGCCGCGATATTTGGCGTCAGACAGGTCGGGAGACTGACAAGAGACGGTTAGTTGTGGATTCTTCAAACCATGAGGACCTATCCTCAGCAGTGGATGCATACCCGGTCGACTTTGACATGAACGGTAACTGGGACCAGGTTCTAAGGACTGCCATAGTAGCAATCCTCATGTTGTTTATTTTTAGTGCCTTTATTGGGGGGTTGTATGATCCAGATGGTCTTCCCATGCTCTCATGATTCATATAAAGCCAATATCATATGCTTCCTTTGGGTGTCTCAAGTCAGTTATGTCCACTCCCTCTTCAAAATTAGTTCTGTTTATGAGCTGAAGAATCTTAACTCCACCGTTGTTACTGAATGTACTGTTGTATCAGTGTTCACATTGGAAGAAGCACCAGTATATATTTTTGACGTGTATGTTTGCTAGCTGGAGAGGTTATTGATATGTAAATAAGCTATTATGCAGTTTGAACCTGTCAGGTGAATTTATGCTGTTAGATGTGGACAGATTGTCATACATAATTAGCTTGGATTGATTTTGTTCCGTGATGTCTGATGGAACCTGTTCTTACCCTACATTATTTACTAGTCCTGAATCGGGTTGATTGAATAGAGCAGTAATACTCATGGATCTGTCTGATAGTATGAACAGAATTCATATTCTGCGCCCCACAACGTCCCACAGCACATCTCCACTGTGTATTGGGAACATCTTTCGATGATGACATCATCGGTTTTAGTACTATCATCGGAAGATGTTTCTAATACATGGCGGGGATGTGCTGTTGGACGTTGTGGGGCGCGGATCTGAACTCGTATGAACATTGGTCTTATTCTAGTGGTAGACAATTTTATTGTTAATTGAGGTCTCTTTATAGGATGGCATGGCGGTGGGTGGACCACAGTTCACAACAAATGGAATTCTAAACCATGGTTTTCAAAACGTCATTGACTCAGATGGTCAGACTGTTTGGCCCGGGAACCATTCAAGCAACTGGTTCCGTTTTACCCAAAACCTGGTTTTTGGCCAAAAATCATTGACCTGAGCTGTCAATCTATTCAACGATTTTTTATCGTTTTTTATTTTTTCATCAGAATGGACCATCTATTCGAACCTGACGGTCGAACCGTCAATCCAAAAATCGATGACCAGAACGGTTCTTTTTCTGGGTCGTTTTTTAAAATCATGCTCTAAACTGCAAAAATGTAACACTGGGCCAGATAATACAACTGTTACGTCAGCAGAAACAATATAATTTTGCCGAGTTGTAGAAGCAAATTTATAATGCTCCTCGCAAAGCTGCGAACGAATTGCAGCATAGAGGTTAAAGATCAAGAGGATATCGTTGCCTGGAGGTGTTTATTGACACGTGACACAGTGACAACTGACAACATGTGGCATTGGTTTTCCTCAAAAAAATTAAATCTTACAAATAATCCCTTCTCTTTATGGGTTTTCATGAAAAAAAAAATCGAAAATCTGAGCTGAACCATGAAACTTAATAAAAAAATCTGTTTAACTAAAACGGCTGATATATTTTTTAGATATTATATATTATATATAAATGTATATGCATTATATATATATATATATTAACTCTTTTACAGAGTTTGATGTTTGTTTGTAAAGCTGAAAGTTACATGGTATCATGCTTTTAAAAAATGATAGCTGAAAGTTACATGGTATCATGCTTTTAAAAAATGACTTGGAAATAGAATTGTTCTGGTCACCGGTTTTTAGGTTAACGGTTTGACCGTCCAGTTTGAATGGACGGCTTTTTCTAACAATTAAAATAAAAATAATAAAAATAAAAAATGGCCAAAAACCATTGAACGGATCGACGGTTTGACCGCCTAAGTAAATGGGTTGTTGAACGATTCAATAGTTTTTGGCCAGTGACCAGGTTTGGGGTAAAACCAATGTTTTAAAAAACGATTCGGAAATGGAACCATTCTAACCACCGGTTTATGGGTCAACGATCCAACAATTCGGTTTGAACGGATGGCCCATTCTAACAAACAAATTGAAAAATTAAAAAAAATAATTAAAAATAAAAAAATTGTCAAAAACCGCTGAATGGGTCAATGGGTTGTTGACTTTTTCAATGATTTTTTACCAAAACCGGGTTTGGGGTAAAACGGAACCGGTTGCCTGGACGGTTCCTGAGCCAAACAGTTCGACCGTTTGGGTCAACGACGATTCAAAAACCTTGGGTAAAACGGAACCGATTGCTTGGACAGTTCCTTGGCCGAATGGTCTGACCGTCCGGATCAACGATGGTTCGAAAGCATGCATGGTATGATGAAGCCTGATTATAATTTATAACTAACTAGCCTTTACAAGGTTTGAAAACCATGCATGGTTCGATGATGCCTGATTATAATTTATAAGGAGAAGTAAGGACATGCCCAATACAAATATCTGATTTCCACCGCAAAACTATAAATATTCAGAAGGTCAAAAAACCACACTCTATGCACCCATACCTGTCCGTATCAATTTCGTGCCGCACCAGCCCCAAATGTACTTTGAGCCTACAAACTCTGACCCTGAGCTGAACCGTTATTCTCCCTAATTTATAACTAACTGGCCTTTACAAGCTATATAAATAAAAAAGGTTTAGTGTGTTGGATTGTCTATAAATATGTACAATACTAACTGATATGAAGTTGGATAACAGTGAACGAAGGTCGGATAACAGTGAACGAAGATGGCCTTCGTAAAAAAGTTCAGTTCATTCAGTAGATCTGCAACCTGTGTTTATAAAACTTACTTAATACTATCAGAAAATGCTATTAGATTGTTAATACTTGAATCTGCCGCAGTCACAAGACCATGCTCACGAGCGGAAACAAATAGGCTTAGCAATGTCAAATTCTACCAAAGTAAAATCCAACTGTAGTGGACTCGAGTTGGATACTTGGAACTATCAAAGTAATTCCTAAGCTTGCATTTCACTTAAAGAATTCTAGGGCAAAAAAAGTTTAGATAAAAGAGTTCGACTATAATACTAAAAAGCTTACAATCAATCAATCTGTATCACAAAAGAGGTAAACCAATTAAGTGGTGTTCATCAAAATTTATAGAGATGCTTTAATTGATCAATCTTTTCAGGTATCATAGATTTTCCCAGATGAAAAAGAAAGATAAGCTTAAGTGAATCACATTCTGACTTATTAATTTGGCCTCAATTTTAAGGCGAGGGTGAATATCTTCTCTCAATTGGATGGGGTCTACAGTGGGTTGTTGAAACTTAGTTTTCAGATAAGCTTTCACTAAGCTTTTCGGCAAGAAGGTTGAAAACAAGCAGGCAAATACTGAAATACTGTTTTATCATGTTTTTGTAAAGGCGGTCTCATTTTCAACAGAAGTTTTTTTTTTCATGGTTTTTAAAATCGACCCAGTGACCGAATCAGTCAGGGGCCCGGTTACTGGGTCAAATGGTTCAACCGTTTGAATTGAATGTTCGGCCCGTTCTGATAAAAAATAAAAAATAAAAAATAGTCAAAACCGTTCGAACGATTAACCACCCAATTTAACGGTTCATTGACAAAAATCAACAGTTTTAAGGAAAAATCCAGTTTTTGGGAAAAACAAAACCAATCAAGTGACCGGTTCTCAATTTTTCTGGTCCGACCATCCAGTCCAGTCCGATTTTGAAAGCCATGTTTTTTTCTTTTCAATACACCAGATATCTTTATCTACAAGGATCTCTGGAGTTCATTCATTGATAGACTAATAATTTAAGAAATCTTCGGTGTGTTTACGAAAATCTACAAGGTGCAATTTCCATGAGATTCGCCTTAACAAGCCTATCATTCTTTGGAATATGTTATTAGATCTACAAAGATCAGTTCAAGGAAAAGTTCTGATCAGTCTCAGATTAATTAAAAACCAAGCTCGTCAAGCCTTTAGAACATGTTACATGGAAAAGTATCAAAAGTTTTTCTACTGCCGAGGATTAAAACTTAGACATTGTGTTTATTTTTGTGCTTATTCAATACATTTTTGTTAGATCACTACTGTTATAGTGTATAATTGTCTCATTATATAGTTTGATACTTTGATTACAGCTATTTCAATCATTTAGGTTGGACACCACTAGTGGGATTAAGGGTGCAATCTAAATGGGCCGAGCCAAATTTCAGAATGTCTTTGATTCGGTTTGATTAAAATACACCTAATTTGGGTTTTTGTTTGAGTTCAATTCGAATTGTATTATCCTGTTTAATTATATTGAACCAGATTAGCAAAAATAATCAAACTTAAATTCGAAAAAGAAAAATGAATTTATCTTGAGATTCAAATTCAATTAACATCAAATTCGAATCAAGCCTAATCGAATTTGAGGCTGAACTATTCAATTTGATCATACCCTAATTGGGATGGTCTTGATTGGCAAATTGACAATAGGCACTGGGAACAGCTCTAGCTTTGCAAGGTTTGGGTCCAAATGTCTCAGAATAATCCGGCCTAACTCTCAACACAAGTTACTTGGTGCTCAATAAATGTTTGAGACTTTTGAGTATAAGCTGCATTTTGTTTTCGGTGGAAAAACCATCGATGTGTAACTCAATCAATGGAAAAGTCAATTGATGGGTTTTATGGACTGTTGAGTTTTTTTTTTTATGTGATAATTGATATAAATGTATATCGATAAAGTCGATGCTATTTACAACGATTGTTGATGAAAAAATCAGTCAATTAGAAGGTTTCAATTTTCGATGTAAATTTTACACTGGAAGCAAATGCCTAAAAATACGGACTAGGTGTGAAGTTTTATATCGGTACAAACACATGTAAACACGAATCGATATTAGAGTTTTACATCAATTATCATTTACACCAAAAACAATCTAAGCCTAAGGATCCTACAATCTATAGGATTTTCTACTAGTGGATCTAAGACTCTAGATCTCGAAGCACCCGTTATACCCCGGCCTTTGTCAACCGAAAGATTCCTGCATCTTCTATATCCCACCGGCCCCTTTAAAATAAGCTTAGTGAAGTGCATTTCCAACGTGTTGCCGAGTAATTGTAACGTTTGCTATTGTAATTTTTTGCTTATACGTGGAAGTGGAAAGGTAAGGGGTAATTTTGGTTTCGTCTCGGATCATCCTTCAGGGTTACTTACGTTTATCTTTCATGGAAGACCTCTCTCGCCATGGATAACCAAGACTCTATTTATAATATTTATCTTATCGTAGTGTATTTGCAATTTTGCATCACAATTCTAGCTTGCCACATCATGTATGTCATCAACTCACCTGATAATACCAGGGGATTGGAGTACATGGTGTCAAGGTTCAAAGTATGGGCCGATAAGTATCGTGCCTGTGGTTTCCCAATACGCCCCTACAGGGTTGTACTGGGTCAGCCACTGGTTCAGACTTCAGACAGTAGCTCTGGATAGTATTGAGCGTGTGATCAGTACTTTGAACGTTTGTATTTGACTATTTGCCACTCTCAAGTCTCAACGCCAAGAGGTGTTCAAGTTGTGTTTGGTGAGTTCGAATAGGTTGAGTGTAAATTCAGGTTTAATTTTGTAATAAAAATAAGAAGTAAAATAATGTAGTCAAGATAATAATGGAGATAAGAGAAGTTATTTGTTTGGGAGTGAAGTAGGAAGCAAGATAATTTGGTCCCCGCATTATTTGAGAGAGGGTGGTGAAAATTTTGTACAAGTTTTTGAGATATAAATTTTACAATTTTTGTGAGTACAAATAAAAACATACAGATTTTGTATCAATAAGAGTCCAAATTATCATTAAGAACAAACAAATAAATACAAAACTGAATTACATGCAAGATTTGTGTCTGATTCAGATTTGCACTGCAATAAGTCGTAGCCATAGAACACTAGAACCTTGCTCTGTTGCTCATTTTTCAAAATGGTAAAACTCCATTCTCCAAATTTCAAAATTGTCATGTTATTTCGGTTCCCAAAATATTTCTCATAATGTGGGAAGTGGGAACCCAAGCTTTGTAGGTTAGGTTTTTAGGTGATTTAAAAATGTTCTTCCAATGCAACCCCCCGCCCAAGTGGTTCAAGCTTTTCATAGCCACTCCCATAGAAGTAGAAGCCCCTTCTCTCCGTTGGGAGCTGTGCACTGCTTGCAGAGGACTTTAAAGAGCGTTTCGCCGTTTCCCATCTTTCTCTATCCATCTTGTCAGGTGGAGTGCTAACAGGGTTGTATCAGTTGGTTAAGCGGGAGGTTTTTAATGTCACCCCTGATAGAGGAGGGTCTAGTCAACCATATACTGATTATAATGGCTCTGGTTCTTTGATTTTGTTCTAATTAATAATTGAATCGATTCAGATTCTTATTTGTCTCAAATCAGTTTAAACTTATAATCGATTATTTTATTAAATTTATATAGAAATAATTTTTTTTCTATTTTTCTTATAATTTTTATCCTATTTTATGTTTCAAATAATAAAATTGATAAATAAAAATAAGATAATATTAATTAAAATGTTTAATATATTAACATATAAAATAATTTAATATTTTTCTATCAATTAGGATGATTCTGGGTTTATGATTTTATCCCGACTCACTCCCAATTAATTGGCAGCCCTAACTTTTTTTTTTTTTTTTGTGGGAGGAGATTCCGAGTTGGCAGACGCCACCTTAGAACTTAGAATGCTTTTGAAGGTCAATTAACAAAGTCGATGCCCAATTGGAGAGATGTGAATGACCAAACACCAACTCAATGCTTGGAAAGGAGTATTAACAAGGGCGTGACACGAATGCACATTTCCACTTTCGTGGCGATTAAGGGCTTTCCATTTAATATTGAACCTTATGGCTTGTCCTATCCACTTTGGTGGGGATAAGGGCTTTCCATTTAATATCGAACCTTATTCCCATAAAAGTATATATGTAATAATGTAAAAGCAATAAAATTGGCCCTTCTAGCTCCCAACGGCTAACCGGATGTGCTGTAACTCAAAATAAATATATAATTTGTCTGGATCACAAACAAATAAAATGATCCACTATTCCACCAATCCAACACGAAATTTAGAAACACATGCATCTCTCTTTTGCATTATCTCAAACCGTTGTAAACCTCTTCAGAATTTTAGAGATTAACCTGCAATATCGATTATGGTTTTCAAAAATGACTTGAAAGGGGAATTATTCTGGCCACCGGTTTTTGAGTTGATGGTTTGATCGTCCAGTTTGAATGGATGGTTCGTTTTAATAAAAATTATAAAAACGGTAAAAAACTATAGAACGGATCGACAGGTTGACGGTTCGACTGCCCGGGCCAACGTGTCGTTGACTGATTCAACGATTTTTTGCCAAGGACCACGTTTGGGGGCCAAACGGTCTAACTGTTCGAGTCAACGGAAATTTGGAAACCATAATCTCGACCAACCACTTCAACCTCGACCTTAAGGATTCCTAGGTTTGATGTGATGATTCTTTTTTTTCTAAGTGCTAAAGTGAAAAATCATTGAAGTTGTAATAAAATGACTTCCATACTCTTTATCAAACAAAGAAATAGATGATAATTTAGTCCAGAAAAACTTCCACTCTATATCTGCAATTTTATATATAGTATAGATCTTTTTTTTGTTTATTTATTAGAAAAATGTAAGACTTAAATGAGAGAATTGAATGACGTGAAAAGTAGTAGTTTAATTTATAATTTAAACCTTATAATTAAATAGAGACTAAATTTAAAAATAAATCTTTTAGTCTTTTTTTTTAAATCGGACCAAATCAAACAATCAAATCATTTTGGCCCAAGAATTGGTCAAGTCACCGGCTTTGTTTTGGCCCTGAACTACTATTTTACAAAAAAAAAAAAACAAAATTGTTGAAATGGTTAGGGAATTGTTGATCATGAAGTTTAATTGTTAAAACGTTCAACCCAATTAACGGTTCTCAGGTTTCTTTCAAACCAATTCCAGTTTTTTTATTTATTTTAAAAATAGAAATTAGAAAAAAAAAAAGACAAAAGAAACTTTCATATCTCAAAATCTTGTTCGATTATTCCCAATGGCCAAATTTGGTTAGGATTTTTAGTTATTCCATTTTGATTTTGAATTTTCTCATTTCTATGATTCTTTTTAAGTTGTAACAACAAAAAAATTGCAACTCCAATGACGAAGTTGAAAAATTAATGCAAAATATGAGAGATCAAACACTGATTTTATATTAAAATATGAGATACACCAATGAATCAAATGATTTGGGATTTGGGAAAGATTTAGATAGATGGGAGAGATGTAAGAGGAAGGTAAGTGGTGTTGTAGTGACAGTTGAACCGTTGACTCAGAAACCGGAAGCCAAAGCAGTTTCATTTTTGGGTCAGTTTTAAAACATTGATTTTAGCCAAAAGAAAGTTCCACTATCTTATTTATATTTTTAATAGTAGTGTAAATATAGAATTATAGATGTATTCAATTTTTTCTATATTTGTTTTACTTTTTTTGTGTAAAAATAATTCCGATATGTCATACTTACCTTTTGTTTTACATGATAATTAATTAATATTATACATGTATCAGAATATTTTTTTGCAATATTTATGTATTTTTATATTTTATTAATTTTTATTATTTATTTATGACATTAAATGTTGATACATTTGACCCAAAAGTTGAACTATTGATCTTTGCCTAATAGTAAAAGAATTTCATTTTTGGTAAGTTGTAAAGTATGTATTTTATTTTCATTATCAATAAAAATAATTCTTTTTATTACACTTATTTTTTTAGTTTGATTAATAAAAGTATCAAAATGTGTCTAATTTTTCTATATTTTTATAATTTTCTATATTTATTTATATTTTAAATTTTTTAATACTTAACTATGACTTCATAGGTTTATCAATTTGATTCAAATGGTTGAATTGTTTAGCCCTCACTTGGATAAAGAATGTTTTTATTTTTTAGCTAGTTTTAAAATATATGAATTTATGTTGTTAAAAATATTGACATAGATCTAATTAGTACCATTTATTGGTGAAAAATAACTTAAATATAGGATTTAATAAGAGAAAATGGAATTAATACCTTTAAGTATAAGACTTAATGAAAGAGGACTAAATAAGGTAGAAAATAATAATTGAAGTTACATTTTCAACCCTTACAATTAGATATAGATTAAATACACAAATATGACTATTATAATAGTCATTAAAATTATAATAAAATAACTTTTATATCATTTTTAAAGAAAGAAAATAATTTTAGTCAAATAAAAAGTTCACACTACATTAACGTTTTTATATATAATATAGATTTTTTGGTTCTAAATTAGGTTTGAACTGAAGTTTTCATGCGTATGATAGCACATGGCTAGGTCCTAAATGGCTCTATTGATGACTCAAAAGAAAAACATTGCTTACCCACTTTTATGTCAGAATGCACAATGTGGGCTCCACCCACAGACCCTAGATGCGTGGACATGCGCGCCATTGGAGAGATTCATACAAGGTTCAAGGTGAAATAATTATAAAGCCAATATACATATGCTGATTTAAATCAAAGGGGGCCTTCCTGTGACAAACCTGGTTCATATATATAAGGTTCAGCGCGACAGGGTAAATCCGATTGGATGGCTTTGCTTTAATTTTCAGACTATTATATTGGGTAAAAATATGACAAATGATCAACTTGACTCTTCCCTATTTCAAGGAGTCAAGGATAAAAAAATCCAAGTACGTCTCCCACTCAAAATATAATCTTAGTGGAGAAAAGTAGGCAACCCCGTACTATGCATTTAAGGTGTAACATGTTGCCTATGTTTAATTTTCTCATCTGGAAAGTTCCAAGTCTAAATTAATTTTGAAGGGTTTAAACAATAAAAGAGATCATATTACAATCATTCACAGATCGCTCAATGAAAAAATAAAACTTTGATTCAATGCATCAATTGTTTTTATATCGAAAGTATCAATACTTTGAACTTCGAGCTCAAAGAAAATGAGAGTTCACATCTACTCTGAACGTGTGACTACGGTCATATGTGACCTATGGAGTGAGTCACATGCCACCAAAATCAGCAAAGTGAAACTTTTATTTAGTCCCGTTCATTTATAAATTTTTAATTTATTCTGATAAGTACATTTATTCAAATAAATATTTATCAAGTATCATTTATTCATATTTTTTTTTTATTTTAAAATGTACTTAATATAACGATGTTGTCCCATTATGTTTTAATTGACCAACTTCCTCCCGTGGAAACATTGTACAGTTCAGAATGGCAATGGATTGGGTAGAGAGTTATTATATCAGAAACGGATGAATGGGCTCTTTCTAGTAAAAGTAAAACGTCCACTCTTGCTAAAACGTGTGAGTAGGATGGGTGTGATATCCACGCTTTCATGCATCTCTAATTTTTGTATGAATGAATAAAGCCTTTTTTTCAACTTAAAAAAGACGTATGGTGCGAGTCCCACTAAACAAGACTTGTGGAGGGGGCCAATTTGGATCTCTCCTCGCTACAAAATCCCACTTCAAATCTCAAACGAGATTGCAAGAGAGACTCATTTGTTTCCTCTCACAGCTCGATCACAAGCTGAAGCTAGCTAGTCAGGATGCTAACGCAGCCAGCAAGTGATAGAACACGAACCATATGGCGTTCGCGCCTTGGCTCGGCACTTCGGACGTCGCTCGCTTGCACCATAGTGGCCTGTGCCACCCTCTACGGTCCCGTCGCTCTCCAGCGCCAGATATCATTCCCGGCTCTCTGCTACGTTACCATCATCCTCATCGTCACCAATGCCACGCTAGGCGACACTTTGCGTGGCTGCTGCTACGCTCTGTATGCTACCATTCTCGGCGTCCTTCCCGCTATTCTGTGCTTGTGGGCTATCGGACCTGCCCGCCTCTCCGCCATCACCATGTCTCTCGCAGTGGCGCTCAGTGCGTTTGTCATTGTACTACCCGAATCGACTCATTTGATAACCAAGCGGATAGCACTCGCTCAGGTTGTTCTTGTGTACGTCGTGGCTTATATAAACGGCGTTCACACTGGTGCCATCACGCACCCTGTCCACGTCGCAGCAAGCACGGCCATTGGCGCCTTGGCTTCTGTCGTGGCCTTGCTGTTACCCTACCCTCGGCTGGCATGTCACGAGGTAATTTACTTGACCAGACTGCTTCTACTTTGCTCCTTTTTATATCGACTGCCTCCCAAGAGGCCTACTTTCCTTTTTTTTTCCATTTCTATTGACATTTGTCTCTTAAAATTCCCCCAGCCTATCCTTGAAAAACATTAATATCCCCATTTGACAGTTGTCAGTGCTCATTTAACGTGCTTAATTACTTTGTTGTGCTTACTTAGATCCGGTTCCATCTCCTCAGTCTGATTATAATTTTTTTTTTTTTTTACCTTTCCGTATTGTAGGTAAGAAAGAAGTGCAAACTATTTGCTGAGACGGCTTCAGAGAGGCTAAACCATTTAGTACATGCTTTCTGTGCGGATGAGAAAACATCTACACTTGCATCTCTCTCTCAAGCCAAATCCTTGTCCAAGACAGAAGCCAAACTTCTTCAGAGTATCAAACTCAAGCAAGTAAGCCATCTATCTATTTCTATTTTCAACCATTATGTGCTAACATGAGAATGGAGGGCTTTTAAATTAACGAACCCCCTAGCTAGTTAATCATAAATTAATAAACTTGTGGCTTGGTAATAGTCTAAATTTAGTGTTAATTGTGGTTCAAATTCGGACAGGAAAGTATGCAATGGGAGAGACCTCGAATCAGCTTCTTTCAACACCATTGTACGAGCCGAGGGGATAGATTACAGGGAATAGAGATATCCCTAAGAGGGATGGAAATTGCTCTAACTTCTTGCCCTTCATTTTCTGTTAAAGTACTGGCAGATGAGGAGCACAAAAGCTTCCTTCATGCACTACAAAAGCATGTGAGTCTGACGTTGAAGCGAGCCAATCTTTATCTACCTAGTTGTGATTCATCAACTACACCGGAGATAAAGGGATCAGAAGCTGTAGATGATAAATTTATGCAAATCCTTCAGGTCGTCTTCCCAACCTACAAGGATCTACCATCTCTTTTCTTCCTCTTTTGCTTGAAACTTCTTCACAATGAATTAACAGGGACCCCAACCCCATCAAACGGGATCTCTCTAGGAAACAGTTCTGCTCCCTGCACCCAATATGGGACGCGCTCAAGCAAACAGTCCTGGGGTGCCATTTTGAGCCATTGGCCTGTTAAAATAGGTAAGCGAAGGCTCATTTTGGCATTCAAGCGAGCACTTTCTTTGGGTCTTTCCGTTCTGTTTGGGACAATGTTTAGTAAGGAAGATGGGTATTGGTCGGGATTGACAGTCGCCGTCGGCATGGCTTGGGGGAGAGAAGCAACGTTTAAGGTTGCAAACGTTAAGGCACAAGGGACAGTTTTAGGGACCGTCTATGGAGTCTTGGGTTGCTTCATCTTCCAGAGATTCGAAGATATTAGGTTTCTCTCCTTTCTCCCATGGATCATCTTCACCAGTTTTTTGGGACGGAGTCGGATGTATGGCCAAGCCGGGGGCATTTCAGCTGTAATTGCTGCATTAATTATATTGGGCCGGAAGAATTACGGTCCTCCAAGTGCATTCGCCATTGTAAGAATCATGGAAACCTTTATCGGATTATCATGCTCAATCATGGTAGAGCTTCTCTTGCAGCCCACAAGAGCCGTTACCCTAGCTAAAGTTGAATTCTGTCGGAGTCTAGGGACACTTCACGACTGTATCCAATGCATAAGCTTTTCTTCCAGCCACACAAACGACGATTATCCTTGTTTACAGGAGTTGAATGAGAAGCAAAAGAAGTTGACTACCCATGTGACTGAACTAGCTAATTTCATCGCAGAGGCTGAGGTAGAACCGAATTTTTGGTTCTTGCCTTTTCACAGTATCTGCTATGGTAAGCTCTTGAAGTCACTGTCAAAGATGGTGGATTTCTTGCTTTTCGGGTCTCATGCAATGGGATTCATTGTACAAGCATCACAAAGATGTAGGGTTCCATGGAAAGAGATCCAGGAACACATTGACGAAGATCTACAACTTTTCAAGGACAAGATCGGGTGTGCCATCAAATGTTTCGAGCAGGCCACGTCTATCAAGTCACTCGCAGCACTAGAAAAGGAGCTATGGAAGAACATCCCTCGCGATCTTGAGTTTGGAAAATCGCCAAAACCAGATGGGTTTAGGGTTTTAGATGCAGATACAGATGAAGATGAAGATGAAGATAAGGTGGAGGAGATGCTTACTTCATTTCTTCAACATTCAAGAGAAATTATAGACAAATTTCATGCTGCTGAAGCTGAGGAGGGGCTCAAAAGCCAAATGATTCTCTGTCTCAGTGCCCTAGGGTTTTGCTTGGGTGGATTGATCAAAGAGACAAGAGAAATGGAGAACGGAATCAGAGAACTTGTTCAATGGGAGAATCCTTCTAGCCGCATAAACTTATATGAGATTTCATGTAAGATACATGCTTTAAACACATAAACCTCGTACTAAGAATACAAATACAAATACAAATATGCTGAAAGCAAAACCTTGTATTTTGTATGTATTTATATTGTTCATATGACTTGGTTTGAAAAGAGTATAAATATAAATATGTAGAGTATAAAACTATATATTTTGCATGTATTTGTACTATATATATTTGTATTTATACTCCTTCCAAATCGAATCTATAATACAAAAATTTGTATTATTTTATATGTATTTATACTTGTACTCTTTTCAAATACAAATAAGACTCATTTTGAAAAAAATACAAATATTGCAGAGTTTGGATTTCCTCTCACAAAATTTGTCCTCATATACTAATAAACAATTGCAGCTTGATCGGAAACATTTCGATAAATGCACGGTTGGATGTCTCGTGAGTGGATGTAAGGAACTAATAATAAATTTTGTGAGAGGAAATCCCGATTGACACACAAATATGTGTTATTTTGTCTTTTAGAAGAAACGCGTGGCATTAGAATTGCGATTTCAGATCTAGCATCTATGCTGGGACCATATCACGTGTCCGTAAACTTGTTTCAAGGAAAGAAAAGGTTAAGAAGATATTTGTCCTTTTTATATCTTTGTCTCTCTGTTTGGTCCATTTAATTGACTTCTGTAAACTTTTAGGTTGACTAAAATGCCCAACACATTTTACCGCTAACTTGCTAAGCTTATTGCATCATTGCATGGTCCGACTGTGCACCGACAAAGGCACGATACCTACAAAAACTGATAACTAATCACCCGGTTTTCATCGATGTTAACGGGGTTGTGTTTACTGATTAGTCACTGTTCTTCCTATATTTAGCCTTCCGGTACCATTATAATGATAGTAACGTAATAAGGGGAAATTAGTCATGTTGACTGGTGATAAAAAAACCCGAGCCCTGCGCTGTATGTAATCCCGCCATTTCCTTTTTCGTGATAGGCACCGCCATTTCCTCTCTCTCCCTAACGTGGATTGAAATTGAACAGCCGAACCAGAAGGAAATCCGCTCGGTATTGCTACAATGTCTCTCTCTAGTGTAAGTACCTTCTCCTCCTTTGTCCTAAATCCTAATAAAATGTAATATCTGCCTTTATTTATTCATACTTGCTTATCTTCATATATTTTTCATTTTTTCTTGCGGAGGAACGATTTCTCTTTGTGGTTTCCACGTCAATCTGACAAACTTTAGCTCTTCTTTCGTGTTCTGAATACCATATCCCAGATCTGCGGTACCAGAGAACCGACCTACGGGAATACCCTATTTTCCATTTGTTTCCTCTCTCTCTCTGGTGGAATTTTCTTCTGTTTTTCTTTCCTTCTTTTGAAAAATATAGTGGACGGTAGATCATGCGAGCTGATTTGGTAGTAGAAAAATATCATGGACTGATTTTTCATCCTTGTAACAAGTAGGAATACAATTGATGAAAGGATTGTCTTCTTTGAAATATAAATAAGGACTTTCTAAAAGATAATGAATCACTGAATGCACGGGAGTGAGGTAAATGCATGGAGAATTAACTAGACGTAGGATAATTACAGTCGACTTGGTATAGAATATCCATCAGAATTTCAAGATTTTGCTCTTTTGTGAAACAAGATGATGCACATCATTCAAGTTAGGGTTTCTCTTCTATTTCCTTTAATGTTGTTGGATTCGAAGCTTTCATCTTCATTAGTTATCCCCTTCGGTAGTCGTTAATAAAAAATAAGAGCAAACCAGCAATCTCTCATTCGAGCAAAAATAATTGCTACCGGAGTTGCATAAATCATGCAGTTTGAAATTCAACTTGAGAAAAATTTGATATGGCATTCTTCTTTTGTAGTCAAGATGATTAAAGATGAGGACAGTCTGCCAAATAAATGGGAGGACCTTTACTAAACACTGAGGGAGATCTGTTTTCTAACCTAATATGTAAATGACTTTTCACACCTTGTCTGATTTGGCCATGAAGTTCAAAAAGAAAATTAATTAATTGCTCATCTTTTTAGCTGAAGCCCAAATATCAAGTAGAACGTTAATAACTTAATATTGTATAAAGCACTTTGCTGTTGGTTCTTCCAGTAACATGGTATAGCTGGATGATAATTATAGGTGGAGTAACCTCTATTTTGTGTTCCTTGGTTTTAATTCTTCTACTGATTGTTTCTTCACTTTTTATCTGACTTCTGTTTACTTACAAGTGGTTTCGGTAACAACTTACAACTGCAATTTTCTTAGCCTACCGGTAAATATATCGTAATTAAGATTTTCTTTTGATTGCTCAATTCTTTTTCATGCATGAAAAACCCATAATAAATTTATCCAGTTATAATCATTTAGATTTTCATTTTGTATTTACTTTTTCCCTTTCATCTGTTTTCTAATATAATTATTTGCTAAATAATTTTTTCAATGCTTTTGATTCCAGCTAGGGTTAACAGAATTTCCTCGACTATCCAAAGGGTTATGTGGGGTCCTTTTCCTTGGGTATCTTCTTCAAATACTATTTCCTTGGATAGTCGGCTATACTGCACTTGTCCCAGCAAAGTAAGAAATAACTTACCTGAAATTCAATAATTGTATTTGATAAAATAAATCATTCTCTTGTATTCTGAATTTTAATTGCCAGTTACTGTGACCCCCCATCTTTGACATGTATTTGATACTGTTTGCCTGCCAGCACTGTATAATAGATGTATGATCATATTCTTACTCAAAGATACAAATATTTTGAATTAATAGGTTCATCCTTTTGGTTATTTCTGTTTCCATGTTCTCATTTGCAATTTATGGTTTATGAAGAATTAATGTGTCCATTGCTCAGGCAGTGTTATGCAAGTCAATATTTCAGAAGGGGGGGGGGGGTTCCCACTTGGAAAAAAATACACTAGTTGAGAGTTGATGTGATCTTTAGTTTGGTCCTATTTTAGAACTTTGAAGCTCCTTGACCAAGACCCAGCATTATCCCAATGCTCCTAACCAGTATTAAGTTGGCACATGACATGGGTGTAAAATGTTCAAGTACAAAGGTATCCAGTGTGTTAAAACATAGAAACCGTGCTACAGGTTAAAAAGGGCTAGAAGAACTTGGGCCAGACAAAGAACATGGATTAAGGCAGTAAGAAATGATTTAAGGGCTCAAAATTTAACAATGGATATGACATTGAAAAGAAAGGAATGGCAAAACAGGATAGATGTAGTCAACCCCATATAGTTGGTACAAGGATTAGATGGTGATGATGATGATGATAGATAACTTTAGAATGTAGTAGAAGTAAGGAATTAAAGAAAACATCTTTTTCATGGCGTTCTATTTATGAGTTTCAAGTTTTTTTTTCCTTTTTTCCTTGACCTCAATTTCAAGCATCATTAAAAATTTAAAATGTTACAAGTGTTCATTCTCATTAACCATGTCCAGCACCACTAAGTTCCCTGGTAGTATTGTTCCTCGCATTTAATCTCTTCCATGTTTTCTACAGTCAGAATAATGTGGTTCTTATGTTTGGAAATTGGAGTGTAGATCATTTAACTAAGCCTTTAACTGCTCATGGTTGCTCCAATATCATGAATGACATCTCTGATGTTAGTTACCGTCACTTCTAGCAATCACAGCGGTAAGGGGCACAATATGGGCTTTGTTCTTATATTGATACAAATATTACTCACAATATTGTTAGAAGGAAAACTACTCATGCATGACCATTGGTGGAATAATCATATTATGATCAATCTGCTTTTCTTCTCAAAAAGGTTTATGGGACATCCGATCTGTATTGTATTTCAGGTTGGGGAGGGTTGGGTTTTTTCTGCTCTTCCCTGCTATGGGAGCTGGTGTACTGTACTACATCCATATTTTATCAATAGAATTTTACTTTACCTTTCTCAAAAAACATTATGATGAACCTTTGCCCTTAATTTTAAATTTTTAACAGGCCTAATTTTAGAGAAAGGCTGGGAGGCAGTTGCCAATGGTTTAACTTTTGGTTATAAAACATGGTAGGTTCTTTTTCTTTTTCTTTTCCTGTTGTAAGAAAAAAGAGATGGCTCAGGAATCTGCCAATGCTTTAGTTTCTTATTTTGCACTAGTACGGGACTATGATTCCTCAAAATGATCATGGTCTATTAAAGTTGACATTGGTTCCTTGAAATCAAATGTGAAGATTGTATGGAAAAAAAACAATTAAAGTTTCAAATATAATCTGAAAAGAAATAACAACGATTAGAAGAAAGCAAGAAAGAAGATGGCTACACTGAAACACTCTCAAGTCGTGATAGGACACTAAATCCTTTTGTATCATTCTGCTAAAACTGATCTATATGTTGTGATTTTGACTAACCCAATAAATAATTATTTAACAATATATATAACAACCACATAGATAAAAATAATGATAACTATTTATAAAAAAAAATAATAATAACGATAACCTAGTTGTCACTGCTTTCTTTCCATGTCTAACCCATTTATGATGAGTCCTAAAATGTCATTTTACCTTAATTATTAGGAGGCAATTCTCCTATCTCTTGTGACCATTTTTCACATGGATCATCAGGTATTGATCTTTCTTTCATGTAGACTTAACGAAATACATCAGGAAATTGAATCAGACATAATTATGCAGGCGTGCATATATTTCTCCTAGTGCATATGTGCATCACCATGTCTTATGATACTATCTACTTTAAAGTCTAGTAATTGTCATTTTTGTGTGTGAGTGTGGCCATGTGAATTCATTGTTTTCTTCTGTATGCAGGACCATTCCTTTTGTGTGGAACATCATTACCGCAGGTTTCATAGAGCAATCAATATTTGGAGTAATTCTTTACCTGTTCTTGTTAGAAATTTCAGAAAGACTTCTTTCCTTCATTTTTTAATCATGAACAAAGCTGCAATGGATGGTTCCAAAAATCTTTGTTGTGTGATCTGGAGGCACATTTATATAGCGGTTGTTCCACTGGCTTCTATATATTGTCATCCCCCTCTTTTCTTCAGAAAAGAAAACAGCAAGGATTTTGTTTACATATTTGTTTAGAAGATTTGGGTATCATAAATCATCCATGGACATGGTACCAACCCCATGTAGTTGGGACAAGGCTTAGTTGAGTTGACTTGAGTGTCCATGGACTCTGCCAAAATGTGAGATTTGTCTAGGACTTTTTATACCATCCCTCAAGATGGGTGCAGACAGAGAGAAATTGTTGTGTGTACATATAATGTGGAAGACAATGCTCAACCACTTCAATCCACTAGAAATCAGTTCTTAATGAGAGAGGAATTTGTTCCAGATGAAAATTGAAAGCAATTAGCTACATGTTCAAGTGACTGCATGTCCTAGAGATGCAAATTTTAGACTTGATTATGTGGTATCTTGCAACAATATTGGTGGGGTAAATTTTGGCCAAATTTAAAACCTGGTTCATTTTTAAACGTAATTCTATTTCTTTGTTTTCTCAGTTGTTTTTGTATTTGTTTCATGGTTTTCATTTTTCAGTGATTTTTGCCTATTATTTTCCAGTCATCATCCATTCAGTTGCTTTAGCTATCATATTGTTTTGGGTCATTAATTTCTTCAGTTCATTTCTGAAACTTCATCTATAAGAAGGAAAATATGCTTATGAAAAGAATTCATATACCAACCTTAACTTCCCATGAAAGTGAAAGTAACTTGCCTGTATGCCATGAGTTTTACAAGAGTGGGTGGTCATGGTTGACTCAGATGCATGTTCTTGAGTTTTGTTTTTGAAGTTGTACCTTTTTTTTCTGCAAGTTTTTTTTAGCTTTTCAGACTATTGTTGACTTCACTGCACATGTTTAATTTTGATTTTTGTATGTAAAACACTGAATCTAAGATATCCAATATTTCTTTTGCAGTTGATTGTTAGTATATTTGGCCTGCTTTTATGTGGCAAGTTACTAGAGCCACTATGGACATCTAGGGAAGTTTTGAAGTTTGTTGTTTTTGTGAACACCTTCACCCTATTTGGGGTCTATGCCACTGCAGTTACTTCTTATTATATAACAGGAAGAGAACGATTTCTGTGAGTATCTCTACATTGCTACTATTACATTCTTCTTGGAGTTTTCCTTCTGTAGATTGCCTCTTTTTATGAGAAACCTTATAATAGGAATTGTAAGTGCAGTAGAATAAATGATAATTGTGTCGGTGCACATTCTGGGAGTCATGAGCCTATGATGCATGGTCCATGCCACCTCACTGGGATCTAACCTCAAAAAATCAACATGGTCCAATAACTGTAGACCCACCACATTCTGTTTGTAGTCAGTTTTGTTGGATAACCACAAAATGGTCTCTAACCAGGTGATTAAGACCATGTTCCTGCAATTCATGACTTTCCTAGGTGAAACTTGTTAGATGGTAAGTTTCACAATCTCTACCACAGGTGTATGGCTGTGATGGTTCTAAACATAATTGAGATTGCTAATGTTCTGACCAGAAATCATATGTGGCAGAAATAAGGACAATGGTATTTATATCTTCAAATATGAAGAGTGCTCCATGATGCTGAGCACCTATGGTGAAATACTAAAATCTATCTTTCTAAATTTCACTGTTAAAATCCTAAGCACAAGCTAATTTTTTTTTACAGCAATCTAAGTTCTTGTAGAACAGTGATGAGGATTTTATCTGATCTGAGTATCTTCTGCAAGCAGATATACAAAGCTTTCTGGGTTCCATGGTGTCCTGGCTGGGTTTTTGGTAGGCGTGAAACAAGCAATGCCTGATCAAGAATTTTCACTATATGGTATCTCCCAGATAAGAACTCAGGTTGTACAGTGACCTTAATAATGATATTTATTCTTTCTCCTGTTATTGGCTTTGGCTATCGCTGACCTTTTCATCTGTCTTCTTGATTCTCTTAAAACAGTGGATGCCATCATTGCTGCTATTGCCATCAATAATTATTAGCTTTGTCACACCAGAAGCAATTAGGTTCTTACCATTCACAATATTTGGAACTTATGGGAGCTGGCTTTATCTGAGATATTTTCAACGGATACCTGAAACCAGTTTAATGGGCAACCCAGAAGATGAATTTGCTTTTGAAACATTCTTCCCTCTCTTCATCCGGTATTTATTCCTTATCTTCTTTAGAATGGATAGTTCATTAATATCTATAAGTAATTTATATTCTGGGTTTTATGAAAATTTCCTCAATTTGTTTCAGTGTAAAAATAGAAAGGAAGCAAAATTTTTTGGCCTTGTGTGCCTACCATGAAAAGAGGCCAAAGGCCCAAAAAATCATTTCTGAACATTCGCATAGAAATAAAAAACTTGCTTAAGGAATTTTCTGAAATTAAAGATTGAAATATTTTTCACTAGGGTGTTTGGGACTTTGAACCACAAGAATGTCCATGAGTTCAAATTTATCAAAATATCCTTGAATTGAAAGGACTTTACAGTTACGCAATCCTATATACAAGATCAACTTTTTTGAGAAGTATTGGGTAATCCCTTTGAGCAACAAACATTATGGAGTGCAATCACTTGTAGATAAGATGATGAAACTTTAGAACCACTTGACTTATAAAAGATTCTTTTTTATTTCCCCTCTTTTATGGAGTGTGAGAGTCGCTATTAAAGATTCTTTTATTAATGTATATCAGTATGGATGCTTATTGACAGCTGGTGATTTCTTTCTTTTCCTCCAATCCTCCAGGCCTGTGGTCCATGTCTTTGCATCTATTTTTCATAATGTGCTGTGTGGGAGTAATCACCAGAGAAGAGATGGCCACCATTCAGAAACTCCATCTGTGGCAGTTTGAAACTGTTGAAGCTTCCCGAAACTTGAAAGAGGTATCTTCAGGTACCTTCTTCATCTGAGTGGTGTTCTTTGTGAATGAACCTGGATTTCTTGCCCACAACTCCCCACCCACAATATGCTGCAGCCACACATCTGACAATACAAGATCACGATATGCAGCTGTAGTGTATTTTGGGTAGAGTGTTGGTGGGCAAGAAATCTGATGTGCTTTGTGAATATGGTTGATGATTGTAGGATTCATAGCTTTAAATTGACTTCCCTAAGGTAGGCTTGAAAGATCAATCAGGAATAAAACAAAACAAAGGTCTAAGCTCCAAAAAATCTCATTCGTTCTGCTTGCAAACCATAACAGGTAAGGAAACCTAAATAGTGGGAGCAAAACATACTCCCCATAGACTACACATAAGAATACATTGCCTTGGCCTCTCAAGGCTGAAATATATTCTATTGAGGAACCTTTTCTTTGGGTCCTCTGGATGACATGCACTGCTTCTACAAGCAGATCAAGAGCATCCTTTTATATTGAACGTTAATTCATTGTGATATCAACTTGTTTTTTATCTCTCTTGATCTGCCTTATTAGTAGTTCCAGATTCATATATTGCCTGATAAGTAGTAACCAGAGATTAATTATGTTGAACTCTGATGTCTACCCAATCCCGTTATATTGGTCATCTGATCTGTCATAATATTTTGAACAGAAATGCTTCAGGTTCTTGATTTTGCCTTTTCTTATGGTCTTTAGCTTCAATGCTCTGTGCAGTCATGCTGGTATTTTTTTGTTGAGGTCAAAATTCAAAGTATATTTGCATTCTTCTTATGAGGGCTATCTGCTAAGAGGGGCATAGTCAGGACATCCCCAGCAGAGCATGATTGTTGAAATCGAAATCTGTGATTCCACCCCAGGAATTGGAGGAAAAATGGTAATGAGCTCTAGATTTGTTTTCTTTTTCTTACTTATAGATGGATGCTAGGCTGTCATACACTATTTGGCAATAGTCCACCTTGTAATCTTTATGGAAGTTGGTAATCAGATTGATTGTATGCTATGACAAGCAATGAGAAAAGTTACGAGTGCCCCACCTCATTCCTTCATTGCTTTTATATATTTTCAGTGGTTTCTTTGTTTTCTGTTGAACTGCTTAGGGAAGTAGCTCTTGAATATGGTTTTGGAAGCAGGTCAATCAACTGTAGCATTGGTATTTACAAACTTTACCAACCTAGCAGCTTGCAACTCTGTCTCAGTGGAGCTTGAAACATCTCTGTTTCAACGTATTTGCAAGCCACTCGGGATCTGCTGCCCAGTAAAGAAAATACCGACTAGGGACTACTTGGCTATAAGATGACCAATGTCGATGTGTGTAGTTTGATAGAACAAACATAATCAGCGAGCTCCCCTACACAATCCACCTATTTCTCCCACTACATGGCAACTGGCAAGTTCTATTTGGCCGAGATTTTTGGCGTGAATAGAGGTTGTGATTATTCCCCGACACATGAGAAAATGTACTCATGCACTCTTTTAAGGAAAATGCTAATATTGTGTAAATTTATGATATGAGAATGAACTGTGACCAGTGACCACACAACCCCCCTTGTATACATGAATGGTTTTATGTAGACTTGCGAGGTCCAAGTAGTACCTTCAGGCAGATCCAAACACATCATGAGGGTAGATGTCCACTTTATGTTACAATGGTGACTGGTCAATGATCTGGAGCACCATTCCATTTCCATCGAGTCCGTGGGACGATGGGAGGTTTGAGTGGATCAGCTTTGTAGGCTGCAAATGGTATATGTTTGTCTGGAATACAAATTAATATGATTCTATCCGAATTTGATCGTAATTTTTAAGTTATTTTATTTATGATATTTAATATTAAAGTACTTTTTCATTCATTTTGTCAATAATACATAGCATGTTGAGTCTGATTTGAATCTGACAGATAAGATTTGATTAATGAATGTTGGTATGTTCAATTCAATTGATCTTTTTGCATCCCCTAAAACCATCCCACGGTACGATGCCCAACAAAATACAGTTAGAAGAGTTGGAGAAATGTTGAAAAAGAAAGTAACTAGATGTTGTCTTGGTTCATATCCAGTGCCTGCTGGAGATGCTATGGAACCTATCCAGTGCCTGTTGGAGGAATCTTCCCTCTCACCTTGGTCCATAGTAGGTGGTTTATCCTCTGCTTTGAATCAGTCTTGGTCTGTCATGTCAAGAGGAATTTCAACCGTGTTGCTCATAAATTTATTAAAATTGATGTCAATGATCATTACTTTTGGGTGGGTGACTCTCTCTTGTATTTCTCTTCAGCTTAATTCTGATTTGTCTACCGGTGAGACTACAGTAAACCAAGACTTAACAGGTGAATGAAAGTTGGCCTCAGGCCTTTCTACTAAAAAAAAGAGATGTTCTCTTGGTTCTTGAAATGGTTTAAGCTGTTCCTTATGAAAATGTTTTTGTGGTATCTTTGAGCAAGTCCGCCTGCCCCGTCCCATTCTATCTTTGAGCTATTAGTTTAGTACCAACTCCGCGCTTTAATATTCATTCGGCAATTACGTTAACCACATTTTAAGAAAATTTAAAAACCATATCCACGCATGGTTAGCCGCTTACTGCCGCTTTGCAGGGCTATCACTTCGTTAAGCAGACAAGAATAACAAAATAATCATTAGGGCTGTTCATAAGAAGGCCCAACCCAACCAAATCGACCAACCTGAACCGATCCAACCCGAGTCGATCGGGTTTTCATCAGCATGGGTCGGTTTCGGGTTGTGCAAATTCTTAAATCGATGATTTGGGTCGGTTTCGGTTTTCACACAAGAAAACCGAAACTGACCCGAACTGAACCGACTTAGTTCCTAGTTCAAACATGAAGTTCCAAAGCTCATTAGGCCACTTTGTTTTTGAATGGTTGCAAGAAACTTTGGATTAGTGAATAGTGATTAATGAACAACTTTTGTGATTAACTTTTCATTTAAATTTTATCATAGGAGATTGCTGAAATGATGTTCAATTTATGACTGTTTTTAAAATTAGCAAGATTTTATCACAGGGATGAACTTAGAACCGAAACCGACTCAAACCAACCAGATCGGTTTTGCTTAACATTGGGTTGGTTTCGGTTTCTATGTCAGGTAACCCGACCAAGTCGGGTCGGTTGGAAAAACCGCAGTAAACCGACCCAACCCGACCCGTGAACAGCCCTAATAATCATTTTTCTATTCAATTAAAAAGAAAACAATCATTTTGCTAGAATGGATGGTTGGATACACCTTGAAAAGCGCTTTGGTGAAAAGTGGGGAAGAAAAATCTGAAAGAAAAAGTTGAGAAGGAGACTAAAAGGTGTATGGGATGGCTTTAACCTAGGGTTGTTTTTACTGTTTGATGAAGATTGAAGAATACAAAGTACGTGTAGAAATAAAAGCCAAGGGACAGTTTAAATGTTTAGTAAGTGGAATCCAAAAATCTTTCTCACATCCAATTATAGATGATGAAATGTTTATTTATGATAAAAAAAATGTGGCTGCTGGGATTGGAGCCCAGGTCTCCACGGCCACAACGTGGAATTCGTACCACTAAACTACAGCCACATCTGTTTAATGGGTTATTAGTGTTTTTTAAAAGTAATTCTTTATTCTTCATTAATCGCCAAAACAGCTCACTCCAACCAACCAAAGGCTGGCTTGCTGGTGTGTGTTATCTGATTTGTTCCAGCGTTGAGGTGGAATCAAATCCTGCAACCAGAATTTTGGGGAAAAAGGGATCAAGGGGAAGTTATTAATGCTGCATAGCATCGAATACAAAGTAGGTGTTTGACATCGGTTTTGGGAGCATTACACTATTTTTTAAGAAAAATGGTACTAGGCATGTAGAGTTGTAAGCACCTTTGTTTGGAACTGGTGCTGCCACATAGGTTTTTTCTGAGAAAATATCACTGGTTTTATTTGGTACCAGTGCTGGAGTGCTGGTAGCAACGTTTTCAACATGGTCTATATTATCAAGCGCCCAAGATGATGCCACATCATTGCACCGCTGGCAGCAATGCACCGTTTTCTTATAAAACATTGAATTTGGTGTTGCTTTAAACCACACTTTCCGGATTTCCAAGGCATGGTTTGGAGCAACGTTTTTTTTGAAAAAATGGTACCAAACAAGAGGGCGTTATTTGAAACACCACTTTCTCTGATGTGGCGCCATTTTCTTAGAGAATGGCACCATTTTCTCAGAGAATGGCATCGATGTCAAACATCGCCAAAATCAGCTCACTCCAAGAAAATTGATGATTTCAAAATATTATTTTATTTCAAAACAAATTAAAGAAAGCACATGCTATATTGCATCATAACATTTTCATGTTTTTCAAAATATAATTAAAAGAATTTTATCTTTGAACTTTTTTAGCCTCATAGGACACACAAGTAATGCAACGGGGTACCCCATCCCTCCCCTTAAACCCCAACCCTGGTGGCAGCGCGATTTCCTTTGAACTACTTTTGGTTTTAAAATCACGTTTTCCTCTTGTTTCATAAGTATGTAGCATTCATATAAAGTTCATGATCAAATGGTAAAATGGGCATTCATTTACATTTTTTATTCATCTTTGAATTGAATCAAGATCCTTCTAAATGTGGTTTTGTATGATGAGATCAATAATCCCATACCTCACTTGTAACTTGTGAAGAGGGTTTTGGGGAATGTTCAATCATACTTTGGAGGATGCTCTTCTGCAAGACCAAACTCGTGCTTCCACTTTGGGAGATGTGAAGTATGGATGGCAACGGGGCAAGTTCGGGGAGGATTTTGTAAATTCTAAATCCTATCAATCTCTTTAAACCTCTCAATTCGCATATGCCCCAAAACGCACAGTGGATTGGATTTTGAGAATCTAAACCCTCCCTACATATGAAAATGCAAAACCCTCTCTATATTCAAGAATAGGGGCAGGTCAGGTTTAGAACATGTATCTAAGGTGGTGTTCGGCACCACGTTCATCTCGTGGACGGGACCGTAGCACCCGCTCTACTGGTTGTGGACAAGACCGGTCCATGCCACACTATTTTTGATCCCCTGCTTCACACTCTCCCTAAAAGGCTGAAACCTTATTGTCTGTTTCATATTTTAATATTTTTTTCAATAAAATATTAATTATTTTACTTAATTTTTATTTTTTTTTAATTTTAATGTTTTTATCAATAAAATAATATTTTTAAATATTTAAAAATATATATTTTTTAATTTTTAACTATTTTACTATTGTTTTATAAAAAATTAATATTTATTGGTTAATATTAATTCATCGATGCATTTTTCAATATATTTATCATATAAAATGCAAAAATTAGATATTTATGATTAATTGTGTAGATCAAGGTTTTTGAACCATCGTTGACCCAGATGGGCGGACCATTCGGCCCGGGAACTGTCCAAGCAAGTGGTTCAGTTTTACCCCAAACCCGGTTTTGGCCAAAAACCATTGAAAAAGTCAACAACCCATTGACCCGAGCGGTCGAACCGTTGATCCATTCAACAATTTTTTACCATTTTTTATTTTTAATTATTTTTTATTTTTTTTTTAATTTGCTTATTAGAACAGGTCATCCATTCAAACCGATAATCGAACCGTCGACCCAGAAACTGATGGCTAGAATGATTTCATTTCTGGGTCGTTTTTTAAAACGTTGGTGTAGATCATTCATAAATGTATATGAGATACATGGGATCAAAAAGTGTGGTGTGGACTGGTCCACACCACGCCTACAAAACACCACTATGGGTGTGGACTGGTCTAGTCCACACAATTTGTCCACAGATCAAAACAGTTGTGGACTGTGGTGTGGTGTGGACCAGTCCATACCCACCAATTTCTCATCCGCACTATAGAACACCCTATAATTCTCTAATCTTTCTTGTTATATATAAGTAATAAATAAATAAAATAACACAAACAAACAACAAGATTTCTAATTATTTGATTAAGACATGTAAAAATCATATAAACTATCAATTATCTTTCACATAAAATTTAAAAGATTATTAAATTCAACACTTAGGGCCCCATTTGGTTCGCAAGAATAGGGGTCCGGAATCGGAATTGGAATTGGAATGGGCTATTCCGATTCCAACTATTTGGGTTGGGCGAAATCAGAACCCCATTCCCATTCCTACTGGAATGGCATTCCCCCATTTGAGGGAATGGCCATTCCCTGCCCCTCCCTTGGGAATGAAATCTCATAGTTTCAATAAATTATTCTGTAATTTCAGTTTTGATTGGGCTCCATCAATACATAGTATGGGATTCCTGTTTGTTGTTGCATGTTTAAATCAGGTTTTCGTGTCTTTCTTTAAATACAAAAAAACCTTCATCTTCTTCTTTTTCTTCTTTTCTTTTAATTTTATATTTTTTCTTTTTTTTTCGTTTTTATTTGTTTCTTGTTTTATGCTGCCCGATAGTCTTAGAAGCAACTCCTACTCGAATGAAGCAGTTTTTCATTATGTTTTTCGATTTCCTTAGATGATAGCTATTAATGACGGTTGGATTCTACCAACCCTTCATATTTCAATTTTCATGTAGATTTTCGTTTTCTTTTTGTCAAATCCTAAACGAAATTTCGTAACACTTCAAGACTCTACGTTTGCTCATGGATCCGAAAAAGAAAATAATAGTAGTAAGATGTTTTTTAGCTTTATTCAGATAAAATCCACGATTTTCTTTTTCAATTTTACACATCTTTTCTTCTTCCCCTTTTCCATGTTTTATTTTGAAAATTTGAAGAAGAGTAAAGGGTAAAATAGTCTTTTTTGTCTTTCTATTAACGGGTGCTAACAGTAAGGGAAGTATTAATCAATTGTCAGAAACAATACGGTAGCGTTAATTAATTTTCAAACAGTAAGGGTACACTTAATCAATTAGCTAAACTATAAGGGTAGGTTAAGAAATTTACCCAAAAAAAGAGAGAAACATATAATAGATTAAGAAAATGCTACTTAAAATACCATCATCAATAAAGTTTTTGCATAACCAATAAATCACAATATGCACCAACAGTTTTTTCAAAACACACACACACACATAAAGTGCATAACCAACAAAGCTATATTTGCAACACCAAGCTTAATCAATCATGTTGTTGCATGATCTGACTACTCCCAGTTGGAGGGCGATCTGGCTTCCAATCGAGCAGCGAGTTGGATCTATCTGCAAGACAGTGGATCAGAGAACCCAGGGTGGCTAACCCGGTGAGGTCGCTCTGATGCTTAAGTTAGTATATTGTAATGCGAGTTGAATGCTTGTGAGTTTGAGAGCTTGAGAGCTAGAGAGTAGAGTAACCATGCGTACCTTTGTCTTGAGGTTCATGTCTTTATATATTGGAGTAGTCGTGGGTCTCACGAAAGAACTTCGGGATCTCCGGGGTGTGGAGATAGGGTTCGTTCTGCTTTCGAAGGAGCAGTACGTAGATAAGGCTTTATCGTTTCACTTTCGACTCTGGCGGAACTGGGATGAGTCCTCATCGTGATCTCAGAAAAGTCGGGATCTGTTAGCTCATCGTGATCTCGAGAGATCCGAGATCTGTTAATTCATCGTGATCTCGAGAAATTTAGGGTCTGTTGGAGAGACCTCTGGAGTCAGTTGTGGCGATTCGGGTTGTTAGGCCCGAGCTTATACTTTGATTCTTTAGTTCCGAACTGGATTGGATGCCGAGGTGCCACGATGCCGAGGTGAGTTTTGGGCCGGGGTGGCTGAATACCCGAGCTCAACTGTTGCGAACTAGGCTTGCCAGGCCGAGCTGTCGTCCCTTAGTGTGTCCATATGTCCTCTTCTCGCTAGGTCGGGCCAAATCACCCTTCATCAAATCATGTTTAGGACTCCAAGATGCAACACCAACCTTTAAAAATAAAATTATTAAATATAAATTATTGTGTAGTAAATTATAAAACATAATATAATAACAAGTAACATCATTTTGGTGAAATGAAATGTGTTTACCATGCATTAGATGAAAAGATCAACTTGTGATGGGAAGGACAATCTCAATTGGCTTCTTCTCTTTCTACAAAGACAAGAAAAAACAGAAAATAGTCTATGTCAAAGGCTGAAATAGAAATACACTAAATACATTGTAATTAATAAAATGAATGAACTCACCTTGTTCTTATTCTTCACTCCATGAATATTACGACACCAATCTCCGCTACAAAGTAAGATTTACACTCTGTCAGGAGACAATGAGGCATGATAAGTATTAATGACTCTACTCCCAGCACTAAAAGTAGCTTCTGAAGCCACTGTAGTGATAGGAGTAGCCAAAATTTCTTGACCCATCTTGGATAAAACATGGAATTTCAAATTATTTACTTTCCACCAATCCAAAGCATTGAAATTGGTCAAATATCCTTCACATATAAAGCAGCCTTCTAGATAAATATCTATATTAGATTTTTTGTGGTTGAACGGTTTCAATTACCCTCACAAATTGTGCAAATTTTGACCAACTCGAAGATGAAGATTGTGCACCACTTGCAATATTAGAATTAAACAATTGAGGTTCAACACTTTGTTCACCATTGCTATAATGATATTCATCCACATATTCGCCATAAAGATCATACATAGCATCTCTCACTCTTGCAATGTTCTCTCGAGCTTCTCTTTCAGGGTACATTCTAGGGAAACAAAACTCGATCACCCTCATTTTGCACCTCAGATCCAAGATGGCAGCTATAGCCATCAACAAATTACATTCCCTCCAATACTTGTCAAACTTCTCCTTCATCTTTCTAACCATTGCTCGAATGAAATATGTTTCATCTTGTGACTTTTTATCTAACATCTTTAAGCGATAGCGATACTATTACGTGCATGGCGCATGTATGTATCCAATCAGGACTCCTAACCTATCTTGTACACTAAGTTCTTCTCCTACTGTACTAATCCTCTTTGTAGATAACCCTTATCCTAGTAATAGTTATCCATGTAGATTATCTTTGTAAAGGATAACACTTATCCTAGTAAGATAAGTCTTATCCTAAATAGGATTACATCTAAACCTATCATAGATCAAATAGAATTCATTCTTGTATATCCCATTCTTATAATCTATATAAATAAACAAGACAGAGTCGAATATATCAATTTGACCAGTATTCAAATCCCTCTCTCTTTGTTATTCTCATATGTTATCAGAGCCATAAGTAGTCGATTCAAGACTTCCATCATGTCTTCTACTATGTCTACCAATTCGAACAACCAATTAAACTTCGAAGCATCAAGGAATCATATTCCTCAATTGATTTTGGTTGGGTTGGATGGATCCAACTACATCGTATGGCATTTTCAAGTTGAGAATGCCCTTCTAATCCATGAGCTCCTCGGCCATGTCAATGGGACTATTCCTTGTCCACCTCGTTCAATGGTAACCATAGCCACTTCAGGATCTTTCACTTCGATGATAGAACCCTATACACAACGGGTCAAGCAAGACCGATACATCTTCAGGTGGCTCTTATCCTCTCTGACAGAAACAACACTGGCACAGGACGTAGGAAGCAAAACAAGCAGAGAAGTTTGGGTAACCCTTGAGAACATTTATTCCCCTCTAGGAGCAGCTAGTGTTGTTGGTCTCAGGAATGAACTAGGAGCATTACAGAAAAATGATCTCTCCATGACTGATTATCTTCAAAAACTCAAGGTATTTAGTGACAAGCTATCTGTAATCGGCGAGCCTCTAACAAATTCATAGTTAATTCATCATACCCCCAATGGTCTTGGTCCAGATTATGATGCTTTCTCTATGGCAATCATTATCCGAACAGATGAGCTATCCTTTGTCAGCTTATAAGGTATGCTTATAGCTCATGATAATCATTTGCTTGATTCAGTAACTGCATCTACACAGGCTAGCTCTTCTTCTGTAAATCTTGCCTCTAAAGGAAAGGATTCCAAAAAATATAATAAACTTGATCTACCACAAACGGGTAATGGATCCTCTAAGCCCTCCAAATACAGCAATAATTCTTGCCAAATTTATGGAGGACGAAATCATTCTGCCAGGTATTGCCGAAAACTCCTTGCACATATTGACAGTCTAAAGAACCCTAAACGACCACAACCTTTAGCGTTTATGGCTGCTTCCGGACGTGACAAGCAGAATACAGATATTTGGTTTCCTAATTCTGGTGTGACTCATCACCTTACTTTAGATCTGAACAAATTGCAAATACATTCTGACTATGATGGTTCTAATCGCATCTCCATTGGCGGCAGTTCAAGTTTGACGATTGCTAATTCTGGCTCTTCTACTGTTTCTGCTTTATCTTCCAGATCATTGGTTATGAATAATATTCTCCATGTTCCCCAGATTTCTTTCAGTTTCCTATCTATGGCCCAGTTTTCTACTAATAATAATGTCTACTTTGAATTTCATCCTCATGAATTCTTTGTGAAGGATCAACGCACCGGGATGATACTTCTTCAAGGGCCGAATAAGGATGGTTTATATCAACTTCATCTTCCAATCAAGATATCAGCTATGGCTTCGTCTCCTTCTACATTTCTAGGTACTCGTACCAGCCCTGAGATTTGGCATCATCAATTAGGTCAGCCTGCTCTCAGAGTGACTCAACAAATTATTTCTTCTCAGCATTTACTAGTAGTTTCTAGTATTGATTTAAATTTTTGTTCAGCTTACTTAATAGCTAAGATCCATGTACTTCCATTTTTCTGGAATCATGCCATTAGTAATTCTCCCTTAAAGTTAATTTACTGTGATTTATGGGGACCCTCTCCAGTGACATCTGCTTCTGGCTATCGTTACTACATTCTTTTTGTTGATAATTTTAATCGCTATAGTTGGATATTTCCCCTTACTTGTAAATCTGAAGCATTTCATACGTTCTTGAAATTCAAAGCCAATGTTGAATTACTTTTTGATACTAAAATTAAATATCTTCAAAGTGATGGTGGTTCTGAATTCAAGACCTTTGAAACCTATTTCAATCATGTGGGTATTTCTCGTTGAATACCATGTCCACATACATAAGCATAGAATGGGCGTGCTGAGCGCAAACATCACCATATTGTTGAAATAGGCCTTGCCCTTATGACTCATGTTGGGATTCCTCCTAAATATTGGTTTGAGTCTTTCTCCACTGCTGCTTATCTCATTAATCGCCTTCCTACTTTGGAGCTTGGATCATGCTCTCCGTTTAAGAAATTATTTGGTCGCCCTCCGGACTACCTCAAACTTTGTGCATTTGGGTGTGAATGTTTTCCAAATGTTCGGCCATATAATAAGCACAAGTTACAGCCTCACTCTCTTTCATGTGTATTTCTTGGCTATTCTAACTCTCATAAGGGGTATGCTTGCTTACATCGCTCTACGGGGCGAATTTTTATCTCTCGCAATGTTATTTTTAATGAGGATTGCTTTTTGTTTCTTATTGCCACTGGTACTGCACCAACCACAACATCAACTCCACTTCTTCCAATTAGGGCCCCTCCCCTTATTGTTGCTTCTAAATTGACTTCTCCAAGTAACGTTTCCCCCTCTCCCCCTTCACCCTATTGTGATGCACCGCCACCTTCAAGTGTTGAATCCACTGGCTCTACCTTGTCGCCTTCATCTTCTTTGCATCCCATGACCGCTTGGGCTCGACATGGTATCTTCAAGCCAAATCCGAGTGTCAACACCCGAATTTTGCTCGGTCCATCGCCTGAACCTCCAATTCACCCCAAACACCCGATTAGACCCTTCCAACCTCTCCAAAACATCCAAAAACCCAGAAAGCCCAACTTTCAGCCCCAAAGCCCTCAAATCCACCATTAAACCTGCTCGATACCTATCTGATGGCCCTGATTGACCCTCACTTACACCTCAACCATTAGATCAGACACAACCAACAGACCCAAGACCTCCCAAAATACCTACCCATGAAATTTGAACTCAAGAATCCTTCGTTCAACCATCCATCAAGCAAAGATTCCATTTAGACCCCTCTCGTTAGCCTAAACATCAAAAAAAAATCCTAGACACCTCCAAATACCCAGTTGTGAAATCTCATCCCAAAATACCTCGTTTGCCCCTTCCTCAAAAAAAGATTCCATTTCAAGGCTCCGGATTGACTAGATTCTAAGTCTGCCTGATCCGAGCCTAGTTGGCCCAATCCAACCTTACTAATCACCTCAAACTACCCAGAAATCCAACCTTGTGAAATTTCACCCAAAACATCCTTTATTTGCCCTTCGATCATAGAAAGGTTATATTTTGAAGTCCTAGATTAACTAAATTGAACCCTTTCCAAATCTGCCTAATCTAGGCTCAGTTGAGCCAATCTGATCCCACCAATCAACCCAAAATGCCTTAAAACCCCACCTTGCCAAATTGTAGCCAAAAATACCCCCATTTACCCTTTCATCTAATAAGATTATGTTTCAGTCAATCTTGTTGGCCCACAGGTACAAAACCCTTCTTGGCAGTCAAAACTATCTCAACCCTCCACTTTTTTTACCCGAAACCACCCACCAATGGACCAGAACCCTGGTTCAACCCTTGGACCTGGTGTGACCCAATTTTCCAAAAATTACCAAAATGCCCCTAGTTACCCAAAATTACGAAAATGATCATGATGCTCATTATAAATTCAACCTAGACTTTCATTCGCCCGGATCCAGAGAAAACTCGAAGATATACACTATTCAGCTCCCCCTAGTTCGAACCAGAAGAGCGGCGACGGATTTCCTCCCCCGCACCACTTCCTGACCATTATATCCCATCTCTCTCTCTTTTCCTCTTTCCCTATCTTCTTCTTCTTCTCCTCGTTTTGCCCACTCTTTTTTTCCCGACCGCCGCTGCAAAGCGATCTGCTTTCAACCGACCCGCTTTTAATCTCCTTTCTTCTTCCTCAACCTTTATCCTCTCTATTTCTTAACCTTTATTATTATTATTATTATTATTATTATTATTATTATTATTAAACAGCAAGAAAGATTAAACAAAGGGTAAAAACCCTTCCCTGCCTCAATATCCCTCATCCAAAATCCCCAAAGATAGTGGAAACCGATGCTAGTGAAATAGGATATGGAGGAATCCTAAAGCAAATAAGGGATGGGAAAGATGAGATAGTTCGGTTCACCTCAGGAACCTGGAACGATACCCATAAAAAAATACTCCACTATCAAAAAAGAAATGCTCATCATAGTTCTTTGCATCACTAAATTTCAGAGTGATTTGATAAAGCAGCATTTTACTCTTCAAATTGATTGCAAATCAGCCAAAGAGATTTTGGAAAAGGATGTTAAAAACCTAGTTTCAAAACAAATTTTTGCTAGATGGCAAGCTATTTGTCGGTTTTTATTTTGATATTAAATATATTAAAGGATCTGAAAATGCTTTGTTAGATTTTCTGACCAGGGAATTCTTGCAAGGTTATTTAATTAAAGATGACCAACAGAAGACTTTGTCTTCCTCTAAGTCCTAATTCCAGGTGCCCTAAAAGGACTAATGAGTCCAATCCAATATCTAATTATGAGATCAAGGCAAGTTCAAGGACTAATCAGTCCCCATTAATGTCTCCCTTAATTAGGGATCTATCTCTAGCAATGGAAGAGGCTAATTCCAGCCAGTACATGCCTAACTCCTCAGATTTCGTGGTAACTATCTCACGAGAGGAAGCCGCCACCGTATCCACTCATGTCAATCCAGAAGGAGCACTCTAGCACCTTGCCCTCTCCATTCTAGACAGGCATCATTTCACTGTTTATGGTCAAAATAAGGACGAGAAGTATTATGAAGAAATTCTCCTTCATATAGGATCTACGCGAATTCAGCACTATTTTAGAAATCAAATAAAACTGAACTAACTTATTCTAAGCTAGTAATAGTCAAGTTTATACCTCTGACTGCCTAGGGTGATGCAAGCAAGCCAAAATTCATTACTAAGCCTATTGATAGAAGACCCAAAATATTCAACTACTGGGATTATCAAGACGCTTGGTATAGAGTATTTCTATTGCAGAATTCCATTTTTAGGCATTCATGGTTCATTCATTTTTTCAAAGATTTTTAAGGTCCATACCTTGACTGGGCATATGTTTGATAGACCTCTTGGGGAGCTTCCAATTATATCTTCCCTCACCAAGAGCTCATGGACAAATATAGAGCCTTTGGTAAAGGGACAGCTTATTTGGAATTTGAGCATGTAAAACAATTCGAGTTCTTCAAGACATTTCGTCTCCCCTGGATCCTAAAATGGAGTTATCACCTAGATATTTCTTGGATGTCTCCAGCTATTGAAAGGAAAATTGAAATAAAATGGTGAGATAAATTTGATCTCACAGATGTCCTCAAGCATACATTGGAAGAAGATGACGTTTTTTAGTCCATCTTTGAATCCTACATGGACAAGCTTCGAAGTAAGTTCCCCGACTTGGACCCATTAGAACTCAAAGAAACGTCCCTACGTATGGACGAAAAGATGAAAGACAAAGGTAAAGGCATCTCGAAGGACCTCGAGACAAAAAGTGTTCGCTCTCTCAGCATGCACCAAGGTCATGACACTATTTGAGGATTCCATCTCATCTGAAACAGTAAAAGTTTTGACAGTTGTTCCTAATATGGCAAGAAGGTAATATGGGAGCATCTCAATAATTAAGATGCACAATAAGAAAAGGTCAAGAGGCATCTCAATTATAGAAGCCTTAGAGATAAGATTGAATAAAGTGGCTTCTAGTTGTCTCGCTTTGGAGACCTCGACCACCTCTATACAAATCTCTCTTCTCTCAAGTAGAGGGTGTGCAAGGTTTTGGGTGCAAGATTTGAGAAAGAAGTCTATAAGTCCTTAGAGTATTAAGTCTTGTTTGAGTGTTTTTCTTTTCTGAGAAGTTTTGAGTGTTCTCTTTCTGAGATATTTCCTGTAATCTTGTAAGAGTCTCTACTGTTGTACCTGTGTGTGCTATATCTCTGTAAGTACTATTATTAAGATTTCTATTAAGAAGTTTTCCAATCATTATATGCTTTCTGAATAGTATTTTTTGAGTATTGTTTATCTCTCTGCATAGCATTACTGTTCATCTTCCCCGTTCATATTATTACTGTATTCTGCTTCGTTTCCTAGGGCGATTGTTCTTTCGACAGTTCTAATATTTAGGTCCACCTTTAGAAACTGTAAATATAAGAAAGGATGAGCTTATAGCTAGCCCAATAAAAAACTCAATGATAATAAAAGAGTTTGGAAAGGTCTCGCCAAAACACTTTCTTCCCTTTTTCCTTGGTCGCAGGCTTGCGAAGCTCCTCTGTTTTTGGTCATGGAGAAGATCGCACAATAGAGGGACCCATCGATTTTCTTCTTGCATTATGTTTGGTTATCCCTTCGTTTTTGTACCCCTGTTTATTTCTCATCGTCTACATCTCTTCTTCAATGTTTCGGCCTCCCCAAACCCCACAAGAAATCTCTGTAACACCCCCCAGTCGATCAAATTTGATGTGTAGAGATAGCACCAACACCGTTATCACAATCTCTTGAGTCCCAACGGTTACTTCTTTCCAACTCTCCCGGTTGTAGCAATCGGTCCCAATCCCAGGCCACATCTCCATCTCTAACACTCAGTCTTTTTGCTCCATCGACTACTGATTTCCACTCGTTTTCTTTGGTTGTACAAGTTCATATCCCTGGCTGAGAGGAGAGAGACCGAGCCATTTCAATCTCTAGTAAATCTCAGTATCAGCCCATATTGATTTATTCGATCCCCCTTTTTAGATATGCATATTTCGTTTGAATTAGTGGTTTTATTTTGTTTTTTTTTAGTATTTTGTTTTTCTTTAAATCGAATCTGCAAGTTGAATCTCAGTTCTCCCTGTCAGTAGTTATCGTTGATTCTATATCGAATTTCAAAGTTCTTTCGAGTAGAATAGTTGAAAATAATGAATACTAGTTGATCATTCGGTCCCATCTGTTCACATGTGTTTATGTTTTTTTTTTAAGTCAGAATGGCTAGTTTAATACTAGATTTTGTTATGATGGTTGAGTTGAATAGCTATATGATTTTCATTTCTGAAATAGATGAAATAAGGATTGTTTGTTGATTAATGGCAAAGTAATCAAAATGATAATAGATATATAAATAAATGGTGTTTGATTCTCTTGTACTAGTTCATTATTGTTTTGTCTCACTTGCTAGTGTACTTGTAGTTAATTGAAGTAGTATTTGTTCATGCTCACGCTTGAACGGAATTCCCATGTGGACCCCAACTATTGGACCTAGGAGAGGGTGCCTAACCCCTTTCCTCTCCCTTCCGAGTCTTATTTGGACTGGTTTGGGCCAGTGCCTTGGGTTTTAGAGTCACTATTAAAAAAAAGCATTTTAAATCATTTTCAGAGGTCTCATCACCTCCACTTCCTTATTTGATGGGTGGCGACTCCATTTCCAGCCCAAGTGGCAAGTGAGCTGGTTCTTCGGCGCTCACACTGAGGTATGCCCTACTTGTTGGTCCCCTCCCAAAATTAGAACCAACATGTTATTCTCAGGCTCACAAGGATCCTCACTGGGTCCTTGCTATGACTGATGAGTATAGGGCTTTACTTCAAAATAATACATGGACTTTCGTTCCAACTCCACCTAATAAAAATATTATTGGCAACAAATGGATTTTCAAAGTCAAATGTAAACCTGATGGTTCGGTTGAACGCTTCAAAGCTCGTCTTGTTGCCAAAGGATACTCTCAAGAAGCTGGCATTGATTATGATGAGACATTCAACCCTGTGGTTAAACCGGCTACAATTCGCACAATCTTATCTCTTTTAGTTTCCTTTAATTGGGATGTTCACCAGTTGGATGTTAGCAATGCCTTCTTACATGGTAATATTCCAGAAGAAATATATATGAAGCAACTGATTGGTTTTGTTGACCCCATTTTCCTAACACATGTTTGTCGTCTCCATCGACCCCTATATGGTTTGAAACAAGCACCACGAGCATGGTTTACAAGGCTACGTGATTCACTTTTATCCATAGGGTTTTTCGAATCCAGAGATGATGCCTCACTATTTATATCTTGTTCTTCATCTGATATCATTTTGGTTTTTGTTTATGTAGACGACATCATCATCACGGGATCCTCTCCCTCTGCCACTAGCCCTCTAATTCAGCATCTTGCTTCTCAGTTTTCTCTTTGAGATTTGGGCTCCGCACATTATTTTCTTAGTATTGAACTTCACCAATCATCCAATGGTTTTCATCTATCTCAGCACAAGTACATTGATGATCTTCTGCATCAAGCACAACTACATGATGCCAAACCTCTCTCCACTCCTATGTCTGCCTCCACTCGGCTCACAAATTTGAAAGGGGAACCTCCCACAAATCCTACTTTCTTTCGCAATATTGTCGGTGCTCACCAATATGTGACTATTACTCGTCCAGAAAATGCTTTTGTAGTCAACAAGGTATGTCAGTTCATGCAAACTCTCACTACTATCCACTGGGCTGCTACTAAAAGGATTCTTCGATATCTAAAAGGAACAATTATTTATGGTATGCTTCTTCAACCATATCGTACATTCTCTCTTGTTGCTTACTCTGATGTTGAGTGGGGAAGCTGCCTCATGGATCGCCGCTCTCAAAGTGGTTATTGTGTGTTCTTTGATTCCAATTTGATTTCTTGGAGTTCCAAAAAGCAACCAACTTGGCTCGATCAAGCACTGAGTCAGAATATCGTAGTTTAGCTTTTGCAGCTGCTGAGGTTCTATGGCTTCATATGGTCCTCCAAGAATTAGGTATCTCCCTCTCTGCGACTCCTTTGATATGGTGCGATAACATGGGGGCTAAATTTCTTGCTACTAATCCTGCACTTCATTCTCACTCTAAACACATCAAGTTGGATATTCACTTCATACGAGAAAAAGTTGCAGCTAAGCTTCTTGATGTACGGTTCATCCCCTCGGCTGATCAATTAGGAGACATTCTCACCAAGCCCCTTGGTCTTCCACAATTTGAGGTTCTTCGTCACAAGCTCACCGTTTCTCCCCCGGTTGCGCTTGGGGGAGGGGTGTAAGCGATAGTGATCTATTACGTGCATGGTGCATGCATGTATCCAGCTAGGACTCCTAACCTATCTTGTACACTAAGTTCTTCTCCTACTGTACTAATCCTCTTTGCAGATAACCCTTATCCTAGTAATAGTTATCCCTGTAGATTATCTTTGTAAAGGGTAACACTTATCCTAGTAAGATAAGTCTTATCCTAAATAAGATTACATTTAAACCTATCCTAGATCAGATAGAATTCATCCTTGTATATCCCATTCTTATAATCTATATAAATAAACAAGAAAATGTCCAACATATCGATTCGACCATTATTCAAATCCCTTCTTCTTTATTATTCTCATAACATCACTTTCACCTTATACATTTCATTAAGAAACAAATTTGAAATTGGATAGTCACTCCCATAGATGATATTAGTGGCATGGCTGAACATTTCCAAAATTTCACAAACTTTCTCCACTTTCTCTCAGTCTTCTGTGCTTGGACAACAAAAATAATGTGGCTCTCGGTCTCTAAATCTTGGAAACACCTCTTTAAACTTGGATGCAGTAGATAACATCTCATACGTGGAATTCCAACGTGTTTTGCAATCAAGAATGAGCCTCCTATGAGGCAATTGTAGTTGTTGCACGATCTCTAAAAACACTTCCCTTTGCTTTGATCAATATAATAAACACACTTATGTATATCCTCAATTATGTCATTGATTTTAGAAAGGTTGTCATGTACCATAATGTTCAAGATGTGTGCACAACACCGAAAATGGAACAACTTCCCTCCACAAAGTGGCTTTCTGCTCCTTGAGAAGTTATCCTTCAAAATCGTTATTGCTGAATCGTTACTTGAAACATTATCAACTTAAAGAGTATATACCTTATTCTCAATTCCCCATTCTTTCAAACACTTATAAATACTATATGTAATCTCAACACCATGACGGGAAAGATGTATATGGACAAAGTTGATAACACTTTTTTGCAATTTCCAATTAGAATCTATAAAGTGCCATATAAGAACCATGTACTCAACCTTCTAATTTTTTGACTTCCATAAATCAGTTGTTAAACTAATCCTATTGACATTCTTCAAAATCGTCTTCAATTTCTTTTTTTCTATGTCATTCACCTTCACATAACCATTTTTATTAGTATTACGTGATATCCTTTCCCATTCAATCATCCCACACCTTTGCATCATATTAAAACCTTCCTCTACTAAAATCGAAAATGGATGCTTATGCATTAATACCCAATGTGTAGTTGCCTCTCTCATCTTTTCCATGTCAAATTTGCCATCTATAAGTACATAAAATGAATTTGTTTCACAATTTGAATCCACATGCTGAAAAATAATTCTTTGTTGTCATTGTCCTTGTTGTTTTTTATGCAACTTTCGCCTATTACAAGACTTCAAGTGTCTTTTAAAGTGGCATGTACTCTTAGTTGCAAGGATGAAAAGCTTTTACTTACAATGAACACACTCAAACTTCTTATAATCATCTGAAAGGTCCACTTCTTTGAACTCCTTCCAAACATTAGATGTTTTTGGTCTTTTTTTCTTTTGAAACGGATTGCCATTTTCATTATCTTCTTGATTTTCCTCTTCAATTTCATTAGAAGGCATTAATGGTTGGTGCTACGTTAGTGTTTTCTAACTTAATTCGACTTTCAAAAGAAATCTCTATTGGCTGATTTGGTGTGGAAGAACCCTCTCTTGCAGTAGATGACATACCTATTATAAAAGTAAAAGAACAAACTAGTTAATTAAAGATCATAAATGGATTATTTCTGACCCAATTAAAGAAAATTGTTAGGCTGTAGCAGATAATTGTGTATAATTAGTCAAACAACAAGGTTGGTAGAAGAAATGTAGTTAAAGAAAATTGTTATGATTGGTTATGCTAAATGTTGATCAAGGAGTTCTACAAAAATGGTAAATGAATGCAAGTTACACTATGAAGAATAGGAATGAGAGCTGCTCTCATACTACTGAAGGGATGAGAGATCCATCATATAGATGGCCGAACCCTGTAGGAAAGTTGGGTGAAATTTCAAAAATTTCTCTCTCTCCCATGTGGGAATCGCATTCTCTATTTTAGAAAACTGCATTTTCAATGATCAATCTTGAAAACCAAACTAGACCAGATCTGAAACCAAAAGGGAGTAAAGGGATATACCTGATACGGAGTAAAGACTAAAGACTGCTTCCACCGAAGATGACCCGGTGCGAGGTGAAGCAAAATCAACAAGACAATTCTTCAACAATAACTGAATTCTTCAGCAAGAATATGATGGAGGGCTGGTGAGCACGACTTCATATTGCCTTTTCTAGCAAATGGCAATATCAAGAACTATTCTTGACCACTCCCACTAGTGGAGATCGAACTGGGTAGGGCGGCAAAAGCAGGAAATAATAACAACAGAAGACATTGCAGTCAAACTGTGTTGTCTCTCTCTGTAATTCAACAGATTGTTAGATGATTTGGATGTTCACCCTGCTCTTCTATTTATAGCCTTAAAGAGAGGTTCTCCTAATCCCATTAGGAGTTTCTTAATCCAAATCTTATATTTGGATCTGGGCTCTCTTTTAAGTGATAAGGATAATCCCTTATCTTATTTGCAAATAAAGATCAACCTTCCTAATCTAATTAGAAATTTTCTGATCCAAATCTTTATTTGGATCTGGACTCTTTGAGTGGATAGGGATAATCTCTTATCCTATCTGCTGATCCAAATCCCAGAACCGCCCTCTTTTAATTAATCTTATTAAACCAATTTGAATTGGGCTTTAGGCCCATTAAGTCTATGTGCTCACTTATCCTCTCAATCTGCTGCCCAGTTGGTTATCCTTGTATGGCATGGGACCCAAACATTGATCTACACATCAGCCACATGGGTTCAGCCTAGCCTCTGTCACAAGGCTTAGTCGAATTCACTATAGAATACAGTGAACCCCTGAGTCCATCACCATGGGCTCTTAATGGGCCCAACATTTACACTAAATGGTCTTTGGGTCAAGCCACCTTATAAAAACCCATGGACTATGGGCAGATGTAAGATTAGCCCATCAGGTATTACCCTCAATGGTTTTACACTTAACCTCTCAGCCCATAATGATCAAACACTACCCGACAAGAGAGGACCACTCCCTCAACTACAAGGTACAGTGTTGCACTCTCTACTCACATGGATCCCGGGAATTAAAACCTTTTGCAAACATAATATATATCTCTTATATAAATATATTTTGCAAAAACAAATTTCAACGGTTGAAATCAACTGCCAACAGTTTTGGTTTCTATCAGAGAGAATACATCCCCGATCATTCACTTTGTCCGACAAAGGGGCTGATCTTGTCACTATGATCACCCACTCAGATGAATTCTCAGACTGTCCCAACATACCCAGGTTTTGACCCCCTCTAAGGATCTCACTGATTGACATATCAAAGACAACCCAATCCAACACCTAGTGTAGTATCATAATCGAGTCTAGGGGTCAGGTGTAGCATTCCAGTTTTGCCCATCTATCTCCAAGGTCCAGGGCAATACTGGAATTTTGGTCTGGTTCAGGGTTTCAAGAAAACCCACACTGCATGTACCTCAGGTCTCACCCTGGCAGCTGAGACAAGCCACCCCAACCAATTTGGCGACACATCAGTGTCAACCTTGGCAGGATAAATCTCCCCAGATCTATCCAACGAGTGTGAAGATTTTAAACTAACACGAGTCTCATATGTGTCCAGTTTAAGGGTATTACACAGAAACACACCATAATAACATGAATCAAATATGTACTTTATTCATTTACATTAAATGTCATAATGTACATCATTCTGATTAGAGCTAAAGGCATACACTGTCTAACAACTACTTTACTCAAAAGAGAAAAAAGAATAAACAAATTGAAAAATGAATCATTCCACTAGTAATATGAAAATTAATTGGAATAATGGAAGAAACAAATTGAAAATCAAATCATTCCATTGGTTTCAGACATTCAATAGGCACTTACCTTAATATTGACGCTGGAGATGATAGATGGAGTTGTTGTTCGTTGGTTCTAGAAATTATAGAAGAATAGTGACCGAATAGAGAGGAGAGACCTTGTGGAGTGGCTAGCTTGCTAGAGCCCAAAGACCAGAGAAGGGGGGTGTTGCAGCAAACCAATGGTAGTGAATGCTCGAGCTAGATTAGATAGATGGAATGGTGTTGTGATTCGGTGGTTCCAGTCTTCCAAAGATCAAAGAAGAGAGAACAAGTGGTAGTAACCATTGAACAGAGTTGTGGACTTGTGGTGGAGCGACTAGCTTGCTGGAGCCCAGAATGCAGAGAAGGGGGAGTTGCGGCTCACCAGAACTAGAGAAAGAGATGTTGGTTTGCGGTTGAACTGTTGGAGACCGTAGATGAAGACCAGTCACAGTCACAGTCACCTAAACTAGAGAAGGAGATGTTGGACCATTGGATTGCGGTTGGACTGTTGGAGACCTGAGACTGGATTGCAGCTGGACTGTTAGAGACTGGAGACCGAAGATGGAAACTAATCATGCGGCACTACAATGGATTGATGCCCGACACTCGACGGTAGTGAGTTTGGAGAGAGAAGGCTCTATTGCTTTATTAGAAAGTAGAAACAATGCCCTAGCCGCTAGCTCACAAACTCTTAAGTGGCATTTGATAAATATGAAATTTCATATCTAAAAAGTTAAAAATATATTTTTTGTGTTTGAAATAAGTTTGTCTGTGTTGGATCAACCCTTTACCATATGAAATTCATTGATTTTACTATTTTACCCCTAGAACATATTATTTGGAATGTTGAGTTCAATTTGCATTATCTCATAAAAAATAATTTTCAACCTCAAACTAATATTGAAATAATATAAATTAATAATTAATAAGTGAAATGATTAAAATTAAAAAAATAATTAATGAGTATAAAAATATAATAATAATAATAATAATAATAATAATTGGCAATGGTAGGAAGATAGGGGAGAGAGAGAGAGAGAGAGGCAAGTAGCGGCAGTGGTGGGAAGACAAGGGAAAGAGGGAGAAAGACATAAAGAACCACCGCCTTGCAGCGGAAGTGGCGAGAAGACAGGGAGAGAGAGAGAGAGAGAGAGATCTGCAAATCGAAACCATACCTGTGAGAGAGCTTAACGATGGTGGAGTTTCGTTCAGGCCACAGTGAGGGTTCGAATGATCTAATTTTCGAGCTAATATGAAGGACAAAATATGTCGTATTTAAATTTCTTTCGGAACATTTTTGTCTTTCACACACCTCTGAAATACGTCTGGTCGCATTAAGGACACTGTCCACCTCTTATTAATTAAGATCTGAATTTGGATTTCATATCTAGTAATAAAAGGTCATAGCAACCAAAGGTGGCGTCTGAAAAGTGTTATCAAACGTCACCTAAGTATCGAGTATCAACTGGTTTTTTTAGGGAAGAAATAAAGTATATTAACTTATATATATATATAATACTTTAAAAAGTACGAATAACCTCAAGAATATTTCTGGAATTTTTTGAGGGCAAAATTTATCCATCTATATTTAAATTTATTGATAAAAATGAGGGCAAATAGGGTAATTGGTTATTGATATTAAATGAGTTGAAAATGGGTAATTTTAAGATATTCGATGCATTTAATTCTCTTGCATTAAATCCAACATTTAAGGTATTAATTTGCACCTTAATTGAATTATATATTTAAGGCTTTTTTGTTTCTTCTCATCATTAAATTCTATAATTAAATCCATACATAATAAATTAATAATTTCGATCCATGTTGCCACAATTAAATAATAAAATTCAAAAATACATAAAATGCAAAAAATAAAGAAATAAAAAAATTGGGAACCTTTTTAACATCATATATTTGACATATTTAACAATAGTATGTATGATAAACAATGTTTTAAAAACCAACTCAGAGGCCGACCTGTTTTTGCCTTTAGGCCATAGGTCACCGGTTCGACTATCAAGGTCAAACGAGTCAAACCGCTTTGTGTCAATACTACATGTGTTGTGTGTGTATAAAATACATATTCTATCAATAAATAGTATAATTATTGATGATGCACAATCTGGCCGGTCTTAGCTGTAGATGATCTTGCCTCTGAACTGAGTAACAGGGACCTGAAACGGAAGGAGAAGAGAAGCTCCGGGGAGAACCCGGCGTATGGGCTCCGAAGCTCAAGTTAGAATCCTTCAAAGGCAAGATAAACCAGATAGCGCGAAAGTTAGCATACCTCGTTCCTGGGGGGTAGAAGCCTTTTATAACCACCTCGCGCACTCACTTCCAGGCCTCCGTCAGGTCGGGCATGATTACTTCTGAACTCCTGTCAGTTCGGGTGTCATTTCCTCTAGCCAGACAGAACCGCCACTGTTCCTTTTGTCGGAGCCGTCTCTGCGGCAAGTGACGACGGTTGCGGGTGGCGGTGGTAGGAAGCCGTTTGAAATGCGGCTGTCAGGCGTCAGATCCCAAATCAGTCAGGTGCGTCGCCCTTGGATACGGACGTCCTTGGTGTCGGGTACGTTTGGCTGGCCTGGTGCTCTGGAAGTGAAGTGTTGGTGTGGCGAGCGAGGTGCCTTGAGTTCGGTTTGGAGTGTTCCGAGCTGCCATGGGCTAGCTCGGGTCAGCTTTGTGAGGCTCGGGGCCTAGTATAGTTCGTTCTCCTTGTAGGGAGCTCGGGTTCTCAGTAGGGAGCTCGCTCTTAATAGGGAGCTTGGACTCCCAGTAGGGAGCTTGTTCTTAATAGGGAGCTCGGACCTTTAACAGGGAGCTCGCTCTTAACAGGGAGCTCGGGCTCCTAGTAGGGAGCTCGGACTTAGGGAGCTAGGTTCTTAGGGAGCTCGGACCCTTAACAGGGAACTCGCTCTTAATAGGGAGCTCGGACTAAGTACAGCGGTCTGGAGTTCGGGCTCGGTAGTGAGCTTGGACTTGCTTCCGATGTTCGCTTTGGGCGCTCTACTGCCCCGAGCTGCTTGCCTTCACCATGTGTCGGGCGATCGCGAGGTCGGGCCAAATTTCCCTTCATCAATTATGTTTTACATATATTAATTACATATAATATATGTATTATGTTACATTTATTTATGTTTTTTAATTCAGTTTTTTATTTTTATTTATAAAAAAATATTAAAAATTATAATTTGGGGCCAAAAAAGGGTTTTTTTGCAAAAAAAAATAGAAAGGAAAAATGCCTAAGGCCCTTAGGATGTATAGATCTTGAAATGTTACTCCAAAAAAAAAAAACCAATTGGACATCAAAGTGCAAGGTTTTGGCTTCCAAAAGTTTGCATGTAATTAAGTGTGCAACCTACGACCTGCTTACTAAGTCGAACGGGTCAATGGTTGAACATCTCGGATTAGATGGCTTTTAGTTGAAATGGGGAGTTTCAACAGAACCAAACCCAAAATCAAGGCCGAGTGACGGTTTGAACGGTTCAATCAACCAAGTTAACAACAAGTTAAAAACATTGATGATAAATAAGAAATGTTTTTATTAATGATGAAAATAGAATATAAAATTTAAAACCAATTGGAATTTGGAAGTAAAACTATTTTCCTATTATCTCTCATTAAGTCTCATATATTCTCTTATTAAATCCTATATTTAAGATATATTTTTCTCATCATGAAATTCTACTAATTAAATCCACAATATTAATTTTAATAATATAAAAATAAATATTTTGAAAATTAATTTGAAAATAGAACCATTTTCTTCCCTCTTAGTGGTGGGTAAGCAATTCAACCATTTGGGGTCAAATGCATTAATAAATAATGTCATAATTAAATAATAAAAAATTAAAATAAATAAAATATATAATACATAAAAATAAAAAGAATCGGGTACATCACTAATATTGTATATTCATTATATTGAACAAAAATAAATATGAAATGTAAGAAGTATTTTTATAAATGATGAAAATGAAATGCCAAAATTAAAATCAACCTATAAATGATAATAAAATTTTTAAAAATAGAAAATACAAAGAATCACAAAATAAATATTATACATAAGATATAATATAATCAAAAGAATATATAAAAAATTATATATTAATAATGTCAAAAAAATTAAGAGTGATAAATAAAAATTATTTATATAATGTTGATAGAATATATAATTTAAAAACGAGCTGATATGAAAGCAAAGCTATTTTGTTATTTAAATGGTGGGTCAATTATCCAACTTCTCAAAGAAATTCATGATGTTGAATAATAAATATTTAAAAAAATAAAAAGTACAGACTTTTGTTAAAGACATTTCGTAACTTTTTTAATGTTATATAGTTATCATATTAAAAAAATAATTATTAAAACAAAATTTATTTTTATTTAAGACAAATGGAATACAAAATTTAGTAGTAGTAGTAATAATAATAATAATAATAATAATAATAATAATAATAATAATTATTATTATTATAATTTAAAATTTCTGCAAATACACATTTAATACTATTTAAGTTTATTTTTAATCATATTGTTACTTTTATTAATTATCAATTTCTATCTTAACTATTATATATCTAGAATCCACCCATAAATAACATCTTATTGATTACCACGTTTGACTCTAATTGACTGGTTAGAAAATTTTTAGACATCATAATCAAACCCCATTTATATATATATTCGAATAGACTCGCGAACCCGAACCAAGTGTTTAGACGTTCAAAGTTCAAATTATCAATAAGTCGAATTCGGGTATTCATCGAATTCGGGTATTCATCGAGTCGAGCTCGAATAACTCATGAACGGGATTGACTAGCTTACAACCAAAACAGGATTCAGCAAAATCCATTCGAACAGCCATCATAGCCTTGTATCGGAAATATCTCCCAATGAAATAAAGCATAAAAATACGGATGCAAGTGTTCCAACAGACTTTGATCTGACTGAAGCAGCCTTATTAGTGTGTGCTAATGAACGACTCGGATTAACCACATTTGACATTTGTGGTCCCTCGCAGAGTGCAAAATCTCCACGTGAATATTACAGTGGGAACGGGCCTTGCAGTGACTGAATCCCATCACGGATACGTCGTAAAGGCGCTTGTTCGACTTCGACCGTTCGTCATTCGACGTTCAATTCGCTTGCCAAACGATGGTACAAGAGTCATTTTTCGTTTGTTTTGTTCCTCGACCACGATGTCAGTTTCATTTGCTTTCACTTTATAAAGCAAATTGTGAATGTTTCTTCACCTACCATATTAAATAACACCGCACTATCTTTTACCGTGAACCCTACAATCACATGTGCACCATCGTCACTCGCTATCTCTGCTTTAAACCATCTTAGATTGTGAGATGAGAATCAGATGGGAGATCGGAAATGCGGGATCATACTTAAGAGAGAGGAGAAAAAAAGAAGAATCCAAACCTTCTACCCTTGTGACTGCAAATTTTATTCTTCGCCTCATCGCTTAAAATGTGGAGTTCCATTACTTCCATATTCTTTGAATGTATTTTCTTCATCAAGAACATATGATTTCCAAGCCCATTTTCGCTAAGGCGGGGTTCTCGTAGTTCTTTCTAAAATCTAAATTTCATTTAAAATACGTAAAATAAAAGAAAGAAGGAGACAAAGAGGAAAACTGAGGACTCATAAATCTCGTTTATAATCTACTCCAGTTCAAAGCCTTTTAGGGTTTAGAAGAATTCCCGAAAAGAGAATCGGAAACTGTAGAAACCTTGGAGCAGCTTTGGTTTTGTTTTTTTTCTTTGTTCCGATCAAACCCTAGGGTTTTTGCGGATACTAGGGTTTGGTGGCGATGTCTGCGGGAGTTTGCGGTAAGCGTCTGGGATTCGAAGAAATCTTCGGATCTTCGACGCCGACGTCTTCGGCTAAGAGAGCGAGGTGTTCTAGTTTTGGTTCTCCTATCCGTTCGGCAGATTTCGGGTTCGGCTCTGAGGATAAGGTCTCCCTTTTGCTACGAATGTTCCCTTCGATGGATCGAGAGGTAGGTTTGCCGGCTTCTTCTAGATCTCCATATTTTTCTGTATTTAAAGATTGAAGTAAATTCGATTAGCATCTTCTGATGTTTCTCCCAATTAATTCTATTAATTTTGGTGGTCGGTCGCCGGCATGATAGGTTTCGAATTGGAATTCGTGTAATTATTACCAGAATTCGATTTTTTTTTGGGTTCTTACAGGTTGTTCGTGCAGAAATCTTTTTCGTTTTGTCCTTTCTGGTAAAGTTCATGAAGCTTTGAAGAATCAAGTTTCAATTCTGTTCGTAGTCTGTGTATACTGTGTAATTGCTTGGGAGTGAGTGCGTTGAATGGACTTTGTATTTGAGATCCCATCCACGCTTCAGCTTGCCATTCCATGAATGCTTGTGAAGCCTCTAAAGAGCATCAGTATGTACTTTTGTATGCGAATGATTTAGCTGGGTTAATGGCGCAAAATTCTGAACTTCTGTTTGAAGAGTGACCGGAATTCGAGCTTTAGTTTATGAGGATCTATGTGATTGCTGTCTATCTTTCAGGAAAATCAAGTGATGGCGTTTTGTATGTTCATCACTTTTGTTACGAAACAACATCAATGCTCTAATCAACTCTTGACATGATTATAATGGTGCTGAGAATGTGTGTTATAGATTATATCATGTCAGATATGTATCCATTGTTGCATGCGATAATGCCCATTATATATCCTTAAACCTGCAACAGAAATTTTGATTAATTTGTTACTTCTGTATTCTCATTACTTTTCAGACTGCAAGCATCTAATTTTTCATTTTTGTTGCTTTGTAGGTGGTAGAAACTGTTCTCAATACTCACAATCACAACATTGAAGATGCTATTGAAAGTCTTCATGCTCTCTGCCTTGGTAGCATTTCTGCCAAAAACGAAGCACAGAACCTTGATCCAATGGTGATTGCAAATTGCCCAACAGGTTTTAGGTCTGCACATCCAGGCAATGAAAGTTGTCAGATATCAGAGCAGGAGACTGAAAATTTAGAGGATAACAATTCAACTTGTGAGGGTAAAAACGCTGCAAGTGGAACTGCATGGATAGACATTTTTGTGCAAGAAATGATGAACGCCACAGATCTTGATGATGCCAGGGGTCGCGCTGCTACAATCTTAGAGGCTTTTGAAAGGAATGTTGTTGCTCAGGCAAGAACATTGGAGGAGGTAGTCAGCAGTTTTATATGGATTCTTTTGTGTTTCTTGAATTATTGAAATAGGAAAACGTATGTGTCTTTGGCACTCACTAACAGGTTGGCTATCTTGGTTGTGGCACTTTTTCATGGGGCAGCAGGAGATTGCTTCTCTAAGAGAGAATCTGCAGAGCTTGTTGAAGGACAATCAAATACTGAAGAGAGCAGTTGCCATACAGCATGAACGCAATTTGGAGCAGGAGGAGAAGGTGAGGGAAGTACAACAGTTGAAGAACTTGATAAGTCAGTACCAAGAACAAGTACGAACATTGGAGGTAATTGCTCTCTCCATCTCTCTAAGATCTGTCATGGGGATCACCAAGGTTTGTTTTCTAGACATCAACAATGTACAATGTGGAAGATTGAGCAATCCCAACTGTGCGAACAGAGGACCATTCGACGTCTCATGTTCATGACACTGTTAGGCTTGTCAATCTTTTACCTCTTCATTTTAAATAAGTGATAATTGATTATTTTCCTTGGCTCCTTTTGTTTGCAATGCAATTTCATTTACACTAGTACAAATGAGAAGAATGCATATTATGGTTTTACTTTAATTTGCTTCAGATTTTAGTTCATTTCATTTGCAATGCAATCACACAAAATAAGTTATTTATTTATTTAATAGAAAATAAAAGAGAGAAAGAAAGTTGAGGGAAAGCTCTCAAGGAAACCATTTGCATTTTTCTCCTTTACACTCCCATATTTTTGCACCAGTGCAAATGAAACCAGGCCTTACAAAAAATAAAAAGAAAAAAGGTAAAAAAAAAACAGAAAGAAAGAATAAACGAAAAGAGGTATAAGCAAGGTTCAAAATATCACTAACGCTATATGATATCAGAAAGCTTGGATAAGGATATGCTTTGAATATGCATTGACATGGTGGAAAGATATGGATAACTTGGATACATTAGAAAAGCTCTTACAAATCCCACAAATACATCAATAACATTAAATCTGAGGTTGAAATAACTATGAATAAGGTATAAACACATGAGAAATGCACATTTTAGTAGTTTATATTATATGAATAGATACATTACAATCAACAATACCAAGAGTTTGGAACATGTAGGTGTCATACAATAACTTCACTAATAACACATTAAACAATATTTGAGCTTCTAATCTACTAAAAATTCATTACTAGACACACCAATTTCTTTTTAGATCAATGAGTTTGATACTTGATAGATCATTGATAGATCCATCTTATAGTTGTTTCTTACCATAAAAATCATTTAGAATATATAAAACAAATTATTTTTGTAATTTTTGGTTTTCCTGAAGAACAAAGGAAAAAATCATTTTTTATATAAATTCATAGATCATTGAATTTAATAGATAGTGGATGGATCCATCATTTACAAATTACAATATATCCAAAAATATTTTTTTTATAGTGTTTGGATTTTTCCATTTTTTTTCAAAAAGTCCATAGATCTAACAAGTTTGGACCACATATGTATTTGGATATATATCAGTGGCCCAAATTGTCAGGACAGGCTACAAAAACTGTCAATAGTTTGGAGGAAGAGGAATATTAAATAGCAATTCATTGACCTATTCCAGTAGTCAGGAACTTTTACCAGTGGTTATAACCACCACCACAGCCATAGGTCCTCAGTGGCATCATGCCAATCCACCCATGCCTTCAGTTTCCGATATGATACGCTTTGTATTGGGCGCCTTATGTCGATACTTTGAACCTTGGGGTGTAAGAATGGCTCTTACTTGCAAAGGTCAACTTGCCTTGAGACCTGAAATATGCTACATTACTTGGCTGTGACCTGTGCTTGTATATAAGGTGAATCATGCTTTCCCCACCCTTGTTATGAACAATCACCAACAGGTCCTTTGCCAAGGTCCTACATTTTAAATAGATAAACTTATTGGCTTCACTTCCAGACCAATATGATGATGGGTTGTTAATTGAAGAGACTTAATGTTCATGTGGTGCAGCTGAACAATTACACACTGAAGCTCCATCTGCAAAGGGCACAAGAGAGTAGTTCCATTCCGGGGCATTTTCATCCAGATGTATTTTAAGCCTATTTTTCTCTCCATCTGTTATTTGTGGGTATGTATTATATAATTTATTTGTTGATTCCCCAAAGTGTTATGAGCCACCATAAAAAATGAAGGTTCTTGCGCGGTTCTGACCAATCTGGCAATCGGTTATAGTGTTATACAGTTCAAACCACCATGCGGCTGCTGTGGCAATTTCCAGTTATCTGCCAAGTCGCCGGTCTCTGCTTAATAGGTGTTTATATATATATATATATTTGAAATGCTAGAAAGAGGGTATGCTTTGCCTTGTATCAGTATTATACATTGCATCTTTTCTTTGATTAATTCCACTTAGATGGTAAGTTATAATGGTTGTATTATGGCATGCCCTTAGATGCTAAGGGCATGTTTTCTTTCTTTTTTTTTTTTTTTTTTTTTTTTTATCAAGTATATACGATACGTTTGATACAGAGTGAGAGAATAGCTCCAAAGGGCCTAACATGTCACCGGTGGAATGATGTATCAGTATTTTTTTAGATCTCTAATTGTGGATTTCAAATCTTGCCATAAAGCTTCAACTCACATCCTTCTAGGATGACTTGGAATTAGGGGTGTCAATGGACCGGTTTTGGGTTGGACTCCGTCTAAATCGAAATCCATTTGGATGGATTGGATGGACCAATAAGGCATATTGAATTTGGATGGATTGGACAGACCAATTTGACATATTGGATTGGACCTGATCCGCCCATAATGAATTTATATTGGATTGGGCCAATATCTGGTCCATTGATAAAAAGTAAGAACATAGGTGTCAAATGGACCAGGTTTGAGTTGAAACCAATCCAAGTGAACAGGAATTTGAACAGATTGGACAGTCTCTGGACCGTTCCAAAATGGTCCAAAATATTCATTGGACTGGATTGGACCAGGTCCATTTGTAATGGACTCACATTGGATTGGACGAAATCCAGTCCAATTGACACTCCTACTTTGAATTAGGGATAAGATTATGATTTTTAATTTTTAGTCATTTACAAAAGTAAAAATACTAAACAGAATTTTTGTCAGTAATTAAAATTTATGAATTTGAATACAATACCATCATAATGGATTTATATTGGTAGAACCAATATCCGGTCCATTGATAGAAGATAAGAATACATGAGTCAATGAATTGGGGTTGGTTTGGAACTAATCTAAGTTGAAACAAATTTGAACAGTGATGGTCTAGAGTATTCGTTAGATGGATAGAGATGTGATGGTTGAGCAATCATCTCCCTTCATCTCTGGATGGTTAATAGAGATTGAACTTGTTGACAGGAGGGAAAGTGATGTAGATGTTGCAATCTGAAAAAGATCCATGTCAAATAAAAGAAAGGTGTTCAGAACGGGTAGGCATGCATCCCATTCAATAAGTAGATGAGAGAGAGAGAGAGATTGTAAATTTGTAATTGTTTTTAGATGAGAGATTGTTGGAGTTTCTATAAGAAACATTGTTGGCCGATCTGTTCCAACTAAATAGTTAAAATTTTCTGTTTATCCAAATTTTTAATTATTAATCCTAGGGCTTTGTTTTGAAGAGAAGATGGAGAAGAAGAGATAAAAGATAACGATTTAAAAAAAAAAGAAGTTTGCCAAACATGATTAAATAGCATTTTTTTTTCCTGATGTGCCAAGCTAGTGAAATGGATCACTTGATACTCATGAAATGCATTGGCGTCAACCACTCACTAAATGACACTGGACAATAAAATAAGTGGAAAATGTGAAAGGGCATAAATTCAGTTTTTTTTTTTTTTTTTTTCAATAATACCCTAAACGGTTCTCATATCAATCTTTTAAAAACAAGCCCCTTCCCCCAACTATTCATGGGCCAGGATGGGGCTTAACTTTTACCAAAATGTATATGGGCCTGGCCTAAAGCCTGATCCCAATATAGTATAGGATTCAACTATGATATCAATCAGGGGGTATTCAACAAAATTCATGGGATACTTTGATTGGTCAAATTTCTTCTGGTACCATATCTTTCCGGGCTTGAAGACAGGCCAATTAACAGGTCCACCGCTTCTGCCCCAAACAGAGATGAATTTGGATTTGCTCCTCATAAAATATGTCTTACAAGTCACACCAGCCTGACAGTATGTTGCAGCCATGCATTAGGAAATGGGAATATACGACAACACCAATGTGTGGCTGCAAGTGCTATAAGGCTGGTGTGAGGCACCCTCTGCGAGTATGAGGAGCAAATCTGGATTCAAGAGAGACACACATGCTTCCAAAGAAAATAAAACCTCCCTCACATTGATAGGGGTGTTGTTGGACCAGAAGACTTAGGTGCTGTTTGGTAAGTCTTTTTTGACAAATCTATCAGAAGATTTGACAGTTAAAAGACATTGTGAGCATTTTCATTAAGATCTTGGAAGCTCAAAGATCATTTGGTTTGAGTCATTTTCTATAAGCCTGAATTGAATTTCTCGCGTTTTGTCCTTTCTAAAAAGATGTAGACATTGATTCCCTTCACAAGATTTGGAAGTCCATTGTATGGTCAGGTCCACCTCAAGATAGCATTAAAATCAATTTTGATTCTTCTCGTATCTTAGATGATCATACTGCTGTGTATTGCCCGTAACCATCTTTGTCATGTCTTGGATGCCAAAACTATTAATATTGGATTTTATAGAATTAATCAAACCAGAGCGTGGGCTGCCTGGGAGGCCATTAAGATGGCCTTGAAATTTCATCAATTTCCGATCATTATCAAAAGAGACTCAAAATTGGTGATTTTGTGCTTCACCCAGAAGACAAAGCCTCCTTAGAAGATGAGGAACACTACCAAGAACTGCATTAGAATGAACAACTTTACTAGAAGATTTATCTTTCAACATGTCTACAGAGAAATGAACCACGCTGCAGATTGGATTGGTAGTGAAGCCCAGATAGTTACGAGTTTGTGTCATTTCACTTATCTTCCCTTCCCCTTCTTTTTTAACCACGCTGCAGATTGGAGTTTATATCATTTAAGTATTAACCAAGCTGCTGGGGGCGCACTACCCCGTTTGATGCAGTGCTCTCTTATTTTATTTAAAAAAAAAATCGATTTTTTCGCGTTTTTTTGGACCACGGTCTTTTGACGAAAAAATCTTCCTCCTCCAACCATATGGAAGAAAATGCAAACATGAGTCAGACGACAGCCCGCACAGAGAAACGCGCCTTAGGCTACGTGCGATTGAGTAAAACAATTGCGAGTTATAGGGGTGTTTTATCAATACGCCAAGTAGAGGATACGCTTTAAAATTCATTCCCACTTGGAAAGAAAAGCCGCGCTTGAAGAAAGCAGCTGAAGGGACGATCAATGATTTTTTAGACTTTGTTAGAATCTGTATCCACTCTGCAACTCCCTTGGTGATGACCACTGATTATGCTTCAAGTCAATCCCACGTTAACAAAACCATATCTTCCTCCTTTCTCAGAACAGTACATCTTCTGACCTCAACACTTGTCGGGACAAATTCCTTAATGATGTTCTATTTCCATCTAAGCATGTTCTTCTTCTTCTTCTTCTTCTTCTTCTTCTTATTTTTTTAGGTTTGTTTACAAGATTGGTGGCTGATTAAAGCTGAAAAGGACTTCGATGGGAAGAGATTAGCCATTGGAGGTTTGACATCCAAACAGTAAGTCCTTCCCTCGCTAGAGTTTTCGTTTGCTGGTCGGCTGGATCTTGTTCCCGTGCTCAGTTTTACTGTTTATGTTGTTGATTTACCAATTTAAGTTCTTACAAGTTAGAATTAAGTGTGAAACTAAGCTGAAAAGGAAAATGCTTCATGGCGTCGATTTTAGGAGAATTGGAATAAAATTTAAATGACGAGTACAGGTTATTGGTTGTTAGGTTTTACATGTTTGGCTATGAGGTTTGCTTTTCTATCGTTTCATCTAGCATGATTGCTGACTTCGTCACTATTTGGCTATTTGCTAAACCCTTGTTCTGTTCTGCACCGAATTTCAGATGCTGATTATTCATGTAAAAGGCAGGTATTGTCATTGGAGCGCTGGCACACCCTACTTCGACGGCATAAAATGATTCCAGTATTTTAACATTTCTCATCCTGAAAAGTTTCCCTTGGAGTTTAATGGAAATAAGGTCCTTCAAAGTCGGCTTCCAATTGTATGTTTTCCTTGCTAGGGTAAGAGAGGAATGGATTTTCTAGCATTTCATGTGAGTATTCCATCCCTGAATCCAATGGCGTGTCAATGTGCTCAAATATCACCTCAACGATCAGCATCATAGGGTTCATTTGACGCCATTGTTGATTCGTAGTAGAAAAGAAACCCATGCCTTGTTGCAAAGAAGAACCTTTACCTATCTTTCCAGGATGCACACTTTATGAAATTGATGGATTCACTGCTCAACCCATCAATTTTATAAGGTTTTAAGTCAGTAGGATTGTTAGATCAATATCAAATTTGGACTGTCTCAAGTTGGTCCTGTAACCATTACCCAGTATTGTAATGGTTCTCAAAGGACATTGTTCCCTTTGTGAAATACTTTACAAGGCTTGTTTTCCTTTAGCAAATTCTTTCCTCAACCAGTGACATGATGGTTGGAGATATCATATAGCTGCATGGTGCTTCACTTAGCATTCTCCTTGCTTGGTCTAACGGTAAAATCTTAGGCTACCAAATATACGGGTTACATTTAGCATTTTCATAACATTGTGCAAAAAAAAAAAAGCCAAAAGTTAGGTTTATATCTAGTCAACCTCACTGTCCTCACTCACCAAGAGAGTAGATAGTTGGGGCCAACATTGGGTTATCATCATCATCTAAGCCTTATGCCAACTATATGGATTACATGAATCCTGTTTTGCCATTCCTTTCTGTTTGCTATTGAACTATATGGGACCATCATTGGATAATGGCCTTCATAACTGCCATCTATCAAGAGCCTACTTAGACGAAGTAAGCAAGATATAGAAGACAATGAAAGCCTTTATTGGAAATGTTGATGATAAAAGTGTCTTAGAGATTGCTCCAAATGGTCAACCACACTTGGTCCAAACCCCACTCTTTCTTGAGGTTTTAAATTGACCAAAATTTTGGGATTTTAGTTTCTTTTTCTGCATCAAAAGTTTTCTAAAGTTTGGATTTATAGAACTGATGCCTTCTATCATTTTATTAGTTTGATATAATTACTAGAGTACACTAAACTTTTAAAAAATTTCTTTATCCAAGTTTGAGATAAACAAAAGTTTTCTAAAGTTTGGACTTTACTAGAGTGAACTTTACAAAATTATTTCTGTTTGTTTTTTTTTTATAATTATATATTTTTATATGATTTTTATGTAATTATTTCTATTCTCAAGTGTTTATTAGATATAAAAGATGCTAATCAAAATGATGTCTGATAACACTGGTACTCAAGCTTACCCAAATCATGAATTATGTAAATGAATTCTTTATTAGTTTAGCAATTAATGTAGGACTGTTTCATCTTGTTGTATGGATTTCTACCTCTTGTTAGAATGCCTAATGGTTGCTTCCATTCACATTGTGCACTGAGTTTGACATGAATAAAAAAAGAGCAAAGTATAAAAGCTAGAATGATACAGCGGATCATATAAGCAATAAAATCATAGATTGAATCATATTATTAAATACAATAAATAACTCAGTTGAAATCTCCTTTTGAGTCTTGATTTATTTTTATTATTATTTATTTTCAAAATGCATTTGTACACCAAAATACATATGGACAAAATAAAAACCAGTGTGTGTGAAAATAAGTACAAATAAAGACATTTACATACTCTCAAGTCTTGTGAAAAATAAGAAAATTTCGAAATTGCAAATAGAACCCCCACCCAGCCACCCCAATTGGTAATTCCTGATTTTGTTAGTCTTCATATTCTGAACAAAATCCCAAAATCTGAAATTTCATAGCATTCCAAAAGTCTAGTAGAAGATCAGTCTACTAGACTGAGAAAAGTGAGAGAAAGAAGAGAGAATAGAAGAGGAACAGGAGAACACAAGTGGTTGAAAGGAGGAACATATTCTAACAGATCTGCCGCCGCCACTTTCTTATTATTTATAGGTTATGTTTAGTATACAATGGAAAGGACACATCTGCCCTTAGTACTTACATAATAAATAAATAACAACTGAATTAACAAACTGACACTACTATAACTGAAACAAATAACTACACATGCTGTCCTACGAACACAGTGGGGACCACTGCAGTGGGGCCCACATCAGTGTTCTCTACACTCCCCCTCAAGTTGGGAGTAGATATCTATCATTCCCAACTTGGATAGGTCTGTCTCTAACTTCTTCCTTGGTACAACCTTGGTGAGGATATCCGCGAGCTGCATATTAGATGTGATGTACGGAAGACACACTTCTTGTGATGTGACCCTTTCTCGCACAAAATGTCGATCAACTTCGATATGTTTAGTTCTGTCATGCTGCATTGGGTTGTGGGCTATATTAATAGCTGCCTGATTATCACAATACAACATTAAGGGCTTTTCATAGTCAATACCCAACTCTTCAAGTAGTGACCTCAGCCATAAGATTTCAGCCACTCCATTAGCCATTGACCTGTATTCCGCTTCAGCACTGGAGCGGGAAACAACACTCTGCTTCTTACTCCTCCAAGAGACAAGGTTACCTCCCACAAGGGCACAATATCCAGAGGTAGACCTTCTGTCATCAACACTCCCAGCCCAATCGACATCTGTATAGACTTCCACCCTCATGTGATTATTATTCTTGAGCAGCTCTACCCGGGCATCTCTTCAAGTATGCTAATATTCTCTCTGCCGCAAGAAGATGAGAAGTTCTAGGGGAGTGCATGTACTGGCTAACAACACTAACTGCATAGCTGATATCCGGCCGAGTGAGGCAGAGATATAGGAGCTTTCCAACCAACCGTTGGAACATAACTTTGTCTTCAAGAGGTTCCCCGCCCTCTGCACTAATCTTGTGATTTTGTTCGATGGGTGTATCAGCCGGCTTAACCCCCAACTTTCTAGTTTCCGCCAACAGATCTAGAACATATTTTCTCTAAGAGACAAAAATCCCCTGCTTGGATCTAGCAACCTCAATACCCAAAAAGTACCGTAGTGCACCAAGATCTTTCGCCTCAAACTCTTGATGAAGGAGTTGTTTGAGGGACTCAATCTCATGATTGTCATTTCTTGTCACCACAATATCATCAACATATACTGCAAGTAGTGTCAGAGAGGACTCCACCCTCTTGATGAATAGTGTATGATCTGACTGAGCCTGTACAGAACCAAACTTTCCAAGGGCTAATCTGAACCTATCAAACCAGGCTCTAGGTGACTACTTCAAACCATACAATGCCTTGTTTAGTCGGCAAACCTTCTTACCTGTCTCAGTATCATAGAATCCAGGAGGCAACTGCATGTAAACCTCTTCCTGTAAGTCTCCATTCAGAAAGGCATTTTTAACATCCATCTGAAACAGGGGCCAAGAATGATTTGCTGCAAGGGATAACAGAACTCGGATGGTGGTCATCTTGGTTACTGGGGCAAAGGTCTCCAAGTAGTCTATACCATAAGTCTGAGTGAACCCCTTTGCAACCAGCCGGGCTTTGTACCTTTCAATAGAGCCATCAACATTATGCTTCACAGTGAACACCCATCAGCATCCCACTGGTTTCTTTCCTCTTGGTGGGTCAACCAGTGCCCAAGTATTATTCTTCAACAGGGCATCCATTTCGACTTGCATTGCATCTTTCCATTCTAGAACTGATAAGGCTTCTTGCACTGTTCTTGGACCAGACGATCATAGGATAAGAACTGTGAGATGCTATGAGCTGTAGAAGTGGTGCAATGTCGTTTCCCTTTGTGAATGGCAATAGGGAGATCAAGGTCATCCACAAGAGAGGAAGTGGCAACAGTGAGGGGTATCTCAGTAGGGTCTGGATCTGGAGCCGCAGAAGGAACTGGAGCTGGCCGGGACTGCCGATGACTAGGATCAACCTGCCTGCATCGCCTGTGATAGACTCTCAACTCCAGCTCCCTCTGACCACCCTCACCACTACAGCCTTCATCATCCAGTGGAATAGGTAAAGGAACAACCCCACTCAAAACAGCCCCACTTCCACTCTCACTGCTCTCCCCCTGAGGAAAGAAACTCAAAACAGCCCCACTTCCACTCTCACTGCTCTCCCCCTGAGGAAAAACCCTAGGATAATAGGGTGTCTCCTCAAAGAAGGTGACATCCATGGAGACAAACCGTTTCCCTGAAACCGGATCATAGCAGCAATAACCCTTTTGAGTTTGTACATAACCAAGGAAAATGCATTTGGAGGCCTTAGGTTCAAACTTGGAATGATGAGGCCCGAGAAGCTGAACGAAACAGGTACAACCAAAGGTTTTAAGGGGAACAATGAACAACTCCTCGTCTGGGTATAGAAGGGAAAAGGGGGTTCTCATATCAAGAACCCGGGAAGGAACTCAATTAATGAGATAAACTACCGTGAGGATAGCATCACCCCAGAAGCGAATAGGTACATTGAAGGTAAACATAATGCTTCTAGCCACCTCCAAGATATGCCTATTCTTCCTTTCAGCAACGCCGTTCTGCTGTGGTGTATAAGGGCAAGTGCTCTGGTGAGTAACTCCATGGCTAAGAAGGTAGGAGGTCAATGGTTGAGCAAAGTATTCCTTTGCATCATCAGATCTAAGGACTTTGATTTTGGTCCCAAACTGAGTGAGAACCATCTGATGGAAGTTTTGGGTCAGAGCAGGAACCTCATCCCGAGAGCGCATAAGATAGACCCAAGAAAACCGGGTATGGTCATCAACAAACAGTAGAAAATATCTGTACCCACCCATCGAAGAGATATGATACGGCCCCCAAACATCAGTATGCACAATATCAAAAGAGGAATTACTCCTTTTATTACTTAAAGAATAATAGGTTCTACAATATATGGCAAACTCACAACTTTCACACCTCAACTTTGATAACTCAACAGACTCAAATAAAGCAGGAAACAGACTTTTCAAAGACTTAAAAGACAAATGACCTAATCGGTTATGCCAAAGCATAACCGAACTCACAGACTGTGAAACAAAAGACTTCTTATCCACTGACTCCTCCCGACGAGAACTCTCTCCAAGCAGATAGATCCCGTTCGTCTCACGGCCAGTCTCAATCACCTTCCTCGTCTCCAAATCCTGAAAAACACATCGGTCGGGGAAAAAGGTTACTGAACAGTTCATGTATTTGGTAATACTACTAACTGAAAGCAGGTTGGTATCAAGCTTAGGAACATGCAAGACAGAAGATAAAGAGATAGTATCCGATAGCTTGATGTCCCCCTTGCCCGAAATGGGAACAAGAGAGCCATCAACAATGGACACTCTATCTCGGCCAGAGGACAAGTGATAAGAAGTGAACAAAGATGGCAAGCTAGTCATATGGTCAGATGCACCTGAATCTATTACCCAGCAGTGGTCAGTATTACCTGGAGCTGAAGCATGGTAAGCTGAGGCCCGAGTACCTGAATGTGCAAATGCAGATGTGGCAGAAGCTGATGGTGACTGAGATGGCTGAGCTGAACTCCCAACTTCCTTTTCCAACTGTATGAGGGCAGCCCGAACAACAATTAAAGTCTCTAGGGATGTGCCTGATGAGGATGTTGAATCAGTGTTCACAGCCACATGAGCATTACCCTTCTTATTTCTTAGTTTTGCTGGGACCAAGTGAGGATGTAGCTTCCAACAAGTATCTTTTGTGTGCTTGGGTTTCTTGCAATGTTCACATATCAGATCCCGTTATCTTCCTTATTCCGGTCCCTTTCTGAGTCACCCTCTGGCTTAGGTTTAATAGCTGTCAAGGTTGGGAAAGAGGGCTGAGGCTGCATCATGACTTTCCTCCTGGTCTCTTCACTATGCACCAGGGAGTATGTTTGAGAAAGGGTCACACTATCTCTTGTCAATATCTGTTGTCGCACAATGTCATAATCTGAATTCAAACCAGCCAGAAACTCAAATACCCTATTCGTCTCGACTTGCTTTCTGTGAGTCTGTGCATCTTTGGGACTCTCCCACTCAAGGGTCTCTAGATGGTCAATCTCATGCCACAAGGATTTCAAGGTAGAGAAGTAGACAGAAACTGACTTCTCTCCTTGTTTAAGGCTGTTCACCTCACACTTCAGTTCATAGGCTCTGGCAACATTAAGGGGTTGGGAATAGGTTTCTTTCACAACATCCCATATCTCTTTGGCTGTCTTTGCTCACAAGAAATTTCGACTGATATGTGGCTGCATAGAATTATACAACCATGCCATAACCAAATAGTTCTCTTGAACCCACTTGGTGTATGTAGGGTCCTCCTTGGAAGGTTCTTTCACATCTCCCAAGAGGTAACCCAGTTTTCCCCTTCCTCCAATAGCCATCATGGCTGATTGAGCCCACTCCAAGTAATTTGACCCATCAAATCTCATAGTTGTAATCTGAAACCCGGTTTCAGATACACCACCAAAACTGTTGTTTTCAAAACTACTTTCTCCCTGACCCTTAAACTCCATCTTTGATCAAGAATCAATGGCTACAAACTGTTAGAGCCACTATACCAGAAAACAGAGTAAAACAAGCAGGTCTGAAATCTGATCTGAAACCAACACAAAACTGATCTGAAATCTGATCTGAAACCAACACAAAACTGATCTGAAATCTGATCTGATCTGAAAACAATCGCCTATCACAGTATATGCAAGAAATCAACTCAAATCTGATCTGAAATCAATCGGCATGCACAGTACCAGGCAGCCTGTCAATCTGAGATGCTATTTTCTGAAATCACTACTGTGGGGCCCACTGCTGCGAGAGCAAAATTAGGGTTTCAACTGTAGGTCTGAAATAAGTGCGCAGCTGCACTCTCCAAACAGTCCGCACAAGTGGGACTTGTCTTAGGGCAATATGAAACCCTAAAAACTAATCACCTCTGAGAGGGGGGGGGGGGTTCGGCCCAACAGTCAAACCCTAGAAACAAACTTAAACATAGTTCGGCAAGTCAAACCCTAGAAACAAACTTGAACACAGTTCGGCCCCTCCTTCTAGACAGGTTCAACCTATCTCGACTGATTGCAGTCTCTGAAACTCAATAAAAAAAACTTATGTACTTTCGGTTTACTGTCTTCTAGGGTTACCTGAACCCTAACCTTTGCTGCTTCTTCCTGATTACCAACTCTCTGCAAGCCGCGACAAGTCTTCAACTGCTGCGAACCTCTCCTGGTAATCTCCAAAATTCAGCCACCGAATACTTCTTCAAAGCTTCCAGCCCTAGCTAGTCCTCATGTGGTCGGCTGGACTAAACACACATGAGAAGCCCTAGATAGGCTCTGATACCAAGTAGAAGATCAAGATTGTAATCAGTCTTGAATCCTAATAGGTTTTAGGTTTACAAAATAGAAGAAAAGTGAGAGAAAGAAGAGAGAATAGAAGAGGAACAGGAGAACACAAGTGGTTGAAAGGAGGAACACATTCTAACAGATCTGCTGCCGCCACTTTCTTATTATTTATAGGTTATGTTTAGTACACAATGGAAAGACACATCTGCCCTTAGTACTTACATAATAAATAAAGTAAATAAAAGCTGAAATAAATAACAACTGAATTAACAAACTGACACTACTATAACTGAAACAAATAACTACACATGCTGTCCTACGAACACAGTGGGGACCACTGCAGTGGGGCCCACATCAGTGTTCAGATCTGCCACCACCACTTTCTTATTATTTATAGGTTATGTTTAGTACACAATGGAAAGGACACATCTGCCCTTAGTACTTACATAATAAATAAAGTAAATAAAAGCTGAAATAAATAACAACTGAATTAACAAACTGACTCAAACTGACACTACTATAACTGAAACAAATAACTACACATGCTGTCCTACGAACACAGTGGGGACCACTGCAGTGGGGCCCACATCAGTGTTCTCTACAACTTTAAAATATTCTGATTCTAATTTTCTACACCAGAATTGAAATTGAAGTTCTGCTAACAACCTTGTTCTCTTTCTATATTGTTAATATCTATATCCATATGTATACTGAGACCTTCTCTATGGGATCTATATATCAATATCTGTCCTAAATCCAATGGCATTGGAGATTAGGCATCTATTGTATAAGAGACATGAATATTGTCTTATTAAGCAGATGTCATTGGAGATTCAATGCTTGAAGGAATAGTTGGTGGGGGCAATTGATTGATATGGTCTCTCTGAAGGAGGTTGTGACAAAATTAATTTTCTCCGTACCTCAAATAAATCTGTTTGGAAGGGAATCCAAAGGACCCATTCTCACTTTCTTGAAGGCATTGCTAACGAACTAGGTAGCGGTACTCACAATGATTTGAAAGGCACACCTAGGTGCACAGGCAAAACACATTTTAGGGTTTGCACCTTTGCCTAGGTCCAGGCGCAACCCCTTTGAAAAGGTGCACACCTAGTGCACCTAGACGTGTACTTGGTGCAAACAAATCCATGTTAGTGTTTTTTGAAGCATGCTGGCCCTCCAATCAAGCCCCTTAAGGTAAGCACAAAGAAATCCATGTTAGTGTCCTAAATTCTTAATCTCTACAAAAAATGATTTTATAATTTTAAATATAGAAAATATCTTTTATCATGAAGAATGATATGAACAACATTAGTAAATAAGGGGTTATCGGACTGGAATAAAACACATTTATTTGCTAATGTTGTTCATTTGATCATTTCATTCTTCTTAATAAAAGGTATTTTCTGAATGATAATTAAAATTATAAAACCATTTTTTTGTATGTATTAAGAACTTGGGACCCTAACATGGATTTGTTTGGGCTTGCCTCAAGGAGCTTGGTACAACAGTGGTTCATAGAATTAGGAATTTAACATCATATTCTCTATTTGAAATAGTGCAGTTAGGAAAGATATAAAGAAATTGAAAGTTTAACATACCTGAGTATGTTTTATATGCTATGATTGATTTTATTATTTGCATTTTCACTTTGAATATTTTTTATGTTATGGTTATGTATTTTAATTTAATCTGTAAGAATTTTAAAATATTTAATTTAAAATTAAAGTTTGTATTTTTAATTAATATTATATTTAATTTATTATTATTTATATATATATTTTTTACATTTTTGCATATTGTTTTTTGGAAGTTTTAAAATTTTGCACCTTGCTTCAAAAATTTGCCTGCCTCACACCTTAGGCACAAAATGCCCTTTGCACTTTTAAAACACTGGGTATCCATGTAAAATTCTAGAAGTATATCTGGTGCAGTGATAGACCTTTGCAGAAGCATTTCCTAGTTTCTTTAATGTTCTCTTCTGATGGCCCCATATGTAAGGATGATGTAGGACCAGCTCAGTTCTAGTCCTTAGAGAATGTTAAATGGTCTTCTTGATCAAAGTTTTATGGCTGTTGATGGCTGTAATGGCTTCTTGAATGAATAAAAAAGAAAATAGGGAGAGAAAGAAGAGAGAAAATACCTGGAATCCACTCAAAGGGTGCCTAGAATCACTCTAGGGCATAGGAATAACTCACCATAGCTAGCATAAGCTGAAGAAAACTCAATATATTTCATTGCCTTTGTGTAAAACGTTCATACATATTTATAGACTCTAAACCCATAATAATCCTAGGAGTCAAACTGTTAGACTCATAATAGTCTTACGAGTAAAATAGTTAGACTCAATAATCCTAGTAGGATTCAAACTAAGTTGTCATATCCTATTTCAATTCAAAGAAGACTCAATAACTTTGATCCTAGTTATGCAATGATTCTGAAATTTTAAATATAAACAAACTATAGCTAGACAATTTAAACCCTATCATTGGACCCCACAGAAAATTGCAAAAATGACAAAAATACCCTTGGTATTTCAATTCAGCCCAAATCCCAAGTACCATCACTATGCCATATCAGGACTTGTTGTAAGGCCTTCTTCTTTCTAGAATAAGTCTTTAAGGGTGCTGATCGATTCCTATCATCTCTCCTCGGCTTGAAAGAACTCGATCTTGACGAGTTAAAAGCATGGTACCTTTCATAAAGATCTGGGTTGAGACGATGAAAGTCTTCAACAGTGATCCAAGAACTCTCAGACATAGTCTTGCCTTTCCACTTGACAAGGAATTTCTGATACCCTCCTGTAGCAGTAGATATTATGTCCTCATCTAAAACATCCTCTGGAATGTCATTTGGAGATGTAATAGTTGGCAATTTAGTTATAGGAGTTTTAAAAGAATCAACATGTCCATGTATTCAACTACAGATAGCGTACCTTGCTTGAGGTTAGTCAATTCCTCATATAACTCATCTTGGAAGTCCATTGGGAGGTACTTGTCTCTTAAATGTTTCTTCATTTCTGACCATGTAGAAATTGGACCATCACCTCTATTCTCCAATTGTCGCTCCATGCTTCTCCACCATACTTTAGCATGACCGCCAAGCTTCATATGTGCAAATTTGGTCCTCCAATCATCAGTCATGTCATACCAGTCAAAGTATTCCTCCAGTGTAGCCAGCCAATCTGAAAAAGATTGAGGGTCTAAATCTCCATTGAAATCAGAAACATCCACCTTTACCTTCTTGGTTATATCATCTGCATAACCATCATGTTCAACTTGTTCCATCATCTCATCAAATAGATTTGTGAGCGATGCTTCTTGATCAATTCTATGATGGGTATTTCGGGTTCGATTAGCTTGTGTAGGTGGTACCCTTGTGCAGTTTGCAGCTCTTTGTCATCCTCTAAGATTAATAGATCCTTCATCTGCATCATTATCATCTTCATGGATAGCTCCGTTGTTTTGCCCTCCATCCCTTTCATTGATTAGAGGCGTACGTATGAGGCATATCCTTGAAGCACCTGAGGCATACGTGTTTCGTCCTCACACGTATGCCTTAGGTGTATCAATGGAGGCGGAAAGAAAGTGGGCTGGGGGGCTATGCATCTTCATTTTCTTAATATAAAATATTTTTATTAAAAATAAAGAAAAATGAGATCTTCCTTCCTCTTCTTCCGCCTCATCCCCCTCCTCTTAAGGAAGCTTACGCCTCCTTGTGTTCGGGAGGCTTATGCCTCTTATGTTCTAAACTACACCTCATGCCTCTAGGTAGTGGAATACCTTGCGTCACGCCTCCGTGTTCTAAAACATTGTCTCTAATACCATTCTAGACTTCCTCAAAGGCTGGTTGCTGGAGAGTCTTTCCAGCAATGGCGAATTGGTGTGGTACATGCTTCTTGCTGATGTTTTTTTTGGACTATCTGGATGGAGAGGAACAACAGAACTTTTGATGGCAATTCCTGTCTAACTGATGAAATGATACACAATATGTTAGCTAAAATCCATTCGTGGGACCATGCTGTTAATATATCAATAGAAGTCATCTTTTTGTAATTATTACTGTTGAAGATTAATTAGTTTTATGATGTTTTTCTAAGTAGATGTTTTATGTTAGTTGTTAGATAGGAGGTGGGGACCACAGTAGTTATGTGAGTCCAAATTTTATTATGTTTTTGAGTTATATATATGCTGTTTTATGTTTTGTTGCCCTATAAGGGCATAGTTGTCTTTGTACTGTTCTATTATTTTAGTATAAATAATAAGTGAAGGGGGCGGCCAGATTATTGCTCTCTTTTCTTTTCAACTTCTGTTATTCTCTTCTTCTCCTTCTCTCTTCAAGAAACTACTTTCTTTCATATTTTTTTAATTCAGCAGATTCCTACTTGCTATCAAAGCATCAGCTAGGGTTTCTTGAAGCATTCTCATGCAGCCCTATATCAGTCGACTGCATGAAGTAGTAAAGGGCTGATCAATCTGTTATAGATTGCCCAGTTCTTGGAGTTTTTGGTGGGATCTAGACATCAGGAAGGTGATCTATTGTTCGGCATCAAAATTAGGAAGAACTGGAGTATGGGGAAGAGTCCCAGAAAAGTTGGACTCTTTGTTTTTTATCTGATCTTGGGTGCCTAGGTATTGCTAGTTTTCTTTTGATTTTCTGAAGAGGGTGGTTTGGTTTCTGAAATTTTCTAGGCCTCTCGGAGTGATCGATTCACTTTTCTCTCTGTTGGGAGGCATGGGGAGGAGAGAGATTTCCCTCCAACTAGGGTTTTCTTCTTTCGGAAGGGTTGGTTTCTATGTGTGTGATATTAAATTATTTTTTGAAGGTCTCCAATCTATTTTTTTTTTTTTTACTGTTGAACTGTTTGAAGTAAAATGGAGAGTTGGAATACCGAGATGAAATCTACTGGTACTGTGGGATTGGGTGTTGGAGGTAGTAGTGATATTTTTGGGTCTAGGATCATTACTACAGTAAAAGTTGATGGTACAAGTTATTTGGAGTGGGCACAATCAGCTAAGATGGCTATTGGTGCCCGTGGAAAATTATGGTATCTCACTGGGGAGGAAAAGAAACCTGATACAGACTCTTCCCGATGGGTGCAAGAGAATTACATGGTAATGTCCTGGCTGTGTAATTCTATGTTACCTCATATTGCAAAAAATTTCCTATGGGCTAATATTGCTAAGGAGATTTGGGATGGAGTGACTAAAACCTACTCTCAGAAGCAAAATGAAGCCAAAGCCTATCAGTTAAGAAATCAGGTGATAAGTATGAAACAGGGAGAAAAACCTCTTGCTATGTATTTCTCCATGCTGAAAACCCTTTGGCAGGAAATAGATCACTTAGAAACTGTGGTATGGGAAAGTGTAAATGATGCAGCAACTTATCACAGACTGGTAGAGAGGAATAGGGTTTTTGAGTTCTTGGCAGGGCTGAACCCTGAATTTGACATTACTAGGCAACATATTCTTTCTAGGGAGGGTGTGACACTCTCTCAGGCCTATGCTTTTGTCTATGGAGAGGAGAGTAGGAGGAATGTAATGCTGAGACAGCCTGGGATTGACCAGTCGGCTATGGTTGGTACAACAAAACGTAAGCCGAATGGAGACGGGGAGTAGTGAGACTAGAAGGGAAGATAAAAAGGACTTGGTGTGTGATTATTGCAAGAAACCTAAGCATGCCAGGGACACTGTTGGAAGCTTCATCCAAATCTTATGCTTGCTCAGATAAGAAACAAGAAGGGAAATACAAATGTAGCCACTACAAGAGACTCTTCAGCCCCTCTCTCCCCAACTGATTGGGAATCCATTGCAGTAGCAGCAGTGAGAACAGAATTGGAAAGGTTTAGACAGCTTATGAGTAAGAAAGATTCACCCAGCTCTAGCCTTCCAGATGGACAATAGAATGCAGGAGCCAACTACACCACTTCCTTTGCACACAGGTAGTTCATATGCAACTGCAAATCTTGCATCCACTTCAGGTAAGGAGGGACCTCCCTGGATTATAGACTCAGGAGAATCTGAGCATATGACTAATGCCCCTACCATTTTCAGTTCCTGTCAGTTGTGCTCTGGTAGAGACAGAGACAGAGTCTCTACAGCAGATGATTTTACATATGCCCATTGCTGGGAATGGGACAGTTAGAGTGACCAATGATATAACTTTGTCTTCTGTTTTACATGTCCCTAGACTTCATACCAACCTACTGTCTGTTAGTTCTTTGACAAAAAATTTGAATTGTTCTGTGACCTTTCTTCCTGATAATTGTGTTTTGCAGGATCTGGAGTCAAAGAAGATTATTGAGAGTGGTCGTGAGGTGAATGGAGTCTACCTTCTGGATGAGGTTTCGAGACATCAGGGCCATCATGTTAGCAGCAACAGTAGTAGTGGGTTAGAGTCAGTGAACTAGATTATGCTTTGGCATAATCGCTTGGGACATCTTTCTTTTAGTTCTTTGAAATGTCTTTTCCCAAAGTTGTTTGAGTTTGTTCAATTATCTACTTTGGAGTGTGAGAGTTGTCAGTTAGGAAAGCATTGTAGACAATCTTTTAAACCAAGTAATAAAAGAAGTACTTCTGCTTTTAATATTGTCCGCATTGATGTATGGGGGTCATATCAAATCCCTTCCATGGGAGGATTCCGTTACTTTCTCTTATTTGCGGATGATTATACACGATATTCTTGGATATATTTGATGAGATCACGTGATGAGGTTCTTAACTTAGTACGACAATTCCACCAGATGGTTCTCACACAATTTGGAGTGAGAACTAAGGCTTTTAGATCAAATAATGCTAGAGAGTACTTTGAGAATGACCTAACCACATCTCTTAGAACATGGTGTAGTTCATCGGAGCAGTTGTGCATATACACCGCAACAGAATGGAGTTGCTGAGAGGAAAAACAGACAGATTGTGGAGGTGGTAAGGAGTCTTATGGTGTGTGCTTCAGTTCTTGTGCAGTTCTGGGGAGATGCAGTTCTTATAGCTGTACATGTGATTAACCGTGTTCCTTCACAGACTTTGGGGTTTAAGGTGCCATTTAGCCTTCTTTTTCCAAATGGAGAGATATTCATATACCTCTGAGGGTTTTTGGTTGTGCTTCTTTTGTTCACATTCTTGGCCCTCATCGCAAGAAATTGGATCCTAAGGCCAAGAAATGTGTTTTTCTTGGATATGCTCAGAACCAAAAGGGGTATTGTTGTTATGACCCAGTGTCGATGAGCATATTTGTCACTATGGATGTTACCTTTTTTGAATCCACATTCTTCTTCTCGAGTGGTTCTCCTCAGGGGGAGAGTTTTGGGGAGAAGAACTCACAATCTGTTCCTCTTCCTGTTTCTGTGGTGCCTCAATCAGTTCAGCCAGCATCTACATCAGTTCAGCCACCACCTGCACCATCAGTTCAGCCAACACCTATTATGTTTTCTGATGATAATGTTTCTGTCCCTAATACCATTGTTGCAGCTGATCCCACTGACCTTGATCTTCCCATTGCACTTCGTAAGGGGAAGAGAAAGTGTACAACCCACTGCATTTCACACCATCTTTCCTATAGTGCCTTATCACCCTCCTACCGTGCTTTTCTTTCTTCCCTGGATTCTGTGTCTATACCCAGGAATGTTACTGAGACTCTCTCCAAACCTGAGTGGAAAACAACCATGCAAGATGAGATGGATGCTTTGGTAAAAAACCAAACTTGGTAAATAGTTGATCTCCCCCCATACAAGGAGATAGTCGGGTGTCGATGGGTATTCACAGTGAAGTATAAGGCCGATGGCAAGATAGAGAGGTACAAGGCAAGGTTGGTAGCAAAAGGGTATACTTAGACCTATGGTGTTGATTATCTGGAAACCTTTGCACCAGTAGCTAAGATGAGTTCAGTTCGTATCCTTTTATCTTTAGCAGCCACCTATTCATGGCCCTTGTTCCAGCTTGATGTTAAAAATGCTTTCCTCAATGGTGACTTACAGGAGGAGGTATATATGGACATTCCAGTAGGCTTTTATGAAAATGTTGGTAAAGGAAAGGTGTGCAAACTCAGAAAATCTCTGTATGGACTGAAATAGTCACCTAGGGCTTGGTTTGACAGGTTTAGAGGGGCACTCATCCGTTTTGGATACACACAGATACAGTCTGATCACACCCTCTTTGTGAAGAGGAGAGATGCTTTGGTGTCAATTATGATTGTGTATGTGGATGATATAGTGGTGACAGGAAATGATCTGGAGGAGATTGATGATCTCAAAAAATTATTGCAGCAAGAATTTGAGATCAAAAATCTTGGTGAGCTCAAATACTTCTTAGGGATTGAAATTGCAAGGTCCAAGCATGGGATCTTCTTTTCACAGAGAAAGTATGTACTTAACCTACTGCGAGAGATTGGGAAGCTAGGGACCAAACCAACAGACACTCCTATTGATCCAAATCACAGAATTAATGGTGTGGATGGTGAATTGGTAAAGGATGTGGGGAGATATCAAAGAATGGTGGGCCGACTGCTATATTTGTGTATGACACGACTAGATATTTCTTATGCTGTTAGTGTTGTGAGTCGGTACATGCATGCACCTCGGGTTTAGCACTGGGAAGCTATTGAGAGAATACTTGCATATCTGAAAAAGCACCCTGGCAGAGGCATTCTTTTCTCAAATCATGGGAATCTGAAGCTAGAATCCTATACAGATGCAGACTGGGCAGGATGCTTAGATGACAGGAGGTCTACATTAGGAGTGTGTACCTTTGTAGGTGGAAACTTAGTCTCCTGGAAGAGTAAGAAGCAAGCAGTTGTGGCAAAGTCTAGTGTAGAGGCTGAGTATAGATCCATGTTTCATGGTGTCTCAGAACTTCTTTGGGTTAGATCTCTTTTGAGTGAGATTGGGGTGAAAGTAGAGGAACCTATGATGTTATACTGTGACAATCAGGTTGCAATCAATATTGCCCACAATCCAATTCAGCATAATAGGACAAAACACATTGAAGTTGATAAACACTTTATAAGAGAAAGGGTAACGACCGGATAAGTTTGTTTGCCTTATGTCTCTTTAGAGTTGTAGCTGGCTGATGTTCTCACTAAAGGGGTGGCAAGGAACAAGCTTGAACATGATCTACGCAAGTTGGGAACGTGTGACATTTACTCCCAACTCGAGGGGGAGTATTGAAGATTAATTAGTTTTATGATGTTTTTCTGAGTAGATGTTTTATGTTAGTTGTTAGATAGGAGGTGGGGACCACAGTAGTTATGTGAATCCAAATTTTATTATGTTTTTTGAGTGTTATATATGTTGTTTTATGTTTTGCCGCCCTATAAGGGTATAGTTGTCTTTGTACTGCTCTATTATTTTAGTATAAATAATAAGTGAAGGGGGCAGCCATATTTTTTTTTTATCGATAACACTTTCATTAAATCATCAATAGAAGATTTACAAGAGGAAGACAAACACACTTATCTTCCAAGAGCATCAAAGAACCTCAAGAAAAGGAAAAAAAAAAAAACACTATAGTTACAGCTTAGCCCAAAACAGTGAATCCCTTTCTGCCCCTTGTTTAGCTAAACTGTCAGCTAGGGAATTAGTCGATCTTTTAACCCAACGTGTCTTAACTTCCATCTCCCGCACCAACCACTTGAATTTCCTCCTCTCATTATTGTACTTCCTGAAGAAAACTGAAGAGAAGAGAGTTGAGGGTTCGGCAATGAGGGTCTGAGAAGAGGATTTCGAACTCACTCTCAGCCCCCTAACACAGTTTTATTAGAAATATTTGAATAATTACAAGGAGGCCCTTAGTTGGGCAAGAATTTACACAGAACTTAATATTGACAGGATGGACCCAGAATAAGGCCCATTACAGAAAAGAAACATAAATAACAAGAAGGAATAAGCAACCTATGGGCCATTCAGCCCATCTTCTCTACACTCCCCCTCAAGCTGAAGTTTTGCCCTGGGAATGCCTTTGGTGAGAAAATCTGCCAACTGTCCTTCAGATGTGATGAAAGGAATACACACTTCACCCGAAGAGACCCTTTCCCTAATGCAGTGTCGATCAACTTCAATATGCTTGGTTCTATCATGTTGCACTGGGTTGTGAGCAATGTTGATGGCAGCCTGATTATCACAGTACAACATCATTGGCTTGTCATATTCAACTCCAAGTTCTTCCATCAAAGATTTTAGCCATAATAATTCAGAAACCCCATGTGCCATGGCCCTGTATTCTGCTTCAGTAGAAGACCGAGCAACAACCGATTGTTTCTTGCTTCTCCAAGAAACAACATTACCAGCTACCAAGCTGCAATACCTAGAGGTAGATCTTCTGTCATCAATGTTCCTGGCCCAGTCAACATCGGTGTAGGCTTCAAGTTTCATATGACCATGCTTGGCAAACAGAATACCCTTTCCTGGGGAGCCCTTCAAATAACATAGGATTCTCTCTGCAACTGCCATATGAGTGTCTCGGGGAGCATGCATGAATTGGCTAATGCAACTGACTGCATATGCAATATCTGGCCGAGTCATGCATAGGTACAAAAGTTTCCCAAGAAGTCTCTGAAAGATTCCTTTGTCTTCTAACAATGTTCCTTCTGAGGCTGAGAGTTTATGACTCATATCAATAGGAGTAGCAACTGGTCTAGCACCCATCTTTCCAGTTTCAGAGAGTAAGTCAAGAACATACTTCCTTTGGGAGATAAGAATCACGTCCTTGGATCGAGCCACTTCTATGCCAAGAAAGTATCTCAATTCCCCCAAATCTTTAATCTCAAACTCTGTATGTAGAAAAGATTTTAGATCGTGAATTCCTGAGGCATCATTACCAGTCACTACAATATCATCTACATACACAATGAGGTATACTGCCAGAGGTCCACTCCTCTTCACAAAAAGAGTATGATCGGACTGTGTCTGCACATAACCAAAGTTAACAAGTGCTGTTCTAAATCTCTCAAACCATGCTCTAGGAGATTGTTTTAGTCCATAAAGAGATTTTTTCAGCCTGCATACCTTCCCTTTCATATCAGTTCCATACATCCCTGGAGGAAGAGACATGTAAACCTCCTCATATAACTCACCATTCAGAAATGCATTCTTCACATCCAATTGATAAAGGGGCCAATCAAAGTGAGTAGCTAAAGATAGAAGAACCCTCACAGATGTCATCTTGGCAACAGGTGCAAAAGTCTCTAAATAATCAATCCCATATGTCTGTGTATAGCCTTTTGCAACCAACCTGGCCTTGTACCTTTCAATGGTGCCATCAGCTCTGTATTTGATAGTAAAGACCCACTTGCAACCAACAGGATCCTTCCCTTCAGGCAAATCCACCACTTCCCATGTGTCATTCTTGTGTAGGGCCAATTTCAAATCTCATAGCATCCCTCCATTCTGGAATCTTAAGAGCTTCTGACACAGACCTAGGAATAGGATGAGAAGCAACAGAAGAGAGATAGGCAAAGTATGAAGGTGAAAGCAAACTGTAAGAAAGGTGCTTGGAAATGCAGTGTGCAGTGCACTTCCGTTTTCCTTTTCTAACAGCAATGGGAATATCAAGGTCAAGAAAGGATGAATCCAAAGGTGCTAAAACAGTACATGTTGTCTCTTCTGTGACTGGAAGTGTATGAGGCTCATGTGTTGTAGGAGAAACAACCTGCACATTTCTGGATCTTTGCCTGTGATACACCTTGGGATTGAGGATAGGACGAGGAGGTAGAGTACTGGGACAAGGAGAATGGAGCGACTGATCCACCCTTGATTCATTTGAAGGAGAGGCAGACACATCAAGAGACTCAACAGGGACAGGAAGAGGAAAAGCAAACACCTGTGTCAAATTCTCCCCCTGTGGACAATGTCCTTCTGGAGAGGAACCATAAAAGGGGGAAAGCTCATCAAAGGTGACATCCATTGAGACATACCGATTGCCAGACTTTGGATCAAAACAACAATAACCCTTCTATGTGGGGGAATAACCAAGGAAGATACACTTTTGAGCTTTGGGTTCAAATTTATGCCTTTGGACACTTGGAACATGTACATAACAGGTGCAGCCAAAGACATGAATAGGAACAGGAAAAAGATCCTTGTCCGAATGAAGAAGAGTGAAGGGAGACTTAAACCCCAAAACCCTGGATGGCATGCGGTTTATATGGTAGGTAGCAGTAAGTACAGCATCACCCCAAAACCTGGTAGGAACATGTGAGGCAAATAAGATACTTCTTGCAACCTCAACAATATGTCTGTTTTTCTTCTCAGCAACCCCATTCTGTTCTAGGGTCCTAGCACATGAGCTTTGATGAATAACCCCCATGTCAGAAAGATAGCAGGATAGGTTTTTCTCAAAGTATTCTTTTGCATTGTCCGATCTGAAGATCTTAATCCTGGTATCAAATTGGGTTAGAACAAATTCATGGAATTGTTTTACAAGTCTTGGAACTTCATCACGGGATTTCATCAGGAATATCCAAGTGAACCGTGAAAAATCATCAATAAACAGGATAAAATATTTGTAACCACCCATGGAGGGTAAGTGGTAAGGTCCCCACACATCAGAATGCACAATATTAAAAGGAACAAAAGATCTTTTATTGCTCAAAGGATAATTGCTTCTACAATGCTTTGACAATTCACAAGACTCACAATGTAGACTGGACAGACTAATTCCCTTAAACAGTTCAGGGAATAGATGACTCAAGGCAGAAAAAGACAGATGACCAAAACGATAATGACACAACATAATCCGACTAACAGACTCTGAAGAGACAGATCCAAGAGCAACATTCCCAAGATGATCAGTGCATTGTCCCGGAGTATCAAGCAAGTATATTCCGTTCGCCTCATGGCCACTCCCAATCACCTTCTGAGACTCCAGATCCTGAAAAACACAGTAGGAAGGAAAAAAAGTTACACAACAGTTTAGTGACTTGGTTAAACTACTCACAGACAACAGATTTGTATTTAGTTTAGGTACATGAAGGGCAGAAGGTAGGTACAAGGAATTCGTAGCCTTGATGGTTCCCTTACCAGAGATAGGGGCAAGTGAACCATCAGCTAAAGTGATTTTATCACGTCCAGGAAGTAAGTCATATGAAACAAACAAGGTAGACAGATTGGTCATATGGTCAGAAGCACCTGAGTCAATAATCCAAGGGATCTTGAGATTACCTGAAGAGGTAGCATGATTGGCAGAAGCCCTTATACCTGAATGAGCAAATGCTGAAGTAGTAGAATTTCCCGAAGGGTTGGAAGGAGAGGTCACATCACTCAGCTGACTGATCATCTTCCCAAACTTTTCATATTCTGCTCTCATGGCTGCCAACTGTGCAGAAACAGACATCTCTTCACTATCTGGCCCGACAACTACATTTGCACTTCCTGATCTTTTACTATCATGTTTTTTTGAAACCGAATGGGAACAAGATTATGATGTAACTTCCAGCACTTGTCTTTGGTGTGCTTCGGCTTCTTGCAGTACTCACATATAACTTCTTTCTTTCCTGTGCCACTAGAAGTTCCAACATTACCTTTAGGTTTAATCCCCATATTGGCAAAGTGATCATTAATATCAGCCCTTTGAACCTGAACAACCCTCCTGCTCTCTTCACTACTCACCAATGCATAAGCTTGTGACAAAGAGACACACTCCTTGGAAAGAATATTCTGTTTTGTGATATCATATTCTGGGTTTAGTCCAGTTAAGAGCTCAAAAACCCTGTTCCTTTCAACCAATTTTCTGTAGGTCTCTGCATCATTGGTGGTGTCCCAAGTTACAACTTCTATTAGGTCAATCTCTTGCCATAGGGACTTAAGGGTTGAGAAATATACAACAAGAGGTTTCTCTCCTTGCCTTAAATTCTTTACATCACTTCTCAATTTATATGCCCGGGCCACATTGAGTTTTTGGGAATAGGTTTCTGCAACACTGTCCCAAATTTCCTTTGCTGAATTCATCCATAGGTAGTGTTGACTGATTTGTGGCTGCATTGAGGTCACAAGCCACCCAATGACAGTGTAATTTTCTTGCATCCACTTCTCGTAGGATAGATCATCTTCTAGGGGAGCCTTCTTACTCCCGGAAATGAACCCCCACTTTCCTCTACTTCATACATGAATCTTTACTGATTGTGACCATGCCAGATAATTAGTTCCATCTAGTTTAACTGTGGTCACAGTCAATAAGGAGTCACTTGGAATCCCTTGAACCAGTCCATATTCAGCACCACTTTTGTTTTCAAACTCTGAGGAGTACATCATGTAAACACTCCAAATATGATTTCAGATGACTTCTACAAGTATACTGAATAAGGACAAGCAAGAACAGAGTTCAGCCGACCACAAGAAGGCAATACACTGAGTTCAGCCTTCAAGAAGTAAAACAAAAACTTCTAGATACTCAGCCGAAGTACCCTTTTCAAATCTGGACTTCAAAGTAAATACCACTTGGCACTCAGCCGAAGTACCCTTTTTACAAACACAGTGTGGGCAATAGAGACAACCTCACTGTCAAGAGGAGAAAAAAGGCCTCAAGAGCAGTTCGTACAGCCCCCCAAAAACAGCCAGATATAAGCAACAATCCACAGCCTTGTTACAGGGATGTTTCGGCTGTTTGACAGTCCAATAAGGAGTGAAAAACTGCCCAGAAATTTTTGGGTTAAACCAGATTCAATGGTAGCCGAAGGTAGTACAAAACAACCAAAGCTTTCAGATAGTTCAATAGTCCAAACACAGTCGAAAGCAATACAGAACAACCGAAAGAAAACTGAACCCAGAAATCTGAGTACAACTTACAGTTTCGAACCAGAAGAAAACTGAACCTAGAAATCTGAGTACAACTTACAATTTCGAACCAGAAGAAAACTGAACCCAGAAATCTGAGTACAACTTACAGTTTTGAGCTTAAACAGAACCGAACTGTTCCTCTTCCCCTTTTCTTTTCTCTGATTCTTCCTGGCCACCGAACCACTTCTCCAAGAGATTCAAGTCTTGGGCACTTCCAATGACCTCCAAGAATCAGGCAACACGAGTCAAGCTTCCAGCCCTAGGATACTGAAGTTCAGGTATGCTCTGATACCATGAAGAAAACTGAAGAGAAGAGAGTTGAGGGTTCGGCAATGAGGGTCTGAGAAGAGGATTTCGAACTCACTCTCTCTCAGCCCCCTAACACTGTTTTATTAGAAATATTTGAATAATTACAAGGAGGCCCTTAGTTGGGCAAGAATTTACACAGAACTTAATATTGACAGGATGAACCCAGAATAAGGCCCATTACAGAAAAGAAACATAAATAACAAGAAGGAATAAGCAACCTATGGGCCATTCGGCCCATCTTCTCTACACTTCCATAAGCCATATCTTTAATCAGCCACCCTATCACCACCTCTGAATCCCCTTCAATTATGAGTTTCCTGATGTTCAACTCCTTAGCTTTCTAGACTCCTTCCATAACTGCAAAGATCTCAGCTCTAAGGGAGTCACCCACCCCAATTGGGACTGAGAACATGGCAGAAATGACCCCATTTTCATCCCTAAAAACACCCCCAATCCCCAACTGTCCCGAATTTCCCCTACTACACCCATCAAAGTTTAGTTTCACGAATCCACCAGGTGGAGAGGTCCAAGCCACACTCATTACTGACTTGGTCTGTGTGCAAATTGCAATTTCATCCCACTTCCTCAACATGTCATCCACAGTGTAATATGTGAAAAGCTCCAAAGATTTCAGCCACTGTACCACCCTAATATGTATGATAGCCCTCAGATCTGCTGCTCCTCTCTGAGCTTCTGAGAATATACTGGAGTTTCTTTCTTCCCAAAGTGTCCAACATACTGCAACCCTTAATCCTCTCCACATTGTCCTACCCCTTTTTATCCGCCACCTGAAAAAAGAAGGGGAAAAAAGGCCCTGCAAGTCTGATGGGGGATTCCAGCTACATCCAAATAGGGAGAAAGCCCATTCCCAAATTGACCTCACAAAATGGCAAGACACCAGTAGGTGAAAACCAGTCTCCCCATCCGCTTTACAAAGAACACACCATTGAGGTGACAAACAAGTATTGGGTCTCTTCTTTTGGAGTAGATCACCAGTGTTGATTCTTTCCAGATAGACTTCCCAACAAAAACTACCAACCCCAGGAGGTATTGCTCTGCACCAAACCTCATCAACAGGAAAAGGGGGGAAGGTAGGACTAGTGGACTGACTTAAGACTTTGAAGAAAGAAGCACAAGAAAAGATGCCGTTGGGGGTAGGTGTCCAAATTCTAGAATCCGCCCTAGTGGGGTCTAAGACAACGTTATCAAGAAGTGCAATAAGGCTCGAAATACTGTCGAAGTCTGAGTCCCTCAAATCCCTTCTTAGACCCAAGTTTCACCCAATCCCAGAAGTGGAAGAGGACGGGGTGGTGAAAGACGAGATTGGCTCATTTTTCAAATCAGAAAGAGCATCATACAAAGAAGGAAACTGATCCTTTAAAGGGGCACTCCCCACCCAGGTTTGTTCCCAAAATTTTATGGAGTTATCGGAATTCAAATCATACCTAGTAGCAGGTCATGAATGGCTTTCCAAGGAGAATTGCTTGTGGTCCTAGCTCTGATTCCAGCGTCCCATCCATTATGCTCCAGCCCATGTATACTTGCCACTATTCTAGCCCATAGCTTCTCCTTCTCCATAGGGAATCTCCACAACCACTTTCCCAACAAAGTCATATTCCTTCTCCTAATACTCCCAAGCCCCAAACCACCACAGGTCTTACTCCTACAAACTATCTCCCAGCTAACTCTATGATCCCTCTTCTCTCCCGGCTCCCACAGGAAATCTCTCATTAGCTTCTCCACTCTGTTAGCAACCTTCACTGGGATTTTAAACACCGACAGGAAAAAGATGGGTAAGTTAGCAAGCGTGGCCTTAATAAGTGTAATTCTCCCACCAAAAGAGAGGTAGTTCTTTTTCCAGGAAACCAGTCTTTTTTCAAACCTTTCCACCACCGGGTTCCAAAAGCTCTCTCTCATGGGATTATCACCTAAAGGCAACCCTAAGTAGTTCAAAGGCCACCCCGAGACTTCACACCCCAACACTTCAGCACTCTCCCTGATCTCTCCCTCCTCCAAATTCACCCCCACTACACAGCTTTTCCCAAGGTTAACCTTCAAGTTGGACATTTGCTCAAACGGTTGTATCACCGACTTCAAGTTCCTGATAAAGCTCACATTACCGCCTTCACAAAACAGAATCGTGTAATCAGCAAACTGCAAGTGAGTGAGAGGGGTTTCCACCCTCCCAACTCTCCAGCCTCTAATGAGCCCCCTAGAATCTGCTCTGTGAATCAGTTTCCCCAAAACCTCCGCAATTAGAATGAACAAGAAAGGAGAAAGGGGATCTCCTTGTCTTATACCCCTACTGGCTGGAAAGAAATCTACCATTGTCCCATTCACTAGCACTGAATAATGACAATTCCGGACACAACCCATGATCCACTTACACCATCTAGCCCCAAACCTAAATTTAGTCAAAACTTTCCTCAAGAAGTCCCAGTCCACCAAGTCCACCAAGGTTATCCCCAAACCCAAATCTGGGGGCGGCCAGATTATTGCTCTCTTTTCTTTTCAACTTCTCTTCTTCTCTTCTTCTCTTCTTCTCCTTCTCTCTTCCTTCTCTCTTCAAGAAACTACTTTCTTTCATATTTTTTTAATTCAGCAGATTCCTACTATTACAAATTCTGAATCTCTGTCCATTCTCTTACTGTACTTACTATAATGGGTTTCTACCCTCACACCATTAATACAAATATACTTTACTTTTTACTCAAAAAAAAAAAAAAACTGTCCTAAATCCAATAGCAATGCTTGTTGAACAATTCAACTTATTGATGGTCCTGCCTACAAGGATATGCCCCAAAACCACACAGGCATTCCTAACCATCCAATATATTGACTTCTTGGAGGTTCACTTTATCCCTTGACTACATATGCTCTTGGGTAGGTGGTTGAGTTGTGTGTATTATGTTGTAAGCAATCCATCCAATGGGCTAATACCTCAGGTTGTATTCTGAGAAAATTTGGAAGATACAAGATGAAAGCGGCCATAATATGCCCAATCTTTTTGATTTTGTTCCAGATATGGCATTGGGTGGTTTACTACATTCTTACAATTCCCTGCATTGTGCAAGTGTAAATTTCAACTGATTGCATTTCTTCTTTCCATTTTGGGTTGACTTAGTTCCAATGAAAAGATGATAGCTTGTAAGGTTACATTTTTTTGATGAATGGCTTGTAAGGTTACATTCACGAATTAACTACTCTTGTTCAATAGATGCCAGGTGGGGAGAGTTTTTTCATCTGCACCAATCATCAAAAGATATGATATATTTACACTTGAGACAGCTGATGGGATCAATGTTATGATTAAGGGCTTCATAAATAGATCTCGCACACATCAACATGGTTTCCCTGATGAGGTCCATTAGTTATTTATTTTTACTGTGTGTGTGGGTGCGTGCATGCACACTTATAGATTGGAGATTGCTACCATTTTAACTTACGGCTACATTGAAATGTTCATGTGCCAAGTTCAGAGTGGCAATGGTGCCATTAATATTTTCTGTTTTTGTAAGTTAAATATTAGAACTAATACTCATTCTAAGCAGGTCTGTAATCATTTCCTCATTGGATTTCCTTATGATTGGGAGGCTTATGCTGGTGAATATTTTGGCAATGAATCCAATATTGGAGGCATCCCTTCAGGTATCTCAAGTTTCAAAATTTTAATGAGTTAAACCATGTTTTCTGGAAATAATGCAAATTATGTTTCAGCAATCTGTGTAGATGATTTACCAGTTATTAGAATATTAGAATTTATGCTCTTCTAATTTCCAGTGCAATTTTAAGGAGTCTGTGCTGAGACAAAATATTTGCCTCTAATGTGCTAGGAGAATGCAGTGTGAATGTTGAAGCACCTGCATGTCCGAACATGAAGAGTTCCAGTTCATCCAATTGGCTTGCAACCTTTTCAGAGGAAACTCCAAATAAAAATAAGAAGGCCAAGAGTAAACAAGAAGAGTGCCGAAATAAGCAGTTGAATGGAAATTTTAACAATGATACTGGTCCATCTAGTGACAAAGTGGATGGTGTTAATGGAATCCCAGGTCAATCTGAATCCAGGAGATCATGTTATAGGGCTAGGAGCTTAAAGATCAAATTTAAAGAGGGTCAAACAACAAACAGTAGCCAAGAGGTGTCTGATTTTGTAAAGAGTGTTGTAAATAATATTGACTGCAAATCAGGAGGCAAAAGTGCCTTTGATTGGCCTGATGCTGGACCTCAAGATACTAATAGTGAATCTTTGCTAAAAGATCATGATAGTGGATGTCATAAGCATGTATCTAAGAACTGCCTGTTGTCCTCTACTACTACTGATGCCAGACAAGAACCAACCAATGAAAATTCTATGGGTCATGGTGAAGCAAAGAGTAGCAACCTAAATCAATCCTTCAGGTCTCTGATTGGTAGTGCAGACTGTACAAATGAGTTGAAAAATACAGTTGGAAATGAAAAATGCAATTTTCATGACATAAGCATGTCTGGGAGGAAAACAAAGAGGAAACTGGTATGCAATCTGCATTTGAGCTATGGTCGAAACTTAATTTCAGCATAGTTATCTTTTGTTCCTGACTTGGAATTGTCTGCTGAGGATTTAAATGCCAGTTGTTGCAGTTTACCATTATTCTTGCATTCTGTAAATCCCTATTTTATGATAATAAATTTTTCTTACCCTCTTGCTCCTAAAATGGTCAAACTATGTATTGCCTTGTAAAACATCAACTGGCAGCCATCAATCCATTTGAAGTTGAGAGTATAAACCTATAAATTTTAAAATAGAAATGCCATTTAGCTTGTGCACCATAGTTGTTGTTTACTTAATAAACAGTAAATGTACCCCCTTCATATAAATGTGATTTAGATTTGTCTTGGACCCTATATTTAACCTAAATTATTAACACCATACTGAATTACTAATAGTTGTGATGGAAATTTTGTGGGAATTTTCTGATACCTGATCCTAAGAGGACCCATTTATTTTTTGACTTACATTGTTTTGTTTTGTTCATTTATATAAAAGAATTCTTATATGGAGGAATTCTGTGTAATGTCAAATGTTATGGTTTTATGTTGGTTCTTTTTGTATGTTATTGGTTGATGATGAACTTTGAAGAACTTTTGCATGTAGTTTAATATTGAACCTGAAGTCTCTTTTCTGAAGTATGAATTGAAGCTTTGTTATGTATATTGGATGCTGAGTAGGGGTGGGGTGATCATGAAAAACCGAAAAATCGAAAACAAACCAAAAATCCCGGTTAACCGAACTGATTGGTTTAATTTAGGTTTGGTATTTTTGGAAAACCGGAGGTACTTGTTCGGTTTTGGTTAACCAATATAAAAAACTGGTGGTTAACCAAATTGACCGATATACATATATATTATTTATGTATATTATATATATCTTATATGATCTATATATATATTTTTTATGAATGATAATAAATTTATTAATTCAGAAGCTGATTTAGAGTGAGTTCATACAACATCCCAGGGAGAGGCGTGAGCTGCAGCCCCTCCTTGAATCTTACAAGTAAACTAGGAAAGAAAAGCAAGAATGACAGCTGAGCCCAAAACAATTCTTCCCTATTTACCCCTTGCTTGGCTAACACATCTGACAAAGTATTTGCTGATCTCCTTGCCCACTGTACAGTGATCAACATATTCCTTGTCAACCAACTAAATTTCTTCATTTCATGCTTGTAATGCCACCTAGCCTCTTCAGGATTTTTCAACCAACCCACCACCACTTTGAAATCCCCCTCGATTATTAGGTGTTGTACCCCCAGCTGGTTTGCAAATTGCACCCCTTGTACAACAGCTAATAGTTCTTCCCTGATGGAGTCCCCAATTCCTAAGGGACCTGAGTATAGCAATAAAATCTCTCCCTTCTCATTTCTCAAAGCACCCCCTATTCCGGATAATCCTGGATTACACATGCTACTTCCATCAAAGTTCAACTTCAGTGAGCCTTCGGATGGAGGAGACCAGCTTATAATTGATTTGTCCTTTAGGGATGAACACCTCACTACTGCTGACCAATTTCTCCAAAGGTCATTAAAGGAGAATTGATGAAAAATTTCCAAGGTCTTCAGCCAAGGTATTGCCCTACTCAGCACACAGTCTTTCAATTCCTGATTGCTCATTTCCTTATCTTGAAAAATTCTAGCATTCCTTTCTTCCCAAAGAGTCCAAATCAAGGCAGCACGAGCACATCTCCACATAATTCTCCCTATTTTTGTAGGCCAGTAAAAGGTAAAATGGTTGAAGAGCATGCGGACTTCTATATATTATAAATGAATATATATGCATTTGTATATAAAAATATATATATATAATATGTAATATATTATAATTTTTATTATATATTTATATATTTATTTATAGTATATGTTGTAAAACTCAAAAAACCGAAAAACCAATGAACCGAACCTGCAGTTAACCGAACCAATCAGCTTTGGTTTGGTTTTGGTTACTGGTTTTCTAAAAACCGGTACTGCTGGTTCAGTTTGGAGAATAGGCCCACAATTTGGTTAACCGAACCGTGAACATCCCTAATGCTGAGCAGTGAGCATTCTTATCTTTTTAATGGTTTTTTGGTACTACCCTAACTGACCTGTTTAAAACCACTTGATTAAATGATAATTGGGTGAGATGGTCATGATGGGTTTGGGGCATTGGGAAGGGAAGTTAAATGGATTTGGGATCATAAGTGCTTAGGTGGGTTTGGAAATGGGAAAGGCAATTTTTGCGGGTTCCCTACCTGTTGCCAATGGACTGGTTTTGGACATAGGTTTGTGTCCTTAAAACAAGAATTTTCACCTATAACTAGGTTGTTTGTTTTAATCCAGCTTAACACCCCTAAGAAAAAGCTCATTTTTTTTCCTGACCAGTAATGAAAGCTTAATTTGACTGCATGAAGAAAAGTATTACTATGTTTGATGAGCAATAGTGAAATTTTATTAATTCAGAAACTGATTTAGATTTTTAATCTCATACAACAGCCCTTGAAGAGATGCGAGCTGCAGCCTCTCCCAACAGAAACCACAGCTGAGCCCAGAACAATTCTTCCCTATTTCCCCCTTGCTTGGCTAACACATCAGCCAAAGCATTTGCTGATCTCCCCACCAACTGGATAGAAATTGACATATTCCTTTTTAGCCAATTAAACTTCTTAATTTCGTTCTTATAGCACCACACAACATCCTCGAGGTTCTTCAACCAGCTCACAACCACCTTGCTGAGTAAGACTATTGGATATGTGTTAGATTTTGATTCCCATGTCTGTGTCCATGCAAAACTGGTTTTAGATTTCATCTTATGCCTTTCTCCCCATTCTTTCGTCTTTTTTAATTCACTTCCTTTGGATTACAGCAGCTGTTGGGACCTGTTTCCTGATAGTTTCTAGGTTCAATTTTGCTAGATGTTATCAGGACCATTATTGTTCCTCTCAATTGCAACAGTTTTCTGATCAATCAGAGTGCAGTAAAGAAACCTGAGATGGGACCAGTGGTTCACAACAACATTGGGAACCACAGTGAGAAGAGTCAACTCTTAACCATTGTGACAAGAGGGCTCTAAAGGAACTGTACCCAGGTTTGTATTGCAGTGGCTGATGATAGGGCAGCCACTTCAAATGCATGGAGTTATAGGGGGGAAGGTGGTTTGGACACAAAACCTAGAGGAAACCTGCAAGACTAGGACATCGAAGAGTTCATGGCACTTTTACAGAAACTGGGAGGAAAACATATAGCAGATTAAGGGAGGACAGTAGGGAGTGGAGATGGGAAAAGTCAAGAATATTTTCTGTGAGATCATTCACAAAGCATTTATTGGCAACTAGTCATGACCTTTTTTCCTGCCAAGGAGATTTGGAAATCTCCAATCCCATCAAGAGTGGCTTTTTTGATGTGGATAGCAGCTCTGGATAAATGCCTAACAAGGGGAAAAGCAAGAAGAGGTTTGGAGCTACCATCTTTTGATTGTGTATTATGTAAGAACAAGGTTGAAAGGATGGATCATTTATTTATTCACTGCTCGTTCAGTGCAGAGGTGATCATTTCTTGAAGGTATTCTAAATATTAAACAGTGCTTTCCCAAAACATTAGAGAAGGTTTGTTAAAGCATGGTATGTGAACAGTCTAAGCAAGAGGGGAAGCACCACTGCTATATGCTGGGCTCTATGGATGGAAAGAAATGGCAGATATTTTGTTACAAGGAGTGGACATTGAGGAGGTGACGTAAGAGAGAGATGGCCTCTTATCTACTCATGACTGTCTGTGAAGATTGAAGAATGAGCTGAGGAAATGTGTATATCTCAGAATTTTTCTCATGGGAAATATTTTTTGCTAACTGATGTTTATTGGGATTGGGTGTTTATAGCCTTGTACTGTCACTCACTGTATAGGACCTATATGAATCAGTTATGTATATTATGATTGGTTTCTCATCTTAATTAATACAAATACAACTTATATTTTTCAAAAAAAAATGTAATACTGTATAATGACTCAACTTCAAATGACTGAGCACATTTCTTGGGTAGTATGCTATGCAGCAAAGGGAATCAAAGAATTGAAGATTGAAGAATGAGCTGAGGGAATGTGTGTATCTCAGAATTTTTCTCATGGGAAATATTTTTTGCTAACTGATGTTTATTGGGATTGGGTGTTTATAGCCTTGTACTGTCACTCACTGTATAGGACCTATATGAATCAGTTATGTATATTATGATTGGTTTCTCATCTTAATTAATACAAATACAACTTATATTTTTCAAAAAAAAATGTAATACTGTATAATGACTCAACTTCAAATGACTGAGCACATTTCTTGGGTAGTATGCTATGCAGCAAAGGGAATCAAAGAATTGTCCATCTTCTTTTTATGCTAAAACACATTATATATACGTTTAGTCAGTTTTTATGCTAAAACACACTATAATGACTCAATTTTGTTTCATAGTTCTTAACAATCTTAATATTTATTTCCCTGGACCACATTTTGTTCAGGTTTCTACGTTTAGTCAGGAGAGAAAACATTCTTCAATTGTCTCTCCAGAATGTCTTAGTTTCAGAAGGTCCAGGTCAGGTAACTTTGTGATCCTAAAATTATTTGATATCAATTTTATTCTTAGTTTCTTACTAGTCTTTGTTATTTGATTATATTGGTTTACTATGTATGTCTTTGCCACTCTGCTTAATGTAGTTGGATATTTTGCAGGACGTCTACTTGTACCTACTCTAGAATTTTGGCACAATGAGCAAGTTGTCTATGATGCGGTTTGTATTTTCTTTGATTGCCATCTTGATATGTAAACAATCAGAGATGTTATTCTATCAGCTTTAATGAATTTGCATGTTAGAAGTTGTAAAGCTGCTGTAGTAAACTTGTATCCATAAATGGAAAATCCAAATATGTGTCTATCTATAGGGCCTTACATTGGGAATTATTTAAGCTTACAGTCATCAAAGTTGTAAATTTCTTGATAATAACAAGAAAATTTTCATTAAAATAAAAAAAGGATAATACAATCAACCCTCCAGAAAGACCCACTGAGTTCAACTCCAATCTGAAATTGTCATTAACCCTCCATAAAAAAGGATACAATAAACTTGTATCCCATAAGTTAGATCCTATCTGAAATTGTCATTAATTCTCCAGAAAGACCCACTGAGTTCAACTCCAACCATTCCCCACAACTTGAACCCCAAATTTCATACCTGACTCTCATATTGAAGCCTTCCAGCTTTGTCTCCTGGAGCATCACCACCTCTGGCATATATCTTCTTATCTGATGTCTGACCATCACCCTTCTCCAATCTTCCCTTAGTCCCTGAATATTCCAGGACAGGATTTTCATCTTCCCCAACCCCTCTTCCAGTCCACACACCTCCCTTTCAGTCTTCCCCTTCAAAAGCTTCCTCCTGAATCTCTCCTTTGTCCCAAACTTCACCCCCTTCCACCAACTTTTTCTGATCTCTCTTCTCTTCTTCTCAAATTGTTCAAATGCCTTTCTTACAAACCCCTCCCCTCCCCAGAAGAATAGTCCTTGTGTTCTTCCCACCACCACCTCCCTTTCTACTACTCTGTTAATGTCCACTCTTCTCTCACCAGCTATCCCTTCATCCGAAATTGAAATCTTCCCACCCTCTTCCTTCTCAGTCCCTTCTTCTCCTGCCACCACATTGTAAAGTTCTTATGGTTGAGTTTTAGTAGTCCAAGGAGCAGTTTTCCAAGATGCATGATTTTATTTTTATAAAAACAAAGCAACTGCCACATCAATGAAACAAGTGTTTTTCTGATGTGGTAGTTGTTTTCTTTAAAAAAGAAATCATGTATTGTAGTGATCAGCACCCAAATCTTCAGTTTTTAAAGTTAGGCGTCTATCTTCTCAATGCCTAAACTTGAGATATCTAATGCAATATAGAAGAGTAAAGAAACATGGACAAGGAGGGAGGAGTAAGAGAGAAAGGAAAACTAGATTGTACACAAACAAAAGGGTAGTCAGTTCATCCAATATATTTTATAAATCAAGAAGTTAAATTACCATTCTGCCCTTGGATATGTGTACATTAGACATTCAGCATTCCCCCTTAAGCTGAGCATAGATATTGAGTATACTCAATTTGCACATACTCTTAGTGAATTTGGATTTAGTGAAACCATAAATGTAAATACCAACTAACTAATTTTCTGATTTGGCAAAGTGTAAGAAAAAATCTTTTGCAGTGTCTTTCTCTAATAAAATGTCAATTATCCTTGGTATGCTTGGACCAATCATGTTGAACAGGGTTATGAGCAAATATTCATAGTTGTTTGGTTGTCATAATACCATTTGAAAGGACTATCAAAATTGATGTCTAAATTACTTAATTAGGAATTGCAATGGCGTGGGGACCATACTCCCCATTCCCGATCCCAATCCTTGATGGAGACGGGGTTCCTCATCAGGGACCCCAGTCCCTAAAGTTTTTAATTATTTTTTTATTAAAATAAAAAAAGTTAAAAATATAAATGATATTTTAAATATATTTTGAAATATAATATAAATAATATTATGTATATATATAATTGGGGTTGGGGTGGGCGGGGACTTCACCCCCATCCCAATCTCCATCCCTGACCCGATTGGGTTGGCGAAGCTGAGAACCCCCAGTGGGGCTGGGGATGAGGAAAATTGCCATCCCTACATTCAATAGAATCTCTAGCCATTAGCAACTCATATACACCATGCGCCATTTTTTGGCATTCAACTTCGCCACTTGATTGAGCTACCATAGATTGCTTTTTGCTTCTCCATCATATTAGATTACATACAACTAATGCACAATACCCTTTTGTGGAATGTTTGTCATATACAAAACCAGCCGATTGAATATCTATCTGCATCTTAATGCTAGAATGTCCATAGTTAAAGGGAAATTACCCAATAATGGTCTTGAGTCTTGACAATCCATGATCTTGGGAAGGGTAGGCCAGATATGAACCCTTGGGATTTTTTTTTTCCACACCTGCTCTTAGAACCTAAAATGTCCATGAATGGCATATATTCCTTTTCCCTAGTGGACTTTCGAACAAGTGCCTGTTTGGGAGGGCTTGTGGGACACGGATTTTGGCATACAAGCTGGGCCCCACACGAGAATGCCAGAAGCTGTGTTTGGTGAAAATCCTGAAAGCCCACCACTGATCCGGGCGTGCCAAATGCAACTAAAATAGGAATCTACTCCAGGTAGCTTCCCCGTAACACGGGTGCTCAATCACCATGGCTGAATCAATGCACCTCACCTCCAACACAGAAGTCCTCCCAAACGGGTTCTAAGATAATATCTGTGTAGCTGCTTCTGTATGTGGAATGTGTAGCTTATGCATATAATAGCTGACCAAATCACATTCATCAAAAAAAAAAAAATCTGACCAAATCAAACACATATACAAGTCCTGAAGAAGTTCTTTACTACATGAGAAATATCTAAGCTAGACACAAATACAACAGTCTCCCAATCAGTCTTTGATACTTGCCTTGGCCCTCAGGAAGTTCTCCTTGATCAGCAGTTGGTCAATGATCAGGATCAATTGGGGGGATATCTACTGGTTTTAACACCTCAGTTTTCCAATATCCATTTAAGATCTTGGACATACTTGCACTGGGATAAAAATGCCGTTGAATCGCTACTTCAATGCCTAAAAGTTTTCTAAATTCTCAGGATATTTGATCTCAAAGTCAGCACTATAAAGATTTCTTCAAATTGTCAACTTCAATAGAAATGATACTTGAACTAGCAATATGATCAACATAGACAATCTAAGCAAAGAAGTTACCAAACTTTACCATTGTTTAATGTAAACAAAATCCTATTAATTTGTTTAATGAGAATTATTTTTATCCTGGCACATGACACACAACCTTGCCCATGTACCATTTCTAGTATTTCATTTATGAATTGTAACCGCTGCCTTTTTATATGACCCTTTTCCTTTGAGAATGACCTTTTTCCCTCAAAGGAAGATACTTTTTATGTGATTGATTCTCTAATTGTTGATTGTTCCTGATCATCATATATACCTGCATGGATCATGTAATCTTGCTTCTTCATCATTCTGCTTGTTTCTCTTGTACCAGCAATTGAACCTGATGACAAGTGGCACTTGTATATACCTTCAGGGTCCATTTTGACATATCCAAAAAGATAGGCAACACTTTCCTTTATCCATGCTCTGGGTTTCCCAGTTTTTAACAGTGCTCACTTAGAATGCTAGAAATATTCCATTGACCTGATGGCAATGAGGTAAGATCTTTTTCTTTTTCTGGGGGGGAGGGGGTGCTTGGTGGAGCAGTGGGAGGTGGAGAATAGGGGCTTTTTTGGTTAAGTAGGGTAGAGGCTTTTTCTCTACCAATTTGCTGATTAGTAATGCCAGTCGATCTACTTTTAAAGAGATTATTAATTTGTTTCTTAGATGTTTCCTCCATTTAAATGAGTTTTTGATGTTACAAATAGAAGGGACAAATTTAAACACGTCAAATTGACAACAGTTTAAATCATAGCTTAGTACTGTGAGTTATGGGGATTTATTTATTGAACAAGTCATCAGCCATAATCTCCAAAATTCATAAATTTGGAAGAATTTGTGTCTTAAATTATGTCTGTTTCTAGTTTTTGTGCATCGAATAGTGATTTAAATTCAGACAATATAAGTGCATCTGTCTTCCTGTTATCTCTCCTCTGACATAATTTTTTCTTTGCAGGATGGTCAGATCACTGGAATCCAGAAGGGTCTCCCTACTATAGAAACTTCTGCAGGTTTATTTTGTTCTAGCTAATGTTTTTTTGCATAAAAGTTGGTAACTCTGCTTAAGTATATATATCTACAGCAAAGTTTTGTTAGGCCCTAGATGTCAATACAATTTCATACTGTTACTTTCCCTTTGTAATATGTCAAATTCTTTGTAGATTAATACCATACACTATCTTTAGGTTACTTAAATTAAAAATTGTTTAAGAGGCCATTACTTTGTGCAATTGTAAAATCTGAGGCTTACAAGATTGAACGGGTCTGAGCCTGAGAATGGCCACTTTGTGCAAAATAAGAAGCCAAAGGTTAGTTCTGTATCCAGTCTACCTCTCCCATGACCCTGGATAGCCAGAATCATCATTGGCTAATGGCCCTTAAAATTAAAAGGAAAATGGTGTTCTGTGCTTTTACATTGGTTGTAGTTATCAGGGCATCAATTACTACAATATGCTAGTACTAATGATAGAAGGGCAATATCATGGCATCTTGTTGGCAGGAAGTAGATCTCATACCCAGGAAAAGAAAAAGAAACGCGTATGAGTACACTTCACTATTTATTAGAATCAGCTTTGACAAAAAAGGTAGGAAGTATTCCAATTTATATGGAATTAGAAGTTACTGACACAGATTAAAAAAATAGATCTCCTTGTATCCCTAATGACATAATTTTGACTATGCAGAGGGAAGCAACATACTAAATGGGATGGGACAGACAGGCTACACTGGCTTAGTAGGGGGCTCACTCAACTATGCAGAGGCAACAGAATTATAGATGATCCAGTTAGACCAGCTTTGTAGAGGCTTCACCCAGTTCTCAACTGGCCAATTTCATGGTTTTGGACCCATAACCTCTAGGTAGGAAAGTGCTTCTGAAACTTGGCTTTTGTGACAAATGAATTGGATGGATCAAGGAATATTTTTCTACAACATCCTTTCAAATCCTTTGTTAATGGGTTTGCTTCTGTAATCTGCCTAGAAATAGACCTTATATTCAAGAGAAACATTAAACAAATAGGAGAAGAGAAGAGTGAAAGAAAGAAAGAAGAAAGGAAGAAAAGATTAGGGCTACAAGCTGTAGGAGATATGTTCATACATTCCTATCTACTGCCCAACTTTAATTAATAATATAGAGACATGGAATTACAACTTTGCCCCTGCTTAAACAATATATAAATAAGTAATGACTTCTATATCTTGCCGCCCATATATTACTCTTAACACTCCCCCTCAAGCTGGTGCGTAAATGCCATAGAGCTCCAGTTTGCTACAGATGTACTCCATCCCCATAGACAACTCAAACCTTTAATGAAGAGATCAGCCAACTATTCCTCGAACTTTACATAAGGGATAACAATATCTCCACCTGTTACTTTCTCTCTCACAAAGTGACAGTCCACCTTTATGTGCTTAGTTCTTTCATGAAACACTAGATTAGAGACTATGTAGATTGCCGCTTGGTTGTCACAAAATAACTTTATGAGCTTAGGAATAACCACTCCAATCTCCTAAAGCAAAATTTTCAGTACAAAGCAAGTCATAAGTAGCATGTGCCTATAATCCAATACTCTACTTCAACACGGCTTCTAACAACTACACTCTGCTTTTTAGTCTTCCAAGAAAGAATATTTCTTCCAAGGAAAGTGCAATAACCCATTATAGACTTACTATCAGTCGTGGACCATACCCAATCTGCATTTGAATTCCTTCTAATGATAATTCTCCCCCTTTCTTGTATAAGAACCTTCACTCACCCTAATAACACATTCCTAGTGATTAGACTTGAGATTTCACATGAATTGGCTTAACACCCCACATTAAAGTGTATATCTGGCTTGGTAATGGTGAGATAAATCGGTTTACCTACTAGTCTCTTGTATCTCCTGGGAACTTCCAATGGCTCCCCCTCACTGTCAGTTATCTTCACATTAGGGTCTATAGGAGTTTTAACTGGCTTAACTACTAGTAACTTCTGGTTATACAGCAAACCAAAAAAAAAAAACTTCTGGCTATACAGATGGCTTCAGTTAAATTCAATGTTACCAATTATATTTCGTGGGTAAGACATAGTTGTCAAGGAGTCTAGGCAACATTGGGGGTAACTAGTCGCCTAGTTGCCTAGGTGGGCACCTAGGAGAATTTTATAACATAAATACTTACTTTTGGCTAGTTCCCTAGTTTTATATACCATTCAGCATGCATATTTATTGAAATAATATCAATTCTCTTTATTAAAAGCATTAAATATCCTCTAAGAATGTACAAATCATCAAATCTAAAAAAAATCTTTTAAATGATATTAATTTCATTATATTTCAAAATAATACTACTATGATAAGTATTTAATAGAGCAATTTCATATCAATTAGCAACTAAAGAAGGTTATTAACTATATATGATAAAAAATCAAGATGGAAAGTAAAATAGAAAAAAAAAATTGGATGCAATTGCTGTTTTATTTAATTGAAGAGAGAAAGAGAGAAGAAGAAGAAGAAGAAGAAGATGGAAAGTGGGTCTGATTGTTATAATGATTGGGTGGTGCAAGAGAATGCACATGTTATATCCTGGTTCTAATACTATGGAATCTGCCTAAAACAGACCTTAGATTCAAAGAAAAGCAATAAACAACCCGGAAACCACAATAGAAGAGAAAAAGAGGAAAAGAAAGAAATAAGAGAGGAAGATAAGAATAGGGTTACAACTTACAAGCCATGTGTATTTACAACTTTGCCCCTTCTTAAAAAGTATAAAGATAAGTAATGACTTCTATATCCTGCTGCCGATATATTACCATTAACAATTTTGAAGGTCATTCTCTTTTCAGGGAATTAAGCAAGGGAATCCTGCTTCCCTTTACCTGTTTATACTATGTATGAGGCTTTTGCTGGTGAACTAGAAATTTGATCTAAAATTCTCAGGAATGGAGTTCTCTAAAATTCTAGGAATGGAGTTCTCTTCAAACGCCTCTGACTTAGTCATCACTCCATCCTACAAGCACCAAACAGTTCCTCCCCCTCTAAGGGTTGAGTCTCGATGCCCCCTTTCTCATCAAGCTTCTTCTTTAAGCCTCTGATCCTAGGCCATCTTTCCTGTAAACTTTCTTAAACTTGTTTGTAGGACCAGCGCCAATCAAACCATCCTTTGGTCTTGAAAAAAATTTTGAAACGTGAACAATTTGGAACTTACCTGAATCTCTGCCCTTCTTCTCCAACGCCAAACCCTCTTCATCCCCGTCCTTGTTCACCCGTCTCTTCCGACCTAAATCCATTTTGTTAGAATCAACTAAAAGGGGGTATTTTGGTCTTTTCCCCCAAGTAAAGTGCTAGTTGTATGTCTCCTCATATGTAGGGGCACTTTCGTCCTTGTAATTTTATGTTTTGTAATGTTTTAAACTTGGTCGACTAGGTTAGACGATTGGTCTTCTTAGTTTGACACTGTTCATCTTCTTCTTCTTCTCTTCTTCCTTCCTCTTTTCTCAGTTTGGCTGAACAACACAAACATGGTATCAGAGTGCCATTGACAGCAGTGATTACAGCTTCCCCAACTAATATTTCTCAGTTCTTCTTTTCTTTCGTTTTTTCTCTGGTGCGAGAAATTTGGGGTAGAAGACTGCAACACGACCCAAATTCCTGCGGCAACCTCTAGGGTTTCAGAGGTTTGACTTCTGGTGACAGGGGAAAGAGAACAACAGTCGAGTGATAAGAAAAAAAGATTTTTTTTATGTAGACTGCTGTCACCATGGGTGTGACAGCTGTGGTGGTCAAGTAGGTGCAGTCGTGGTAATCTGAACCCTCTAATGAGCAGTTTCAAGAGGGATTCTTTGTGGTTTTAAATCTGCATGTTAGCAGTATAGTGGTGGTTGAAGTGGCCGAATGTATGCCAAGGCCAATACTTGGTGATTTCAAGTGTGCTAGTGTGGTAGCTAACGAACTATAGTGCAGTGGTTGGAACTGTTTTTTTTTGTGTGACGGTCTGAACTGACTTTGTAGACTGAAATGGCTTCGATGGGAGATGCGAGTGGTGACCAGAAATCGAGTGTCATGATTTCCTCTAATTTTTTAAATGTCCAGATGACCTCCATCAAACTTAATGGTGAAAACTATGTTCCGTGGGCCAAGTCAGTGGAGGTGTTTCTGAAGGCTAAGAAAAAAGTGAAACATGTATGGGAGGAGAAGCCTAGTGTTGAATCCCCGGGTTTTAGTGATTGGGATCAAGAGGATGATCAAATTATGACGTGGTTGTGGAACAGTATGGAGCCTAGAATCAGTGTTAATTTCATGTTCTTAGATACAACAAAGGATGTATGGGAACATGCCAAGAAACTCTACTCTGGACAAGACAACACCACAAGGGTTTATCAACTTTATTAGGAATACTTCAGTTTGCAGCAGGGAAACCAGACTCTTGAAGAATATTACGCCAGTGTGAAGAATCTTCGGAATGAACTTAATGTCTACCATCCCTTAACACCAGACGTTAAGATTCAACAGCAACAAAGGGAACAACTAGATGTTACTCAGTTCTTGGTGGGACTAAAAGCAGAATATGAACCGGTCAGAGCACAGAGATTGGGAGGATCTGCTCTCCCTACTCTAGAAGAGGTGTTTGCCCGTCTCCGTAGGATATCTCTTACCCCCACAGAGTGTAACATACCTTCCGATAGATCAGCACTTGTTGGCACTCAAGGTGGTTCTTATGGACACAGAGGAGGTGGTCGTACAGTTAAGGGAGATCGTTGTATCCCTATGGGTGGTCGTGGTGGTGGAGGTTGGGATTTAGGGGGAGGCCGTGGCAGAGGAAGGGGGAGCACTACTAGAAAATGCACACATTGTGGGAGAGAAGGATAGTTAACTTCTGCTATGATTTGCATGGCCCACCATCCACATGGGCTAATCATGCAATTGTTGGTGTAGTGAAGTCAGTGATATTCAACCAGTTGATCCAGCATCCTCTACAGTCACAACTACTTCTGGGAAGGAGATGATGAGTATTCCAAGAGAGGAGTATGAGAGATTTCTTTAGGCCACCTCACATCAGAATACTGCCACTCTTGCTCATTCAGGTATAGCTTGCCTAGCATCCAAACCTTCACCCTAGATAATTAACTCTGGAGCCTTTGATCACATGACCAGGACTCCAGGTGTGTTTTCCTCCCTTTCTCCAACTTCTACATCGAATAGTGTGAACCTTGCTAATGGATCTACTTCCCCCATCTATGGTGTTGGTACTGTTAACACAGTGTCTCTTTCTTTAACTTTTGTTTTATATGTTCTCAAGTTTCCTTTCAATCTTATGTCTGTTAGTAAACTAACCAAATCCCTCAATTGTTCCATCACATTTTGCCCTTCCTCTTGTGTTTTTCAAGATCTAACGACGGGGAAGAAGATTGGTGGAGGGCATGAAGCTGGCGAATTGTATTATCTTGACGGTGGTGGATCTACGGTTGCACTTCAAACCTCTTTGACTCCTCTTCAGTGGCATTGTAGACTCGACCATTCATCTCTTAAAGCTCTCAAGCTTCTTGTTCCGTCATTGAATCGTCTGTCATATTTACAGTGTAAGTCGTGTCAGTATGGGAAACACCATCGGGTTTCCTTTAGTCCTAGACTTGATAGTCATATGTTGAGTCCTTTTGATTTAGTTCATTCAGATGTGTGGGGTCCAATCAGAATTGAGTATTATAATGGTTACAAATGTTTTGTTATCTTTGTTGATGACTGTTCAAGAATGACATGGCTGTATTTGATGAAAGAAAGAAGTGAATTATTTTCCATTTTCCAAAAATTTCATGCTGAACTGCGTATACAATTTGGTGTTTCACTTAAAATTCTTCGATTTGACAATGGCAGAGAGTATTTTCTTTCTTTCTTCCAGCAATACTTGGAACAACATGGTATTATTCATCAAACATCTTGTGCTCACACCCCTCAGCAAAATGGGGTGGCTGAGAGGAAGAACCGGCATCTACTTGAAACAGCTTGGTCTCTCCTTCATCATATGAATGTTCCTAAACGTTTCTGGAGTGATGCAGTCCTGACTGCTTGTTTTCTCATTAATTGCATGCCCTCATTTATATTGAATGGTCATTCTCCGTTCTCTTTCTTATTTCCCACTCTGTCTCCATATCCTCTTACTCCCAGGATCTTCGGGTGTGTGTGCTTTGTTCAGAATGTTGGTCCTGGACTAGACAAGTTGGATGCTCGTTCCATTAAATGTATCTTCTTTGGCTACTCTAGGGCCCAGAAAGGGTATAAATGCTACAACCCTGTTACTCGAAAATCCTTTGTGTGTTTTGATGTTACTTTTTTCTGAATCAGTGCCATACTTCTCTCCTTCTAATATCCCTTCTCCTCCTATTGAGGTTCCTCTTCCTCTTCCGGTTGATAATTCCATTCCAGTGGTTCCCACTATGCCTGAGTCTACACCTTCCCCAATGCAGGAGCATACTGAAAGACCACCAATTCATCAAGTGTATACTCATCGACAGAGGCTAGCACCTCCACCACCTTCTACTCCAACGACTGATCCAGCTCCTTCCGCAACTAAATTGCCTTCTGACCTTGACCTACCTATTACAGTGCGGAAAGGTAAACATAGTTGCACACTACATCCTATATCCAATTATGTTTCTATATCTCACCTTTATGCTTTCCATCGTGAGTTTATTACCTTGTTATCCTTTATATCCATACCTAAGGATGTTCAGGAGGCTCTTACCTCACTAGGCTGGCGAAAAGCTATGGAAGAAGAACTCTCTGCTCTTCATCACAATCATACATGGGAACTCACCAATCTACCCCCAAGTAAACATGTTGGTTGTAAGTGGGTGTATACTGTTAAATATCTACCAGATGGGAGAGTGGAACAGTTGAAAGCCCATTTAGTTGCAAAAGGGTACTCTCAATTTTATAGTGTAAACTATGTTGAAACCTTTTCTCCAGTTGCAAAGATTGGCTCCGTACGCGTGTTGATTTCCTTAGCTGCACTACATGATTGGCCTCTCTTTCAGCTTGATATTAAAAATGCCTTTCTCCATGGTGATCTTCTAGAGGAAGTGTACATGGAGCAACCACTAGGGTTTGTTGCTCAGGGGGAGGATGGTAAGGTGTGTAAGCTCAAGAAGGCGATCTATGGGCTTAAACAGTTTCCCCGTGCTTGGTTTGGCAAATTCAGTGAAGTGGTGAAGGAGTTTGGGATGAGACAATGTCAAGTTGACCATTCAGTATTTAGCTATGACTCTGTAGCCGGGAAGATCTTGCTGGTAGTGTATGTGGATGACATAGTCATAATTGGCAGTGATAGAATTGGGATTGATAGATTGAAGACATTCCTACAAAATCACTTTTGGACAAAAGATCTTGGGAAGTTGAAGTATTTTCTGGGTATAGAAATTGCTAGATCAAAGGAAGGCATCAACCTCTATCAGCGGAAATATGTTCTTGACCTGTTGGAAGAAACGGGGTTGCTAGGTGCTAAACCAGCTGAAACTCCCATGGAACCGAATGTGAAATTGGGAAGTGACACAGGTGAATTGTTTGATAATCCTGAAAGGTATAGAAGGCTAGTGGGAAAACTGAACTATCTAACTATCACTAGGCCTAACATCTCTTTTGTCGTTAGTGTGGTAAGCCAGTTCATGCAGAATCCTCGGGTGCCTCACTGGGATGCAGTTCTTAGAATTGTATAGTATTTGAAGGGGGGCCCAAGTCGTGGGTTACTATACAAGCCAGGAGGTGACCTTGAAGTAGTTGGATACACCGACGTAGACTGGGCTGGCTCTGTATCAGACAGGAGATCCACTACAGGTTATTGCACCTTTCTAGGAGAAAATCTAGTGACTTGGAAGAGCAAGAAGCAAGTTGTTGTAACAAGGAGCAGTGCAGAAGCTGAATACAGGGCCTTGGCACATACAACATGTGAGCTAGTATGGTTGAAATCTATTGCAGGAAATCGGGTTTTCAATAAGCAAACCCATGAAGCTATACTATGACAAACAAGCTGCAATTCACATTTCATCCAACCCAGTTTTTTATAAGAGAACTAAACACAGAGGTAGATTGCCACTTTGTAAGGGAAAAGGTCATCAATGGTGAGATAAGTACTGAGCATGTGAGAACAAGTGATTAATGGGAAGATCTGTTCACAAAAGGGTTGAGTTCGGGAAGAGTGAGCTATATATGTAACAAGCTGGGATTATATGATATATACTCTCCAGCTTGAGGGGGAGTGTTAGAATCAACTAAAAAGGGGTATTTTGGTCTTTTCCCCCAAGTAAAGTGTTAGTTGTATGTCTCCTCATATGTAGGGGCATTTCCATCCTTATAATTTTATGTTTTGTAATGTTTTAAACTTGGTCAACTGGGTTAGACGATTGGTCTTCTCAGTTCGACACTGTTCATCTTCTTCTCTTCTTCCTTCCTCTTTTCTCAGTTCAGCTGAACAGCACAAACACATTCCAAGTTTGCTGACTTGTGTGATACAAGTTACTTGGGTAAAGAGAGAGTGTTATCGGCACACAAGTTGGCTTATCCACAATATAGTGGCATACAAATGCGAGGATCGTGGTCTATTGCCCGGTTGGCCAACTTACCCCCACTAAAGAATGGTAAACGAATGGGGCCTAAGAGACCAATTTCTCTGAGGCAAATCCCAAGATTAAGGTCTCTTGGGTTTATAAAATATTTATCTTATATATTCTATTATATATGAATTTATATACATAATGAATGTAGTATGTTATATTCATATTAATTTATTATATACAAAAGTTTAAAAGTATTTTTTTTTGTATCTTAAAAATTAAAGTAGAGTTGGACTATTAAATCCAAGTCCATTAGGATTCAAATTTGAATCCAAGGTCTTCAAATTTGATCCGATTCGGATGCAATTTTTCAATAATCGAGTCAGATTTGGATTTTACTAAAACTGATCCTGATCCAATTAGAGCCCTATGGCCAATACATGTTTGATGCATTTACTTAATTTTTAAGTTTTAAAATATTAAAATTTTCTGCCTTAAGTTTTAATTTCAGTATGAATTCCTATAACTTGGCCTGTTGATGACCAATTTAAAGCCTTAACTAACCTATTAATTAAAAATTGCCCAATTGCCATATTGAAATATGTATAAAAACCCTGTGAGGTTATAAAAGGATGACCTTATGTTATTGTTAATGTCTCTTATGTGACAAGAAAGGGTACCACTAAACCATGCCACAAGAATTTGGTTGCTTTTAAATTTTAGCTTTACAAGTCTCTTTTTTTTCTTTGAAATTTTCCCTTGTAAGTATTATATATTATATGAATTAAAAATTAAAAAGGAATAAAATAATTAATTCATCATTAAAATTAGTATTTTTTAATATTAATGTATTTATCGTTACTTTTCTACTGCTGCTGCATCAAGCATATTCCAATGGTTCAACCATTAAAAACATGTGTTTCTTATGTGAAAAATCTATGTTGGAAAGATATGATACCAGAACAGCATTGAACAATCAAAACCCTAAACCCCCTGTGAATTTTGGTAAGAAACATGATTTTTTTTATACTGCTTGATTAAGTTTTCCCGTTATCTTAGTCAGATCCTTATATATTTTCATATTACTTTATAATAATTTCAACTTCATATTACCTTTCAGTAGTCTTTGCCTAATAGCTACCCATACTTTGAAGTTTGAAGTTGCTTCAAATATATGCAACGAGGAGTGCACAATGCATCTGTCCAAATCCAGCCCTGACTCACTTGATTTAGTTCATCGGAACATTGGGATTGGTCTGCAGTCTGGAGTATACTAACCTACGACTGGAGGGGAAAGATGACACATCACGTTGAAAGCTACTTTGCGTAAACATCCCGTTTCTATTGTTCGATTAATATGTTATACGTTTCTTTGTCACGGACGACGTGGCAAACAAATCGACACGAGCGTCGAGCGACTTAGGCAAATCCCATTCTTCCTACATAACCACCAAAAGTCCAAAAAAATGCATTTAGAAGATGAAAAACAACCCACGTTGCTTTCTTTGTCATTTAAGTGGAAATTTTCCCAAATCACTCGCTGAAACTGAAAAAAAAAAAGAAAAAAAAAGGAAAATCTATGATGTGGGAAAGATATGGTATCGAAAGAGTTTTGATAAATAACACATGATTGGCTATCACGTTTATGATACCAGTTGATTGGTTAAAAAATTTTCAGATATCACATCTTTTCTATATCATAGTCGAGTAGATAATAAAAGAGAACCAAAAACTCTTATAGCTTACATTCCTGTGGGACTTCCTTGCAATGCTATGATAATGTTAGGGCTAAACAATGAAATCAATGCGTTTGATATATTGCTATGACCCTACTTGTATTAAATGAAGTAACATCTTGGTGGAGTCACAACAATGCATTTAAGGTCATGATCGCCAGTTTTAACTGCACTATTACATTCTCAAAAGTGAAATTGTTTGGGAAGGGCTTCCACGCCGATGGGTGTAGGCTTTGAATCACAGCCCTTAGATGTATTGATGTGGGCTCCCCTTAAATTGAATTTAAAATGGGCTTCAATCCAAAATACATGCATGATGCGGAGACCGTACGTGATTTCAGGTTTTAGTCCAATGCCGTTTGGGAGGGCTTTTAGGATGCGGATTCTGGTGTTTTGAAGTGAGCCCTGCACTGAACGCCAAATCACTGTTCAACACAATGCGTGTTCAGATGAGATGGAGACAAGATTGTATACACTGGGCCCATTTGGGCTCCATCTTTTCTTAACACCGACGTGTTTACTCATGATAGATAGCCCAGCCGTGTTTGTACAATCTTGTCTCCGGTTAATCCGGGCCAAATGATCCGGTGCTTATAATGCTTATTTTAAAAGATAGGTGTCAAAAAGATTTCTAAGTGCTCATTAAACTGTAATGCTGTGCCAATTTGATCTGGACTGCTAAGAAAATTAGCTTTATTGGAAAACAAACCAGCTTGAGGATTTACACGAAAAAAAAAAACAGCTTCTGTAACATATAAGCATCTCTTCATGAATGATAACATATATAAGTATGGAATATTCCCGATGCACGGTTTCTGTCTTATGTGATGAGTACGAGGAGCACGCTGCAGGAAGCAAATCCAAATTACAATAAAGGCTCAATTTTGAAAAGAGTACAAATATAAATATGATATTACAAATATACAAAATAATACAAAATACAACATTTTATACTCTATTATTTATATTTGTACTCCTTCCAAGCTGAGAAAAGGATGGAAGAGAGCAGCAAGGAAGAGGTGCAAATGGCTTACGGATTTACTTGACTAATGTTGGGACGGCTGGTCTGGGTGTATATTCTACTATCCCTCCAATTCACGGGTGGGGATTAATGCATAGAATGAGGGCATTTGACATTTTGAATGTTTATAGATCTGTGATGAAATTCAAAAATTTGCATTGAATCTACGGTACTTTTCCTTAAATAAAACAGCTTAGCCCACCGCCAGGGTACAAAAGGATGTGCAGAGGTCTGCCACTGCCACCATGCTTGAACCATGCTTGAACGTGATGCGCTTACTGCTCTGTCGGCCAATAATATCTGAATATCTCTGATCGATGATGCTGTCACTTATTAGATGTTCAAGGTGCTTCGTTGTTGCTGGAGATCATATGGTGAGCGAGTAATCTCCTTCGATGATGAACTGAACTCGATCGTCTTGGTTGCTCATGCTTTTGCAACTGAAATAGCTATTGCTTGCTGAGACCAGTTTTGTTTAATTTACCTTACCAAAGCAGTCTCTAGCAATTAATTTCAATATCTACCCTCTCCAACCTGTTATTGAATATGGATTGATGCATTTTCCTGATACTCTCCACCATTGAGTTTTCAAGTCTCATTTATACATGGTTTTCAGAGCTTTCACTTTCTACTTTGTAGGCTTTACTTGTGGGGGCTACATATTTAGGGGCCATTTGGCAAGCTTTTTAGGGAATATTTTCTAATAGTTCGGATAGTTAAAAGACATTGAGCTTTTGCATTAAGATCTGACTATCTGAGCAGCCTGGAGCCATTTTGATTAAGGCGTGTTTTTGCACGTCTTTTCACACAAAAACAAATAAAAAAAAACATAAAAACTCCATTTGGAGCTTCCCGAAAATCATACGATTTGGGTTTCTCGCATCTTTTTGGCACATCGGCTAGATCTATCACAAATCAAACGGAAAAAGACCGAATCATGGTCTGTCAGGCTTATAAATAGCCGGCATACCATGCAAAAAGACACGACAAACAAGACCTTAATTATTGATGTAAAAAGTACATATATTTTATTTTCATTTGGTGTAAAAGGCAATGTTTAGAGAATCGGAGAAGGGAGAGGTTCACGGGTCAAAGGTTCAACCAGGGGCGAATTGTGATGATGTGGCATATACATATATATACTATGGATCATATAAATACTACATATAATATATTTTACACCTTTTAATGTACTTAAATATGGTGGATATGATAAGCTTCTTAATTTTTAAAACAAACGACTAGGGTTCAAGCCTTCTAACTTACATTTTCTTTAAAAGATGTGCATAATAATATAATATATATAATAAATAGTCTGGCAATTTTATGAAACCATGACCAGTTTCGATTGAACTAGCCGGCTAATTAGTTCTCGGTGGGTTTTAAGCAAGTCTGGTTATTGGAGTATGACCGAACTAGTCAAAGCCTTGAGTCACAGTTCAACTGATTCAACTGGTCAATCTGATCCGATTTTCTAAACACCGGTAAAAAGTAGGGGTTTTTATTGTTTAGTCTACCTCAAAAATCTTAACCCCATTGTACAGGTGAGATGAATTGTGAATTAATGCCTAAAAAGTATACATATAGGGGGCTATTAGTAGACTAGGAACAGATTTATAAGATAGAGTGAAGTAGGTATTTAATTTTTTGGTAGAGATATTTTTTAGGGATAAATAAACTTCAATCCACCTCATAAATCTAAAATTACATCCCTTCCTAATCTACGTTGATTTGGTATCTCAGGATTCTTCCCACTTATACTGTGGGGCTCAGATTTCTGGGGTAGATTAACTATAAAAATCCTATTTTTTATTGAATCAATATATAGGGCCACTCTATGAGTTTGTGACAAACTGACAACGACCAGAGGTGAAAAAGCAAACCGAATCGGATCGGATTCCCTTGGTGGAACCCATTATCTGCATGGCGTTCCTTTTGGAGAATAGATTTTTCACGAATTACGTGGACGAGATAGTCAGATAGCTCGCGAGAGAGAGAAAGAGAGTCATACTAGGAAACGAAAACGAGCTCCTGCTTTGTTAACAAAGGTAATGAAAATGCAGCAGCAACAGACTCATCCTCAATTAACGGTAGTTTGGATTTTGGAATTGATGTGTTTTGGACGCAGTTTTGACTTTTGAGAAGACAAAGGTTAAGTTAAGATTATCCTTCTCCACGCTACGTTTCGTATTCGTTGAATTGGAAACAGAAAGAACGTTTAAACTTTAGCTGAATTTTGGGAGAGATTTTCGGGTGATTAATAAGATGGAGTTGGCAGTGGCACTCGGTATGGTACTTTGGTATAGAAATTTTAGAAATTGGTTTTTGTAGAGATTTCTAGAATTTTAGAAATTTTAGAAACAGATTTCTGTATTGAGTGTACGCGTACTTCTCCGAATTTTTTAAGAGAGATGCTTGGACCCACGGTCTACGTGGCATAAATCTTTTTTTTTTTTTTTCTGAACATAGATAGATGTCCAGAAAGACCAGGAGACGGAGAACAGAGGAAGCCGTGCGTCTTCTGAGGTTTATTATACTGTCTCTGCAGTTGTTGTGGATTGATTTTTCATATCTCACTCGAAGGTAAGAAACAGCATCTTGATTTTCTTTTTCTTAACTTACACGGTTTGGGTTAAGTTGTGCAGTACAAGCTAGATTCAGATCTGAAATCGTTTGGTGGAGACTTCCTTTTGGATTTCGAGGCGTTTTCAATTATTTTACTTTACTTGAATTTGAAGGATTCATCATCTCGTTTTTTTATTTTCTAGTTGGCGCCGGTTGGTAGTAAAGTGATCTAATTTTTCCATGGTTTCCATCTCCTTATATATAACTCTTGATACCGAGTGTTTTCTTAGGGTTTCAGTGATCGGGAAGAGAAGAGGAAACTAGTGGTTTCTCCTCCTTCTTTATTCTTCTGAAGTCATCAATCAGGTTCGTCGTTCTGATCTTAAGATTGTGAACTTGATTTCTTGTTATTATCACGAAAGAGAGAAGTTGAAATTTTTATGTTTTTGAATCTGGTCGCGGGAAACGTATTCGAGTATTGGGTTTGATTTGAAATATTTATTGTTTAGTTTAGTTGGTCTCATGGATAGAAGGTTGATCCGTTTTGATTTGTAAATATGAGTCTTAGTCTCTACCCGTTCCACCCGGACAAGGTTTGCTAGCTAGATCTTGCAGTCTTATTTTATGTAGATACTCTTTGTGTATTGCTTTCGGTTAACTATATTTCCTTCCTAAAGATGACATAATTATACTTTGCAGTTTAATGGTTATGTTGGGAAACTTTAACAGGTAACAAATATCTGCTAGGCAATGGCTAATTCTTCCAATGGAGAGCATACTGTGACAAAGCCCCCTCCAAACCCATCTCCATTGAGAAATTCCAAATTCTTTCAGGTAAATTGCATTTGGAGATTTCTGAGGGCTCATTCCAGGTGGAAATCCCTCCATTTAATTGGTTTATATCTTTTCTTATATTTGTGGCATTTTCTCTGTATATTACCTGTTACTTTTCCATGCGTGCAGCATTAAAAACTGGTTTCACTTTCTTACCATATCTTAGTTACCAGTTGATGAGGAGAAATCTGAAGCAGTTTTTTTAATAAACTATTATTTTAACTTCCACAGCCTTATATAGAACCATGAGGTTGTGACTACTAGATTGTTGAACTAATGGAATTAAATATTCCTAGTTATTCAACATCTTTATGAATTAGTTGGGACTAACCTCATGACATGCTTTTTGGCATCTAAAATGCCTTTCGGAGCCAATAGAAAGTTTCCATGTCATGTTCTACGATTCTGCCAAACATATAATATAGTTTGCAAACATAAGAATCTCCATATTACCATATGAAACCCCTTAAAAAAAAAAGAAAAGAAAAACAGAAAGAACCTGACTTGATCTGACTATGATGTGGCCAATGCTGACAGTGACAGTCATCAGATAGGGGACCTTTGAATTTGTCAAATGTTAATTTCCCTATTGCAATTCAGGTGCCACCCATGTATTGGAACTTTTATCATGATAATATAACATCGTCCATTGTAAGTTTCAAAAGTTTAGTAAAAGAAAGATCCAGAAAAGGGCTTTGTTTTACCACATATCATGCCCCATGAACAGACTGGAGAGGGGAACATGTGGAACTTATTTTCATGCTATGATTTCTATGTATAAGATTCCCTGGTTAAATGAGTCTCCAGTATAATCAAGGTTTAGAATGTTGGTGTTGGTGAAAATATTGGTCAAATATGTCAGAAAAGTCTGAAATATCAGATGGAGATATTTTTCAGAATTATAGACATGATGGAAACATACTAAGGTTTGTGAACAAAATAATATGTTTCAATGGTATCCTATAAACTTTAAGAGTCAAAACCACATGATAGAGTGAGTTCAAGCAAAATTTAAACTCATAGTAAGTGCAAATTATTCTAACAGATCAACTAAATAATCTATTGCACAAACAAAAACTTATATTTAACTTCATGTTTGAAAAGAATTTCAAGATGACTCAAAGTGCTAATCATGTTCATTAGACAAGCAACAATACTGCTACTCGACATTTCTACAATATTGCTACCAACTTATATTATAATATCATCTATTGTGCTCAATATAATGTTGGTAGTTTTCACTAAGGAATATTAAGTTCTAATAGAAGTTCTTGTCAGTATCCATGGAAATGGAAATATGTTGTAGAAATATTAGGAAATGTGTGTACATGTTAAACCATGAGTATAATTGTTTGGAAGCTTCTGATGTTTGTGGATATACCTTAAGGCTCAAGCTTCATTTTTAAAATTTTTAGCACATTATAATTGCCCTTTTTTGTTCTTCATTGGAGATAGGTATCTTCCATGTGCAATTATTTTATTCTTTTCATTGCTTTTGTTATTGTTGTTGATATTAAACAGCTAACTATGTGAATGCAGTCCAATATGAGAATCTTGGTTACTGGAGGAGCTGGATTCATTGGTTCTCACCTGGTGGACAAATTAATGGAAAATGAAAAAAATGAGGTATACATATTTTCTCTCTTCCCTACTGGCAGGCCCATGATGTTGCTCCATAACCACTGTGTCTAATTTCTGGAGCAAGGTTGTTGCCCTTGTTCCATAAAGAACACCTGACTTAATAAGTAGTGTGCAACTATTTGAGTGTTGATTCTAAATCAGTGATAGTTAAAAATATTGCCCTTTCATTTAGATAGTTATACATCTCTGCTCCTGTCTTACATTTCCAGCCCTAAGCCCAGATAAAGGAGGTTTATTTCAAGTTAGCAGCTGGCATTAAAAAAAAGCCTTTAGCCAATCCAATATGAACATGACTCCTGAATTTTTTTGCGCAATACCAGGTGATAGTGGCTGATAACTAGGAATATTTAAGGCTGAGTTGAGTAGAGTTAAAATTGAGTATATGTCTGCTCTTGTCTTTGTTGCACAGGTGATAGTTGCTGATAACTACTTCACTGGGTCAAAGGACAACCTGAGGAAGTGGATTGGTCATCCAAGATTTGAGCTTATTCGTCATGGTACTTCTCTTCTTTACTTTGATCTAGTTTTAAGTCCATCTCATAAGGATGCATGGATTCATGTTGAGGCATCCATGCAAGGTGACCTAAGGATGCATAGGTGATGCCTTGACAAATGTGCACAGAATGGTCTGGATCTTATAACTTCTACTTCCAAAAAGATAAAATGGAACCCCTGCCTGCCCTCTGTATATGTGGGGTACTTCCCTGTTTTATATCTTATATATTGCTTCTATTTCAAGGATTTAGGGAGATGATGTTACAGTTTGATAGATAACTTAAATATTTTTTACTTGCTTGTTATGCAGATGTCACAGAGCCATTATTGATTGAAGTTGATCAGATATACCATCTGGCTTGCCCAGCTTCCCCAATTTTTTACAAATACAATCCTGTAAAGGTGTGTATTTCATTTTTTTCTTACAGATATGAAATATTTCAGTGAGGCGTGCAGCAAACCACACATCTTTATTCATTCTTGTTCCTTGCTTCAGTCAGAGAAGAGTTCCTTTTCTAATCATTGGCCCCTGGTTCAGTTTGCATGGTTGCTTTTTTACCAATAGAAACAAGTATATAAAAAAAAGAGTAAAAGAAGAAACTAAGAAACAATAAAAAGGGTATACCAGGAGTGCATAGATAAAGACCCAAAAGCCCTCCCATCAAATAAAATTGAAATGAGAACGAGATCTCTCTTTGATATCTCACAGAAATGATAATGAGAACAGTGACTGATGGTAGTCTGAGTGATGCCTAGAAGTACAAGCAATAATGTATTCAATAAATTAAAATAACAGTGTGCATAATCACATATCCATGACAAAGAAGTCATTGGGTAAAGCATTTTTGGTATACAAAGAAGTCAGTTGTTTATTGAGCTCCAGATAAGATATGCATGTCAATATTACCAATTGTAACATTATCATTGTATGAGTTCCTTTATGCAAGTCACTAGGTGACTGAATTCATCTTTGGCATTGGACAATTGGTATCCTTGGTAGTAGGTGCCTAAAACTGCATAGGTATTGCGGCCTTTGATACTCAGGTACTTGTACAAGAATTCCACATCATGACAGATATTTCAAGCATCCAGGAAACATAGGTTTTGGTTGGCATTATCCTAGTCTTTTTCCTTCCATGCCACAAATAGGAAGAGGCATCTACAGTTTGAGTGGCCCTGAAAATGGCAGCAAATATACTATTTTGGATAGAAGTGGATCTCACCTATCCATGCCCAACTTGTTTAACTTTCATTCCAGTGTAGAATATGGTATATAAATAAATTGGAGACTATTATTCTTACTTTATATTTCACAATTTCTGAAAAAATTATTGTCATTTTGAAGCTCTTGGTAATTTTGTGGCTCTACTTCTAAAGATTAGACTTCAAAATTTGTTTTAATTGGTGTTTATATCATTCTTCAACAGACAATAAAAACAAATGTAATTGGGACACTGAACATGTTGGGACTTGCTAAACGAGTTGGAGCAAGGTGATGTTACTACTTGTCATTCACTTTGATTTGTGCTATTGTAGTGATGCATGTTTTTACTCTTGGTATTACAATCTTCCAACAGGATTTTGCTGACCTCAACGTCGGAGGTGTATGGAGATCCCCTTGTGCATCCTCAGACTGAGTCATACTGGGGCAATGTTAACCCAATTGGTATATTCACCTCTTATTTCTATAAAGTAATACCTTAATTGCTAAAGTACATAGATGTAATTGTGATAATTCTTCCAAGGTTATTATTTTTTTAATTATTGTGTTAGATAATATAACAATGAAATCTGTATAGCCCTAGAGGAAAAGAATACTTGTAGGTATGCAACTCGGACAGAAAAAGATATTTCTCATTGTCAAATATTATTCTAATACGTATCTCAGGAGTCAGAAGTTGCTATGATGAGGGAAAGCGTGTGGCTGAGACTTTAATGTTTGATTATCACAGGCAACATGGAATAGGTAAATGTTGAGTTGGATTCTCCACTGGGGATATGACTTCTTAGAATGTACTTTTGTTTTTCTCTACAAAGTTCATGAGGCACTGGCTCATTTTCCATTGTTGGTGATTCTTGTAACAGAAATACGTATTGCTAGGATCTTCAATACCTATGGACCTCGAATGAATATTGATGATGGGCGTGTTGTCAGCAATTTCATAGCTCAAGCTCTTAGGTAGACTCAATTGGATCTCATGGTTTTTTCCATCATGTTTTGTCCTAGGACCAGAGAACAGTATATTGAGAGTTATAACTGAAATGATTATTGTTCTCTATGGATTACTAGATATATTATGCGATTCATATTTCTCTTATTTTTTGTTGTTCATCTTTTTGCTTCACATTCATGCAGAGATGAGCCCTTGACAGTTCAAGCACCTGGAACACAAACTAGGAGTTTCTGTTATGTCTCTGATATGGTATGAAATAGTTAGTTATTTCCCTTGCAGGATTTCTGTAGCATGAGATTCACCATTAAAAATGGGTGCTCATACTAGTCCTTTATCCCTCAATTTTATTTTATTTAATCTATTCATATATTGAAGGTGGATGGCCTTATTCGACTCATGGAAGGAGAGAACACTGGGCCAATCAACATTGGAAATCCAGGTTATTTAACAAACTGCTATTAAGCATACTCATATATATTAGTATTCATGGTTTGGGAAGTTATTTCTTTGGCATGAATAACATGGTTGCTTGTGCACTATAGGTGAATTTACAATGCTGGAACTTGCCGAGACAGTGAAGGAGGTTTGTATTATATATACTTATTTTTTTATGCAGAAATGACATTTTATGTTTCTTATTATGCTAGTTGATATGTTGATGCTTGTGAGCATATTCAAAACAACTTACATAAGTGAAAAGCATCACTATTTTCAAGTAATATAAGCTGTAATATCCCTCACAATACCACTAAAAACAGAAAATGTGACCCACTGTCTTTTAGTATCAGTCAACAATAAATCTGAAATCTTTTTATATATTCCCATTGTTTATCTTCAAACACCTTTCTGTTTCCTTCAAATGGTCCAACAAACAGCAAACGGTAAGCAACTCCACACCATCTTTGCTTTCTTGCTCCCCCTAAATGATGGCCACTTAGAGAAACTTTCAGCATAATCTAGTCACCTGCCACGCAAATGCTTCCTCCGCCTTCTGAACTAGATGATACTTTTTTGATCCCCTCAAGCCTTCCTACAAGAAATCTCTTTAGCCTTCCACCTATGGAGTTTTTTCTCCACTCTTTCAATGTTTGGCCTAACTAGTAATGTTCCTTGACCTGCTACACTTTGTTGCATGCATTGGTTCAAGAGCCAATACCTGTTGGGTCACAACTATAGGATCTGCCCTATGCCAAACTTCATCTGGTAGTTTAACATGAAGTACTACATGTGGCTTGCAGCTAATCAATCCTAACGTGAAGATAATAATGGTGGAGAACACACCAGATGATCCACGCCAGAGGAAGCCAGACATCACTAAGGCAACGGAGTTATTAGGATGGGAACCAAAGGTCAAATTGCGCGATGGCTTGCCCTTCATGGAAGAGGATTTCCGCCAGAGGCTTGGAGTGCAGAAAAAGAAGTGAGGAATTACGACACAAATTTGTGGGCAGCTGGTGGATTTTGCAGTCAAATAGATTTCAATTGAATCGTCAGAGATGCATGGGATCCGATTTTCTAAACTTTTTCCTTAGTACAATAAGATATTAAGATTTTTTAGTTTTTCAGACAAGTCATTTTTTTGCATCACAAAAGTGTAAAATTCACAGTTGGGCGGTGTGATTGGTCAAAGCACTTTCGGTATTCATCATAGATTTAACCCTTGCGACGATTCTCGGGTGCTGATATAAATTTCGGGTATATGAAGCTGCAATAGTTATCTGACGCGTTGTCATTGTTATTCTCATCACGACTCATGAACTTAAAGAATGATATACTTAGCATTGGGTTTAATCCAATAAGACCCGATTATAATTCATACCTATACTTTTAATATATAATATCTTCATATATATGAGCATATTATATTATATTATATTTATTAGGATAAATTATTAAAATCTCCTCTGAATTGTATAAAAAGTTCAGTCAAACTTTTAAGGGAGGTTTTCAGCAAATTACTCTATTTATTATACGACAGGCTTTGCCCACTGTCCACAGTCCACTGAACGTCTCAAGATGGGCCCCTTGCAAGATTCAAGATGTTAATGGTTGATGCTGCCCAAAGGATTTTCGTTGAAAACGCAATTACGAATTCAAGAAATGGGAAGAGATAGGTGGTTGGGGGGTGGCGTCCCTGTACTTACTTGGCAACTAAAGCCACGTGAATTAAGTTTTTTGAGAACTGATTTTATTTATACACCACCATTCATAAATCATGAAGATGAAGGTAGTCATAATTAAGTCTTTGACATGGGTGATGGGGAGTGGGGACACCACCACCTTGTTTCATTCCCTTTAAGAAGAAAACTCGAAGGATGCCCATCACTCCATCGGAACAGGGAATGTACACATGTATGTAGCTGTCTCTATAGGTATCAATGCATCATGATATGATATGATACTATTTCTAGAAAAGGATAGAGAATGATTAACTTACAAGAGTCCAGATAATTTAGCTGTACCACCTGGTTGTTTCTTCTTTGCCATGTATTAGGTTTTGAGAAAAACAAAGCAAAATGATTGAAAAAATATAACCCATTTCCGTAAAGAAAAAAATAAGATGGGAAATGTCCCACATCACAATATATCTTTGTCTAAGTATTTATCCAACCATTTCTATTAAATTCAAAGCATTAATATATAGGATTTTGTAAGACTATCCCTTCTGCTTTTATCCTTTGCTGACTCCAAAGTTCTCAGAAGCTGCCCACCACTCTGCAACCCATTCTGGCATGCCTTATATTGGACTCAGCTGCATAAAAGATTGAATTGTTAGAATTCATGAACATAATTCTTATAGCAGCTATATGCCTATTTAATAAAAGTACTTTCATAAGGGCATATTTTGAAAATTTAAAAGAAAATGAAAGACAAAATAGTCACAAATGCTTATTTAAGTACTTATTGGAGAAAAAGACTACCAAACGTGCCAAATGCAAATAAGTGTCTATTAGAATAAGCACTTATTTTTAACTTAAACACTCCTAAACATGGCCTTGGTTTGTTATGCTGTCTGGATTAATTCCAGTTTGCATGTGAAACATACTGCCCTAGCAAAAGGGTATTGAAAGAAAATGTTGTTTTGAGATTATATGATCTAATTGCAAAGTAAGCAACACTCATCCCTAGTTAAATTCTTTATTTTATCCTTTATGAGAACCCCTGCCTAATAGGTCTTCCACCGAAAAATCTGAAATGTATATGGGACTTTTGTTTTCCATATCTGATTCCAATTGATACCTGAAACCGAGCTGAAGGGAAAAGTCTAGTAAATGTTCTGTAGGCTGATTTTACAATATATACACATGATTTTTTCCTCCACAAAAAGTAATCCCACGTCACAGTATATCGTTCAAATGGTTGGAACCAAAATGAACATTGGTTGTTCAAAATGTGATGATCATCAAGAAATCCGGACCTCTTGTTTTCTTTCCTATCCACTTTGAGTCTGGATTTAGCTAGTAGGCACAGCATTCACAAGAATCTTTTTCAAGAGTAGCTGAGGGTGATACATTATACAATTAGAAATGTTTGTTGAAATAACAAGAAGGTTCTTATATCAGTATTAATACTAGAGGAGACCTCTGAGATGCATGGGCTGGTTTTAACAAGATGCCCTTATTACATTCAGTTCCCTAAGTGGTTGTGGGTGAACTAAAATAGCCCCATATTTGATTCCTTATTTTAAAAATTCAAAAAAAAAAAACACAAAATTCTAAAGTTGGAAAACAATGAGTCTGACGGTGGTCAATTGCATTTTAGAATATAGTGTAGATTTTAAGAATGCTATCCATATCCAAGAACTGTTGTTCCTCTTGTAAATTTCAAAAGCAAAACAAAATCAACTGGTTCCAAAACAAATTATAAAACATATTCTTGGTTTCCAATACTGAAATAAAAAACCATGTTCTTGAATTTTCAGCTTAAACAATACGTTTACATCTAGTTATTTAATATCAAATTCTATAAACAATATAATTTCTGTACTAGAGAAATTGTGGTTACTTTAAAAACTCATTTGATGATTTTAGAAACATATTTCTTTTAACAAAACCAACTTGATTTTGCTTTTCAAAATAAAATTACAATTCAACAACATTTTTTTGTTATTATACTAATGTGATATTTTTAAAAACAGCCGAAAACGAAAAAAACAATAATAGAACGTCCCCTTGATTTAGAATAGTGACAGGGAAAGTGCACCTGAGCATGTCTTCAATAATTAATGGGCATGTTTTTCTATAATTGGTTAGGTTGGGGCGTGGGGAATGGGGACCATGTCAAGCCCGGATCTCCTGTCCACGAGAATCCTATTCATTTTTATCGCAATCATATATGGAGAATATCTCATCCTTTGCATAATCTCAATTCACGGGATGTGATATATTGTGGGTAGACATGGGCAGGGTTCTTGTGAACAGACTAGCACTCCCTTGTTAACAAGTACAGTACCCAAGGGTCCCTCCCTCCATTGCCTGTCCTTCTCAGTTAGGAGTGAACTTTCCATACACTGGGCCTTTACTTGATAGGGCCTTGATAGGGAAGACTTTTTTGAGAACGTACTCCCACTTCTCTTTACTTTTTTTTTGTATGCTCTCGCGCAACTCGTGCCTGAGTTTAAGTGAATCCAGTAAGTTCAGACGAGCCTCGTCTGCACCTTCTAGCTCTCGAAGACTACACGAAGTGTAATCGTCCGCTACCAAGCAATGCTGCAAAGCCATCCGGAGTCATGCCGAGCCAGTACTACTATTACAACTTACAAAAGACTCCAACATGCTTTATATTTATCTGTTGCGCATTAATTTAGCAATTAGCAGACGCCAATGTGGAATTTTCTTTTGTACTTGGACTTCTTGTTCGTCGCTCGTCGGGGCATTTAGCAATTGTCCATGTTTGGAGGGTGCTTGCAATGCAACACTGAAATCTTCAATCCTGAAAATTCTCCTTTTTTTTGAGTTTAAATCAGTCCCCCACAACATTCTACAGCACATCCCCGCTATATATTCATAACATCTCTTGATGATGACATCATCATTTCTGGTATTATCATCAAGAGATATTCTCAATATGCAGTGGGGATGTGTTGTGGGATGTTGTGTGGATCAATCTTGTGGGGAGCTGATTTGATCTCTTTTCTTGTATGCCTAAAGATAAATTCGTTAAAAAATGCTCAAGTTATAAAGTAAAAAATTTAACAGCAACAAAAATTACAATCATGAAAGTATGCTAAATTTGCTGATACAAAAGCAGGTAACCCGGAGAAAAGCGATTTGAGAAACCTCTGCAAATAGCATAAATTCAAAAAATGCCAAAAAGGTTGACCAAAAGCCTCCAACAAAAATGAAGTCAGAAAGTGTCTCCCTACCATTTGGGTCCGGATCAACTTCGCATAACCCACAAAAGGGTATAGAGAAAATAGGTACCATGGCAAAACTCACATAAAACATAATAAACGTGAATGCAGGAGAGGCCCAAGATTGCCTCTTGTGAACATGCCCAACCTGCCCGAAATCCACATAATTCTCTCTAACTCTCCAAACATTCAAGGAATGGGCCCCATAAAAAGCCAAAAATCCACAAAACACATTATAAACTGTAGGGACATAAAATGTTCGATATGGAAACGCAAAACCCATCTTCGATATAGAATAATCCCCCTTTTTTTTCTAATTTCCACCCGGAGAAACACCATTTTGAATATCAAATTAATGCCAAAGATTTAAAGCAAGGATATCACCATTCTTCAAACGGGTAATTATGGTGGTGTTTGAGATCCATATTGTTTCCTAAGAGGCTTTTCTCAGAAAAATGGTGTTGCATAAGCATATCGTTTTTTTAGAAAACGTTTTCTCAGGTTTCCTACTCGTACTGTCAACACACTATTGCTAGTAGGGGTGTAAATGGATCGAATTCGAATCAGATCAAGCAATATCCGAATTCGAATCTGATTAGAAAATCCAATATCCGAATTTGATTCTATATCCAACAGATATTGAAAATTAATATCCGAATTCAAATCCAATTAAATATTTGAATATCTAATTCGATTCGAATTTGATTAATTAATTATTTTAGATAATTAATAAATATATAAAATAAATATTTTATTGATATAAAGTAGGGGTGTATTCGAGCCGAGCCTAATAGTACCAGGCTCGATCTCGGCTCGAGCTCAGTTCGAGCCAGAACCTTGAGCTCAAGCTTGGCTCGAGTCAAAAATGCATAAGCTCGAGCTCGATTTTGAGAAAAAATATTTTATAAAAATAAAAATTATATACAATTTTTTATTATATTTAAAAAATTAAGAATTACAATAATTAATAATTATAATATTTTTATTATATATATATATATATATTCAAGTTGACTTGCGAGCCTCACGAGCCGAGCTCTAGTAGGCTCGAGCTCAGCTCGTTTAATAATTGAGTCACTGAACTGGGCTTGAGCTCGATTGAAACCGAGCCGAGCCGAGCTTTTCACAAGTTAAGCTCGAGCAGCTCGTGAAAATCTTGGCTCGTTGCCACCCCTAATATAAAGTATATAAATATATAAATTATTTATATAACTTAATTATTATATATAAATTATATAAAATATTTTATATATTATATATAAGAATAAATAATCAGTTGAATTCGGACATTTATCGAGTCAAATCAGATCATATCCGAATTCAAATCCGATTAACTATTCGGTATGAATAGGATATCTGAATTCAACCCATTATATATTTGAATTATCTAAGTTTGATTTAATTATGTCAAATATCGAATTCAAAATTGGATTTTCGAATACCGTTGACACCCCTATCGCTATCAATAATAGAAAAAAAAACTGATCAGACCACACATTTCCCAATTATTCGATTTTCAAAGTATAGTATGAGAAAACGTTTTTGAAAAAAAAATGACTAACAAAACAGCATGTATTTGTTCATAAAAAGGATTTCTAATATGATACTATCTTTTGAATAAACGGCATCCATCCCAAACACCTGTTATATTGATCCCCCATGATTGTTAAACAATTAAAAGACCATCCCTATTCTCACCATTGATCCCATGTGAATAAATAAAATAAAAGACCATCTCTGATCTCACTAGACATTTACCTTATTTTATTTCAACATTCAATACAATTAATCTAATTTTTTTATTAATTACCTACTGGTGGTGCTTAGTTGGTAAGATATCTGACTCCCTTGTAGCAGAGACCTGAGAATCGATCCCCTGACGTTAAGGGCATGGTGATTGGTTAAAGTTTTATCAGGCAACATGCATTCCTTGGAGTATCAAGAAAATTGCTATAACTTTTTTTAGTTTAGCTTTTTGTCGATTACTGATTGTGCTAATTAATTATTGGCGTACTAAAGTCCAACTTCGGGTGGTTGAATTGGCACATTTTGCTTAGAAGATTCTCTCCTCATCAGCCTGGAGAATTCGAAGACGGCATGGCAATTTGCAAATGCTAGGGTGTGGGAAAAAGGTTTTCCAATGATTCGGAAATAGAACCATTCTAATCATCAGTTTTTGGATTGATATTTCGACATTTTGACAAAAAATTAAAAAAAAAACGACCAAAAATCGTTGAATTAAGATTCTAAATATTGATATGGGTTGACGTATCGGCCTGTGTTGGAGCTTTTTCTTATGTTTTATTTTTATTTTTTTTAAATTGGTTTAGAGGAACCGGTTTAAAGCCTGGTTACCCTTTGAATCAGTGGCTGACCCGATACATCCCTACAGCCACTGGTACAATACGTATCGGCCAATACATGTCAATACTTCAAACCTTGCATTGAACCAGTCAACGGATCAAATGTTTGACCACCCGAATCAACAGATCGTTAACTGGTTCAACAGTTTTTGGCTAGGAACCAAATTTGGGATAAAATAAAACCAATTGCTTGAACGACTCCCAGCCTGAACGGTCCAACCACCCAAATTAATAACAGTTCGAAAACCATGAATAAAACTATAATAAACCTCAGCCCCCACTCTTATCCCTTAGTTTTTCCTTAACATTAAGCTCCCACACCTTGGTAGGAACCCCAGTTCTAAATTTGTTGACTATAAATCGTAAAACTGGAACCCTTCTTGTCTCCTGGTAGTCTGGTACAGCCTGAGGTTTACGTCTCACCATGCGCATCGTAGCAACAGTTATCCTCGTCCTCTGGCCATTAAGATTACACTATTAATCTGACCCATGAACCATTATCATGGGAAGAACGCACGGGCTGGGCTGCGATGCACTGTGAGGATGGTATGAGGCGCGCACTGTGAGGAGCAGTCCGAACTCCACAGCGACATATTTGTCTGTCAAGTGTCAACGAGAACGAGGGTTCGTTGCCTAGTCTATTCCGATCGCCTCTGGTCTTTTTGATTGGGCACCATATCAGGCAGAACAGACTAGTGAGTGGGTTTGTCGATAGCAAGAAGCAAATATCAATTTCAACGTGTAAGCCGCCTCGCTTTCATCAACCAGTATTCCATCCTTATCCACGACGGCTAGCCATCCACTGGCCGTGGCCGGGCTTTAGTAAATAGTTTCTCGATAGATCACGGGTTGGCTTATGGCTTGGCCCGCACGGCAATTTGGCTCTACTCTTTTATTCATTCGTGCGTTCCAGACATTTACTCCACCACACCAGCTGAGAGCCTGAGAGGCTGAGACCACCACTATGGCATTGGCACCATATCGATATCATCGTGTGTCAAATGAAAAGCCACGTGGGGCTAGCTTGTACGGTATCATGGGTTTGTGTGGCTAGAGAAAAAAACTCTGTGATTGGCTGGCTCCACAACCACAACACAAAGATAAGATATGGCGCTCCACTATTACTACAGTTTTAGTGTTACACACAATTTCGTGTTTGTTTTGTTAATTTCAAGTATCGCACGTGGGACCCAGTGGTTGGACGCATCACTCATATTCCACGTAATACGTGTCTCCATTCCCTCAATTATAATATTTATATAGTCCAGATGGCAATCAATGAGAATGGCTAAGCATCCTCCCAATCGAGAAATTTTATTTTTACCAGTTCATGACTTCGTTTCGTCTGATAAGGAAGGGGTATATGAATATGGTCACAGTCACAGACTCACAGCACAGTTATTAAAGCATTTGATTGAGGATCAATAGTTCAATACTTCTGTCTCATCTTTCTGTTCTTCAGTGCCAGTCAAAGCCCGAACAGGAACAGCAGCACACCTGCATCAGCATTCAGCATTCAGCATTCCGGTTCCGGTAGTGATGGTCCGACCGGGAAAAAAAAGTTCCATCCAACCTTTATTGGTTCGAAACGTGGCAAGATTATGATCCCAATTGGTTCCTGCTGATGTGTACATCTAACGAGGATTGCCCGCATACTACGCCGACAACCACATAAGGCTTAGACCACCTTTAGTTTCGTTGCCTCCCTCCCCCTCTCTCCCTCTCTCTCTCTCTCTCTCTCTCTCTCTCTCTCTCTCCGCCAAATTCAGAGAATGTAGTAAGGAGATGGGAGAAGGACCAACCAACTCTTCCCCTAAAAGAGTCGCCACAATCCAAATTTTACTTCGCTTCTGACATTCCGGCAACTTGGGTCAGAATTGCCGCCGTGTTCTCGTCGTCTACAAGAATGGGTGTGCCGAATGATGACGTGGTGTTAATTCAGAAAGGGAAGAAGCCTGGTGAACCATGCGTTATCACCGTGAATTGTCCTGACAAGGCCGGACTCGGATGTGACCTCTGCAGAATCATCCTCGAGTTTGGGCTTTGCATTACTAGAGGAGGTCAGTTGGTTTCCATCTCCTGCTCGATTGCTGCATCTACCGTGCAGTTTTAGCTCTTTAGTTGTTCCCGTTTTTTTTTTCTTTTACTCTAGGGTTTCTATCTATTTACAAATTTTGGCGGTCTTTTGCGGATTATCTCAGTGCTTTGTTGTTTTTCCCCTATTGTTGCTTTCTGATATTTGTGGAATCGTTCCTTTTTTTCTTTTTGAGTTTCGAATTTCTGCCCTTTTTTTTGCTTCAATCTTCTTGTTTCTATTTTCTTTTCTAACGTTGAAGTTTGGATTCTTTACCAATAATGTAGGTACCGAGTGGGTTTCTGCGGTTCTTCACGATTTTTGTTTTCTTCAAAGCTTGACCGCTCTTTATATATCACAAACTCTAGTAACAGAGGCGTGTATGTGTCTAGTTTGATTTAACTTCTTCTTTTCCCTCCTGTCAACGAGTTTCATCTTATTAGGTTCTCGTCGTATTGTTTTTCCTTGGTCGGCAATTTTGTTGGGTTTGGATATTGAAGTCCTTGATATACGACTTTTTTTTTCTTTTTTAATATTCATTTATTGCTAAATTCAGTTTTCTGATTTTTATGGGAGTTGCTTGTTTCTAAGACTAACTCTTTTGTCCTGTTTCCATCCTTTCCCCTATAAAAGAAGAAAAGGAAAGGAAAGAATTGTAGCGCTTGTTGTACTCAAGTTTTGATCAATCTAGGTTTCAGAATAGATCTCTTTATACAGGAGTTTAGGTTTCTTCTGATGGGTTATTTTCTTTGCTGACAACATATGTGTATAGATGTTTCAACCGATGGAAAATGGTGCTACATATTATTATGGGTGGAGCCTCATCCTGTATCACTTACTGTTAGATGGGCAAGTTTGAAAAACCGTCTTCTATCTGTATGCCCGTCATGTTCGGTTTCATTTTACTTCAATCAACCCAGTTGCTCTTCTCCTTCCCCGGTTTACCTTTTGAAGTTCTGTTGCCTTGATCGAAAAGGATTGCTACATGGTAACTACAAATGTCTTTATCTTCACATGCTCTCTCTCAATTGTTATCCGTCTTTAGCGCTAATCAGTCATGAGCCTCTCTATAGATGTCACTCAGGTCCTGTGCGAGCTTGAGCTTACCATTCAAAGGGTAAAAGTTATGACAACCCCAGATGGCAGAGTCATGGACCTCTTCTTTATCACGGATGGAATGTGAGTTATCCCGTATGTAATCTTTTCTTATTTGATATATTTTTTCTTGGTATAATAATTTCTTTTTTCCTTGTTTTCGTGGCATGGTGTTGCCTTATAATTTCTCAGGTTTTTATATTATTAATCTTGACTTGGTTATTCATGGCTTTGGTCAAGCTTTGTATCAGTCTCAACTTTTTGCTTCTATTTTAACTGGTCTACCATGTCTTGGATTTCCACCTAATAAAAGTGGTTGATAATTTTCAGCCATTTGCAGTGAAGACTAATTATGGCATCATGAGGAGCTTTTTCATGTGAATAAAAAAGGCTGTAAAAGGATGGCCGGATGGCCTAGGTGTTTGATTTGGTCAATGATAAGGTGTTGGAAACTGTTGGATAGAATAGAACAACTAAGCTGGTAACTGCCTTGTCCAGCAATCACGAGCTCTGATAGTGCTCACACTTACTATTTATTACTTATTAAAGGGTTACATTGATCAGGGAATCACCTATTATTCTTGCTTAGTGTACTAGATTTTATATCTTCTTCTCCAATTAGCGGCTTGTCCACACTAGAGTTTTGGTTTTTTGCCCATTCAAGTCTTCATGCGCTGATTGAGAGGACGTAGAGGGCCATCCTGCACTAGGAAATATAAACTGAGAGGTCAGTTTGGAGTTTTCTGATTGTATGATGTTCTTTTCATTGCTTTAGACTCTCATCGTCAACTGATCCAAAAGAAAGCATTGACAGAATATATTGACATAAAAAAGAAAAGTAATGGCAAAGTATGTTGGGTGGAAAAGATGAGAAATTGACATGGAATCTCTTCATGGAATGATCCAATAGAAAAAGAAACATCTAATTGAATATTCTGGGGTGGCAAACAATGAGAAATCATTAAGTTGGATATACGTGTGCACACACACAAACTCTTTTATTATTTTTCACACCTTATTTGGTAGAGCGAGCCAAGTTCTCTTGTTTTCTTTTTCCTCTTCAAATTCCAACTTTTTGATTTAGACAAGGAAAGGGAGGGGGAAGGTCAAACGTGAATGGAAGAATAAATCAAGTTTTTACAGATCCTTGAACCAGTGACAATTTCATGTTTTTTGGATGATCAAGATTTTGATCAAATTGAACTTCTAAAAGTTATTTGTCAATTTGAACCAATGACAATTTCTTACTTTTCTTTTTTTTTTTTTTTGACAAGTAAAATTAGTTAAGAGAGTCTTGTTAGTGAGTTTTTTATTTTTATTTTTGATAAGTGATAAAGGTATTGTATTTATATGAAGAGGGGCTAGGAGCCCACAAACAGTTCAGGTGTATCAGTATAGCATTTACAAAACAAAACAAAAAAAAAAGGAGAAGAAAAGAAAAAAAAAAGTGGAATCCTTTCAATCAAAAAAGAACAGAGGTTTTGGAATTTTGAACAGTTGAAGATGCAATCATGTCACTTTCTTTTCTGCCTATTTTTTCAGAGGCTAAAACTTGTCCATTTTGCATGATCTTGGTATCCTTAGATAGGTTATTGAGGTCATTGATTACATATCCAACAAGAGCAAGAATTTGTAAATCCAACATGTTATGCGAGAATTATGACTTTTATTGAATAATGATAGTTTAGTCTGATGGGATTTGGGTATTTCTATTTCTTGATTTCTATTGGAACTGTTTTTTTGTTTATTTGGTTTTAGTAGGATTAGTGATGGGTATCTAGAATTGTTTTAGGAGTTGAAATTCTTATTAGGTGTGCGTAATGGGTTTACCTTGGTGTTAGCACAAGTAAAAGTTGTTTTGGGTCAGTTTCCTTGTCCAAATTGGAGTGCAAAAGGAGATCTAAGCCCTTCTTTTGAGATTATAAATAGTCATTGTAATTGAAGTACTAGATGAGAACTATTAAATAAAAGTTCAAATTTAACTTCGGTCAAGAGTGTAATAGTCCTTAATTTTCCTTGTTTACCTATTATGGACACACTAGTAGGACTTTTTTCTTATATCAATTGTTCTTTCTTTCTTTCTTCTTCTCCTAGTGGATAACCCCATAGGGAGGGGTTTGGGGAGAATTAATAGGAAAGGATTGGGAAGAGATTTTAGGAAAGTATGACATAGATAAGGGTTTTCAATGACACTTAGTCATTCCGAACTATTAATTTCCTTGTTGAAAAGTATTTTGGTCATCTTTCTTAAATAGGACAGAAAAGATATTTTTTAAGATTCAGGAGTGCACATCAGAACCAATATATATGGACTCTAGTTGGTAATTTACTCTCTGTGATTGTATCATTTCAGGGAGCTATTACACACAAAAAGGCGACAGGATGACACATGTGAACGGCTCAATGCCATTCTTGGAGAGTCCTGTGTCAGCTGTGAGCTCCAGCTGGCAGGACCTGAATATGAAATGCAGCAAGGTGTCTCTTCTATTTCATCAGAAGCTGCTGAGGAATTGTTTAATTGTGAGTTCTCAGACAAGGAAACTCGCTCTCAAGCTCTTAGTGCAGATTTGACTAAACTCAAAAAGGCTTGTGTTACAATAGACAACTCCTTGAGCCCAGCTCATACCTTGATTCAAATGCATTGTGTTGATCAAAAGGGTCTTTTATATGACATTATGAGAACAATGAAGGATTGCAATATTCAGGTACTTGTAGTGTATTCTACTCCCATTCATCTAATTCGTTTAAGGTTTAATGTGTAGGATGAGCAAAGCTAGGACACGGGTGCTTCATAAACCAAACATATTAGAACATTAGCCTAGGTGGTCCCCCACTTTTACACCAAACTGGGGGAAAATCTTGTATCTTGAGCATTGCTGAGGTTAGTTTAGATGTCAGATGCTGCAGATGGTTGGGGACACTGTTGGTTTGATTTGACACAACCAGACCATTCATTCTCTTTCTTTCTCCTCTGAACATCATTGATGTGCCTGTCATCGAGTAGCATGGATCCTAGTTGTCTATTTATGGCAGTAACCATGAAGTTGTGTATATTATATGAACTTTAAGTTTCTAAAAATATACCAATATTAAGCAGATCTTAGAGCAACCTCACAGCAATTCTCATGTTACACATGCTGATGTTGGATAAAATCAACATGGGTCCTATCTAGGAGCTCTCCAACTGAACCACTCAGATGATTTCTCTTTGGAAATTTCTGGGCTTTCTTTTTGACTGTTAATCTTATGAGTTATGTATTTTGTCCAACTTTCTTAATATAAGGTAGGTTAAATGGCTAGGATAATGTATTCAGTTTGATTTAGGTCTTATCTGATTTTGCTGTCCAACTGGCAACTGCAATTTGCCAGTGGGACTAGCTCCTCATGGTACCTCCCGCAGTAGTTCATAGTACATAATCATGCACCTATGTATCTTAATATATGCTACAATTGGTTTTTGGCTCTGTTTAGTAAAATTGGTACTTTGGCTATTCTTAGATATGAATTCTTTTGTTGCTTGTCATCTAGATAGCTTATGGTCGATACACATCGAGTACCAAAGGTTACCGGGATGTAGACCTTTTTGTTCAGCAAATGGATGGCAAAAAGATGGTGGATCCTGAAAAGCAAAGTGCATTGTGTTCCCGTTTAAAGGTGGAGATGCTTCACCCATTGCGGGTGAGTATTGCTAACCGGGGACCAGACACTGAACTCTTGGTTGCTAATCCTGTAGAATTGTCTGGAAAGGGAAGGCCACGAGTTTTCTATGATGTTACTCTTGCTCTAAAGATGCTAGGGATCTGCATCTTCTCGGTAAAACATGATACTAGGAAGTTGTCATAATGCTTTTTAGCTTGTTTTTTCACGTCTGGGGATTATAGAAACTCTCTTTTCTGTGTTGTAGGCTGAAATTGGAAGGTATTATACATCTGATCGCCAATGGGAAGTATACAGATTTCTTTTGGAAGAAAGCCACGAGTATCCATTGGCAAACAATCAAACCAGAACTCAGATTGTAGACAGAGTGAGAAGAACTTTGATGGGCTGGTAAGCTGATTTAGTTCTGGTATCTAGATCGTGAGAGCCACCAGCACATTTGATGTCTCCTTCAGGGTATCTCTCTATGAAGATCTAAAATCCATGTGTATCCTGCTTTTATCTCTTATAACATCTAAAGGCATATCGTGTGCATTCTCAAATCATCTTTTTACAGTTGAACTGTTCTCGTATATTTTTTATTCTCCTTGGTACCCAGTCAAGCCAGAACTGCCCCTTTGAGTCATTTTATTCTTGTATAGCATTGGCAGCACCTTACCACCTTCACAGAATTCTCTCAAGGGGCAACTTAACATCCATGTCCATCCCTTTTGAAGCCCGGAGGATGGGTTGTGTTGTCATTTTTTTCTCAGGCTCAAGTTTGGGAAGAGTACAAATACAAATATGTGCAATGCAAAACCTTGTATACAATATTTATAAACCTTGTAATTGCTCTGTACATTTTGTATTTTGCATCCTTCCCAAACTGAGCATAGAGCGTGTCTTGGGGTCTGTATTCATATGGGGCTTTCGTAAATTGCCACCTACCCCATGTTTCTGCCTCGTGCCCATGGTGACTGGAGTCCGGATCTGCTGTGTCAACTATGCTGTGGATAGGTCTGTGTCCCCAATCAGATATGGACACCTATCCTTTCAATGTGCTTGGCTTGCTCCTGTGTGAGCACATGTTAATCCCATTTAATTTATGGTTTCATTTTTTAATACTAACGTAAAACTTTCTATTTTGTATATGTCCAAACGGGGTCTCAATTTCGATCCAAAACTGGAGAACATTGTCCTTTCGAGCAACAAATAATGACCTTGTTAGTTATTCCTTGGAGTCGATTTAAGCTATTCTGGCCCAAGCAGAAAAATAGTCTTCTTACAAGCCACGTATTAGGAACGTTGAAGAAATGATCCAATTATTCTACATTGGAACTGAAAAATACGAATTACTTAAATAAGACCTCTTCTATTGCCTCAACAAGAAACTGTACGCCCGAGAGTAGTGCTCTTGGTGACCAGAGGAAACATTTAAAAATAGAAAATTAAGACAAAGTAATCATCGAGTTTTGCTTCTTTCCTTTCGAATAAGGATTAAAGTATTGGATATTATATTGGACAATTTGAATATGAAAGCGAATGAAAAAATATAGATAAGAAAATGTAGGAAAATTTTATAATTATATTAATGGCATTAAGTTTAATGTTAAAATAACTATAAGTAATATATAAAAACATAGGAATTGTATATTTAAATGATATATATGTATATATATATATATATATATACATGTAGATATTATACAATTTTATTAATAATGTATTAATCAAGAGTTTAAGGCAAATATTATATAGATTTTTATAAATTAATATATGCAAAAAGTCAATATTATTTTATTATCTATTAAAGTGTAAGGCATAAAGTATATGCAATTATTATATTTGAATTATTATATCACTTTTTTGTTTTACGATTTTTATTTTTTAATATTAATAAAAAATTAAACTAAAAAATTAATTCTTAAATGTTTGATAAATAATAATAATATTTTTGTAAACAATAAATATGTTATTATAAAATATCAATTAATAATTTATAAAAATATATAATCTTAGTTTAAAATATATCAAATCTATAAAATTTTGAAAATGCATATCATATTAAATTTCATAAATTTTAATTACTAAAATATTTTTTCCATTATTAATGTTTAATTTTAATAAAACTTTGAAGTTAAAAATTATTTTTTATATAAAATGTAGATTAATGGATTTGATAGATTCAATTTATATTATATTTTCAAATACTTTGTCAACAATACTTTTTTTTGTAAATAATAAATACATTGTTATTTAATGCAAATTAAAATATTAATTAATAATTTATAAAAACTTAAGGTATATGCCATATGCAAATTTATAAAATTTAAGTATTAAAATAATTATTCTATTATGAATGTTTTATTTGTATAAATGTATTCCATTGATTTATAAAATATTAATTTTGAATATTGTTCTTTTTAATTTATAGTTGAAGTTTTTGAAAATAAATGTATATTGTTTTTTGTTTGTATATAAACATTAAGTTTAATAAAACTTATCTTATTACACTTATTAACATAAAATAACAAATGGCTTTATGGTGTGTATCGAACCGATACTATGCAATACGCACCGATACGGTGGCGTATCGGACCGCAAGGTTCAAAATATAGATACGCCCAGGTGAATTGATATAGCATTTTGTGCTTTTTTTTTGCAGTCGATTCAGGGGGGCCAGTTTAGGGCTCCTCCACCCCCTAAATCGGTCAGATCCTCGATACGCCCATTGTAGGGGCATATCGGAGGGGTCTCGGAATGATACGTATCGGCCAATACGTGTCGATACTTTGAACCTTGTTGGACTAGTAGGCACAAATGACAAGATTCACCTACATTCCTAGCATATCTCATATTAATGCAGTCCGATATTGATCGGGGCATATCGTATCGATATTTTAATCCTTATTCTCAAATAGATGACAACACAATGCCATTGTATCAAACGCCTCATTAAAGAGATTAAAGCCTCTCCGCAAGACAAGGGACTTCTAGGTAATATGGCCCACATATGTTGAACCATGATACTTGAGCAAAGTCACTAATCGAATTTGTCACTTGTGGTGTGTGTGTGAGAGAGAGAGAGAGAAAGAGAGAGAGAGAGAGAGAGATGGGCTCACTTTGTTTAATGTCTTATTTTATGTCCAATTAGGGTTAGAGAGAAGGAGAGAAGAAGGAAAGAGACAAGAATAGGGGCATAAATTAGCATATTAGATTATTAGAAAGGATAAATTACAATGACCCTTTGTACTATGGGGACAGTGACAATTATCCCTGAATTTTTACTTTGTGACAACTATGCCCTTAGCCGTTAATTGATATAATGCAATAAATTACTAAAATATCCACTTGAATTTTCTTTATTTTCTTTTTCTTATTCAATTTCTCTTAAACTCTAATTGACCAAAAAATGCATTCATTTTCTCCAAACGAAACCAACTAAAATAACAATAATTATTTCACCAACATAGAACAACAAGTTTATTTAACTTCATCATAATTCAAAAATCTAGCATAAACAATCCACTTGAACTTCAAATGAATATATCTCTTCATCTTAAAATATAGAAATTATCCACTCCTTTCTCCAATAAACTAAGAAAAACCAAGCAAAGCGTTCAATTTCTATCTATTGAAAAAAAAAAAAAACTCTACTAATTCATATGGATATTAAATCAAGCCAGAAATCTACAATGTTCTATTTGAGCAACTGAGAAGACTTCAAAGGGATCTTTGTCACAAATGAAAAATAAGGGGTAATAATTACTGACCCCATAGTTCAAGGAGATCTAAAATAAAATGCTAATTAAATAAGACTAAGGCTATGTTTGGTTTAAAGGAAAATGTAGGGAAAGGAAAGGCAAGGTAGAGAAACCTTTACAAACCTTGTATTGGTTTTCCTGTCTTTCCCTTCCTTTCCCTACCTTTTCCTTCAAACCAAACATAACCTAAGGGTATTTATTAGTTGTGCTTGAATAGGAGAAAGTCAAATATGCATGAGTGAACAGGTGTTCAGATGTGATTGGGGACGCATCCCGTTCACAGCATAATGAACATAACATATGCTGACTATGTTGGCAGACTTGCAAAATATGAAAGAAAGGTTCAAATTGCATTGCAAGTTCTTCTGTGTTGGTTGCATTTTAGGCTCATTTTGAAAGGAGTACAAATGCAAATATTTAAAGTGCAAAACCTTATATTTTGTATGTATTATTTTGTGAGAAAAGAAAGGGTGAATTGGCTCAAGGATATAACTTCACTGTTGACAATTAAAATATTGGGAGGTCGACATAAATGTTTTGAAAATCATCCCGAATTGAAACTGTTTTAATCACCCATTTGTGCGACAGTCAGCAGTTTGACCATTCCGAATGGACTCGTCACCGACACATTCCAACCCCATGAGATATAAGGTGTGACGTGTGAGATCATGCTAGTAGAGGGTTGAATGTGTTATGTTGGCAGAAAATCCCATCTCCTCATCACCCGTTTTTAGATCAATATCAGAATTTTATCTATGGTACCAATTATTTTTTCCAATGTTTTAAAAAATGACCCAGAATCGGAACTATTCTAGCCACCGGTTTTTGGGTCAACGATTCAAATTGATGATCCATTTTGACCAAAATAAAATAAAATAAAAAATGGCCAAACTGTTGAACGGGTCAACAGTTTGCCCATCTAGGTCAACGGATCATTGATCGATTCAACGGTTTTTAGCTAGAGATCGGATTTGGGGTAAAATGGAACCAGTTGCCTAAACAGCTCCCAAGTCAAGCAGTCCAACCATCCGGGTCAATGGTGGTTCAAAAACCATGTGTTTTTTCTGTGTGTTGGAGTTTATAAGTTTTGATGTTTTTTGGTACAGTGGTTGTTTTTCTTTCAGGGTGTTTCTTATTTGGTGTTATTCTCTCATATTCTAGTTTTTATCTTTTGTTCTTCTGGTTGGAATGAAACTTACAAATTTTCTACCCAATAAAAAAGTTGTCTGGCAATACAAAACTATGATCAATGAGAACCCACGATTGTTGGTTGTTATATCACCATTCTACCGATAGTACCAAGTTACCAACTGAGCTCAGGATTGCAGTTGGATATTTAGTCAAGTTTTATAGTTTATAATTATATATTAATTATAAATACAACTTGTGGATAGATGTAGCACTCAATTACCACACGGGAGAATAAGAGAACAAAAAACCGTTCCTTCTTTGCAAGTCACGAAATCGTTCCCCCTCTACAAGTTGCGAAACCATTCCCTCTCTCTCTCTCTCTCTCTCTTTGTTTGGAGAGAGCTTCTCTCTCAAGTTTCTCTGAGGTTTTATCAATCTCTCTATTGGGGTGGCTCCCTTTGGGGAGTCCCCCATTCCATTATGGTTTCTTTTCTTTTCTTGTTGTTTTTTTTTCTTTTTTTCTCCTTCTGTTGTTTCTTTTCTTCCTTCCCCCCTTGCTTTCATTCTTTGCTCCTCCTTCCATTTGGTTCTCTCCATTCTTCCCACTATTCTTCCTCCCATCTATTTCCCTTACCTTTCCCATTTGGTTTTCTCCACTATTTGCCTCTTTTTGTGCTTTTTTTTTTCTTCTTTCTGTAGGCATTTTGACAAGGGGTTACTTTCTCTTGGATCCTGTATTGGGCATTCGGTACCGGTGGATGTTGCTTTATGTTTTTCCGTCCATGGTTAATTTCGTTCGCGGTTCTCTGGTAGATGCAATTCATGGCCAGTTTCATTCGTAGTTCTCCAATGGATGCAGTTATAGAAGGCAATTATAGTCTCTAGTAGCGGTTGTAATGTTTGGGGCTATTCCGTCTTTTGCAAATCTACCTCAACCATACTATTATCAGTTCTTTGCAATTTCTTTTGGGAACCTCTCCTATCATTTCTCTTGCCATTTGTGGTGGATTGGAGTTGTGCTTATCTATTTCTGTTGGTGATTTTAAATTCACCTTTGTTTGATTGCAAAAGTTCATTATGTTCTCCTTCATCTGTTTATATATTTTGTTCTTCTTGAGAAATTGTATATGGGTTCTGATTGGCCTTGTTGGCAATTCTCTATACTTGTATCAATTTCTTGAATGAATGAAATATGCTTTAAGCCTTACAAAAAAAATTACCACATGGGAGGGGTGAGCATCATCATCAGAGATCATTATCTAGGCGGCTTCTGCTATGGGAAAGCTAAGAAAGCTTATCATTGCTCGACTGCGGATGTGGAAGCACCAACTGTTCTTCAAGGTCTTTGTCTAGCTCTAAATTGTTGGTGCCTCAGCTATGGAACTAGGGGACATGGTTTTAAAAAATGGCTCGAAAATAGAACCGTTATGGCCACTGGTTTTTGGGTTGACGGTTCAATTATCCGATTTGAACAGACGGCCCATTCTGACAACAAAAATTAAAAATAAAAAACGGCCAAAATCATTGAGCAGGTCAATGGGTCGACGGTTCGACCACCCAAGTCAACGGGTTGTTGACTGATTCAATGGTTTTTGGCCAAGGATTGGGTTTGGGGTAAAATGGAATCAGTTGCCTAGACGATTCTCAGGCCAAATAGTTCGACCGTCCGGGTCAATGGCGATTTGAAAACCATGCTAGGGGATTCTCTTACAATTATCACATGTCTGTTGAAGAGAAAGAAACTCTACCTCCCTTACGCATCATCCCCATTATTGCGGATTGTTTATGAAGATTCCTTATTTACTTAGGGGCTGTTTGGCAAGTCTTTTTGGGAAGATCTCCTGGTAGCTTTGACAGTTAAAAGACGCATTGAGTTTTTGCATGAAGATCTGAGCAGCACGAAGCTAGTTTGGCTACCGTGCGTCTTCCTATGCCTTTTCGCATAAGAATAAAGAAAGAAAGATACGAAAAAACTCCATTCCAACTTCCCGAAATCTGCCCAAAATGGACTTCTCGCGTCTTTTTGGTGCATCGACTTTTGGCAACTAGATCTGTTACGAACCAAACAAAAAAAAAAACCATGGCGTGGTCTACCTGACTTATAAACAGCCGAAAGACCGCGCGAAAAGGCACACCAAACGGGGCCTCAGTGTTCTAGATTCCTAGAACTAGAAAAGTAGAAATGTTGTTGTTCATAAGATTACCAAATATGTTCTCTCTATTCCTAGTTAGACATCAAATATATATACTGACCATTCTAATGGATTGCCTTAAGGCGACAATTCCTCAAAACTTAAGGTTGTGTTTGGTATCATTGCCGCTTCTACTTACAATGTTTTAAGTTGGTCAATACAAATTTCTGAGAAATGGTCTTGTCGCATCACATCAAATAACCATTTACACTAAAAGTATAGGCGTTGAATTTGGTGTTGACATTTATAACAGAAACACTAAGTGGGTGTATGGCGCCATAGATTTACACTGTTTTGTTTCACCCTTTTTTTGTAATATAAAAGAGATAATTGGTATTTTAAAGTGATTTGGTTTACTATTATAATATACTTATAATATCGGAAAAGAAGTCTACTTTTTCATATTTCAATGTGTCACGTCATCTTAGTGCTTCAAGATCATCAAGGTGATTCAAGAATTGTCAATTTAACGATTCAAGAAACCCCTCATTTCTCAAATCCCAAGCTAATAATTGAAAAAAATAATATTTTTTGAGAAACATATTGCCAAATGCTATTTTATTACCGATTTCATTTAATTGTTGATGTGGCATGAATGACACATCAGCAAAAACGGAGCGCTTGTAAAATGCTCTAGTAGGGGTGCAAGTCGGACCGGTTGGGCTAGGTTTATGGTCAACCCAGGCTTGACCCTAAAATTTGGGCTTAAGGCCCAAGCCCAGACCGAGCCTAAGGTCAAACCTGATCTTGCCAACCCGAGCCCATCCCACACTGTAATTTGATGCACTTTGGTTGGGCTCGGGCTCAGGCTCGGGTTGGTCAATGGACCCACTCTAAAATTATACATATATTTATGTGTATATATGTAAATATGTATACAAATGTGTGTGTATACACACGCAAATATGTATGCATATATATGTAAATATGTGTGCAAAATTACATATATATACATATGTATGTATGAATATGTATAGTTGGGCCAATTTCTTGGGCTTGAACCTGGCCCAAGGATCGAAAATCCAACCCCAAGTCGTGCAAAATGTTAGGTTGGGCCGATTTGGGCTTGGGTTGGGACCACCCAAGTTGCACCCCTATGCTCTAGTGCCAAACACCTACTAAATTTGGCTTTTCTTGAAGAAACATCAATAGTACCGAATGTTATATTGAAAACTCAAAGCATTTGTGGTAGAAAAAATATGTTCTCCTAAAATTTATATCGACCAACCTAAAATATTACAAGTAAAATACCTTCAACCAATCTCAAGTCTCCTACGCAAAGTGTTGGTGACTTGGTACACAATCACTGCATTAAAATATCTTAGGGGTGTTCTACATCATGAATGTTTTTGTTTTAATTTGTTTCTTGTTTTTGGAATCGTCACATCAATAAAAAATAAAAACACGTTATTGAATTCTATTAAACAAATTGGTTTTGTCTCAAAAAAACAATACATGTTTTTTGAATCAACAAAATATTGGTTTTTAACACAAAAATAAATTTTCTAGTATAGAATTTATATGATTTATGGAACACTATGTTGAATAATTAAACGAAAACATGTTTTCAAACAATATTCAATAGCATGTGTTTGGTTTTAGTTTCAATCTTGAAAACAAAAATTACACACACAACCAAGAATATGCTTTTTGTGTTTTTATTTAAAAAAAAAATTGTTTTCAAGATGATTTTGATTTATTTTTTGAACCAATGACAAGAAAAACAGTTCAGTTGTAAAACACTCACTTAGTCATTGCTTTTATTTATTTATTTATTTCAGGAAATAAACCGTATTCATCATCGACTATCAAGATTGTGATGGAAAAAAAAAACCAAGGCCTTGTTGAGTCGTAAATTCCTCTTTTCCACTTTTTCATTAGGGATTGGATATAGTAGGCACAACATAAGTAAGCACATTAAATTAGCACTTGATAAATATTTGACAACTGTCGAAAGTGGGTTTTGATCTTTTTCAAAGGTGGGCTGCACAGGCGTCAAAAAAATTTCAAGTGCTCATTGTGCTTAACATTGTGCCTACTTGATTTAAATTGTTTTCATTGGGGTGTTTTTTGCTTAAGAGTTCAAAGTAATCCCATGATTATTGAATTTTTTAAATTTAATTGATGTCCGATCCAAGGTGTCTCAAACCAAGATTGCAGTTAGATAATCCTACCAACTGGCAAATCCAAGGTAGGAGGATGAAGTCACGCAGCAAGGTCTAAAACAAGAAAGTGATCGGAGGCCCGAGGAGTTGTTCCCCAGGTAGGCACTCCGACGCTCAAGCCAGTCAAGGAAAATGGGTGGTCGGGCCGAGTAGTTGAGAGAAATGTGCCGGTACGAGTAGAGGCAAAGCAACAGTATGGAGTCTGAAGAGTCAAAAGTCCCTTACCTTGAGCAAGCATTACTTACTTATAGCCGAGGATTCGTGTCCTATTCGGATGATGCATTCGGGGTTGTCGGGATGAGGTTGTCTGCCGAGGTCTTCGGGATAAGTCCTAATCTCCGGTGGAGTTTTACTCCTTATCCATACAAGGTTCTCCTTTATTGGTCGTGCTTATCCATCTTATGTGGCACCGACGTGGCCAAAGAGATAAGACCGTCGCGGGGTGACACGTGGCACCCGGGGCCAGCTCAACCATAACCCAAACACCACTCCTCCAGTTCCGAAGTCAAGGAGTGTAGTGATCGGCCATAATGTGGCGTGGAAGAGCTCTGAAGTCTTTTGCTAAGGAACTCTTTAAGTGTGTTTTTCTGAGTTGAATGACCTAGGGTGCAACCAATTTGAGTGAGTCGGCCGGTTCGGCCCCCGTACCATTTTCGAGACGGGTCAGTAGTTGTGTCGTTTCGTTTCCCAATGCCACACACGTATGAAGGGTGGTGGTGTCATTTTGTCTTCCCGAGCTGTCAGAGGGCAGTGTCTGATCTACGTCGTTGATTTGCCTTGATCTAGATTGCTGGGAGCCCTATAAAGGGGGTGAAGAGCACTTTCACTTTGTCACTTACGAAGGGAGTCCTTGTAGAGCTTGACGAGAAGTGAGTCCAAGCCGGGGTCTCTTGTCGAGGCTACCACACTCGCTGTCCGCGAGTCCGACAAATTCGGGGTTGAGGCCATTGAGCTGGAGGGAGTCACAATCTAGGTGACTGAAATCAAGTTGTTAACTAAGGGAGCTGAAATCCCTCCGCGGGCCGTTAGTTGATTTGGAACTACTCCGTGTTGTCTGACACCCAGGGACTTGGCCCGAATCAAGGCCCTGTATTGTATACTGGAAGAGTATGAACTGAGGTGTTCGAGCGTTGGTGAGAGAGCTACCTTGGCTTTGCTAGGCGAGCTTTGTGTATACGAGCATAGTTTGATGGCTGGGTTGAGGTTTCCTTTGAGCGAGGGAATCATTGAGGTGTTCAGGTGATTTTGGGTCCTACCTGTCCAATTGATGTCGAAATCCTTTAGGTACGTAGTGAGTCTTCTGTGTTACTGTTTGGTCCACGGCGTAGAGATTACCCCGTCGATGTTCATCTATTTCCTACAACTAAAGCATCATCAACAAGGGTATTATTACTTTTTGGATCAATAGCATAACAAGGTGCTTGTCGGTGCCCTGTCTTCGTTGAAGCGCTGAAAGGGGAGGTTCTTCTTCATGCCTTGTCCTGGAGGCTGTTTGTTACCTGTCGAGCTCCAAAGGCATTGATTTGATTGATAGAGAAGATCGACGTGATGAAGCGCACATCCTTCTCGATGTTGATTCGCAATGGGATGATGAGTGAGGTTGGTCTATGTGTCATACCGTTCTTTTCGGGCCTTCTTTTTATTTTCGAGCTTTTTTACTTGGTGACTGACTTGTTGTTTGCCTTGCGCAAGTGCTGAGATGGCTAGCAGCGAGGAGGTAGCTCGTCGTATGAGGGCCACAGTAGAGAGGGCGCGGTTTGGAAGGGCCCAGGGCACACAGCCCCGAGTTGTTGAGCCGCAGCAAAGGCCTGCGGAGTGTACGCCTCAACAATCAAAAAGGTCGAGGCAGACTAAGGAAGAAGTGGTGGTGGTCAACCCGAAGGAGGGTGCTTGGGTCAATCACTCCTCGCCGTCGAGGGAAAACATGCCGAAGGGCGGCACCACCAACGGAGGGCGTACCCAATTAGCTTGTTCTGGTTCTGATGATGCCCACCATCAGTCAAGAGGTTGCTGGCTCAACGAGCGGTTCCTTGGAGAACGCAACTCTTCGGCAAATCGCAGTGGTAAATCTTATTTCCTCGATTAGTTGCTTCTGTTGGTTTTTCTTGTCATACTGATCTTCGGTTTTCCGTGCAAAGCGCTTGCTCGGTGGTCGGTTTAGTTAACCGCTTCGGACACTGCAGCGCCTTTATGAGGCACTGGAGGCGGAGGCCGAGCAGTTGAGGTAACGAGTCACCGATCTTAAGGCCAAGCTCTCGGAACTAAGGCGCGGCATTAGTGAGAGGATTGGCACTGTCCGCAAATTGAAGAGCCACGTTATTGAGCTGAAGGAGGTGCGGGATGCTCTGAGGAAAAGCTCGGCGAGGTTGAGGAGAAGGCTGCCTGGGCAAAGGAAGACACGGTGGCCAAGTACAAGGCTTCGGAGGCCCATCGGTTCGTCCTGGACGTACAATTGGACTTTTCGCTCTTGGGATGAGGGCTTCAACCTTTGTTGGAAGAGGATGGTGCACCGGCTTCTTGATGTTGTCGAGGCTGCCAGGAGTCTTGACCCGTTTAATGCTCCTACACCTGGCGAGGAGGGGGCTACTGCCGAGGTGCCTGAGCAGGCCGAGGAGCACCCGACTGAGGGTTGAAGTATTCGTCCAGCACTGCTGCTTCTGTCCCCGATCCATCTCTCATCTTGTCTCACTGTCACATATTTGAATTCTTCACTGAGAGAGGACAGTTGACACAGCTCAATATCACGCATTGTTGGCTTCAAATGCTCATTATATGTAAATGTAGTCCTATGAGTTATATAGTAATAATTGTAAGTCTTTTGACATGTGAATGTATATGGTTTGGTATGCCGAGCCTTTTGCTATGTAAATGACTTCAATCGATTAATGGAAGATATATTTTTTGGCCTGAGCTGAACTGTGTGTTTTCTCTCATCTTTTTCCTTTGATTTTGTTGAACTTAAATGAGTGGGTCAATCATAAACCTCGGTCTTATTTTGGCCGAGGTCTTGACGTGGGTTTTAATCTTTTTTAAAAGTGGGTTTTAATATTTTGACAACTGACAAAAGTGGGCTGACAGACGAAAAAAAAAAATCAAGTGCTCATTAAACGTGCTTACAACATTATGTCTACCTGATCCGAACTGTTTTCATGGGTGTTTTTAGCTTAAGAGTTCAAAGTAATCCCTTAATTATTAAATTTTTTAAATTTAATGAGTATGTATAAATTATCGTGATTTTGTTTTAATAAATAAATAAATAAACAGAAACCCATACAAAATGAGCTGTGTTCATTTTTTTTAGTGGTGGACAATATTAGATGTTGGTGTTCTAAGTTTGACTCTCATAGTCGGTTTCTTTTTTCTCATATTTCTAAGATTGGTAACAAAGCGGCCCATAAGGTTGCTCGGTACGTAACAAATTGAACCTAGGAGAAAGTATGAGTGAATGTTTCTTCAGTGTGGTTGGAGGATTGTTAGTTGGATGATTGGCTCAGTTTGGATGGAGTACAAATACAAATACGTATATGCATTTGTACTGTGCATATTTATATTTGTACTTCTTCCAAATTGAGTCATAAATACAAATATGTAGAATACAAAATCTTACGTTTTGTATATATTTGTACTGTATATATAATTTGTAGTCTTCCCAATCTGAGCACTTGTTTCTTGTTACGAATGGTAGTTTATTAATCAGGGGATAATATGTACTGGAGCCAATTCAAAATTGTTTTCTTTATGAAATGTTTATCTGGAGCAGTCAATGATCTTTTTTTTTTGAAAGGTTATAATAAAAAGAAAAGGAAACAAGGTCTTCCCCTTTAGGTATCCCATCCTGATAGTCATTTAAAATAAAAGATGATTGACAGTGGATTTTCGCTTGTTGGGATACCTTGTGGGCTGATCTGAGCTGTTATATTTTCTATTTACATAATCAAAAAACACGTCTATGGTCTGAAACTAGAAAACTGATCCTCGACAAAAGCCAATGACCAGGGTAGCATAGTCTTTTGATAGAGTGCTTTAACAACTTGCTGAGCATCCGAGTATATACAGACTTCATTGATTTCCCATTGAGAGATTTCTGATAATGCCCGCAGAATAGCATATAATTCAGCTTGCATGACAGAAGAAATTTGATTTATTCTCCCTCCGATTATTTGAATGCAATATAAGTTTTTGGAAAGAAATACAACAAATACTTCGTTATTGGTTGGCATTCACACAGATCTTTTTCTAGGGTCTCTTATCAAATTTTTATTTAACAACACGTAGATGCATTGCATGGTTTTACTTGCTAGCAATAATTTAATGCAATTTGCTTAAACAAGTTTTGTGGTTCATATAAAAAGGGATTTGAAACAAAATGTTGATAATTAAGGGGTTGACTTGGAGCAGCTGAAGTCGATAAACTGAAAATTTTATTGCCTCATATATTGAACCAGCGGGACCCGTGCAATGTACGGGAAATTTTGAAAGATTGACTAATATTATTTACTATTAATTAATTAAAAAATTAATAATCAAAATTTGATATTAATTAATTAAAAGTATTTAAAGTTATTGTTAATATTTAAAATTTTAATAATTGTATTTTCATTTAATTTTGATTTATAGAAAATCATTATTGTTAATTTAATATGAACAAATATATTTTAATAGAATTAATTTTATTAATCATTTGTAGTAAGTTTAATAAGTATTATTATTTTTGTTGTTTTTTAATAAAAAAATTGATTAACTTTAAATAATTATAAAAGCTAACATTTTTATTAAATTCACTAATAATTAACAATTATATAGAAATAGCAACAGGACGGGGCACCCAATCCCTATCCCTACCCCGTAGTCAAAACACTCTACCCCATACTCACCCTGTCCCCCAATGTCAAACAGGTTAAAGGGAATGCACCCACTCTTCATCAATGATGGGGAATCCTCGAATTTTCCTGCCCTGTCCATGGTGTTGGGCGGGTTCAAGGCAAGGCACCCACTCCCCGTCAACCCAATATTCAATTTAATGACAAAAATGATTAAAAGGATATACCAAATATCAACCACATGGTAAATTTCTAAAAGTACATTAAATTGTCTTTATTTTTTTTAAATGTAATTTTATGAAAATTTTGGAGAATTTATTACATTTGTGTAATTTTGAAAATTTATTTTTAAATTGTTATTAAATACTTTATTTTCTCTTTTAAATGGTTTAGTGCTTACAGAATTACACTAATTTATCTCATGTTTTCTAACATAATCCAATCAATAATTTCCTTTTTCCAACATTATACTAACTTATCTTACTAATTTATGTATTTATTGGTTCAAATTACAGTTTTCCCTTTCCCATACTCATTTATATTTAATAATTTACAATGAAAATTACATAATTCCAAAATCTATCAAATGTATTAAATTTTCCTAAATTTTCCAAAATATTCCATTACTTTTCAATCATTATTTAATACATTTTAAATAAATTTTCAAAAACTTTATATCTTTTAATTTCCAAAATGTTATTTTATGAAAGTTTTTTAAAAATTTATTACATTTGTGTAATTATGCAGATTTATTGAAAATTATTTTAATTTTTTATTAAATATTTATTTTTATTATGCAGTTTACTAACAAAATTACACTAATATGTCATTTATTTTTCAATATAAATTAATTAATAATTTCATTTTCAAACATTATAATGTTTCATTCCCCAATCTGCATTTAGTTATTAACTATAATAATAACAATAACTAAAATTTTATACTTTTTAATAATTGTTAAATATAAATCTCAAATTTATAGAAATTAGTTAATGAGTTTACAATTTCTCTAAAATGTTGTTAATTAACATGAATATAATAGTAATTACCCAAAATACTTTAAAAAGTCATGGTGAGTTAATAAATAACAATATTTATTAATTTTTGGTAATTTACTAACTGTACTAAAAAAATATTTAATTTTTTGATAGTTTAGTAGCCGTATATATTAACTTTTGGTAATAACATTGTTTAATACTCATTTCATATGGGTTTGATTAAATATTAATTGTATTTAACTATTTATGAATTTATATGAATAATTTAAATGAGAGAGAGTGGATATAGATTAGGGGAGAGATTTTAGGAATTGATTGGGGAGTGGGGTAATATGATAAGTTCCTAATCGTTTAGAGGAGATATCTTATGAGAGAGATTCTAGAAATATTTTTAGATAGTTGGGTTGGAAATGATGAAATGGCATCATGGGAGTGGTGGCAAGGGGAGAGGAGAGAGGGTCAAGGATAATGCAATGTGGGGTTAATGGAGCAAGCAGAGGCATGCTGACGTGGACCGTCTATATATATACTAGTGGACGCCATGCACAGTTTGCTAAGCAAAAGTAAACAATAGAAATACATAAGAGTATATACTTGTTTTTTATATTTTAACTTTTTAATAACCGATATGATTGAACTTGACCAAAGTTTGTCAGTTTGTATTCTAATCGGTTTTGGTTCAACAATTTTCCAACCCGACCGAGTTAGGTTAGTTTTGATTTGGCTACACATGGCAAAAAGTTGACCCAACCCCCCCCCCCCCCCCAAAAAAAAAAAATAATAATAATAATAATAATAGAATAGGGTCAAGGTCTCATGTTTAGCTAAATGAACCTGAGAATGACCCAACCCAACCCGGAAAAACCTGGGTTGAGTCATGGCTCAACCCGCTTACACAATTGTTAGGTCTAATTGGGACTATTTATGTATCCTTAGAAGGTTTCTCTCTTTCGTATTTACTATTTAGTCTTTATTCTTTATCATTTACTCTTTGAACTATTGAGTGTTCAAGTTTTTTATTATATATTTGGAATTTTTGGGTTAATTCTTTTAATTTTGACACTTTTCATGTATTTTTTTCTTTATTATATATATATATATATATTTAGGGATGACCCGTGCATCAACCCTAACCCGAACATTTAGGGCTAAGGTATATCATTTGCTAACCAAACCCAAAAGTAAACCAGACCTGAAACCAACCTACAATACCTTGACCTAACCAGAAAGTCAACCAACCCGAGATCAACATACAATATATCGACCCAACCCGAATCCGGCCCATCCAACCCAATTTCCGGGTCTAGGTTTGGCCATCTGTAAATTGACCAAATATGGGTTTACTGACCAAACCCAAAAGTCAAATATAACTTTTTAATATATAAAAGTGGGAAAATTCCTATATTTCTTAGTATAAAATATTTTTATATCATAAATTTAATTTTTAAGTTTAAACCTTTTGAAAAAACAAACTAAACCAAAAATAGGCCTAAACCGATACAACCTAAGTTGGCAGGTTTTCACTAATGTTTAGTTGGTTTCGAGTGACAAATTCCTAACCTGATCATGTCGATTTGGTTGGCAAAACAACCTGCAACCAAAATGAACCAATCCTTGAACACTCCTAATTTCAACTAAATTAATAGTCTAATCTCTCTAATAAACAACAATAGTTTAATCTCCAACAATTATTAAAAATTTATAGCAAAAATACACAATTATTGAAAATAAATTTATAAAAGAAATACAATAGATATCTAATAATAATACAATAATCACAAAAATACAATGAATACTAAAAATATATTAAATTAGTCAATAAATAGTATGATCTCAACTAGTAGTTTAGTGTCTAATAAATATTAACCAATAAATTATAAGAAATACATAATTACTAAAAATAAATTTATAAAAAATACAATAAATTAAATTTCAAAAGTTAAACAATAGTTGTTTAATGTCAATAATTATTGACAATTTTCTATTAAGTAACAAAACAAAAATATATTTTTAAATAATTGTTGAAAACATATTTATTAAAAAATACAATAAATAATTACTAAAAATACAATAAATATTAATTTTAGTATATATAAATATATAATCAATATACACTATTATTGTAAAATTATTACTAATAAATATTAAAATTTTTAAATTTATTATTATATAATTATTATTTGATATGGATGAAATTAATTATTTACAATATTATTTAATTGTTTAAATAATATTTTCATTTAAAATTTTAAGATATTAATTAATTATTTAATTTAATAATCCATAAAACTATAGTTAGTACTATTATTAAATAATTCGTTATTAATTTTGTAAAATATTAAATTATTAAATTTATTATAATTATTTGTCTACTTTTAAGAACATTTTTAAGTTTATTACATAATTTCATTGTTTTTAACTATTTAAAATTTAGTCATGTTAAATATTTCATTATTTAAATATTTAAATAATATGTAAAATATTTAATTTTTTTTATTATTTTAATTATTTTAAAAGTTATTACATAATATTAAATATTTTGTTATGTAATTATTTAGCTGTTTTTAATGTTTTGTTATTTAAGATATTTAGTTGTTGAAATATTTAAATAATGTTTTGTTTTTCAATGTTAATTTTTTATTTCTTGAGTAACATTTAAATTGAATAAATCGTAAAGTTATAATTTATATTGTTACTACATAATTTCATGATGAATTTTGTAAAAATATAGAATTATTAATAATATAAATATTATAAAATCTATTATAATTATTTTTTGTGTTTTGAAAAAATATTTTAAAGTTAGTATATAATTTCATTATAGTATTTAAATAATTCTAAAATTTTTTAATTGAAATTTTCTTTAAATAGATTTAGATAAAAAGTGTGGGAGAGGAAAGGATAAATAGGAATTAGAGATATTTTATGAGAGAATATATCTACTAAATTAGAGCTAACTTAAGAGATAAATAGGAGTGAGAGATAATTTAGGAGATAGATAGGAATTGGAGACAATTTAGGAGAAAGTGGGGGAAGTAGTGCCACTTGTCTAAAAATTAGAAAAGCAAATCCCCCATTCATTATTGTTGTTAGAAGTAGTTAAGCCTATGTTATTTCTTTATTGGTTCAATGGGTAATTATGTGTAATTAAAAAAAAAATTAAAACAAACAGTAAATTAGGAAGGAGAGTTTGGAGCAATGAGAGACATGGTGTTGTGGACTATCTTGAATGAGGTTGCTTGAAGGAGGTTGTAGGCCTTTAAGCTTGCTTGAAGGAGGTTGTAGGCTCCTTAATAAAGATGCAAATGGATAATGATGAGGGGTAATTTGGCCCAATCTTTCAACACCTGGACATGTGGAGGTGACCTGCTGATTGGATGATGACTCAGCATTCCCTGCCACCTCAGTGAGTTAGGTCAGCTTGGGTACCTTGGGCACATCGGCCAAGACTGGGGTTTGAGCAGCTCGTGATGGCCCGACTTGCTAAGGTGATACATAGCCAACTTCTAGAAGCTAGCCAATTGTCTTCGAGCTCTCGGTGATTACACTGCATGTCTACAAGCTTTATCTTTACCCCAACCGGATTGGATGGACTCGATAAGACTTATCAGCTAACACTAAGTCCACCTCCTGGTGTGGAACATATTCCTAGTAACACGAGCCAGGGATCTTGGAGGTGTTTCATAAGACTTACGACAACTTACCTATATAAGGGCACTTATCTCAACGTCACAAGGTACACACGATTATTTGTTTGCTAGCCTTATAGCATACAAGCTTACAGCTCGCACACAGAGTACTAACTTAAGCATCAGAGCACCCACACCAGGTCCTCTGAGTGTCATTTTTTTATTTTTATTTTTTCCCTTGCAGTTTGACCAACTAGCAAAGCGGACCGACGTCCGAACTACCATCCAACTAAGAGCATCCAAATCGCACACTATCAGATAAGATCGGATTTGAATAAGGATAAATTTGAATCCAACCTTATAATATAAATCTTATGTCTGATATGACCTGGTCCAATTTAATTTTTGTAAAATTTAACAAATTGTTAAAAGAAAAAACATAACATTTTATATAAATAAAAAACAAAAATACAAGCAAATTTTTTCCATGTACATGTATGTGTGATCGGATCAGATAGGGGTGATCCAAATCCGATATGTAAATCCAAGGGGAGGGGATCACGGTTCATTTGCATCCCTATTAGAGGTGCAATTCGAGTAGCAGATTAGGGTTAGGATTTTATCAAATTTTGAAGGGACCTAAACCAAGCCCATGCCAAAAACAGTGTAAAGTGTTAAATCAGACCAACCCGAGTTGCACCCCTAATTCCTATCCGTTTAAGGTTGAAGCTAAAACATAAAGCAATACATATTCAGTAAGTTGTAAGTTGTAACTCACAACATCGCTCCAATATCCTTTGTTACTGTGGCTCAGTTTGAAAGAAGAGTATAAATATAAATATATAGTGTAAATGCATACAAAATAATGTTTTACATATATATATTTTTATTATTTTGTATATATTTACAGTCTAATATTTGTATTTGTGCTCCTTTTAAACTAAGCCCGTAGAGTGTAGTGCATTCGAAATGGGGATAATTTTGTCTTTCCAAATAAAATCTCAGCCAGGCAACTCCTGGATTAGTGTTATAAACTTATAATCATACTTTAACGAAGAAATTCAACAGAAAAAGTTAATGACGAAATTACCCATGTGATTTAAAATGACGAATTCGCAGCAATGCCAGCTAGAATCCCATTAAAAAAACGCATATAATATATAATATAATAAATATATAAAATCAACTAATACACCGAAAACTAAGAATTCTACATCTCAACCATACGCACTAAAATCTCTCTTTCACACACACACACTCTCTCTCTTCACTTTCTCATCTTCATCTACAAAAACAAAAACAGTCCGTTTCGATTGTTCGAACGTAGAAAAATAGAGATATAGAGAGAGCTTTTGAGATTTATCATTTCCTAGGTTTTAGAGGGAGAGACAAGTACGGATGCCCAGAGAGGGGATGTCGACTAACTTCAGCCCTTCCCGAAGCCCGGGAAGTGCGAGATTGCAATTCGGTGGGGCTTCTCAGAGGTTGAGATCTTTGTCTTTAAAGAAACCACCTGAGCCGCTTAGACGTGCCGTCGCTGATTGTTTGTCGTCTTCGTCTTCTTCTCACCATGGAAACCTTTCTACAGTCGCGTCAGAGGCTTCAAGAACGCTTCGGGTTCGCAATTTCACTCCTTTTTTTTCATGGATTTTCGTGTTGTTTATATATTTTTTTTGTACCCTGGGTTTGCTACCCTTGAAATTCGAGTTGGATGGTATTTGCTGTTTTTGAAATATTGCGTGTATTGTGATATATTTTATTTTTGACGTGGATTTAATTTTAGCTTAGTAGCTCGGATTATTTGTGCATTGATCAGGAGGGCTCTTCTTGCAATTCGATGGGTTCATTTCGGGTCATATTGCTCAAATTGGGATTATTCTCTGTTTTTTTTTGGTCAATTGTTCGATTTTTGAGCCTAGTCAATGCGGAATTTTGTTCTGAAAGTCGAATCTTTAAGATACTTATTTGGAAAGAAATAACAAGGTCGAGCCTTTAAGCTGCTTCTTTTATAATTTTTCTGTGGGATTTGCCTTACTAGAGGTATTGGAAATGAGCCTGAACAACCAAAAATTGCGTCACTGGAAATACGTGAGATAAACGAGTTTTTGAATCTGCCTGTTTTGTTTGCATCTTCATTATGACAAGCGTTTTTCTTTGCATCTAAAGGAGGAAGTAAAGCTCTCTATGCATGCATTTTACAGCGAGCCTGTGTTGTAATTGCTGATAACATGTAGATGGGTTTCTAGGTTGGCGATACTTTCTTGAATGATAAATGCTTGCTTAAGATGCTCTGGTTTGCCAATTTTGGTTGGAGTATTGGAGTCAACACCACCATTGCTGTGTTATAGAATGTTGACAATTTCTTTTTTTGGGAATCAGAATTGTGTGTGTGTTACATGTGTAGTTGCATGTCGTTAATGCTATTATTTTGGCATAGCAACATTGTTCTTGAATGATTTGGATAGCTTGGTTAGAAAAATCACTGGCCTCATCCAACCTGCATGTATTATTCTGCCGATTCCAATAGAGATTTACTTGCATTGTATGGCTCCAGCAGTTGCCTTTGCATCATCATGATCATAAACCACTGAAGAATTTTTAAGGGAATAAGTTAGTGTGTTTTCTAGTATAGCGGACCATATCTCTTAGAAACTTCATTTGGGACATTGGGTTATAAAACCCAAGCTTTAGACTTTTAACCTTTCAGCAGGGATTATAGCAGCTCTTAACTTGACATACCTTATTTTGTTATTGAAAATAAGTACATTGTCTTTGTTTTCATATTAAGAACAGGCTAGTTTTTGGTGGCAGGATTATCTAGCAGCCCCTTCAACAACTGACCTGGCTTATAGTGTGATATTGGACCATGCACTTGCTGAGAGGGATCGCAGGTATATGAAATAGATCTTTTAGAAGTGAAATATATTTGGCAGTTGCTGATACTGGTAATATATATGTTTATAGTATGTGAGTTGAAGTTGACTTGGCTCTTTTTCCCTCATCCAATGTTACTTTTACATCTCCTTAATGATATTTCTTTTCATCGTTGCCTCTTTGTTTATATAGGCTTTATCTGTGATAGTTGGGGACCATAAAACATAAGAAGTTTATATATATTCCATTCCAGGAAATTGAAGGGGGGTGGGAGGGGTTGTTCTTATATTTGAAGATATCAGGTTCCAAGTTGATAAGAGCAATGCCTTTGATATCATAATTTGCACCGAGAAAAATGATTCTCGAAACCTGTATGCATCTTACCTGTTGACTGTGTAAACCAGTCTACTTACCCACCACCATTTTGAATATTCTCTTCAAGCGAACTAAAAATGAGATTTTAGCCCTTGTATTTGAAGATAACAGGTCTTGAAGTTGGTATCAATGACTCTTGACACCAGGAGTTTGTGTACAAAATCTTTGATCATCTCAATTGGGGCCCACTGCTAATCTCCCGTTTTTAGCAATTTTGAGTTCTTTTCTTTATTTGCTTGCAGGTGGAATCCTCCAAGAGGCATGAATGACCTATTCAATTGTTCCTTCTTTTATCCTTGTAAGAAAAGAGGGAATTTCACGCGGAGATGCACTAGGGTAGTGGGGGATGATGAGGGTATAGCTGTATGTGTCCTGTTTAGTTTGGAGTTGGTGTTTGAAAAGGAAACTTGCTGATAAAGCGGGGCTTATTTTGAACACATGGCAAGGTTTTTGCTCCATAAATAAAGGATTGAGAGTGGAAGATTGGATTTCCTTTGAGACAAGACTAACTTGCCATATAGAAATTTGCTGGGGCATTTGGACTTGTTCACTAAATAACCTGACTAGCACCCTATACTCATCTTTCTATGTATCAAAAATATGTTCTTTGCCATGGGCAGCCTCTCTGTGCATCTACAGGGGTTAAGGTTATACACGTTTGACCCTTCCTAGACCCTGCATTGGTGGGAGCCTCGTGCACTGGGATATGGGCAGCTTTTATTATTGGAGCAAAGCTCTGATAAAAGGTTGGTTATGCGGTTGATTATTGTTTTAAACTTCCAGAAAGCTGAATTAATTCCACTGGAACACTTCTACTTGCATGCCAACTGAGTTGAAGCTTACCTGGTTGAAGTTTCGGTCAGATTTCATAATTTTTGCTCAAATTTCAGTTAAGTTTTGGCTGTTTTGATCTAATTGTTACAGCCATAGCATAAAAATACATAGATTTTTTTGAAGCACGAAATATGCCAACTCATGAATTATCCTCTTTAGAAGTACAAGCTTTGTTCCAATCCACCAAACAATGCTGTTTTTCTCTGGATCTGTCCTCTATGAATTACTCAATCCTTTTCCAAAGCTTTTGCTACTGGCACGGAGATGGAGGAGACAGAAAATAGATCAGAAGGTTGGCTAAAGAACTTTTAAGAAAGTTTGCCTAAAATACAACATTAATAAATGGGGGAGGGGGGGACTCTGAAGCAGTAATCAGATGGATGCAGGAGGGCAGTGAAACATCCTGGTCTTTGATGCTATCATCAGAGGTGGAACTTTTGGCATCTAGATGGAACAGCTTAGTCAAGTAGGGTTCTAAGGCTGGCTAACTTGGTTGTGGATGCTCTTAGTAAGGGGTGAATAGGGATGGGTTATGTAGGACTAAGGGCTAGGTGTCAAGGGCTATTATTCTTATCTATCAATAAGGGGCTAGTATTCTTACCAAACAATAAAGGGCTAGTATTCTTATCAATCAAAAAGGGGCTAGTGTTTTTGGGTACGAGGGTCAGGCTTAGTCTCTTTCTGTTTCTTGGTTAGATTTATCTGTACATATTATATTTCTAACATAAACAAAATTTTCTACCAAGTTACTATTTGAAAAAATTATGGTGGAGATCATAAATTTGAACATTTTGTCATTTTTGTTTGCATGTTTGATTTTGCCACATCTTCTGCAACCTATCCACAAGAATCCATTCCGTTATATTCCCTTGAAAACTTTCCCAACATATTTCAATGCTTTGGCACATAATATATTCTTTGACTTTTTCCCCTGATTAGTTACAGTACTATTGGTTTTCCTTTTCTCTGATATGGACCGTTCTTTGCACCAGCCCAGCAGTAGTTGCAAAGTGTGTGGCACTTCTGAAGCGTTATCTTCTAAGGTAAGAACTGCTAGCAACAATTAGTTTGTTTTTCTGTTGTCAGGACATAGATATGTATGTATGTATAAACACTTGTATACATATGTCTATAAAATGAACCAATATGCGGTTTATTGACTGAAAATGGGAGACTGGTACATGAATAACATTATGATTACAGTTATTTTCATACCTAGTAACTGCAAAATGGGTAAATTTTTCATATTATTTGACCTTTCTCCTCTTTTATCACTAGCAAGATCAGAGAGCTTCGTTTTTTGTTAATAGTAAAATAATAATATAAAGACACATGGTAGAATGCAATATATATATATATATTTTTTATTTTTTATGGTGGCCGCTGCTCAACCAGGAGTACATTATATTAAAATAAGTACAGCAACTATCCAGGGAGTGGAACTTCTCAATTCCATGTCCGTCTGAACAAAATCCAAGGCTCTTACTTCTGTTCTTGAACCATCCAATTGTTAGTCACCTCAATATTCACATGCTGGAAGCCAATATCTGCAAGTAATTTTGGCTTGAGGGAAGACTGGGAAGTCCCTCAAGCATGTAGGGTCTGAAAAAACTAGAAGAATCTTACTTGTATAAAAAAAAGAGCTAGAAGAATCTTGCTTGCTATATCCTTCAATGCTCCAATTGCTGACAATCCCAAGTAAGCAGATGAACTAGCAACATGAATCCATCTTTTGATCATGTCATCAATAGATAAAGTAATGCTATTTATTTCTTCCATGTGGTCCATAAAATGCAACCCTCATTTGTCTCATATGCCTTTCCCTTTTTTTTCTAGGGAAAAGAAGGCTGCTGTAAATAGAGATGGGATATCCAATGTAGGTTGCCAATGTGCATTTGAAAGGGTAAACATATGCCTCCAAGTCCCTGAAATATGAACACAGGGAGATTGCAGTGGGGGTTAGCAAGGGCTAGCTGACACTTGGGGTGCTTGGCACAATTGTTGTACATCATTTTCCCACTGATTAATAATTTTTTTTTTGAATTGTTATCAATCAAGAAAATATGAGCACAAGGAGAAAGGTTATTGGTTGTTTCATCGCTTGACTTAGACAGAACATATGGGGAAATAATAGCCATCTTTTTGTTCTTCATTCACACATTTCACAAGTGTTGACTTTTGTATGCATTACTTCCAAACAAAAAGCTCTAATCTTTGGAGGAGTTTAATCTGACCAGATGGCTCTGACTGGAAAAATAAGTGTGGCTGGAGGTGGGGTAGGTAATTGTCTGAGCTGTGAAGAAAGAAGAGAGTGATTAAAAGAAGTAAAGAGGAGCTCACTCAAGTTGCTGAAGTTGTGAAGCAATCCTTGTGAAGCTTGTCTGGTCTGATGTGTGGGGTTGGTGCGAGCGTGTTGTTTAGGTTTTTGTTGTTGGTTAGGGGATGCTTTAGAGTTGGGTTCAGGTGGGTGGTGGTTGTTTTCTTGTTTGAATAGTTGCTGGGTTGGCTTTGGTGGTGTTAGGAATATTTGTTTGAGATTTCTGTTTAATGGGTTGTATGTGGTGTTTGGAGGGGTGTGATGTTGGCTGAAGGCTTTTATTTTCAGTTTCTTCTTCTCTTGGGTGATTCCTTATCACCTTTGCTGTATTTTCTTTTTTCTTTTATTTTAATAACAATTTTGTTTTATCTTGAAGATGATGGATACTCCATAGGAGAAGAAACCTGCAGACCTCTTCTAAAACCATGGTCACAGGTAGTTGGCCTTCCTTAGAGATCATATTCACTCCTCATCCTCATTTTACTGCATGTGTGCTGTATGTTTTATGTCTGCATGTGCTTGTTTAAGGCACAGGTATGCTAAATGACTTGTCTAGTAAAGTGAACTAGATAATAAAAGGATCTTGCATAGTTGTCAGGGCAACACCTAGGCGACAAGGTTCTCTTGGAGGCTTGCCTTGCCTAATTGCCAAGCAGTTTTGTATATCATGTTCTAAAATACTTTTGTTTTTTTATTTTTTTTTTGAAGCCAATTTAAAATACTTTTATATTCTTAATTTCTTGAGATTATAATTATAAAATAGACATTATTAAACCAAAATATTCATTTTATGTGTTTACATACTAATTTCTTTTTATTATTTTCTTATTTGTTAGGGTTTAATCAACACATACATTGCTAACTGCTATATTGAACCCTCAAAGACTTCAAAACCTGAACCAACAAGGAAGAACTTAAAATTATGTCTAATCAACACATTTTCTTCTTCCACCTTTTTTTTTTCTTTTCCTATAACAAAAATAGGGGTTCAGCCCCTATATTTTTTGAATTTTCTTTTCTTTCTTCTTTTTCTTCTTATGAATATGTTAATTTTCTATACTTCTAACATGAAATTTATACTTTTCTTATGAAAATTATGGATAATTATTAAGGAAATATGGCTATAGAACCTAGGAAACTGCCCTAGGATATATGTTTTTTACTTAAAAAAATCCATTGCCTAGGCAACACCTAGGCGGGGGCCTGGGCAACTAGGTGACAAGGCACCCCCCTATCGCCTAGCCTCGCCTTGGACCTTGAAAACTATGGGATCTTGTAACTGGGAGTTCAACCGGAGCCTAAATAAACCCTATATTTTGGAGCATTATCCTCTCTTAATGGAGAGAAGCTATTGCTTGTGTAATGGTAATCTCTCAGGATGACAAGTTTGAGATTGTGGGTTTGAGTCTGAGAGCAGCCACTGGAGAGGATCAATGCAAATCCTAAGAAGGTTAAAGATCTCAAGAAAACTCCCAACACAGTCAGGTGCTTTGGGAGGCAGAAAAATATTCAAATGGTGCAGGTTTCTAAAATTTTTGCAAGGCTGGAAGGTGGCTTTTTTGGTGTGGATCCTATCGAAAAGGTGAAAACCTAAGAAATGTTCCAAGCGAAGCAGTGAGGCTCCTGCTCAAGCAGTTAAAAAAGTTAGATAATGGAGTTGACGTTTGTTTGTTGGTGGAGGCTTGTTTCTTTAGAGTTTGGTTTCTTGTAGTTTGTTAGAGTGTGGCTGTTGTTGTTGTAAAGTTTGATGGGGCCTGGGTGGTTGTCTTAACTTTTATGTTTTGGTGAATAGGTAGTTTGTAGTAGTAGGTGAAATATGTATTAAGGTGTTCAGTTTGTTGGAGGTTGTTTGTTGTCTTTATTCTCTTGGGTGACTTCTGGTCACCTTTGTTGTAGTTTTTTTTTTTTTTTTCTTTTATAGATTTTTATCTTATCTTAAAAAAACTGAGAGCAGCTACTTTATGCAAAAGAATTCCAAAGGTTTGGTCCGTATCCAGTCTACCCCTCCTAAGATCCCAGATGGTTTGGACTTAGGACCAACATTCAGTAATGGCCTTATCATCTTATTTATGGGGGACAGATTTCAACCAAATGCTCACTGCCACTTGCAAAGCATATTCATACAACCATATTTATGGTGTTTTGGAGCTTTTCAAAATTTCAGATGGCAAAACCTTTTTTCGTGCATTGGACAAAATGGTTAGCATGATATAAATTAGTTAACGGGCTAAAATTTATAATACAAAAAAGATGCTATCAAGTGTATGTTCTTACACTAGATCCTCTCTGTGGTATGGAGCCTGAAATTTAGGAGGCCTCTGCTGGATAGAGAAGTGGAGGAATGTATCTCTCCACTAGGAGAATTGGAAAGAGGGAAAATCTCAGGGAAGCAGAGGGATGAACTTTGGTGGAAAGAATGTAAGAATGGGAAAATTTCTGTCAAATCATGCTATATGGCCTTCAGTAGGCCCAACACAGACTCAAGTCAAATCAAAGGTATTTGGGGAAACCCGGTGCCCCTGAGAGTTGAAGCTTTGGCATGGTTGGTGGCAATGGATAGCGTCTTGACAGTGGATCACCCGAAATCAAGAGGATTCCATTTGGCTAACAGGTGCTGTCTATGTGAAGAGCAGGAGGAAAATGTCAGGCACCTATTTATCACCTGCAAGTTTGCTAGTTCCATGTGGAGATCATTTACTACCACGTTTGGGGTCCCTGGTTTCCACCCAGTTTTAGCTGCAGAAATCTTTTCTCCATGGCCTAAACTGGGAGGAAGCAAGAAGGTGAAGCTGATATGGAGCTGCATCCTTTTTTTCTATAGTCTGGAACATATGGAAGGAGAGGAAAAGAAGAACTTTTGAGGACAGAGCTTGCAGTATGTATAGGATGATAGCTGCTGTTAGCAGATCTGTGGCAGACTGGGTATTGGTTCTCCCAGAGTTTAGGCAACTAGATAAGGAGGGCCTGGGAGTAAGTTCAGGGACGTTCTGGGTATTCAAATCTGTAAAGTGGAAAACTGTTTCTGATTTTCAGATGTATTGTATTTGGGTGATGACTTGTCAACTATCAGATTGTACTACTCCTTTTGTTTTTTAATGACATTTACTTAAAAAAAATAAAGTCCTTTCTGGCTTTTGTGCTCTGAAAGTTTGGCTATCAGTTTAATGGTCAGAATGTCAGATATTCTGAATGGGTGGTTTGTTCTTTTGGACGTACAGAAAGTGAAAGGACGAATGATCTAGAAATAACTCATTTAAGCTGTGAAATGTGGATTTTGATGGTATATTCCTTTTACACGTTGCTGTTTGAACTAGATCCCTGTTGTGGACTGATAATAGCCACAGGTTAATGGTTCATTACTGCTATGGATGCATGGACACATTTATTATTGAGTTTGGGCCAAGGTTCTTTCTTTCCCATCTTGGCATGAGGAACCAATCCAAAAAATGGATAATAATTAATAAGTGGCCAATAATAAATGGATGATAAGCATTGGCTTCCTCCCTCTTTCTTTCTTTCTTTTCTTTTGAATCTTATGTCTATTATTGCTCATCTCCCCTTTGCTGCAGATATGTACCTAGTGAGCAAACTCTACAACAAATTGATCTGTTTTGCATAAATTCAATCTCTGAATGTGATTCTAGCACAAACAGACAAGTATCGCCATGGTCAAAATCTCTAGCCCAACATTCTGGGGCATCAACTACTGGAAATACCTTTTCTCCTGTGCCAGCATCTAGTTTTGCATCTGGTTCTCTGGTGAAGTCATTGAATTATATTCGCTCTCTTGTGGCTCGTCATATCCCAAAAAGGTCATTCCAGCCAGCAACTTTTGCTGGGGGATCCACTGTATCAAAACAGTCCCTTCCAACATTGTCATCTTTGTTGAGTAGATCATTTAATTCTCAATTAAGTCCAGTGACGGTTGGTAGCAGGGAATCTCCTGAGAGGAAAGAGGCTTCCAATCTATATATCTCAAATTTATCAAATGTTGAAAGTGGTGATGGGAGGGAAGATATTGATTATATTGCTATTGATGTCCTTAAATGGCGGTGGCCTGTGGAACAACAATTATCAGTGGTCATGACAGAAAGGTAACTAATTTGAAATATGTCATTTGATTTTGTTTACGATGGTTCTTAAATTTGAAGTTTAATTGACCTTGAAATGGTGTTTTTATCAGATACTTAGAAATGCTATTTTCACTTCTTTTACTGCTGAAAAAACTAATTCAGATTCCCTTGTGATACAGTGATGATGCAGCAAGACCCCAAGACATCAGTGCGCATAGTTTCCTAGAAGTGGGTGCTGCAGCTCTGCTTGTTGGAGACATGGAGGCTAAGATGAAGGGCCACCCTTGGAAACATTCTGCAACTGAAGATACACCTTATCTTGATCAACTTTTGCAACCTTCAACTGTTACGACTGCAACTAATTTTGATTCTGCTTCCTCTCACTTGAGAGCAGTAACTGCATCTAAACGCTCGAAACCAGGCCCTCATCAAATTTGGCATGTTCTTCCTGTTCCTTTTTATTGGGTTGCATTTACTTCTGCCCTATAGTTTCTGGTTGTGTTATTATTATGCATATGTAAGGTCTGCCTGATGATTAGACTATGTAAATTTGTAAATATGTGAATGAGCATGCACATATGCGGGGTTGGGGTGTGCTCTCAGGTGTTTGTGTGTGTGTGTGTTTTTTTTTTTTTTTTTTTTTTTTTTTTTCCGGGGGGGGGGGGTAGATTGGAGAAAAGGTGGCCTAATTAGTCAGGTTTTTATACACAGCCACACATTGTGACATAATGGTGTGGGCAATCCATACTTCTTATTTGATCTGGATTGGTCAGTCTATTCAAACCTACATCCCACCTACTATTTATTAGAGCCTTCCCAAGTAATGCTAGCCGTATTTTTTTGTAAATAAAAAAATCTAGTATTGTCTTATTTTGGATGTGGCATTGGTTTAGGCTAGAGAACCCATAAAGGCAATAAGGAAAATAAAAACAGTAGAAAGGGGAACATGTAGGGTTCTTTTAGGCCTGATCATATTTCTCCATGGAAGATTTCAGGAGTTCTTTGCAAAATGACCTTGCTTTAATAGATTTTATGTGTATGCACTTTTGTATGTACTAGTAATTAAGCACATGCGTTGCATGTGAAAAAATTTTCTTCATATTAATTAATTGAATTTTAGATATATCATAGTTAAGATAGAAATTGAAAATTAACAAAAGTAACAATATGATTAAAAATAAACTTAAATGCTTGTAGCAAATAACAGTTATTATTATTATTATTATTAAATTTTGCATTCCATTTCTATCATAAATAAATATGGCTTTTATTTTAACAATTATTTTTATTTAATATGATGAATATATAACATCGGCAATGCTCTCAAATGTTTTTGACAAAATTCTGTACATTTTCATTTTTGGTGCTCTATCTTTTTTTAAATATTTATTATTCAATTATGACATCATGGGTTTCTTTGAAAAGTTGGATAATTGACCCACCAATTTAAGATAGAAAATAGCTTGATTGTACAAGCGGTATAAGTGTGTAAGAAAAATAAAAAAAAGGACTATTAATACCAATTTTTATCAAATTGGTATCATTACACCAATTTGATAAAAATTCACAAGAAACTCTTGGCTATGAAATTTACACCAACTTGATAGAAATTTATAACTTGATTGTACAAATGGTTGGTCCCTTTAGTTCTTTTATACGATCTGATTAATATTATATAAGTTTGTAAGAAAAATAAAAAGAAAAGAATGAGAGAGGGAGCGAGAGAAAGACTGAGGGAGAATAATGAGAGAGATTGAGAGAGAGAGAGAGAGGGGGGGGGGGGAGAAACAGAGGTTTTGATTTGGCTACAAACCAAAGTTGAGAGAGTGGGAGAGACAAAGGGAGCGGTAGATTGAGACATGACTGTGAGAGTTAGAGAGAAGGGAGGGAGATTGAGAAACAAAGGGAGCGGGAGAGAAATTGAAAACCTATTTTTGGTATAGGCTTTGTGCTATGTCCAACATGGATTAAGAGTCCCATGTTGGCAATAACCACATAAACCTTCGATGACATGGTGGGGGTTTTTATAATTTGAAATGTAGAGCCGGTTGTTAGAGTTTTGTTGGTTTTAGTGTCATCCTACAACCTAATTTTAAATGTACAACTGGCTTTGACTATAATTTTCCCTTTAAACTATATATTTCATGTAAATTATATAAATAATTTTTGCTTATTACACTTAATTTTTGTTTGTCTATGATATCATTTGACCCAAACCACTAACCACCACCTAAAAAGAAAAATAGTTTGATTTCTAGGTAGACATTATATTTTGTATTACATTTCCATCATTGATAAAATTATTTCTTATGTATAATACTTATTTTTGTTCAATATAATGAATGCATAATATTAGAGATGTACCCAATATTTTATTTTTTATAAATATATAGCATTAGATATGCACCCAGAATTTCCCTGTTTTTTTTTTTAAATTTTTGTGATTCTTTGTATTTTCTATTTTTAAAAATTTTATTATTTGACTATGACATCATTTCATTTCTTGGTAGATTTTAAATTTGGCATTCCATTTTCATCATTAATAAAAATACTCCTTACATTTCATACTTATTTTAATTTTTTATTATTTAATTATGGCATTATTTATTAATTCATTTAACCCCAAATGGCTGAATTTCTTGCCCACCACCGGAAGGGAAGAAAATGTTTTTGTTTTCAAATTATTTTTCAAAATATTTATTTTTATACTATTAAAATTAATATTGTGGATTTAATTACAAGAATTTAATGATGAGAAAAATATATCTTAAATATAGGATTTAATGAGAGAGAATAGGAAATCATTTTTATTTCTTTGGTTTGAAAATTTACATTCCATTTCCATCATTAATGAAAACATTTCTTATTTATCATACTTATTATCGTTTAACATGTATGTTAAAAATGTTCACAATTTTTTTTAATTTTATTTTTTAATCGTGGCAACATGGATTGACCCATTTGACCCAAAATGGTTAAATTTCTTACCACCACCTAGATGAAAACACTATTTTTTCTAGGTAGATTTTTAAAAGTATAAGCTTTTGTGTTATTGGAATTATTAATTTATTAAGTATGGATTTAATTAATTGAACTTAATGATGAGAAGAAACAAAAATGACAAATATATGATTAGTAGTCGATGAAGACTACAATCCGTCTTGAATTCGAAAAGAAAAAGAAAAGATTTTAGAAGAAAAGAAGAAGAGAGGGAGAAAAGTAGAAGCACACGAAGGGTTTTAGAAAAGAGAGGGTTGATCTTAATGATCTGTTGACCCACTCTTAATATTTATATATGTTGACTAATTGTAAAAGGGCTGAATTGCCCTTATTGCTTACATGGCAAATAAACTAATAACAAGCTGTAACAACAAACTGAAATAACTACCAATAACTACCAACTAACACTGACATAATTAACAAAACATATGCTATGCTGCCATACGAACACAGTGGGGTCCACATCAATGTTCTCTACACTCCCCCTCAAGTTGGGAATAGATATTTGTCATTCCCAACTTGCATAGGTCTGCTTTTAATTTCTTCCTTGGAACAACCTTGGTGAGAAGATCTGCGAGCTGCATGCTGGAGGTGATATACGGGAGACACACTTCTTGAGACGAAACCCTTTCTCTGACAAAATGTCGGTCGACTTCGATATGCTTAGTTTTGTCATGCTGTACCGGATTATGAGCTATATTAATATAAGCCTGATTGTCACAATACAACATTAAGGGCTTCTCATAAGCAATACCCAACTCCTCAAATAATGACTTCAGCCATAGGATTTTAGCCACACCATTAGCCATGGATCTATATTCAGCTTCAACACTAGAACGAGAAACAACACTTTGTTTCTTACTCCTCCAGGAGACAAGGTTACCTCCTACAATGGCACAATATCCAGAGGTAGACCTTCTGTCATCAACACTCTCAGCCCAATCAACATCTGTATAGACCTCTATCTTCATATGATCATTATTCTTGAATAATATACCTCTACCTGGACATTTCTTCAAGTATGCTAATATTCTCTCAACTGCAAGGAGGTGAGTAGTTTTAAGAGAGTGCATATATTGACTGACAACGTTGACTGCATAACTGATGTCCGGCCGTGTCAAACAAAGATAGAGGAGTTTTCCAACCAACCGTTGGAACATAGCTTTGTCTTCAAAAGGCTCTCCACCCTCTGCACTGATCTTGTGATTCTATTCAATAGGTGTATTTGCAGGCTTAACACCCAACTTTCCAGTTTCTGCTAATAGATCTAGAACACACTTTCTTTGAGAAATAAAAATCCCATGTTTAGATCTAGCAACCTCAATACCTAAGAAGTATCGTAGCTCTCCCATATCTTTCACTTCAAACTCTTGATGGAGCTGTTTAAGAGACTCAATCTCACTGTTATCATTCCCTGTCACTACAATATCATCCACATATACAACAAGCAAAGTCAAGGAAGAGTTCACTCTGTTAATGAACAATGTATGATCTGACTGGGCCTGTACATAGCCGAATTTTTCAAGGGCTTGTCTGAATCTATCAAACCAAGCTCTGGGAGACTGCTTTAGTCCATACAAGGCTTTATTCAACTGGCAAACCTTCTTACCCGTCTCTGCATCATAAAATCCAGGAGGTAACTGCATGTAGACTTCTTCCTGTAAGTCTCCATTGAGGAAGACATTTTTAACATCCATCTGGAACAAGGGCCAAGAATAACTGGCTGCAAGGGATAGCATAACTCGAATAGTAGTCATCTTTGCTACTGGAGCAAAAGTCTCCAAGTAGTCTATACCATAAGTCTGAGTAAATCCCTTTGCAACTAACCGGGCCTTATACCTTTCAATGAAACCATCAGCATTATGTTTCACAGTAAATATCCATCTACATCCAACCGGTTTCTTTCCTTTAGGCTGGTCAACTAGCTCTCAAGTATTATTCCTTAGAAGGGCATCCATTTCAACCTTCATTGCATCTTTTCACTTAGGAACTGACAAGGTTTCCTGCACTATTCTGGGAATAGGAATATCAACAATGGATGTGAGAAAGGACCTGTAAGAGGGGGACAGGCGATCATAGGACAGAAACTGGGAAATGTAGTGAGCTGTGGATGTGGTGCAACACCGTTGGCCTTTATAGACTGCAATGGGGAGGTCAAGGTCATCCAAAGGAGGTAAAGTAGCAACAGTGGAAGGTATCTCAGGGGGACCTGGATCTGAAAGGGACTGTGGTACCTGGTTCTGGATCCGCAGAAGGAATTGGGGTTGGTCTGGATTGCTGATGACCGAAATCAACCTGCCTCCATCGCTTGTGATAGGCTCTCAAATCCTGACACCTCTGACAACCCTCCCCATTACATTCCCTCATCACTCAATGGAACAGGTAAAGGAACTTCTGATGAGTTAACCCCACTCTCACTACTCTCCCCCTGAGGAGAAACCCTAGGGTAATAGGGTACCTCCTCAAAGAAAGTAACATCCATCGAGACAAATCTCCTCCCAGAAGTAGGTTCATAGTAGCAATAACCCTTTTGAGTTTGTGCATAACCGAGGAAAATGCATTTGGAGGCCTTAGGATCAAATTTGGAACGATGAGGTCCAAGAATTTGAACAAAGCAAGTGCAACCAAAGGTTTTAAGGGGATCAGTAAAAGATCTGGGTCAGAGCAGGAACCTCATCTCGAGAACGTATAAGGTAAACCCAAGAAAAATGGGTATAGTCATCAACAAACAACAAGAAATATCTGTATCCCCCCATAGAAGGGATGTGATACGGGCCCCAAACATCGGTGTGCACAACATTAAAAGAATTACTACTTTTATTACTCAAGGAATAAGATGTTCTACAATGCTTTGCAAGCTCACAACTCTCACATTTCAAATTTGACATCTGAACAGACTCAAATAAATTTGGAAACAAACTCTTCAAAGACCGAAAGGATAAATGACCTAACCGATTATGCCAAAGCATAACCTGACTAACAGACTGAGAAACAAAAGACTTCCTATCTTCATGATCTTCCCAATGAAAACTCTCTCCAAGCAGATAGATCCCATTCGTCTCACGGCCAGTTCCAATCACCTTTCCTTGTCTCAAAGTCTTGAAAAATACATCGGTCAGGGAAAAAAGTTATTGAACAATTTTGATGTTTTGTAATACTACTGACTGAAAGCAAGTTAGTATCAAGCTTTAGAACATGCAGAACTGAAGATAAGGAAATGGTATTAGACAACTTGATGTCTCCCTTGCCAAAAATGGGAACAAGGGCACCATCAACAATGGACACTTTATCTCTACCAGAAGATAAGTGATAGGTAGTGAACAGTGATGGCAAGCTAGTCATATGGTCAGATGCACCTGAGTCTATTACCCAACAATGTTCAGTGTTACCTGGAGCTGAAGCATGGTAAGCTGAGGCTCGAGTACCTGAATGAGCAAAGGCTGATGTGGATGGAGCTGATGATGACTGAGATGATTGAGCTGAATTCCCAACTTCCTTTTCCAACTGAGTTAGGGCAGCCCGAACAACAACTAAGGTGTCTGGAGGCGTGCCTTTTGTGCCCGATGAGGATGCAAAATTGGTATTAACAACCATATGGGCATTACCCCTTTTGTTCCTTAGTTTTGCTGGGACTAGATGAGGGTGCAGCTTCCAACATGTGTCTTTAGTATGGTTAGGTTTCTTGCAATGTTCACACACTAGATCCCGCTTGTCTTCCTTCTTTATATCCCTCTCCGTATCACCCCCAGACTTAAGTTTAACTGCTGCCAAGGCTGGTGGGAAGGGCTGATGCTGCATCATAACTTTTCTCCTAGTCTCTTCACTATGCATTAAGGAGTAGGCTTGAGATAAGGTCACACTGTCCCTTGTTAGTATTTGCTGTCTCACAATATCATAGTCAGGATTCAGACCAGCTAGGAATTCAAAAACCCTATTAGTTTCAACTTGCTTTTTATGAGTCTGTGCATCCTTCTGATTTTCCCACTCAAGTGTTTCTAGGTGGTCAATTTCATGCCACAAAGATTTCAAAGTAGAGAAGTAAACTGAGACCGGTTTCTCTCATTGCTTAAGGTTATTAACCTCACACTTCAATTCATAGGCCCTAGCAGCATTAAGGGGTTGGAAGTAAGTCTCTTTCATGACATCCCAGATTTCCTTGGTTGTTTTTGCCCACAAATAGTTCTGGCTGATATGTGGCTGCATAGAGTTGCACAACCATGTCATAACCAAATAGTTCTCCTGAACCCATTTGGTATACATTTGGTCCTCCTTAGTTGGTTCTTTCACATCTCCCAACAAGTAGCTGAGTTTTCCTCTACCCCCCAATGGCCATCATGGCCGATTGGGCCCATTCTAAGTAGTTGGATCCATCAAAGTTCATAGTTGTAATCTGAAAGGCATTCTCAGACATGTTACCAGAATTGCTAGTCCCAAAAACACCTTCCCCCTAATTTTTGAACTTCATTCTTGGTCAAGAGTTAACAATAAAAAACTTTTGAAGCTACTGTAATAGAAAACAACACCTAAACAACTGATAACAGCCGGCCTAGGTCTTCCAAACAATAAGGAAAACAGAATTCTGTATGAAACCAGTTCAAAATCTGATCTGAAACCAACAACAGTTCTGAATTTTTAGGGTTTTCTCTCAAAACCCTAGAAAGAAAAAAAGGTTTTCTAGCCGCACCTCTCAGAATAGACCAAGATGTTTCTTTCAAGGTTATTCTCAAGCAAAAAAAAACTTACTTTATGAAAGAAAATCTCTAGCCGCCACCTTCTGTCTGATGCAGAACCCTAATCTTGGGGATCCGAAGCCTTTTCTAATTCTTCTTGACTACTGGAACTCTCCCAGCCTTCTACAATCTTCTTAGTAGCAGCCGCACACTACCAGTAGCCTCCAAGAATCAGCCGATCCTCCTTCTTTGTTGAAAAACTTCTAAACCTAGGAAGTTCTCATGTAGTCAATCTAATTGGACTAACATAAGACCTCCTTCTCTGCAACCAGTTTTAGGTTTTGAACAGAAATTCTGATCGCCACCTTCAGTCTTGATAAAGAAACTTATCGCCGATTCTTTATCTTCCTCTGATTCTTCTTGATTGTCAAGAACACAATCCACTCTTTGGACAGCTGCTACAGTCTCTGATAATCTCCAAGAATCAGCCGAAAAGGGATCCTCTTAAGCTTCCAGCCCTAGGCAACTCTCATGTGGTTGGCTGGATCAGACTCACATGAGAGACCCTAATCCTTGCTCTGATACCAAGTAGTCGATCAAGACTACAATCCATCTTGAATTCGAAAAGAAAAAGAAAAGATTTCAGAAGAAAAGAAGAAGAGAGGGAGAAAAGTAGAAGCACACGAAGGGATTTAGAGAAGAGAGGGTTGATCTTAATGATCTGCCGACCCACTCTTAATATTTATATATGCTGACTAATTGTAAAAGGGCTGAATTGCCCTTATTGCTTACATGGCAAATAAACTAATAATAAAGTTGAAATAACAAGCTGTAACAACAAACTGAAATAACTACCTACTAACACTGACATAATTAACAAAACGTATGCTATGCTGCCATACGAACACAGTGGGGACCACAGCAGTGGGGTCCACATCAGTGTTCTCTACATGATTTAACGAACATGAATGCAAGTTAATAATTTAAATGTTGGATTTAATGAGAGGGAATTGAATGCTTGAATATCTTAAAATTACCTTTTTTCAACTCATTTAATATCAATTACTGAGTACCCTATTTGCCCTCATTTTTTATCAATAAATTTAAATATTGGGGGGTAAATTTGTCCTCAAAAAATTCCAGAAATTTTCTTGAGACCATTCATTCTTTTTAAAGTAGTATAAATGTAAGCACATATTTATTTGTAGTGTTGATGAACATGCATGCAACTCTATGAGTTATGAGAATATAATGTAGTATAATTTGAAGAGGAAAACTTGTATGGCTTAACTAGTAATGCTGTATTTAGTGTTTTATATGCTTCCTCTTGAAACACATACCTTTACCAATTTTCAGGGATGATTCACCAGTTGCTACATTCCGTCCACGTGCTCGGCCACTTTTCCAATACCGCCACTACAGGTATTGCACAACATCATCCATGGCTAGCATTTTCTCATCGTGCACGGTGACTATTTTATGAATTAGGTACATCTATGTAAATTCTTCTAGTTATGTCCATTCTGTTATTTTTTATTGTCAATGGTGCTGTATCGCACTGGCAAACAAACTTCTTCTTTTGATTAGTAACAGTCAAACAGTAAGTATGTTTTCATTTATGTGTTGAAGTGGACCCCTGAACTTCAAAAGTTTAAAGTGAGAAAACAAGTAAAAATTTCATAGGCTGACATCTCATGGTACACCATACGACCATACCCTGTTACAATAACCCCCTGGCCTGGTGCCCCAAACAGATTTTCCCTAGTTACCACTTATCTTGTTGGTTCATCAGCAGTGTTATTTGCTGATCTTGATGTCTACCTGAATGATCATTTCAGATTGGATATCAATTACATTTGAGGAAATGATAAAAGAAGCATAAGTACACCCTTTTAAATTATTATCATGTTCAAATCATCAGACAAAGCTAAGGAACGATGGTTAATAGACAAAATAATATGCTGCACTACAAGTACTCCACATATCTACAAACAAAAACTAAGATTTAACTTTGTACTTGAAAGGAATTTTAAGCTGGCCCAAAGTAGTAATTATGTAGGTGGGCAATAATACTGCTACTCCACATATCAATAATATTATTGCCAATTATTTTATAACACAATCTTGTGTGGTCCACATATTACTGGTGGTTTTCATTGGGGAATATGTTGATTCCAGAAATTTGTGTTGGTATCCATGGAGATGGAAATATGTTATGGAAATATTAGGAAATATGTGGACATTTTAAAGCATGTCATTAATATCCAAGCAAATTTGTTTAAAAAAGACTGGGTATTGATATATATATATATATTTTTTTTGATAAATGAGTGATAGTTTTATAGAAGATTAAAAGTGTACAATTAGCCTAAAAGGAGGCATGAGATGTTACCTCCCCTTAGAACTAAGAATATAAGCACACTCTAAATAGAATTACGATTACAAGGTAGCCCAAAACAATTCACCCCTTGATACCCCTTGTTTAGCCAAAGAATCAGCCATAGCATTTGCCAATCTGTTAAACCACTGAAATCTAACTGACATATTCCTTGTAAGCCAATTAGCTTTATTAAGAAGATCCCTGTAGCCCCATAAGACTTTCTGGATTCGACAACCAGCCCACTACCACCTTAGAGTCCGGAGTCCCCCTCAACTATCAAAATTTCCACTTCAAGTATTCCTTGCACCACTGCCATTATCTCAGCCCTTGTAGAGTCACCAATTCGTACTAGTCCTGAAAATAAGGTTAGGATGTTGTTATCTTTATCTTTCAAAATCCCTCCTATACTTGAAGGCCTTAGATAACCTTGATTGCTCTTGTCAAAGTTAGATGCCATTTCTGCCCAATTTCTCTGAAAATCGTCAAAAGAATAATTCACAAAAAGGCCTTTAGTTTTTAGCCAAAAAATGTCCTTATCATTATGCACTCCTTTACTTCAGCAAGGATTCTTTCATTTTCTTGGAAAATTCTAGCATTCCTTTCCTCCCAAATTGTACACAAAATAGCTGCTCTGATACACTTTCACATCATTTTCCCTCTTTTTGTCAGTCGCTTAAAGGTAGGTGGTTCAAAAAGCATATTTACTTCAGAGGGCAAGTTCCACCTGCGCCCAAATAACATTAAAACCCAATTCCAAATATTAGTAGCAAAAGAACAAGATATCAGCAAGTGGTTACAATCCTTACTCTTCACTTTAGACAAAATACGCCATTTTGGGGGCAAACACAAATAATGTCTCTTCTTTTGCAAGTTATCCAAAGTATTGATCTTACCATAATAGGCTGCCCAACAGAAAACAACTATTTTAGGATTTATAGGCCTTGACCATATTTCTTTAATAGGGAAAACCCAAGAGGAAGGTGTAGAACAAAGGGATTTGAAGAAAGAGGCACAAGTGAAGGAGTCACTTGGAGTTAGAGTCCAAATTCTTTTATCAGGTTGAGGGGGGAGGGGGTCTAAACAAATAGAGTCTAGAAGAAGCAAAAGCTCAGAGACACAAGCAAATTCATCATCTCTTAAACCTCTACGAAACCCAAAGTCCCAATTTAAAGTTAACGGGAGAACTGAGGGGAAAGGAACCTTGAGACAAGTTTCTTTTTAAAGAGGGATATAGTATAGAGAGAGGGGAAGCGGTCTTTTAGGGGTTGAGTACCCACCCAACATCTTCCCAAAAAAGAATTGAATTTCCAGAGCATACATCATACCTTACAAACCCAAGGAATTTAGGGAGAGTGCCAAAAATTGCCTTCCAAGGTGTTGTGAGCAAAGCTCTTCGGGATACCCCAACATCCCAACTGGTTTCAAAACAGCCATGGATCCTAGCCACCACCTCATGCCATAGTCTATCTCTTTCCAAAGGCCACCTCCAAAGCCATTTGCCTAGAAGAGCTTCATTCTTACTCATTAAATTCCCTAACCCTAAACCCCCTTCTTTTTTACTTTAGGTCACCACTTCCCATCTTATCAAATGATCATTTTTCTTTTGCTCAAGCTCCCACAAGAAATCCCTCAATAATTTTCTAACCTCTTAGCTTCCCTGTTAGGTATCCTAAAGATTGACAAAAATTAGAAGTGGGAAACTAGTGGTGTAACTTTCATTGCCTCCGACTAATGCACAATCTGCATCTGTGCAAGCATCAATCTTTAGATGGTTGTGGAACATCAGTATGAATCAAATGAAAAGCAACACTACTTCTTTTACTACTCACAAAATATGTGGTTTTACATTGTTTTGATAGATGGCAAACTTCACATTCAAAGTTCAACTTTGACACTGAGTCAAATAAGTTTGGAAACAAAAGTTCTACAGAATTGAAAGACATATGACCAAGACGACATTGCCATACTTTCAAAAACTCATTTTCTCATTTGAACAAGACTCAGTCTGGCTCGATAATCCATGCTCTGAAGGTCCATCAAAGTGCTAGACTCCATCATCTTCATTCCCACTTCCAATCATCTTCTCGTGCTTAGGTCCTGAAAAACACAATGGGTAGGAAAAAAGGCCACTAAGGAATTATGAGATTTTGTAAGAGAACTAACAGACAACAAACTTTTATGTAACTGGGGCACATGAAGAATCGATTCAAGAGAAAGGTTATGAGTGAGTTTGACTTCACCCTGACCCGAAATAGGGGTCTGAGATCCATCAACAATAGTAATCTTGCTCTTCCCTGGGGTTAACTTATAAGAGGTAAAATGTGAAGGCACACTAGTCATATGGGCACTGGCCCCGGAGTCTACAATCCAAGGACTAAAAGATGTGGAACAAGCAAGTGCAATACCTGTCTTGGCATATGGATGGATTACTAAGTCCAGAACTAGATGAGGAGGATGTACTACCCTTTTCCAACTGCAACAGTATGTTCTTGAGTTTGTCCATTGCATTAGAAGGTTGAGCATCATTACCAACTATAGCCAAGTGAGCATTTCCCTTCCTCCCGGTTTTGTATTTTTTTAGTTTTAAGTGAGGATTGAGTTTCCGACCCTTTCCTTAGTATGTCTTGGCTTCTTGCAATAATCACTGACAACATCTTCAACATTCTCAATAATAGGGTGCTGACTAGTATTTTGCTTGGATCAAGATGTCATAAAGGCAAAGTTATCAGTCATAGGAGGTTGCATCATGGCTGTCCTTCTACTCTCTTCCCCTTGTACAAGGGAGTATGCAGAAGCAAGAGTGACAATGCCGACACTAAGAATATGTTGCCTAGTAAAATCAAACTTTGGGTTCAAGCCAACCAAGAAATCAAAGACTCTATTCTCTTGTATATACTTTTGGTGTTGCTCGCCATCTTTAGGGTCCTTTCATACAAGAGTCTTCAGGTGATCCATTTCTTCCCAGATAGACTGTAGAGAAGAGAAATACATAGCCACAGATCTCTCTCCCTGATGCATACTGCAAGCCTCCCTCCGAAGCTGATACACTCTAGCAGTATTATTAACTTGCGAATAAGTGGCAACAACTCTATCCCAAATATCTTTGGCTGTTGAAAGAAACATGTAGTTTTGGGCAATATGAGGTTGCATTGAGTAAATCAACCATGACATTACAAGGGAGTTATCCTGTTCCCACTTTGCATATCTCGGATCTTCCAGATTTGGCTTCACCTCCTTTCCTGTGATGAATCCCAGTTTACCTTTCCTAGTGATGGTAAGTTTAGCAGATTGGGACCACTCTAAAAGTTGGTTCATCAAGTTTAACAGTAGTTATCAAACCACCGGAAATGTCTGCACTTCCTGAGAACACACTGGAAACCATCTGTACATCCTTAGATGATTTCATAATCTATCAAAACACTTTTGCATCAATCAAAAGGGGCCCCAAGTACTTAACCACAACTAAGGACCCAAGAAACTAGGCCACCACACGGTTAAGAGACAAAAAAAGGCCAAAAAACTAAGTTGGCGCCAAAATAGAGGGAGAAGAAAATCTCCTAAAAATTGTCTAGGGCTTAGAAAAATATGGGACCACTTACCGTTGCTCCCAAGGTAAAAAACGACCTGAATGGTCTAGGTTTTCCAGCAGAAAAGCTGATTTAACAAAGTGTATAAGGCTCAACATCAGATCTGGATTTTTTGCGATTTTCTGCTTGAAGAATCTACTAAAAATCATAGAAGCTTTGAACAAAGATAAGAGCCATACCAAAAATCTTCTAAAATCAGGGCAAATCAAACCATATATGATTCATGTATTGCTGCCGACACTTGTACGGATTGCTGGCGTCATCCGATGGCGGTTTGATGTCAACAATTCATCTCATGAAAGAGAGTCAACAAGAAAGGTATTCCCAAGTGCCTTTACCTGCTCTGATACCAAGTTGGAAACTGTGTTGTAAATCTAGGGTTTGTATGAGAAAGAAAGAAAGAAAGGTTGAGTGGTGTGTTGTTATTGTTCACACCCTCAAAAGGCACTTTATATTTTGAAACAAGAAATTACGAAAAGGGCCCTACTTGGGCGCCCAAATACAAAAAGAGTACAAAGAGAAGAGGCAAAGACTAAAAACACCCTTGCTTAAACTTTCTCAACAATAGATTGGCAGGTTGGCAAGTGTTGCTCTAATCAAAGTTACTTTTCCCTACAAAGAAATATAGTTTTTCTTCCAGGCAACTTGCCTCTTTTCAAACTTTTCCACGATAGGGTTCCAAAACCTACTTTCCTTTGGGTTAGCACCTAGAGGAAGTCCTAGATAGATTAAAGGCTACTCCGAACAAGTACAATCTAAACAGGTTGTGATAGACTCCATCTCCCCTCTATCCAGGTCTATCCCCACCACACAACTCTTCTCAAAATTGATTTTCAGATCTGAGGCCCTCTCAAAGAGAATTATTAGATTTTTCAGATTTCTCACCTTCATCAAATCACAACCCTCACAAAAAATGTCCTCCGCAAACTGAAGATGAGTAACTAGAACTCTATCTCTACCTATTCTCCACCTTCTTATTGACCCAAACCTGTCTGCTTTTGATAAAAGGCTACTAAAAGCATCATCAACCAGTGCGAATAAGGAGACAAAGCATCACCTTGTCTTAGACCTCTACAGGTTGGGAAAAAATCAGTTACTACCCCATTGACCATAGAGTAATGGCAGGAAGTAAGGCATCCATTTATCCATTTACACCATCTATCTCCAAAACAACACTTCCTTAGCACTTCTAATAAAAAGCTCCAATTCACTAGATCATAGGCCTTTTCAAAATCTAGTTTACAAACAAAACCTTGATCACCCGATCTCCTCATCCATTTATCCATCACAGTGTTCTTTTTCTGGGTCAAGATCTTGTATGAATTGATATTAGGGTCGATCTATCCATCCCTCTTGCAAAGGTTTCAACTTACAAGTTTGCCCTTTAACTTTAGTGTTCTAGTTAAAGCCTTCTCCATGGCCATAATTATTATTTTTTAATTCTCATTTTCATGTGTAGCACTCTATGCATGCATATGGCTATAGATGGTTTTGCCTCATTAACGATATAAAATTTGTTACTCATTTGGAGGTTTTCCCGTTTTGACATAGTAGTACAAATACTGCTACCACTTATTCAAAAATTATATTTTGGAGGATTGAGAGTGAGGAAAGTACAGGATGTTAATACTATCCAATTGGGCAAATGGTTTTGGAAGTTTGGTAATCAACAAGGAGATCTGTGGAGGAAAGTGATCCAAGCCGAGTATGGAGTCAGGAATGGGGGATGGACCCTCAAGCATAAAATATCAATGTTCAGTGTGGAAGGGAATGACAAAGGCATATAGCGTTCACTAAATGTCTGAGGTTTGATTTGGGAAATGGCTTGAAAGTGAAGTTTTGGAGGGATGTATGGTGTGACAACAGATGATTGGTGGAGTCATTTATAGAAGGAAGCATATGTGGTTGATTACATGCAAATACTGAATGGTAATGCTGTTTGGTCTTCACAATTCCACAGGAACCTAAATGATTGAGAAGTAGCTCCCATGCTGGAACTGCTGAAGAAGTTGTATGACTTACAAATTAATCACAATAGAGCTGATAGAGGGGGTGTGGGCATGGGAAATGCTGGAGGCGTGCCTCCAAATGAGACGCTAAGAAAACGCCTGGAGGCGCAGCCTAGAAGCGTACAGACACTTGAGGTGTACACCTCCATTTTGCTTTATACAAGTGGGTAACCGTTTTATCATGTTCCCATTATATATCTAGAGGATGAAAACCCTCCAAAAACTATATATGAACCAACCACATAAGACAATAACAAGAACATGTAAAACATCTAGAAAACACTTATGCCTCCTTGTGCTCCAAACTATGCGTCCTGACTCCAAGTAGTGGAATGCCTTGTGTTAGTGTTCGGTCTGCCTGTTAGACTGATAACAGTCAAGGAAGAGAGAGAGAGAGAAGAGAGAAGGAGAGAAAGAGAGAAAGGAGAAGAGCAGAAGAGAAACAAGGAGAAAAGATTCTGGTTCGAATGAGAGAAAAAGTTCATTCTCCCATTCGGCCAGATGCATTTTATATTACTAAAATAATATGGAAAAGTCACATATGCCCCTACTTAAGTTAGGGACATTAAATCTAACATAAACTTACACATCAACACCCAAACACAAGCACAAAGACAAAATTACCTCTACATACTCGACACTAACACTCCCCCTCAAGCTAGAGAGTATATATCATATAATCCCAGCCTGTTACATATGTAGTCCACTCTCCCTCGACTCAACCCTTTAGTAAACAAATCTGTCCATTGGTTCCCTGTGTTGACATATGCAGTGTCTATCACTCCACTTAGCACCTTCTCTCTGACAAAGTGACAGTCAACCTCTATGTGTTTGGTTCTCTCATGAAACACAGGATTAGAGGAAATGTGAACTGCAGCCTGATTGTCACAGTAGAGCTTCATTGGAGTATCAACAGTGTATCCCATCTCCTGTAGAAGGTTCCTTAGCCACACTAATTCACACGTAGTAGTATGTGCCATAGCTCTATATTCTGCCTCTGCACTGCTTCTTGCCACAACTGTCTGCTTCTTGCTTTTCCATGTCACCAGATTATCCCCAAGAAAAGTGCAATAGCCTGTGGTAGATCTCCTATCAGATATAGAACCGACCCAATCAACATCAGTATATCCTTCTATTTCAAGTTTTCCACCACTTCTGTATATCAAACCACGACCAGGAGCCCCCTTTAAATACCTTGCAATCCTTATAACCGCATCCCAATGTGGAACTAGAGGTTTCTGCATGAACTGACTTACCACACTAATTGCGAATGAAATGTCTGTCCGAGTGATGGTTAGGTAGTTCAGTTTACCTACCAGCCGCCGGTATCTGCCAGGGTCTTCAAACACTTCACCCATATCACTGCTCAACTTAGTGTTTGTTTCCATAGGAGTTTCAGCTGGTTTAGCACCTAACAAACCTGTTTCTTCAAGCAAATCAAGAGCATATTTTCTCTGACACAAGTTAATACCATGCTTGGACCTTGCTACTTCTATCCCCAAGAAATACTTCAATTTTTCAAGGTCCTTTGTCTGAAAATGTTCCTACAGAAAGATCTTCAACCTGTCAATGCCCATTTTATCATTCCCGGTAATGACAATATCATCTACATACACCACTAATAGGATCTTCCCTGCCTGAGAGTCATGACTGAAGACGGAATGGTCAACTTGCCACCGTTTCATACCAAACTTCTTTACTACCTCACTAAATCTACCAAACCATGCTCGAGGAGACTGTTTAAGCCCATAAATGGCCTTCAGTAGCCGGCACACCTAATCATCCTCCCCCTGAGCAACAAACCCCGGTGGTTGCTTCATATAGACCTCTTTGAGCAGATCACCATGCAAGAAGGCATTCTTGATATCAAGCTGATAGAGGGGGCCAATCATACATCGCAGCAAGAGAAATCACAACACAGATTGAACCAATCTTAGCAACCGGGGAGAGAGTCTGTGTAATCAATACCATAGGTTTGGGAATACCCTTTGGCAACCAATCTAGCTTCCAGCCACGCTACACTACCATCAGGTAAGTACTTAACCGTATAAACCCACTTACAACCAACAACCTGCTTATCAGGAGGAAGAGTGGTGAGTTCCCATGTATGATTATGAGCCAGAGCTGAGAGTTCTTCTTCCATCGCACGTCACCATCCTGGAGAGGCAAGGGCATCCTAGACATCCTTAGGTTTAACGACAGAGGATAACAAAGAGACAAACTGGCGATGGGAAGTGGAAAGGTGTGTTAGTGAAACATAATTAGAAATAGGATGAAGAGTATAACTGCACTTACCTTTCCACAAGGCATTGGGAAGATCAAGGCCAGATACTGGGGTTGGGGCTGGTGTGGTAACAGCTGCCGGATCTGTCGACGATGATGAAGCTAGTGGAGGTGCCGGTACATGTGGACGATGTGTATACACGTGATGGATCGATGGTCGTTCAACAGGTGGTGGCACCGGAGGCAAAGACTTGGTCACTACGGGAACAAGGGGAACAAAGTCCACAATTGGAAGAGGAAGGGGAGGAGGTGATGAGGAGGAAGAAACATCAAAGGACCTCAAGAAGAATGGAGTAGACTCAAAGAAAGTAACATCAGCACATACAAAGGAACGTCGAGAATGACCATCAAGGATAGACGTGGGCATCCGGTTAACAAAGAAGCAGAAAGTAAGCACTGCATCACTCCAAAAGGATTTGGGAACATTTATGTGATGCACGAGGGACCGAGCTATTTCCAAGAGGTGACGATTCTTTCTCTCAGTCACCCTGTTTTGTTGTGGGGTGTAGGTACACGAAGTCTGATGGATAATGCCATGTTGGTCTAGGTAGTCTTGAAATGATGAAGAGAGATATTCCCGACCATTATCAGAACGAAAAATTTTAATGTGAACACCAAATTGGTTGCGAATCTCAACATAAAACTTTTGGAAAATGGTAAACAATTCACTTCTTTCTTTCATTAAATAGAGCCACGTCATCATTGAATAATCATCAACAAAAATGACAATATTTATATCCATTGTATGTCATCACTTTATAAGGACCCCAAACATCTGAATGAACTAAAGAAAAATGACTCAATACACGATTATCAACTCTAGGACTTAAGGGAACACGATGATGTTTCCTAAATTGACACGACTCATAATCCAAAACAGAAAGATGACTCAATGAAGGAACCAAAGACTTCAAAACTTTCAGTGAAGGATGACCAAATCGACAGTGCCACTGGAGAGGAGAGAGGGACGATTGGTGAGCTGTTGACGTACTTCCACCACCATCAAGATAATACAATCCACCAGCTTCATGCCCTCCACCAATCTTCATCCCCGTCTTGAGATCCTAAAAAACACACGAAGAGGGGTAAAAGGTAATGGAGCAATTAAGAGACTTGGTCAACTTACTAACAGACATAAGATTAAAAGGAAATTTAGGGACATACAAAACTGAGGACAGGGATACAGGGCCCAAGTCAACATTACCAACACCACAAATGGAGGATGTGGAACCATTAGCAAGGGTAACAGATTGTGATGTTGGGCAGTGAGAGAGGGAAGAAAACACACTTGGAGTTCCAGTCATGTTATCGGAGGCTTCAGAATCAATAATCCAGGGATGGGGTGTGGATGCCAGACAAGCCATACCTGAGTGTGCTAGAGTGGCCGTGTTCTGCTGAGATGTGGTCTGTACTAACCTCTCATACTCATCACGGGGAATACTCATCATCTCCTTCCCAGCAACATCTGTGGATGTAGGAGATACCTGATCGGCTAAATGGCTCTCCTATCTGAAGCTACTATCACTGGTCACGGCATGATTGGCCCAAGTTGAAGGTGGAGCATGCAAGTCATAGCAACAATTGACGGTATGTCCATCCATACCACAGTGTGTACACCTCCTTGGACCCTAACTACGACCTCTGCCACGGGCTCCCCCTGAATCTCGACCTCTAGTACGACCACCACCACGGTTATATATAGGTCCACTACCACCACTCCGGCCATATGCCGGTCCACTACTACCACTACGGCCAGACTAAGCTCCCCGAGCTCCACCTCTAACACCATGGCCTTTGGATACTGCTAGGGCTGATCTATCGGAAATATTAAAGTTCTCGATAGATCCAATGGAAATCCTCCTGAGTCGAGCAAACACCTCTTCTAAGGAAGGGAGAGCTGACCCTCCTAGTATCTGAGCCCGCACTGGTTCATATTCAGATTTCAGCCCCACCAAAAACCAAGTCACATCAAGTTGTTCTCTCTGTTGTTGCTGAATTTTGACATCAGAAGTGAGGGGGTGATAAACATTTAATTCATTACGAATGTTTCTCGTACTAGCATAGTACTCCTCAAGAATCTGATTACCCTGTTGTAGATTAAAGTATTCCTGGTACAACTGATATACTCTGGTTGTGTTGTCTTGACCCGAATACAGCTTTTTAGCATGGTCCCACACTTCTTTTGTAGTATCAAGGAACATGGAATTTACACTAATCTTGGGTCCTATACTATTCCATAACCATGTGATGATCTGTGCTACTGCCTGCTCCCAATCATCATAGTCAGGAGAATCGGTGGAAGGTTTTTCATCCCTTATGTGCTTCACCTTCTTCTGTTTGAGGAACACCCCCCCTTCGAATCACACTGAAGGGTGCACAAACCCTAGCACACTACAATCTGAAATCCCACCATACAGTCTGAAATAGACTTCTCATTTGATTCACACCAAAAAAAATGCATAAAACCTCTTACTTGATCACCGAAAATCAGACCACACAAGACACCCACTGCACTACACGAATCAGCCCTCTTCTCTTCATCGATTAGGGGAGGGCTTCTTAGAAACTGCAGCTACCGACCACAAACACCACAATTGGAGGCATAGAAACCTCCAAGGGAAGAGGGTGATCACTCCTTTTCAGCCCTGTTCCTTATCTCTAGCTAATGGCGAAGAAAATAAGAGAAAACCCTAGGTTGGGTGCGCAGATAACAGAATTCTGGGCAGATTTGATTTGCTCAGTTTTGCTCTGATACCATGTTAGTGTTCGGTCTGCCTGTTAGACTGATAACAGTCAAGGAAGAGAGAGAGAAGAGCAGAAGAGAAACAAGGAGAAAAGATTCTGGTTCGAATGAGAGAAAAAGTTCATTCTCCCATTTGGCCAGATGTATTTTATATTACTAAAATAATGTGGAAAAGTCACATATGCCCTACTTAAGTTAGGGACATTAAATCTAACTTAAACTTACACATCAGCACCTAAACACAAGCACAAAGACAGAATTACCCCTACATACTCAACACTAACACCTTGCATCATGTCTCTGTGCTTTAAAATATTGGAAAAATCAGGCCAATTCTCTGTCAGTTCTTTTTACACAATTTGGCATGGTTAGATGGTCAAGATTTCCCTGCTAGCACAGAAGTGGGATGGTGGATAGCACAGATTCTGTCCTATGAGATGGTTGCATGGAATCAGTAGATCATCTGCTGCTTAATTGTTCCTTTTCATACTCCATTTGGGTTAGAGTATTCAGCTTGTTTGCCATCAAAGGGTGCTGACCAGCCACTTTGATGGATTTCCCAAAAAAGTTTTAGGTTGGAAGGTCTGAGTAAAAGGGGGAAAATTGCATGGAATATCATTTCTGCAGCTGTCTTTTGGATACTATGGCAGGAGAGGAATGCAAGGGTGTTCCAGAGCAAAAGCATATTTGAAGATTATGTTTTTTTTTTTTTTTTTCAGAATATTATAGGAAAGTTACACTCTTGGTTGGTTAACAGAATGTTCAAAGGGAGAAACCATAATTCCTTTTTGTATACAGGGCTGCAAGGCAGTGTTTGTATATTTCCAGCGTACATCCACTAGTTGTACATACTTTTTTTGCTTTATAGTAATGAAATGAATACAATACTTTACCTTTTCTCTAAAACTAAAAAAATCTATTTGTAAGCTATATAAGTAGATAAAATAATGAAACCACTTATTCATTTTTTTCTTTAAAGGTGAACTAGTTGTTATTTGTTAATGCATTTCAAGATATTGGAAGGAGTATTTCAACTAATGAAGTTTGGGACTTTACCGCCTCTCCTCTCTTTTCTTCATGTCTAACAAATGTTTATTGTCAATCAGTGAACAGCAGCCTTTGCGGTTGAATGCTGCTGAAGTATATGAGGTTATAGCTGCGGTTTGCTCGGAGACATCTTCACCAAATGCAAACCTTATGACAGTTTCATCTAATTTAAGTAACAATAGTGGAAAACCCTCTATGGATGTTGCAGTCAGTGTCCTTATCAAACTTGTTATTGACATGTATGCTCTCCATACTTTTTCCTGTTAAAGTTTATATCCTTTTGAATATGATTTCAGTACGTCTCTTTTTATATTTTATTAGTTTTTTGCATGCAAACTTTAGGAAACCCTTGGTTATTGCTTGGTCATGTAAAATCATTGTTTTTTGATAAGTAAAAATTCTCTGATATTAATTGAAATCAACATAGATAAGCAACATTACAAGCATCCCAGGGAGAGGCACGAGGTGCAGCCTCACTCTAAAAGAAAGTACAGAAAAAAAATTACAGTTGAGATCTATCAAAAAAAAAAAAAATTACAGTTGAGCTAAGTAAACCTGATTCCTAAGTATCCCCTGCTTTGCTAAAGAAGCCAATGCATTGGCTTCCCTCCCCACCCAATGTATAACCAAATTCATATTTCTTGTTAACCAAGTGAGCTTCATTTCATCCCTATAACACCATATCACTGTTTCTGGATCTTTCAGCTAGCCCGCTACCACCTTAGAGTCCCCTTCAACCACCAAATTCTCCAAGTTCATCTCTTTTGCAATCTGAACACCTTGTAAAACTGCATACAGTTCAGTCCTTAAAGAGTCCCCACTTCCCACTGGTCCTGAGTAGTGTGCCACTACATTCCCTTCCTTATCTCTTATGACCCTTCCAATTTCAGAAGGGCCTGGGTTTGCCTTGGCTACTTCCATCAAAATTTGGTTTGTTACAATCGTGATTCTATAAATTAACAATGATTCGGGACAAGGCTTTGCTATTGGGAAGAAGCGTGCCTTCATGGTGACATGAACCTGGCAATAATCACAATTCCCTTCAATTGTCTCTGGATAAATCCCCAAGTTTTTTGTTTTTGTAAATCCTTCATTTGCACTTCTGCATCTTATATTTTCAAATTTGTTAGTGCCCTTTTTACTCTTGGTTTATTTACATTTTTACCCTCAATTAGAAAAGGATGACCAGTATGCTACTTTCATATTGAATTACAAATCATCCTTATTTCAATTGCATTGATTGGAAGTACATGGTTTAAATCAATTGTATTGGTTGGAAGTCTATGAATTCATGCAAAAGCTAACAAAATCAACATGCATTATTGGATCAATCATGAAATCTAGAACATAGGATCAATCATGAAGTACCGGGACCATTGCTTGGTGCAAGGGCACAATCCTGTGTTGAAAAGCACCAGATTGTTGCTTCGGATCTAGAGCAAACACTTGTAAAAAATGCCAAAGGTTAGGTTTGTATCCCAGTCCACCCCTCCCAAGACCCAAAGTCCCTAGATTGCTTGGACCAACTTTGGGTTCAGGAACCTGGGAATATTGGATTCAGGGGTCACTGTGGCTATGCTTTAATCTTTATTGTTTATAATATACTTGATTTTATATAAATGATGCATTAATTGATAAGATAACAAATGAAATGAAGAAGCATAAATGATGCAAACAGTACTACAGATTGGGGTGATTCTTCTCTAAGGTTGAGGCTTTCATATGGCTTGACACTTGAGTAAGTACCTAATGTGGATAAATTATTGGTGAGGGGGCTATAGTTGTTGGGTCATAGTTTTATGTGAATTCAGAAAGTTCCATCTCTTTTTTCATTGCCATGTATCTAGGATCATATACAACTTCTTAACCGTTGAGGGTGGAATGGTAATTCCTATGGAGCCTCATGTGCTTCTAGGAATTTGACTGGAAATTCTGATGAAGCCTTTATATCAGTTCTCGGGAGCCATATTCATGTTGGTTCACTTTTCAAAGATTCAGTAAGTGCTAAAGAGCTTCAATGAGCTTAACAGAATTAATTTTGGGAGGGCGTCTTAAGAAATTAATGTATCATTGTGTTGTCCTTTTTTCCTTTTCCTTGTTTTCTTTTTTTGTTCAAGAAACTGCATTAGCTTCTTTATTCTTACATGCCACTTTCTATATTTCATGTTCATTAAACAGAATGGAATGGCGAAACAGGATTCATGTAGCTGACGCCATATAGATAGGATAAGGCTTGGATGATTGATAAATGAAATACTAATAAAATTAAAGGATCATATTAAAACTTTTGGTTGTAATTTCGAAAGTTTAGCTTAGGAATCCAATATCTTATTGCTACATATCATGGACTTGCAAAGACAAGAGTCCCCCAGAGAGTTGAGTTGTGCTGTGATGTGTGTTTAGATGCAGCATTCAGGGTTTTTGACAAGTCCAAGTTACATAGGCTAGAATTTTGTTTTCGTAAAATGCTTTCCCATTATTAATAGCATTTTCCCCATTTGAGGTTTAATAAGGCAATGGCTAACAGTTCTTTCCAAGTTGAATTGTTTCATTGGTTTATAGTGTTCTCACTGTTGAAGGAATTATTAAGCTGAGTTTCTTTTGTAGGTATGTATTGGATTCTCAGGCTGCTGCTCCTCTCACTCTTTCTATGCTACAGGTGCTGTACCAATTTGTGTTTCCTTCTCTTTTTTGGTTTTCTGATGGGTAGTGATTTATGGGCTTAAAAAATGAAAAAAAGAAACTCATTTAAAAAGATCATAATAATACAGAGTATACAATATATACCAGAAAACACTTCAGGAAAGAATTATAAAATACCCCTAAGCAATAATTAATCAATGAACCATTCAGATGGTGCCTAGATCTGCCAATGACCTTACCACACTTTCTATGGTGGGTTAAGGGGGCTCCATGCCCTGGGGTGCGCAGCAGTAAGTTTATTATGCATCTTTAATTCTGTATATAATATAACCCGATATGGTGTGTCAGTCATGCCATGTTCCTTTCCTCCTTTACTTGCGTTCTTTTTTTATTTTTTTATTTTTTTATGTGAAGGGGTTCATATTTCTTATTACTCTAATAAACTGTCTTGCAACTGCTGTAGCTGTACCCCAAAATACATTTCAGGCCTGTCCATCCTGCTTCTTGGCAAGCTATCTGCTATGAAATGCAGTTGGCTTCTTATGATGACAGATGTGATTATATTCTCATTTTTGTGTGATTGCTTCACAGGAAATGCTTAGTTCTCCAAGGTTGACCTCTAGGGTCCGTGCATTCGATTTAGTTCTGAACCTTGGAGTTCATGCTCATTTACTGGAGCCTATGCTTCCTGATGATCCTCCCACAATTGATGAAGAGTGTTCTCAAGCAATGTATTTGAACAATGAAGAGAAATTTGCAACACAAGTCAAGAGAATGGATTCTTCCAAGCAAAATGGAAACTCCTCTGCCATTGATAGTTTCGAGTCTTGGCTTTTGAAGATTTTGTATGAGATTCTTCTTCTACTTGTTCAGGTAAACAATGTTCTTGTATTCTCAGTGAAAGCTGGGCTGCTTTACTTAAAGAGTTTCTGTTATCATCATGAAAAACATGCACATATGAGATTCTTCTTCTACTTGTTCAGCTAAACAGTGTTCTTGTATTCTCAGTGAAAGCTGAGCTGCTTTACTCAAAGAGTTTCTGTTACCATCAAGAAAACCATGTACATTTGATAATACCCAGAGGTTGTTGTCCATTCAACTGGAGAGAGATCTCACTTTTTTTTTTTTTAATTTGGTTTTTAAAACGCTTATACTAAATCTTAAGTGAATTTAAACTGGAAATGGATACATATAGGTCCAGAAACACGAGTTTAATCTCCCTCTCTCTCTCTCTGGGCATAAAACAAAAATCTTATTATGACTCAATCACTAGATTTCTTGAGCAGATAAATTCCGATTAATAAAAACCAAAGGAGTTTGTTAAAAATCTTGTATACAAAAATCTAAGGATTATAACTCAATGATAGAGTTTGTGCTAGGTCTATGCTCTTTACGAGAGTGTCTGGCTATCTTATTCTAATATTCTTTCTCTTCATTTTTTATTCAGGCATAATTCAAAATTTAAGAAGCTTTTCCATAAAAAAGTGAGACTGGATAATGCTAATATTGTTATAAAGTTAAAGAACACTATTTGTAGAATTTTTGCAAATCATAATATTGTTATCTGTATAACAAAAAATGAAATGTGTAATAAATTCCTAACTTAAATCATTAAGGCAATGGTAACATTCCACATATCTCTCTTAGTGGGACAAAACAAGTGGCTAGATTAATTATTTCTTCTCTTTCTTCCTTTTTGTTTTAATTTTAAGGGGGAGGGAAATTGGTGAGAGTATTTTAGTCAGTCCAAAGAAGGGTTTTCCCACCTTTTTTTTCCTCAAGAAAGTCTCAGTGACAACAACATACTTAAGCCTTAATTGCATCATTGAAAAGAGAAAGGGGTAGTTAGGTTTCTGTATGTTAGATCAAACTATGGGTCTTCCCAGTGGTGATCCTAAGTGTTTTTTTCCCTTTTTTTGTTTTTTTTTATGGCAAGTAGTGATCCTAAGTTGAAAGAGAGAGAATAGTGGGTCTTTTTGAGTTTAAAAAGTCCCCCCTCTATATTCTAGTAGTAAGCCTATACAATGGGAAGGTTCTTTCTTTCTTTCTTTCTTTTTTTTTTTTCTTTTTCTTTTGATAAGGTCGGATTTTACACTCATTGAACAATGCATTTAAATGAGATTCTTGGAACAAGGTTAAGTTGCTTCGTTTAGGTAAGTAAATGATATGAAGTAAGGATTGATACTGAAATTTTCAGTATTGAGTGTTTCAAATGTACAATACTCTGCCTTTTGATATGTTTCTCAGTTTGAAGTTTCAGGAATAATCATGTGAGGAGGGTTTCTAATGTTTAAACCCATATACACTCCCTAACTCTCTATATTGAGCATTTGGTGACCTTGAAAACCGATATGTTGCAATATTTTGAACCTTGCTTGGAAGTTAATCCAAATTGTGTGGTGAAGAGGCCTCATTAAATTGTGTGGGCATAGTTGGCTAACTTAAACTTCTTACAGGCTGTTTTTTTTTTTTTTTTGACTAATAAAGGTTGATTTCCTAAAACATTAGGGGCCCCATTCTAGCTGGTCCCAACCTTCTGGGTTCTTTATTTATTGCAATAAGTGGTTGTCATACTTGAACCCATGTTTCACACTAGTCAACACAAGATTTTACCATCACACCAAGCAATGACCCCTTTTCTATACTTACTATTCAAGTAATTCAACATTATTGGAATGGTATTGGTACTTTGTTTTGATTATCTTAATTGTGCATGATTTTTTTCTTAATTGTGTATGTTTTTTTTTTTTGATAATTAAATTAAAATTTCATTAAGAGAAAGACCAGTTCAGATACAAGCTTCCCATGAAGAGGCACGAGCTGTGCCCTCTCCCAATAAAAGAAGTTAGAAAACAGGAAACAAAATCAAATTACAATTGAGCCCAAAACAATTGTTCCTTGTTTGCCCCTTGCTTTGCTAGATAATCAGCCAAAGCATTTGTTGATCTCCCCACCCATTGTGTTCTTACAATCAAGCTCCTTGTTAGCCATTTGAATTTCTTAATTTCATTCTTAAAGCACCAGACCATAGACTCTGGGTTCTGTAGCCAATCCACTGACACCTTGGAATCCCCTTCAATTAGCAATTGTTCCACACCTAGATGAACTGCAAGATGTACACCCTGGATGACATCTAGCAATTCTGCCCTAGCAGAGGTCCCAACTCCTAGAGGACCCGAGTAAAGGAGAACCACATTACCGATCTCATTCCTCAGCACCCCTCCCATCCCAAAGGGGCTTGGATTACCTTGACTTCTGCCATCAAACTTCAGCTTCAAAAAACCTTCAAGAGGGGGTTCCTATCTCATACACACTCTAACCTTTAGAGAGGTGCAGCTCGCCACTGCTGACCAATTCCTCCAAATATCATTAAAGGAGAATTGGTGGAATAAATCCAGGGATTTTAGCCACAAAATCACCCTATCTAAAATCACCCTATTTAGTATGTACTTATTCACCTCTTGTAGGTTTCTCTCCTCTTGGAAGATTTTGGCATTCCTTTCTTTCCACACTGTCCAAATCAGCGTTGCTTATGCACACCTCCACATAATTCTTCCTCTTTTTTGATGCCAAGGGAATAGAAGGATCAAAGAGTTAGCTTACTTCTGCTGGCCTATGCCACCTGCACCTAAACAACAAAAAGAGCCACTCTCATAACTATGCAGTAAAGGAACAAGATATTAATAAATGGTAACAGTCCTCACCATGAGACTTGCAAAGAAAACACCAATTAGGTGAGGTGAGATAAAAGGAAAGGTCTTCTCTTTTGTAGAAAATCCAAGGTGTTTATTTTCCCATAATACACTTCCCAGCAGAAGGCCATAACCTTAGGCGGAATAGGCATAATGGGGAAGAACTGGTTTGAAGGGGACTGAGCAAGGGACTTGAAAAAATAAGCACAAGAAAAAAGACCCTTTTGGCCGGGGTGTCCAAATTTGTTTATCTAGTTCAGAAGGGTCCAAACAGACTTTATCAAGGCATGGCTCTAGTATCCTTACTAGAACAAGCTAAAGGGTAACATCCCAAGGTCAATTCTTGCTAGGTTTCATTTCTTTCTTTATGAATGAATATCAACTTGTTTCACGTGTCTCAGTCTCTGTGTCATTATTTCAACTCAATTCAACACTGTTCAACTCAGCCTTGTATCAAACTATTCAGGTCTACATGGATCAATCATGAGCCATGATTTCTATCAAATTATATGTCTTTAAGGCCAAGTTTGGGAGTGCTTAAAAATAAGTGCTTATTCGAAAGAGCCATGATTTCTATCGAATAAGCACTTATTTTGGGCTGGGACCACACCATTAAGCACTTATTCGAATTTTCTCTACCAAAACTGTCCCCGTTTATGTTTGAAATTTCCAATTATGCCCTTTGAAGGTAAAAACATAGGGTTTGACACATTGAGGCTTTCTTCTCCTTTGCCTTCTGCAACCAGTGGCAGAACTAGGATAGCTTGGCTGATTACTGCTCTTCTCCATCAAGGTGGGTGGTGGCCGATTATTGCCTCAGGAGTTATAATCTCCTATATTACAACAATGGCAGAAATCTCAGGAGTTGTAATCTCCTATTGTACATTATCCAAATAAAAAATTCAATTCCCTGCTTCTCCTGGCCTCTCGGCTGTGGGATTTGCTACTTTGCTTCAATTTCATGGGAATATCTTTATGCGGCGTTTGCACTGGTTCAACTCTGCAAATATGTGCATCGACAGGGGAAATCCAGAAGAGGGAGAGAGTTTGACCTCCCATTTTCATCTCCACCAATCCATCTCACATTAATCTCATTCACCTTAGGGAGTTATTCAGCTCCTGCAATATCTTGTGCCACAGATTCCCGAACCTCAACCCCGATGGCTGGGTTGAAGCTGTTGATACTCGATATCAGCAAGCTCAGAATTGCTCTCTCTCACAGCTCCATTGTAGTCTCTGTATTCTGCGAACCAGAGTTTTCTTATGGGGATCCTCCGACAGTATCAAGAAATCGAGATTTGTGATCAGACAACTGTTGGAGAGAGCAACTCCAGTGACGGAATCCAATGGTCGTTTGGTTGGTTTTGGTCAGGCAGTTTCTGATAATGGATCGACAGCTTATCTGCCCACCACTCACATAAGTTTGAAAAACTTGTGGTATATTTTGAAATTTTGAAAGAAAATGAAGGACAAAAGAGTCACAAGTGCTTATTTAAGTACTTATCGGAGAATTGACCACCAAACGCTCTATATGAAATAAATGCTTATTTTTTAAAATAAGTACTTAAAAAAGCTGGGTGCCAAATGCAAATAAGTGCTTATTTGAATAAGCACCTGTTTTTAAGCACTTATTTTTAACACAAGCACTCCCAAACTTGGCCTAAATCACTTTTTACCACTTCAGACTGTGTTTCCTTTGGTCTTCTCTTGCTCCCTTGCTCTTTCAGATCCTTCTACTTCCACACTTCATTCCATATTGGCTGGTCTTATAACTATCTCATGGAATCTGGACTCTGGAGTGGGAGGAGTTTTCAGGGATGATGGTCATATTAAAGCAATGATTTCAGGTCCAATTGGAATTGAGGATTACACAAGGTCAGAATTTTTTGCTATTAGCCAAGGAATCTACAGACAAGAGATATGAATCTGAACAAACTAATCATTGAAGGTGACCTCAAAGTGGTGATAGGATGGCTGATGACCAGTGTGTACCTACAGACTGCTCCAAGGGTTGTATGAATATTCATGTGCATATTCTGTTCATAATTAATAAAATCTTATGTTTTTCAAAAAAAAACCTGCGAGTGTTGTTGGTATATCACTACATTTTGTTCAAAGAGAAGAGGGAGAATATTATGGAGATACACAGGTAGCTGTATTATGGACTATTTGGGAGAAATAAAATAGCAGGATTTCCTAGGAAAAGAAAATATCTAGAACTAGAAGTATCATTGTTGACAGAACAAGCATTAAGGTGGTCCCTTGGGTTAAAACACAAATTATTTAATAATTTTCAGCGGAAGATTTTACTAGAGAATGGTATTGGATATCTAATTCAGCAATGCTTAGACAAAACATCTGATCATAATGGAGACCATTGGAAGTACATAAGTGGCCATGATGATTCGACAACAGAAGAACTGATAACTTTAGTACAGAGTCTAAAAGTGGCAAGATCTTTAAACCTCAACAATCTGATAGTGGAGGGTGACTCAAGAGTAGTTGTAGGCTGGATAAATAGCAGTAATCAGATCTCTTTTGGCAAAACTGGAACATGATGAAGGAAATACAAGACTTCGGGAGGAGCAGAATTATAGAATGTGTATGGGTACACTGATCAGCCAACAGCATGGCTGATGTGTTGGCAAGACAGGGCATAAATAGAGATCAGGTGTTCTTCAAAGGAATCAAAAGGGTGGGGCTAGGTGGCTATGCCAGCCTAAATTGAAGGGTCTCTGTTTTTGTGCATACTCTATTGATTCATTCTTTCAATAGAAGTTCAGTTATTCATAGAAAATATATCACTACATTTTGTTTGCTCGTATTTATACTAATAATTCTTTTGATTTTTTATCCAAGTCAATAAAAGAAGAGTATTCATTGTTTTCTGGTCCTCTTTTACCATCTTAGAAGTTTGCCTTTTAACTTTAACAGATAGAAGAAAAGGAAGAGACTGTCTGGGCATCTGCTCTTAGTTGTTTGCTTTACTTTGTATGTGATAGAGGCAAAATTTGGAGGAACAGATTGGAAGGTCTTGATATAAGGGTGAGTGATACCCATTTTTTGTTTATTAGTAACTTGTTCTTATTAAACTATAGAAAATATCCTCATTCCATATTAATAATTTATATCTTCTACTTTGATTTAATAAGTTTCTCTTAGAGGATTGTTTGTCTGGATAAGCACCATATATGGAAATTAACAGTTCTTCCTTTATCGTTGATGTACACTGCAGCCCAGTTATGTTCAATTGGAAGATATGTAACAAATGATGGTATTCATGTGATTTTCCATGACTTACACTGTCTTCTGGGAACCTTGATTGGTTTTATTGAATTTAATATTTCTGAAGTGAGTTTGACTTCTTAGTAGGCCATATGGTATTGGCTTGGAAGAATTATCAAACTTAATAACATTGTAATAAATTATTAGTATTCTTATTAGGAAATAATAACATTGTTGATAAAAATGAAGATAATTAAACTCTGCTGATGTGACATGGGAGTTAGCTGGGACTTTATTATATCATAATAATACAGGTGAAGAAAAAGAAGTGTTTTCTAGTGAATTTCCTGCAATCTGGACAGTTTCTAAGGAACTTAGGCATTTCTTATGTGGGTCCCAGAGGCTCTGTTGGGGTCTATACCGGAGCTACCCTCTGTATGAGGCCATGATGAGTAGGCCATCTGCTTCGTATCCCACGTTCACTTATTAGTTTGAGGGAAATAAAAAAATGTCTATGTCCAGGTTATGATAGTAATGTAAATACTGCTAATTCTCAATTTTTAGTTGATTTTTTTTTAGTGTTACTAGTAGGTGTCAATTTCTTTAGCAAGAGATCATGTGCAGGTTCAACAAGGTTGTTATGGACCTTAAGTCAGTACTTGTAACCTTTTGTAGGCCATTTCAAAACAGTCTAAACTTAGCCATTTGGGTTGATTTGGTGTATTAGGAAAAGTTTCTCAGTTATATATATCATTTTGATGAATACATTTTTCAGTTATATATCCATCAAGAATAAGTTCTCATTAATTTGATGTTATGTGGCAAAGCCATGTGCACTTTATTAGGTGTTTATGATCAGAAAAAAACTATTTGTGATATGGACCAACCATTTCTATTGACAATAAAAACAGTTTTCTTTCTTTTATAAAAGATAGTTTCTTAAAGTAAAATGCATTTCTTTATAATAATACATTAACAAACAATTTAATACCTTCTGATTCAGCTTAACAATCATCTATTCTAGTCTTATGAAGTCAATATCTCAATAACCACGTCTGAGTAAAAATGATGGTAGTCCAAGCCAAAAGAACAGGGTAAAAACTTGATAATATTTACGGACTTCTATTAATTGTCAAGGATTTGTAATATCATGGGCAATAAAGCCAATGGTTCAGATTTTAACTTAGGCTAATTAATTTTTTGAAGTACCTTGCTTAACCATCTTAAAGACCAAGCACCTATGAATCCCATCACATCAGCTGTGAAACACATTTTAACTCCAAACTAAGAAAGCCAGTTTGGATGGTACATTTCTTATCCAAATCCTATTACTTGGGAAGAAAAAGATGCCCTCCCTTGTCAAACTGTTAAAAAAAGGATTTAACACACAATTTGCCTGATATCTCAAATAGCCACTTTCTTTTGTCTTCCTCAACACCAATCGTCCTTGAGTCATACAAAATCTGTAACAAATTGATCAAGGAAGTCACCTCCCAGTCATTTAGGTTCCTCCTTAGTTGAACGTTTCATACACAACTCCCATTCTGCTTCTCCATACAATCAGCTGCTATTGCTTTCTTAGTCACAACAATCTCAAAAAAGATCAGGATACAAGACCTTTAGGGGCAATCACTGCACCAGTGATCCTTCCAAACAAAGAACCCTTTGTCCATTACCCACTTCATATTTGATACCCTTCATAAACTGAGGATTGATTCTTTGAACTGCCTTCCATATTGAACATCCATAAAGGACCTTCCATCTTGTGTCTCCTGATCTCTGCTACTGGATCCATACTCGGAAACAATTAATCTTCTCCACAGACTCTCCGGTAGCTCATTAAACCTCCACATCTACCTCTCTAACAGGGCAGTATTAACTTCCTTTAATGGTCTGATCCCTAGGCCCCCTTTTGTTCTGGATTTGCAAATTGTCTTTCAATTCACCAAATGACATTTTGCTTCCCCCTTCCACCCCCTCCACAAAAAATCTCGCATCTTCTTTTCTAACACAGCAGCCATTCTTGCCAGGATTGGGAACAAAACATGTAGTAAACAGGAAGAGAAGACAAACACTTTTGATTAGAGGGATTTCACCCCCTTCGATAAGTATTTGGTCTTCCAAGAGGCCAACTTTTTATCAACTTTTTCAATGATAGACTCCCAAATGGTTTTGGATGTACAATTATCCCCCAGTGGCATACCTGAGTATTTGGTTGGGAGTTTACCAACTCTGCATCCCCAATCATTTGCCCAGGCCTGCTCAGATTTGCAACTTCTCCAACAGCCATTATTTTACTCTTAAGAATGATAATATGCAAACCAGTTACCACCTTGAACCATCTCAATATAGCCTTAACGTTCCAAAATTGCTCCTAAGTACCATCGCAGAAAAAAAGTATCATCTGCAAATTGCAGAAGAGCTATCTCTACTTCCCCACTGTCTACTTTGAAAACTTCCATCAGCCCTTGCAGATGAGCTCTCTCTACAAGTCTGAAAAGGGCTTCATTCACACAAATAAATAAGATGGGGATCGAAGGTCCCCTTGTCTTAAGCTCCTTGGACTAGCCAATCAAAGGGTCCATCCTTATTGTGGATGCTATATGCTAGAGAGAAACTTGGTTGGAATTATAAGGAGGTTGGTGGCTTGGACCAATGGCTGAAAGGAGGGGAGTTCAGTGTGAAGAGCAGGAACCTAACAACCTACATAGAAACAGCCTTAGAGGGTAACTCAATGAGGAAGCATCATTTTTTAAAATGTCTAATTGGAAAATTCAACTGGTATCATCCTTTTTCTTTCATGGAGATCAAGCAAAAGCTATAGAAGCTAGGGGGTTTGTGGTCACTTTGGAAGCTCAAATACCACCCAGCAGTTTCATCTTGTTCTATTTACAGTTGGAATAGGAGGTGGGTAGTCTTGAGAGAATTTTATCAAGGGATTATGGTGAAGGGTTGCAAACTATGGATTGTGACATGGCATCAAGGGATCAGATGTGTCATGGAGAACCATGTGTTTTCGAAAACCATTAGGATTAGGCTTTTTGGTCTCCCTGTGCATCTGTGGGGGGAGACAACACTCAACCATCAATGATCTGTATGGCAGATTCCTCAAAATTGGTGACTTGACCTTTGAATAGAACTATGAATTGGTGAGAATTGTGGTATGATGGAGAGGTGGCATACTGGTATAGGCAAGCATTATCTCAGAGGAGATCCTCTATGTATAATTGTCTAGATTCAATTTCTCCCAAGTGTCTTGCTCATGTCTGAGAACATCAAATCTTTGGCACCAATCCTGTAGGTGTTGGAGATGACAGTTTGTTGTGTATACCAAATTGGAATAAGTTTAGGGCAACTCTGGCAGAAGTAGAGATCAACCTGAATTCTCAATGAGGTCATGATCGTGAACTTAGAAAAAGGATAATAGGGCTATTTGGGGGACAGTGGCACCCTCAAAAGTCAAGTTTTTATATGGGTGGTAGCTTTAGAGGAGTGTTTCTCCAAAGAGATGTTGGTGAAGAAAGGTTTTAACTGTAGTGATCTGAGGTGCAGCTTCTGCGGTGTGAATACAGAATCAATCAACCATCTGTTTTTACATTGCAATGTTGTCTCGAAAATCTGGAACCACTTCTTAAGTAGTCTGAGGTTAAGTTGGTGTATGCCTGCCTCAGTAAAAGCTTGCCTGGAGGCTTGGAAGATCCAAGGGATGACTAAAAAAGGAAAGATTTGCTGGTCTTCTATTTCCCTTAGCAATTATGTGGGCAGTATGGACAGAAAGGAATAGCAGGGTTTTTTATCTCAAATCCTCTACTCAAGCAGATGCCATCAATATGGCTTTAGGTTTTGTTAGAAATTGATTGTCTATTCTTACTGACTTTAAAGAGGTTACTTCTGATTGTAATTTTTTGAGGGTGACCTTTTGTTTGAGGTTATTCTGGCTTATTTTGTACAGCTTCTCATTGTACAAAGGACCTTTACATTAATACAACTATACTTTACCTTCACTCAAAAAAAAAAAAGATAATAGGGTTTATAGGAAGGAAATAGGATTAAGTTACATCTTTGATGAAGCTATGAGTCTGGCCTAGAGGATGGTGGGGGAAGAATCTAGAACAATGCAAGAGCCATATTGGTGACCACCAGTCTATGGCTAATCAACCCGATCAGAGCTCAGCTGATCATGTGGAGGGGCAATATCTAACAAGGATAGTTGGATCTGTCCACTTCAGGAAATGGTGTGGCAGCAAGGTAACCGTCTCTTGAAGAAAAGTTTCAAGTTCAAACCAGCAGGAATACTTGAATACTTCCAAGGAAGTTTCTAGAGAAGCCTTTTGTACTCGGGAAAGTGCTAGGGAATGTCTGGCAGGTACAGGGGAGGCAATGGATTGAACTGGCCTCAAGGAGTTGAATGGGGCTAACCAAGGAGCCAATCTGTTGGGTTGTGGAGTTGAGGTACTAAATGCCTTCAAGTGTTGAAATAATGCCCAGTTGCAACCTCAAAACTAGGTCTATCCAATCAATATATCCACTTAAGCTCAAATGTAGGAGGGTTGGGGGACAAAGGAGATAAAAATGAGTGTGGAGAATCATCAACAAAGGCTAGAAGAGGAAATCGGCAAAACCTACTCATTATTCACACAAGAAGCAATAGAAACATTTTAGGTGATAATTTTTTTTTTGATGAGTAATAGTAAATTTTATTAATTCAAGAACTGATTTAGAGTTGTGAATTCATACAACATCCCAGGGAGAGGCACGGGCTGCAGCCCCTCCTTGAATCTTACAAGTAAACTAGGAAAGAAATACAAGAATCACAGCTGAGCCCAAAACAATTCTTCCCTATTTACCCCTTGCTTGGCTAACACATCGGACAAAGTATTTGCTGATCTCCCCACCCACTGTAAAGAGACCAACATATTCCTTGTCAACCAACTGATTTTCTTCACTTCGTTCTTGTAGCACCATATAGCATCTTCAGGATTTTTCAACCAGCCCACCACCACCTTGGAATCCCCTTCAATTATTAGATGTTGTACCCCCAGCTGGTTTGCAAATTGCACCCCTTGTACAACAGCTAATAGCTCTGCCCTGATAAAGTCTCCAACTCCTAAGGGACCCGAGTAGAGCAACACAGTCTCTCCATTCTCATTTCTCAAAACACCCCATATTCCGGATAATCCTGGATTACCCATGCTACTTCCATCAAAGTTCAACTTCAATGAGCCTTCAAATGGAAGAGACCAGCTTGTAATTAACTTGTCCTTTAAGGGTGAACATCTCGCTACTGCTGACCAATTTCTCCATAGGTCATTAAAAGAGAATTGATGAAAGATTTCCAAAGTCTTCAGCCAAAGTATTGCCCTATGCAACACACAGTCTTTCAATTCCTGACTGTTCCTTTCCTTTTCTTGAAAAATTCTAATATTCCTCTCTTCCCAAAGAGTCCAAATCAGGGCAGCACGAGCACATCTCCACATAAGTCTCCCTCTTTTTGTAGGCCAGGAGAAAGTAGAATGGTTAAAGATCATGCAAACTTCTATTGGTAGGCTCCAACTATTCCCAAACAACGAAAGTAGCCAAGCCCAAAGGTCTTCATAAAAAGGACAAGATATTAATAGATGGTAACAATCCTCCCCGTGAGCTCTGTAGAGGATACACCAATTGGGAGAAATACAGAGGAAAGATCTTCTCTTTTGTAGGTTATCTAGAGTGTTTACTTTCCCATAGAATACTTCCCAACAAAATGCCATAATCTTTGGGGGAACTGGCCTACACCAAATTTCCTTTGACGGAAAGCGTTGTTGAGCAGAAAGCTGAGAGATGGACTTGAAATAAGAAGCACAAGTAAAGGTTCCTTTGGGTCTAGGAGCACACACCCTTTTATCTGACTTGGAGGGATCCAAGCAAACCTGATTAAGGCAACATAGCAAGTCAGAGAGAGATTCAATTTCATCATCCCTTAGTCCCCTACGAAACCCAAAATCCCAATTAGAAGCCAAGGGTGTTCCCAATGGTGAGACAAATTTTGAGACCACCTCTTTTTTATACAAAGAAAACAGAAAATAACGAAGGGAAAAGGTCCTTTAAAGGGGTGTTTCCTACCTAGATATTCTCCCAAAAGCGAACAACCTTGCTAGAACAAACTTCATACCTAATAAAATTGAGAAATTGAGGAAGGGTGTTGTGAATGGCCTCCCAAGGTGCTGCTAGGTTAGCTTGCCTTGATACACCAGCATCCCATCCATTCTCTAAACTCCCATGAATGCTTCCCACCACCTCATGCCACAACCTCTCACTTTCCAATGGCCATCGCCACAACCATTTCTCTAACAGAGCTTGATTTTTTTCAATCACCCTCCCAAGTCCCAAACCCCCCTCTTCTTTACTTCTACAAACAATTTCCCATTTAACCAAATGGTCCTTTTTTTCTTGTCCCGGCTTCCATAGGAAGTCTCTCATCAACTTCTCCAGCTTCCTAGCTTCCCTAGCTGGTATCCTAAAAACAGACAGAAAGTAAGTAGGTAAGTTAGCCAAGCCAAAGTAGCTTTTATTAAGGTGATTCTCCCTCCTAAAGAGATATAATTCTTCTTCCACGAAGCTAATCTGTTTTCAAACTTTTCTAGCATTGGGGTCCAAAATCTACTCTCCCTAGGATTTGCTCCTAATTGAAGCCCCAAGTAGGTTATAGGCCAAGAAGAGATGGAACACTCAAGACACTCCGCAATAACCTCAATCTCCCCAACCTCCAAGTTTATACCCGCTATGCAACTCTTCTCCAAATTTATTTTCAGATTAGAAACCCTTTCAAATCCTTTGATTAGTTCCTTTAGGCTTGCTACCTTCTCGCTCAAACCTCCTTCACAAAAGATCATTAGGTCATCTACAAACTAAAGGTGGGTGACTGGGATTTGGTGTCTCCCTATTCTCCAACCCCTAATGGCATCTTCTCTATCGGCCTTAGTAATGATCCTACTAATCACATCAGCTACTAAGGTAAAAAGGAAGGGTGAGAGTGGATCCCCTTGCCTAACACCCCTGCAAGCTGGAAAAAAATCCCTCACCACACCATTTACCAGAATAGAGTAGTGACAGGTATTGATACACCCAAATATCCAGCTACACCACTTGTCCCCAAATCCACAATTTCTCATCACATCTAATAAAAACTCCTAGTCCACCAAGTCATAGGCCTTTTCAAGATCCAATTTACAAACAAAACCTCTTTGCCTAGACCTTTTCATTTCCTCCACACACTCGTTCGTAATTAGGATCCGATCTGTTATTTGTCGCCCTTGAATGAAAGCCCCCTGAGTTTCACTAGTGATAAAAGGGAGAACTGTTTTGATCCTCAAAGAAAGCACTTGAGCCAGAATTTTATAGATGCTTGTCACCAGACTAATAGGCCTATAATCTTTGGGGTGGTTGGCATCAATCTTCTTAGGGATCAAGGCCAAAAAAGTGGCATTGATTCCAGGGCTTATTACATGATTGTCTGCAAATTCCTTAAAGACTTCAACTAAATCCTCTTTTAGCACCTCCCAACAATCTTGTTAAAAATCCATTGTAAAGCCATCTGGACCTGGAGCCTTGGATCTATCCATTAGAAAGACAACTTGCTTAATCTCTTCTTCCTCGAAATTTCTTTCCAACCACCTTGCCATTTCATCCTTAATTCTTGGCCATTCCAGCCCTCCCACGACTGCTCTCTCACTCAAAGGTCTTCTATAGATCGATTTAAAGTGGTCCACAAATTTTCTGGCTATGTCATCCTGGTTGGTAGTCACCCCCTCTTCTATCTGTAGCTTGGTCACAAAATTCTTTCTTCATCTCCCATTGGCCAAGTCATGGAAAAATCTAGTGTACCCATTGCCTTCCTTAATCCACTTGTGTCTAGACTTTGTCTCCAACTGATTTCTTCCCTCAATAACACCTCTCCCAAATCCTTTTTCAATTGTCTCCTTAACACTATGTCATCCTTGGCCAAATCATTTTAGGTGATAAATTTAATGCATACAATGATACGTATACCCATTCAGTGAATGGTCTTGTCATGGCATCCTTGTGTGAATCCACTCAAATAATTGCTACATCAAGGTTAATACCCAAGTAGGTAATTTCAGATTGTATTGTGTTGGACAAGGATGATGTTCCCTTCAAGTGACCTTTCTCAAGGAGCTCTGATGGCAGTGGGTGGGGCTAAAACCAAGTATTTACAGTCATTGTATCCACTTAAGCTTAAATGCAGGAGGGTTGGGGCACGTAACATCTACAGAGGCTATGTTACAGTCCTAAGTGTTAAAGGGCTTGGCTAGATGCATTCCAACAGTCTTATGGCTTTTCACGCATTGGTTAAGCATGTAACAAATGGTATCAGAGCCTACCACTATGTCTCAAGTTAGAATCATGTAGAGGGCTACTTTAGCAGAGTGAAAACTGCCATGGGAAGGGCTGAAGAAGGAGCTAGAAGCGATTTAAGATGTGAAGGAATCCCTTAGAACAATGAGTGGACAAGAAAGAGACTTCAGATGGAGGCTAGAGGAGTTAGAAGAGATCCTCTTGCGTGAAGAAATTTCTTGGTGTCAAAAATCTAGACACAAATGGATTAAGGAAGGTGATGGAAATACTGAATTCTTCCATGAATTAGTCAATGGGAGGAGGAAAATTTTGGTGATCAAACTTGAAGTGGATGGATTGGAATTGGACTCCTTGAGAGGAGATAGCGAACTGCTTTGTAAATCATTTCAAATCTATTCTAAGGAAGCCACTAGGAAGTAGATTGGAGTTGGCTGGTTTGGAGTGGCTGAACATCTCTGAAGAGGACAAAGTTTGGTTGAAAGGAATTTTGAGGAGGAAATCCGGCAATTAGTGTTTACTATGGATAGATCTAAAGCATCGGGGCCGGATGTGTTTACTTATGGCTTTCTTTTAGGATTGTTGGAAAATCAAAGATGATTTGTTTGAGGTCTTTAGAGAGTTTGAAGAAAATTTTGTCATTAGTCGCGGAATCAATGCAACTTTCATAGCATTGGTTCCAAAGATGAAAGAGGCCATACATCCTAAAGATTTTAGACCAATCAATCTACTCACAAGTATCTACAAGATCTTGGCTAAGGTCTTTGTTCTTGAGGATCAAAAATGTGTTTCCCTCTCTCATTAGTCAAGCTCAAGGTGCGTTCATTCATGGAAGACAAATAATTGATCAGATCTTAATAGCAAATGCGTGTGTTGAGGAGATGACTGATGAGAAGATTGAGAACTCAAGGTTTTGTATGCTAATTGGATCTTAAAAAGGCCTATGATTTGGTAGATTGGAGCTTTTTATTAGAGGTGCTTCGGAAGTGTGGTTTTGGAGACAAATGGCACAAATGGATAAATAGATGCCTCTCTTCTTGCCATTATTCAGTTTTAGTCAATGGGGGAGTAAATGATTTCTTCCTAGCCTATAGGGGCTTAAGACAAGGAGATCCGCTTTCCCCTTTCTTATTCACACTGACCGCCGATGTGTTTAATAGGCTGTTATCAGAAGGGGATAGGGCTGGATCAATAAGAGGTTGGAGAATAGGAAGAAACCAAATCTCCGTTACTCACTTTTAGTTTGTAGATGGCATTATAATTTTTTTTCTTGAAGGATTTGAAGTGGTGAGAGTGCAGAATTTGAAGAACCTAATATCATTCTTTGAGAGTCCTTCCAACTCAAAGGGAGCTGGAGTTTATTGCTGCGTGCTTAGAGTGTTCCATTTCTGAGTGGCCCTTGACCTACTTAGGAGTTAGGACTTCTCCTAGGTGCTAACCCAAAGGAGAGTCGTTTCTAGGACCCTATGGTGGAAAAGTTTGAAACAAGGTTACTGGCTTAGAAAAAGAATTACATCTCGTTAGGAGGGAAAGAGTCACCTTAATCAAAGCTACTCTCGCTAATCTCCCTATTTACTTTCTATCCGTTTTGAGGATACCCTCTAGGGTATACAAGAGGTTAGAAAATCTGATGAGGGACTTCTTATGGGAGCCAGGAGAAGAGAAAAAGGATCACTTGACCAGATGGGAGGTAGTTAGCCGTTGTAAGGAAGAAGGGGGATTAGGACTAGGGAACATAGTTAACAAAAATGAAGCTCTTTTAGGCAAGTGTCTCTGGAGGTGGCCTGTGAAAAGAGAGAGGCTTTGGCATGAAGTGGTGGCTAGTATCCATGGCTGTTTTGAAACTGGATGGGATGTTGGAGTATCTCAACGGGCTCGACTCACTATTCCTTGGAAGGCAATTTCTAGCATTCTCCCTAAATTCTTCAAGTTTGTAAGGTATGATGCTTGCTCAAGTATGTTATTTTTTGGGAAGATGTTTGGGTGGCTAATCAACCTTTAAAAAATCTTTTTCCCTCCCTTTATTCTATCTCCCTCTTTAAGAAGGAGCTTGTTTCAAGGTTTTTTCACCCCCCTGCCTGGGATCTTAGGTTTTGTAGAGGCCTAAGTGATGAGGGATCTGCTTGTGTCTCTGAGCTTTTATTATTGTTGGATTCTGCTTGCTTGGACACCCTCAACCCAAATAAAAGAATTTGGACCTTGGTGTCAAATGGCTCTTTTACTTGTGCTTCCTTTTGAAGTCCCCCCCTGCCTTTGGTTGGGAGATTTATAATGGTAAGATTAATACTTTGGATAACCTGCAAAAGAGAGACCTTATATGTGTTTTTCCCCAAACTGGTGCACAATGTGTAAAGTGCAGAATGAGGATTGTTACCATTTGCTACTATCTTGCTCCTTTGCTGCAAGTATTTGGACTTGGGCTTTTTCTTTATTTGGGCACAGGTGCAAGTAAAAATGCTCTTTGATCTGTCAACTTTTTGGTGGCCAACGAATTGAGGAAAACTGATGTTGAAATGTATAAGAGCAGCTGCGGTATGGACTATTTGGGAAGAATGGAATGCCAGGATATTCTAAGGAAAGGAAAGGGGCCCTAAGGAAGTTAAGGAGAGTATATTAACAAGGACCATCTTTTGGCTAAAGACTTCTGATTTGTTTGTGGTTTATTCCTGTGGTGATATTCCGAGGGGTTGGGTAATGGTGGCATCTGTAGTCTCTAAGAGGATTAGGACACAAGTAAGGTGGACAGTTCCTCCAGAAGGGGTTGTAAAACTGAACTTTGATGGTAGCAGCCAAGGCAACCCAGGGCCCTCGCGCATTGTAGGGGTTTTGAGGGACAAGGACAGCAACATTATCTCTTTATTCTCAGGTCCAGTGGGAGTTGGAGACTCAACAAGGGATGAAATGCTTGCAGTTGTACAAGGCCTACAAATTGCTAACCAACTTGGGGTGCTGAAGACTTCAAGGTGGTAGTGGGTTGGCTGCTGAATCCGATCAGTGTTTTTTGGGGCTACAGAGATCTCCTGAAAAAAGTAAAATGGTTCACAAGGAATATGTCAGTCAACTTCCAGTGGATTAGCAGATCAGCAAATGTTTTGGCAGACTCTCTGGAAAAACAAGGGGTTTCTTGGGCTAATCTATAGTTCTGTCCTGTTTTTCGTCTGTACTCACCGTAAAGGGGAGGTACCATCTCGTGCCTCCTCCAAGGATGATTGTACTCTCTTTTGTTTCTCTTTAATAAAATTACTAATTCATTCATCAAAAAGAAACTGTCATGGAAAGGGCTACCTGGAGCAGAGTGAAAGCCAGCAAAGGGAAAGGGCTACCTGCCTCTAGGAGTGTTCATGGTCTAGTTTGGTCTTGTTTGGAGAAAATCTCAGACCAAACCAGAAAATTATAGTCTGAGAAATTCTCAGACCAGACCAAACTGTTGTAGCATAGAGACCAGACCGTTTTATTATGGTCTAATCTGGTTTCTAATATGGCTTGGGGCATTCTATTGGGATTGACCCAATTAGAAATCCCAAATAACATTCATACCTGCATAAATAACAAATATAATTCAAATATTATATTGAAATGTTAACAAGTGCCACTAAATTGAACTGTTAATTGAGTCTCAAATCTTATTAGATTTACTTAAAAAAGAGTCGTGTAATATATTTAAATGTTATAATCTGGTCTGATTTCTGAAATTCAGAAAACTGGACTGAAACTGTAAACTGAAATTTTAAAATCTCACCTAGCTGCTAGAGTGAGAGCTTCCAAGATGTCATCTATGGGAGCGTGGTGGTATGTTATGGTCCTAAATGTTAATAGGCTTGGCTTGACGTGTTCCAACAGTCTTAAGGCTTTTGGCATATTGGTCAAGTATGCAACCTTGCTAAAATCCAGACTGTTTTCAATGGCTAATTTGGGTTGATAATAGGTTGAATGTTTTTGGAAAAGATTAAAAACCAAAATTTAAAAACCAGATTGCATACCACCTCCTGAGTCTGATGGTCAGACTGTCTGGTCCGGTCTGGTCAAGACTAATAACACCGGAATCAACATAAGTAATAGGCAAATAGGTGTGATAGGTCCTATATAATAATGCCATTGCCAATATTGTACAACTTAGTGCTTAGTTTTTCTCCATGTAATGTACTATCTGGTGCAAAGTATCAGCTTTTGCATGGCTTGTCTATTATTTGTGACTTTGTGAGTTGTTACAAAAGATCCAGGCTCTGTCTATAGATCTTCTAATCTTCATCTATCCTCCTTTCAACAGATTATGATCCTATTATCTTTCTAGATCTTCCTGTTCTACTTATCTCACTTTTCTGTATTATCTATCCTTTGAAGTTTGATGCCTTTTTCTTTTTGCATTATTTGCAGGTTGTTAAGATGCTTTTGGAGATTAGCAGAGAGCACTCTTGGGCAGAAGTAGTTCATTGCAAACTTATTTGCATGTTAACAAACATGTTCTATCAAATTCCTGATGGCTCTGCAAAATCTATTTCAAATCCTCCTATATTTCTTGTTGAACAGGTTGATCTACTTGGAGGAATTGAGTTTATTTGCCTTGAGGTATGTACCATTTATTGTGTTTGTATGCAGAATTATCTGAACCCATCTACTGCACAGGAAATCTGCAAGGAGTCACCTTTGTTTCACTCAAAGTTAAAATTTGTATTTGGTAGTTAGATTAGGAGATTTGGATATAGCAAAAAATTTTATTACAAGTTTATGGTAATAAAGTTTACTTATGTTTATACTTGCATACTATCTCTGCTGAAATGCTATAAGTTATTCAATGACAACTCTTGTTGAGCTACTGGCTTTTTTAGGGTGTCTACAACCTCTTGTTCATCATCTTGAATAAATAAATTAACAATCAAAATAAGGATAATCTTTTCTTTAGGGGCTCAGAGGTGCAGAAGCTACCAACCCTTTTCCAGTTTCCACATACCTCCACAAAATTCCATGAGACATTTGTAAGGGTCCACAGCCTACTCCATATTTTTCTGCCTTTGGCCCAGCAGGGCTAATTTATTTTACTTTTTGAAGAGCCATAGAGAATTGGAAAAGATTTATTACATGGGCTGGTTGTACAATTCAGCAAACATACCAGTTCCAACTAGATTTAGTTAGGACTTGTCTTGATTTTATTTTATTCTAGTCTCAAGTTTTGCTTTTAACTCTTATTAAGTGGACACATAAGATGATAGGATAATGTTGGAATTATTTTCATGGGAAATGCCTTTACATGTTTGTAAAGCTAGGTAGCTGGCCAAATTTTTTGATTATGTACAGATTAGGATATTATTCAGTTGCTTCAAGATAGCTAATCACTAGTGTTTAGGAAACCTCATTATATGAAAAGAAATGTAATCAGAATTTGGTTATTTCTAATGGAATGATGTTAAAATGTTTGTTTTTTTCTTGTAGGTGGTCAGGCCATATGGCTACTAATAAAGGCCATTACCCAATATTGATCTCAGCTATAGGGGTCGGGGGGGGGGGGGGTGTTCTTGGGAGGGGGTGTACTGGATATGGACCTAACCTTTTTATCGAAGAAAGAAAAGAACAAATTATAAACAAGGCCACCTACAAATATCAAAGAGTACAATGAGGACCCAATTACAAAATCCCTTACATTCCCAGCAGAGCAAATAAAGGCCCCCAACTTCAGCATTGAAAAATAAACCCCCCAAAGCAATTACCCATAGCATCCCAAATCAAAAGGAAAAAACTCCAGTGATCACACAAAAACTTTTTAAGCCCTCCCAAGTACAGCTTTGGACCCTCCCCAGCCTAGACACCTGGACACCATTCTAAGCCTAAATGCCAGCTTCCCCAGTGGATTGAATCAGAATATCTTTGCTCCTCTTGCTAGGTCTTCAGTCCTCCTGTCTTCTTTACCTTCCTGCTAGGTCCAAGCCTGAAAAATCTTCCTGATCCATGTTTTGCATATTGTTTTGAGTCAAACACCCTGATCCATGTCACTATTAGGTTCATGTGAAATTATGTTTATTTATTACAAGTAAAGATTAATGAATTGATTGAACTAGGGTTTCAGCTTCATAGACTAAACCTCGCAATTACTAAGGAATTTGCAAACCTGGAAGTTGAAGAGAACTCCAAGTAATGATAAGGGTGGATGATGAGGAGCTCTCTACTCTTTGGCTCCTTTCAATGCCATTGGAGAGGCAAAATTACAGAAATCTAGGCTAAATACCTCATTAGCTAGATTCACAGGTCAGCAAAGTCAGTGGGTGACTCTTTGCCAGAGAGGGGCTTGAGACAAGGATACCTCTCATTCTAGTCATGGAGATCCTAAGTAGTTTTTGCCTTTCTGGAGGAGAGCAGATGATTGAAGCCCTTTCAAAGGTTTTGGAGTTGGGGAGAAAATAAGGTTATCTCACACCTTCAATTTGCTTGGTCTAAAAACTCCTAAATAGCTTTAATCTCATAATTATACATAGACTTCAACTTACAGTGCAGTAATGCACTTAAGCAACTTCCTGTGTATGGATTATGGAGTTCTGAACCTTGTACATTATTTGCATGAATTTCCAGCAGAAAATTATTTTTGACTGTTTCCTACCAATAGAAATATTCCAAAGCAAATGATGCTTGGATTTTGGAACCCAAATGTGGAAATAAGTATCATTGTTGCATGTTGCGTGTTTTATAATATTTGTATGAACTTGAATATGTCCTGTTTTGTATCTTACATCACTCTCCTGTTGTCTTATGTACATTAATACAAGCAATGCATGTTATGAAAAAGAAAATGGTGAACCATAAAGAAAATTCTCCTTTATGTAGTCTTGGAGATATTCTAATTTTCTTTCTGGAGTTTCATTTATTAAAGCCTTTTATCATGCAAGTACTGATGGAAAATGTGGGAATTGGACCTGAAACTCCTACTGTCATTCGTCTGGTTCTACTTTTAAGTTGTGATTTTTATTGTGGTTCATCTAGAACCAAGTGTTTATATTATACCATTTATTTTTCTTTCTTGTGCAGTATTCCCGGGCAAATTCAAGAGAAGAAAAGAGAAATCTATTTCTTGTTCTGGTTGACTATGTTCTATACCAAATAAATGAGGCGTGCTTATCTTCTGGAGTTTCTGAGTACTCCTTTGATGAGATTCAACCCCTTGCTACAATGCTCACTCTTGCAGATGCACCTGAAGCCTTTTATATTGCTGTTAAACATGGGGTAGAAGGAATTGGAGAGATATTGAGAAGATCAGTTGTTGCAGCTTTGTCTAGATATCCGAACAATGAACGACTAAATATGGTAATGTATCACATAGATGTAATTTTTTCTGGGTGAAATATAAACAATAGGGAGTTTCAAGGCATGGGAAATATGACATTGATGTTCTAATAATAACCACCATGACCTTAAATTTACAACGGAATTCACTATTCACCTGAGCTGTGGACAAAGTCCTTGCCAATCCAAGTCAGCACATCTACAGTTTCTAATTCATTTTCTATGGATGCAAAAGTCTTGTAATGTATGGCATCACCAATCATAGGATATGTGCAATATTAATAGTCTAGCCCCTCACCAATCCACACCCACACACTGACCTGATGTGCCTTGGATTTCCCAATTTGGCAATGCCATGCTACAGGAGCAAGAGAGCTGATGAGCAAATTGGCACATGATGAAGAGCTCCTTAGTTCACCATTAGTGGATTAGGTGGTGCCTAGAAAAATCCCGTAGCCAAGATCTGTGGAAGCATAAAACTTGCTGCTTTCCTAAAATATGTTCCTATCATACTTTGTCACCTATCCTTTTACCATGTTTTATTTTGATAATAACAAAGAGGTTATGAACTTGAACTGTCTGTCTGCATGTGACTTTGGGCCAGCTGCTCGGGAGGGGGCGAGAGAGATTTTCTCCACTAGTATTATCTACTTTTAGCTTTTTTCTTGATGTGTCTTGCCATCTGGAGGGCCCTTTAGTTTACAAGTTTATTTTATCTACTTAAACCCAAATTGGCAAAGGAAATACCGATTTGTTTCCCAAGAGATGGGAGACATGCTCAATATTGTTTTATTGAACAGTTGTCTTAGATCCTTGTTTACAGAAACCCTCCACTTTAATTGGTCTTCTTACAAGTTTTTTGTTGTGTTCATCTTGTCATCTGAAAGTTGTGTTCTATTATCTGTTGATCAAGTTGTTTAGTTGCAGTATCCGTGATGTCAATTTTTATTAGGCATGCAGTTCCATGCTTTAAACTAGCTAGATATTCTTTTGAGGAAATTCTCTTTCTTTTTCTTTTACTTGTCTCTCTTAAAATTTTCTGGCCTCTGAAGTGCATTTTGTATTTGTAGCTCTTGGAGAAGATTACAAGCAAATTGGATACTATTATAAGTTCATTTTCCCGTTTAGATGAAGAATTCTCACATATGGTGCGGATAACAAAATCTTACAAATCTTTGGAAAGTATGGGCAATGGAGTTTTAGAAAGTGATGTTACCATGAAAATTAAACTCTCATGGGCAACGCTACATTCTCTTCTTCACTCGGAAAGATCTACTTATCGACAGAATGGATATATTTGGTTAGTCGAATTGCTTCTTGCAGAAATTAGTGAGGAAAGGAATACAAGCATATGGTCAAATATCAAGAATTTGCAACAACAAATTGGGCTTGCCGGTAGTCACGATTCTTCAGTTGGTTCTGAAGTTCCTTTATCAACGTGGGTTATGTGTAGACTTCTGAAATCAAAGCACAACTTCATCAGATGGGGCTTCCTTTTTGTCCTTGAAAAGCTTCTTATGCGGTGCAAACTTTTGTTAGATGAGAAAGAGCTTCAACATTCAGGCAGTGGTGAAATTCTGAGGTTTGATCAGAGTGACAGTCGTCTGGAAAAAGCAAACGCAGTGATAGATATAATGAGCAGTGGTTTGTCCTTGGTAGCTCAAATGAATGAAACAGATCGAATCAATATTCTGAAGGTATCCTTCCAATTTCCGATGACTGCATTATTCCAATTTGCTATTGGCTTGGTGACCTTTCTCTATTTTGATTATTATGTACCATTTGAAAACAGTAAGACCATTAAAAAATCTGAAAATAATTTCATGTATATTGTTACTGTTATCAAGAAAAGGGGTGGTAGTTTGGGCACATCCCATTTTTGAAAACTAGACTAGAGTTTTTTATGGGGACCCCCCCCCAAAAAAAAAAAAAGAGAGGTGTTGTTTTGTGCTTTTAATTACAGATTTTCCCCCTTCTCAAGAATGTGATTACATGACATTTTTGAGAAGTTATAGTTACATTTTCCTCGTGGGATAAAAGGAATAGAATTGGCAGTTCTATTTGTTGATATAGGATAGTCTCCACTGATTTGTTTTCCACATTCAGCTAATACCTTGACTGTCATGCAAGAAGTGGGGTAACTAGACAGGACAATGTGTGGGGGGCCCCTGAACTTTAAGGCCATTGTCCTGTCCATAATAGATGAGTTAACTTTTCTTGTGTACCCTCACAATAGGACAGGATAAATCTTCCACAAGATGTGTCACTGAATTTTCAGAGAGATGGATGGACATAATTGCATCATCTCATGAGACCACAATTTCTCCAATGCTTCAAGTTCTAGGTTGTACTAATGGATCTGGGAGATCTTTCACATCAGAAAGTAGAGTGAGCAGAATGTCCTATGATATTTTCTTATTTATGAAAAATGATTCAGAAGAGAAGCCATTAGTTGGATGGTGAAAGTCATTTGATTAGTAATTTTTTGTCAAAGAAGATAGTAAGTTTGTGTTTGCTGTTGGTAGATTGTAGCCTATTTCCTTTTATTTGCCCTAGAACTTTTACTTCAAGCTGCATGAGTTATGAACTTTTCCCTGTCATTATTATCATGTTTACTATTTCCTGGTGTTGCATGGACATGGTCACAGAAGTTGGAGCCAACACATGTCCAAGAGTGACTCTGCAAGATGAGAAAACATGGACTAACAGACATGTCTATGAAAAATGAAATATTATTGATATTTTTTTGAATTTTAACATTATATACCTGCAAAAGGGGTCTAAGATGTTGCTTCTTACCAAGTGGCGTTTTAGATGAAAAATGGCACTCATCTTGTACATTAGCTGTTTATTATGTCAAACAAACTAGGTGGAAATAGGAAATGTTACATAGAAGTGTCCTTAAGAATCCATGAAGTGTCAGATTCCGATGTATGTCCAACACAAACATTTCATCCATTTAGTAGAGTCCATGCAACACTGGTTTCTATTTCTGCTTCTGACCATCTTTGTTGGTAATTTGCTTCAAACAGATGTGTGACATGCTATTTTCCCAATTATGCCTGAGACTTCTCCCTGCAACTGCAATACCTCTCGGGGATCTCTCACAACTTAGTAAAGATTTTGGACATTCAGATGAAAATGGGAAGCGGGATACAGATCCACATGTCCTTCACCCTGAAAAGAATCGCTTGAGAGAGGAGTTTCCAGAAGTTCATAGCAGAACCGGCCTCAATGACAGTTGTCCTATAAGTTATGATACTGCATCTATGGCAGCACTGCTTCTGCGAGGGCAGGCTATTGTTCCTATGCAACTAGTAGCTCGTGTTCCTACGGCATTGTTCTACTGGCCGCTGATTCAACTTGCTGGTGCAGCCACAGATGATATTGCCCTTGGTATTGCAGTTGGTAGCAAAGGAAGAGGAAATGTGCCTGGTGCCACATCAGACATCAGGGCAGCCCTTCTCTTACTCCTGATTGGGAAATGCACTGCAGATCCTGCTGCTTTTCAAGAAGTTGGAGGGGAGCAGTTCTTCAGGTAGACCTGGATTTCCTTTTTTTTTTTTTTTGGAGCAGTTCTTGCAATACCTCTTGGGGATTTCTCACAACCTTTCAGTCTTAATTGACAGACTTTACAAAAAGCAAACTTTTGTCAAAAAAAAAGCATCATAAGGTTTCCTTAAAAGGTCCTATTTTGTATCATTTGTTGTTATAGTGTATGTCCATGAAGTCCAAAAAAAACAGCAAAATGTGCAATCCTCCACAATCTTTCCTTCCCTACTTAGCCCACTGAGATTCCAGTAATTGACAAAATCTTCCACTGGCTCCAGGTTACCACCCCAAAGACATTTCATCCACTGCCAGAGGATTTCCTTGATTCCCATAAGTAAATTTGCCTCTCTCTTAGGATATTTCCAACATCAGCATTCTTTTGTTTGGCAGGGAACTTTTAGATGACACAGATTCAAGAGTGGCATATTATTCTTCAGCCTTTCTTTTGAAGGTATGCTCTTCTAACCCCTAGTTGTTTATTTAGTTGTCTTCATTTTGTGAACTTACTTATGATGGTAATGTTGCAGAGAATGATGACAGAAGAACCTGAAAACTACCAGCGTATGCTTCAGAGTCTTGTTCTTAAAGCACAGCAGGTGGGATCTGGCTCACTCACTTTTATTGAAACAAGAAGCTATTAGGAGATAAAGTTTCAATTTGTCATCTCTACTCCAGTTAGTGGTGGGAGTATTTGCATAATTTCTGTTTTATTTTGCTTTTTGAGCAAACAAAACCCAGTTTCTTTTGACTTGTCAAAAAAAAGTTCCTTTTGTCACTACATGCGCATAAACCAGAGCAGGAGCTACCATTTCATGAACCCTTAAACCTGTTGAAAAGAAAAGCTTCAAAACTGGTTTCCCTGGTCAAAATCCTCACTCATCATTACCTTTCTGCCTGGCATTTCATGTTGACCATTTTCCTGATGTTTCTTTTTCTTACTACAAAAGAGTGGATAGCCTGTTCTATACCCTTGCATGGGTACTGCTTCAGAAAACTCCAATTAGATATACCTTCTTTTTTATCATTAACAATCAAGAAGATTTTAGTGGTCATAATTAAAGGTAAATGAGAAACCCTACATCCAATATGGATCACCACAGGGAAAACACAAGAAACCAGGACCAACAAATCTAAGAATACTTTTCTCCAATCTTGTGTACCTTGTGTGATTTAAGGTTATCAACAGACTACTAGTACATGAAATGGACATTTGGTTCTGCTAATCATTGTTTTGTAGTATCAGCTTACTAATGTGATTTAATAGATACAGTAAATAGGCCGCTATTAAATGTAACTAACATAATTTGCTTATGCTATCCAGAGCAACAATGAAAAGCTGCTGGAAAATCCGTACCTCCAGATGCGTGGCATACTTCAGTTGTCAAATGACCTTGGAACTGGATTATAAATCTGATGGAACAGGTTATGTTGAAATAGGATCTGTTTGACTGGGAAAGAAACAGAAAAATACCTGCATTACAAAGTTACTTGACATGACATGCAAATGTGATGCCTATGATGTTTCAGACCTCAGTATCCCAATGGAAAAGGCATGCAGAAGGGTGGCTCTATAGAATGGTTTGGAATCTGATGCATCATGCAAGGATTCATATTTGAAGTTTGGGATGCTGGTTCTAATTCTTTTGGCAGTATTTACTGTCATTTCGATTCTGTAATCAGCCTCTGATACCTGTGGATTGTGAGCCAGATTTTGTCATATCTATCAAAAGTCCCTTAAAAATTGTACATGGGCATAACTGATCATGTGGGCTTATGTCTATGGAATCCATGGGAGCAGTAAAATTTAAGGTTTAAGGTAGAGTCTTATCAGTAGAAATGTGACTACCAAAGCACAAGATGTACAGGAAACCCCTCGGAGTAACTTGTTCATTGATTGGTTTAATATTTATTCTGCGGCCAAATGTGGTCTGTGGTTGGGGCGTTGAGCTTTTTTTTCTACAGGTAATCTTCTATAACTCTCTCTTGTTTCTCTTCTAATCATGTATACAAATGGCTACTTAAGAACAAACTTGAAGATGTTTCTTGCAAAACCTGTGGACTTGGCCTTTATTCCTCTTTGTTTATTGTGTCTAGAGACCGAGGTTAATGCAGAGTTTTTGAAGGCATCCTCGGGTAATAAAATCTCTTGAGCATGAAGCATGTTGATTTGCAGCTCTCACCTTGGAAGCAGGGAGAAGAGAGTATAGATCTTGTATTTTTACTAGATAAGAGGGTGCCAACAGTTGATCACCACAAGGGTATCCGAGTCCATTGCCAGGGGAATCAACGAGGTGTACTCTTTTTTTTCCCTTCTATTTTTGTCCTTTGTTTGGTATTTCCTTCGACGGTGTAAATGTGTGATTTTTGTGTTTAGTTCTTCTGTTTCCTCTTCTCATAACCAAACTTTCTTCTTTCTTTATTCTAATGAAATTGCGGTCGTTGTAAAATAGCTGTTGAGAAATTTGCATCACGATAATGGTAATTACAAGTGCTTGATTTTTCAAATAAACTTGTTTGAGTTCTAGTTTTTCTTGGTATCTTTGAGAATATAGAAGCAGACACTGATATTTTGGCTCAGTTTGGAAGGAGTACAAATACAAATATGTACAGTATAAATACATATAAAATAGAAGGTTTTGTACTCTACAAATTGTTATTTGTACTCCTTCCAAACTGAGCCTTTGTTACAAAATTACAATCATGGTTTTATCAAGCTGATAATTGATTATCACCATGTTTTATCAAATGGATAAGCTCAGCACTCGGCACACATTAGTATATTGGAACCTGTATACTGATGTCAAAGCCTTGGTTCTTTTCCACATTTTGAAAGGCCAGAAACAAAGGCATATTGGCTCCTTTGGCTTCAAATAAATCAAATGGTTTACTGGAAAATGCTATTTTAAAGTATTTAGTCGCATGTAACATGTGTGTGGGAGACAAGAATTTTTGAATGGTAAAATAAAGGAATTCCTTATTTTTTTTCCTGATAAAACCAAGAGGGGCTACACAAGATGGGTGGTAGCATGTCTCCACAAATCACAAGAGAAAATCTGAACCTTTTCTGAGTTTCATGGGCAAGCTAATCTGCAGTACGTCTCACCTTTCTCAAAATGCTATTTCTACTCCAGGCAATCCAGACGTTACTCAGTCTTCATGGCGGATTGAACATTTGTTGAAGACTTGAAGGTAAGAGATAACAAGCTTTGAATCGCCCTTGATGATAATGGAGTGGTCCTTGAAGTTCGTCGCCAAGTTGTGAGTTTCTCATGCAGCCCACGTTTCAGCAACGTTGATGGTTGTATTACCAATGTTGTAACCTTTAGCATTAACAATTTTACCAAAATGATTTTCACGATAGCGGCCAAGGGCCATTGAGCAAATACTACCACGAAGGCACAAACAGGAAGCATCAAAATTCAGTTTTATTGTTCCATGTGCCGGGGTTGCCACAAGATTGGCTTCCAAGTCTAAAGTCTAAACAATTTCTGAAAGAGTAATTTATAGCTTCTTGGTTTTCTAGAAAGGAATTTAGAGCCCTTTCAAACACAATTTGAGAAGGGGGGGGGGGGGGGATATGCTATAGAATGAAAACACACCTTTCCTTATTGTGTATTATATGGGTATTATATGATAACTTAAATAATAGATCTATAAACTGAAATTTTACTATACTTTTCCCTAAAAAAGATAAATTGCTGAAAATTTAAAAATTAATCTAAAATTGTATAAGATATTTGAGTTTGGCATCATAACTTATCAATCCCTCCATATTTCAAAGATCAAGGGCCTGCTACTGAATGGGTCCAAATAAAAGTATTTTCAATGAAAAAAAAAAAGCAGTATAATCAGATGATTTGGTATTTAGGGCTGCAAATGAATGAGATCAAATCAGTTCCTTTGTATTTGGATTTGAAACGAATTCATATTGCAATTAGATGTTGAATGGCATTGATAAATAAAACTAAAAATGACCAAAATATTATATATATGCTATATAACGGGTTATTTGCCTTGGTTTCTATGCAGGTAATAACAATTATATCTAAAGAGCATATTTCATATATGGTTAGTACTTATTATTTTGCACACTTACATATACTCTTACGCTAATTAATAAAATAAACTAAAAATGACTGATATTGTATATCATAAAATGAATATATTGAATTTGAATTATCCTTTAATTAGATAGAATTCAAATTTGAATACCCTTTAATTAGTTGGATCGATTCAAATTTGGATAAATGGATATCATTTTCAGTTTTAATTGTACAACTCGGATTGGCCTGAATTAACAGTTTACACTGCTCAGGCTTGTGGTTCGGATTGAGCCTATTGAAATTTGGACAAAACCCCAATCCTAATCCGCTCAAAAGTTGCACCCTAAGTTTTATTTATGATGATTCGGCCATCTGATTTTGCACTTCTTTAAAGGATATTTCAGGTTTAAGAGATTTATCGTATACTACCTAACTCATTGTCGTCATCATCTAATCCTTGTCCAAACTTAGGGTTGCGGCTAAATGAATCCTGTTTATCCGCTGTCTCACTAAACATTTAAAATCAGATGGCTCTACATAATAATGCTGATATTCTTTCGACCAAATGAGGGTTTTTTTTTTCCGGCGACCAGCCTGAACGAGTTTTTTTCTCCGGTGACCAGCTTCCTGAATGAGTTTTTTTTCTCTGGCGACCAACTTGTACACCAGCATTCAGTTTGTTTGCATTTCTCTAGTTTCAATTATGAAAAGGGTAAGGTTGTCAAACGGTAAGCAGCCTGTACTCCAAAGCAACCAGTCCGTACTCTGAAACTGGGTTAATTTGAGGTCCATGTTCTCATACCAAATAGAAGCACCAGAAGGGCCTACAAAATGTTCGTTGAAAGTCTGCAACCAGAAATCCAGCTTTAAGTGAAGAAATTCTTCCTATAGGGACAACGCATGTTGAAAATCTCCTGCACAGGTACCTTTTTCTTTGTGCTATATAACTGAGTGGTTAATCCTTTGGCTCTCTGTTGCAAAATGAAGATCATAGCCTGGAATGCTAGGGCTGCAATAACCCAGACACTGTGCGTTTTCTCAAATGAATTTACAAAACCCAGAATCCAGATATATTGTTTCTCTCGGAAACTAAACTAGATGAAGATAGAAGTGCAGCTCTTGCGAAGCGTTTGAGATACCAAAACTTCATGTCACATGGGGCACATGGAAAGGCAGGGGGTCTTCTTTGTCGTAGACCTCAAGCTCAGTTACCCTCCAAACATCTTTCTCAAATGGTTGAACAGTATTATAGAAGTTCAAACTCGGGGCCCTTATTATACGCGGTCAAGTCATCAGCGAGGAAACCGTAGAGTAAGGGAAAGATTGGATAGGGTATTGGCATCACCAAAATGGTTTTAGTTGTATCCGGAAGCAAATGTTTTAAACAAACACTCCACTCTTTCAGATCATGCTTTGCTGGTTCTGGATACTCAGTTTAAGAAACTTAGGGGTGCCACTCAATTCCATTTCCAGCCTATGCGGGTGGAGGAACAAGAATGTGAATCTGTAATTACAAGAGAATGGGGAATAATTTTAGAGGTTCAACAGCCAGGAGATTGTTATGTAAATTGAAAAATTGTAAAACTAGTCTTAAAGAGTTGGAGGAGAAAATAGCTCAATATGAAGAGAAGAATCCTGATCCAATGAGTGCTACTGAGTTCATTGAGATGCAAAAAGAATATGACAAATGGTTGAAAAGGAAGGAACAAATATGGAGGCTCAAATCAAGAGAAATTTGGTTGAAGGAAGGTGACCAAACACCAAGTATTTCCACCAAATGACAAATTTTCATAGGAGATCAAACTATTATGAGGGGATTAGAGATATGGAGGGAAATTTATTATCTCTAGAGGAAGTGCAAATGGCTTTTAGAAAAATGGCTGAAGCTATTGGAGGCCAAAGATCTCATTTTACTCAATCAAGGATACAAGACATCACAAATCTTGAGATACAGGCTGTTCCTCTACCCACACTAACACAAGCTCATATCATCAAAAGAGGAGGTTTGGAATGTTGTAAAAAACATGAAATCACATTCAGCAGCTTATGTATTAATTCACAATGGTTGCAAGATATTGGCAGCAGCATGAGTTAGGATCCAAGCAAATCAACCATCTGATTCTGAATGGAAGGCAATTCTTAGGGGATTACAAGAAGCACAAGCAGGAATATTAAGGATATTAATATATTCTGTGATGCAAAGGCAGTAATTGATATTATAAATGACAACTCTGTAAACTGTAGCTGGTTGGAAAAAATGTACAAGGATAGTATCTACTCTATTAGGAGGTGTTATGATACCTGTAATATCTATTATGTAAACAGAAAACAAAACATGTTGGCTCATGATATAGCTCAGCAAGTATGTAAGAGAGGATCACAGTTGATGTTTCAACGGCCTCTCAACGGTTTGGATGTAAATATTTTTAAGAATATAATATATCTTTTTTGGAAAAAAAATTATAAGCCAAAATGGAGTCAAGGGACCACCATATCTTTGGTGTATCAACCCAGATCCCCAGACCTGAGAAAGATTTTTTAAGTAGACCTGGCACAAAGTTGACCCAACCTGCAACCCAAAAAAGTGGGCCAGGGGCTCCTATCTAGTGGTCTGTACCGGAATGCGACCTTACTGACCCAAAAAGAATTCGGATGGGGTTGGGCCATGGGTCACCTATTTTCAAATGTTTCCAAATTGGTGTTTGACCCAAACGGTTAAACTATTCAAACCATTTTACTTGGACGTTTAAACCTGTATTTTTGTTGTTAAAAACCATTGAATTGGTCAAAGATTGGCAGTTGAACCATTGACCCATGGGCAATCCGAACCTGAATATTTAGGGTCAGGATTTAGCCATTATCAACCCAACCTGAAAATGTCTTGACCCAACCCAATTGCTAAGTATATTTTTTATTGTTAATGCTTTCTTCTAAGGTTGGAAATAGCAAGGATATTCTATTTGATGGAGGAAATGAAAAATAGAATGAAAGTGAAGAAACAAAGTTACAAACGTTCCCACTCCTTTAGGGGTAGTTTTAGTTTAGTACCCGAACTTCAAAATGTACCACTGTGGTATCTGAACTCCCCAAAAACTCAGTCTAGTCCAAAAAAGTGGCATGTGAAATGACAAAAATGCCCTTTAAGTGTCATCTAATTTTCTTTATCTACCACTTCTACATAAACCAACTTAAACAAAACTCATCCAACTAAAAAAATCTTACGAGGATAGAAACAAAATGTATCATTTATATGAGGATGGAAAGAGATTCCTCCCAAATTGCATTGGGCTTGTGGTGCTAACAAATATAATCCATTCGCTTTAGAACCTTCACTCATTCTCAACTTTCATCGAGTTACAAGTTTTTTTAGCAGCTTTTAGTGGTTTTCCTTCCTATCATGAAAATACTTGTTTTTCTCTCAACCGCATTGCATATCTTTTAACGGTATTGAGAAGAAACAAGATGAGGCCATTCATTGAAATTATGATTGGTTGATCTTTTTTATATTTCTGAACTGTTCCTTCTCTCTCTATAATTCTAGCTGATTGAAACATTCTTTCTTCGGATTATAGTTAATGGTAAAGAAAGATCGAATGATGACATCTGGTTCAGTTTGGAATCGCCGAACAGTGTCTGAAGACGGCCAACCATTTTTGGTTATGGGATGGTGATGGCATCTAGTTCAGTTTGTAATCGCCAAATATTGTCTGAAGACGCTCAACCAGTTCTGGTTATGGGATGGTGATGACATTTTGATTCAGTTTGGCATTTTGGTTATGGGATGAATTGGCTTTTTTAACCATTCATTCTGGTTCAATCTTAAAGTAGAAGATTATGAATAGTATCTTCTTTTGAAGTTGCAAATGTCAGCAAATGATATAAATAACTGATAGAATACTAACGATAGGAACTAAATTGATAACTTTTGAGACTTTAGGTACCCCACGTTTTGAAGTTTGGGTATTAAAATAAGCTAACCCTAAAGTATATGGTACTAATTTAAAATTTTTCTCATTTTTTTAATGTTGTTAAAAGCACTCAGACTGTTTAATACTCTTCAAAACAACAGGATCCTATAGAGAACTCAATAACCAAACCATCCAATCTAATATATTTAACAGAACCATTTTGATCCACTCAGCCCGAACCAAGGTTTTAAAAAACCGGATTGGACACAGAACCATTTTGGGAACTGGTTCCCGGGTCAAACAGTCCAACCATCTGGTTTGAACGGATGACCCATTTTGATTTAAAAAATAAAAGATAATTAAAATAAAATGATCAAAAATCATTATGCAAGTTGACGGGTTGACAGCCAACCGTCCCATGTCAATGGGTTACTGACCAAATTAACATTTTTTTGGCCCCATAAACGGTTTTAGGATAAAACAGAACCGATTGCCTGACCAATTCCTAAGTCAACTGGTTCAATTGTACGATCAAATCCAGTTTTCAAATCCATGGCCCAAACAATTGAACTGTTGACTTGTAAATAAGAGGGGAAAAGCAGTTATAGGTTGATTATTTTTAAAACATTGGTTGTAATAAGGTTGGATTTGGACGAGATCCAGCAGCATCTAGCTACAATCTGACTATTGAAAGCTAGATCCAACTATGATATGAAATGGCATCCGATTTTGAGGGCCTCACATCATATTCGGATCCTATCACTTCACTACTCCAGGTCAGAATAGACTCGGTATTCAACTGATAAACGTGTAGAATCAGTTCTAACTTGTAATAACAGACCCAAAACCTGTCCAAATATTAATTACGACTACCGGGTCTGGCATGCTATGAACCGATTATATTTAACAGATGTAATTTTTTTAAGTTTTAACTTTTAACGACTACTGGGTCAGTCACAGTCTCACAGACAATGGGAGTCAGTGTGGCAATTGGGTAACGCTGAGAGATCATCGAGGTCAGTTTCCGGGAGGTTTAGCGCAAGTAGTGGCTACGGAATTGCTCGGTGGTTCGGGCTGAAGCTTGGGCGCTGTACAAAGGAATAGAATGGGCAATTGGGCAAGGAAGCAAGGCTAAGAAAATCCATATAATAGTTGATTCCGCTACTGTCAATAGAATATCTATCTGGGGAATTCAAAAGGATGTCAACATATTAAGTCCACACGCAACAGTTATCAATCAAGCAATGAAAATAATATATATATATTAGCCCAAGATGTTAATGGCTTTTGTGAGTTTCTCCTTGGCTCTGTTTGGGGGATTCCGGCCTCTATGCCTCCTAATCCTTGGCGCATCAGAAACATGATGGTGGATTTAGACTTCTTTTCAGGAGTTTCCTTTGCTCAATGTTATGGCCTCCGGGCCCTCTACAACTGGGTACCAAGGCAGTTTATAGGATTGTTAAATTTGCTCTTTTTATTTCTTGCGCTCACATATGCTTTGTGAATTGTGACTTTTAAGGGTCTTTTTGCTTTGGGTCGAAATCAAATTGGAAAGTAGAATCGGAATCGAAATATTTTGGAATTGGAATCTAAATGGTCTATTTTCATATTTGATTTAGATAGTTATTGGAATGGGAATTAGGTTCGACTGGAATGGGATTTCATTCCCAAGGGAAGGGGAGGGAATGACCGGCCATTCCCTCAAATAGGAGAATGCTATTCCATGAGGAATGAGAATGAGATTCTGATTTTATCCAATCAAACAGTTGAAATTGGAATATCCCATTTCAATTCCGATTCCAAACCCCTATTCCTATAAATCAAACGGGACCTAAGTTTTTTTCACCACTGAGCAGCATATCTATATTATTATAAATTGAATATTTATTTTAATTCTGGTACAAATCATAAAAATTAAATTTGATTTTATAATGTCAAATTTACACGTATTACATTAATTAATGATATATTTAAGTTTATTGGATTATAAGAAAAGACTAGCCACTACAACTACACCACTGTAAATGAAAATTTGACGCAAGTAGCCTCTCTTTATAATAGCCCTTTTCCTTCAAATTAAGAAAAATTTTGAACATTGAATAATAAAGCAATTAGGATTTTAAGTGGTGATAGAAAAGATAGATAGTATTATAGATTAAAGAATTAAAAAAAAAAGATAAATGGTGTCCTAACCAGGGATTAAAATATCAATATGATAAACCTTTTATCGGGCGTATTGTATCGGTATCGGTAGGATTGGATATGGGATATGCTACGACTAGTACGATAGAGGTCCAGTCGTGCGTATCAACAAGATACATATTAGTATCGGTGTGTCACGTGCATCCGTTGTCTTGTTTATAAAATGCTCCTATGAAGATTTTAACTCAAGTCTTGGCACCTATGCTAAAGAGCGTTTTCATTCTAAGCCATTGCGCCATCATTCAACATGTGATATTAAGTGAAATAAAATATATTTTGTTAACGTAACCATTAACATGAATCTAGACAAATATATTGTTTATGTTCAATAGTTCTAACTTAAAATAAAAAAGTAATATTAAAAACTACTATTTTATAAACCTCAATGAAGAAAAAAAACTATCAAATTTTCATTTATATTAAAAATTATTTTTTACTCTCAATAAATTATACAAATAAAAATATTAATAATAGATAATTATTTTAGTTCTTAAATTTCATAAATTTGTACATTATATGTATCTTCAAATTTTAATATTTGTTTATAATTATTCATTGATATTTTAATTTAGACTAAAATATAACATATTTATTATTTACAAAAATTTTAAAAAATTGTTTATAAAATATTCAAGAATATAATATTAAATTGAATTTATCAAATCCACTAATTTAAATTTGTAAAAAATGATTTATTATTTCAAAGAAAAACTATAGAAAATAAAAATGTTAACAATGGAATCATTACTTTAATAATTAAAAATTATGAATTTCATATGATAGTAATTTTGATATTATCAAATATTTCAAAATTTAATATTTAATTGGCTTTTTTTGTTAATGTTGAAAAGTAAAAATAGAAAATAATTTCTATAGTAATTAAAATATAATAGTTGCATATGTTTTGTGTCATGGACTTATATAATTTAACATAATAATGGTTTTATGCATGTTTTACTTTGTAAAAACTATATAATATGAGTCTTGGACTCTTGATTGTTGGATTATCAACAAAATTGTATGATATTTATGTATCTTGTTATATTAGTAATATATTTATTTATGTATTTATGCTTTATTTGTAGGGTTGTTCACGGGTCGGGTTGGGTCGGCTTACTGATGTTTTTCCAACCGACCCGACCTGATTGGGTTACCTGAAATTGAAACCGAAACCGACCCTGTGTTAAGTAAAACCGACTTTATCGGTTTGAGTCGGTTTCGGTCAGTTTCGGCTCTATGTAGTGGTGACTCAATTGCTGTTCATTTTTGGGTTTACATTCCCAAAGGAAACCGGCATTTCCTTAATGTTTTGTGGCCATCTATAAATTCCAGATTTTGTGGAGGGAGTAGAGTTTGAGAGTACTATTTGTTGGAGTAAGATTTCAATCTACATGAACTATATAATGGATGGCTCAAACTATCAAAGTCGGTCGGATCCAACAAAAGCTAAGAAGATGCTCTTTGCTACTGTAGATAAGTAGTGGTGAAATACTGAAATTTAAGGCAAACATTTATTCATGTACTCTTTTTTTATTCATTAATGGAGTGATGGGTCTTGGGTCATCTTTAATGTTTACAACATACCTCTTGATGAATTCGGTAGTGAAGAACTAAGTAGGTTGTAACTACTAACTAGGAACTAACTACTAATTCGGGTCGGTTTTGGTTTCACACATGAAAACCAAAATCAAACCGAATCATCGATTTATGATTTATTCATTGATGGAGTGATGGGTCTTGGGTCATCTTTAATGTTTACAACATACCTCTTGATGAACTCGGTAGTGAAGAACTAAGTAGGTTGTAACTACTAACTAGGAACTAAATACTAATTCGGGTCGGTTTTGGTTTTACACATGAAAACCAAAACCAAACCGAATAATCGGTTTATGATTTTTTATAACCTGAAACCGACCGGTGCTGAAGAAAACCCGGCCGACTCGGGTTGGGTCAGACCGGGTTGGTCGGGTTGGATCTTCTTATGAACAACCCTATTTATTTGTAGCTATTTTGGCTTTTAAAGTTAGTGTAATTGATGTATTTACAAAGTTTGTATCATTTTCCTAGCATATTCATGTGTTTTCATATCTTTCATCCATATCCATATCCATATCCATATCCGTATCCGTATCCGTATCTGTATCTGTATCCGTATCCAAACTGTCCGATATGATACCTGATACTGATACTTTGATCATTGATCCTAACAATATCCCTAACAGTCTCCCAAAACCATTCTAATCAAACAGGTTGAATGATTTCCATCCTTCGGAGTTCGGATCCAACAAACCAATATTTTCTAATTTATATTACTAAAGGATACGAATGTGACTTTGTTTTGGGCATTTTACAAGTGGTTTCAGGTTCCTTCCATGATTCCATTTCAAACCAGCCCCCCACAACGTCCCACAACACATCCCCACCGATGATAATACCAAGGATGACATCGGGGATGTACTGTGAGTCTTGTGGGGGGCTGATTAGTTATTGGTTCCATTGATCAAAATTAACTCACATGGTAACGTCTCATATTTAGAAAAATTCTAAAGAGCCTGATTTTTTACCTACCCTCTACCAACTTTCAGGGTGTTTGCTTTCATTTATGTTTTCTGTGACTGTAAAATCGAAAAAAGCTATTAATGTGGGTGTTTATGACCCATTTCAAGAAAGATTAAAATGAAGTTTCCTGAAAGAAGAGAGAGGTACAAAAATCCATTACAAACATGAATATATACCAAAACAATTAACGAGGCTTTTGCTGACGAGGCGTTTATGTGACACCATCTACTTAATAAATATAAACGGAATCAAATACATACTTTATCTAATATCGCATATCTTCGTGCGATCGGGACCTATGATAAAAGTGGGATCTGATGTACGGTGTGAGATTATGTTGATATAGGGTTGAAACGATTTTTTGTTGGCAGTGATCCGTATTCTAAGCGGTTGGTCCGACAGCCAAAAAATTTTCCCCCAAAGGAAGAACACGTGTTAATTTCACTCCACCTGTCTTCGCCCCCTGTCTCTCTCATGAGATCCATTTTGATTTCGCACTCCTCCCGACAACATCAGAGCTCTTTTAACTGGTTTCTTTTCCATTTTCTTTTTCTCCGTGATTTGTCCAAAGCATAGATATTAGGCGTCTAGGGTTTCGGGCTCCCTCAAATCTCCTTCGGAGTCCGTGTTTTTGCTTGTCAATTTTGCCTGAGGAAGCTTATAAGAATGGACATGGCTATCTCTTTCTATCTATCTTAGTACGAATTGATTGAATTGAATTTAGGGTTTTGATTTTGTTTTCAAATGCTTTTTCTCGATCGGAGGTTTTATCAGAATGTCACAAGCTTCGACGGCTCGGGGCTCTGCTTATCTAACCGCACTTACCCAAGAAATCGAGAAAAAACTCCAACGGGTGAAGTCTTCTATTAATTTTACCGAAATTGGTATCCCATATCCCTCTGTCTGTCTCCATTTGTGTCCGTAATTAGGAAATCGGTTATACCCAGGATTCTTGAATGGATCCGTTTCATCTCTTTTTATGCGAATCCCTTACAGTTCAACTCTTGTAACGCATAACAATTCCTTCTCTTTTCGTTTCATTCTATCTGTTAATTATATGGTTATTTCACCAATTTGTGTTAATTCGAGCTTTATAAAGTTATAAATGCTCCACTATAGAACCGCATTAGGTATATTTATGTATCATTAAATTTTTGTAGGCATTAGTCACTCAATCCCAGAGACTCAATTTGATGCAAGAACTGTTTGCTGATGTGGCGTTAGAAGTTGACGTCCGCGCCCGTGGTGAGTCTTCATTGTGGAATGCATTCCTTCTTCCTGTTAGACACTTATACTCTCTACCTGTGTTTGTCCGACTATTTCCAGATGTTTTCTATGAGGTAGTATGAATGTTATTTTAGCATTTAATATATCTCTAACTTCTATAATTGGATTCTAGAACTGTTGCATATTGGTTCCTCTGAATACTGTTGTATCTAATTAATGTTTAATTCCACATAAACCTAAAGTGGGAGGATTGAAAACACTGAAGTTTAAGGATTTGAACTTTACAGAATGGAATCTGTTCAAGATTTTTTAACATTTGACCTCCCGCTCCCTCCTCTCCTTAGTTTTCAGTTTCTTCAACAGCCTCTGTAGAAGAAACTGTGGAGAATAATGTCTACTTTGTACCCACTAAAGAGAACTTGGCTCCCACATATTTACTGTCAACATTGTAATCGAGATGTTATGTACAAGTGAACCATTTTGACTCTTCGTGCAGATATAACAGAAGTTGTGTAAAGTCTGATATAGCCCCAAGCCTAAGGTGCATTTGGTTATAACAACAATTCTGAGACTCTGTAGTGATATTTTGCTTGCATGTGTGTCATATGTGATGGCCTTAAGCTTACAAAATTTATATGCTTGAGCCTCTTTTGAGATTATTCTCCACCATCCTTTCTTGTAGATTCATAATAAGATTTAATTTTAGAATTTATGGACAGTTAAAATTTATCTCCCAATGATAGTTTCTAATGACATGAGTCATCTCTGTTCTTGTATACATTTTTGACTTTTATGCTCTCCAAATTAAAACAGACATAATTCTTAGCAAGGATGAAGATGGAATTTCTTCAGCAGAGGGTGACATTGAGAATCATCTTTGCTTTTATGATGTCCTTGCCGATCATTATGTTAAGGTGCCTGAGAATGGAAAACCTATTCTTGATTTGATTGTCCAGCTTTGGAGCCAGTCTTTTGCATCTAATATCTTTGCCCTCCTTTTCCACAAGTGGGTATGTTCTTATATTTATTGAAATTTTTATATCCATGTTTTTTCTATTGAATTGTTTTTTTTTTCTGCCACCTGCATGTTGATATTTGTAATATGCATATGTACTTGTAATGGCTATATTTATTTATTTATTTATTTTTTAGAGAAGTATGTAGTTGGAATGCATTCTGCATTACCTCCTACTCTTGACTAGAAGGGCAAAGGGCCATTACCCAATATTGGACCCAGCCATTCCAGGGTTTTGGGAGGTGTGGACTGGATACAGATCTAACCTTCAGCACTTTGTTGCATAGTGGCTGATCTCAGACTTGAACCTGTGTTTGCATGCTTTCAGCCTGATATTTTACAATTTAACCAAGAAATGGCCCCTACCTGCTACTACCTTGGGTCTTAAATAAAAAAATCTCCGATGTTGGAACTTAGAAGTAGCATATAAGCATAATACAATCATACACTTTGAAGCTATGTGTTTTTGGGGGAATTGGTAATAGCACCATTTGTATCCACTAGGGAGGGAGATTATGAGAGTGACATGGGATTCTCAATGGATATTGAGAGAACAAAAATTGCAAGGGATCCTCAGGTGGTGATAGTTTGGATGCTTACATCTTTGATAGACTATCATAGTTGAGGCATTACACCAGGTAAGCAAGATTATTGACCACAGTTATAAACAACTCATTAGATTGGGCACTAAGGTCTACATATTCTTTGTAGACAACATGGCTAGAGGTGGAGTTGGGAAGAGGAAGAGTCAAATGTATTGTGATACAAGCTACCTTAATGCAGGTGTGGAAGAGTCAAAATTGGAAATTTCTGAATCTTTTTATGTATTTTTGTATTTCTAGATAGTAGGGATATTTTGGTTATTTATGTTGCGTATGGATTCTACCCTTAAAGTTTGATCTATATAGTTATTGTTTAGTTTTGTTTGAAGCTTCATGGCCATTGCGAGTAGTTTTGAAGTTATTGAGTTTTCTTATGATAGTGGCAATTGTGTAATTTCTCTTTTCCCAATTTATAGGTATGTATTGGTTCCTCAATGTCACTCTATAGTGTAATGCATATAGTATTTATACACTACATACATGATTCTAAGGAGATTGATACGATACAATGGTGGAATGATTTAACATTGCACTATTCCTTCCATATCAGTTTGTCTCAGTACTGATACATAGGCATGTACTAGTCCATACTGATCCATATTGTTTGATACAATCCAAGTTTTTTTTTTTTTTTTGAAATTCATATTTGAATGCCCATTAGTTACACCATTAATCATGCCATTAATTGTGGATTTTTAAATAACTAACTAAAATAACATACACTTTACTTTATTTGGGGGGCTACATGTAATCCAAATAAACAATGTTATATATGAATGTTCAACTAAAAGAATAAAAAGAATGATCATTAAAATTAGTATTTTATAAATATTAGTGAAATGAATGATCTATCAAAATACCAAAAACAGAATAACTATTTTAGTAATTAAAATTTATGAATTTACATATGATATGTATATTAGAAATTCTAATGATTTGGCCAACCTACTAGTTTATTTCCTGTCTACCTTTAGAGTGCCAGTGAAAGTAGAAAACTAGTTAGAGAAGATAATGAGGGATTTCTTGTGGGAACCAGGGGACACTAAGAAGGATCACTTAGTAAAGTGGGAGGTGGTTTCTAGGAGTAGGGATGATGGAGGCCTTGGGTTAGGAAATATATGATTAAGAAACACGACTCTGCTGGGGAAATGGATTTGGAGACTACCGATGGAACAAGACAAATTTTGGTCTAGAGTGATTGTTAGTATTCATGGATTTGGCAGGTAACGACTGGGATACAAGACTCGACCCTGGGGCTTCTCAGTGTTCTCCTTGGAAAGCTATTCAAGGTACTTTGCCTCTTATGCTCACTTATTTCAAATATGATGTTTGCGTTGGAAATAAAGTCTTGTTTTGGAAGATGTTTGGATTGGTGAAAACTCCCTTAGAGATAGATTTCCTTTTGTTTACTCCTTGTCTGAAAACAAAAGAAAAGTGATCTCTTCGGTGTTTGTTGATAACTTCTGGGATTCGGGCTTGAGAAGAGGTCTAAGGGATTCTGAAATGGGGATGGTTGATGATTTGATCACTCAGCTGGGGGAAATCTTCCTTGATCAGCCTTTGTTGTGTCGGTGGGACTTGGATTACCTATGATACGGGAAGTTTGGTCCCCACCAGCACAACAAAGGGTAAGACTGAACTTTGATGAAAGCTTTATTAGGTAATCCAGGCCCATCTGGTATAGGAGGTGTTTTCAGAGATAATGAAGGCAAGATAATGGCTCTCTATTCAGGTCCAATAGGAGTTGGAGATTCCTTAAGAGTGGAAATCTTGGCACTACATCAAGGTGTAAAACTAGCCAAACAATTGGGGCTACAACAGATTGAGATAGAGGGGGACTCCAAATTGGTAGTTGGGTGGATGCAATCAGGACAGCTGGGAATTTGGCAGTATAGACAGCTGATAAGGGAAATACTTAGCATAACAAGGGAGGTGGGTGTTTGTTTCAAGTGGGTAAGGAGATCAACAAATGGTTTTGCTGACACCCTAGCAAAACAAGGGACTGTAAGGGAGAGACTTTTCTAATAAGGGTTGACTTCTGTATTTTAGTTTTAATTTATCTCTAATGAAAGTTATTGTTTATGATAAAAAAGATTAAGTAAGTTGACTTATTTTTTGTTAATATACAAAAGTAAAAAGGATTTGACTATGATACTAGAAAGACATGATGTCGAAAAAACTGATAACCAATCAATTGGTATCATAAAAATAGTAACCAATCAGGTGGTATTCATCAAAATTCAAGGGAGATTGATTGCTCAATGCTCTTCCGGTATCACAAGTTTCCAACATCATAGATTTACCAAAGTGAAAACAATAAAACGGAAAATAATTGATTTAGTAATCAAGATATAATGGTTGCATATGATTTATTGTCTTGGATCTTCTACATTCTCATGAATCTAATATCTTTTTTAGAGCATTGTATATTTATGTAATTATTAATTAATTATTTAACTTAAATAAGTAATAATGTATTAATAATTTCGTGTATGTAGTAATTTGTAAAAATTTATATAGTATTTGTCTTGAACTACTGATTGACGCATTATCAGTAAAGTTGTATGATATCTACGTGTCATGCTATATTGATATTAATTGATTTCTTCATATTGACTATTGAAGTATGCATTCACTATGTATTTATACCTTATTCATAGTTATTTCAACTTTGGATTCAATGCTATTAATGTATTTGTGGGAGTTTCCTTAATGTATCCAAGTGCATCCAAATCTTTCCTCCATACTATGCATATCAAATGTGTATTTCGAATTTGTAATACTATTTTGTATCCAAGATTTTTTTTATCAATAACAGAATTTCATTAAAGGTGATTCAAAAATAGTTGGTAGGTTGATTATTGAAGGTGATCCAAAAATAGTTGTGGGTTGACTGAAAAAGGGGGAAGGAGTAATATGGAAGCTAAGGAATGAGTTCAGGCACTTCAAGCAGATATCTAAAGACACAATGGTCCAAATAAAGTGGATTAGGAGATCTGCAAACAGTAAGGCTGATGGTTTAGCTAACAAGGACTTCAGAGACAATCCATGTTATGGACTGTTTTGTAAATAGTGGGATAGTTCTTCTTGGGCTTTTTGTTTCTGCCCACAACTTCTTATTGTATATATTCTTTTTAATCTAATGAATCAAATTTTGTGTTGCTGGTAAAAAAAGGATTAAGGAAGGAGATGGAAATACTAAATTCTTCCATGAGATGGCCAATGAGAGGATGAGGAAAAATCTAGTGACTAAACTTGAAGTAGATCAAGTGATACATGAGTCTCAAGAGGAAATAACCAATTGTTTTGTTGCCCACTTCAAATCTATTCTTAGGAGGCCTCTAGGTAATAGAGTGGAGATGGAAGGTGTTACTTGGCAAAGATTTTCTAAAGAAAATAAAGGATGGCTGGAAAGGAATTTTGAGGAGGAAATTAGGCAAAGCTGTTTTCTCAATGGATAGATCGAAGGCACCGAGGCTGAATGGTTTTACTATGGATTTCTTTCAAGATTGTTGGAATATAGTTAAAGAAGACTTGTTTGAAGTTTTCAAAGAGTTTGAGCATAATTAAATAATAAGTCGTGGAGTTAATGCTACTTTTCTAGCTTTGGTTCCTAAGAAAAAAGAGGCCAAACATCCATAACACTTTAGACCTATTAGTTTATTGACCAGCATTTACAAGATTCTAGCTAAGGTCTTGTCATTGAGGATCTAAAAGGTGTTCCCATCTATAATTAGCCAAGCTCAAGGTGCCTTTATACAAGGGAGACAAATAATTGATCAGATCTTAATAGCAAATGAACATGTGGAGATGTGAAGATCGGTAATCAAGGCTTTGTTGTAAATTAGATCTTGAGAAGGCCCATGATCTAGTGGATTGGAGCTTCTTGCGAGAGGTGCTTAGGAAGATTGGTTTTGGGGATATATGGTGTAAATGGATTAATGACTGCATTATGTCCTACCATTACTCTATTTTAGTCAATGATTTCTTCCTAGCCTGTAGGGGCCTAAGACAAGGTGATCTATTGTCCCCTTTCTTATTCACTTTGGTTGTTGATGCTTTTAGTAGACTTTTATCAGAAGCAGATAGGTGGAGAGTTGGTAGAAGTAGAGTTTCAATTACTCACCTTCAGTTTGCAAATAACATTATAATTTTTTGTGAGGGTCGTGACTTGGTGGAAGTGAGAAATTTGAAGAACCTGATTGTACTCTTTAAGAGTGACTCTAATTTGAAAAACAACTTTGAGGAGAGTTGTGTGGTTGGACTAAACTTGGATGGGGGGAATTAGGGACTATTGCTTCTTGCTTAGGTTGCACCTGTTCTGAGTGGCCTTTGACCTATTTAGGACTTCCCTTAGGTGCTAACCCAAAGGAAAGATGACTTTGGAGTCCTGTGGTGGAAAAGTTTGAAAAAATGTTGGCGGCCTGGAAGAAGAATTACATTTCTTTGGGGGGCAGAGTAACCTTAATCAAAGCAACACTTGCCAACCTGCCAATCTACTTTTTGTCAGTCTTTAGGATACCTAACAAGGAAGCTAAGAGGATTGCAAAAATTGATGAGGGATTTCTTGTGGGAGCCATGGGAAGAAAAAAGGGATCATCTAGTTAGATGGGAAGTGGTGAGTCGAAATAAAAAGAAGGGGGTTTGGGGCTAGGGAAGTTAGTAAGAATGAATCTCTTCTAGGCAAGTGTATTTAGAGGTGGCCACTAGAAAGAGAGAGTTTATGGCATGAGGTGGTGGCTAGTATTCATGGTGTCTCTGAGACTGGTTGGGATGTTGGGGTATCTCGACAGGATTTGCTTACATCACCTTGGAAGGCAATTTTTGGCACTCTCCCTAAATTCCTCAGCTTTGTAAGGTATGATGTCTGCTCCGGTAATTCTATTCGTTTTTGGGAAGATATTTAGGTGGTCACTTAACCTCTAAAAGGTTGCTTCCCCTCTCTCTACTCTATCTCCCTTTTTAAAAAGAAGCCAGTCTCAAGGTTTATTTCACCCCCAATTCTCCCTTTGACTCTAAATTGGGACTTTGGGTTTCATAGAGGTTTAAAGGATGAAGAACTTGCATGTGTTTCTTCTTAACTCTTGCGTCTTCTGGACTCTGTTTGCTTGGACCTCTCTCAACTTGATAGAAGAATTTGGTATCTAACTCTGAATGGTTTCTTCACTTGTGCTTCTTTCTTCAAGTCCCTTTGTTTTTCCCCTTCCACTTCGGACTTCCCTGCCAAAGAAATTTGATCAAGGCCCATCCCTCCTAAAATAGTTGTCTTTTGCTAGGAAACTTTCTATGGTAAGATCAACACTATGGCTAACCTGCAAAAAAAAGAGACCTTATCTTTGTTAGTCCTCAAATTGGTGTATTTTGTGTAAAGTACATAATGAGGATTGCTACCACTTGTTATCTTGCTCCTATGTTGCTAATATTTGGAATTGGGTCTTTATGTTGTTTGGGTGCAGGTGGAACTTGCCCTCTGAAGTAATTATGCTTTTTGATTCATCTACTTTTGGGTGGCCAACTAAGAGAGGGAAACTAATGTGGAAGTGCATCAAAGCAGCCACTTTGTGGACTATTTGGGAGGAGAGGAATTCTAGAATATTCCAAGAAAAGGAAAGAAGCATCAAAGAAGTAAAGAAATGTATTTTGACAAGGACAATTCTTTGGAAGAAAACCTTAGATTTGTTTAGGGATTACTCCTTTGATGATCTCCGGAAAAGTTGGGCAGAGGTGGCCTCCATAGCCTCCAAAAAGGATGGATTAAAGGCAATTTGGAGACCTCCTACAGAGGGTGTGGTAAAGCTGAATTTTGATGGGAGCAGTTAAGGTAATCTTGGACCTTCAGGGATAGGAGGGATCTTGAGATAAAAGGACAGCAACATCCTATCCGTATTTTTAGGTTCAATGGAAGTTGGTAATTTTCTACAAGGGCTGAGATACTGGTTATGGTAAAAGGAATACAGGTTGCCAACCAACTAGGAGTGGAAAATTTGATAGTCAAGGGAGACTCTAAGGTGGTAGTGGACTGGCTATTGAACTCGGATACAGTCGTCTAGGGATAGAAGGATCTTCTCAAGAAAGTTAAGTGGCTCACAAGGAATATATGCCAATCAGTTTTCAGTGGGTTAGCAGATCGGCAAATGCTATGGCTGATTCTTTGGCTAAACAAGAGTTCTCAAGGGCTAAACTATTTTGGACTACCTTATGATTGTATCCTGTTAAGAATATGGTTATGTTCTTATCTCTAAGGGGAGGTAATATCTTGTGCCTCCTCTTAGGGTGAATGTATACTTCTTTTATTAATAAATCATTATTCATTTATAAAAAAAATAAAGTAAATTTACAAATTGGTTCAAGATGTAAAAGAAATTGTATAATGCATACATAATTTCTACATAGACTTTAAGGTTGTTGAGGTTTACTCCATTAAATATCTTTGGCCTATACCTTGCCTCTTCAAGACCAATGGCCTTCCGCCTTTTAAAGACTTGGATGCAACCAATATTCTAAGTGTAAATATGCAGAGAAACCAAGGGTGCATTATGATCAAGTTGCAGCTGAAAAGTATATAATTAGCAAAGTGTCAGATCTTATTTTATTATTTGAACATCTTGGCAATAAATCCGATTGAAATATGAGGAAGTAGAGAAGAGAAGGGAAGAAGAGAGAAAAGGAGAAGGAAGAAAGGAAGAAGAAAATGTTTGGAGCAATAGAACAGTTCTGGTGGTGCCAGCTTCTATTATATTATATAGGGCGGTAGAAATAAGAAGGGAAAAGACCCTTGTGCCCCTACTGTAAGTGAGTACAATAACAGAAAATAAAAAAACGCTTTACCTAGCCAAACAGACCCTAACACAAATAACTAAATTATTTCAACACTCCCCCTCCTGTTGGAGCATAGATGTCAATCATGCCCAACTTGTCACACAAATCATTGTGCCGCACATGATGAAGACCTTTGGTGAAGATATCTGCAAGTTGTTTTTCTGAGTTGACATATGGAGTGCACACTTCTCCATTTACAAGTTTCTCTCTAATAAAATGCTTGTCCACTTCAATGTGTTTCGTCCTATCATGTAGGACTGGATTAGCAGCAATGTTGATGGCAGCTTTATTGTCACAGTAGAGTGACATAGGATTGCTCACTGCAAAACCCAGTTCACCTAACAGATTTCTTATCCACATGATTTCAGCAACCCCATGAGATATCGCTCTATATTCTGCTTCAGTACTAGATCTAGCCACCACACTTTGTTTTTTACTTCTCCATGTGACCAGGTTTCTTCCTACAAAGGCACAATACCCATTGGTAGACTTTCGGTCATCAACTGCTCCAGCCCAATTAGCATCAGTATGTATTTCACCTTTAAGTGACCATGTTTCTGGAACAACAAACCAGCTCCGGGAAACTTCTTGAGGTATCTAAGGATCCTCTCTGCAGCTTCAAAGTGAGTTGTCCTAGGATTGTGCATGAACTAACTAAGGACACCCACTTCATAAGCAATATCAGGCCTGATCATAGACAAATACAAGAGTCTCCCTACGAGTCTTTGGAACTTCTTCACATCTTTCAAAAACTCTCCCTGACTGTTTCCCAGCTGATGATTAGATTCAATTGGTGAGTCAATTGGTTTTACCCCCAACTTGCCTATATCTTCTAGTAGATCTAGTGCATATTTCCGTTGGGAAATAAAGATGCCCTTGTGAGAGCGGGCAACTTCAATTCCAAGGAAATAACGTAAGGGGCCTAGATCTTTCACCTCAAATTGAGTGGCTAAGAATTTTTTTAGTCTCTGTATTTTAGCCTCCCAATCTCCTGTGATCACTATGTCATCCACATACACAATTAGAGCTGCAATTTTCCCTTTACCTCTTTTCACAAATAGAGTGTGATCTGACTGGCATTGTCTGAACCCCATCTGTTAAACTGCTAAATGGAACTTACTAAACCAAGCCCGAGGTGATTGTTTCAACCCATATAAAGATTTTTTTTAACCTGCACACCTTTTGTTCACTGCCTTTGGCACAAAAACTTAGAGGTTGGGTCATATACACTTCCTCTTCCAAGTCACTATTCAAGAAAGCATTTTTGATGCCCAATTGGTGAAGTTCTCAGTCAAGATTTGTTGCCAATGAAAGAAGAATCTTGATAGAGTTCATCTTGGCTATTGGAGCAAAAGTCTCTGCATAGTCCACTCCATATACCTGTGTAAAACCTCTTGCTACCAGTCTAGCCTTGTACCTTTCAACTGTTCCATCAGCCTTGTGTTTCATTGTGAACACCCACTTGCAACCCACTGGTTCCTTCCCTTTAGGAAGATCCACCAACTCCCAAGTGCCATTTTTGTGTAATGCATCAATTTCTTCCTGCACTGCATCTGTCCATTCAGGTTTAGATAAAGCTTCTGCCACATTCTTAGGAATGGGGACATTGTCCACAGAAGAGAGGAATGCACGGAATGAAGGTGAAACGTGATCATAGGACACAAAATTAGAGATTGGATGATTAGTGGTACAAGATCTAACACCCTTTCTCTTAGCAATAGGAATATCAAGATCATTTATGACTGGGGAATCAACATTGAGAGGAACAGGCATATCAATAGGAGCAAGTGTACCTGGCTGATGAGACGGATCTGCCTCAAGTGAATCCGATGATGTTGGTTGCATAGTGTTAGGTTCCACGGCTCTTGAACTCTGTCGGCTTTTATGGCGACAATGAAAGACCCGGAATGGAGGAGGATTGGGTAAAGGAGGTAGTTGAGTTTGAGCTGCCTGTTTCTCCTCAACCCTATTCTCCCCCTGAGGAGAAACTGAGAAGAAATGTTGATTTTCAAAGAAGGATACATCAATGGAGACATAGTACTTGCGAGAGGTAGGATCATAGCAGCAATACCCCTTCTGAGATAAAGGGTAACCAAGGAAAACACAAGGAATAGCCCGAGGATCAAGCTTACCTCGAGTAGGGGACAAGTTATGGACAAAGCAACGACACCTAAAACACGCATCGGAATGGTGGACAACAGAGCTGTAGGAAACAGAAGCTGATGTGGGGCCTTATACTCTGGTAACCGAGATGGCATACGGTTGATGATGTATGTAGCACACAAAACTGCATCCATCCAAAAACGTTTTGGCACATTCATATGAATTAATAAGCCACGAGCTACTTCGAGAAGGTGACGGTTCTTTCGTTCAGCAACACCATTTTGTTGGGGTGTCTTGGCACAAGAGCTTCGCTGAAGTGACCCACTCGAAGCAAAAAACTCCATGAGATCACTATGGAAGTATTCCTTCGCATTGTTCGACTGGGAGATATGGATTTCAGTTTGGAATTGAGTGAACACCATGCGTTGAAAGTCTTTAACAATTTTTGGCACTTCATCTTTAGATCGCATAGGGTAAACCCAAGTGTATTTAGAGTAATTATCAATCAAGGTAATGAAGCACTTATATCCAGCCTCAGTGGGTAGCGTAATAGGGCCCCAAACATCAGAATAAACAATATGAAATGGAAATTCAGATCTTTTCTTTCTGAAAGGTAAAGAACTTCTATATTGTTTACTCAATTGACATGTCTGACACTGTAACTGACTCACTCACAAGGACTCAAACAACTTTGGGAACATAACTTTTAATGACCAAAAGAAAGATGACCAAGACGACTATGCCATAAATAGGCTTGATTCTCACTGGACAAACACGTAGAGACCATCCACCATGCTTCCTCTACCAATTGTCTTCCCCGAGGCCAAATCCTGAAACACACATGAAGACGGAAAAAAAGTGACTGAACAGTTCAAGGAGTGAGTTATACTACTAATGGACAACAAATTTATAGGTAATTTCGGAACATGCAGTACATTAGAAAGGGTAAGGCCGAGTGGGAGAGGTATGGTACATTGGCCAGCTATGGTAGAGAAAGAACCATCAGCTAGTCTCACTTTATCTCTCCCAGAGAGAAGGTTATATGTCTGAAATAAATTTGATTTACCGGTCATGTGGTTTGAGGCTCCGGAGTCAATAACCCAAGGAGAATCAGTGGTATGAGATGACACATGGAAGGCAATGGCAGCGTTACTTGATGTAGACGCAAAAGAGGTAGAGGGAGTATGACCAGAATCCATATGGCGGAGAGTCCTACCATACAATTCCAAATGGTCACGAAAGGAGTTGATAATTTCTTCCTTAGGGTCAGAACTGGGATGCCTCTCCTGAGTTACCAATGGACTAGTCTTTGGCGACGCCATATTAGCTGAGTTATACTTTTTTTTATTTTGCTATTTGGTTTCTTGCCTTGATCAGGTGTTGACTTCTTACCCAAATCCTTGGCAAGTCTTTACTACCCAAGATCTGCACCCTGATGGACTCATATGAAGGATTCAGCCCTAGGAGGAAGGCAAAGACCCGTTGCTGAGATACAAGTAACTTATACGCCTTTGCATCTTCATCACACTTCCAATTCACATTCTGGTAGTGATCAAGTTTTTTCCATATCGATGTCAAATCAGAATAGTACATCGAGAGACTCCTCTCCCCTTGCTTGCAAGTAGAGGATTCAGCTTGTAGTTGATATATCTTGGCATAGTGTCTCTGCTCTGAATAGGTGGACTTTGCTTGTTCCCATATCTCACAAGCAGTTTCAGCCCACATAAAAGTCTTCCTTACCTGTGGCAGCATGGAAACCAAGAGCCATGACATCACCATACTATTCTCTTGGTTACACCTATCATATTCAGCACTTCCGTTCTTCGGTTCCTTCACTCTCCCATTAATGTATCCTATTTTCCCCCTAGCAGTGATGTAGAGTTTTATTCCCCTAGACCACTCAAGGTAGTTCAGACCATCAAAGGGAATAACAGCCATGGGGAAATTCATATCCATTCCCCCACTCACTCGATTGTGGCTCCCTGAAATCTCTGAAGTAGCAGAATTCTCATGGTAAGCACAAGATTTTTTTATCTTAACTCTCAACTTAGGATCCCTCCTTATATCGACAAAAGCTCCACACGCAACAATTCAGTTCTGGACTTTATCTGAGCACAAAAAACAGCACCAATTTCCAAAGAAGAACTATGACGAGACTGATTTTCACCACAGCATTAATCAATAACGTGTAAGTTCCACCACAGCATTAATCAATAAGAGAGATCCTAACACACATGAAATCAGACTAACGAGCAGAGAAAACAGGTCATCTATGACCTACAGTCACCTTTTCATAGGTACAGGATCACACGATCCAACAAATAAAAAATATAACCCTCACAAAAGTCTGCCGACCAAGGAAAGAAATAAAAGAAGAAAGAAAACTTTAGGGTTGTACCAGTTGCAGATCTGATTTGATAAGCCCAGATTCAGCAACTTGAAGAGAAAAAACTTGGTTGCCCAGATTCAACAGCCTTGCTCTATACCATCTTGGCAATAAATCCGATTGAAATATGAGGAAGTAGAGAAGAGAGAAAAGGAGAAGGAAGAAAGGAAGAAGAAAAGGTTTGGAGCAATAGAGCAGTGCTGGCAGCGCCAGTTTCTATTATATTATACAGGGTGGCAGAAATAAGAAGGGAAAAGACCCTTTTGCCCCTGCTGTAAGTGAGTACAATAACAGAAATAACAGAAAATGAAAAAACGCTTTAACTAGCCAAATAGACCCTAACACAAATAACTAAACTATTTCAACAGAACACATGAATCTTCAAGAACAAGGTATGGTTATATTACAAAAAATAAAATAGCAAAAACACATGGGAGATTGTGGGATTAAAGGCTAAAAACTGTTATTTTGTTCTAGTTTCAATTAATATGTGTCTGAATGTTTAGTTGATTGAATTGATCAAAAAAACTGTTTAGTTGTCATAAACAAAAAGGTATTTCGTTCGGCAGGCAATCAGACCATACACGTTGAGCTAAAATGACACTGTAATTATTGATTTATTCAAAGTTATTATTTTAGCTCGAGTTCCTGAATGTAGTCACCAGAATCGGAAACCAACACTGCCAACAGATCCGGAGTCAAAATGTCAAACATTATTTTATGCATTGAAAAAAATAAAAGATGATTATATAAATATGTCATAAAATTTTGCTTTTTTATTGATATTCAAAAAAAAAGAAAAAGATGATGATATGAAAAAAAGTTACAAATGAGAGCACGATTACACAAGTAATCAGATAAATAAAGATGGCAATATGGAATTAGTAGTTTGACACGTGGGTATTCATATTTTGTTTTCCAACTAAACAATTGGTTATAGACACATCATCACCATCATCTAAGCCTTGTAAGTTGTAATATATGAAGCAGCATATTATGACATGTTAAACGTATACCATTATCACCATCATCTAAGCCTTGTCCCAATTATATTGGGACTGGTAGCATAATACAAGCTCACGCTGGTGGAGTTATGTTAAACATAAATCTAGTTTCAAAATAGTGTGCATATGTGCTGATGTTGTAAAGTACGTGATGAGGTGTAATATTAGATCTGAAAGAAATCCAACATATTCCTTTTGTGAGTTAGATGGTCAAACAAACTTAAGCTGGAAAAAGCTCCATTCTCCATTTCTAGTAAGTGAATTGGAGACATGTTGTGATGTTGAAATCCAAGTTAGGGGTGATCATGGGCTGCCTGAGCTGGGTTCCGGGTCTACAATTTTAAACATGAAATATTAAATATATATTACATATAACAAAGAATATATGTATAAAATTTATGTAATACTCAATGTAATATAAAATATTATATAATATGTATTATGTGTGTCATATTAATATTAAATAATTATATATACAATATTAAATAAAAAATAAAAATGACCTAGAAATATATGTATATATTTAATTTATAAAAATAATTGCAGGCTTGGGCTAAAGGATTGGGCCTGTTCCTGGCTCAGCCCAGAAATTTGTGGGCTCGATGTGGACTAGGGCCTGGCCAGGCCTGAACACAACCTAGGCCAATGCCTGGAATTTCCAGGTTAGGCTGAAAGTGGTTACCCCTAATCCAATTGTTCGTTCAAATCAATGTGTCAGAAGAGTCAATATGTGGTGAAACAGTCAGCATGTGATAAGTTGATAAATGTAAATAACTTGTGCAGAATGCATGTAGATATTGGTTTGGCAAGGGTAGCACACATGTGACTCATTGTCATGGCACTTGAGAGTCTGGATTTTCTCAAGGAAATATTCTATGTTGTAACACATGTACTTTATGATTATTTTCATGAGTTGATCATATAGAAATGGATTTTTTATAACAAACTTTTCTATTGTATATCAAGATTATTGATATGGCATTTTGACCGAACTGAGTATTCCACTCTATTTTGCAGTTATTTGAAGTTCAACTCGAAAATTCAGAAATCCTCCTTCGTTACTCATCTGCCCTTGTTCAAGGTGCTACAAATGTTTTCTGGTATGGATGTTAGAGATTGTGGGATCATAAATCATTAAATAAGTAGTACTTGGGAGCTTTTTTGAGGAGATGAATTTTGAAGCACTAGGATTGAATGTTTCACGTTTTGTTTGTATGTTGGCTAAGCATGTACATTTATTAATTCAACTCTTTTTTTCTTGATTACATGTTTGCACTGTGTGACTTGCTGTATGCTTAATTGCTTGTTCATACATGACTAATGTTCATTGGCAGGATTGACATCCAGACGAACAGAAGGTGTTTCTTGTCTTTATTCCATGTAAAAAATCTTTAAGCCATAAATTTCTCCTGAATCCTGCCCAACTATGTTTCCTTTATTGTCTTTCTATGGTTTTGGATTGAAGTGAATCATGAATAAATATATGATGGCGTTATTGTTTCTCCTTTAATACCCAGTATCTTCTTGAGGAGGTTGCACTTGTCCCAATGCGTTTAAACAAAATTGCTTTACAGGTAAGGCATAATTGTTCTTGGTGTTTATCTTGAAACAGCAATGTTTTGATATTTATGGTTTCTATCTACCCCCATTGTTTGTTTGATCCAATTTGTTGTGAAGCCGTGTTTTATTGAAATTTCTTCTTGATTTTCAAAGTGCTCCTTTCAACTAATTTTCAGGCTCAGAGAGATTTATACCTTGTTCTTTCCAGGTTCATGTTCTTTTACAATTTAGGTATGTGCTTTTATCATGTAACTGCATGGTAGGATAACCCAATTTATCGACCTTATTAATTTTCTCATCTTTGTTGCACTCAGTTAACAAGCTTGAGGCTCTCTTAAATCAATTTCCTATTTTTCCAAATGCTTTTTTGGTTGGTGGTCCTGCAGACATTTTTGTTATAGAGCTCACAGATCAGGTAACACAATAATATCTCAAACATGTATCTAACTAAATTTTTATGGGTAATATGGTTGACCATCTATCTTACGTTTTATACTGTTATTTATTTTTGCCAGCTTCAAAAATTGAAAGTTGAACCAGTACTTCTACATTACCTCTCTCACATGAAAGTCCTTCAAGGTACATTATTGTCTTTACCTCTAATCCCCAATTCTACATGCTGTGAAACTTTGAGATTGTCAGCGATTTAAGGTTGCTTAGACTTGGTTAATCCGGTATTTTCTAGGCTTGGAGCTGAGGATGACTACAAGTACAAGATTGAAAGCCTGCCTATATAGCTTCACCTCCCCTGGTGGTCCAATGTATCCAACAAGAGCTGTTCGTCATGCGGCCTGGGATGCATTGGATTTACTTTTCCCTGTGAGTGATTTTCTGACCAATTTACCTTAGCGGGTTAGAGAAGTCAGTGGAATCGTAATTCGTGGTTACATGGGTTTTGCATACTTCTATCATTTGGTTAATTTTTTATCCAGAACTTGTCTATGGAGGGGTTGTTTACTGATGAAAACTTGTCATAGTAAAAGTCTTCAATTTTTTATCTCTATATTCATGTTATTGAGCTGAACAAGGATGAAAGCAAAATTATGTGTTCACACTTAAATAGGATAAAAAGCTCCGTCCATTGTAGTATTACATGCATTTTGGACCCCCAAAAAAAAACAAAAAATAACATATAATTAGCCATTAACACTAAATGGGCGTAGTAAATTGCATTGTATTTTCAATTTGTATCAGAAAGATAAGTGGAAGGATGCCTAAATTGATGTAATTGAATTTTCCATTTCAAGTTTCTTTGGTTATTGACCTCCAAGTTGGTGGTATTTGTTGCAGATCGGAAGATACCCACGGCATCTTATAAGTCTGTTTTTTCGACTTCTTTACCCGTGGTATTGGCCCTCTTCATGTTGGAATTTTGTAGTGTCTTGTATCAAAGCAATACTGTACTCACTCCTGAGGATGCTTTTTTCAAGTTGGAAGAATATGAGAAAACCAAAAGACACCTAAATGTTGGAAGTCTTATCGTGTTCCAGTCATCTGTACACGTAGGATGGAATTCCATTCAGGGGCCAACTTATGCCTTCTCACTGTATCAATTGTGCTTGGTATCTTCAACTCCTTTCCCTGCGATGAATGTATTGTAAGTGACATCTCTTACGAGTAAATTGATTTGTTAGTTGCATCATCCCTTTTGGCATAGCCACTTCAAAGTTTGGTAGCCGTCATCAAATGAGCAAATTGATGAAATTTGTAAGTTTGACATGTCTGAAATTTGTTCATTTTTCGGTGTTCACATGATTTAAATACTCTAAATTAAAATTTAACATCAAATAAACATATTAAAAAAAGGTTTTTATTCTAGAAAATTTATAAGGAAATTTAAATAACAGAATAAGTATTTTAATACTTAAAATACTATGGGTATTGTGATTTGTATGAGAAAGAGAGTCCTCGTTCTTGTCAGGGATGGTAAAATTTGTGGTGCATATATTGCAGCATGCAGCAAAAGATGGTGATTGGTTGCAGGTGATGGTAATTACACCTTGTTAAATCTTGTTAACCATGAAAATATGCTTTATAAAATGTGAACTAATGAAATATAAGCAAATTAAATTTGGAAGTAGGGTGCATTCTCTAATATTGATGGGATAAAATTTGTAACACCGTAGTTGAATTCTACGAGGTCAGAGTTTTCTATCATGACTAAGAATTTTGGGATGCACAGTAGATCTGGCACGGCTAACATAAACCAAGCCTGTAACAGCAATGTTAGTATAATATAAACATCAAAGGAATAAAGTAAACTTCTACAATCTTCAACAATTTGGGTGATGCACCAAGGTGAAGAAGAATTCGCCAACAGGAACGTAACAAGAGAGATAATCGCTTTCCACCTGTATCCTCGACAAACCAACAGATTTCTTAAGGTCTAGTTTGGTTCACTGGAATAGGGATCTGGAATTGAAATTGGAATGGCCCACTCTAATTTCAATTGTTTAGTTGGGCGAAATCAGAATCGCATTCTCATGACATTCATTTATTTGAGGGAATGGCCATTCTTTCCCCCACTTTTTGGAATGAAATCTCATTCCAGTTGATTTTAATTCTCATTTTGATTCTTATCTGAACCAAACTATGGAAGTAGACCATTCCAATTTCAATTAAGGGATCTAGATTCTGATTCTGACTGGGAACCAAATGGACCCAAGAACCATGCGCATCTCCCTTGGATTAATAATTGCTTGACAATGCTAACTCATTTGGCATTTTATTTTTCTATCAAAGAGTACAAATCAGTGGAAAAAAGGTTCTCGTTTTCATATCCCATTTTATAGACAAACTTCCAGTGTTGAATCAGCGAAAAAAAGGTAAATTTTAAATAACTTTTAGCTAAATTGCATGTTTTATATGAAAAACTTGAGGCATCATAGTTTTTTGTTTTTAGTTAGAAAAATAACAAGTGGGTGTTCGGCGATGTGTATGATTTTGTTTTTAGAAACAAAAAAACGTGTATGATTTCACTAATCTACATTTGTTAGAAAAAACGATTTTTATTTCAGATAAAAATGTAGAAATAAAATATTAATAATAGAATAATTATATATTTAATAATATATTTATTATTTATATTAATTATTAAATATTTTTTCATATATATATCATTAAAATATACATTATTCATGTATTTATGTATTATATGTAGATATTTTGAGCTTAAATTTAATATTATTATTCTATTATAAAATTTGTATACATTTTCAAAACATAGGTGTAAAAAACAAAGCACAGGTGGTTATTGACAGGTCTAAAAAAGTGGGATCGAAGCTTGGTCCAAGATTTTCTTAATACTTTAAATTCATGGTTTGAATTCAAAGTGGTTGCCCTTGCCCTGTCAGGCTGTGAACAAGTTACTTGGATAATTGGACTACCTAGTAATTATTTGAAGGAAAGAAATGGTCAATTGAGATGGTTATTTATAAAATTACTGTGATGCCATGGTGCCCTGCTGCTTAACGTGCAGGGAATATAATTTTGATTGAAGGAAATTGTGGGAGAAGGCTGTTTATTATGATGGAAGCTAGAAATTTTCATAATGTTGAGACCGAGTTTGATTCCTTAGATGCCATTCACTGCGGGATTCCAAAACAGCCCAGCTGTTTTTTACCAACAGCTAAAGTTTTTCCCTCGTTAACATATTGTGATACTCTGAAGTCTGAACCATGATTAAAAATACTTGTTTTTCTAAATTTCAATCGCTTCTACATTAATTATTTTAGCATTTGGTCAAATTTTCAATACTTCTCGAGTGCGTCATGTCACAATCGCATAAAGCATAAAATGTTAAAAATACGACCAGAAATGAGTGATATCGATATATTTCTTCCATGTTATGACCAGTAATATTCACCATTCCGCATGAGTTCACAAACGCTATGAAATCATTCAGTGTTCCAAAAAGCTCGACATTCATCTGCGAGGAGTGTTTCATCGCCAGACGCCCCATACCAATACAACAAAAAAAAAATCAGAAAAATCCTTTCACGTCGATGTGAAATCTCCATAACATGCTTTCCCAAGAATCCCAGAACTAGCATGTAAAGGAGATTGTACACCCACCGATCTATAAACTACCAAAATTCAACAAACTGCCTCATTTACAGAGCACCAAAAAAAACTGCCAAAGATTTTAACAGTTACAAGATGTTATCAGATAATTTAAAAGGAAATCATAAATCTACTTTCAACGACATCTTACCTTCTTAAATCGTAGACAGCGAGCAACTCCAAACATAATACAAGTTCTGAAGCTCTGGCTTCACTTCGATTCCCATGATTGCAGCTGGCTCTTGTTATTTGCTTCTATCACCTGAAGAGCGAAGCAGTTCCAACTCCATGTACCCCGGATGTAGAAACAAGTAAACGAATTAAAGCAGTAGCAAATGAAACAAAGGGAAATCACAGTACACTCTGCAGCCGTCCATTAACCCATGTACCATGTCAAAATCAAAGGAGCAACTAACAATAAAGGGCCAAGCTCCATAAACCAGACACAAGCAGTTTTCCACGTGTTTTCTTCCTTGAGGGAGTAGCACGTTGATAAAATACACATACGTCAGGAACGCATTTATCAAGCATGACAATGGCATAGCAGAAGACTTATGAAGCCACAGGAATAGTAGTTTGACTTCAGTTTATTTGCATTGCTTCTGAATGGTACTTCTCCAAATCAGCATCAAGATCTTCTGCAGTTATCTGCTCAGCACGGCCTCTTCCCCGTCCACGGCCCCTCCCAAATCCACGGCCCCGTGGCCGTCCAATAGCACCACCCCTTCCTTGTCCACTTTTCAATCAAACACATAAAGCACAACAATCAGAAATATGAAGATGCTAATGCTACTAGAAAATCAACCATACCGAAGATGAAGTAAAAAAATAATAAAAATACAAACAAACAAGAGCAAATACCCTGAGATGCAGAATAGAGTAGCGACAAGCTAATTGACTACAAAAAATTTACCGGTTAAAATATGCTAATTACATGTCAACTTTCTTGTCAGTACTTTCTGATCTTTCTCATGGCCAACTATGGACCACACTCGATGCAGAGACATCAATGAAGAGGGATATTTGAACCTTAATACAAAAAAGTGAAAGGTTGTAAATTTGATAGGCAGACAGAATTAGCATAATGATACAACAGCTAACAAGCTGCTACTCTGAACCTTCAAGGGTGAAATACTGTTAGAAATAAAAAACGAATGCAAGGTTAATATGCCTACCAAGAGACCGTTAAACCATTATTTGAATACTGAATTAACCTCTACACATAAACCAAAAGGCTCCATAGAGTATATGGGTTCAAGTTTGAGAGCAAAACAACACGTAACCGGAACTTTTTCTTCAACAAGACCACTTTTTTTTATCAGTCAACACCACCACTTTATTTAAATTCATGAAGTAAAAATTCCACCAGAGTTTTTTTCCTCAACAAGGGAAAGAAAATGCATGGAGCTCTAAAATGGTGAGAGGTCAAAAGATCTCATAGCTGCTTTGCCCAAGAAAGCAAAGAATGGTGCGCTCCCCGAAACAGTAAGAATAAGGATTAGAGAAGAAAAACAGTATGGAAGTTTCAACATGAAAAATTAGAAGTAATGCAGCCAATGAGTTGTGCATTCAAATATACGGACTAAGACTCGTCTCACAATGGGGTTGGTTACAATAAACAGGAAACTTGAATTGACCTCTGTTTTAAAAGCGCAAGATGCAAAATAGACGCAAGGACCAATTTGAGCCCGAGGCAAAAGACAAGGCACGTGCCTTTTTAAAGCAAGGTGCAAAATTACAAAAAAAAAGGCTAGAAGAACAAAAAATGTCAGAAAATTAAAAGAATTCAAAAAAATGCTAAACAATGCAAAAAATGAAAAAAAATATTAAACACAATATTAAAAAAAATATAAACTTAAATTTTGAATAAATGTTTTAAATAACCTATTATCTAAAATTAAAATACATAAACATAACATGCAAAGCATATTCAAATCAAAATTTATAAATAAAATCAAACATATAAAACATTTTCAAGCATGTAAAACCCACAATCTCTTTTTTTTCCTTAATTGCATTGCTTCAAGTAGTTAATGTGATGTAAAACATATTGCATTCTTGATTCTATGAGTCGCCTTTGTACCACGCCCCTCGAGGCAAGCCCGAACAAGTCTATGTTAGGGCCTGAAATTCTTATTTCTCACATAAAAAATAATGATTTTATAACTTCCATTGCCTTTTAAGAATATATTTTATTCCAATGAATGAATGAACACCATTAGCAAAGACATTGCATGTCTAATGGAGGGTTCCAACTACACCCAAAAAGGGAAAAGGCTCACTCCCAAATAGACTTTGCAAATTGGCAAGACACCAGTAAGTGGAAACCAGTCTCCCTCTCCGCTTTGCAAAGAACACACCAATGAGGTGACAAGCAAGTATTGGGTCTCTTCTTTTGGATCACCAGTGTTGATTCTTTCCAAATAGACTTCCCAACAAAAACTACTAACCCTGGGAGGAATTGGGCTGCACCAAACCTCATTGACGGGGAAAGGGGGGGTAACAAGACTGGTGGATTGGCTTAAGACTTTAAAGAATGAAGCACAAGAAAAAGAGCCAGTGGGGGTAGGGGTCCAAATTCTAGAGTCCACCTTAGTGGGGTCTAGGAAGACATTATCAAGAAGTTCAAGGAGACTCGAAATACTGTCAAGGTCTGAGTCCCTCACAGCCCTTCTCAGACCCAAGTTCCACCCAGGCCCAGAACTAGAAGAGGAAGGGGTGATGAAAGAACATATTGGCTCATTTTTAAAATCAGATAGAGCATACAAAAAAGGAAACTGGTCTTTTAGAGGTGCAATCCCCACCCAAGTTTGTTCCCAAAATTTTATGGAGTTACCTGAATTCAAATCATACCTGATAAGAGGGGTGAAAACTGGTAGCAGATCATGAATGGCTTTCAAAGGATAAGTGCTTGTGGTCCTAGCTCTGATTCCAACATCCCATCCATTTTGCTCCAGCCCATGTATGCTTGCCACTATTCTAGCCCAAAGCTTTTCCTGCTCCAATGGAAATTTCCACAACCACTTCCCCAAAAGAGCCATATTCCTTTTTCTAATGTTCTCGAGCCGCAAACCACCACAGTTGTGTTATTCTTTCTCCTCTTAAACCAAAATACATAAATACCCCTCTATATAGTTGTTTAGAGCTGTTAGGGGTATTTCTATAAAAAAAAGCCCCAAAAAGCTGAAACTAGCCATTGGGGACCCCCCCAACGACTAGTTCAACGGGCAGGCCAAGCGTGGCCCATGTGCTGTGCTGGCCCGTGGAAGTGGAACCCCAGGCCCAACACGGCTCGAACCATTGTATCAGGCTAGGCACAGCCGTCGTGCTGTGCCATGCCAGGCCAATCTAAATTTGGGTCAAGTTGTACCACTTGCTGGCGACACGACCCAATTTACACCTCTAGGTTTGATGGTTGTGTAGGTAACAAAGTGTTTTTCTAAGAAGATGTTTGGTTTGGCAATGGCTCTCTAAGAAGATGTACATGGTAATAAAAATTCTTGGGTTTGGGACTAAGGACTAAGGAGAGGGTTAAGGGACTTTGAAATGGGGTTGGTAGATGAATTTATATCCCTTCTTAGTACAATGCTCTTGAATCATTCTTGTTTGGACTGCAGAATTTGGTCGGTGTCCTCTTTCGGCTCTTCTACTTGTGCTTCCTTTTTCACTGCCCTCCTTCAGTCCTCTAACATGGGAGGATCCTTTCCAACAAAAATAGTTCGGTGTAACCCTATACCCCCCAAAATAAGGGCTTTTTTGTTGGGAGGTGGTGCTCCAGAAAATCAACACTTAGAACAAGCTACAAAGAAGGCCAAAGTGCTGCATCTACCCTCATGTCTGTTGTCTTTCCTTAGGCTGTGGCGAGACAATAACACATTATTATCTTGTCTTTTTGCTTCTTTTGTTTGGAATTAGTTTTCTTCTCTCTTTGGTTCTAGGTGGACCCCTCCTTCAGATGTGGTAGGCCTTTTTAACCCAAGTTTTTTCAAACTACCAAAGAAAAGGGGTGGGGCAATGTGGAGAGCCACATAAGCATCTATACTTTAGTCAATTTGGGAAGACAAGAATAATAGAACCTTCCTTCCGAGGATTAGAGAGATCTAAGGAGCAAGTCATCGATACCATGCTTATGTAGATCATACATAGACTGAAATCAATAGAGTTATTCAAAGATAGAGGGTGGTCAAAGAGAGATCTAAGGAGCAAGTCATCGATACCATGCTTATGTAGGACATTTTTAGAGGGTGGTCAGTAGTGGCAAGTTCTTCAACCATAAAGAATATGGTACAGGTTTAATGGTTACCTTCAACACAACAAAGGGTAAAAGTGAATTTTGGTGGAAGCTCTTTGGGCAACCCGGGTCCCTCTGGAGTTGGGGGGAGCATTCAGAAGTAGAAGGGCAGGTTGATAGCACTATACTCTGGCCCAATGGGTATGGGATATTCATTAAGAGCTGATATTATGGCTTTCAAGGTTTGAGACTGGTCAAGCAATGAGAACTTCAAAATTTGAGGTGGAGAGAGACTCTAAACTGTTAATAGGACAGCTGCAGACAAAAAGCTTGGGGTTTGGAATTTTAAATAGCAAATAGGCAGATTATCTGCTTAGCAAGGGCAGCTGGAGTGCTTTTCAGTTGGACAAGGAGATCAGCCAATGGTTTGGCTGATGCTTTGCCAAAGCAGGGGGACCTTTAGGAAGAATTTGTTTTGGACTGTATTGTAAACCTTGAGATAAAATGTGGGGTCAACACTGTTATTGATTTGACCTGCACTGGTTTCAGTCCTAGAATGAGAGAAAAAGAATAGAAGCAGGAGAGAAGGAGAGAGAAGAGAAGGAAGAGTTAAGAGAGTAAACCGCTGGTTCAATCTAGAGAGAATTCAAATCTTATCTCTCTAGTCGACCAGGCTGTATTTATATGTTTCTAATATGAAATACAATGACAGTTGTGCCCCTAATAAAGTATGGGACGTAACACTTAAAGTGAGACATAAAAGGCATAACAATAAGGATCAATTCAATCATAGGGCTGCAAACAGATCAAATCAGATTCAACTTGGATTAAATTAAATCTTATACATCACATTTAGGGAAGACATAAAATGGATTTGAATATTGAATATCATCAATAACTTAAACTAAAAAAGACCAGAATTCCATATATTATTAGTAAAATGAACTAAAAATGGCATTGATGTTGTATACCATGAATGAATTGACTGGAAAATAACTTCTGAGGCTTGAATCTATGAATCTTCAGTAGGTATACAATATTTTCTAATCGTTAATATTAAACACTGAAATCAACTTTAACAGGCACATTGATTTTATGCAGATATAAGCATATACATTTAAATATTACCAGTTTGGATCATAATGGATCAATTCATATTGATCCCATTATAAACGGGTTGAACTTGGGTCACCATAATCAGACATGGATTTGGATTTAAATTTGGAAAAAGGAATACCATTTGCACCCCCACCACCAAAATGCAAAGAGACTACGATAACTCCACTCCAACTAGAATTTCATCTAATGAGTTGGCTAATCCTTCGACCCATCTGAAAGAGATGTTACATGCAGACAGCAAATTATTGTGCATCCCTTGACTGAAATCAGATTAGCTGAATTTGATAGCTGTTTTACACCAAGGTTTAACATGTCACTGTCAGTGGAAATGTCAGTCATCCAAAGCACGTTTGGCAGATGTGCGTATGCCAAACATGCTTCGGGCTGCTCAGATCTTCATGCAAAAGCTCAATGGAGGGTGCATTTGCCCTTTATATTTAACATTTGAAAGTCAACAAGGTATTTCACTTGGTGAAGAATGACATGAAATCAGAAGAAAAAAATTCTGCTTCTCAGGGTAAAATAGGTATTTTGAAAAAACAAAAAATAATGCATCGGTTAAACATTTTTCATCTGGTCAGTGACAGAAGGGATGTGTGTGTTGAATTTCCCAAAAGTTCAGGGTAGGTTTTTGTTAAAGTAAAACTTTTGAGGGGAGATTTTTATGATTGTCAGAAATTATTATCTTGTTCCAAATCATTAAACAACATTAAAAAACTAAGGTTATAGACAAAATAATGTGTTATGAAATTGTCCTGTAAACTTTTAACAACGAAAACTACATGATAGAATTAAGTTCAGGCAAAATTCAAACTCATAGAAAATGCAAATGATTCCAATATATTAATCAAATAACCTATTACACAAACAAAAACTAACATTTAACTTCCATGATTGAAAAGAGTATCAAGCAAGGTTTGAAATTTCATCATGTATCGGCCAAAACGTATCATACCGATGGGTCACCGACAGAGTAGATAATGGAGCTTTGGGGGTTTGGCGTATTTCAGGAGGTAAAACCTACCCCCTGACCTATTTTTAAAGAAAACTAAAAAAACTGGGTGCAAGGTTTGAAGTACATGTACACGTGTCCCTTGAATCGTATCAGGGTATGTTGATGCTTTAAACCTTGCTATCGAGTTAGCTAAAAGAGGTAATCATGTCCATTAGGTAGGCAATAACATTGTTACTCCACATATCTGCAATATTGTCACCAACTTGTGTTATAATACCATCTCTTAAAATCAACATAGTGCCAATGTGTTTACTAGTGCCAATGGAGCAAAATGATCAGTAACACGGCTTGTAAAACAGCTATCAAATTCAGTTAATTCATTCCCTCCTTAGGTGGTGCCAAATTTTCCAGTACCTAATAATACTATTTTTTCACAAGGAAGGAAACTAGAAATCACATCACAGAAGAAAGAAAACAAAATACTCCCCAACAGTCAACTGCAACTTCATCCATCCCACTATATCTGAGAAATCTCCAATCAACTAACTGATCCTTAGTCCTTGTAATGAAGGGAATATCAGAAACCCCTTGGACAAAGTAAGGATAAAAGCATGTAAAATGACAGGACAATTTCATAATGTCAAACAATCACCAATAGAGCTTATTTTAGAATAGAGCATCCATACCTCATAATACAAACTTCCAGTTCAGGAAAGAAAATTCCTTGGAGAAGTTTAATTTCACCCTTTCCAGCTTAACTTCAAAGAAGCCTCAGGGTAAATTATAAAAGCAAAAGTGATTATAGAGCATAGAATGCAGAATTTATAGGAATGGGATCCTTCTTTTTTTGATAGGCATTATCTTATTACTCCATATAGGGATGATGCCAATACTCAAACATATTTATTTATGAGTCACCTGAGACCTGAGTTAAGAATGCTGAGCTGTTTAAGATGAGCTACATTAGAATATCACTTCAAATCATAAAAAAGAATAAAAAAAAACTGTAACTGAACATAGTAATCACCCAACAACAAATACAGTAAGATTCATCTCAATATTCTCAGAAGTACTTGGCAAATGCCACAAAGCAGAACCAAGAAAAGGGCTTTTACAAGAGTATAATTTATGAAAAGGAAGTTCTAAGATATATTCGAGACATTTCTCAAGGCATGAGCATTATGAAAGCAGATCTGAGAGTTACAAGCATGAGCTAAGTGGATCCATAACTCTAGACCCAGGATAACTAAAAGGGCATACCTTCTGGGAACGCTGTTTGGATTTCCAAATTTGCCATTTGTAGCTGCTGGAGCAACAGCTGGAGTTGTAACATTTGTTCCCACAATCTCTATTTTCATTGGCTTCCCATCAAGCTGAACATTGTTGTATCTCTTCACAGCAGCAAGAGCATCAGCTCGCCGTGAAAATACAACCTCTGCTGTCCCCTAAGAGAGAGAATCATTTTTAATAATGGCTTAACATAAAGATTTACTAAAAGCAGAAAATACCAAATTTGAGAAGATACCTTTGATCTTCCACTCCTATCATAATGGATTGTATATCGCTTCAGGTCACCGACCTCTGAAAAGAGCTCCTGTACAGTGTAAAATTCATATTAAAAACAACATATACATGCAGTACATAACTACTACCATTAAGCATGGAAAAGCACTGCAAAAAGCAGAGCATTACCATCAGCAAATGTCTAAAAATGCGAAGAACTGAGAGCAACGGGACCTTTATATCTGTGTGATACATGTGGTCCAAGCCAACCTCATGGTTACCAATTTTTATGAAAAAGCATCAGATAACTTTAGGACGAGAATACAAATATGCATAAGGGTAGTATACTTTTCGTGTAAGAAAAGTATAAAGAGTAAATGACCGGATAAAGGAATTGTGAATACTTCCATGTAAGAAAAGTACGCTTTCATGTTGCATTCTTATGAATCATTTAAACTATAGATGTTAAAATAAATACCTGAAAACCGCAATTCAATAAGTTAAACCATAATTGCTAGTAAATGTATACATACAACATACACGCAGAAGAGGCATTTCAAGGTGTGCGTATACTTTCTGGAATGAACTTAAGGGTGCCAAATTACCCACATATTGAACATACTCAAGCCCCAATTAATAGTCTTTTCTTGAATATGAGCAAAAATGGTTCCAACTCAGGCCCACAGATTAAAGACCCATTCAGAATCAGGTCTATGGATCTGGTTAGTGAATACCTTACAAACATTTAAATATGTAAACCTTGAAACTTATAGAGCAGAAGAGAGTTAAGTTAATCCACTAGTTTTCAGTTTAATAATTGACTATACGTTCGATGAAATTTAGATTCTAGTATTCCAGAAAAGACATGGATCCAATATAAATGGACCGGGAACCTTTTTTGGATGACAATAAGAGAATTTTTTAGGTTGTGTTTGGTGTAAAAGAAAAGGTAGGGAAAGAAAGGGAAATATAGGGAAACTTAACAAACCTTGTATAGGTTTCCTTTCATTTCCTTTCCTTTCCTTTCCCTACCTTTTCTTTCGAACCAAACACAGTCTTAAGCTTAAGGGAAGAAAAAAAGATACAAGAGGCTTAAGTACCCAGACAAGAAAAGGGTGAGTTTCAAGATCATCACAAATATACAAGACCACCCAAATACAGCCCCAAGAAAACCTCAAACCCAAAAAAAGAGCTCCAGCAATATCTGTCAATTCAATTTGCCTGGAAAACAACACATCATCCCATGGTAGCCTATTAAATACAATAATAGCCATAAAGCCCCAGGAAAAAAAATAACTACACTGCACTAGTGCACTCTCCCAAGTGGAACGCGAGAACACTAAACAACAGCTGGGAACTTGAGTTTTTACCTCTCTGCTTCTACTTCCTCTATGTGTTTCTTCAAACCTCTTGCTGCCTTCTGTGAAACATTGCCCATCATAGCCAGTTCTTCGATATCCTTTTTCTTACACTTCCCTCTAACTGCTGCAGGATCATATGACTCAAAACCATTAGTACAGCTCCTAGAGATCACTGAATCCTCCTTCCTCAAAGCCTCTTGATGTGGCTCATATGACATTGGGATTTATTGTGGCCTCCCTCTAGCTTGGTCTTCTTCCAGAAATTCAAAAGCAGCTGGACCTCTCATATTAACAATCTAACACACCTCATCCATCACTACCTCCTCTTCACCCCCCCCCAATCAGCACTATTCAAGATGAGATCACTTCCTGAGGTGTCAAGATCAGTTTTCAAGCCTTCCACCTTCAACAATGACAACAGCTACATACTACATTTCTCCCTACAATTGTAGGCTCCATTCAAACCATCAATATTATCCAAGCAAGCTTGGACTCCAATCATATCTTCCATTGTTCCACACTTGGCAGTTGGCACTTGTTAACAGGAAAAGCAACAAATATCCAATACGCTCGACCTCAGAACTAGATACACCCTTCCATCAATCAATGCACCACCACCCTGAAAAGAACGCCCATGGCTCAAAACCTCAAACTTAGCTCATCAGCATGCTTTCACTTTGGAAGCTTGATCATCCTTCTGCTACTTCCATCAATGGCAAGCAAAAGAACCACATCGACCCTAATTCATTAGCAATATGGCCTTCTTTTGTATACCCAAAGTGAGACTTTCTATATGCCAAAAATGCCCACTGAGGTTACTCTCATGTGTGAGATGGACATTGTCTAATCACAACCTTCAAATAATCCCAGATCACATCACCAAGGGACAAGCCCCAGTGGTCCAAACCCACCCCATCAAAAGACTGGGTCTAGACCAGTTCCTCAAACCTCGGTTGACCAGAACCTCTTGATCCATCCCTCCAAACCAATATAATCTTGAGGTATGAACTTTGGATACTTCTAGACTTCAATGTCAATTTTAACTTTAAATCATATCCCCTTCCTTAGCACCTCAACACCTGATGCTATGCATCTACTCATTTGCCCCTAGCTCCCCACCAGAACCACCCTAAGGGTTCACCAAAGACCACCACCAGACATAAGGAACACCTTCCAAGGAAGCTCCTTCCAACTTAAGCATCACTATGCTCGACCCATGATTACTAACTACAGCTCTGCTACAACCCTTGCCAACCTCAACGTGATTCTCCTACTCCTATCAGTGCAGATGAGTGAATGCTTCCACCAGCCCCCCATCTGCTGCCGCACAGAAAGCACCACCTGCAGGTAGCCACCCAACAGGAACAAACCATCCCCTTCCTCCTCTAGTCTGAGAGTGAAGCTCAGCCAATAACCACTAATCCCATCATCCTGGTGATAAACCAAACTAAATTTGCCCAAATTAATGTACTTAACAAATCCACCTTCCTCAAACTACCAATAACCACTAATCCCATTATCCCGGTGATAAACCAAACTGAATTTCCCCAAATTAATATACTTAACAAATCCACCTTCCTCAAACTACATTCTCTTAACCCCAAATCAGTATAGCCTTGTACGAAGCACTCAATAGCACCCCATAAACTGAGATTCACCATTGGGCAAAGCTTCTAACTTTGACTAAGCCCACCCAAGTAATCCATCTGAGAATGTGCAAGTTCCATTTATTTAACATATTTTTTCCTAATTTGAGAACTTCTAATGCAGAAGCTGCTGAGGCAAACACAAACAGATCGACCTCCCCACAAAATTCTTTAACGTCTAGAACTCTAGTAGAAACCCACATATCTACTGCTGCAATGTCAGGGTAGTCTTCTTTAAATTTTCCAACCAGACAACACTGGAGAAGACCTTCTCTTCATACAACACCATTTTTGTCAACTACTCGATTAAGAAAACAAACCACTTTAACAAAAGCAAATCCTTCTTCAAATAAGCCAACATCCACAGTGCTCAATAAACCCATTGTTTCCTTAGCTGTTTGGTGAACCAAATGGGTAGCACAGAATGGATATAATACTTCCCAAAGAAGGTAGAATGTTTAATATAGTCACTTGTTACAGGATGGATGTATACTTCCTAGAGAAGGCAGAAATGCTTCAGATAGTCACTCCATGGGAATCTTTAAGTGTTTTCCTTGATCCTCGCTTTAAGGTGAGCATCAAGAAATAAAGCTTTGTGTGCTTCTAAAACACTGCTATCAACAATAGAGGATATTAGTGAAATAAATTGACTTAATCTAAATACCAAGAACAGTGCTTTAGATGATTGCAATGGTAGAAGACACAAACATGTCATTTAATGCATTTTCATCCTCCAAAAAATAAAGATTTATAAAGACATGCTTACAGCATCAAAATGCAGCTACATATCTCTTGACAATAAATCCGATTGAAATATGAGAAAGTAGAGAAGAGAAGGAAAGAAGAGAGAAAGGAAGAAGAAAATGTTTGGAGCAATAGAACAGTGCTAGCGGCACCAGCTTTTATTATATTGTATAGGGCGGCAGAAATAAGAAGGGAAAAGACCCTTGTGCCCCTGCTATAAGTGAGTACAATAACAGAAATAACAGAAATAAAAAACGCTTTAACTAGCCAAACAGACCCTAACACAAATAACTAAATTATTTCAACACTCCCCCTCAAGTTGGAGCATAGATGTCAATCATGCCTAATTTGTCACACAAATCATTGTGCCGCACATGATGAAGACCTTTGGTGAAGATATCTGCAAGTTGTTCTTCTGAGCTGACATATGGAGTACACACTTATCCATTAACAAGTTTCTCTCTAATAAAATGTTTGTCCACTTCAATGTGTTTCGTCCTACCATGCTGGATTGGATTAGCAGCAATATTGATGGCAGCTTTATTGTCACATTAGAGTGACATAGGATTGCTCACTACAAAACCCAGTTCACCTAACAGATTTCTTATCCACATGATTTCAGCAACCCCATGAGACATCGCTCTATATTCTGCTTCAGCACTAGATCTAGCCACCACACTTTGTTTTTTACTTCTCCATGTGACCAGGTTTTCTCCTGCAAAGGCACAATACCCACTAGTAGACTTTCGCTCATCGACTACTCCAGCCCAATCAGCATCAGTATATACTTCCACCTTTAAGTGACCATGTTTCTGGAACAACAAACCAGCTCTGAGAAACTTCTTGAGGTATCTAAGGATCCTCTCTGCAGCTTCAAAGTGAGTTGTCCTAGGATTGTGCATGAATTGACTAAGAACACCCACTTCATAAGCAATATCAGGCATGATCATAGACAAATACAAGAATCTCCCTACGAGTCTCTGGAACTTCTTCACATCTTTCAAAAACTCCCCCTAACTGTCACCCAACTGATGATTAGATTCAATTGGTGAGTCAATTGGTTTTACCCCCAACTTGCCTATATCTTCTAGTAGATCTAGTACATATTTCCGTTGGGAAATAAAGATGCCCTTGTGAGAGCAGGCAACTTCAATTCCAAGGAAATAACGTAAGGGGCCTAGATCTTTCACCTCAAATTGAGTGGCTAAGAATGTTTTTAGTCCCCGTATTTCAGCCTCCCAATCTCCTGTGATCACTATGTCATCCACATACACAATAAGAGCTGCAATTTTCCCTTCACCACTTTTAACAAATAGAGTGTGATCTAACTGGCATTGTTTGAACCCCATCTGTTGAACTGCTAAATGGAACTTACTAAACCAAGCCCGGGGTGATTGTTTCAACCCATATAAAGATTTTTTTAACCGGCACACCTTTTGTTCACTGCCTTTGGCACAAAAACCTAGAGGTTGGATCATGTACACTTCCTTTTCCAAGTCACCATTCAAGAAAGCATTTTTGATGTCCAATTGGTGAAGTTCCCAGTCAAGATTTGCTGGCAATAAAAGAAGGATCATGATAAAATTCATCTTGGCTACTGGAGAAAAAGTCTTTGCATAATCCACTCCATATACCTATGTAAAACCTCCTGCTACCAGTCTAGCCTTGTACCTTTCAACAATTCCATCAGCCTTGTGTTTCACTGTGAACACCCACTGGTTCCTTCCCTTCAGGAAAGTCCACCAACTTCCAAGTGCCATTTTTGTATAATGCATCAATTTCTTCCTGCATTGCATCTGTCCATTCAGGTTTAGATAAAACTTCTGCCACATTCTTAGGAACCGGGACATTGTCCACAGAAGAGAGGAATGCACGGAATGAAGGTGAAACTTGATCATAGGACACAAAATTAGAGATAGGATGATTAGTGGTACAAGATCTAACACCCTTTCTCTTAGCAATAGGAATATCAAAATCATTTATGACTAGGGAATCAACGTTGAGAGGAACAGGCATATCAATAGGAGCAAGTGTACTTGGCTGATGAGACGGATCTGCCTCTGGTGAATCCAATGATGCTGGTTGCATAGTGTCAAGTTCCACGGCTCTTGAACTCTGTTGGTTTTTATGGCGACGATGAAAGACACGGAATGGAGGAGGATCAGGTAAAGGAGGTAGTTGAGTTTGAACCGCCTATTTCTCCTCAACCCTACTCTCCCCCCCGAGGAGAAACCGAGAAGAAAGGTTGATTTTCAAAGAATGATACATCAATGGAGACATAGTACTTGCGAGAGGTAGGATCATAGCAGCAATACCCCTTCTGAGATAAAGGGTAACCAAGGAAAACACAAGGAATAGCCCGAGGATCAAGCTTACCTCAAGTAGGGGACAAGTTATGGACAAAGCAACGACACCTAAAACACGCATCGGAATGGTGGACAACAGAGCTGTAGGAAACAGAAGCTGATGTGGGGCCTTATACTCTGGTAACCGAGATGGCATACGGTTGATGATGTATGTAGCACACAAAACTGCATCCATCAAAAAACGTTTTGGCACATTCTCAGACGACATGGTAAGCACAAGATTTTTTTATCTAAACTCTCAACTTAGGATCCCTCCTTATATCGACAAAAGATCCACACACAACAATTCAGTTCTGGACTTGATCTGAGCACAAAAAAAAACAGCACCAACTTCCAAAGAAGAACTATGACGAGACTGATTTTCACCACAACATTAATCAATAATGTGTAAGTTCCACCACAACATTAATCAATAAGAGAAATCCTCACACACATGAAATCAGACTAACGAGCAGAGAAAACAAGTCATCTACGACCTACAGTCACCTTTTCATAGGTACAGGATCACACGATCCAACAAATAAAAAATATAACCCTCACAAAAGTCTTCCGACATTCAGTGGTTTGGATTCATTTGCTCTCTGCATGGTACACGACCAAGGAAAGAAATAAAAGAAGAAAGAAAACTTTAGGGTTGTACCAGTTGTAGATCTAATTTGATCAGCCCAGATTCAGTCCTCTGTTCCGCCCAAATTCAGCAACTTGAAGAGAAAAAACTTGGTAGCCCAGATTCAACAGCCTTGCTTTGATACCATCTTGACAATAAATCCGATTGAAATATGAGGAAGTAGAGAAGAGAAGGAAAGAAGAGAGAAAGGAGAAGGAAGAAAGGAAGAAGAAAAGGTTTGGAGCAATAGAACAGTGCTGGCGGCGCCAGCTTTTATTATATTATATAGGGCGGCAGGAAATAAGAAGGGAAAAGACCCTTGTGCCCCTACTGTAAGTGAGTACAATAACAGAAATAATAGAAATAAAAAACGCGTTAACTAGCCAAACAAACCCTAACACAAATAACTAAATTATTTCAACAATATCCATTTTAGGACATGCTAAGAACAAACAACATTCAAAATTTAGCTAGCACAAGCTCTCAAAAATAAATATTGTAAAATGGCATGGTGACTCAAGAAAAAATAAAATAAGAGGCATATAACCATAAAAAGAACATATGCTTCATGCAAGGGTAAGGTAGGGAGAATAATTGAATAAACCATGGACCACTAATTCCAAGATTTTTACCAACAAGAAGCTTATTAAAATAAATAGAATAGCTGAGACACTGAGGCACAAACAAGCTGCAGTTGTTTAAATGCATAAACTCTCACTAGCAACTTATTCCTAAAGAATAACTACCTAAGCACTATAGCATTTGCTTCTACATGATGTCCACCATTCTTCACTCCCGATAAAACATGATTCCAATACTTGGGTCTTCCTCTAGAGGGCCAAATGCACCTCCACTTCGATCTGGGATCCTGTGATTGAGAGAATGGACAAGAAGCTGGCTAATACCTCTCAGCTGGGGGTAGAGTGACTCTTTTAAAGAGTACCCTTCCGAATCTTCCTACCTACTTTCTCTCTTTCTCTCTCCCATCCCATCCAAGGTGTCCAAGAAATTAGAATCCCTCCAAAGGAACTTCTTGTGGAGGGGTTAGGAGGAAAAGAATATTAATTTAGTAAATTGGGATCAGATCTGTTTGCCCGTTAAAGAGGGTGGGCTAGGAATGAGAAAACTAAAGGTTTTCAACTCGGCCCTCTTAAGCAAGTAGATCTGGAGATTTGGTGTTGAGATGGAAGCATGGTGGAGGTCTTTGATTGCTGCCAGGTATGGGGTGGACTGGGGTAACAGGAGATCTTTGGACCCATTTCAGTCATTGGGATGCTCCTTGTGGAAAGATATTATGAAAGTCTTCCCTATTTTTTCAGATGGTTTGGAGTTTAAAGTGGGTGATGGAAGGAGGCTGAAATTCTGGAAGGACCCCTGGGGCTCAAACTCCCCCTTATCTGAGCTTTTACCTAGCCTCAGCCTTTGTGCCTCCTCCTCTGATGCTTCAGTCTCTGACTATCTAGAGTGGGAAAATGGGTGTGCTGTCTGGTGTCTCCTGTCTTTAGAAGAAATCTCCATGACTGGGAGCTGGTGCAGCTGCTGGAGCCATTACAGTTATTGCAGAATCAGCAGGTTTCTATTGAAGTGGATGAAGAATGGAAGTGGAGATGGGGTTTTCTCAGTTAAATCTATGGCAGATAAACTAAGTCAAGGTGCTACTGTGGGCTTTACCAAGAATCAGATTTTGGGTCTCTACTAGCCCTTCCAAGGCATGCTTTCTAGTTTGGGTGTTGGCTCTTGATAAAGGTCTATCTAGAGCCAACCGGAGCAGGTGAGGGATTCAGATTCCTGAACTGAACTGTGGTTTATGTGTGATGGTTCCTGAAATTGGCGATCACCTATGTATGATTGTATTCATAGCACTTTGTCTGCTAAGTTGTGAGAGCATTTCAGCAATTCTGAAGGCATCAGCTGGGTTGTGCCTCAGTCTGTAAAGGAGGTACTGTGTAGTTGGAAGATTCCAGGGCTGAGCAAGAAAGGGAAGCTGGTCTGGAAAACTATTCCTGCAGTTGTCCTGGTCACCATCTGGACTGAAAGAAATAGTCGCATCATCTGCAACAAGTCTAGAACTCCTGAAGATCTGCTTAAATCTGCTGTCAATAGACTCGCATCCTGGTTATCTGTAACTTCAGATTTTAAAAATGTGAATGTTTTTCAGCTCCTTGAGTCCCACTCCATTTGGGATTTGTAATGTGGTTGCTCACCTAGTGCTTTTCCACTAGGTTGCTGTCTGTAGCCTCTTTTATCAATAAATTTTTTACCTTACCTTCTCAAAAAAAAATATATATATATATCAGATGCCAAAAACAGAACTGAACTCCATTCCCACCCATTTCAGCAGAACCTAAATGGTCATTCCCACTTGGAATTGTTAAATGCAGTAACAAATAATTAGCAGCTTTAAATCAGCTAGTATCAAACTTTTTGGACTGAACAAAAAAATTTGAAATAGTGGAGAACTTTCTTTTAATTACCAAGGCCCTTTACACCAAATCAAGTCCAACATTTAAGTCCCATTTACCACAGTGGAATAGTTGAGTTACAATTGTTCATACCACTTTGCAGAAGAATGAGAATCTTCATTAGGTAGTGAAACCCAAGACTCTGTTTCATCAAGACTTTTTTTTTTATCAAGACTCTCTAATTAGCAGATGATCATGATTGAATTCACTGAAGAACGTCCCCATCTAAAAGGAGCCACTGCCCACCAATAGCTTAGCAGAGATGTAACCTAAATACATGCTAACAATCGGCATCATATAGGACCTCACTTTCTTCAAGCTTTTACTGCCATTTGTCCAGTTGGGGACTTAACAGAATCAATGAGAAAACCGGTCTGTCAAAAAGAGAAAAAGAACAAGAAAACCACTAAACCCGTTCTGAAAATGGATACACTGAAATCCTAAAAGTTGCAATAGTGGCCCACTAAAGGCCTTAGTCTGAAAATGGATACACTGAAATCCTAATATTTAGCTCCTTCAAATGTGCAGAAAATGCTCCATATAAAATCAGTAAACAAGAGAAATTATAATTAATCAACATTTCATCCTTTCTACTTTTTTATTTTGTATGTATATTAGGGGGTTGGGGGCAACCAAATAACTTGTTCGTTTTTTACTTAACTTACTAGGAATGCAAGTGTACAACGATGAAGAAATGAAGCTTGTTTGTCAAATCAAACCCAATGCTAATAAACTAGAGAAACTCATGGAGCTAGAAACGATCAAAAACACCTCTTACTCATAGAGGGGACATAGAATAGACAAAGGATATCTTACCTTAATATCGTCGTTCGATACGCCATAATCTAAGTTGGAAATGTAAAGCTTGGTTCCGGTTTCTATTGCAGACGCTCGGGATGCCTGCGCCGGGTAAGCCGCCGCCTGATCTGTGAACATATCGTGTTGCCACGCCGAATCCGGAGCTTGAACCGACTGCATTTAAAACGATGAATACAAATCAAGACACTTCCCAATAATCATAAAAGAGGCACAAGCACGGACCAAACCCTAACCTCGACCGCCAACCGATGAATCTGAAAAACAAAATTAGGCAGGGACCGAGATTAGGTGCCCTAACTGACCTTTCCCATCGAATAAGGGGTCGTTCGATTAGCACCGCGGTTCGGAGCTCGACGGGCCGGACCGGGACCTGAACCTCTGCCTCTGCCTCTGAAATTACTCCCTCCAGATTTCTTGTTGTTCTTTATCAGGTCATCAAGAGACATGTCCAAAGAACTTGACATCTTCGACAAACCCTAAGAAGAAGGAAAATGATAAAGAATAACCGAAAGACGTAGAATAGGAAAGATGCTTTGAGTTCTGCGGAAAAATTTGATAGAGATCCGATTGTGAATAATATTGGGGTTTCGGGGAACGGAAAGATTTAGGGTTTTGCAGAGGATATGGGGAAAGGTAGAGAAGGGGCAGGAAAAGAAAAGGTCGGGGATAGAAACACAGGAGAGGTTTTTTCCGCAGGTGCTTTATATGTACTGCATTTTATAGCATATAAGGAAAATAGCTTTCTTAAATTTTCTACTGGTGTCGTGGTGTAGTTGGTTATCACGTCAGTCTAACACACTGAAGGTCTCCGGTTCGAGTCCGGGCGACGCCATTTTTTTCCATGATAAATATATAACATTCACTTCCTCAATCCTCGTGTTTAAGTACACCCATACGCACGTGTGGTGATATTATAAAATATTAAAATAACATGTTTTTAAAATATTTTTTATACTTTTGTTTGTTTTATCTATTATTGTCATTATCATTATTATTATTTTTTTGTTATCTAATTATCACATCATGGTTTACCTATGTGACTCAAGAGATTGAATTATATAGTTGTTATTAAGAAATAAAATAACTCCATTTTTGTGTTGATTTTTAATTTGTATTGTATTTTTATTATGAAAAAGATAATAATTATTTATTATCACATTTATTTTTTTTAATATATTTAATTAATATAGAATTCAATTAAATAATGAGAGTTAATACCTTAAAAATAAGACTTCTTAAGTAGAATTAAATGGGAAGAAACGCAGTAGTTCAACTTACATTTTTGTCCTTATAATTAGAGAACAACCAAATTCAAAATTTTGGGGTATTTTAGTTAAATAAAAGTTAAACACTCTCATTCACAATTTTAATAATAGTATAAGTATAGATTTATCTCAGTTTGAATTAATCAATCCAAACTTAATTCAATATAAGGTACTAGTAAATGTTTATATGCTTTGCATGTGTCAATTTTAGACATAGATGATGATAATGACATGTATCCAAACTTTTTATATTTCTATACATGTAAAATAATTTTTATTTATTACACTTTTTTTTTGTTTCGTATAGTGAATGTATAGCACTAGAGATATGCCCAATTGTATTTTGTATTTTTTTTTGGTTTTTTCATAATTTCCTGTCTTTTGCCTTCTTTAACCATAACATTAAGGCTTGACATAGTTGATTTTTTTTCTCATTCTCAAATAAAGAAAATAGAAACACACTTTTATTTATAGTCAATTTTCAAATTTATATTTCATTTCCACCATCACTAAAAACAATTATTGTTTATCACACTTCTTTTCTTTGATATGGTTGATATAAAATATTAGAGAAGTGCCTAAATATTTTTTCTATAATGTTTTATTTTGCTTTTTTTTATTTGATACATTGATATAAATTGTGGTTGGGTTCTGCTTTTTATTTTGTTTGCACAAAATGATATTACTTTTAACAAGACTAAACGTTCAGTTAAGTGGATGTTGACTTAGGTAGGAAACTATGTGCTGAAACTGGTGCCTCTTAATCTTTACTTTCTTCTACTTTGGCAATTTCAAATAAGATGAATACCAATTTGACAATTTCCCTTCTCTTGAACTCTTTGATGTTATTTTCAAGTATGATGAGGAGGGGGTAATATTGAATGTTGGGATTTCTTACGGCTTGTGTGTGTTTGATTCTAATACAGATTTCTTATTTGTTGGAAGTGGAAAGGAGTTTCGGGTAATGCTTTAGCAGCTGAACTTTTTGCTATCCATATGTGGGGGTCTCTGTCCTGATTCTTTTTTATGCTAAATCTGATATAGATTTTTGGGCCTGTGGATCTCCTTCTCTTCCTTGAGAAGTTTCTTGACTATATTGATAACATTATTAGTTTGCACAACTCTTTTTAGGGTAGTTAAGTTTAGTTATATGCCGAGAACTCTTACCAGGGCTGCCCACTCTTTAGCTCAGTTGGTTTTAGATGTTGATTTTATTTTTTAGGTGAGACAGCCTCCTAATTGTATTGAATCTTTTGTCTCTTAGTTCTATTAGTTTTTATGTTATTCGAAGTATAAAATAAGGCAGTGTTTTTTTTTAATTGAACCATTTTGTATTTATTTCTATTTTCAAAACTACATTATTTAATCTTGACTTCATGGGTTGACCTATATTTCATTTTTAGGGTCAGTTTAAAAAATAATGGATTTTATATCATTAACAGTATTAGATATAAATCTACTGAGAATAGTTTATTGGTAAGAAAAAACTACACTTTTTTTTTTGCTAGAAAAAGGGAAAATTTGTAGATTTGAATCTCTCTTGCTGACAAGACCATAAGCATCAAACAAGCAAATAAAATAAAGTTTAGAATCGACAACACTAGAATCCGACAAAGTGCATTGGTGTCCCATATTGGCCAAATGATCTACACCAAAGTTCACTTCTCTGAGGGCGTGATTGTTGGATATGTTGATGTTGAAATGAGCGCATATACCTTGGCATTCTACAATGATATTGATAACGTTCCATTGAGGATCCACACGAGCCCTAAGACCATCAATAATTAGTTTCGAGTCACCCTCTATGATGCACTGATGCTGGGGAAATTTGCAAGCAACCCTATGGGCTTCAACTGCTGCCCAAGCTTTAGCCTCATTTATAGTACTGACTCCAATTTCCTTACAATGAACTCATAGCTTTTGACAATTGTTGAAATCTCCCTTGAAGATTGGTAATTACAATCATCTGCCTTGAACTTTTTGACATAGTTGTAAGGAGATCTCTTATATTAGAATCCTCTAACAAGAGGCACAGGATGTCCAAAACAAACATGCATTTACTAACAATGCTGGTTCTACAAGGAAAAAAAAACAATACAAACTTTATGAAGAACAAAAAAAAAAAAGAATTTAAAGTTGCACTTTACCCTTGAGCAATTATATGAATGATAAATTTGAAAAATGAATTTAAATGATTTGTAGTACTTATTGTTATGAAGATAAAAATTGGAAAAGAAACATTTTGGTCAAAAGTAGCTGCATGGATATTTGGACATTTTTGTGCTTATTGTCAAATGATTATAACGGAGGAGATCTAATTGTGTCAAAAAGTTTAGGGAAGGTGATTGTAATTATCAAACTTCAAGGGAGGTTTCATCAATTTCTCCCTAGATTTAATAGAAGATAATAGGAATTGATACCTTAAATATAAGATTTAGGCCATGTGTTGTTTATCGATGAATAAGAGGGGGAAAGTTGGATAATGGGTATTGAGCCCCATTATAAAGATAGTCTCATTTATGTAGGTAAAACTTATTCATTTCTTAAGTAGATAAATAACTTTTCCATCTTGAGAAAAAATTATAAAACATAATGGGACAAATTTGTAAATTTCAACATTAAATTTTTATGGATAAAAGGGTCATTATCTTACTTACATGGGAATCAAAGGAACATGGGTAAGTGAGAAACTTGTAAACGAATAGAACCTTAGTGTGGTGGAATTGAATAAATGAAAAATGGTAGTTCATATTACATTTTATGCCCTCACAATTAGGGATGGACAAAAATGACCTCTTTAATTCTTAGAGTCCAAAGTAAGAGTGTGTGTGTGTGTTTAAAATTCTCATTTGAGGAAGGGTATAAGAAAGATGTTGCAGATGAACGGATGTAGTGTCTTGTGGGTAGGATAACTGGACATGAAGTATCTTGGCTTGAGAATTGAGATGTCTTGCTCATTGTATGGTTCTAAGCCCAGGAGAAGATTGAATAAGTAAAAAAATTAGCAATGTTTTAGGCTTTTAGTAGCAATACCTAACGTAGATGGACCAATTTTCAAGTCCAAGACCAAGCACAGAAGTTGGGCTGCTCCCAGAATACCTTATAAGTGTGAAAACAATGTCTTTTGTAGATTATCATGTCCGAGTTGGATCGTGTTGCATGTCTAAAGAGAATTTATTTATTTATTTCATGGGTAACCCCCTTACTTTGTTTTGTGACAAAGACCCCCTTGTACTATCATCGTGTGACAAAGAGAATTTATTTAAAATCTGAGTTACAATATTTTTTTAATCCCTATATTACCCTTGTAAGAAAAACACCGTTCATCTTTCCCGACCTCACAATTCCCTCCTCTCAACTTTGCCATGGTCGACAGTGGCGTCTTTCGTTTTGGATTCCCAAACACATCAAACTTTGGGAGAGATGTCAATTAATTGACGTCGGTGTTGTCAACGCCGACGGGGACACGCAGTTCACTTTGATCCCGTGCTTACCAAGATACCGACTGGCCGACCGCACCAGCCCCAGCATTGCATGTTTCGACATGACGTAGTCGTTGTAGTTCTCGGCTCTGCTGGTAGCAACCATGCTCGCCATGCACACGATGCTCCCCTTGACGCCTGTAACCACTATGGATTGCACGACATGCTTCACGCAAGTGGCCATTCCCCAGACTTTTACGGCGAAGAGATGATCACAAGTAGTTAAATCAAGGTCCAGGATACCCTGGTGGTTGTTAAAGATACCAACGTTGTTGAATATGATGTCCAGGTGATCGTAGCTTCGAACTGTCCGTTCCACCATGGACTTGAATTAATCTTCATCGGTGACGTCGCAGTGAATATAGATACACCTGTCTGTGCCAATAGATGCGGCGACCCGCTGGCCCAGTTCGTCTTGGACGTCGGCGATGATGACGACAAGGCAGACATGATCAACGAAGAGGTGTGCAGTGGCCTTCCCAATGCCGCTGCTTGGATTACCACCGTTGCTGCTGTTCTTGTACCTAAAGCCATCGATGAGATTTTCTATAAATAAAAGAACACGCACAAGTACTTCATTTAGAGGGAATCGTTTGTTTTTCGTTTTTTGGGTTTGGACTTGGGACTGAAGGCACCAGAGTTAGTCAGACCCGCAGTCGCGTCCTTTCATCTTTGTTGCCTGCCCGGTTGCACCCCCCCCCTCTCTCTGAGAGAAAGAATGGCGTGCAGTGAGGAGGATTTTCGTAGTAATCGCCTTGTTTTGAAAAAACCGGAGGAAGCAAGGCTGGTCGATCTCATCTACCTTCTATTGTCCTCTGGGCTCTGACATAGAGAATAGAAGATTTGTGGAATACTCGAAAGAAACAAGGATAATAGAGTTTCGACGTCGGTGGCTCATTTTCATCTCGGTCCTTTTACAAAAAGTTTTGCTCTCAATAGCTAAGCCCATGTCTTGGGTTGGCTCGCTGTCTGAGAAATGGCTTAACCTTTTGTCAAGCAACTGCGATTTGGTCGTGCTCTTCCATTACCGTTAAGCTCTGCGTCATCTTTTGCTCGATGGTGAACAAGTTGACCCTGTTAGCTTTGAAGCTCCCCGCAATGTGTAGTTGTTGGTGATACGATGCACTGGAGGCGTATAGGCTTCTCCTGAAACTCGCATATCGTCTTTGCCCGATGCCAAGGGGTCCATTGCGCCCCAATAGAGCTCCCGCTTCGAGTTGTCATTCTCTCGCCATCCCCTTTGCCGGAGTGTGGTCTGCCAGTCGGTATCCTGGTAAGCACAGGATCAAAGTGAATTATGTGTCCCCGTCGGCGTTGGCAACACCGACGTCAATTAATTGACATCTCTCCCCAAGTTCGCTGTGTCTGAGAATCTAGAATGGAAGACGCCACTATCGATCATGGCAAAGTTGAGAGGAGGGACGAAAATCTCTTCCCCTTCTTTGTTGATGTCTCCTTTGCTGATTGGATTACTGCCGCTGCTACTATTCCTATATCGTGAGGTCAGAGAAGATAAAATAGTGTTTTTCTTAAAGGGTGGGGATTAAAAAATATTGCAACGGCATATTTCGACACGGTCATAGTCTTTGTGGTAAAACAAAGTACAGGGAGGTCACCCTATAGTATAGGGGGAATCTTTATAATTTACCTATATGATATTGAAAAGAACGAATTTTCCACTGGCCTATGGTCTTATGCTTATTCCATAGAATAAAACAGAACTTGTGTAATGGAAATGGATCATTGCCACCACATCATTTCTTCTTCCATGCGCTAGTTAAACCCTCATGGAGATGGAGGAGCTCTTGACCGATTTCCTGAGAATGTAATGAATTAAAATAAAATATTCCACTGGTAGAAAGGAAAGCAAAGGTTTGGGCATCCACTGGGCCAAAAAAAATAAAAGTATAAAATTCGTTTTACTTTTGTTTTAAGTTTTTTTCTTATTTTTGTTTATAGTGCATATTTATATTTAAGTAAAATAAAACTGAAGCAAAACAAAGTAAAGACCCAAACCAACAGTGAACCATAAATTGCTACAAACAAACAACGCCAAATTTGCAATTTATCTGGGTTGTAAACAGTAATACAAGAACTACGAGCAAAATCAATTATGATATCATCTAATAAAAATATAGAATTGAGTGATGATAAAACTTAATGGTCCATTTGGTTGTTGAGAAAGGAATAAATTTTCCCCATTTTGTATCCAGTGTTTGTTTCCTGAGAAACGATATAATTAAAATTCATTTTCATGTGTTTGTTTTCTAAGAAAATTGGATAGGAAACATAATATCCCAAATTTGTCATCGTTTCTCACCTCCGTCAGACATGGCATGGTCGAGCACATGAATGTGTAATTTTGCCACGTGGAAACAATAATTTGGTGTGAGGTGCATATAAGATATCGCGAGTTAAAAGTTGGTATGTGATCCATTACAAAGTTGAAATGGCGATTAACTCAGAATTGCATGGCGACTAATTGTCTCTCCGTATCTACTAAAGTGAAATCCCGTAGTTCTATTCCTAACATTATGTGTTAAAATATGCAAGAATATAGCAACTTGTTATTCTATACTAGTCCTCAATGTATCATAGAGTCATCCAGTTTCCCATAAAATTTTGCAAAGCCTATGTAAAGCTTCATTTCCCATTCTTAATTGGTTATAGCAATCAATTTGCCTCCCCATATACAATCGATATGGTAGATCTTATCATTGCAAGTCTTGATTGACAAAAGGCTCCCTATCAACATAGTCTAACTATTCTTGCACAATGGTCAATGCAATTGCAACTCCACTAGTTGCAGCTCCAACGATCACAATCAACATTTTATTATCCATCTATGAGAATATAAAAATGGATGATTTAATAAAGGGGAATAAAGATAAACAACTATATATAGAGAGAATGGGAGGAAGAGAGTGGAGGGCATGGATATTAAAACAAATACTTGAAACGACAAAAATATTTCCCTAGAGTTATGCACTATGCAAGATGAGTTCAAATTAAACCTATTTAAACTTGGTATTGAATTCAGATTGCATTATGATAATGAATAGTGCCAATAAATTAAACCAAATAAAGGTAAAAGTAGCAGCTCTTTTCTGTTTTAGTCTCTCTCTCTCATAAGTTCTCTGTCCATCTAACCAAACAAAAAATATATAAAAGATGAGAGATTGGATAAAAAATAACTTATAATTCTCAGATTAAATATGAATCCAATCCCATCCATGCCCCTACATCCAAATGGATTTGCATGTGACTGGATCATCAATCTGAATCCAATTCGATTACAACCCTACTAAGACCCACCACAGTGCACACATGGTAAAGAATGAGCTTTTGCTTCCCATGCAATGAATATTCTAAGTTGGGCTAATATAAACTTTGACCTAGGTCAGTCCTAGTGGTATAATTTAAATTATAGACTTGAAAATTGATGAACCACCAAGCATTTTCTCATATTGTCCTCTCTTGTAGCATGACTTCCTGGTATGACTAGCAGGCCCTTGCCCAAATTATTATCATGGGAGCATTTTTTTCTTCAAGTTTGATGTATGGCCTCGGATGCAATCATCATGGGCTTGTTGATTTTGAAACAAGCCCTTTCCCTTTTTTTTAACGCTCCTTCGCTTTCCATTTTTTTAAACTTGTTCCCTTCCCTTTCAAGAATCAAATCTTTCAAATAAAGTGTAACACAAAGAAACTTTTCAAAAAATAGCTTATTTTAAACTATTTTGATCACTAAAAATAATAATATACTAAGAAACTTGTGGTGATCAAAAGAACATTTAAATATTGCAGATAGAACAAACATTCAATCCATTAGTCCAACAAATATGCATCCAACAATTTTTAGGTTTAAAGCATTAGCGGCTAGCATGATTCAGCCACCAATATGAAGTTAATAGTATGCTACCTACAATCATTAGCAAAGACCAGAATCAACAGAAAAATTAAAAAAAAAGGTTTTTTGGACTGTAATCCCCCTCAGAAATTGAATTTGCAGCCCCCTCCTAGTCTACTGGTAGTCCCCCCTATAAACCACATATTGCCCATGAATTTGACATCAATCCGCGAGCAAGATTCAGTCCACCCCTAGTCTACTAGTAGCTGCACCTAGGGGTGGAATGAACTGTAAAAACCCCTAAAAAAATCATGCTGGTATGAAGTTAATAGTTTCACTAGAAAAAAAGAAAGAGTTTATACGGTCAACAAGGGTATGTGGTACCTCAACCTAAGAATCCCCTACTTGGTTTGCTTGAGATGACCTGAAACAAAGTAAAAATGAAAACAAAAAAATGCAAATATGAGATCAAGTATTATCATCATAACAAAATGCTAGAACTGAAACAAAACGAAATAAAACAACAAATCTAAAAGATTATTTTTCAATGCATACATGCTTGGTTTGCATGCATAGAGCAAATAATTAGTTTGCATTATTATTTCACTTTTTCATGTTTCCATTTAATTTATTATCTGAATTTTCATGTTTCCATTTGATCTTCATTATATGAAAGCATAGAGCAAATTAGTTTGCATTATTATTTCATTCTTTCATGTTTCCATTTGATCTTCATTAATTGATGACAGAGCAAATAATTTAATTTTCATTGAAGATGACGTTTGACAGACTACCAAGAAGAAGAATCAAAATACAAGAACAAAGGAAAATAATCATCCAAAATAAACTAAATAAATCTAAAGAGTAATTATGCTAAAACAATGTACTCCCTTTTGCTGTAGATTTCAACTTCAAAGCTCAAAGTGAGGATATCCTGTCAAGCACCAGAGATTCATTGGAAACTCAACTTGCAAATGGGGATTGAGCAGTATTGAAGTGTTCTTATGGCGTTGGTAAAACGGAGACTATTTCAGGTTACCGATCGATCTGAAATAAGTCTATCAGATCTAGAAACAAGTTTATCAGGTTACAAATATGAGACCAACCCAAATCTAGAAACAAGTTGAGGTTACAAATTTGAGACCAACCCATATATAGAAACAAGTCTATCAGATCAAACGCCAGATCTGAAACATATATATAACAGTATAGATCTAGAAAAGAAGTCAGATCTTGAAGACACATATATCGGAAGCCAAATCTGGAGCTTCAACGTTAGAATGAACGCCACAGAACGGTAGATTAGGCGGTTTCTGGCTTTGAACGACCAGGGGTGGAAGAAGTAGATGACAGAAAAATTTTGTGGGGGAACTCATTCACTGAAAAACGATAAAAATGGTACAAAAAATGGATGTAACTCGCAAGAGGATGCCAAATATGATATTACCTCCAAAAAAAATCGTCAGAGGCGACGGCAATAAATTAACCGTTGGACAGTGTCTGAGAAGAAAACGATGCTCGAGTAGCCACTTTCGATAAATCTTTCTCACTTGATTTCCTTTCTCACTGGGATCACACCTATTTGTTGAAGCCCCACATCCCAAAATTTGAGAAACCCTCAAAACAAATCTAGAAAAATAAGAATCCTAAAAGAATATTCCTATTTTCTTGGGGATTTATCTAGAGACAAACCATAAATGTGATATTTATCTAGAGACAATTTCTATATAGTATAAATTTCTTGGGGATTTTCACTTAATACTCCCAAACGAAATGGGCAGAACTGTTCTCAAGGAACCAGGATGCAGCTGATTGCCACATCTCACTATGGTCTACTGCTCGTCATTTAGATATTGGAATCAGATACTGTCAGATATGGGTAAAGTTGAAACGATAACATTCTAGTCTCTTTCTTGGGCCTCTAATGCACACTACTAGTGCTAACTATTTACATTACTATTGAAATAAAGAAGAAATCGTGATGACATAAACTAAACTAGAAACAACTATTACAGTGTTCACAAATTCAGACAGCAGAATTTTCAAACAAGAAAGATTCCCATATCCCGCAAATTGTACGAGTTTTCATAGAGCAATTAGCTACTCCGGCCTCCGCAAACAGCTATATATGTTGATTATCTTGAAAAACACAAACCCTCCATTCCTATTTAGCATGTAATAGAAAAACCACCAACCTTACAAGAAACCACCCTTCGTCCACCGGGTATCTGATTTCCCATTCTGACCCTCCAGTCTCTTACTTGAAGAGCCTACGTAGAAATTGTCATAGTCATCATCTTTAGCATCATCCCACCCAGCCCAACTGTCACCATTCTGAGATGATGCTCCCTTTCTGGACTCGTCTTTTCTATCGTCTTTGTTGTCCCAGTCATCCCAAGAGCCAGAACTGACAGAGTTGAACTGTCTACCCGATGAGGAGTACCCTCCTCCAGAAGAATTCCACCCCATGCTCTCCTGCCTGAACTCCTGATAATAGCCATTCTTCTCATTATCATTTCGCTGCCAGTTATCAGCCTTCCAATTAATGCCTTCTTTTGTGTATTCTTCAACCTTCTGTGAAGCCATTGCCATGACTCCTTTCATAATTCCCCAGGTCTTTTGCCCAATCTCAGTAGTTTTTGCAGTGACCACAGTTACTGTCTCATTTACCTTGTGATCATAGCCTCCATCTCTTACCTGCAAAACCGTAGTTGTGCATTTTACTCAAATAGAAATTTATTCATATAATTATAAAATCATCAAATATAATCCAGGCAAATGGTAGAATCGCCAAAAGTACATATTATTAATAGGCATCTACAGTATATATAAAAAATTATGTTATTGCTTTATTAAATAGAATATACGTCTAGCACAAATGCACAACTTATTAGAATTAAAAAATCATACCGAAAGCAAGTCGGATTTGTGCAGGTGAAAAATCTCTTCTTAGGCAATCAGATTCCATGGTCAAATAGGCTAGGGAAACGCTCTTGAGTGACCCAATGAAAAAATTGATAGGGCTATCTAAACTTCTGATTATTTCAAAGTTTAAGGTGTAAACTAAAATGCTTAAATGGTGTTTAGAAATCACATGGAATGAATGGCATTAATTGAGTTTTCCAGACACTTAAACCGCAAGTTTCATAGTAAGATGGAGCCACTACCTGGATGTCAGAACTGAAATCATAAATAGTATCACTTCCTTTCTTTTTGTTTTTTTTGGTAAAATGCCATTTCAAATGGAGAACTTACACAACAAAATGAAATCAAAATTGAAATGAAATGATTTCTTTCCAGATGGTTCCGAGACACCCATCATTGCCTGGCTGTTTCATTTTATATGTTATTGTCCCCTTACAGATTATGAGTGTAATTCCATTGCATATTGGAGCTTGTAACTTATGAATTATGATCTATTTTTTATTTTCGCACTTGATTGTAAACAACTTTTATAGGGATATAGCAATGCAATATGAACACTTAAATGAATGAACGTAACTGGATTGTTCAAGAAAAAATTATTCATAGAGATTCTCTAAATGATCAACCAGGCATTTTGAAAAAGGAAGCAAATGCATTCAGAGCCCAGGTCTCATGTTGATTCTTGATTGCAGGATGCCATGTGGGGAGGGATAACCTTCCTACTTTATTCTAAAATAACTTGTGTTGGGTCCATAACTGAATTACAGATATAAATTAGCAATGTTGCTAGTCAAACTGGGGCACCACATTTAGAAGATAGAAATTCCATACAAATTCAAGAAGGATCAATATAGCCAGCTTGGTTGCCATACAAAATGGAAGCATTTAGTTTTTGTTTTACACATTGAATCAATCCACTCAGTATGTTTAGAAAAACGAAGAGTTGAATTTCAAAAAAAAAAAAACCTGAAATTACCATGTTCTAATATCTTATAAACAACATGGAATAGAAACTTTTGTACTCCAAATTCTAAAATGTAAAGAAACACTACAGCTGAATCATACATTAAAAGTCAAGTGGTCTGTAGAGGCTATCAATGAACTGTAATCATCTTCTTTCTGCCCCACTTCTTTCAGTATGAAAGGGGCAAGAAACTTAATCTATAAAATGTCAGTTATACTTTTGGCCCTTCTATGGCCAAAAACATTGTTTTCCACCCCCTTTAAATAGAAACAAAGTAACATAAGAAAGACTTCAGTGTAAACCAGGGATTATGAGGTCTAACAAAAAAGGGAAGAAAAAGATAAAAGAGAAAGGTGGTCCCTATGGAACTATCTTCAGATGAGAAATATATATAGTAACATACTGCTAAAATTAAGGACAAATGAATCAGAAAAGTCATATACCTTGGAACTGAACTCTTTTGTTCCTGCTTGGACAACATTAGCAGCAGAAGCAGCAACAATAGATAGCCTACCAAGTCCCTGAGGCAAACAGGCGGTGAAAATTTCAACTTACAACCAAATAGCGGTCAGAGCAATAACACCCAACAATCATGTAAATGGAAATGGATGGAGACTGGAGAGCCATATCCATGTGGAAAGGAAATAAGAAGAAAATCATCATCTATAATGTCTCTGTCAAGACATTCCAAACACAACTCCTAAAAAGAAAATGGCACAATATCAAATTAAGATAAAAAAACCTCAACCATAAAATTACTAGCATGAAAGTTTTTGCAGGATTCATGTAACCCTTAAATTTTTCATATAAATAAAAACAAATTGTAACAACCACTAGAGAGCTTCTCCCTCAGATAAGTGGCATCTTATTTTCTCAAGAAAGAGCTTTCAAAAGTGGTTACCTCCACTTTCAAACAAAAGCTTCATTCCTTAGACATATATGCCTACCGACTCAAAAAAAAAGTATGAGCTTCAAATGATAGCTACCTCCACTCTCAAAAAGGATAAAGGAAAAAAAAAACAAAAACTCATTTCAAATGATGTAGGTTCCAAAAACTCATTCTCTAGTAAAAGGGAAAAAACAGGACCCTTCCACTATTCTAATACGGAGTCCAAAAGGAACCAAGGAATATATGGATCTCTAATAGTATAGAGTAGCTCAATTACAACCTCCACCTTCTTCTCATCTTGATATATTATCAGAAATCCCTGAATTCCATTCCAGACACCAATAACAAATCCATTCCATACCATCCAAGCAACTTCAGAAGTTGGTAACATCCCATGGAATCCATCCTCCAAAGTTGAGCTTCATAGCTACCCAACCAGATATAATCATCATTAAAAGCTAGATTCGATTCAGCCAAGGTTAAGAAAAGAGATTGTACAAACAGAAAGAGAGAAGAAAGCAAGAGAAAAAAAATAAAGAAAAGAAGGGAGAAGAAAAGTAAAATCTTCCCAGGTGGCCAGACCCTTGATATATTAATTATCATGAAGTACGAACCAAAAAAAGTAGGATTCATGGACAATCACATAAATAATATTATATACACCCACAAATACATATCGATATATGATTTTTAATATTATTTTTGAATTCGTAGAACCATATAAACATAACAACCTAATTAGTTAAATTGTTTTTACAATTGACAAATTAAACTCACAGCCTTTTCCTATTTGCCACATGGCAATGCTAGTTTTTCATTGTTTTCCTTATTTTGATAATAATTGGGAAAATGCAAAAAAACTGGAATGCAAGAGAGGAGATATGTAGACTGAGGGGTGCACAGAGGTCATGGGTTCCATTTCTTACTATGCTTGTATTATACTATTATTCCATTTTTCTGATAGTAAATTTATGTTGCAATTCTTCTTCTTGTATCCAGTAACTTAGGAGCAATTGTGGTTTTGGAAAATACAATCATCAGCTTTGTATTTTTTTTCTCCCGGTGGTGGGATAAGAGGAATAGAAAGAAGATAGAAAGTAATAACACATTCATGCAATGAAGCTATAGTAAGTAGAGTTAAGGAGAACTGACAACCCAATGAGCACTAAATATGATAGAAAGCAACAAAAATGGGAAAGAAAGCCACAGAAGTCAAAGAACAATTAAAAAAAAAAAAAAGAACTCAATTTTCAAAAAGGAAGGTCCATAAGAAGTAGTCAACTGCCAACACCCTATAAATGCTAATGTAATGTCCTTATACTTGCTACATGTCTTGTCATAATAAACAAAATAGTATATTGAAGCAGATGGGCATAGCTTTATCAAGCATCAAAAAGTGAATATTTGATATTTTAAAAATGGTAACTACACTCAATAATTTTCAATTATTAACTAATGAAAAATGTTTGATGGTGAACATCTTTGACAGCCTGACAAGTAAACTGTCATCCACTTGATCTCCATATACTGGTACTTCTTTTCCTGTCTTCCCCCTATATGTGGATTCAATTGATCAGACCCTAAATTTCATTTACAGACAAGCTTCTCGATCCTCATTTCAGTAAACCACAATCCTTTATTTCTTGTTCTAGACTTCTAATCTCATCTCCACTTCTATTACCTTAGATCAGTTGTCCAAAAAACAAGATTCAACAGAAAATTATCTGGCCAAGTACCAATCTAACTGTGGAAACTTATTGTGTTGGCATTTTATATCGAGATGAATTTAGATACTCAAGGTGTTCGAAAACTAAAGAGAATTGGACTACGAGCTCCCTATAAATATTAAATTCTAGCCAGTTCATAAAGCAAGAAGCGACCTAAAACCATTTTGTGTCGATGATATGCAAGGTTCTCAAACACCAAAAAAACCTAGGCCGACAATTAACAAAGACCTTTTCACTCGACAATTAGATAAAGGTCATGAGGCTATTTATCATTTGCATTTAACCAACAAGTATAATCAGATTTTAAGTAGCAGAAAATTTAAAATTAAAAAAAAAACAAATTACGATAGACAAACAAAAAGGTTCCAAGGGAAAAAGAGCTGCTTACCTGAGAAACAACAGACACGGTATTCCTAATAACATCCCCTTGCGAATTATTCCGTTGAGTTGGCGGAGGTGTAGATCCAAACCCTACGTACTTTCCCCCTTGAGAAGGCGGAACCCCTTCAGGCCGAGATTCGTTCTCGGCAACTTTCCTTGAGAAAAAGCTCTCTTTGTTTGCAGCTGAAGCCTCCAACTGAGACCTCGTGTAAATATCCTCGGTCGACCTTGATCTTGCAGGCATTCCTCTCGCGCCACCATTACCACCACCACTCCTAAAATCCCCTGTAGACTGATTCCGCCGTATATCCGAATACCGAAAACTATCATCGTTGTCCCAACTATCCCAACCTCCATTACTCCCCAAATTAGCATCTTTGGCACCACCACCGCCACCCTGCGCCAGTGGAGGCTTCTTCTTCCCAATCCCTAACGTTTCTTTAACGACTGGAGGATCACGCCACGGACGCCCTTCAGCTAGAGCTTGAATTCTATCGCGGTAAACACTGGCAGCATTGGTGTTGTACTTTGTGACGATATCCGTCTCTTTAGGGATCCCGTATTGAGAGAGGAACGCGTTGAGTTGCTCGTTGCCGCCGGCTTCCATCTTCTTGAGCTGGATCTCGGACCAGGAGTCCATGGTCACAGATCGGACGAAGCTGATGTGAACGCCGAGACCGCGGTGCTTGCCAGAACATTCAAGGCACATGAAGATGCCGTATGATACAGACGCCCATTGTGGATTTTTCTGTGAGCAATCAACACAAATCTTGTTGCCTGGCTGCGATTGCAGGTCTCGGAGGCGTCGAGCGGCTGCCATTGAAACCCGATCCAATTGTTCTGGATCGGATTTAGAGAACCCCCAAAAGCTAAAAATAGAAATAGGAATTCGATGGTACCGACCAAAATATCAGAAGATCGAGGAGAGACTGATGATCTAGATATTTTAGATTGGAAATCCAACGAGATAGGAAATCTAGGGCAACGAGAATCAGGGCAGATCGGAAGGCGTCTCAGCTATCAGAAGGTGCGGAGCCGGAATTCGGTGGATTTTCGGTTTTTTTTTTTTAATTCCCTTTCCGTTCCGGTGTTTGAGACAGAGAGAGGGAGGGCAAGGGATAGAGAGAGAGAGGGGGTACAGACTACAGAGGATGTGATTTCGTCTCTCAGCAATCAGCACGCTCCTTCTCTTCTCTTCCCCGGAGAAAGTTGGTGTTGCCGACACTATCAAAATATTGGTAGTGTAAGAAAGGAGGACCGTCTCTTTAAAAAAGGTAATAGAGAATAAGGAAAGAATAATAGGAAAATTTTTAAAATATCCTATTATTTCTTATAATTATCACCAACGACACACTTATCTTTTTTTCCCAATGTTCACCAATTGTGCCTACCAAATCCGGCAAAGCACAACACCGGATGATACATACAAATGTACGATACGATCCGCGTACCATGGGCCATGGCTTTAAATCTATCTTCAATTTGTATGATTCCTTCATTTTCTGTCCATCGACCATGGTGTCTCTTCAAAACAAGAGAGAGAGAGTTAAAACTTAATATCCATCTCTTACATGGAGACCAGCAGATACATACCTGGAAGAAGCCGCAGTCTTTACAAGTCAATGACAGGGATTGTGGGAAGATAATTGGCGTTGGAGATGACAGGAGGGTCCTAATCGGGGTGCAAGTATCGAGGTGGGACTGTGAATATGGGCTCTTTGGCCAACTCTTGGACGTTAGGTATTGGGAGGGAACTTCCCTGTCTCAGCAGCTCCGATGCCATGGCTGTGATTCAGCAATTCTGTGTTGATCAGTTGATGGAACCTTTGGTTATAATGAACTATATGAACCTCGATTTATGTAGCGATCCTTCAAACTGTTCTTCTGTCGTTTGTCAGGACAGCTGAGCATAGAATTCCATTCGTGGAACTAGTGTCCCATCTTCAAGTAGTTCTCTCATCTCCTCAGCTTTCATTTGTAGAGCTTTGGCTATTTGCTCTAAAAGAATCATGGTGAGCTCTTTTAACTCCGATGAGTAAGAACCGAAGATTTCTCTGTGTGTACAGACACAGAGTGAGCAGCAATGAAACTTCCAAACTAGACAATGAAAGTCGCATATTCTTTTCCCTTTCAAAAGAAAAGCTTTACAAGTTGAAACTTCCAAAAGATTTATGGAGGTGAGAGAGTAAGCAGCAAGAAGACAGTTTTAGTTGGTCATGAGTCGTTTGGATATTTTCGGTCTCTTGATCACAAGAAATTCCCCCTGGGCTTCCTAGTATATCCCGCTCTAATACAAAGTCACGGATTTACATGTCGTTCTGGACGACTGTATCAAACTGAAAGACATTGATTAATAGCTCAAAAAGAGCAGGGGTTCGGACAGGTTTAGCTATAAAGTACAAACTTTAGGAATTTTGGGTTGCAGCATCGATAAACGGTATTGAAGAGCTCAAAAAACTGCAGGGGTTTGGGTAGGTTTTGCTCTGAGGAATGTTGGGAGGTCTAGAGCTTTGGCAAGCATCGTTCATGTTTGCAGTGATTCTCGACGACCACGGTGTCGGTAAGTGTGGGGCTGATGAACTTGGTGGGTTGCTGGTTCAAGGCCATGCCTAGCTGCCATGGCACCGGACGACTCGCCGGGATGACGATGTGAGCGATCTTTACAACCTGTTCCTCCATACGGGGAGCTGGTACCAGATGAGTTCTAGGCAATCTAGTATGATGGACAAGCTTGGGTCTTCTGCTTGTCATTCGTGATATCTTATTTCTCTTGTTCTCTGCGTCGAAGGAAGAGGGGAGGGAAAATTTTTATAGATTGGATTTTATTTTGAAAATTTGAGGAACATGGAAGGTAAATTCAACATTTTATTTCATGGAAATAGTAAGGGTAGAGTTAGTCAATTAGCTAAACTATAAGGATATTTTAAAAAATTTGCCCAAAAATTTACTCAACACTGTTTCAGTTTTCCGGATTTTCTGGAAATTCATTTATCTCCCCTACAAAATGCTCCTGACTTCCCATTTCAATTCTTATCACTGAAATTCATTTTACTCCCCACGTGAATGGGAGTGAGAATAGGAATCAACAAGAATGAAATTTCATTTACAAGGAAGGGGCAGGGAATGGCCATTCCCTCAAATTGGGAATGCTATTTTAGCAGAAATGGGAATGGGATTCCGATTCCACCCAACCAAACATTTGAAACCGGAATAGCCCAATCCGATTCTGGTTCTCCACTCCTATTCTTGCAAACCAAACAAGGTCGTAATTTTTTATCATTTATTAACTCATCCTTTTGCCTGATCATGCAGAAACATCTAAGGCATGTTTGCTATGGTAGTTGTTTTCTCGGGCATCATTTGTATCAAATTTGTCTTGAAAAGGGGGATGTGGGTGGTGTTTAGGGGTGAGCACGGGTCATTTTTGTTCAGTTCCATGGCATAACGTAGAACCTACCCTATAAGGGTTGGTTACACGTTTTTTGAACCGGAACCTATCTTGTGAAGGTTGGTTCTAGGGTTGATTATGGCCTTAGTGATTCCGGGATCAGTTCCAGGGTCTACCCATGGAACTTGTTCTTTGTTTATTCTCCCCCTTGAAAAAAAACATGTTCTTTAAAAACATGATTTTCAATGATATATATAGTTTAAAATTTATATTATTTTTATTCATTAAATTGAGTAAGTTAATATGTAGACTATCATTATATGGTTCAAAACTTACAATTTAAATTTAATTTTTGTAAATATTACCTTTTACATTACTTAATATACACATTCAAATGTTAACATAAAAACGAATGATCAAATCACTTAAAGCAACTCAATAGTCAAGTGAGACCATAGCCTTTGTAACCATGAACGTTTGGGTTCAAATCTTTTGATGGAGGCCCATCCCAAGGCCCATCTCACCCCTAGGGGCGGCAGCTCCTAGGATAAGGTCAAGAGTCCAAGATAAGTCAAGAAAGGATAATAGGATAATTCAAGATCCATTAAGACTCTTCCAAGACTCCAAGACTTATCAAGAATCCAAGATTATCAAGACTCTTCCAAGATTAGCAAGAATTCAAGACTCCAATCAAGATCCAACAAAGACTCCAATAAGCATCAAGAAATCCAAGACTCCCAGATTCATGCATAAGGAGAGCCAGGGAGATCGGACGGTGGAAGATCAAGCCCAAGAATTCCAAGAGGGTTCGACCTTATCAAGACAGCCCAAGAGGATCAAGATCAAGATCAAGACTCATGTTCTTTCCTAGTTCTTTTACAATTCCCAAATGTATTATAAATACTGTTATTTTCCCAAAGTTATTCATCAATTCATACTTCAAATTTCAGAATTTTTTCAAGTTCTCTTCTTCCTATTTTCGCCACCTTTTCTCTCTCCTAGAGAAATCGGTGTTATTTGCTAGGTGCTAGCAAACGCCCGGTGCTTGCATAGCCAGCTCCAGTTCTCATTGCTTCCACGCTGCGTCATCTTTACATCTCCAAAAGTATTTTGGAGTTTATTTCAAGGAAAGTTCGGCTTCAAGGTAAATTCCACCAAGGCCAACCAAGGCTGATTCATTGTGCCGGTTCGGGTAGGATAAACCCCTAGACCCTAGAACCGACTTAGGTGGGGGTCAGTTCCAAGAATTTGGAACCAGACCCTACTCTATAAAAAATCGAATAAGACATATTCAAGATTAATTCCATTCGATTATGGGTAAAACTTATCCATTTGCTCACTCCTAATGGTGTTGTTGATATATTTCGGTGTTTTTAATACTAAAACCATGTAGGGATTATTAGCATCACATTGAATAAAAAAGGGTAAATATAAAAGCCCCCTATGAGGTTTCTTACAATTATAAAAATCTCTCCTGAGGTTTTTATTCACTATAACCTCCCCTATAGTATTAAAGAAACTTACAGTTACCTCTCGTTTGTTATTGTTTTGGACTGAAAAGGTTGGTCTAATGCATTAATTTTTTTAAAAAGTAATCATTTTCCATTCAGATGGAAATTCACTAAAAGCATTTTTCACTTTTAATTAAAAAGTTCCCCAAATTAGATTGTGGAGAATAAAATAATTTTACTATAAAAACGTTGTATATATAGTGCAAATTTTAGAGCTTCAATAAAGCTTTAATAACTTGGTGAGCCTCCCCTTCGATCAGCACTCTATCCGGTTGAAGTTCCAGTACAAATTTTGTTGCTCTTGCATAGACGAGATCACCAAAAGGTGGTTCCTAATGATGCATCCAATAGCCAAAGCATTAGTACCTGTTGCCCCGTCAAAATTCGCTTTACACCAGCTAGGGGAAAGTCCAATAATGGGGTTGACCTTCTGAAGATGAGTTAGCAATAGACTGATGAGTTAGGCTTTTAGGTGAATTTGATACACTTGTTATTTAATATGGGCACATGACATTGGAAACATGCAAATAAGTATGTAAATGTATTGAGCGTATATAAATTATAAAGTTAGATTAGTTTTGCACTAATAAATTTATCTTCTTACTAAATAGACTTTTAACAAACATAAATTCCAATAAAACATATGCAATTTTTTTATCAAAAACCCACTTGATGGCAAATTTACTTATTTTTTATTGATGTACTTTTACATATTATTATCAATATAAATATGCATTGATCTGTCATTTGTCAATGCATAAATATAATGTTGCCAAATACAGGCAAAAGTGAACCAAAGTGCAAATTTATCCGGAACCAGGATTTACACTCCATTTGCATCGTTTCCAAACGCAACCTTGGGAACGATGCAAATATATAGAGTATAAAATGGTTCATATAAATTGTAAAATTGGGTTAGTTTTGCACTGACAAATTTACCTTTTAACCAAACAGAGTTTTAGCTGTAATAGATGCAAACATGAATTCCTATAAAGCATATTTTTTTTTATCAAAAGCCCACTTGAATGCAAATTTACTTTTTTTTATTGTTGTAATTTTACATCTTATTATCAATATAAATATGCATTGATCTGTCATTTGTCAATGCATAAATATAATATTGCCAAACACAGACAAAAATGAACCAGAGTGCAAATTTACCCTGAACCGGGATTTACACTTCATTTGCATAATTTCCTAATGCAGCTTTAGTGACACTATGAACTTTCATCCAATCAGTCTACCAGCTCAGAGGGATCTACCTCCTCCATTGTCCTCCTGAATCTCGAAGTTTGTCCCAAACCAAATCGTTCGTGTCACTATACAATTGAATCTTTACCGGTCGTTTTCCCAACTCAGCTTTAACTGGTAAAATATTGTGAATGCACCTCCAAAGGAATCAATGAATTCTTAGGGGTGGGTGTTTAGTGTGCCAAAATGCATTCCATGACACATCACCAAAAGCTGGTTTGATTGAAAAGCTTTTAGGCTCTAGGTGTTTCAAGGATTTGTAAGCACCTGCAACAGTCAACACCCCATGCTTTAATCCATCCAAATTAATTCATCTTATTGGCCAATGGAGGTCTTGCATAATGGGATATCTGGAACCACTCTGCATATATGCATGTCAAAATATCTTAGGCCCCGTTTGATTTGTGGGAATAAGGGTCTGGATTTGGAATTGGAATGGTCAATTCCAATTCCTGTTTAAGTGGATGGAATCAGAATCTCATTTTCATTCCTGTTGGAATGGTATTCTCCCATGTGAACCAAACAGATTATAAAAATTAACCATTCCAATTCCAATTCCAACTACAAACCAAACGGATCCTTAATATTTCTTCTTCCTTCTAACACAGATTCTCCACATCAATTAACTCAACTATTGTGTGTTTCTCTGGAGTGCTATCAAAACTTTGAGCGATATTCATGGAGGTGGAGTACTCAGGAATCCAACGATCATTGAGTATATCAATATACCACCCAGACCCAACCAACCATCTATCATACTTCCGCATGTCTTCCTTGTATTAAACAATATTACTCCTAGTTGCTAACAAGCCCCAAGGTGTTTTGAGTGACCACAAAGAAGCCCCGCCTTTGTATTTTGCTTTTTAATGCATGGATCTAGATAGCATTATTTGTTATTAAGAAATACCAAGCCAGTTGTATAATCAATGCTTTGTTCTTTAATTCCAGATCCCTGATCCCCAAACCCCTTTTCTTTCGTTCTCACCATAAGATTCTAGTTTCGAAGATGAAAACTTTTTTTTTCTATCCTTATCTCTGCACCAAAAATCTCTTTCTAGCTTCATAATGTGATTGCAATCCTTCTTTGAGAATATTTGGATTGCCATGAGGTACGACGGGATAGAGCTCACTGTGCTTTTAAGGAGCATCGTTTTACCAACATGGGACAAATAGTGTTGTTCCACCCTTGAAGCCTAGATTTTATCTTCGTAGTGGTTTGTTTCCCCTCCTTCCCTATTTTATTTTGTAGAAGGAAACCTTCAATATGTATCTCTTTATCATCCATTAGCTAAACGCCCAAGGAACCGAGGATCTTTCTTATAGTCTATGAGTATTTTTATTAAGAGCAAATTTCTTAAATTACCTTTATGGATTAGTTAATTGATTTACTTTATCCTCATTGTTTATATATTGTCTTAAAGTACCCTTAAGCAATGTTTTAGAAAACAATCCAGAACTAGAACCGTTATGGCTACCAGTTTCTGGATTGACGATTCGACCGTCTGATTCGAATGGTCGGTCTGTTTTGATAAAAAATAAAAAATAAAAAGCCAAAAACCGTTGAACAGGCCAACGGTTTGATTGCCTGGGTCAATGAGTCATTGACCGATTCAACAGTTTTTTGCTAAGGCTCGGGCTTTGGGTAAAATGTAACCGATTGCTGGAACGGTTCCCGAGCCGAACAGTCCAACCATCTGAATCAATGGCGGTTCAAAAACCATGCCCCTAAGTATTCTGACAATTGTCTAAAACCTCCTTATCATTAACGGAAAAATGAAAAAAAAAGACTATTTTACCCATTATTATCTTTTAAATTTTCAAAATGAAACATTAACTGTCGGAATTGTCTGCAGCTGCAGCTGACAACATGAACCTTTGGGAGATTCATCCTTCCCTGCACAATACCAAAAGGAATAAGGAATTGCTGCTTTCCCAGGTAATAAAATTGAAAATCTAACACAAACAGGGTAAATACATTCTGGTTTGTCACATGAGACACTAGCAAGATTCCCAACCTGATTTGTTCAAACACTAGCTGGGTCTTTCATTGGATAATAAGACAACATTGACATGATCTTGGGATTCTTTACAGTGGTAGATCTAAATCAGAATGGGGTGGGTGTGCAAGTTTTTGCCACTCAAATCTGCCAAGGTTCAACGTAATGAACTAATGCTACGAGTCAAAAAAGAAACTTCTAGCTCTCTTGATTGGATTTGGACTAATGCCTATCCAATACAGGCTAAATGGCTAAGGCATGGGCGGGGGTGAGTACTATTCGGTTAAAATAAAAAAATTCAATTGAAAATTTTGGTTTCAGTTTTTTTGGTTCGATTTTTATGGTTTTTGGTTAAATTGGTTCAGCTAATTTGATTTTTGGTTAATTCTGTTTTTTATTTTAGTTTTTATAATTAAAATTTCAGTTAATTGAACTTTTTATTATTATATGTAATATATAATATGTAACATATAATATATAGTATATTATATATTTATATATTAATATATAATATACTGAAATTTGATTTCATAATATATATATATATATATATTATGTTATAATATATATAATAGAGTATATATTATTAAAATTCGGTTTTAACTGAAATAACCAAAAAATGAATCGAAAATTTCAGTTTTAGTTATTTCGGTTTTTCTAAATTTCGGTTTCAGTTCGGCTTTTATTTTATTTTTAATTCAATTTTTAAAATTTTGATTTATTCAATTCAGTTTTTAACCAAATAAATCGAATGCTCACCCTTAGACATAAGGTCTAAGGGGATGAACCATCTACATAATCAACCTGAATAGTTCCATGAGGCAAAATTTGGTTTGGATAGCCACGTCAGTGATCTCCACAATCAATAATACTTGGATAAAAGTTAAAACAAAATGTTCTTTTCTAGAATATAGAAGAGCACTTAACATAAATGATGATGATTATTGAAGGTTTCTCTGGTAATAATATAGCAAAAAGGATGAGAGTCTAGATTCTTAAGAAAACAATATGGTCTCTGGCCTCTCCACGGACAACAAAGAAAAGAGAAAAGGTGGCAGCGGTGGTGGCGGAGAAGAACCGGACCTATGCTAACCGGCTCTCATGGCCATTGTTGAGATATTTACCGTTGGCTACAAAGAAGAACCGTCGCTTTCAAATGTTGCAGCGACAGCAGCGGCTTCCTTGACAGTCGATTGTGTGCAAAGGAGATGAGGAGAGAGAGGGTGTGAGAGAGAGAACCAATGTGTCCAAAGGGTATTTTTGAAAATTTTGTAAAAAGTATCGGTTTGTTTGCTCTTCCAGTGATGTGGATAACATCCTAGAGGACATCCATCCCGAGTATGAACAAATAAAGGGGAGAGGGGAGAGGGGCAAGAAAGTGAGAAACATTTGCTTGGTGTTTAACTATTGGCATTTGTTTTGATAAAAAACAAGGTACCAAACACCATCCTATCTAACACCCACTAGTTGATCCAGACATAGATTGGAAAAATCCTGGATTTGTCTTTGAGCACTTAATGTCTTAATGCATTTGCCTGATCAGGCTTAAATAAAAGTCCATGATGACCAAGAGAGAGGAAATAAATATATTTGTTTTTTTAATTTGGGTGCTTGAAACATGAAGCCAAGGCAAATATTGGCATTAGTAAGGTCTCTCGCGGAGACTTTGGATCAAATCTCACTGTTACCAAGTCTAGGGATGGGAATGCTTTGGATATCGTTTAGTAAAATTATTAAAATACCCTATATATTAATATTTATATATTTCAACCCTATATATTTGGGTTTTTTCAATAAATGGATTTAAGTCCTTGAAGCCCAAAACTTAGGGATTTATGTTAAGTATTTGTGTTTTTCTTATATATTAGTTAGCTTCATATATAAAAATAAACATGGCAATGGAATGAATTCGGAGAAGGGATTATACTTCCATCTCTGTCCGCAATCCTTTTGGGGAGAAATACGAGCCTTCATCCTTGATTCCCAATGGAGACAAGTTCTTAATCGGAGATCCAAATACCTAAGTTTTTTTTCTTTTTTAATAAAAATTGCTTTAGGCTTGAAGGGCATAGGAGCCCATATATGATTGGAAAAAAATTACTCGAAACAAAAACTAAAAGCATTTAATTAAATTACTTTAACACTTAACTAACATCTATTGAATTAAATATAAATATAATTCACATAATACCATAAATAGCCACCGTAAAACTTGGATAAAACATATTTACATTCTTTCCCTGAAAAAAACCCACATGCGATTATTTTTACATGAATAAAGTTCTAATAACACAATAACTAGCGGAGGGCCTTGTTTCCCAGGGGATAGAATGGAATTGTTGATCTCTCGATCTGTTGATCCAGTTCCTAGCTAAAAACCGTTGAATTGGTAAATGATTCATGGACTCAAGCGGTCGAACCATTGACTCGTTGACCTGTAAAATGATTTTGGCCGTTTTTTATTTTTTTAATTGAGAATCATCCAAGCAGCCGATTCCGTTTTACCCTAATCTCGGTCCTTGGCCAAAACTCATTGAATCAGTCAACGACCCATTGACTCGGGCGGTCGAACCATTGACCCGTTCAATGGTTTTTGGTCATTTTTTTATTTTTTTTAATTTTTGTTGTCAGAATGAGCCATCCGTTCGAACCGAACAATCGAACCATCGACTCGAAAACCGGTGGCCAGAACGATTCCATTTTCAGGTCGTATGAGTCACATGCTCGAATGACGTAACGTGTATGGTACTGCTTAATGGACCTCACACTCAATTTTTTGCCTGTAATTTTTGTTGTCAGAACGGGTCGTCCATTTTTTTTTATTTTTTTAATCAAGAACCATCCAGGCAACTAATTTCGTTTTACCCCAATCCCGGTCCCTGGCAAAAAACCGTTTAATCGGTCAATGACCCATTGACCCGAGTGGCCTAACCGTCAACCCGTTGACCCGTTCAATGGTTTTTGGCTATTTTTTTTTATATTTTTAATTTTTTGTTGTCAGAACGGGCCATCCGTTCGAATTAGACGGTCGAACCGTCGACCCAAAAAACTGTGGCCAGAACGGTTCCATTTTCGGATCGTATGAGTTACACGCTTGAATGACATAACATCATGATTTTTAAAATCGACCCGGAGACCAAACCGGTCAGGGGTTTGGTTACCGGGTTGAACGATCGGCCTGTTCTGACAAAAATTTAAAAAATTTAAAAAATAAAAAATAGTCAAAACCGTTCAAACGGTTTGATATATAGTTATTAACAATATTTATAATAACTAATATATATTTATATAATTAGATAATTATAATAACAATATTTATAATTATATATAATAATTATTATATATTTATATAATTAGATAATTATATATCTAATTATCTAACGATATTTATATAATGAATTGCTCTCACGTGAGAACATAGTCATTTCTCAAAAAATGTTGGTCGATTTTGGTTTGAAATATGCAAAATCCAAACTTTTGATTCGATTTCATTATGTTGTAAACTGAACTGAAACCGATCCAACCAATTACTTTCACCCCTCGAATATTGGTGGGATACGTTCACAATCTCAAATCTCTATTATGACGAGTCCCATTCGATCCCACAGAGCCAACCTCACAATGACAAATATGTTATAAGTTGTCACTGACAAAAACATAAGTGCTCCGTCACTCTTGTGCATCGGCAATTCGGGTGTTCTCCCAATGCTCATTATCACATTGGGTCCCATTGGTTTTAAGAATTGATTGATAATTGACACCCTGTACTTTGATTGATATGGTTTTTTTGCCCCGTTAACTAATGAAACTGATTGAATTGAATAGATTCCAAATTAGTTTAATAATTTTATAAGCTTGTCGTTTGATTTTAGTCGGTCAAATAACTTGGCAATGTCGTTCAGTTGGCTCAAATAAATGAGATTGAATTGAACCAACTCGTATACATTCCTACTAGAAAAGAGAATTAGGGATGACAATGGGTGAGTTTGGGAGGATTTTACCCTTTTTACTTCCTCAAACCTTCTAATCCATACCTTAAAATTTATATCAAGTTGAATTTTCAGAATCTAAACTCTTCCCAATCTTATCCTTTTTATATTTGAGGGTGGAGTAGATTGAATTCAAAATCCATATCTAATTTCTTGTTATATATAAATAATAAAGAAATAAAATAATATGAACAAACATAAAATTTTCAATTATTTGATTGAAGCATGTAACATATAAAGTAGTATCAATTATTCTTTATATAAATTTAAAACATTATTAAATTTGACAATTAAACCTGTTCATGAATTGGGCTCAGGATTGACATTTTCCAAAATTTTGCATATCTCTTCCAAGCGGCATTCATTTCAAGATGTCAGGCAGTCGTGTTTCTCCTCGAGTAGTGCCAGGATTTGATTTATTCCCTCCATTAAAGAATATAATGGATGGCAGCAATAATGGGTTTGATTTAAATAACTCATCCATCTCTATTTCCACCCATCCATCTTCTCCTCGTAGGGTAATGTGCCTCCTGTTGACCCAGCAATATGGATGGCAGCAATATGGGTGGTTGCAAAGGTGGACCTACGGCTATGTACATGGTTGAAAATTACTCCAGTATACAGCTAGTGAGGCAATTAGGGATCCAAATACACACTTTGGATATCTCCGCCCTTAGTTTTGGCAAACTTTACAGAGTTTTGTCCGGAGAAAGTCAAGGCCTTTCCTGCTCTTCACCAATTTGAATTCAAGGTATGCTTCATAAAATGTTCTTGGGGACAGCAATCTTGTCTCTATCTTGCCATGGATTTCGATCTAGCAACCGTCTAAGAGTTCAGCCATCTCTGAGAACCTAAAAATTTGAAATTCAGAGAGAGGAAGGGCTGGGCAGTTGAACATTTATCTTCCACAGTTAGTAGCAACAGTCTCTGGCGGTCAGTGGCACTGGTGGAACTAGATGTGAGAGAGGAAGAAAAAAAAGAGGGAGAAAGTCGAGTTTGAGATAGAGGAAGGGATGAAAGGCTTCGAGAGTTTGGGCAAGTTGTCAAAATTTCAAATGCATTTCATCACTTTTTTGTGTTTAGACTCCATTAATTTCAAATGTAAAAAGATCCATGACGTGTTCAAATTCTATTGGGAGGGACAGAAAATTTTCGGTCCCTATGAGACAGACGATGTGAGCTCGTCCATGGGCTTGTTAACGTCATTGCATTCAATGAAGTGATGATGTGGAGTTCTATAATTGGTGGATGCAGAGGATGATTCTCCATCCCCATCCCTGTCGAGCAGTCTTCATGACCGACCCAATCAAGTTGTTGAGGCCGATCGAACATCCAGCAGGATGACCGGATGAAGAAAATTGCCAACTATTAGCTACGAATCCACAACATTTAAAAATGAAGATTAAGAACCCGTTTGGGAGGGCTTTTGCGTTTGGGATGCATTGCATTAATTGAGCTGTGGTGGTTGAGCACGTTGGATTCTGGTGTTCTCATCTAAGTGGAGGGGAAACCAACACTGAGGGTGCGTTTGGTTCATCAACAGATTTGGAATCAGAATCCTTAGGAATTGGAATCGGAATCACCTATTCCTAACATTTGTTTGGTTCAGGAATTGGAATCGGATTCCAATTATTGTCGTTTAATCAAACTAAAAGTTAGAATCAGAATTAGCCAAAGTTTTCAATTCTGCCCTCTGTTAAAAGAACCTCAAAAACATCCACTAATTATTTATTTTTAATATATGCACACATTGGCAACTTACTACCAAATGCATATATAGAGAAAATATGAAAAAAAAAGAAAAAGAAATTATATAAACAAACAAAAATCAAAACAATCATAAAAAATGAAAAGAGATGTACAACAATTTCTCACAAAACCCATTTATAAAAAGTTGACCCTTCAGAATCTATGGAAAAAAAGCAGCGAATGCAACATTCAAGATGCAGGGGGGATGAGATGATGAACACAATGTCTTATGGTTCTCATTAGTTCTCTTTCCTTTTGCTTCCTAAACTGCGAGTGTGATTTCACACCAAAACTAATACACATGAAGGTAGCACCATATCCTCAAAAGAAATTAGGGTCTAGTAATTGACTGCTATGACATGCAGAGCAACATACACATGAGGTGCCCTCAATTTAGAGGAAACTGTTGAGCAAGTTACACTATAGTAGCAAAAATGAATGTAAAACAAATCCCAGGACAGCAAGAACTTTTTCCTCAAATTTGTGTGTCAAAATGGGTTTGTCAACAACAATAATAACAAGTAAACAATTCAGCCAAGTAACAGAAAAATAGATAACAATCATCACACAATAGCACACCAGAATTTTTACGTGAGAAACCCCAAAATCAAGGAAAAACCATGGGACCTATGGTCTGTAAAAGTCTCTCACTAATTCAGAAATTAATGGGTACAAAAGTCTTCTCTAGTTGTAACTAGAGGCTTACAAACATCAAGGAAATAATCATTGGCTCACAAGAACAACATTAACATCACCAAATGCAAAGTGGATACAACACAAACAGATGTTTATATCTCACCAAATTACTGTAAATCTAAACTGAAAAGTAGAGAAAGGAAGAAAAATCACCAAATCTAAATTGGAGTGGGATTCTTAACTTCAACACTTAATATCATCAAAAACGGGCTTGAAAGACACCTTTTACCTTGATCTTGAATGGAATAAGAGCCAACTTTTTCCTCTTCACAAAACTCAAAGACCCAGAAACAATCATTCGGTTCTGTGTTTTTTTTTTCTTCGTTTTTCTCTATCTGATGGTTACGAAATTGATGCCAAAAAACTGAAAGGTGGAAGCATTTTTCCACTATACGACTCATTTTTTTTGGCAAAAAAAGGTGGGGTGGGCCCTTCCATATGGGATGGACCCACACCCAACAGAAACTTTGAATGATTTGGGAAATTGATCCATTGGTTGAATTACTATAGAAAAAAGCAACAAGTGATTCCATGTCCAAATCAGGTTCATCCTATCAAGAGAACAATTCCAAGTCAGCAAAGAGGTTGAAATTAAGTAAAACCATTAAATAATTGAAATTAAGATAAATAAGGTTCCAAGTCAGCAAAGAAAATAAAATATTAGCCAGAAATGGATTTGTAAGCACTGACCAGCATGCTTCCATGGGTTGAATGGAAATCAACCAGAAAATTCATTTGTACCCATCCGGCTGTAAATACTTGATAGTGCAACTGCTTTCCTTCATCCAAAAGTTCACCAAAACTACATGTGTAAAATAGCAGAAAATAAAACTAGGTGGTTCAATCCCATTGCCTGATTTTGCCCCCAAGTTGTCTTGTCACCTTATTTGTCCGAGCCAACGGACAATCCATGAATAACCAAATTCCTCCTTAATAAGGTTGTAGTTGGCAATTCATCAAACAACCACAATTCAGCCACAGTTGGAGGGGACAAGTAGCGAAATATGTTAATGTAACCAGGGCACTTGGCCATCATAGCTTTAGTCGGTTGGTTAGTGGCACAATAGCATATATTAAAAATATTCCCAGAATAACAAATGTCACTCACCTCAACTTGCTTCCCGGGCGTGAAATTGAATGAATCATGAGTTCCAAAGTGGAAGGCATTATCAACTTTGAAGATTTCTGCAACAAGGGAGCAATATGCTACGGATCCATGGCAAGTGCTAGTCGATTTGAAGAGCAAGGGCCGCATTAAGTCACCATCATATTCCATTGGAAGTTGCACACTAATGAATAGATTGCAATACTTTCTTCCATATACCCAGAGGGTCTTACCAACGAAATTCGAATTGCTTGGTGATCTTCCCCACTTCTCTTCCAATGCCATGTTGTGAATGCCTCCATCTGCGACATGAGTAATATAGGACACCCCTACAATATAGAAAATAGTTGAAGGAAACAATGGAGAAAGAGACTATATGAAAGAGGCAAGATTGTCACTCCGTTGAGTAAGTCCTGTTTCCTTCCTTCCTTAACGAGGTGCCCCACCATGACTACAGGAACCCATTTCTCCTCTTCATCACGACGACCCCTAGATTTTCCCATCACACTAAACCAGTACTCGTAGCCGCTACTAGGTAGCCAGGACACCATCTCCCATGGTAGTCTGTCATTAAGGTTTGGACCTAACAACAGGGGATTAGGATGCCTTATCCCATGAAAGCGAGGCCAGGGGTGCTTCATCAATGAAAGTGGAAGGAATAGTGAATGGAAATTTACAAGGACCAGGTGGGTTTTGAACAAGGAGATAAAAAGGGGATTATAGCTATTACCTCCTTTGTGGCTTTGGTTAGGTGGGTTAGGACGAGAGATGGAGAGAGCCAAGATTGTGAAGAGACAAGAAAAGTAGTGATTAGGGTTTGGGTTGCAGAGGAAGCCATTGACGGGGCGAGGAAGGGATTGGAGAATGGTGAAGGAAAGAGGAGATGAAGAGAGATGGTGGTTCTGGCATGGGAATTTTGTTGTCTTGGCTTTAGTTGTTCATTGGGTGTGACTTTGACCATGGAACACTCTAAGGGAACTTTTGCCTGAGATGCAAAAGTCTTTACTTTTACTCTGCTCATCTGAATATCAGCTCGGCACTGGGTTCACAACATCTACCCCTTTCAACAATCTTCCAGGGGGAGTCTTTGCTACAGTAGCTTCACCCACGAGAGGCAAAATCTGTTTCAACTTGTCTTCTATCTTTGCCATTCGAGCTAGGATCTGTTCATGGTTCTTCTCAGTATGCCTGAGACGAACTTCCAAATTTGCTCTTCTTGAGTCCATGAGATCAGTTGACTTTGATACCAAGTGTTACCTATCCTTTTCACAGATAGGAAGGGATATGTAACTCCCTCGAGCAATAACGTCGGAGCGCCACTGAAAGAGGGCTCAAGATCACAAGATCACTGAAGAAGAAGACGAATTTGGTTAAAATGGGTGGTTGATTTTGAAGGAGGAGGAGAATGGTTCAGTAGTGGTCCTACCTCGCCAGAGGTTGATTCGACTCTCTCTTCAGCAATGGAAATGGCTTCGAATTATACTCGCAATCTCTGTTTGATGACAATTCTCTTCGACTAGTATTCGAAATGAAGAGGGCAATCTTGTCCGAAAAACAAAAAAAGGAAATCATAAACCGGAATAGGAATCGCATGTAAGATTAAATAAAGGGGGAGCAAGTTATCCTTAATCTTGCAGAATCATACCAACACCATTCAATATACGAAGAACAAGAAGCCATGTTGCACCCCAAAGAATATCATGCTGTAGTTGTCAAGGAGGTTTAAACATAAATACCTGTATCCATCACAGTAATTGAAACCCTTGCGGAATGAGTGATGAATCAATGGTTAGTCGACTGGTTGGTTTTCCTCAGTTAAATCTTCCTTCTTCCTTAGGTTTTCTCAGCTCTTTGACTCTAATGGGGTAGAGCAAGAAGGCGGCTAGATGATTTAACATATTGGGAATCATAACTTAGGAGCCTTTATATTTTGACCTAATAGGATCCCATTAAGCTTATATAAGCCAAAATATGGTATCCACTCATTAAGCCCCATATCCTTTTGTTGAAGTCTACGGGTTTTGCATAAATGAATCACTTGATTTAGCCCACTTACAAGATAGCCCATCAATGCAATTGTTTCACTGAATATATAAGCCCACTTAACAGAGATTAAAACCTAACATCGCATTCCCTAGGGAGGGGTCAGGAATGGCCATTCTCTCATACGAGTGATTCCCATTTTGATCAAACAAACACTTGAAATGGGAATGGGCCATTTCGATTCCGATTCCAGGCTCCTATTCCCTCGAACCACATACCCTAAGAATTGAAAACCTTATAACAAGATAGTTTCAAACGGAGTAAAAGACCTTGACAATTTGAGTTTGTCGATTTCTTTGGCGTGGTCGATCAAAGCTTTTTAAGGAAGCCGTCGGCTAACTAATTAGGTGGTTCACCTTAGTGTTGTAATGGATTTCTTTAACGCGAGGATTATTAGATAGAGATCAGTACAAGCAGTTAAGAATTGGAAATCCTTAACTCTCATTGAATCCATAATTTTAAGTCTTCATTTTCCATCATTTGATTTATAAGAAAATTATTGAGAGAATATATGACATAAATCAGAGTTGAAAATAAAACTATTTAGCTCCATAAATCAATTGTCCCTCTAAAAAGTTTCAAACTCTCATTGAATCCATAATTTTTCACACAACAACGGACCATTGCTATTCATGAAATGGCATTTGTGAGAAAACACTTTAATCCACTTTGTCCTATAGTATCATGATTCATAAATTCTTTTTCTTCTTGTAGCGATTTCAAGTGCCCATAGGCTCCAAATTAGATGACAGGGATCACGGCTGGTGAGATGGGCTTAGATGAGATTGTTCCAAGCGAAGGTGTTTGACATGGAATTTGGTCGAATATGGTGGGTGATTGCAGTTTTTCAGGTTTAGAGGGGATTTAAAGGTGGGGCCTTCAGCACTACTGGCTTGCCAAAGTTGGGATTCGTTTATTGGTTTATGGGCTTTGAACATTGTATCTGTTACAATTGAAGGGCATCTGTTTTTTCTATAGTTGCATAAATTCTGAAAGTAATTAATTATCAGAATGAGTTGAGTGCATTTTCCACTGTTAGATGCAAGATGATTCTTTGTCCATTCCGGTCCCCTCCCCCCTCGGGTTTTATAAAGTTGAATTTTGATGGCAGCAGTGTAAGGAATCCAGGGCCCTCTGGGATTGGAGAAGTCTTCAGGAATGAGGAATGGATTGTTACTGCTTTATTCTCTGGTCCTATTGGAGAAGGTGACTCTCTTAGGGCTGAGATCCTTGTAGCGCTTGAAGGAATTCGAAGAGCAAAAGAATTAAATATTAGCCATTTGATTCTGGAAGGTGATTTGAAGGTGGTGGTTAATTGGTTGAAGACAGAGGACAGTGGTTTGTGGAACTTTAACAATGAGAAAAAACAATTCTTATGGCTGGGTAGGGACATTGAGATTCAGTACAGCTGGGTGAAGAGGAGTGCCAACTCATTTGCGGATGGGTTGGCCAAGCAAGGAGTGAATAGGGAGGCTGTTTTTTGGGCTAGTTTTTAATTTTTCTTTGCATTCCCTGTGTTTTCTGTTTTTGGGGAGCTAAGTTATTTTATCTCCCTTTGTATTATTTTCCCTCTCTTCTCTTAATTTAATGAAGATGATGTTATTGATAAAAAAAAAAGTTGAATGCATTTGGAAATAATTTATGAAATTCACAATTTTAATCAAAGGAACGATGGTGGTGTTTGGAAACATTTGGTGAAAATCATTGTATTAGAATAACATTGGTATCCATGTAGTAGACAGGGGAGATAACATAGAGTAAGAGATGGAGAGTTGAAGAGAAGAAAAGAGCTATGTTTTTTTGAGAAAAAATAGGTTATATCTTAATCGAAGTAAAATGGTAGAAGGAAATCAAACGCTGAAGAGAGAGAGAGAGAGCATTGGTTGCCGGAAACCATGGCAGCTAGGCCCACTGTGATTGCACCATATATCTATTTGGGTTTTGGAGCTCAAAAAATAAAGAGGAATTAAAAACAGTTAAAAATGTCACAAGAAGACAACTTTTTATCTGAAAATATCACCGGAAGCTTGGACGTTACTCTTTCCCTTTATTTTCTCACCGGGGTCGCACTGTTTTTGTGCGACCCCGAATTGCAGTTTTTGAGAAAGTGTGTCCTATTTTCCCATCGCATTTCCGTGCGTCTCACAAAACAAACATGGGAAAGTGGCTTTAGGGAAGAAAGTTAGATGCATTTGAAGCGTTGAAGGAGGCAGGTCATCATGATGTTTAAAAAAAAAGAAAAATAAGACAAAAAAAAAATAAAATATTGTGAATTCCACCTTGTACAAATAAAAAACAAATAAAATACTTGGATTATTATTCATAGAAAGATATTCCCTATACAGAGTGGGATGTGGCTGTGAATCATGTTTTGTGACGAGCAGATCCCAATTCCTCTAAAGCGGCTTGAGCCTCCACTTGCTCACTACTAGTCATTCCCAGAGGATGTAGGGCCCGCCCATAAATGAACCTTCCTTCGTCGTCTTGAATCACCACCCCTATTCCTACGTGTTACTCACTTAAGGCCCCATTGAAGTTTACTTTCAACCATTCGACAGGCAACTTCTTCCAAGAGATTCGGCAAGGATTGTGAATTCCACCTTGTAGTCTACTATTTTTTCAGTTCTTCAATCATAAGTCTGTGTTTGGAAACGATGCAAATAAGTGTGAATGCAAATATGTAGAGTGTAAAATAGTTCATATAAATTGTAAAGTTGGATTAATTTTGCACTGATAAATTTATCTTCTTATCAAACAGACTTTTAGTTATAATGAATGTAAATACGAATTCTAATAAAGCATATATGCTTTTTAATCAAAAGCATACTTGAATGCAAATTTACTTCTTTTTAATTGATGTACTTTTACATTTTATTATCGATGTAAATATGCATTAGTCATTCATTGTCAATGCATAAATGAAATATTGTCAAACACAGACAAAAGTGAACTAAAGTGCAAATTTACCCCCAACCAAGATTTAGACTCCATTTGTATTGTTTCCAAACACAGCCTATACATCAGTTGCATGGGCCACTACTATTGGATCACACCAGCTATTTTCAATAATAGATGTATAGAGACTCTTATTCTAGATATGTAAAAGAATAATCCCTGCTTTATCAAAAGTAGAGATCAAAGTAGCGTTCTTAGGATTTTCCACATGGGCTCACTCTACAAACCACTGCCGTAGATATTTGCTTAGATCAGTATCAGTGAGAATGGATAGATTTGATTATAACCAAACAACTCCTTAGGCAGCACAAAACAAAATGATTTAAGGTATTGCTTGACAAGTTTTTTAGAAAGATACTTCAGCAACCCAGACGTATTCAGCTTTTGGAGTATTGTCTTTAAAGATAAAGGCCGTTTGGTAAGCGGTTCAGTGTATCGAACTTTTAAAAATACATCTAGAAGCTATATATCATGCAGCAAGATCAGAAAATTTCATTTGAAGCTTTTTGAAATTCGGTGTTTTCGAGTTTTTTTTATGCATACACTTTCTCATCTTTCTGGTTTTTAGTTATTAAATGGAAATTGAAACCAATTGTCGGTCTTTTGAACTTGCCAAAACTAAGAACGCATGAAAAGACTTGCCAAATGCCGACTTTTCAACTCGCGACCCACAGAGGGGTTCCACCTAAGCTATTCACCCGTAGAGCTTACTAGCACCGGAAAACTATGCATCAAACAATGCTACAAAAATGATTGAATTCTCAATATATTAAAAAAAATCTTACAAAAAGATTTAAATGACATAGCAAATTATTTTCTTCATCCCAAAAAGGAAAAAAATATATAGGAGATCAGTCTAATAGCAAGTAAAGGGATAATAAAGGGTAAAATTGGGTTTAAAAAATTAACCTGCACATGATGTCACATCCAAACAAAGTGCTGACATAAGGGAGGAGAGTTTTTTGTCCAATGACATCACCCCAAAAGGAAAGTCTTAGTCCAATTTGAAAAGAAAAGGGATATTTCAGTGTTTAGGAGAAATACAGGGGAGGTTTAAGTTTTTGCCGATTTAGAGAGAGAGAGAAAAACTTATCCATGATGGGGCAGAGAGACTTTATGTGATCTTCCAAAATTTTCCATTTTTCATAAAAAAAGAAGTCTCCCGCTTTTATCCTACATGAATGCTTGTTCATATACTTTTTATTTTTTTTCTGTATTTATATTTTGGTTTCTATGTTTTGTTGGAAGCCCTTTTTTTATGAGAATTTGCCATGGTTTTTAAAACCGGACCGGACCGGAAAAGTCAGGAATTGATCACCTGATCGGTTCTGTTTTCCCCCAAAACTGTTGATTTTGATCAGCAAACTGTTGAACTGGCCGATTAACCGTTCGAACCATTTAAACGGTTTTGACTATTTTCCAATTTTTTTTTAATTTTTTATCAGAACGGGCCGACTATCAAACAGTCGGACCATTCGAACCGGTAACCAAACCCCTAACCGATTCGGTTTTAAAAACCATGGAGTGTGTCTCTCACTGTTTGCCCTATTCTTCTTCTAATCTTCTTCCCCCTTTATCTTATCCTTCAGTTTTTCCCTAATGGTAGTGTAGTGGTAGAGGCAACAACAACAATAACGGCAACGATGCCATCATAGTCATTTCCTCTTCCTTCCCATTTAGCCATTCGTCCATTCTGCCATTAACCATTTACATCCCTACTGCCATGGTTCAAGGTATCGATATGCCTAGCGGCAGAGGCGTATCGGTACTTAAATACACGGAATCAGTTTTTTTTTTATTTCAAATTTTGGTTTTTGGAGAGTTAAAAAAAGGGTGAGGTCCCAAAAGGTATTTTGGAACTTAAAATATACGATATGATACGCTCGATACTTTGCCTAATGCTGCCAGTAAAGTTGCATTCACAAGTTGATGTGTGAATAGAAAAAGAAATGACAACAAAACAAAGAAGAGTTTGCTACTCTGGTATAATTCAAACCTTGCGTGAATATTTTTCAAATAAATTTTAATCACTCAATATACTTTCATTGCTCAATACAAAAGTTGTTCAAGCTTCTTTAGGGCCTTTTTTTTATTTTGAAGAAAGAGGTCTTTTAGCAAGTTTTGTCAATATTTGAATCGTGTTTAATTTCAGAATATTTTTTTATTTTCTTTCTAGTATAAGAAGATTGCTACTTGATTAACATATATTAGATTCTGTTAAGTGTTAACTAATTGAGATGTCGAGGAGGACAGCTTTCTTCCATTTGGTACTCTTCCTTGCTTAGCCATGGAAGTTTCAGGGGTGTAATCAGGTCTTATCAATTTAGACCCAATTGTTTTAATTAATGATCAGCTTCGTTCTGAGACTGAAATAGGTCCTGTTCAGAACCGGAACGAGAGAGAGATTCAACCCACATTTCAAGTGAGTGGCTTATAAGTGGATTTGTTGGATACTTAGATTAGGTTACGTGAGTTAGAGTCAGAAACTGCAACCGCTCTTTGAGGAGATCGGCTTCAGTCAGTGCAAGTTCTGTTGGAACACCATTAGAACAGCCTTGTATTGGGAACATCTTCATATTTCTATGCTTTATTTCATGGGGAGATATTCCTAATACAAGGCTATAAAGGCTGTTCGAGCGGAGTTTGCACTGACTGAATCCGGTTGTCCTCTTTGAGAGAGAGAGCGAGAGAGAGGGTTACAAGTGAATGGATTGGATAGGTCACGTGGGTTGGGGTCAGAAATTGCAACCCCTCTTCGAAATCACAACATTAAGAGGTGAATTACCCTGCTTTTCTAGCTTGTTATTGGTACTAATTTCTAAACCCATCAGAAGATTAAACAAGTAATAAATAAGATTAGAAAAATTGCAGTACTTTTTCAACAATACTTAGGCCTTGCTCGTTTCATGAGAAGTAGGGGTGAGTAAGTTGGTAGGTCCCCGAAAAAAAGAAAAAACCCTCGTTTATTTTCCGATATTAGTGAATCATACAAAAAAGAATGATTCTCGAACGACTCATTTATTTGGGAAAGTAATAGACTTGGATAAATTACTTAACCATGCATATCAAAGATCGTTACTATGTGATAGGACAATATCGTCCCTTCGATAATGTCACCTTTTTGGATAAATTGGTCATTCTGCACCTTTACCTAAAGAATAAAAACACTGGTAAGTGCTCTTATCCGGATAAGAAACACTTGCCATATAAATGCATTTACTCAGGTAAGTCATTTTACCAAGACACAAACAAGGCCTTGGTAGATAGACCAATTTGAAGTCTAAGACCAACCATAGAAGTTGGATTCCCCAAGATTGTGTTTGGTTTGAAGGAAAAAGTAGGGAATGGAAGGGAAAGTAGGGAAACCTTTTTTTCCCTACTTTCCTTACCTTTCCCTACTTTTTCCTTCAAACCAAATATAGCCTAAATATGCAAATATGCAGAGTGCAAAACCTTATATTTTGTATTATTTTATATGTATTTATACTGTATATATTTGCATTTGTGCTATTTCCAAACTTAGTCCAAAGTATAAATTTTGTATCAGATAAGAGTGCAAATCATAATTACAAAACAAACAAAAAAGTGCAAATTTTGTATGTGGCTAATATTTCTAAACAAAAGAGCCATTTTTTGGTAGCTTATCATGTCTGAGCCAAGTCCAGGGCAATTCAAAAGGCAACACAACTTATACAAAATCACATATGCAATTTAGCTAAAAAGAGGCACAGTTTCTGTGGTTAGTCGTTGAAAAAACTTTCGCCTCCCTTGAAGGAAGGAAAGACACCTTGCACTGATGGATAACAAAAACCATGTTGCGAGAGATTCTTTTAATTTCATATGATACAGAATGGCATGCCCATGTTTGAACCAATCGAGATGCTGTGTAAATGGAATAGCTGTAAAAGAAAATCTGTTTAAAAGAGGTTTGGGTGACTTAGACCTCTGTGATAGATGTGGTAAAGAGCCTGAATCCATTTTACATGCTCTCCTGTTATGTGATAAGTTAAAATGCATCTGGTTGGGATCGGGTTGTGGCATAAACCCAGACTTTGGTTTGATGTTTCAGTTTTTTCAGGGATTGGCTGATGAACATTGTCTTTCAATTAGGAAAGGCTAATTTGAAGCAACTAGCAGATATTGCAATGGTTCTGTGGGGTATTTGGAAAGATAGAAATCTTTTCCTTTTTTGAAAAATAAAATATTAATCCTCAGGTTGTTGTTTCATTTATTCACTGGAGAGATCTTTCTTTGGCAGCAGAGATCAAAGAGCTCTTCCAAAATTAGTCAGAAGAAAGAAGACTTTTTTGGGCTCCACCGGGTCAAGGAAAACTGAAAGTTTACATGGAAGGTGGTTTCTTGGAGTCAATCAGACAGGCTTCTTTTGGTCCTGTTAATGCTTCTCTCCTAATGGCTGAGGCCAAAGCTCTCCTTGAAGTGGGCCTATTTGCAGATCAGACGAACAACTCAGATATCTGTTTTGAAGCTGATCTGATTGTGCTAACTTTGTGAAATCTTTGAATGATCAGATTGTTTGCAAAGATCCAGAAATATTGTTCTGCGGAAGGGATATTCTACTTATTGCAAGAAGAAGAAATTTCAGGTTTCAATACTTGCCCGAGGAAAGCAAATGGTGCAGCTCATGCTGCGGCAAAGTTGGGATTTTGTTCAAGTTTTAAATCTAATTCGTCTAGCCCTTTTTGTCTCAGATGTTTTGAATTTGGATTTAGCTTTCTGTTCTTGTTCTTCATTTGATAGTTAGGTGTTATCTGTAGCCGTTTTGTTTTTTCTGTGCTTTATGCCTGCCTGTCCTGTGGCTGTATCTGTGTTCTTGTGTTAATGAATAAGACAAAACCTGTATAGATAATTGTCAGCCACAACATTTCTTTAGGAGAGATGGTTCCGGATTGTGTATCCTTTTTCCATGTGCTAGTTAAGCCCTCTCTTGAGAATCTGATGAATGAAAATAAACAACTAGTCGAAGCGAAACCAAAGGGCGGGGCACCCACTGAGCACTAGTGAAAAAAAAAGAATGCAAATTCTGGTTATGAGGTAAAATAAAACCTAGAGCGTAGTAAGACCTGAACCAACTGCGCTGCGAACCAGAATTTGCACTCCCATGCATTTGGATAAAACGTTAATACAAAATTTATGAGAGGAACCGGTTATGATATCATATAATAGAATTAAATGGTGACAATTGACAAACTTAATGTGATTTTTTTAACAAAAAAATTGGACATTTTCAATTAAACTACAACCAAACGGAGTAGGCAGAACAGAACTGTTCTCAGGAAACCAGGATGCAGCTAATTGCCACATCCCACTCTTGCCCGTCATTTAGATATTGGGATCAGATACTTGTCAGATAAATTCATTAGGTTAATCTGGAACGTTAACAGCTTAGTCTATTTCCCAGACCCCTAATGCACCCTCTTGGTGCTAACTGCTAAATAGTAACATCATTGTATTAAAATAAGAAACAGTGACGAGCATAACCATGAAACAATAATTATCTATTAGTGTTCACAAATTCAGACAGTTGAATTTTCAAACCAAAGAGGTTCCCACATCTTGCAAATTTGTCGAATATCTTGAAAAACACAAGCCCTTCATTCCTATTTAGCATGTAAAAGAATTAACAAAAAAGAAAAAAAAAAAACAGAAAAACTACTAACCTTACAGGAAGCCACCCTCCGTCCACTGGGCATCTGATTTCCCATTCTGTCCCCCCAGGGTCTTACTGGACGAACCTGAGTAAAAACTCTCATAGCTATCATCTTTAGCATCATCCCACCCAGTCCAGCTGTCACCATTCTGAGATGATGCACCCTTTCTGGGCTCGTCTTTTCTATTGTCTTTGCTATCCCAGTCATCCCAAGAGCCAGAACTGACAGAGTTGAACTGTCTACCCGACGAGGAATACCCTCCAGAAGAATTCCACCCCTTGCTCTCCTGTCTGAACTCCTGATAATAGCCATTTCTCTCGCTATCGTTTTGCTGCCAGTTATCAGCCTTCCAAGTAATGCCTTCTTTTGTGTATTCTTCAACCTTCTGTGAAGCCATTGCCATGACTCCTTTCATAATTCCCCAGGTCTTTTGCCCAATCTCAGTAGTTTTTGCAGTGACCACATTTACTGTCTCATTTACCTTGTAATCATAACCTCCATCTCTTACCTGTAAAACAGTTGTGTATTTTACTTAAATAGAAATTTATTCATATACTTATAAAATCATCAAATATATATACCAGACAAATGGCAGAGTCGCTAAAAGTAAATATTATTTGCAGGCATCTACAGTACAAAAATTTATGATATTGCTCAATAAATAGAATATATGTCTAGAATAACCCAAATTAGAATTAAAAAAACATACTGAAAAAGCAAGTCAGATTGTGCTAGTGATAGAGCTTTCTTAGGCAATCAGGTTCCAAGGTTAAATGGGCAAGGCAAATGCCCCCGAGTGACCCAATGATCAAAATTGAGAGGGAAATCTAAACTACCGATAATTTGTAACTTTAAAGTGTAAACTAAAACACTTATGTTGCTGCATTTGGAAATGATGCGAATGGAGTGTAAATCCCGGTTCAGGGTAAATTTGCACTCTGGTTCACTTTTGCCTGTGTTTGGCAAAACAATACATTTATGCATTGACAAATGACAGAAAACACATTTTCCAATGCATATTTACATTGATAAAAAGATGTAGTACATGCATTCAAGTGGGCTTTTGATAAATAAAAGGCATATGTTCTATTGGAATTTGTGTTTGCATCCATTACAGCTAAAAACCTGTTTGATAAGAAGGTAAATTTGTCAATGCAAAACTAACCCAACTTTGTAATTTATATGGACCGTTTTACACTCTACTGTTTGCATTCACATTTATTTGCATCGTTTCCAAACACAGCCTATGGGGCTTATCAAAAATAAATAAATAAATAACACTTAAATGGTAACATGGAATGAATGACATCAATTGAGTTTTCCATATACTTGAACCCATAAGTTTGCAACTGAGATAGAGTCACTACCTCAGTGTCAAAGAACAAGAAAAAGACTTCACTCCCAAAATCATAAAGAACATCATTTCCATTTCTTTTAGGTTAATGCCATTTTAAATGGAGAACTTGTAAAACAAAATGAAATGAAATGATTTCTTTCCAAGTGGTTCTGAGGCACACATCATTGCTTGGCCGTTTGGTTTTGTATGTTATAATGACTTATATATTATTGCCTCCTCGCAAATTAAGAGTATTATCCCATTAGATATCGGAATTTATAATTTATGAACTATAATCCATTTTTTATTTTCACACTTAATTGTGTACAAATTTTATAGGGATATAGCAATGTAATATGAACACTAGAATGAATGAATGTAACTGGATTCTTCAAGAAAAAATTCATAGGCAGTTCTCTCAGTAAGTGATCAGCCAGGAATTTTGAAAAAGGAACCCCATCCATTCAGAACCCAGGCATCAAGCTAATCCTTGATTGCAGGATGCCATGTAGGGAGGGAAAGCCTTTCTACTTGGTTCTTGAAATAAATCTCGGTTTTGTCTAGGTTTAGAGTTCTAACCTGTACAGAGGAAAGAGAAAGGAGAGCCAATGGAAGATGACAGGAGGAGGAGAGAAGAGTATTCTCTCCCAATTGGCTGATCCATTATATAGTTATCCCTTAATCATACAATGACATACCATACTTCACTAAGTGTGGGGGCAGCAACTTAAACTAGGGAAACTAGTAGTATAATAAGAAACATAAAAACAAATTGAATAGACTAAAATACTTCCGAACATCTACTCCTAACACTCACCCTCAAGCTGGAGAATGATGTAGGAACGTGGATATGGTGGTGATGGTCGAATACCCAAAGGTTTGAGGAAGAAACTGAAAGAGGATTTGGGACTGATGGTGTGAGGGGTCTTTCTCTAATTTATTATTTTACATTTCTTATTTATTAAGTGGAGAAGTTGGTTTCTGGAATCTTCTAATACATGCTTACCTAGGTTGATTATTAGACTGGACCTGATTGGATGATCTTGGCCGGGTCCATGGCGGTTTGCAAGTCTATGTTCTTAGACATGGATATCATACATACACAGCTTGTTACAAAGATAAGTCACTATCACCCCATTCAAGCTCTTATTGAAAAGATCAGCCCATTGACCATCTGACCGGACAGAATTTATAGTAGTATTATTCATCGACTTTTCCTAGTCCCCAAATAAAGTGACAATCAACCTCTATATGTTTTGTTTTTTCATGAAAGATTGGATTGAAACCAAAACATAGTTTTCAAGGCGCCAAGCGACAGGGGGGCACCTTGTCACCTAGGTGGGCGCCTAAGTTGATGGATTTTTTTAAGTAAAAACATGTATCCTAGGGTAATTCCCTAGGTTCCATAATCATATTTCCTTAATAAATATCCATAAAGACGAGAGATTCCATAATCATATTTCATGCCCAGTAACAGTCTCCATAGAGACGAGAGACACCCAATGCACACCAGAAAAGATGTCCTCTAATGATGGAAGTTCAACACTGCCTAGAATTTGGGCACAAACAGGTTCAAACTTTGGTCTCAATCTTGAAAGAAATCGTGCTACCTCAAATTGCTCCCTCTGTTGTTGTAATTTGATATCTGAACTTAGGGGCTGATAAGTCTCAAGTTCATTCCGTATGTTCTCAAGGCTAGCATAGTGATTCTCTACACTCTTAACACCCTGTTGCAGCTGTAAATACTCTTGAAACAATTGATAGATATGTGTAATCTTGTCCTTTAAAATACAGCCTCTTAGCATGCTTCCAAAACATAAAATTGGCACTGATCTGTGGTTCCATCCTATTCCACAACCACATTAATATTTAAGCATCTTCTTACTCCCAATCACATGCTCACCAGTCACCACTATCCGCTGCTGGTTTCTCATTCTTCAAATACGTCATTTTCCCTTTTGCCTTAAGAATGACTTCCACTGACTTGGACCAAGGTATATAATTAGTTCCATTTAGCTTAATGGTCGTCACCTTTAATTGAAAAATTCCAGACTGAACTGAAGTGTTGGACTTATTTTCACCACTACAGCACTACCAGATGCTGCCATGATGATCTTATAACAGTTAGTCAAGGAACAACAGCAAAGAGGGAAAAAGCACAGCTTGCTGCCCACACTATGTCAACAATCAAACACTTTTTTATGCTGTTACCCCACAACGACTATTAATCAAACACCTTTCGGACAAAATTCTATGCTGTTCACACTCAACACCACATCTAAGGTTTCAGCAGCATATGATCATCTAAATATAGCACAAGCACCACTGCAGCACATCTAGACGGCACTCTAGTCACATACCAAAGCACATAACCTTCTTGGTCACCACTACACACACCACCAACCTGTCACCCATGGTGACAGCACTAAAGAAGAGAAGAAGAGGGGAGATATAAACCAAAGAAGCCCTACTAACCTGTCTCCCTTAGTAGAAATAAATCAGAGAATGTAGAACAAACCCAAAGAAGTGGTTGCAGCTTTGGAAAGCCCTTCTTAGTTCTCTGATAACATGAAATAAATCTCGGCTTTGTCTAGGTTTAGAGTTCTGACACACAAACAGAAAAGAGAGAGAGAGAGAGAGAGAGAAGGGAGACAGAATAGAAGCAGGGAGGAGAGAAAAGAATACTCTTTCCCAGTCGGCCGATTCATTATATGGTTATCCCTTAATCATACAATGACAATACTGCCCCTCACTAAGTGTGGGGACAGCAACTTAAACTTGGACAAACTAGTAATAAAATAATAAGCATACAACAATGTGAACAAACTAAAATACCCCTGAACGTCCACTCTTAACAATTCTTATAATATGTGGTAGTTCCATTGCTAAATCACAGATATAAATTAGCATTATTGCAACTCAAACTGGGGCCCCAAGATTGGAAGATAGAAAGGCAAGACAAAATTCAAGAAGGATCAGTGTAGCCATCTTGGTTGCCATGCAAAATGTAAGCATTCAATTTTTGTTTTGCATATACAATGAATAGACCCATTTCAGTATGTTAAGAAAAACTAAAAATGAGCTGAATTTCAAGAAAACATAAAATTACCATGTTCTAATCTATTCTATATACTTAAAACACAGTTGTCCACATCAGCTTATTCTCTCTCTTCCTCATATTACTTCTCAACCCTCTTGAATTTTGTGGTTTTTTTCTGCATTAAAAAAATCAAGCATGGGGCTATTTAAACCCATCGACAACCATTTAAGTTTCCTTTTTATTGGGAAACTGAATTAAATCACTCCCCCATAGAACATAAGGCATCTTTTAACATCAGTCTGTGCATCAATGGGTCTCTTCTAGTAAATATCTTATAAACATAGAATGGAGACTTTGTATTCTAAATTCTAAAATGTAAAGAAATATTACAATGGAATCATTCATTGAAGATAAAGTGGTCTGAAGAGGCTATACCAATGAATTACAATCATCTCCTTTCTACCCTGCTTGTTTCACTGTGAAAGGGGAAAGAAACTTAATCTATAAAAAGTCAGCTACGTTTTTGGCCCTTTTATGGCCAAAAACATTGTTTTCCGCCCTTTTACATAGAAGCAAAGTGGCAAATGAAAGACTCCAGTGAAAATCAGGGATTCTGAGGTCAAACAAACAAGGAAGGGAAAAAAGAATGAAAAAGAAAGGTGGTCCTTGCAGCACAGTCTTTGGGTGAAAAATAACATAGTGGCATAGGGCTAAAAAATTAAGACTCAATTAATCAGAAAGGCCATATACCTTGGAAGTGAACTCTTTTGTGCCTGCTTGGACAACATTAGCAGCAGACTGAGCAGCAGCAGCAGCAACAAGAGATAGCTTACCAAGTCCCTGAAGCAAACAGGTGGTGAAAAGATCAACTTACAATAAAATAGCAGTCAGAGCAATTAACGTCCAATAATCATATCAATGGAAATGGATGGAGACTGGAGAAAATCATCCATGTGGAAAGGAAAGAAGAAGAAAAGCGTCATCTATAATGTTTCTGTCAACATTCCAGACCCAACTCCTAAAAAGAAAATGACACAATATCAAATGATGGAAACAAAGCCTCAACCATAAAATTGCAGGCCCGTTTGGGAGGGTTTTCATGTTGCTTGAGCTTCATTGACTGAGTTGCTTTGGAGAAGCTACCAGAAATAGCTACACTGGAAAGTCAATTTCTCAGCTCACAAGCATATGTTTTTGGCTTTCGAGGTTTTCACCAAATATGGCTTGAGGGCTTTCTGTGTGGGGCCTACCTTTGAACCAGAAGCCGCTGCATGATGAAAGCCCTCCCAGACGGGCATTACTAATATGAAAATTCCTGTATGATTCATGCAAACATGCAAGCCTTAATTTTTTATATAAATAACAAGAAATTGTAACAACTATTAATAGAAGGGGAAAGCCATTAAGAAAACTGAATTCTTTGCCTATTCTAGTAAGGAGTCCAAAAGGACCCAAGGAATATATGGATGTCTAGTATAGAGTCTATAGACTATAGAGTATCTCAATTACAACTTCCACCATCTTCTCGTCTTCATATATTATCAAAAATCCCTCGATCCATTCCAGGTACCAATCAAAATAATTAAAAAAAATCCATTCAAGACTGTCCAAGCAACTACATATAACATTCCCATGGAATCCATCCTCCACAGGTGAGCTTCAGAGCCACCCAAGCAGATACCACATCTCTTAGTTTTCCTGATAGTCTGATACCACACATCACATACCAAAAGGATATATGAATTGATCCACATACTACGAACAAGAAGGCCACTTATGTTGGCACCAGAAATTTCCAAATTAAAGAACAAAGAAAATAAAACTTGCTTTCAGACAACAACACTAAAGGATCATTTATCACCCATAATTCCTTGGCTCATTTGGTTTGGATTTGGATTCCTGGTTTGTAATTTATGGTCTTTACGACCCATTTCTGCAAGGTTTTATAACCAAAGGCAGCAACTTTTGGTATTTGGAGTCTTTGCACTTACACTCTTGACAGAGAGAAGAGGTAAAGGAAAATGCTGTTTGACCTTGTAAAGCACCAGCTATACTGAATCCAACAGAACTGACCTGCAAACGGATTCATTACTGAACTTTTTTGCCAATTGTTAGGTCCTCTAGAAAATTAGACAATGTGTATCACCTTCCAATGTGAGTGGGGAGAAACCTTCCTACATTGCCAATAAGAGCAGTCATGAATCCACTTACCAGTTGTTTTCAAACTGGCAACTCATGTAAGTGGGAACTACAATGCCATAGCCCAGATTGAGATCTTATGGGATTTTCAATAATCAGCAACGTTCTTAATGAACAATTGTTTTTGAAAAGATGTGGAACAAGGACCAAAGCCAAAAAGGGAACCTTACTGTGTGGATCATGGTGTTTATTGACTAATAAGTCTCTATTTGAGGCTATAATGTGTTGATTAAGAAATCTTGGAAACAACATAAACTGAACAGCAGCATACATCCTTCAAAAAGTAAACCTCAAATCCCACCCCAATCTTAAATAAAAGCTATGCATTTGTGGATCCTCCAAGGTTTTACTCTTTCTGCACTTACAAACTTAGACCCAACATACTCATCTCTAAAAGCTTCCAAGGTATATACTTGTTCCCTGAAACTCAGCTCACTCTAGAAGTAATGATCTTTCGCCAATCTCATTTAAGCAAAACAATATTTTGAATTTGTCATGAAAAATGTATACGTGTTTGAGTTTCTGTTTCACAAGTAAAAATATTTGTTGAAGACAGAACATGGGAGTGATAGAGCATACAATACCATATATGCAACTGAGCCATGCTTTATCACTTTTATCCAAATGAATCAACTTCAATCAGCACTTCATGGGAACTATCACAATGTCACCTTAGATAAGGAGCATAGATAAAAACAAAACCTTTAAAAGCACTCCCCAGGATAGAGGTCGTTCCTCCAGGTAGAAAGATAGGATTGACATATAGAGAATGCAAGATATTGGTTGCAGTTGAATCCCAAACAAATATCTTGAGATGCCCCAAATATAATGCAAGGCAAAACATTCTATAACAAAATTTATAGCATTTGATTGGAACTCTGACACAACTCAACTCAACTAAGCCATATTCGGACTATATATGGCATTGGCTACATGAACCCTCTTCTGCCATTCCACTCTGTTCAGTGCCATATACATTGTTATATTGTAGGCCCTCAATCATTTTGCACCAGTCCAATTCATGTCCTCTAGGACCTCCATAGCTCTTCTAGACCCTTCAACTTGCAACAAATCACTTCTTTTCACTGGTGCTGTAGATGGTCCTCTTTGCACATGGCTAAATCACCTTAGTCTACTTTCCCTATCACCTATAGGGACTGTTCCTAAATTCCTAAGGATATGCTCATTTCTGATTCTATTGTTCCTAGTTTTCCCACTCATCCATCTAAACATTTGCATTTCTGCTACATCATCTTTTGGACATAGGGGGGGGGGAGTGGAGATTAAATGTCTGGTTGACAGGATGTTGAGGTGGGTCATCTTCAACTTGCAACAAATCACTTCTTTTCACTGGTGCTGTTTTGCACATGACCAAACCACCTTAGTCTACCTTTCCCCATCACCTATAGGGACTGTTCCTAAATTCCTAAGGATATGCTCATTTCTGATTCTATTGTTCCTAGTTTTCCCACTCTTCCGTCTAAATGTTTGCATTTCTGCTACATCATCTTTTGGACATAAGTGAGAAGGGGGGGGGGGAGTGGAGATAAGTGTCTGGTTGACAGGATGTTAAGGTGGGTGTAAGAGCTTAGGTCTGTTTTTATTTATTTATTATTATTATTTTTTTTTTTTTGGGGGGGGGGGGAGGAGAGGACTTCGCTAGAAGGGCTTTCGAAGCATTTGAAAAAGAAGAGGGAGGAGATCTCAAGGAAGACCGCTGTTGGGGAAGGAGGAGAGGCATGGATGAGGAAGGTGGACAATATGATTATATTGATGAAGACTTTTAAAATGCTGTTCAGGACTTTCTGTTGTACCCTCTTGTTCTTGTTTTTACCATATGTTGGGTGAGTGTTATCTTAACACCTGGAAGATGCTTGTATTTGGCCTGTTTTTTAAAGTTTTAATAAAATTTTTATTTTACTTTTCAGAAAAAAAATCTTTTTGGACATATATTGATTCTTAACTGCCCAACACTCTGCTCCATACAATATTACTGGCCTTACAACTGTTTAATTTTCCTTTTAACCTAAGTGGTGGTTCTCTCATATCACATAGTACTCCAGATACACCCCTTCATTTTGCCCACCCAGCTCTGTTTTATGAATGCTATCTGGTCATACTTGGCTATTAAACAACTTTATATACTCCACTGAACCATAAAAAGAAGATAAAAGAATAAGCAACAGTCAAGTTCAAAGTTCAAACAATAAAAGAAAGGTGCTGTGAATTTTGCAACTAGGGCTGCAACCTGGGCAGGCTCAACCTGAGCCCAGCTAAGTCCAACCTGAACTTTTTTCAGGCTTCAGGTTCGGCTAGAGCCTAATAATTTGGGCCTCACAAAATTTTGTGCTATGCTTGGAGAAAAAAAATGGGCTTGGTAAGATGGACAAAAGTTGGGGGACACATAGTGGGATTAGGGATGAATTATTGTCTCTTTCTCAATATAAATAACACAAACAAAATCATCTTACTATCCACATTGGGTGGACATCAAAGACCTTGGTGGAATTTCTTTTGATAATCTACCAGGGATTATGATTTTAAACTTGTCCAAAGAGAGGGAATAAATGATCAGGAACCCATCTTTAAGGAGAGGTTTGAGGGACTCATAAATGGGTTTGGCAGATGAGCTTTTTTCTCTTCTAAGCTCAGTGTATCTGGATTAGTCTTGGCTTGATAGTAGAATTTGGTCGTCTTCCTCAAGTTGATTTTCTTGTTCTTCATTTTTCAATACTTTGTTGAACTCTAATAATGTGGTTAATTATTTTCCTATTAAAAAAGTGTGGTGTGATCTAGTACCTCCAAAGGTAAGGGCTTTTTGTTGGGAAGTGGTTCTCCAAAAAAATTAACACTTTGGATGTGATTCAAAGAAAGAGACCAAACTAGTGTCGATCCCCACATGTTTGTGGCCTTTGCTTGAATAGTGGTGAGATGGTGAATCATCTATTAATATCTTGTCCTTTTGTAACTCATGTTTGGGAATAGTTCTCTTTTCTCTTTGATTATAGGTGGATTCACCCCTCAAGTGTGGCGGACCTTTTCGACTCTAGCTTATTTTGACAACGAAAGAAGAAGGGAAGGGTGTTGTGGAGAACAACAAGAGCAACTATTATTTGGGTAAATTGGGAAGAGAGAAATAACGGGATTTTCCAAGGGCAAGAAAAAACATTGCTTCAACTTGTAGAAGGGATCACCATCAAGGCCATACATTGGTTGAAAACTATGGACCTCTTCAAGGATTTCTCTGTAGATGACTTGCTCAGAGGATGGAACATAGTAGCAGGTTCCTCCACTCATCCTCCAACCATTCATGAGGATGGAACCCCTCCTTTACAACATATTGTGAAATTGAACTTTGATAACTGCTCTATAGGCAACCCTAGTCCTTTAGAATTGGGGGTGTGTTTAGAGATGTGGAAGCAAGAGTCTTTGCCCTTTTCTTTGGCCCAACAGGTGAGGGTGACTCACTAAGAGCATAATTAATGGCACTCCTTCAAGGGCTCAAATTGGCTAAACAATTGGGATTTCAATAGTTAAAAGTGGAGGGGGATTCAAAATTGGTCATTGGTTGGATGCAAACAAATAATTTGGGCACTTGGTCCCTTAGACAACATGTAAGGGAAATTATAAACTTGACAAGGGAGCTCAGAGCACAGTTTAATTGGGTTAGGAGGTCAGCAAATGGTTTGGCTTATGCTTTAGCAAAACAAGGGGTTAATAGGGAGACTTTATTTTGGGCATGTTTGTAATTTGATTATGTTATCAGAGATCTTCTCTTATATTGGGCCTTTGATTGCTAGGGGTACATTGGTGGAGAGTGGGTGAAGAGCAAATAACCAACATTCTGGCTCAACCCTACCAATTGCCTACATGGTCCTAGATTCCTCCATACCATGAGAATTAGGGTTAAAATCCTCTTACATGAGTACTTTGACACCGTGGGTCTATTTGGTTCGTAGGAATAGGCGCTTTGAATCGGACCAACCGTTTGGTTGATCGAAATGGGAATCCCACTCCCATTCTAGGCGGAATGGGATTCCCCCATATGGGGAATGGCCATTTCCGACCCCCATAGGAATACGATTCCCATTCCAACCTCTCTATTTTGTATTTTTTTTTTTTACAAAAAACACATCCATCCATTCCGAAGCACCAATCAGCCCTAGTCCTGAGTGTCTCCTTCAAACCTTCCTCCATCCAAGTAGTCATCACCGACCACAATCTCTCGTGAGGTAAGACCGCTGCCAATTGCCGACCAGATCTCTTCTTCCCAAGGATGAAAGTATCGGTATCGGGTATCATATCGGACAACTCGGATACATATACAGATATGGATACACTTTAGAAACACATGGATAGAGACGGAAAATATTGAAATGCTTGGATACGTTAGGAAACACATACAAATTCCATAAATACATAAACACTAAATTTAAGGTCAAAGTAACCATAAATAATGTATAAGTACATAAGAAATGTATATTTTTAATGGTATATATGAATAAATATATTACAACTAATATGGTACGATGCATAGATATTATACAATCAATGTTTTGAAAATTGTAATCGTATCGTAAATTGTAAAGAAAGCCAAATCGAATCAAAATCGTAAATTGTAAGATTATTTCTATTTTTTACAAACTTAATAACTTATTAAAAAGTTAAATATAGATATATTAAAAGGCTAACTATATATAGGAAAGTGAGTTTATACCATTCTTAATCCATATTTACCATATATGTATCTAAAACAATAGAATTTACAACTTATACAATAGAAGCCTAAGATGACATAATCAAGCTTGATTTGAAAGTCAAATAAATCCACATGCAATGGCTATTTAACTTACACATGATGCAAATAAACTCAATGTCTAAACTTGAATAATGTAAATAAACCATAAAGCAAGTCTCCCTTGACAAAACTGAATATAAACAAACAAATGCCAAAGTAGAAAACTAATTTTTAATCAAGTTTATTTGAATCACAGTAAATCGTAGGGATTGTAAGATTTATGAATCAAATTGTAGGATTCAAACAAAAACCATAAACTTTTTGCAAAGGGTTCAGACATAAGATTCAAATTGAAACCCTTGGGATTCATGATTCAGATCATGAATCATATCATAAATCTAAGATTTTAACAACATTGTATACAATTTTCTTGACAATGCATCAACCAAGAGTCTAATACACATATTATATAGATTTTTACAAATTAATACATACACAAGGCCATTATTATCTTATTTTCTAATTAAATCCAAGACACAAAACATATACAACTATTGTATTTTAATTATTAAACCAATTATATTATATCTTACAATTTTACTTTTTAGTATTAACAAAAATGTCAACTAAATATTAAGTGCAACTTATAATATTAATTAATAATTTATAAAAATATATAATCTTAACTTAAAATATATTGGATCTATTAAAATTTCTAAGATACATATCATATGTAAATTCAAAAATTTTGAAGTACTAAAATAATTATTCCATTATTAATACTTTTATTTCTATAATTTTCTAAAATAAAAAAAAAAATCATTTTTTGATATAAATGTAGATTAGTGGATTTGATAATTTCAATTTAATATTATATTCTCGAATATTTTTATTTTTTTAGATAATAAACATATTTTTATTTAATTTAAATTGAACTTATAATTAATAATTTATAAAAACATATAAAAATTTTAATTACTAAAATAATTTTATTATTAATATTTTTCATATAATTGTTTTATTGAGATTAAAAATCATTTTTTGATATAAATGTGAACTTGATAGATTTCTTTTTGAAAAGGTAAAATTATATTAATCAGAAGGAGAGAAGCAAGCAAAACTGCAATGCATGAATGTGAACTTGAATACTTGATAGATTATTTATTCCTTTACTTTATAAAATACCAATTTAAAATATTATTCTTTTTAATTTTTAGTTGAAGTTGTTGAACTAGACATGTTATTTGTTTAGACTTTGAATTCCATGTGGACGCTAAAGTAATAAAATTTATTTTATTTCATTTGTTAACACAAAATGGAGGATGGCTTGGCGGTTTAAGGTAGGAGTATTTAAGACTTGGCTGCTTTGCGACCTGAGTTTGAATTCCATTAACAAGTTTTTTTTTTTTTTTAATTGAGAGACATGATGCATGAGTGGTATGTATTGATTTGTATTGCGTCATATCGTTGCGTATTGGTCGATAGGACACGAATTTCAATATGCATGACAGAAGGGATACATTTGTGTTTGTAACATATCCTGTATCCGTGCATACGGACACTGATACGATATGTCCAATACGGGGCGTATTGTATTGAACTATCGATATTTTAAACCTTGCATCTTCCTCCCCCTCTTCCTCCTCCCCTCAGTTGCCACTACCACTACTAATACCATCAACGGTCAGTATTAGCCCAATAAAAAATCAATCGCCCCTCTTCTTTCTCCCATCTTCTTCTAACTGGGGTAAAACTAGAAATTTTGGTTGATCCCAATTCCGGCTTCCAATTGAACCAAACAACAACAATTAGAGTCTGATTATGATTTCTGTCTAAGTCAAACAGGCGTCAACAATAGGCGATTCTGATTCCAATTCTTGGGGATTCCCATTTCAGTTCCAATTCCAATCCTGAATCCCATTCCGATTCCATTTCTTCCTCTTCTTATACTTGGCATAGTTTTCAAGGCGTCAAGGCGAGGCTAGGCGACAAGGGGCACCTTGTTGCCTAGTCGCCTAGGCGCAATGGATTTTTTTTAAGTAAAAATCACATATCCTAGGGTAGTTCCCTAGGTTCCATAAACAACTTTCTTTAATAACTATCCATAATTTTCATAAAAATTATAAACTTCATGTTTAAGAAGAAAGGAAAGAAAATTCAAAAAATACAAGGGCTGAACCCCTATTTTTGTTATAGGAAAAGAAGAAAAGAAAAGGTGGAAGAAGGAGAAGAAGAAGAAGAAGAAGAAGAAGAAGATGTGGAAGAAGAAATGTGTTCATTAGACAAAACTTTAAGTTCTTCCCTTACTTATTGGTTCAGATTTTGAAGTCATTGAGGGTTCAATACAGCAGTTAGCAATGTTTGTGCTGATTAAACCCTAACAAATAAGAAAATAATAAAAAGATTAGTTTATATTATGAACACAAAAAAATGAATATTTTTCTTTAATAATGTCTATTTTATAATCATAATCTCAAAAAAAAAAAACAATATAAAAGTAGTTTATTACACAGTATGCAAAACTGCTTGGCAACTGGGCGAGGCGAGCCTCCAAGGGCGCCTTGTCGCCTTGACAACTATGATACTTGGTACATAAGTTTTGTCATAAAAAATAAAAGAGTATACTGAAGCAGATGGGAGAACCAATAGTTTTCAATTATTAACTAATGGTAAACATTTTTGGCAGCTTGATACGTAAACTGTCACCCACTTGATCTCCATATATTGTACTTCTTTTCCTATTCTTACCCTATAAGTGTTTCAATTGAACAAACCCTAATTTTCATTTACAAACAAGCTCCTTCTATCTGTAATCCCCAATCCTTCATTCATAGTTTTAGTCTCATCCCTATTTCTATTCCCTTGAGAAAGATAGGTTGTCCAAAAAACAAGATTCAACAGAAAATTATCTGGCCAAGTACCATTCTACCTGTGGAAGTTTATTTTGTTGGCATTTTACATCAAGATGAATTTAGCTAATCAAGGTGTTCATATATTGAAGAGAACTAGATTACATGTTCCCTCATAAATATTAAATTGTATCCTGTTCAAAAGAAACCAAGTGACCCAAAACCACTTTGTCCCGATGATATGTGCAATTCTCAACATCAAATGAATCTAGTGAAGCATAAAATTCCCAACATTCAACAATAGGCTTCAGCCACAAGTATTAATGAGCAAATTAAGATGAGAAAATAGAAGATGATGTAAGAATAAATTCTACTAATAGCTTTTGGCTATTGTAAAAATAGAAAAGAAGAATTCTTTATCAGTCCTTAGTAGGGAAAAGTAATAATGAATAGAATAAATTGTTCTATACAAGGCCTGTTGGCACTCTTTTGTAGACCTAGCAGCACTTCCAATTCCTATTTGTACTTGTATTCAAACTTCAAACAAGAAAAATAGAAACTTCCCTTTCAAACTAGGACACCAAAACTGTCTGCTTCTACTAAACATAAGAAAAAAGAAATTACTAAAAATAATAAGTCATCTTTTATGATAAATTGTAATGACAAAAATTACTATAAATACTAATACGGCCTACTGGTCAACTTGTTGACTAAGACTTTGACCATGACTTGCAGAACCTAAAAACCGGCCAACTTAAAGTCCTTAGTTGGGGCACTTAGGCCAACAAAGGCCTTTTCGACAACTAGACAAAGGTCATGAGGCCGATTCTAACTTTATCACAATTGAAGACTTACTAGCATTTAACCAACAAGTATAATCAAATATGAAGTAGAAGAAAAATAAAAAAGGACAAATTACAATAGAAAAATAGAAAGGTGCTAAGGGAAAAAAAGCCTCTTGCCTGAGAAACAACAGACACGGTATCCGTAATAACATCCCCTTGCGGATTATTCCGTTGAGCTGGCGGAGGTGTAGATCCAAACCCAACATACTTTCCCCCTTGAGAAGGCGGAACCCCTTCAGGCCGCGATTCGTTCTCTGAAACTTTCCTTGCGAAAAAGCTTTCTTTGTTTGCAGCTGAAGCCTCCAACTGAGACCTCGTGTAAATATCCTCGGTCGACCTTGATCTTGCAGGTATTCCTCTCGCGCCACCACTACCACCTTCGCTCCTGAAATCCCCCGTAGACTGATTCCGCCGTATATCCGAATACCGAAAACTATCATCGTTGTCCCAACTATCCCAACCTCCATTACCCCCCGAATTAGCATCTTTGCCACCGCCACCGCTGGTCTGCGCCAGTGGAGGCCTCTTCTTCCCAATCCCTAACGTGTCCTTAACGACTGGAGGACCACGCCACGGACGCCCTTCAGCTACAGCTTGAATTCTATCGCGGTAAACACTGGCAGCATTGGTGTTGTACTTTGTGGCGATATCCGTCTCTTTAGGGATCCCATATTGAGAGAGGAACGCGTTGAATTGCTCGTTGCCCCCGGCTTCCATCTTCTTGAGCTGGATCTCGGACCAGGAGTCCATGGTCACGGATCGGACGAAGCTGATGTGAACGCCGAGACCACGGTGCTTGCCAGAACATTCAAGGCACATAAAGATGCCGTACGATACAGACGCCCATTGTGGATTTTTCTGAGAGCAATCGACGCAGATCTTGTTGCCTGGTTGCGATTGCAGGTCCCGGAGGCGTCGAGAAGCTGCCATTTAAACCCGATCCAAACGTTCTCGATCGGATTTAGAGAATCCCAAAGGTTAAAAATAGAAATAGGAATTCGGCGGTATGGACCAAAATATCAGAAGATCAGATTAATCCAGATATTTATGAAAATCCAATGAGACAGGAAATCTAGGACAAAGAAAATCAGGGCAGATCGAATGGCGTCTAAGCTATGTGATCGAGCATTCAGAAGGTGCGTGTCGGGGTCAGATCGGTAGATTTACATTAATTTTTTCTCCTTCTCGGTGTTAGGAGGGAGGGAGGGAGGGAGGGAGAGAGGGAGAGAGTCGTCTCTCAGCACGCCCCTTCTCTTCCTCGCAGAAAGTTCGCGTTGCCGAGGCAATCAAAATATTGGCAAAGTACGCGCTCGCCTGCTCGGTGCGTGACGGGATCTGCTCATGACAAATGGGCGCCTCACATGCGCATCCACCGTGCATTGTGAACATCGATGTTCCGAATGTATGATAGGATGTGTGTGTGAGCCGTCTGTGAGGCGTCAGGTGTCAAGAGCAGATCCGGTCTTGTTCGGTGCACCGTGCCACCGTCTTTGTGAAAAATGGAAAATTACCTAAACCTCTCCTTTAAAATTTTAGTGGACAGTCGAGTTTTTTTTTCATGTGTTATCGATGGAAACGATGGAAAGATTTACATCTATTTTCTATATAAATGTTACCCTATCTAATAACTAACATAGAGTTTACATCGACAATAGAGTTTTACGTTAATTCGCATTTATATGAAAACAAAGGCAGTCTTAAAAATCTTTCGTTTGGCTAAAATTCGATTTAGATTCTACTACAGTGGTCTAATTCGGTTGTGTGTTAAAGTAAGGGAGGGTATAAACACCAACATATATATATATATAAGGAAGTTTAAATTTTTTTTCTTTCTTTTAATTTTTATAAGAGTAAAATACAAAAACTTTCCCTGCGTTAAATTAAGCATTAGATTTTCCTTCTACATACATTTTTATTGAAATACCCCTGTTTGAAACTCAACAGAAAACCTCCTTCTATCTCTTTATCCTCTTTCATCTTTCTTTGTGCTTGGAGGCCCTGGACCATGGCAATATTCCTCCATTGCTACTACTACTTTTTGCTGATTTGACGATTTCTCTAGATCTTCTTCAGATCTCACTAGCACCTACGCCTGACACCGAAAACCTGGCTCCCTCTCCCCCAACCAACAAGGCTCCCTCATTCTGCTGAACACAAACACCCGCATTGAGGACAGTAATTAGTATGGAGTACTAATACTATACATGTGGATAATTTAGGAATTGTCTAGCTCTAGCCTCTAGGACTGAAGAAACAAAGGACCAGTTTGGATAATTTAACATCCTAATTATAGAAATTATTATAAACAAAAGTGTTCAATTAATTGCCACTTCTCTTAAATACTGAGAGCATGTCCACCTTTGCCCGAAGATTCAATGTCTTGCTGAAATAGTCATGCTCACTGAGGCCAGAGCAAACATCATATGTGTTTTCCATGTATTTTTCCACAGGTGGAGACTCGCTGCTCGGGCATTTGATGCTAGGCCAGTAGCTATATATACAAGTTCGAGAGCTGCTAATGTCTACATCATTAGTTCGAGAGCTGCATTGATGTGTTTTCCATGCTAGGCCAGCTGCTCGGGCATTTGAGCAAACATCATAAGTTTGAGAGCTGCATTGGATCAACAAGGGAATATAATCATGGTGAGAACTTTAAAATGTGTACAATCTAGTTAGAAATTCCTTGAAAATGATGCTAATGTCTACAATGAGCTACATCAACTATGCTAATTAGTTCCATTAATGATTCAGTCATAAGATCATATATAAACATAGTTTGAACTTCAAGAGCATGTGATAAGTAAAGTGTAAACCAACCTCATCAAGATAGAATGGGCTCATATTGCACTGTGTAAAAGCCTTCCTGTCATTAGAGTAAGGCAGGAGGCCTTTCACAAGGAAGTCAAGTTCAGGTTGGCCGGTCTTGAGAAGACAACACCCTGCATGCACTGGTTTGCTTGCAATAAGAACCACGCCATTGCAAATTATTACCATGCTACACCCATGTTAGATATATCAAACCAAGGATAAAACCAGTCACAATCATCTCCATGGGAGGTGCGAATACAAGAACAATAGTGCCAAGAAAGCTATAGGACGTAGGGAGCCATGCTGTGTGTCGATGAGAAACCAAATCCCAACCACAGGCTAAAGATTAACTAGGACTAGGAGAGGTGAGAAGATTCATTACCCCACCACCACTTTTTTATAGTCATGCAGATGCAGCTTGTTGTACATAAAAGGAAAACCATTGATTATTGATCGATGGAAAACTAGATAGATAGCGACATGTCATTCATCTTCTTGCTACACCTTGAAAATTAAAACAAGGCCGGAATAGCATTAAAATTGTAATTATCAATTTAACTATATATATTTGCATTAAACTGTAATTATCAATAAATATTAATTATATTGAAATTGAAATATTCAGTGATATATTATTGCACTAAATAATCTACTTCAATTTAAAGTTATAATCCATTTATGTTCCATTTGAAAATAATAAAAATTAATTAACCGTAATAAAAATAATTTAGTAAGTTACTTAAAAAAATAAAAATAATTATTAATTAACGTTATTGATAATATATTTATTAATATAATAAAAAATAATTTAACTAATAAAAGGAATAACATAAATTAAAAACGAATATCAATTTAAATTAATATAAAACTAATACAAAATTATATAACGATTATTAGTTTTATAATTAAATTTTATTAATTTATAACCAGCTTATGTTCCACTAAAAAATCAAAATTTATATAGTAATTAAATTTCATAAGGAATTTAAATTTAATAAAAACTTTATATACTTAAATAAATTCATTTTTTACTAATTTCAAAAATCAATAAAAATATTAGTTTTAGACATAGTTTAATTATTTTAAAATCAATTTAAATTTCATTTAAAAACAAGGAAATTTATAAAAGCCTCCTTGGGTTTTCTAACAATCCTATGAAACTCCCCATTGTTTTGACCTTAACAAAAACCTCCCTTATTATTTTGAAAAAAGGTGCAAATACCTTCCTTTAATAAGCATTCCAAATAAAAAATGTTAATGTAATGCATTAATTTTACTTCACTTCAGCCTTTTTACATTTGTCAAAGGAGAGTAAGAAGAATTATTCTTTGAAAGTTGAAACCTTAAATTATGTATGATAATGCACTAACAATGATAAAAGGGTATTTTGGTAACTTTAATGTATTTTGTTACCGAAGAGTCATGGGAAAGGTGGTAGTTGCACTTTTTTCTCAAAAATATAAGGGAGGCCTTTGTTAGGGGTCAAAACACAAAGGTGGTTTATAGAATTGTTATAAGAGGATTTTTTATATAATTTTACCTCAAAATAATACAAAAATAACAAAAAACCAATAAAACTTAATAAAAAATATTTTTCAAAAAATTAATAAAAAACAACATTCAGATACAAAAAACATAATACAAATTTATCTAGAGGATAGGAAATTATCCACTCTCACTAAAACACAATTTAGATTGTAATCAGATAAACTAGACATAACCCCAAAAAAATAATAGTTGAATTGATTAATTTGAAATGTCATAGAGCTCCATCTTTAATTTTGATGATAAATAAAGCTTGTACATCACATGGGTCCTAACTAGTATATTTACATAGAAATTACATCCTCTCTCTCTCTCTCTCTCTCTTGGTTTCACAAATTACATCCTCTCAACGCTTGAAAATTGTCTATGTTATATCAGCTTGTCCTTTCCATTTTAAAATTAAAATGTTTTTTCTTAAATGGTGTGGCAGATTAATATTGCTTTGATACAAAAATTTTTATACAATTAGTATGTATATATACTTACGAAATAATACAGAAAATGTTTTAATTTCTATAATATAAAATGTTTTATTTTATATTATATGATGATATACTATATATCGTACAACATAAATTGTTATATATTAAATATAGCTATTTAATAACATAGGCTCAAATCCCTGCCAAACCATACCCAAGCTTATATTTTGGACCCGAGGTTTGGGCTGACTTGGCCCAGCCCTGGGCATGGGTTATAACCTTTATCACACATTAAGCTTGGCCCATGATCACCCCTAGTGTTCACTGTTAACATTCATTAGTTTTTGAAATGTGAAGGATAGTTTTCTATTTTTTATTTTTATTTTTTGGGAAATTCATTTATCTCCCTAAATACTATAAAAAACCTTAAAAAGTTTGTGATTTCCCTTTTAATACTTATCACTTGCTTTGGTGTTGTTTAGCAAGTCTTTTTAGGAAGATCTTCCGACAGCTTAGTTGGCCAAAAGATGTCTTATCTTTAAAAATCTAGACCGTTTGATAAGTATTTAAGTTTACCATGATCTACATAGCTGTTAAATGAAAGCCTTTAGGCTCAGATTGGAAGGAGTACAAATGCAAATATGTAGAGTGCAAAACTATGTATTTTGTATTATGTTGTATGTATTTGTACTGTACAAATACATACAAAATAATACAAAATACAAGGCTTTGCACTCTACATATTTGTATTCGTACTCCTTCCAAACTGAGCCTTATGCACAGTTTGGAAGGAGTACAAATACAAATATGTACTGTACAAATACATACAAAATAATATAAAATACAAATATGTACGGTAAAAATTCATACAAAATATAAGATTTTGCGCTCTACATATTTATATTTGTACTCCTTCCAAATGGAGCCTTAGGTACAAAAAAGATAGGAAACTTCATTTTGAAGCGTGTAGAATTTTAACCATTTTGAACTTTTCATAAGCTTTTTAAGGCATAGGTTTTTTCTGATTTATTGTATTGTATTCTTTCATTGCCAAACAGAGAAAGACCAAAATTTGATTTTCCAAGCTTTAAAAAGCCTAAAAAACCATACAAAAAGACTTGCCAAAAGCTTCCTTAATTTGTTTATTACCATATAATCTAAATGAATTGAAGAGGAGAAAAAGGAAGACTTCAGTTAATGTCATAATAGTCTTGACATCAATAATTATTAATGCTTTGTAGTTTGGTTGATGAGCGTTTCAAGATGCACTTCCCATGGTAAAAAGGCATCGGATAGATTTGAATATTATTGCTGAGCACTGTGGTTGGCACGCTTTTCTTCAATACGCTAGAGAATTTGGCTGACAAGTTAAAAAATTTGAGCTACATTATGATAATGCCATGGAGACATTGTACAAACACATTGTATCCCCACTTACCTTGCCTGAAGGTCAAATTTAAAGTGATACCAAGAGCAAAGTCTCTTCTATGCTCCATATATGAAAGGCTCTTGAGAAGCAAACATTAGAAAGTCCTTAAGGGGAGCTTATTTGATGACCCTCAAAGTAAGAGTGTCAATGAATCGGTTTTGGACTGGATCCATTAGTCCAAAATTAATTTGGATGGATTGAACGGATCAACATGACATATTGGATTGAATCAATCCAGAACAAAATATGTATTAGATTGGATCGGATCTGGTTGGTCCATAATGAATTTATATTGGATTGGTTTGGATTAAGCCAATATCTGATCTATTGATATAAGATAAGAATATAGGTGTTAATGGATTGGGTTTGGATTGAAAACAATCTAAGTTAAGACAAATTTGAACAGATTGGACAGTCTAGACATTGAATTGGATCGGTACAAAATGGTCCAAAACATTCATTGGATTGAATTGGACCTGGTCCATTTGTAATAGATTCACATTGAACTGGATCGGATTGGACCAAATCCAGTCCAATTGGACAATCTTATCCTTCCACTGGAAGATGCTTTGAAGCATCTCCCATGGTTAGATTCTCAAGTTATTCACAAAGCAACTATGCTCTAAGCCTTGCAGCCATTATAGCACTGAACTAGATCTCAAAGGTACCTCAACCTAATTTCTTCTTTTCGTTTTCTCTATAGACTGGAGCGTATCTGCTATGCAACCTGCCATTATGCATTATAGAATTGATCTAGACTGCATAGGTATGAGAATGCTCTTAGACATGTTTCAGCTGGAGATGTTTATTATGAAGATTCTACGAACTGTATGAAATAACCCTCAGCCTTTTTTTCCTTTGGACTTCGATTTTTTGTTGATCTTGCAAAAAAGAATGAACTTCTTGATTCATGGAGAGATCAATGAGGGTGTTACAGTCCTCAAAGTTATGTTTGGCTTCACACATTCCATCAGTTCTAGGTAATAATATCAGGGTCCACTTCATATCCATAGTCTAATTCATGAGAAGGACTATTTGAAGTTGAAGTAGGGCTATCTGGAAGAATTACACCTTATAAACCAGACTGGAAGGTCTCACACACAGTCCAAAGTGTCAATATCCAATATCAGCCATTAAAATCATCGATGTCAAGCTTTTATTAAGGCTCAGGTTGGAAAGAGTATAAATACAAAAATATAGAGTGTAAACCTTGTATTTTGTATGCATTTGCACTGTATATATTTAAATTAATTCTTATTCTTTTCAAATTGAGCCTGGAAAGAATATAAATACAAATATATAGTATGAAAAACCTTGTATTTTGTGTGTATTTGCCCTGTACATATTTGTATTTATAATCTTTCCAAGACTTAATTTGAAAATAGTACAAATACAAATATATACAGTACAGATACAGGTTTAAAAATATAAAATAAAAGAATTTATGCTGTACAAATTTGTATTTGTACTTTTACTAAAACTAAGCATAAGGCTACGTTTGGAAAACGATGCAAATAAGTGTGAATGCAAATATGTAGAGTGTAAAACTGTCTATATAAAATGCAAAGTTGGATTAGTTTTACACTGACAAATTTACCTTCTGATCAAATAGGCTTTTAGCTGTAATGGTGCAAACACGAATTCCAATAAAGCATGTGCCTTTTTTTATCAAAAGCCCACTTTAATACAAATTTACTTCTTTTTTATTGATGTATTTTTACATCTTATTATCAACGTAAATATGTTTTGAAAAATGTATTTTTTATCATTTGTCAATGTATAAATGCAATGTTACCAAGCATAACTAAAAATAAACTAGAGTGCAAATTTATCATGAACGAGAATTTACACTCCATTTGCATCATTTCCAAATGCAGCCTAAGTTTCCATCAATACCATTCTACTAATCATTAATACAAAATTTGTATTATTATGTAAAAGTTAAATGATTCAATATTATCATGATTCATGAACTACTTCAATCCGAATTAAAGCCAACTGCTAACTACTGCCACACACGGAATGACTTTTTTTTTGGTGAAAAAGATGTTAAAGTAAGGAACACAGAATTACAACAACCTGAACGAACAGAAAATAGAAAAAACAACTACACTACTCAAACTGAAAAAACAAACAGCTAAGACACGTCTGATGGTAGGGAGTTAGAAAGCCAATCCAGAAAGGCTTCAGTCCAAAAATTACACAGGTCAAGACTTCAACTGTGAACTGGCTACGTACAAGGCCAGAGAATTTTTACCGCCTCGAAATCGAATGAACCCATTTTCTGCTTGTTATTAAAGATTGGGCTGGGCCTGGGGCCAGACATGCTCACATGCCCAATTGCTCAGCCCTAGTTGATGGGTTTGGCTTTGTTTGGGAGGATGACTGACCTGGGTCAGGTCTGAAAGTTAGAACCTAAATCAAATTGAAAAGAGTATAAATACAAATATGTAAAGTATAAAATCTTATATTTTGTATATATTTATACTGTGTTTGTATTCCTTTTAAACCTAATTTTAAGAAGATTATAAATACAAATATATACGGTAAAAAACCAATACAAAATAAACCAGGGCCATGCCTTCCCTAGCTTGATCATTCTCTTTATCACTTTGTGGTTTACATGTGATCGGTTGACGTTATAGCTTGGCCACCTTTCTAACACCTGGTGCCTCACAACTGCATCCAAACAGAGACCAATCCAGTAAGCGTGATTCCCTTAGCAGCTAATTAACCAAGAATCCCACACCAGACCAGCTGAAGTACAAGGGGGTTTATGAGAAACATTCTCCCATGCCTTTCCATACCTTTCCCCAAATAAAACTGTATACATGCTAGGATACGTATTTGGTTCCTGTTGCTGACAACTAGTAAATAAAATTGATGTAGACGTACATGAGAGGCCCAATGGTGCTCGGATACATGGCATCCTTAGATTGCGATTTGGGGCTCAGGGTAGATTGTATGCTAGCCGTCTGTTTGTAACTAATTCTAGACAAGTTCAAGTATAAATAAGTGGCGTCACTCCCTAAGTAAACTATCCTGACATTTACTGCTCTCAGCTCTCTAACTTTCTGGTAACCTCATCTAAGTTATCTTACTTAGGCCTCATCTGTCCTTCTCATCAGGCACTTGTTAACTTGCCTGTTGGAGTCAATGTCCCTGAGATAATACCTAAGGCCTCTGACATTTATATTCCTCCACATATGGGATTTACAGGCCCCTCGGCTCTAGGAGTCATCAAACTCTTCAACCAACCCTTCTCTCAGAAGTAAATTGATATTATTGCCCTCGTCCATTCTAGTGGTAGTAGAATACAGCTACTTATATGACAAGTCACTAGCACAATAAATACAAGAAATCTATAATATTGTACAAAGAATTCTTAAAAAACTGTAGCATTTGACTTGGAAGCATGTTATGTCGAGGTCTACCACAAGTTCAGGAATCAGAGCTACAGCGCAGCTATAGTAGATTAAAGACCATCAATGAATGATAAAAAAGGGCATAAATGAATGGACGGACGTCTGTTTGGCGTTCATGTGATAAATAGAAGAGCCCCGAGTAATCCACGGGTGATGGGCTGGTGTTAAAAATGCCCTGGTGTTAAAAATGCCCCTTTTTAGGGGGAGAGATCATATACCTCCACCAAGGAAACTCTACATTGTTTGGGTGTGAGTTTAAAGAGCTATGTATTCGATATTTAAGAAGGTTGGGAATATAAGTATGATAGATAGGAATGGACATACATATCTTATCCGGTGGGTATTTGTTGTCTTATCTGCTTAAATGAGGTGGGTTTTTTTTTTTTTTTTTTTGAATGATGGGTTTTAGAATTCTACAACTTATATGGTACGGGTAGGGTATGGTATTAGGTTAAACTCAACTTTTTTATGTATTAAGTGTTGAGTTTAATAATATTTTGAATTTATGTGAAGGATAATTGATAGTTAATGTGTTTTTTACATGTATTAATCAAATAATTGAAAATTTTCTTGTTTGATTGTGTTATTTTATTTATTTATTGCTTAAATATAATAAAAAATAATAGGAAGTTAGATGCAGATTCTAAACTCAATTTGCCTCTACCCTTGAATGCGAGGAAGATAGGGTCGAGGTGAGTTTTGTATTTTCATGTGTGGGAAGGGTTTAGATTCCCAAAATTCAACCTGCTATGGGTTTTGGGGTGGGCAAGAATTGAGAGGTTTATGGAGGCGAGTAGGGTCTAGAATTTACAAAACCCTCTCAGAACCTGCACTGCTATTACATCCCTAATGATAGAGAATAAGTTGATACAAGCAATTGCATTTTAAGCATATAGAATAAATAATCATAGTTTTTGAATCATTGTTGACCTAAAAGGTCATACCGTTCAGCCCAAAAATCGTCCAAGCAACTGGTTCCGTTTCACCCCTAAACCACTTCTTTGCCAAAAACCATTGATTTGGTTAATGATCTACTGACCCAGGTGACCGAACTGTCAACATGTTTAACTTGGACAATGGTTCTTGTCCTTTTTTTGTTTTAATTATTATTTTTATTTCTAACCCAAAAACCAGTGGCCAAAGCGGTTTCGGTTGGAGGACAGTTTTTAAAACTTTATAAATGATAATGATAACTAAATAAATGGGGGAATGGGATTATTGCTACCAATTGTACAATTATTGAGTGCCCATTAACATTTATGTACAACCCATAAATTTGGCCACTCTAGCTTCCATGCAAGTAGCACATAAAAATACTTTCACCTATCGATTTCCATATTATTAACTCATGGGCCATCAAACGGGTTTAGATCTGATTTTAGACCAAAACATTTATGCTTCTAATGAAATTCGATTGTATGTTCAATTTGTTGGATAGCATATCTCCTCAAAGCCCAATAGTTATGTACAATGGGCTTGTTATTGAATAAAATTAGTTTATTATGTATTTTGTATGTGTCAATGGGTATGTTTTTGTATAATGACATTTATCTAGTTATAGGATTGCAAACATTTATCTGAGACACTCATAATTGGTAATGTAATCTAAATGTTCCCAACTAGTTCTTAACCCACATAGTTCACCTTGTTAAGGTTGATGTACTCTTGCTATCTTATGTGAAGGGGTAATTTGTCTTAACCATTAGGGTCGTATCCAAAGCATAAGTGTAGGCATTTGTAAAATGTTTCAGTAGACCACTTTTCATAGATTAATCCAGGACATTATGATTGGTGGAATCTCTTGTTGCATGCAATCCTTAGACTTGATAATGGTAATATGTCAAAACCCTCTGATTTATTTGCTTTTGATATGCCAGCAAATGAGATCCTCTTAGGAGTCAATTTTTGGGTATGCGCTGGAGTAGTTATAGACTTTAGTAGATGATCATCATTGTGATAGAATATGCTACTTTGTCAAATAGAACGAATTTTTGGGGTATATTTTTTTTAAATATATATCTAAATTTATTAACAATAGATTTTAAATTAGTTTAAAGTCATTATTTTTTCAAAACCCATTATAGTAGAAGACATGACACTAACTTTAATGGCAAAAGGATTGTGTTGCAAGTGTTTATTTTCCCATTTGGTTTGAAGGAAAAGGTTTGTAAAGGTTTCCCTATCTTTCTCTTCCTTTCCCTACTCTTTCCTTCAAACCAAACACAACCTTAGGGTGGCAAAACCCAGGCATAATTTGTACAACATTTAGGGCCAATAGACATAAACCAATTCTCTTTAATATTTAAGCAAGAATTCAGCCATATGAGTCTCACTTCAGTTAGGAATTACTTATATTAGAGAACATCTCGATAGAGCTCTGGCTAAATCAGATTGGTCTTCTCTATTTCCACAAGCACAAGTACTCAACTAGATGGTTACAAGGAGGAAGTTAAGAATTCTTGGTTAGCCTCTAATGGTACATTTTCCAGAAATGTCAGCAAGTCAAAAGCAATTTAGCACAATGGGCATCTAAATCCTATATATGGTGATTGGAAGAAGAAAATTAAATCTTTAATGGGGAGAATTGCTCAAATATAGGAAGGAGAAATGGATGATTCTTTACAACACGAAGAATGCCAGCTACTACATGAGCTTGAGAACCTCCTTGACATAGAAGAAGCTTACTGGCAATAGTAAAGGTCTAGAGCATAATGGATCCTCGAAGGAACCACATTTAATATAAAGTTTTTTCACGCAGCAGCAACCCACTGATGCCGAATATATATTGGTTGAAGGATGACAATGATCACTAGCTATCCTCCCATGATGGGATAACACCTGAAATCCAGAAGTATTTTACATCTCTCTTTATCTCAGCATGTCATGACTTACAACATTTAGTTACTCCGGTGCTTCCCAATTTCATTTCCAGTGAAATTAATGATTGGCTTGGTGAGGTTCTTATGACTGAAGAGATTCAAGAATCACATTTTCAGCATGCCCGCTCTTAAAGCACCCAGCTGCCCTAACAGGTTAGACGCTCGCTTCTACCAAATGAGCTATGATATTGAGTGTTTGGTTCTGTTTACGTTTATTCATTAAATGTTTATTGATGATGTTAAATAGGCATCATCTCACTATTTTCTCTCTCTTGTTCTTCTGCATATATTGAAAATGTAAAAAGTGAATTTTGGTTTATGTGCATGTCAGTCATTTGTAGAAGTTATTTTTTGAAGCTTCCACAAACGACCAGATGTTTATTCATTGTTACGCTGAAGTGATGCCTACTTATCATAAACGGTTGCAATTATTGCATTTCTCAATTTTACCAACAAATAAAATACAAACATTTATTCAATAAAATATAAATGAAACCAAACACATATATTATTGGACAGGAATTAATTATGGTAATTCAACAAACATTTACTGAGCCCAATGCAATCGCCCAATTAAATGAGACTCGCATAGTGCTGCTACCCAAGAAAAAGAATGTTGAAAAGTGTAAAAGATTTCAGACCCATTGCTCTAACAAATGTTACTTTAAAAGTAATTGTCAAAATCATTGCCAAAACCACATCAAGCCCCTGCTCAATGATATTATTTCCTCGAGTCCGGATATCCTGTACATTTATTTCTAGACACGTTAACGTTATATGGGTTAAAGGATTTGTACATGAGAATAATTTAACCAGAATGAAATTACTTCCATTTCTTTGTTTCCCAAAACTTTTAAAATTTAAAATTCATTGAAACAAAAAAGAGGGAGCCATTGATAAATTTCGGGCGACGCTTTATGGAATGTGAGTGTGTAGAAAGCTATCATCGACAGTAGAATAAAAATGGTAATCTGAAACCTGGGTGATACAGTTTTTGTTGAAAGACCATGAAAGCTTGATGCCATTGAATTCATCCGTAACTTCTTTGTAATCTTTTATTCCGAGGACGATGATTTTTATTACATAAATGGAATAATTGCAGAAGATGCAAGATTGAATGTATAAAATAGAGAAAAACAGGGGCAGAGTGGTGTTGGGAGAAGAAAGAGAGAGAGATGGGTCTCCTTTCTTTCTTCGTTGTTGATGATCAAACCAGAGAGAAAAAGGAAGGGATGAGAAGTTTCCATTCCAATCACTGCCATTATTGTTGCTACTAAACAATCCTCTCTCTCTCTCTCAATGCTCTTTTCTCTTGCCCTGCTTTCCATTTTTTTCTTCTCCCCTTTACTAGCTCAGTTGCTTGATCATGCTTTCAAGATCAAAACTGTAGTTATCTATCATAAGCTCCTAAATTATTGGCAAGATCGCCTTAAGGGAAACATTCTAAGAAAACACAGATTTATCTTCATCGCTATTTCACTCTGATAGGTCGTTCAGGAAGACATGTACAGGATATCCAGACTCTATTTCCTCATACCAATTCGATTTCATCCCAAGAAGGCAGATTATAGACAACAAAGTGGTTGTTAATGAAGTTCTCCACACCAAGAAAAGCAGTAATTTTCAGCAAGTAATTTCTATTAATTAAATATAATTAATTATAAATTTATATAATTAGTGATTATAAAATTAATAATGTTAATAATATATTAATTAATTATCAGTATAACATTAAAACCGGGTCAGTTGGAATCTGAGTCGAATTAAATATGACTATTAAATAATTATTATTAACATTGTTATTAATTATCATTAATAACTTGAAACCGAGTTTGGTTTAATACCTAATCGATTTAATTAATGTTAACCATTAATTACACGGACCATATAATCTTGGAAATTGGGTCGGTTTATGTCTATATAACCGCCTAAACCAAACCTATTAACTAATAAGTAGAATTCGGATTCGAATTTGACATAGACCCGATTCACCCGATTCATTATGCATAACCTTCTTAACTCGATAAAGCGATGGCAACAAACATACAGTGGCCGGTTTATCACCCATTTCAACAAAAAGATGTGTTAAATATTAGAAACAAAAGAAGAGAATAATAAGGGAAGAAAGAAAAATCAAAACAGAAAAAGAAAACGTAGTTGGGTAGTGATTACAGCCGCCGGTGAATGCAGTTCACCGGCCTTTAATGGAAGCCATTGTTATGAATAATTCCTGACCACTGGCGTCCGGGCATACATGATCGTCGGTTGTCGGCTGAATACATAGCCGTTTCTGACTCTGTCGATCCATTGTCTTCTCAGGGGCTGGTTCGTACTACATTCAGAAAATGGCGTGTATCCTATGAAGCTCCTCTCCACTAGCGGCCGGTAGGGGTGGCAATTTTTCAGTAAACCCACTCAGTATCTAAACCACCCAACTCACCTATTTATTTGGCAGGTTAGACATGTGTTGATCACCCATTGGGTCAATTTAAATGGATTGGGTTGGGTTGTGGATAACCATTGGGTTAACCACTATACATATAAGTATTAGTTCTGATGGTGTACGATCTAGATACTCGTAGCTGGAAGATGATCCGAACTCCAGTTGTGCGGCGAGCTGGACCAACCTGCAAAATAGTAGATCAAATAACACAGGGTGGCTAACCCGATGAGGTCGCTCCGATGCTTAAGTCAGTACTACACTATGGATGCGAGCTAAATACTTGAGTGCTTGAATGCTAGTGAGTAAATAATCACACATACCTTTGCCTTGGGGCTTCATGTCCTTATATAATGGAGTAGTCATGGGCCTTACGAAAGAGCTTCGGGATCTTCGGGTTGCGTGGATAAGATCTGTTCCATTTTTGAAGGAGAGCAATGTCTTGATAAGGTTTATCGTTTACCTCCGATTCAGGCGGAGCTAAGATGAGTCTCGTCGTGATCCGAGAAATTCGGGTCTATTGGGGAGGCCTTTGGAGTCGATTATGTGGCGTTTTGGCTCTTCAGCTTTGAACCGGTACTTCGGTTCTTTAGTCCCGAACTGGATTGGGTGTCGAGGTGTCTCTATGCCGAGGTGGTTTTTGGGCCAAGGAGGCTGAATATCCAAGCTCCGAATGTCGCGGGGATGGGTTCACTTGGCTGATTTGTCACCCCTCAAGCAAATTGCATCTACGTGTCCCCTTCTTACTAGGTCGTGCCAAATCACCCTTCATCAATTGCCCCCCACTCCCCGTGCCAGGGGTCCTGACCCGGTGCGGGGAGTTCATGACGAATCCAGGTGGGTTTGGCATGAAGTCTAGGCGACTTGGAAGGCGAACCGTTGCTCGGACCTGTTCAATCATCTGGCTCAACCATGAAATGACCCAGATCGCGTCTCGGTCACGCACGGACGTCATACTATTTATAAACTCCGCGAATGCCAAAGGGCGCGCGCTCAACCGATTTTGTCCTCGGGTAGCATGCAGCCGGTTTTCATGGGAGCCATCAGATCGTACAGATCCCAACCGTTGATTGCCGAATGTGGTGGACTATAAATAGGGGATCGAAGGGCCCATTACCTTCGCCATAAATCGTGTAACTGAGCTCTCCTGAGATCGCGTCGGAGCCCTTCAACTCGCCATTCTTTCCCTTGTGTCTGAGGTCGTTATCGTCCTCTTTGTTGAGTTCGTCTTCTTTCACTAGTTGTTCCCTTTTCTTTTTCCTGTCCAATATGCCAAGTGCTAGCATAGATAGATTACTTAGGGACCCTAGTTAGCCCGGGGGTGCCGAGGTGCGGTCCTCAGCTCCCGTCGGTGAGGCCAGCTCTTCGCTAGAGAGGTCCTCTTTAAACCTTTTAGGAGAAATGCCTTTACCTGATGTCAGGCCATCTCGGCTTGAGGAACCCGAACCTCAGGTAGAGCAGCCGACCTCCAGAGAGGGGGTCTTGTCTTCTACTCGAGGTCGGGATCCAGACAACTTCGGCCCTTCCACGATGACCTTGGACAGGTTGTTGTCCTTGATAGCTTGTTACTGTCTCCCCGACACTCGTTTTCATCATTCCTTTGGGTTCGAGCTGGGCTCAGGATTTGCCAAAATAGCTAGGCCCGAGCCCGGCCGAGCCCGACCTATAATTAAACCTAAAAAACCTAGTCGAATACCCCTCTTTTTTTCACCTCTTTCCCTTATTTTTCCAGCCGAATCTTCTTCTCCACATCCTTTTTCCCTTCTTTATATTCTTTTTTTAATGTAAATAAATTTTGAATTTATATTCTTTTTTTTAATATAAATAAATTCTAATTTATATTGATTATTGAATAGGGAAAGTTTCTAATTTTTTTATTAGGTCGGGCTTCGGGCTCGAGCCTAACATATTTCCATTAATGAAGAGTAAAAGCCTGGCCCGAGCCCAGCCCGTCCCGGCCCATGAACTGACCTCTTACCTTATACATCTTTAGCTCGATTTGTTCCATTAAGAAGAACTCTTCTTGCCTGCACAAGGACACCCGACATAGCTAATATATCTCACCTCGCCTCGAGTTCAAGGTCCTGTTCGGTAACTCGAACAAGGTATCGGCTTGGAAGATGAGGTACTTCTTTGTTCGGAACCCTGAAGGATGGCCATTCCCAACTCACTGGCGAGTGGCCATTAAGGACCCTGGGGTGAGGCGGGATGCAGAGACTAGGGCTGTCATCCACTCTTAGAGGGACCTCGGCCTAGATATGGAAGATTTCCTGGCCGAGGAGAAGCTTGTATGAGCTGGGCTGAGTCCTCCTGGTAGGCCTCCACCTTGGCACACACATTACCTCTCCTTTTTCCTTTCTGCACTTACTTCAGTTCGCAGCTAACTATTTTTCTTCTCTCTTGCAGAAGCTATGACGGGTGTTGACACCGCTAACCTTTTGAGGAGTTCCAGAGGGGGAAGAAGAGAAAGGCTTCGAAGAGGTCCTGTCGAGAGGAGGCCACCTCTTTGGTTCCTACCAATCTCGAGGTCGTAGCACCAAAGCCACCCTCTACCGAACCCCTAGGGGAGGAGGTTCGTCCCCAGCCCCCAGTTGTTGACTTGGACGAAGATCAGGATGAGGGGACCCCACCTCGCGATCCCAAAGGTACTTCGGTGCCTGAGCCTTAGCCCCCTTTAGCAAAGGAGAACATAATGACTCTGAGGCTCGGGCTCCTTAAGTGCAAGGATGCCATGTTTCCTGCGGAGGTCGCGGAGTGGGCTGACATGCCAACAAGTCAGCTCGAAGGGAGGACAACTTCCTACTATATGGTGGTAAGTAACATGCCCCTTCATTTACTTTCTTATTATTCTGTCAATGACACTTACGCTTGCTTTCTATTTTTTAGGTGAACTCCGCTATCCACTCGCTCGTCTACCAATCTAAGATCCGCTTAAAGCGAGCTCGGGAGGTTGAAGAGAACGCTAGGAAGCTTTACCGCGAGTTAGATTTAGCTCGGGGTGAAGTTCTTAGAGCCAAGAATGGAGCCGGAGCCAGAAGGAGCTGATCCTAGTGTTGATGGAGGAGAAGAAGAAGCTCAAGGGGGAGAAGGAAGCTCTCCTCCAAGAAAACAAAAACCTTGAGGCGATGATCAAGGAGTGCACCGAGATATTCGACACCACCATTTAGGAGGCAAGGATTCAAGAAAGAGATCGCGCCATCAAGGAATTCAAGGAGTCCCCTGAGTTTCATGACCTCCAGTCGAGTATGGCTTTGGCTCATACTGGTCGGGTTTCAAGCTCTACAAGTGGTTGATGCGGCAGAAGTTTCCCAAGCTCAACTTCGAATCTATCTCCATGTCCACCGTTACTCCTGAGATGGCGATGGAGGAGGCAGGTCGAGATGATGTGGAGGAGGACCACATGGAGACTGACCTACCTGTTGGATGGGATTCTGGCAGATCTGATGTTTAGACATGCCTCTTTCTTGGACCCCCCCTATATAGTGTATATCCCGGGCCTCCGAGCCTGGTTATAGTAAGCATGTACTCGAAACCTTTATGTTAATGAAATATAATGATTCAAAAAATCTTATGCAAAATCTTTCTAAAAAAATTTTTCTAAGTGTTGGTTAACCCGAATTGCCATATAACGACCTGGAGTCCAGGTGGGATTAACCTTATTGTTGTACGCTAAGGTGGATAGACATTGTAGGGTATGCACCCAACCTGTCTATGCACAAGCTACTTAAAGGCAATTGGTTATCCTGAAGTACCAGTCTAGCAAGCTGGACTCCAAGTAGGAACAATCCTTGTGTTTGTTGTATGCCAAGGTGGATAGGCACTGTAGGGTATATACCTGACCTGTCTATGCACAGGCTACATACTTGCCCAAGCCGATGAGGCGATTGGGGATCACTGCGCCTATGCTGAGGTGGCGACTAGGACTTGTCTGCCTTTGCCAAAGAGGCGACTATGACTTGTCTACCTATGCTGAAGAGGCGACTAGGACTTATTGTAGTGTCGAGGTCTTTAGCCAGCTTGGCGCCATGGCCTTTATGCTTCTAGGAGTGACTCACAGTCCTCTCTCCAGTCAGTTGTCTTTTTTGATCAGTTCGATGGTCACATAGACTTAGAGAAATTTTTCCTTGGAATCACAGGCTCATAAGTAGTACCTTCTTAGGTTATCGATATTACATGCTCGAGGTACCTACTTCCCTTCCAAAGTCTCGAGTTCGTATGTGCCTTCCCCAAATACCCATTTTACATGGTATGAACCTTCCCAATTCGGTCTGAGCTTACCTACGCTGGGCTCTAGGCACCATAACTTTCTGAAGAACTAGGTCATCGATGCAGAACTGTCACTTTCTGACTCGAGTGTTATAGTACCGAGCTACCCTCTACTGGTAGACTGTGGTCTGAATGTAGGTCAGGTCTCGCACCTCCTCTACCAGGTCTAGGTTGGTACGGAGCTCATCATCGTTTGTTCCCTCAGCATAAGCCTCCAATTGTAACGTGGGTACCTCGACCTCTGCTGGGATCACCACCTCTGTGCCATACGTGAGTTTGAAGGGGGTCTCACCCGCCGAGTCCTGATAGTATTTCATTAGGCTCAAAGGACACTAGGCAGTTCGTCTACCCACAATCCCTTGGCTCGAGTTAAGCGAGTTTTCAGTTCGTGAAGTATCGCCCTATTAGTTACTTCGGCTTATCCGTTCGCTTGGGGTGTGCCACCGAGGTAAAGTTTTGTTGAATTCCCATCTCGACACACCAGTTTTGGAACTTAACATCTTCGAAATGCTTCCCATTGTCGAATATCAGCACCCGGGGTAGTCCGAAGCGGCATACTACGCTTTTTCTAGAAAAAATTTTGTATGTTATGGCCTGTGATCGTTACCAAGGGTTCGACTTCACCCACTTCGTAAAATAATCTACTGCTACAACCAAGAACCTCCTCTGTCCTGTTGGTGGCGGGAAAGGACCAAGGATGTCAATTCCCCACTACGTAAAGGGCTACGGGCTGGTGAGGTATTTCAAATCAGCAGCAGGTTGGTGGTGGATGTTGGCATGCCTCTGACAATTGTCACACTTTTTGACAAGCTTGAGTTTCATTGTGGGACAATAATAGCCTTGCCTTAACACTTTCAGTGCGAGGGCTCTGCCCCCCAAGTGTCCACCGCACAAACCTTCATGGGTGTCACGAAGTACATGCTCAGCTTCTGAGGGTCACAAGCAGCGCAGGTAAGGGAGCGTGAAGGATCTTTTGTATACTGTCCATCTATGAGGACGTACTTGGTTGACTGGCGCTCTACCCTCCAAGCTGCATTGCAATCTGTAGATAGGCACTCGTGGAGCAGATAACTCATGAGTGGGTCGATCCAACTCGGTTCGGCTTGTGACACGGGAGCAACCTCTTCTGTCACCCCCTCCTCGAGAATGTTGGGCTAAGGTAAGTCCTCTATGTACACAGTTCGCATAGTGTTGTTGCTCGTGCTATCTAGACGTGACAGGGCATTGGCCTCAGCGTTCTTAGACCTCAGAATTTGTCTAATAAAGCAGGAGACAAAGCTACGTAGGATCTTTCTGACTTTGGCCAAGTAAACTTCCATAGTTGGGTCACGGACTTCGTACTCACCAGTGACTTGGTTGACCACTAGTTGTGAGTCGCTGCATACGATGAGGTGCTTTGCTTTCATTTCCCATGCTAAGGTCAGCCTGGGGATCAACGCTTCATATTTTGCCTCGTTGTTCGATGCCTCGAATCCGAACCAGAGAGCATACTCCAGCTTCACCTCACTTGGGCCGTACAGTATCAGTACTACACCGCTTCCCTGTTGGTTGGACGAGCCGTCGACGTGGAGGATCCAGGGCTCCTCGTCCCAGGTCGGTTCAAGTCTGGTTGGGGCTGGCGCCACACTGGTTGATGCTCCCGTCGTGTAAGTGAGCTCAGCCAACTCGGGGGTCGCTACGCTGAACATGCACTCTGCTACGAAATCTGACAAAACTTGGGCTTTGACTGCTGGTCGAGGCTCATACCGAATATCGTTTTCGCTCAGCTCCATGGACCACTTCGTTAATCTTCCAGACACCTCGGGCTTGAGCAAAATCTGCCTTAGGGGTTTTTTAGTGAGAACAATGATAGTATGGGCCTGGAAGTACGGGTGAAGTTTTCGGGCTGCTATGATCAGTGCTTTTGTTAGTTTCTCGATCTTAGGATACCTAGTTTTTACATCCTGCAAAATTTTGCTAACATAGTAGATGGGTTGTTGAACACGATCTACTTCTTTGATCAGTACCAAACTAACCACTTCATCGCCTGCAAAGAGGTATAGTTTTGACACGTCCCCTTCTTCAGGTCAAGTTAAAATTGGGGTGGTAGCTAAGTACCGTTTCATCTCGTCAAAAGCGAGCTGACACTCTTCAGTCCACTCGAAGTCCTTGCTCTTTTTATAGCTTTAAAAAAGGGTAGGCACCAATATGCTGATTTAGACATGAAGCGGCTCAGGGCGGCTATCCAGTCAATCAGCCTCTGGACCTCATTTATTTTCCTGTGTGGTCTCATATCTAGGATTGCTTTTATTTTGTCTGGGTTGACCTTGATGCCATGCCGGTTGACTATATAGCCTATAAATTTACCCGAAGTGACTCCGAAGATGCATTTATTTGGATTTATTTTCATGTTATATCTTTGAAAAATTTGAAAAACATATTTTAAATCATTCAATAAAGAATTTGAAAACTAGGTCTTCACGACCATGTCATCAACATAACATTCTACTTTATTGTCGATTAATGGCTAAAAAATTTTATTTACAAGGCGCTGGAATGTTGCCCCAACATTTTTAATCCGAAGGGCATGGCCTTGTAACAATATAACCCAAGCTCAGTTATGAAAGCAATCTTGTTTTCGTCAACGGGATCCATCCTAATCTGGTTGTAACCGGAATAGGCATACAGGAAGCTCAGCAACTCATGCCCTGAGGTTGCATCGATTAGGCGGTCGATCTTGGGCAACGGGAAGCAGTCTTTTGGGCAGACTCTGTTCAGGTCGGTGTAGTCGACGCACATGCACCATTTGCCATTGGCTTTCTTCACTAGAACCGGGTTAGCCACCCAGCTCGGGTAATGGACTTCCCTTATGAAGTTTGCTGCGAGAAGCTTCCCGACCACTTCGTCGACTGCCCTCCAATATTCCGGGGCAAGGTTGCGTTTCTTTTGTCTTATTGGCCTGACTAAAGGGTCGGTATTAAGTTTGTGAGTTATAATTTTTGGATCAATCCCGAGCATGTCTGTCGTGGACTAAGCAAAAATATTTTAATTTTCAAGTAAGAAACTTATTAGCTGGGTTCAAAGTGGTTCGTTGATCGAGTTTCCGATCTGAAGAGTTTTGGCTGGTTAGACGGCAAAGACTGGTATGTGGACCGTTTCGTCTTTCAGGGTAGTTCATTCGCCGGTATACTCCAACGAATTCGAGCTGGTCACCTCGCACGACTCCCACTCTGTAATCAGTTGGGAATTTCATCGCTAAGGTGTAAGTGGATACTATCGCACGTAAAACATGTGTGATAAGCCGACCTACTATTGCCTTGTAAGGGGAGGGATTCGTGACTACCTCGCACGACTTCCATGGGTACTATGATTCAACCAAGAGGTCTGACCTCCTCGTCGCTGAACCCTATCAAATGCGTATCTACCGGTTTCAGGTCACTTTGCTGTAACTATAATTTGTCCAAGGTCTCCTTGAAGAATATGTCTGCTGAGCTGCCTGAGTCCACCAAGATGCGTTTTACCTCAAAGTCGTTAATCCATAGCTTCACCACTAAAGCATCATCGTGAGGGTACTGGATCCCGCACGCATCGTTTCGGTGAAGTAGATTGGTTCTTCGAGCCGAGGTCGCTTTGGCGGGTTTTCACATTCGTTCTCCAATTCAAAAACTGAGGTCCTCCCAGCTGCCGATGTACACCTGACAATGGTGGACCCGCCGGTGATAATGTTAATCACCTCGCGGCCTGGTCTTTCCTCTGACAACTGTCGCGGTGGTTGCTCATTCTGCCTATTGACCTCAAGGCCATTCCTCCTCTGGTCCCCCCGTCGATCAGTCTGTCGGTCTGCTTGCCCCCTTTCTTCTCACAATATGTAATTCTTCAGGTACCCGCAGTGGATAAGTTCCTCGATCTCGTCACGGAGATTCCTGCAATTCTTTGTGTTGTGTCCATGATCTCGGTGGAAATGGCAGTAGACATTCGGGTTTCTTGTTGTCGGGTCTCCCCTTAACCTGGGAGGCCATTTGACGAAGGAAAAATCCTTAATAGCCATTAAGATCTCTCCTCGCTTAGCATTCAAATGCGTATAGCTCGTTCTCTCCACGGGTGGGGTCCTAGAGCGCCGACCTGGCTTGTGGGTGCGTGAGGGGGACCGACTTTTGACTTGCTTCTTCCCTTACTCGGGGACTTGCTTTTCTTTCTTTTTGCCCACCATTGCTCGTTCCTTCATTCTCTCTCTTCCTCTTTTCCAGTGATGGATTGTTAATCTTTTGGTTGATTTCCTCCTCGGTACCGATGAACTGATCTGCCAAGTTGTGGAATTTGGTGATATCTTTTGGTTTGTTAGCTACCACGTGCCACTTGAACTCTTTATGGGTGATTCCTTTCTTTGTCGTAGTGAGTTGCATCGCTGGATCGAGGTTTGGTATCTACAAGCAAGTATCATTGAAACGCTTTATATAGCTTCTGATTGATTCTCCATCGCTCTGAACCACGTTTAGAAGGCTTTCTTGCGACTTTGGGAACTTCTTGCTAAAAATGAAGTGCGCAATAAACAGGTCGGCAAATTGGGACCAGCTTTTGATGGAGCCCAGTGCGAGGTTTCGATACCAAGTTCGGACTACCCCCCTAAACGTAGTGGAGAATGCCACACACATGCAGGACTCGTCAGCCCCAGTTCGGTGCATCTGATACTATAAAGAATCCACATGATCGTGGGGTCAAACGACTCGTCATACTTGTCTAACGGGGGCACCTTGAAATCTTTCAGCATCGGAGCTGCCAAGTGCTCGAGAGATAGAGGAGATGACTAGCAAAGTAATGGAGGCGCAGTCTTCATAGCCACCGATTTCACTTCTTCCTTTTTCTTTGGCTTGCTCCTCTTGATGGCTTGGCTTCGCCGACGGACTGTTTCTGGCCGAGGTGCGGCGTGTCTTGCGACATCGCTCCTGCTGCTTCTTCACCGGCTCGACGTTGGTACTACTGATTTCGGTCTGGTCTGGTATTTCGACATCACTACAGACATTATCGCGAGGTAGATCCTGGTTCCTTCTTGCTAGGTTCTCTCGGTTGTGGGGTTCGCACTGGCTATCGCGAGGGACGGAGGGATTCTGCCTCAAGTTCACACCTCGAAATCCAAGCTGGTTATTATCTCATCACAAGCCATTATTTTTCTACTAGGAGTGCCGAGGCAGACTGACCCTGTTGAGCTGACTATCCCCAGGCCTGTTTCTAAAATTTCCTTGTGAGAATGAAGAAGTGTGCTAACCGTCTCTCCTCCCATGGGGCGAAACCTGACCCCTAGGAGGAACCGGCACTTGCGAGGTTCCCTCATCCCGATGGGGGGATCAGTTGACGTTATGGATGGATGCAGGCCGATTCAGGTTCTGGCCCTGACATAACCCTAGGTGCCGGGGTGGAATCGGCTGCTGGTTTGGCTGCAGTGGTGGGAACTGCTGTTGATACTACTGGTACAGATAGTACTGTTGATACTCCTGGAGCTGTTGGACCTATTGCATCTGGATCTGTATTGTCCGAATGCATTGAGCGAGGTCATGGAATTGGGAGTGCCCGATTCCAGGAAGGACCACAGATGGTTCAGAGAAAGTCGTGCTCACTAGGGGAAGCGGGACGCTCACTTGCGTAGTGCCCTGCGGTACGGACAGTGATGGGACTCCTGAAACTGTAAGAGGAATAGTAAACTGGCCATTGCATACTGTAGGACCTTGGGGGAAGGTTGATTACTGATCTTGCCCCATGTTGACGTTCATCTTGATACTTTTTCCGATGTTGCTGGAAGAATCTATTGGGATAAATTGAAAAATAAAATTGCAACTAAAGTTGGGATGACCTTTCGATCGTTTCCTACAGACGGCACCAATTGATGGTGCGCGATCTAGATACTCCTAGCTGGAAGACAATCCAAACTCCAATTGCGCGGAGAGTTGGACCAAGCTGCAAGATAGTAGATCAGAGAACCCAGGATGGCTAACCCAGCGAGGTCGTTCCGATGCTTAAGTCAGTACTATACTGTGGATGCGAGTTGAATACTTGAATGCTTGAATGCTTGAATGCTTGAATGCTTGAATGCTAGTGAGTAAATAATCACGCGTACCTTTGCCTTGGGGTTTCATGTCCTTATATAATGTAGTAGTCGTGGGCCTTACGAAAGAGCTCCGGGATCTCCGGGCTGCGCGGATAAGATCTGTTCCATTTTTTAGGGAGAGCGATGTGATGAAGGTTTATTGTTTACCTCCAATTCAGGCGGAGCTAGGATGAGTCTCGTCGTGATCCGAAAAATTTGAGGGCCGTTGGGGAGGCCTTTGGAGTCGATTACGTGGCGTTTCAGCTCTTTAGCTCCAAACTAGTACTTCGATTCTTTAGTCCCGAACTGGATTGGGTGTCGAGGTGTCTCTACGCCAAGGTGGTTTTTGGGCCGAGGAGGCTGAATATCCGAGCTCCGAATGTTGCAGGCTGTGTTCGTTTGGCTGAGTTGTCACCCCTCGAGCAGATCACGTCTACATGTCCCCTTCTTACTAGGTCGTGCCAAATCACCCTTCATCAAATTCCTTAGACATTTTTTTTATAATTTTCTTCATTTGAATGAAATAATTTACATTTTTGCATTAATTTTCTATTAATTATTGATTAAAATTAGTTTTGCCTCAAATCAATAAATTTCGCCCATCGACATAAACCCAAATCAACTTGACCCAAGTCCGGACCAGCTCAACTTGGTCTAAATATGAACAGACTCAAACACATTGGTTCGGTTCGAACCAAATCCAAAATGGGCCCAGGTGGGACGGTTTGGCCCATGGTAGGACGATCCGGGTCGACTCGAATCCAAAATGGCTCCAAGCAGATGGTTCGGCCCGAAGGTAGTCTGACCCGAAATCTGCTTCACCTGCTTTGCCTGGTTTGGATTGTCAACCCAAATCCAAACCGATTTGCTTTACTTCTCTTGCCCCCCTTCAGGCAAGTTGGTTCGGTCCCAAACCCTTGCACGAACCTGATATGGGCCAGTCCAAGTCAATCTGCCATTGACTAAACTAGTCTGGTCTGGTCTGATCAGACTGATCCAGATTTAAATGGTTCAGCCACTCTTGATGTGATTAGCTCAAAGACAATCCAATTAGATAGTTCAAGTTGGTCTGATCGGTTTGAACCTAAGTGGTTTGGTCAAACCTAAAACCCGAACATAGTCAAATGGCTTCACTGCTTGTACAAAAATAACATGCATGTAATGTGATTTGAACCTTCACTTGTATAAATAGCAATTAATATTACCACCAAGCTATGACCAACTTATTTGTCAAGAGAGAGTTAGTTTTTTTATTTTAAGTACATAAATATAAGATTAATGGGTTCGGGCAGGTTGGATTGGGTTAAAGCGGGTTTGGGTTGAACCCAACCCATTTAATTTTATATAACTGGGTCATTAATGGGTTGGCGAGTTACATGGGTTGGGTTGAAGCTCAACCCAAACCGAACCCAACCCAACCTGCCCAATTGCCACCGCTAGTGGCCGGGCATGGTTAATGATCATTTCTAAACAGTATAAAACTTATAATAATAATTCAAAACAGTAACTAAGGAGCAGCAATGAACTAAGAAGTGAACATAGATTGAAAGGCTAAAACTGCTAAACCTTAATGGTGCAAGCAATTAACTTCGTATTGAATAGAATATGAAACATGAAACAACTAAAAAATAGAGCATGTAAATACAACATTTTTGAACCGCTGTTTACCCAGACGATCGGACCGTTTGGCCCGAGAACCATCCAGGCAACCGGTTCTGTTTTACTCTAAACCTATAATCTGATAAAAAACTATTGAAAAAGTCAACAACCATTGACTCGAGCCTTCTATTCGAACTGGATGGTCGGATCGTCGACCCGAAAACCAATGGCCAGAATGATTCCGTTTCTGGTCGTTTTTTAAAACGTTGTATAAATATACTAATTGAATTGAATTACCACTTATCTGAAGTTGCATTCTACCGAATTGAATCACCGCTTCTTTGAAGTTGCAGCTTGAGGAAGCTCATTGAATGTCTACTTTCTCTAAAATTGCAGTTTCAGACAGATTAAACTGAATATGAAAGTGCACAATTGCAATTCGAATGATAGGATTGAAACCTGGCCTAATAACCCATTAATCTCTTCTCTTCCAACAATTTAGATAGATAGCCTTCCAATCAACTATATACTACAATGGAATGAGAGATTTTGTTTTACTTAAACATAGGTATTTGTATCTACTAACTCTGTAAGTCTCTCTACATGAAATTAATATTGCATGACCACGTGTTTGAATAGGGAATTGAATAAATTCTTTTCATAGGCACGTGTCTAAAGAGGGTGAGGGGCTGTCTCAAAGACCTTCTTTAATGTATTAGATATATTAAATTTGGATCCCAAAGCTAAATAAACTACCTTTCTTTCGAAGTCAACGAATATTATTGGGTTTGCACCTATAATTTTAAAACCTTCATTCAATAATCCTATTTATAAACGTTTCATTCAATAATCCAATCGGAACTCAGTTTTAACTAACTACCTTAACTATTGCCTACTCCACATTATTATACAACCTACTAATTTGACTTCTAAAATCACCAATCAATTCATAGTTATGTTTATTTTTTTGTGGGGCATTGCCATGCGGATACAGGTAATGAATGTATCTACCGCCATATCACCACCACCTCATATGGTAAGGAGTGTAGGAACGGAACATTTCCTTCTCCAGTATGAATAATAAATGAGATATTGGGGGTGTTTTACAATATGGACAAAAAATTAATGAATATGGACCCATATCACGGTAGTGTTTACGTTGATTTTAGATGTCGACAAAAGTGTATGGATTGAAAATGTATTATATATCTAAAGAGGTATTATGTACTATACCCCACTTATTGATTTTATATATTTTACATACAATTTATGAAATAATGTATATAGTTTATCATAAATAATTTTTTTATATTTTATACCTAAAATATATTGAAAAAATAATACAAAATAATAAATAAAATAAAATACCAATATTAATTGTTGAACAACCATATTGTCCTGGAATGGGTAGGATACTCGAGCTCTTTCAATGCATTTAGCAAGAAAAATTAATAATTATATAGCTGGGCCACTATCAGGATGATGTGACATCTTTTATATATATATATATATATATGAAATTATCGCACGTATAGATTTGCTTTAAATAATTTTAATAAAAAAATAGATATATTACATGAAAAACAAGTATTATATTCTATATCTCTCCACTAGCTCATGATAAACAAGTGTCAATATTCTCTCTCCTCTCTCTAACCACTTGTGGCACACTTTTATCACACATGTATGAAATTCGTGGCACTCTCTTGCTTCGAGACACTTCTTCTCTTCTTCTTTCTCTCCCAGCTTTCGTCAATCTTCCCACTCTCTCTCTCACCACTTCCTTTGAAAACCGGGACTTCCATGGCTTCTGTCTCATCCACACCAGTTGCAGATCAGGTATTCAAGTTCAAGCTGAAGACATGATTTAGGGATAAACGAACGACTCGCAGAAAGTGTTGGACCCTGATAACCTGGGTTACATTGAGGTCGGTTAATGGTTTCTTCGAGCAAGCAAGTAGATCTGAAATCTACAGAAATCTGTACAGTCTGTTCGTAGCTTCCGGGTTGTGTTAACGATGTTTGTATGGGACTGTCTAACAGGTCTACAATTTGGAGATGTTGCTGCTGCAAGCGCCTAGCCAGTCGATAAATCTGGGGATGACTCAGAATCGTAACTGATGAGGGCAGATTTGGCCCTCCACTAACATCATGACACATGGCATCTCGGAACAACTGGGTGACACCCAGAACCACCTAAGCGATAACTTGCCTTAGCCAAAATGATGGATTCCCAGCTAGAGACCTGGCACTAGTGTTGAACCTGCCCCAAGTGCCAACCTGGCGACCTGCCCCTAGCGCCGACTCGGCGACCTGCCTCCACCGTCGACTTGGCGACCTACTTCTAGCACCAACCTGGCGATCTATGAGACGTGCTCGCCGTTGATTTTTGAATGCATCCCATCACTCCCGGGTCTCTTGAAAGTCAGCTCTCACACCGAATGTTTTGGGAGAAACCGAGTAAGGCGCAAAGATTGGCCTACATGCACAACTACCTCCGAGGACTTCAAAGTAGTTAGGCACGTCCTCCTGGAGATCCCGGATATGTTGCGGGATGCTCACGCCAAACAATGCCTATATAAAGGCCTTACCTCTAACTAAAGGGGGATGCACAATTTAGTTCTCGCAGCTCTCCAGCTCTCCCACATTTGGTTATCTTAAAATCTCTAATTCGTTAACTTAAGCATCGGAGTGTCCATCCCGGATAAAACAATCCAGGCACTCTAACATTATTTCCTTTCAGGTCGCATCAGAAACACCTCTCCAACTCGTCACCATTCAGGTAGTCAACAGAACCACCTCTCCAACTGTATGCATATCTCTTCACGATTCCTGTACAAGAATCCAGATGTAGGGGTGGTCTAATAAATGACATTTTAATATATAACACTTTTTGTAAAACATAACTTATCTTAATGTATATATGTGGGATGGCTAATTTGTTGGTTGTAAGCTCAATTATCCAAGTTTCAAATCTCGCCATTGATAGGTAACTTAGCTAATTGATTGATAGGCCATTTAGTCGACAGATTGCTAAAACTTGTTAAATCATCAAAACTCATTTGATTACGGTTCTACTGGGTTTTGTCCTATTCTACCAATTTTTCTAAAATTTCAAATCCATGGTTCTAATAAACAGGAATGGTCTTCGATTCCCAAGTCTAATGGTTCGATCATCAAATCCGGTCCAGGTCTTAAAACATTGGTTTTGAGCGGTAAAAGTTCTTCGGATACCATGTCCTTCTACCACCATAGATTCCTTTGGATGAAGGGGATGGGGGATGGGCTACCCCTGTTGTGTAGCCCAAAAAAAGACACGATTTTAATATCTATAGTGAAAAGAAGATTTCCTTTTTTTAAGAGGGAGAAAGACCACATGAATTTATTTTAATCATTCTGACTTAGCCTAACTCCCTTTAGATGTTTTAATACCATAAACCTGAAACTGTTGCTATAGCATATAAAAACAACTTTTGGGGTTTAATATCAATAATGTATTTACAAAATTTTCATAAATAAGTTAACTTTTTAAAAATAATATCAATAAAGGGTAAAAACACTGTTCATTTCTTCTTCTTGTCATTTGTTCACTAGAGCCGTCGTCCGCTGCCACCCACCATCGCCGTCTGCTGCCGCCTCCCCTCCGGCAATGTTGCCAGAGGTAGCCGGCAGCACTAGTGGTTTATCTGTCCAATGCTGCCACCTCCGACAACGTTGCCAGAGGCAGAAGCGGAAGTGGGCATAGGCGGGGCGGCAGCACACGGCAGTGACAGACGGCGGATCTGGTAAATAAATGGCAAAGAAGAAGATGAACAATGTTTTTGCCCTTTATTGATATTATTTTTAAAAAGTTAACCTATTTTTGAAATTTTTTTAAAAGTTGCCCTTTATGCTACAAAAGCAAGTGTTCCAAGGTATGCCCCCATGTTGAATTCTTCGATGCTTAAATCAATAAGAAAGGAATCACCATGACAAGTCAAAAAAAAATGGTTGGCGAGGAAAATGCAGGAAGCTAAAGAGTATTGTGTGTTGCATACCTTTTATCTGAGGAGGCCATACAAGAGAGATGTCAGAATGCCAAGAAATTATAGTCCTACAGGGAGATGAGTGCCAAATTGGATAGACGGTCGGGTTAGTTTGGGTCATCAAGAGCTATCTGGCTCATTTCGGGAAATGTGGCAGTACAGGCTTGGGCCGCACATATGAGGCTCATTAAAAATGATACAAAGAAAATTAACATGATCCTCAATTCTATGCTTGGTTTGAAGGAGAAAAAAAAGAAAATTTAGGAAACCTATACAAGATTTATAAAGGTTTTCCTACATTTTCCTTCTTTTCCCTACTTTTTCCTTCAAACTAAACACAGCCTAAAATGACAAGCACCAATACATGTTGGTTTGATAGAAAAGAAAAAAAAAGAAATAAAAAATTAAGGGAAATTATCAAACCGAACACAGCTTTAAACTATATTAATATTAATTCTTCCCCATGGGCGTCATATCATCAATTACCCAAGGGTGTACTAGAATCATGGGCCCAATTAATAGAAGCCCTCAAACGACTTCTCCACCCTGAAAAAAAAGAAAAATAATATTATATTAGTTTAAGAAAATAAGTATTTGATGAACTTCAAATGCCATTTATTTAAGTACCTCATCAATTGATGTAACCGTTTCTAGTCACGTACCAATTTTTGTGATGTATCAATTTTTTTGGCTAAGTATCTCGTCATTTGACCTACTCCTAGGTGGCCTGTGACTCAGAGGATGATGGAGCTCCCTGGTGGCGAACTCCCTGGTGGTGAGCTACTTGGTGACAAGCTCCCTGATGGAGAGCTACTTGGTGACGAGCTCCCTGGTGGAGAACTGTCTGGTGACGAGCTCCCTGGTGGAGAGCTACTTGGTGACGAGCTCCCTGGTGGAGAGCTACTTGGTGATGAGCTCCCTGGTGGTGAGCTACTTGGTGACGAGCTCCCTGGTGGAGAGCTACTTGGTGACGAGCTCCCTGGTGGAGAACTGCCTGGTGACGAGCTCCCGCAAAATTTTACTAACATAATAGATGGGTCGTTGGACCTTATCTACTTCTTTTATTAGTACCAAACTAACCACCTCGTCGCTTGCCGAGAGGTACAGTTCTAAGACATCGCCCTCCTCGGGCCTGGTTAAGATCGACACACTAGCGAGGTATTTCTTTAGCTCGTCGAACGCGAGCTAGCAGTCTCGGGTCCATTCGAACCCTTTGCCTTTAATTGCCTTAAAGAAAAGCAGGCAGCGGTCTGCCGACTTGGACATAAAGCGGCCTAGGGCGGCTATGCGGCCATTTAACCTTTGGACCTCCTTCAATTTTCGAGGAGGTCTCATGTCTATGATTGCCTTAATCTTGTCCGGGTTGGCCTCAATGTCGCGCCGGTTAACGATGTGCCCTACGAACTTGTCCAAGGTGATACGGAAGATACATTTGTTCGGATTTAGTCTCATGTCGAATTGTCTCAAGATTTGAAATACAGAACACAAATCATGTATTAATTCGTGCGAGAACTGTGTCTTGACGACCATGTCGTCTACATAGCATTGTATCTTTGTGCCAATTAAGGGTTGAAACAGCTTATTCACAAGCCTTTGAAAGGTTGCCCCAGCATTTTTTAATCTGAAGGGCATAACCTTGTAACAGTATAGGCCGAACTCTATGATGAACGAGGTCTTTTCCTTGTCGGCCGAATCCATTCTGATTTGGTTGTAGCCCGAATAGGCATCTAAGAAGCTCAGCAACTCGTGCCCCGAGGTCGCGTCTACCAAGTGGTCGATTCTGGGCAGTGGGAAGCAGTCTTTTTGGACAGACCCGGTTCAGGTCGGTGTAGTTGACGCGCATGCGCCACTTGACGTTGGCCTTCTTTACCAGAATGGGGTTGGCTACCCAGCTCGGGTAATGGACTTCTCTCACGAAGTCGGCTACGAGAAGCTTCGCGACCTCCTCGTCGACTGCTTTCCATCGCTCTGGGGCCAGGTTGCGTTTCTTCTGTCTAACGGGCCTAACTTCAGGATCAGTATTAAGTTTGTGAGTTATAAGGTTGGGGTCAATACCGGGCATATCGGCCGCGGACCATGCAAAAATATCTAAATTTTGAAGTAAGAAACTTACCAGTTCGGATTGTAGAGGTTCCCGGACGAAAGCACCGATCTGTAGCGTCTGAGCTGGGTCTGCAGCTGAAGTTGGGATTGCAACCGTTTCTTCTGTGGGCGCATCTTCGCCTTGCTCCGTAGGCCTTTCCAGTTCGAGGTCGTCGGCCACCTTGGTTTTTCCCTTCAAGGCGGCAACATAGCACTTGCGGGACTCGAGCTGGTCGCCCCGCGCTACTCCCACACCGGAGTCAATAGGAAACTTCATTGCCAAGTAGTAGGTGGAGACCATTGCCCGTAGGACATGAGTGATTGGCCGCCCTATTATGGCATTGTATGGGGAGGGGGTTGCGACCACCAGGAAATCATGGTTGAGTCTGACCGCACAGGGCCATGTGCCGACTTCCATAGGTACTGTCACTTTCCCGAGGGGCCTGACTTCCTCTCCGCTGAAGCCCACCAGAGGAGTGATTGGGGGCTTCAACTCGCTTCCCCGTAACTGAAGCTGGTCAAACGCCGACTTGAAGAGAATGTTCGCCGAGCTGCCTGAATCAACAAGCACGCGCCTGACTTCGAAGTCGTTGATCCTTAGTTTTATGACAAGCACATCACCGTGGGGGTAGTGGACCCCTCACGCATCGTCTTCCGTGAAGAAAATCGGTTCCTCCGTCTTCGGCCTCTTTGGAGGGTTCTGCTCTTCTCGGGCAGCTTCGCGAACTGACGCCCGGGCCGCTACCGAAGTACAACCCGCTACTATCGAACCTCCCACTATCACGTGGATGGTTCCCCGAACTAGCTTCTCTTCTGGAGGCTGTCTTTGCGACTATTCGGCCGGCCTGCTGTTGGACTCGGGAGCATCCTTGCCGTGCTCCCCTTGCCGACCTGTCTTATTATTATTATTATTATTATTATTATTATTATTATTATTATTATGCTGTACAAAATTTCTTAAGTACCCGCAACGGATGAGTTTCTCTATCTCGTCGCGGAGATTATTACAATGTTCGGTACTATGACCGTGGTCTTTATGGAAATTGTAGTACAAGTTTTTGTTCCTCTTGTTTGGGCTCCCCTTTAGGCGAGGTGGCCACTTTACGTATGGGGCGTCTTTGATCGTCATCAAGATCTTAGCCCGCTTCGTATTCAAGGGCGTGTAGTCTATCCGACCTGCCACGGGAGCTCGAAATGGCTGGCTTGGTTTCGACGCTCGAGCTGGATCCTTTCAGCTGTCTCCTTGATTGGGGAGTTCTTCTCTCTTTCTTTTTTAAAACCCGCCCCTAGTCCTTTGGTTGATCTCCTCCTCCGTTCACATGAACTTGTCCGCGAGCTTAAAGAACTCAGCAATGGTCGCAGGCTGGTTGGCCACTATGTGCCACTTGAACTCCTTGTGTGTCACCCCCATCTTGGCCGCCGCGAGCTGAACTGCGAGGTCCAGGCATGGGATCTGTAGGCATGCATCATTAAACCGCTTGATGTAGCTGCGGGTGGGCTCCCCTTCCTTCCGGACCATGCTGAGGAGGCTCTCCTCGGTTCGAGGGCACCGTTTGCTGGTGACGAAGTGCACGGTGAAGACCTGCACGAACTGGGCCCAGCTCCTTATTGACCCGGGGGCCAGGTTCCTGTACCAGGTGCGAGTCACTCCTCTAAAGGTGGTAGTGAAGGCTACGCACATACAGGACTCGCTGGCCCTAGCCAGGTGCATCTGGGACTGGAAGGCATCGACATGGTCGCTGGGGTCAAAGGACCCATCATACTTGTCGAGTGGGGGGAGTTTGAAGTCTCCGGGCATAGGAACTGCAAGGAGTTCTGATGACCGGGGGGAAGGGACTGAGAGGATAGGGGCAGCGTTTACCTCGTCCGAGCTCGCTTCTTTACCTTGGAGCTCGGGTAGAACGCGGGTTGCAGTTCGGCGGCTTCGCCGATGGCGCCTCTACTGCTTGGAAGGCCCGGCGTTGGCACTGCTTGCCTCAGTGTTCCCGAGCTCGATGGGCCTGGACTGCTGGAGGTAGTCCGCGGCTAAGGCGCTGAATCGGTTTTCGGTGTGCAGGGGCCGTCCTGAGAGTGCCAAGGTGATGCTGACTTGATGGATCGGGTTCTTGGTCCGCCGGCGCGTGGCGAGGTGGGGGTAGTCGCTCTCTCTCTCCTGCTAGGGGATGAGGCTTGGCTTCTAGAGGGGCTCCGATCCTGGGAGGCCCGAGCTTGGGAAGCCCGGTGGGGGCACCCGCCTTGAGGGGAGGGCTTGGCTCGCCTATCGGCGGGGTTCCGAGGTGGGAGTTGCGGCTGACTTTGAGGTAGTTGGGGGAACTGCTGCTGGTAGTGGTATTGGGATACATGGTGCAGCATCTGCTGCTGGTAGATTTGATGTTGTTGAAGCTGCTGCATTTGGGCTTGGATGGCCTGCATGCCATGCACCAGGTCATCAAGCTGGTTCTAGATAGTTGTCGGGGGAACAATGGTTGGTTCAGCAAAGGTGGTTCCAACAGAGGGAGGAAGGGGGACGTTCATGGCGGGAAGATTCACGGGCGCCACTGTTCGTGGCGCATTCAGGCTGGGGATCCCATCCACTGGAAGGGGGATGGTGAACTGTCCAATGCACACCACGGGGACTTGAAGTTGTTCCCCGGTGCCGTTCATCTCCGTGCTACGTCCGGCATTGCTGGAAGAAGCCATGGGTGTTGGGGTTTCTCGGAAAAAATGTGCTATGAAAACTTTAGAGGGAGGCTTTTAGAAGCGTTCCCACAGACGGCGCCAATTGATGGAGCGCAATCCGGTTGGTCCTAGCTGTCAACGATCTTGCCTCTAACTGGAGAAAGAGGTGCCTGAAACGGGGAAGAAAGCGAGTAGTCTCTGGGGGGAACTCGGTGAGAGTGCTCCGAAACCCAAGTTAGTATTTTCTCAAAGGCAAGATAAAAAACCAGATGGTGCAAAGTTATCACGTACCTCCATTCTTGGGGGGAAGAGGGCCTTTTATAACCACTTCGTGCACTCACTCCCAAGCTCCTGTCAAGTCGGGTATCATTACCTCTACACTTCTGCCAGTTCGGGCGTCATCACCTCTGCTGGGGCAGACAACCGCCACTGCTCTCTTTGTCGGAGCCGTCTCTGTAACTGGAGGTGGAGGTGGCAGGTGATCGTTGAAGTGCGGCTATCAAGCATCAGATCCTAAGTCAGTCAGGCGCGCCGCCTCAAGATACAGACTCCTTTGGTGTCAGGTACGGTTGTTCAGTTCAGCGGCCTGGAGACGAAGTGCCGGAGTGGTGTGCGAGGTGAGGTCTTGAGTTCGGATAGAAGTGTGGCTCGAACTGCCCTGGGGTGGGCCAGTTCGAGTTGTTGCCCTTTGCGTTCCTCGTAAGGCTCAGGGTCAAAGGGAGAGTTCGGGCTCTTTTTGGGGAGCTTGGATCGCGGGTTCCTCTTCTCGGAGCTCGTGCCTTGAGCGCACTGCCATGCCGATCTGTCGCTCCTGCCAGGTCACCCTCGATTTGCTTCCATGTGTTGGGTGGCCAAAGGTCGGGCCAAATCTCCCTCAATCAGTTTGAAACCATAATATTGAAAGGTTAAAAGACTTTTGTTTTTTTGTTTTTTTGTTTTTTTTTGATAATAAGACAGACTCGCATGGTTGCATCCAATCCAATCATTCTCAACCTTAGCGATATTGTTCTTCCATCTTCAGTTTATCTAGATGTTTAGGTTATGTTTGGTTTGAAGGAAAAGGTAGGAAAATCCTGAATTAAAGGTTTACCTTCCTTTAACTTATATTTTTTATGGGACCCACAATTTTCACCTTCTTATTTCCCCAAAATAGCAAATGATGTATGTGTTTGGTGTTGCTTTTATTTATTAAATAAATTGACAATTAGGTGCCACATCAGCAATTGAGTGATTGGGGGAAGCGTTCAATTAAAGGGAGAATGACGGTTCAGCCCAGGAATTGATGCCAATTCATGATCCGGCATTGATGCATAGGGTGGGGGTAATTGACCTTTTGAAATGTTATAGATCTGCAATGAAAATCATAATTCTGTAATGGGCCTTGATGCAACGCGATCTGATTACTCCTTGCTGGAGGATGATCTGGCTTCTAGTCGGGTGGCGAGCTAGGTGAATCTATAAGAAAGGATCAGAGAATTCGGGATGGCTAACTCGGCAAGGTCGCTCCGATGCTTAAGTTAGTAAACTGATGCGAGCTGAAAAGCTTAGAGAGCTAGAGAGATAGAGAGTAGAAAAATCACGCGTACCTTGCACCATTGGGGTTGGTGCCTTTATATACTGAAGTAGTCGTGGAGCTCACGAAAGAGCTCTGGGATATCCGGGGTGTGGAGATAGAGTTCGTTCCACTTCCGAAGGAGTAGTATACAGGTAAGGCTTATCGTTCCACTTCCAACTCCGGCGGAGTCGGGATGAGTCATCATCGTAATCTCGGAAAAGTCGAGATCTGTTAGCTCATCGTGATCTCGAGAGATCCGGGATCCGTTGGAGAGACCTCTGGAGTTGGTTACACGGGAGTCAGTTACGTGGCGATTCGAGTTGTTTGTCCCGAGCTGGTGCTTCAACCTTTTAGTTCCGAACTGGATTGAATATCGAGGTGCCTTGATGCCGATGTGAGTCTTATGCTGAGGTGGCCCTGCAACGAGGTGAATGAATACCCAAGCTGTGTTGTCATCTCTTGGTTAGGTTGTGTCCACGTGTCCCCTTTTCGCTAGGTCAGGCCAAATCACCCTTCATCAGCTTGTCCATATTTTTTCATAAATTAAAATATGATGAAAAAAAATATTGATTTGATGATAAACATAAAAAAACATCCAAGAAACAAATCACATATTATTATTATTATAAGGTTTTCAAATTATAGCAAGTAAAAGTCAGAAACTTTTTGAAAAAAAAAATGAAGTCATTAAAAATACAAAGAATGAATGATGCATTAAGGTATTAGTAAGTTTCAAAGTATCGAGACGTATTATTCTGAGACCCCTCCAATAGGCCCCTATAATGGGTGTATGTATCGAGGGTCTGACCGATTCAGAGGGTGGAGGAAACCTAAACCGGCCACCTAACCGATTTCAGAAAAATAAATAAATAAACAGTATTGATTCGTTGGATACGCCCGTATATTCAGTGTTACGAGACAAGTAGCCAACGAACAGGCCATTAGACCATGACCAACCCACTGCACCAACCAAACTCTTTGCAAAAAACGAAGAAAAAAAATGTACAGCATTCAAATGATCAAGAACCGTGCTCCTTTTTCTTTCCAACCAAAGTGGGCACTTTCCATTTAATATGGACTAACTGGCTACCAATAGAACTTCTTTCTCATCCATCGTCAATGGTGAATCCGTACTGCTGCGCTTCATTTTCCGCGCCTGTCTACGCTGACGAAACAGCTGAAAATTGAACAGGTTCAAGTCAGAGTCGTTAAACATGTGAGGCAGCACCACCGGCGTGCATTTAATTCTCGCCCAAACCAAACTATTAACTACGCTTCTCCAACATTAATCTCATTTATTGCTTTTTAATCTCTCCTATATCATGCATTTGTTTTACTTCATCCGTCAGTCTCCTGTTATCATCATATTTTTCTCCTCCTTTCTCTTCCCTTCTCCATTGAAAGAGGAGGACCGGAGGAGGAAAAGAAAAGTACAAGTATTCCCTCTTTTTTCAGGAGATAATTTTTCTGAGCTTTTATTTTTTTTCTTTTTATATATTTCCAATAGCTTTGTGTTTTCGAGGGGTTTGGAGAGATGGGTTTCTTTTCAGTGGTGACAGGGATACCTGGTCCAAGTGGGTACGGATCGGCTTCAACTGCTGAGCAGGTTACAGCGGGGATTGATGCAAGAAATCTCAGTGCTATAGTCACTGGTTAGAGTTTCTTTTCATCCCCACCCCCTGTTTTCCTCTGTTTAGTTTTTTTTTTTTTTTATTTGATTTGTTAGGGTAGAGGGGTATCGGTTTTCAGTAATTAATTAGTTTGTTACTGCTGGTTTTGTGTTCCTGTTTCAGTTCTAAAATGATTGCTTAGCCTCTGACACGAGTTTTTAGGTTTGCGCGCACGATTCGTTTCTTGTTCAGTTTCTACTGTGATTCTTTCCTTTTATGCGTTTCTGTGGTTTTTGGTTGCTGATTATGCACATAGATGTGTACGACTTCTTTCACATCCATCGCGTTTTTTTTTTTACTGTTTTCAGTTTTCCTGCTTATCGAGGACTTCACAGTAGAGAAACCTCATTTGGACTTCTGTTAACCCTTGAGAATCCATGTTTTGATTCCTAATTTATAATGGATAAGCGATCACCATCTCATTATTGGAGTCTAAGCACGGGATTTGCTACTTTAACTTTAATGTGTCATTATTCAGGGCTCTGGTAACAACTTTGTTGGGTATCCCATTTTGATTCCCCTGAAATTTGTTATCATTACGTTGGTTCGGTATCTCTTGAGGATTATAATTGTAGTTTGAGCATAAATTAAAGCCATCGTGCCTTTATTTTCGTTTTCTAATTTAAGGGTTGCTTCTTATTTGTCTTTGTCTTTCCTCGTTTCAATTCGTCACAAATACAAAAAGGTGGAGCGAGTGGAATCGGTCTGGAGACAGCAAGAGTGTTGGCACTTCGTGGGGCTCATGTTATCATTGGTGCAAGAAATGTGGAAGCTGCAAAAGAAGCTAAAGAGCTAATTCTCAAAGATAATGCATCTGCTCGTGTGGAGGTCTTGCAACTCGATCTTTGCTCGATGAAGTCAGTTAGAGCATTTGTAGATAGCTTCAATGCTCTCAATCTTCCCCTCAATATGTTGATGTAATATCTCCCCAAATCATCTTCTTCCTCTGTATTAGAACTAGATGAGCTTTTCTAATTTTTAATACATACTTTCCTTGATCATTTCAGAAACAACGCTGGCGTTATGTTCTCTCCTTACCAACTTTCGGAGGATGGGATAGAGATGCAGTTTGCAACAAATCATCTTGGTAAGTAAAGTGCGTATAGAATTAATTAGGATTGGATACTTGGCATATATATAGCTCTCTCACTTCTCTCTCTGTTGCTCATTTGTACAGCCATCCCTCTTATCCGTGTTCTGCTTTGAGATTCATTTCTGGTGAGATTGATTGGTTTTCACTCTTCTTGTCAGGTCATTTCCTCTTAACCAATCTTCTCCTTGATAAAATGAAGACAACTGCAAGAGTTTCTGGGGTCGAAGGAAGGATTGTGAATTTGTCATCAATAGCACACGTCTACACTTACGAGGGGGGAATACGATTTGAGGGCATCAACGATGAATCTGGGTATGCTACTTCAGATGATTAGATGCATTCCTCTTTCTTATTCTTTTTGGTTTTCCCAAATCCTTTGACCTTTTGCTCAAATCAGATATTCTGATAAAAAGGCATATGGACAATCTAAACTGGCGAACATCTTACATGCCAAAGAACTCTCTCGTCGCTTACAGGTAAATTACCAGCACTTACTCTTTCTTGAATGTGGCGTTGCAAAATTTACAAAAAGATTATAATATTTTAAATAAGTATCATGGTTTTTTTAACCTATATGAACTAAAGACGAGATCAAATCAGCCTCCCCCAACGTTCCACAGCATATCCCCACATTCCCCATTATATTGGAAATATCTGTTGATGATGATGATATCATCATTTCTGATATTATCATCGGGGGGAGATGTTTCTAAGCGAAAATGTGATGTAGGACATTATGAGGGATTGATTTAAACTCACTAAAGACATGCAAACCATAGGAAGGGAATACCAAATAAAGAAAATAAATATTCCAACTTAATGTTGCGAGGGGATACAATCTTAGAAAGTAAATCTATAAATCAAATTACTATTTCTCTTGTTGACAGCCAAAACCCATCACATATCATGTGTTATTTTGGGGAAATAGGAGGGTGGAAGTTGTGGGTCCCACAAATTATATTTTCTTTATGTATTACTTATCATTTTAACTTTTTCATTTGGAATATTTAAAAAATGACTATTTTAATAATAACTTTTAATAAAAAGGTCATTAAATTACAAAGAAGACATGCAAGTGACAGAAAATAAGCGATATGTACTCACTTACCTAGGTAAAAAAAAACCTAATGGGGCTTTAATTAAGCTGTGTTTGGATTGATAAAAAATAAGTGAAAGCCTTCCCTTAACCCACTTTGTTACTCTTACTTTTTTTTATCAAACCAGACATATCCTTAGTTTCAAAAAGTTTCACAAATTGCTTTGGAAGAATTTGAGGCACATTATTAATGTATGCTATAACTACACATGGCATGTCCCAGCCCTACAAGATGGGATCTTAAATTGAATGTCTTTGTCTGGGAATGGGCTAACAGGGACTATCTGGAAATTTGTGCATATGTGCACTTAAAAGTGCTTCCGGTTGCTGTGAGACCAAAAAGAATTAAAGCACTGTAAAGAAATGCTAATTGAGAAATGAAATAGCAATACTGCATGACAAAGGTTCTCTTAACATCATGGTTTTCGAACCGTTGTTGATCCAGACGGTCAGACTGTTTGGCCTGTAAATCGTTTAGGAAATCGGTTTCATTTTACTCTAAATCTAGTTTTTGACCAAAAATTGTTGAATCGATTAACAAATTATTGACTTGGGTGATTGAACCATTGACCCATTGACCCGTTCAACGATTTTTTATCATTTTAATTATTTTTTATTTTTTTAAATTATTTTGTCAGAACGAACTATCTATTCAGACCAAATGATTGAACTATTGACGCAAAAACTAGTGGCCAGAACGATTCCGATTCCGAATAATTTTTTAAAACATTGCTTAACATCAATATGAAATCTAATTGCAAGCGTTTCATCATACTAAGAGTCGAGGAAACCACATAATGGATACTTGGGATATGCTTGTTGCTTCGCCTAAATGTAATGTTATGAAAACCTTTGGAAACTTTGATTAAATCAAATGGAAGTAAGAAAAAAATGGACAAGTAGACTGCACTCTGCCTCAGAATTTTGAATTCCACTGTAGATCTATGAAAATTCAAAATTTCAAACACCTTCACCTAAACATCAATATCTGCCCGTGTATGACATCAATTTCGAGCTAGCACCTACCCCAACTGTATAGTAGATTTAGGATTTGTGGGGATGGATTGAACAGTAAAAACCAAAAAAAAAAAAAACTAAGGGTCTGTTTGATTCACAATTAGAATTGGAATTGGAATCGGAATTGGAATGGTCCATTCCCATAGTCTGTTTGGTTCAGACAGAAATGGGAATGGAAATAAGAATGAACAGGAATGAAATTTCATTCCCAAGGGAGAGGCAGAGAATGGCCATTCCCTCAAATGAGAGAATGTCATTCCAACAAGAATGAGAATGAAATTCCCATTCCATCCAATCAAACAGTTATAACTAAAAGGCATTTCCTCCAACCACGACAATTTTAGAGACCTGTCATATTAACTGATTTTTTATTTCAACCACCGGTATTTGGTATCTAGTTGAGGTTATATATGGCAGTTGGTTTTAGGAAATATTGAGTCAAACTATACCACAAATTAATCTATCAAAAAAAAAGTATATACCATAGATTACAATCAATTCAACATTAAATGTCCCCAATGCAACTTGCCTCGGAAGATGCATGCCCTCTAGACAGAGTTCAGATCTGCCAAACAAAACAACTTTGGGCACATCAACATTTTATGCCATAGGTTTAGAAATATTTTATTGAAGGTTTTACACTTTTACACTGCACATATTTCATATTTGTATTTACACTCTTATCGCAAAATGAGCATTAAGTATTGAAAGCAAGGTTTTTAAAACCGGATTAGACAGGAAATCTTCTTAGGGTCTGGTTTTAGGGTTAAACGGTCTGATCATTCAGTCTGAATTGATAACTTGTTCTGGTAAAAATTTTAAAAAATACAAAAAACAGTCAAAAACTATTTTGGGTTAAATGATTCAATGGTTTGACTGTTCGAGTAACTGTTTGTTGAGGCAAAAAGCAATTTTAGGTAAAACCGAACCGATCAAATGACCAGTTCCCGGGTTTTTTTATCTGACCGTCCGGTCCAATCTGTTTTTGAAAACATTATTGAAAGCAAGTGGTACAAAACTGCAATGTGTTAGCACTGTTTTTATTTGTTACTAGGATAACAAGTAACAAAAATAGTAGTTTTCTTAACGACTAAATATACGGTTGTCGTTCAGTCGGCCAATGTAGGAAAACAGATGAATAAGGCTTTGGAAGTAGAAACTTTTTTTTATTGATTTTTTTTTTTTTTTTTTTTATGGAGCTACACATCCGGGGTAGCCCATCAGCCTCCCTTAACCCCCCAAACTGGTAACGGGATTTGATATCAGGTCTCTATTTGGACAAGTGATAGATCCTACCATGATCACTGTCAATTAAGTAGACCTCTTGGCTTGCTTGGTCTGACCCGTTCTTTGTCAGGTCTGAGTGTATTTTGAGACATGTGGGTTTGGGCTCGGGGTCCATTTGACCAAACAGAGCCATAACACAACGAACCAGCTCGCCATTGGTGTTTTGAATTTGAAATAAGTTGGTTGCAGTTGATGCGAATTCTATCTTCAATTTCTACATCATCTATTTACACAGATCAATGTCATATATAAATCTGTCTTATTGATTTGCCTGGTGTAGTTCAAATTTGAATGGGCTACTCAACAACATAACATAGATGATTTCTGAGTCAATTAGTAAGACAACCCAATGAGCCTTACCCTATACTTTGCGTCAGCATTTCTTATACCATAGCCTTTTACTTTCATACTATTACACATTTAACATTTTTTTTATTATACAGCTTCTATCCTATGTTTATACCTCATTTGTATATTCGTTTATTGAACATGTTTTATCATCTGGAAAACAGGAAGAGGGTATAAACATTACAGTGAATTCTCTTCACCCTGGGATAATAATGACAAGCTTAATGAGGCACTCTGCTCTTCTGATGAGTATGTTTTCTTTAACTTCTGAAATAGGAATACCAATCAATTAAACTACGGAGAAATGAAATAATATCATCAATTCTAATTTTCTATTCTTGCAGAGGTTTTAAGATTATTTACATTTTACTTCTGGAAGAACATACAGCAGGTAAGCAACCATTTCTTTTTTCTTTGTCAAGAGTTTGTATGTATGCCTAGATTTCAACAAGTTTAGGGAATTGACGAAATAGCTTATCACTATACCAATTCCTTAAGATGTCATTTTTATGTCAAATAATATCCTACTTCCTAGTTCCTACATACACTAGAGTCTACAGAAATTGGCTCTAAGTTTGTCCATTTATAGTTTTATTCTTCTCCGAATTCCAATAACAGAAGTTTTGGTAGCCAACAGGATACAGAGAACAACATGAATTAATGGGGATGTCTCTAAATTTACAAGGGGTGGGATTTGTATATCAACATTATTCTATCTATAACATGAATGGATATATTAAGTGGGGAACATGAAAAACACCTTTCAACAATGATGGATGGGTACTAATTCTTACTGATCGCGCAGGGAGCAGCCACTACCTGCTATGTTGCGCTCCACCCAAGTGTAAAAGGAGTAACAGGAAAGTACTTTCTGGACTGCAACGAGGTCAAACCAAGCACGTTGGCTACAGACTGTGGGCTGGCAAAGAAACTGTGGGATTTCAGTGAAAAGTTGATTAGCTCTTCTCAAAAGAGTGGAAATTAGTGCTACTGTCGAGACATACCGATGAGACTAATATATATCGTTTTTATCCAGAAATATAATATGGAAGTAGTATATAGAGTAGGGTTTGGTATTTAATTTGTTGCTGGTCCCTCGATCCTGGTCTATAACAGTATTCTGCCTCTGCGTGGTTCTTCGTTCACTCTTATTGTAATCCATGGATTTCAAAAAGAGTTGGCTGGGTGTGAGATTTAATTAGTTTGATTAATAATTAATCTATCGGAGATATGAAATCATTTGAAAGAGAGCCTTCTTATTCGCCTTATTGCATGGCTCCTCAGTTACATATGTTCCTCTAATCTGTAACCAGGCTGCGCATGCTTTTAGCCCAGACATGCTCTTTCCTGTAATTCTTCTCAAACCTGGTCTCGTGCTCCAGAGTTTCTCTCCTCACTCTGAGCAAAAGATGTAACTGAGATTTCTTAGTTGAATGAATTTGCCTGCGGGCTTTCAAAAGAAAACCAGGTACAGCTTACAACCTCTGATGATGAAGAAGGGGGACAAATAGGGGTGTCAATGGACGGGCTTGGGATGGACTCTGTCTGAATTTAAAACAATTTGAATTGGTTGGATGGTCCAATAATATATATTGAATTGGAGCAGTCCAGACTTAATACTCTAAAGTATTTCTGGGATTGGATTGAATCTGGTCCATCTTTAATAGATTTATATTAGATTGGATCGGTCGAATTGAACCAACATCTGGTCCATTGACATTATGAATAGTGGTGTCAATGGACTAAATTTGAATTAGACGCAATCTGATTTAAAACTAGTATGAACAGGTTGGACGAATTAGACCAGTCAAGGCAAAATATTCAACGGATTGGCTTGAACCTGGTCCATTACACGTAATGGACTCATATTGAACTGGATTAGGTTGGACGGATATCTGTCCATTGACAGCCCTAGCATTCTAGCAACAACAAACAAGAGTACTCGACTAGGTTGTTGAGAAGGATTTCGACATGCATGGCTATTATGTCAAGGAACACTTGAAATTCGTTCATTAGGCTCAGTTTGGACGAATGTATATAAGGGTGGCGAGTGGAGTGTTTCATGAGTTATATATATATATATATATATATATATATGTATATATATAGAGAGAGAGAGAGAGAGAGGTGGTGAATGGAGATTATGATGAGTTATTTAAGTTTGATTTGGTTTGGTATATAAATCGAGTGAGTTTCGAGTCAAAATCGAATTCGATATAAATTATTCAGCCTCTAACCAGCAAACCTAGACTAATATGAATATTAAAAAATAACAAAAACAGTGCACTTGGCAATATTTATTGGAAATACAAAATCAGGTTTTGTGGACGATACTATTAGCGGTGTTTTGTTTCCTATTCTCAGTTTTCTAAATGGTGTCATACTCATTGATATAGATAGAAATGATGGTTTGGTTGGTGCACCTCAGTCCCCACGAGGACGCATTTGATCTGTTGAGTTAAGCTCATAAGCCTGGACTCCACCGGAACCAGTGTCGTCTTCCCACAAGCCCATGGCTCGAACCACACACGCCGAACTAGCAACAACAACGGCGGCGAAGATAGGTGGAACGAAGAAATCTATCTTAGACCTTTTGAAGAAGTGAGCCGGCAAGCACAACACCTCTCCCGGTACATCTAGCGGAACCCTAACGGTGCCCTGTTCCGACTTGCACGCACGAGAAAACCGAGACGATGGAGATATGGCCGACACGAAGGCGATCTCCGGAGAGAAAGAAGCCAGCACGACGGTTACCGCCAATGTAACTGTCCAAGCGGTGGTATAGAGTAGCAGCGGCCGCCGCGTCGTCATCTGCCGGAGGATAGATTGAACGACGAAAGGAAGAGACATGTATGTACTGTACTATTCCAAGGGGTGTCTCTTTTATTTAGGATCTTCTCTATCGCTTGTTATCTATATATAATATAGATGATCGAAAAGAGAAAAAAAGGGGAGGAGCAGATGAGAATCTAATCTCAATTTCTTCTTGATAGAACGATAGTTGCAGTTGAATGATGATGGAAGAAGAGGAGAGAGAGAGAGAGGGAGAAGAAAACACGACGTTTGATCTGGTATGATATGTATGATTTACTCGAACGTTTATTTTGTGTGATGAGTTCAGGGGTGATGATGGCTTTTATGTGTTATATCATCAAATCAGAAGAAAACATTTATCTTGTTTCTGTTTTTGCTTTGTCTTTCTTCTCGCGTTCGCCATTGTGGTTCGGATCAGGTAGGCACGACGCTGTAAGCACGTTAAATGAGCACGTAGAACCGGCTGCCCGTTTTACGGTTTTTCCGGTCCACTTCTGAAAGACTTGAACATCGATCTTCTTCAATTATAAATTTACAACACGCCCAGGTGGAGGTGGATGCGACACGCGTCCTGGCGATTTCGGTTTGAATGATAGTTAACACGGATATGCTACAGTGCTACCCAGGTAAGCAAAATTCATCGTTACATATAATCATGAGTAGTGGAAGAAAAAGAAGATAAAAGATATATGCATCTAGTGATTGAAATTTAAGGTTTTATCAGAATTTATAAAATTAATATGTAAAAGTTAAAGAGGGGTAGCTGCTTCTGCTTGTAAAAAACCGATGCACATGTTCGTTTGAGAATTGAGATAAGCAGTTGGACGCTGATGATCAAATTAATGTGATTAGGTATGAATAAGTGACATGAATCGTTGACGAAGTAGATAAATATCAATTTCCCTGGGCTCAAAGTATGCGATATTATCGGCATTAATAGATGGGATTTGGGATTCTTCCAAATACCCATTTTATCTCGTGTATTGGTGAGGCTAAGAGCAGCAGTGAAAGTTGGGGTTTGGGATTCTTCGACTACTCTGCAAGGAATGGAAACTCTGTTTGGGAGAGGAACCTGAGTAATAAGTGATCTTGTTGTCACTCATATCAAGGAAGACGTTATGAATGACGAGCTTCACATGTTTATGAGAAGTATATACGGATCTGGTCTCATTGTTCGATTAATGTCACACTTATCTTCCACCTTAGCTTCCTATTTGGCATTTCTTCGATTTTTTTCTTCTATAATTCGGGAAGAAAATGAATCGTTCTTGAAGTTCATCTGTCATTGCAGAGACAAACGCATAATCATAGTACTTGAGGTTCCCGGAGTGTTGGACGTTGAGGTAAGTGTAAATCTGCTAGGACCAGGTGGGCTCAATGTCTCTGAAGTTGGAGGTGAACCAGGCGAAGACTGTCATGTCATCGGAGGCAAATCACAATGGAACTTCTGTAGTAAAATGGAGAAAGAAAAAGTAGAAGCAAGAGGGAGGAGTGCTATGAATCAAGAATTAATTAATACCCATTTCTTTTGATACATGCCAATGGCGAGACTTGAAGGAATGGGAAGGCGGTATAGCATGGAATAACCATAGAGCTTTGGTATTTGTAGAAATTCATTGACAAATATTTGCAGAGAAGTAGATACTTGCTAAAGATCAATCGCTTCGGTTATCGGAAGAGGAGGAGAAACCTGTGCTTGGGCTTGGAAAAAAATATTGGAGGCAATTATTAATAGCAACGCTATAGTGATTGTGAGAGATAATAATAAAAATTTGTGGTTTTAATATAACCTAATTTGTGAAATCGGATAGGAAGGAGAAGAAGGTGGGAGAGCATGGAGGTGGTAAGTATTAGTTTTAGACCATACACGTGGATGAGTGCCGTCAGTCTGTAACTCCGAAGGACCCAATGCAGAAAAACGCTCTGACATTAATAGAGGTAATTTTGTAATTTTCATAATTTTCTGTCGGAATCACTAACGAAAGGAGGTTTCTGTTGATTTTTTTAAAAGTTGAAGGGAGGTTTTTGTTAAAATAAAACTAAAGGGAAATTTTTATTATTGTCAGAAACTTCAGGTGAGGTTACCCTACAAAAAAAGTGTGTTTGGGCAACAATTGTTCTAGAATTTGTGACTCCATTCGACGTCATCTTGTTGCACTGCACCCCCTACTTTTTATGTCTTGTTTCTTCTAAAATCTCGGTATTGCACAAATGGGATGTCTCCGAAGATATCAATAATTAAGTTGCACTAATCAGGAGTTATTTCATTTTTTTTCCAAGGAAAATTTCCCATTAGTATCCTGTACTTTACTTTAGGTTTAGTGTCACTTTGGTCCTTAAATTTTAAAATGCGATGATTCAGCACCCAAATTTTTAAAACATGTTAATCTAGTACTTGTCATTAACCATCCCATTAAACAACCATTAAGTGACATTTGAAAAGATACAAATGTCCTTTGAGTGTCATCTAATTTTCTTTATCAACCATTCAAACGTTGATAAAAAATGAAGAGCTCCAAATCCTTGTCTCTTCCATTCAAGTAAGTTGGAATCACGTCTCAGTGGCCTATCTGATGACCTCAACTATTTTGAATAGAAAAGGCAAGGATTTGAGATTGTTCAATTTTTACCAAAGGTTTTTATCATGTCTAATAATTTTAACAGTAATTGATCTTAAACAATCATCTACCAACAACCAATCCTCTAAAGTCTAAAACCATAATTAAGTTGATGAAAAAATAGAAGGAAAAAAAGTAATATCCAGAACAATTGGTTACTCATGCTTGTCTGAACAGATATACCAACTGGTGGTAATTCAGTTAGTAGGATCTCTAACTCGTAGCAGATACCTGGAATCAAATCCCGCCACCACTATGGTTGTGGGGTTAAAGGGATGGAGGGTGGGCTAGAAATCAAATTTGCTCCTCACAGAAAACACTTCACACCAATCTCACAGCACTTGCAACTACACATCTAGATGTCGTTATTCATGGAGAGATATTCCCAATGCATAGTTGCAACATGTTGTAAGATTGGTGTCAGGTGTGCTCTATGAGGAGCAAATCCGGGATTGTCCTCTGACTAAATGCAATCTCAGTTTCAACCATCTGTCTCAAGCCTAAAGTACCACTCAGTGTACTCAGAAGAAATATCAGCTCCTAGTAATCCTCCACAATAACCAAATATCAAGGCAATATCCCCGTCCCCACCTGCTCCATTGGCCATTGCCAGTCCTATTTGGCGTCCCTCCCATAATAGAGGTGCTGAAATTGGTATTTATCAAAATTCATGGGTGAATTCTGATTGGTCAAAGTTTCAGTACCATGTCTTTCCATTATCATAAAATTTTCCTTTAATAAAATTCAACTAGAAATGTTGCCCATTGTTAATATGGGTCACATCATTTGAAGAGATTAAATCAAGTTTTATTTATTCATTTTTATTTTAATAAGTTTTTGGCAGATATATTTTAATAAAACTCAACTAGAAATGTTGCTCATTGTTAATATGGGTCACATCATTTGAAGTGAGTAATTTTTTATAATGAAGGTAATTGTTCCCTTTTTTAAGAATAAAAATAACCACTTCCTAAAATCATTTTAAGTTAGATTTTATATTTAATTTAAGAGATTAAATCAGGTTGTATTTATAAAATATTATTTCAATTTTTCAATAATTTTTTTGGTAGATATATTTTAATAAAATTCAACTAGAAATGTTGCTCGTTGTTAATATGGGTCACACCATTTGAAGTGAGTAGTTTTTGAGAGTGAAAGTAGTGGCGGAGCCAGGAATTTCCTTTTGGGGGACCAAGTTAAAAAAGAAATGGGGCAAGAAGGTTTGGGTCTATTATAGATAAGATAAACAATTTCCTTTTTTTTTTAATTTTAGGAGTTGGAGAACATTAGAGAGTGATCCTTAACATTCCAGTTCAAGTTTTGGGGGGGCCAATGACCCACTTTACTAGTTTTTGACCCTGCCTCCACTTACTTAAACAAGGACCCCCACTAGAGGTGTAAATCGGGTCGGCACGGCACGGCCCGTAGGTGGCCCGTGGGCCATCCCGAGCCGTGCCACCCTCCCCTTGGATAACTTGGGGGGTCGGCCTGGCACGGCCCAAACCCGTGCGGGCCTGTGTCATTCTACGGGCCGGGCTGGTCCATGGGCCAAGCCTTGGGCCAGGACGGACCATGGACTGGGAGAAAGCTATTTATTTAAAAATTTTGAAAAAAACTTAAAATTTTAATTTTATATTAATTTTGATGTATACAATTGCTTATATATACAATAATTAAATAAATTAATATAATAAAATTGAAAACAATTATTTATTTTATTAACATATTATATATATACATAAATATAAAATATATAAATATTATATATAATATATATGGATCGTGCCAACACGCGGACTGCGGGCAGCACGACCAAGCAGGTCGTGCCCGTGGACCTAAAACCCCAGGCCCAGCACGGCCCATACAATCATGTCAGGCCTGGCACGGTCTGTGTGCCATTGTGCCAAGCCATGCTAAGCCGGTCCAAAGTTGGGTCTGGTCATGTCGGGCTACGGGCAACATGGCCCGATTTACACCTCTAACCCCACCAATATACTTGGCTCCACCCTGATTGAAAGTAAATGGTCCTTTTTTTAATAGAAGTAGCTATTTACTAGAATTATTTTTCTTGAGAAATGAACAAGTATATGTCCAAACTAAAAGGCTTATATTTGAGAGTGAAAGAAACCACTCTAAATCACTCTCTAGATGTATGGATAGCATAGGCTGACCGCTGATGCCAAAAGGGAAGTGAAACTAAACTAGGTGTGGAGTTTAGATAGCCCATGGTTGATTTTTTTTTTTGAAAAATTCAAAAAAAAACCACAAAATTTAAGGGATAAGGAAAGCAATATGAGAGAGAATAAACTGAAGTATACGACTGCATTTTAAGCATATACTATAAACGATAAAGACTCCTTAGGTGTGCAAATGGATCGGATCATGATCCAATCCTATTTGGTTGAATTCGAATCACCCTTGTTTGGATTTTTTAGATCGGATTCGGATCATCCTCATCTGATCTGATACATATTATATTTATAAATATAAATATATACATGTTATTTATTTATTTATAAATTTATTTAACTATTTATTTTTTTATAAAAAAACATGTATATATATAATGAAAATAATTAAAAAATACTCATATTTTTTGTTTTTACTTTATTTAAATTAGTATATTTTATTTTTTTAATAATTTATTAATTTTTAAAGAAAACAAGTTAAATCAAATCAGATCCAAAGATCTGACTTACCGATAGGATTCGAATTCAAATCGAACCCTGTCAAATCCGATTGAATCTTGGATCGAATTGAATCCGACATAAACAATATCGGATCGGATTCGAATATATCCGTTTGCATCCCTACTCCTCCTCTATGGGCACATTTTAGCCTATGTATGGACAGAAGGATATGACCTTTTTTGTAGGCCCCATGAGTATATGGTCTTGCTTGGGAGGTCTAAGCTGAAGATTCGGCTAAGCTGGTTCAGCTGCTTTGAATTGTTTTGGATAAAGCTATTCAAAGAGGCTAAAACAAACAGCCCTTCAAATGACTGATGATGGACAGTCGATTTAGACTTCAGATTTTTCACCAAGCATGGCTTATAGGCTGTCCGTGAATAACCCAACTTGAAAAGCCAGAAGCCGCTGCGCTTTAGCCTTCGTAATGGGATTGCAATAGCAGTTAAGACACCTTCCACAATTGCAATTTCCTTCAAAATACTCTCTTGGCTGTGTTTGTATGCACGGAAACAAAGGAACTATTTCTCTAAAAAATAATATCAAATAGGAAAAACGACTATTTGCCTATTATGATTAATCTTGGGTTGGAAAGCATTGGGTAATGACCCCTTTTTTATGATTCTGATTATACAGTGGGTTGGATAACAACATGGTGCATCAATGCAAGCGGGATAAAAATATTCAGTAACAATTGTCATGTGAAGTCACTGTATTACCCAGAGCCAGAAGAAAATGTCCTTTCCACCCAGAGTGTCAGAAATAAAAACCCGCACACTGAAACACAGAGGGCGATAAGCATCAGCACCAACATTGCCTTTAATGTGATGTGCGGGCTCAGAAAGAATACAACTGCTATTGATGCACTTTGCCACACCTTAAGCTGTGCGAATGCCCCTTCCTGTCCCCAAAAGAAACCAGACATTTATTTTACAATCACAAAGATCAAGAGGTGCAGCATAGAAAGAATAACCAGGATGAACATAGATGCAATCATTAAATCAATACAATAAAAATGTGATCATATTATAAATAGTAGGGAAGGTTGAACTGAATAAAATAGTAAATTGTATCACAAATCATAACATTGCTATTTGCTTCTGCTTTTTAGAAATCTATCAAAACATGCACAATAAAATCTTAAATATATAAAGAAAAGTGATTTTGCTCAATTTTTAATCCATATTACCATGTATTTAATAATAGAGTTTACCGCTTCTACATGAAAAGTATAAGATAATATAATTAAGCTCGACTTTAAAGTCAACTAAACACACATGGATAACTTTTTTAATGTACATGTCATGGAAAATAAGCTGTCAGATTTCTTAATAGGTCTTTAATAACCTAAACAAATCTTATTCTAATAAGGGTTTTGATACAAATGTCCCTTCAAAAAAATTAAAAGAAACAAAGGAATGGCAAAGTAGAGAACCATGTCTAGCCTTATCCCAACTATATGGGGCCGACAATCATAAGAATCTTCTAAGGGAAAAAAAAAACATGACCCTTGAGATCATATTAAGCCTGCAACCCGTTTCCAAGATCATGACACATGTAAGAGTCTTCAATGGATCTTTGTGACCTTGTATTTTCTGATGCCAAGGTATAAACTCTTGTATGCAGTAAGTTGGACTAAATTGAAAATCTTCAACTAAACTACTTTTAAATCAAAAGTTGTAAGCAGAAACTCCTGTGAAAGCAAGAAGATGTTCCAAGAGGACAAAGACAATTATGAAGATCACATTGGATTGGACCAACTATTCTGGACTTCGTTCTAAAATTCCTTGTAGACCAAGACTTGACGCATTGGATAGAGATCATTGGGGATAAAAACCCCCTTGCAAGAGAGTTTCACTAAGGCCTTTATGCAAAGGATTTAAGGTATTTCAAGTTTCATCATTCTGTATAGTTAAAAAGACGTGTAAACACGGAATTTACTACACTATGACAGGGGCAAAAGATATCTCAAAGCTTTTTATGTTTATGTATAAAATACAAATAAAATCCTAGCCACAAGGTTAATAATGGTATCAGGATATATCTGTTTCACATCTCCAGAGGACAATTGTTTAAAAGAGATGTTAAATCAGTTTTTTACTCCTGATCATGAAAGAATATCTCATTTTGTAAAATAGGAGTCCGGATCTGCTGACCACAACACATTGCTGGCCACATTCATCCAGCCGTACAATAGGGACATCAGCTATATATAGTACAAGAGATGTTCCCAATGCCAGCTGGATGAACGTGGCCAGCAATGTGTTGTTGTCAGCAGATCTGAAGTTCCAAAATGGAGAAAATGGAAGAACTATGCAATGATGCATTCTCTTTGGTTCATCATCAATGGATCATTGCCAGACTCTTCAAAAGCTCCAGAATGGTTCAACAAGGAGAGTCATCCACCCTTTTGTTTGTATATCGCGGAAACTCTTGGCATGGTCAGTCTATAGGCAGTGAAAGAAGGGGCATTTTTACCAATTTGGTGAATAAGCTACTTTCTATGCCAAAGTTAGCCAATATTTTTTTGAGAAAGGTAACCCATTTGCAGTTTTATAGCATGTATTGTGTTCTTGTGATTACACGTGGTATAGGCACTAAATATCATCCTTTTGATAAGTGAGACCTGCAGCAAAGAGGCCTAATGTTTCAAAGCTTTCAAGGCTCTATGTGGGTCACTTTCTAAATATTTGGTCTACTTTGAGAATTTGAGGGTCATATAGATCAAGTGTCTTTTGGAACCATGGATGGAATGATCTGAAAAAAAATCAAGGCTGACAAGTGTGAGATTATGGGCTATCCATCAGGGGAAAAAGCTGTGCAAATATGGGCTCAAGTCTGAGAACGGCCACTTCATGCTAAAAATGCAGGATGTTAAGGCAGTGGCCTTTTTTCTTTTATTGATAGATATCTGAAAAGACATTAGCATCTCGGAACAGTGTGTACTTCAAAATGGGTAAAGCTGGTCTCCTGAACTGCATCAAGATAGACCTAAACTGGGCAAGATTTTTTTTGGAAAGGTACAGAAGACAAGAAACATCGCATGATGCATGCAAGCCCAGGAAGGGTCCTCTAAAATTGATGAGTTGGGTGCATCATGGCAAATGCTAAAGATTCAGCCAAGAGCCTAATAATCTATAAATGAGAGTTACATTTGCGAATATAGATGGAGAAACCAGTAGCCATATTCTCCCTGCAGATTCATCATAAAGAGTGTTGTTTTGCAGCTTTTGCCCTCTTGTAGGTTCAGTAAATCACCCAAAGACCATGTTGTGGGTTGGCATGTTTGGACACGACAAAAGAACCAAAACAATTACTTTCTAGAATTTCAGTAGAAATAAGTGTGAGAAAACTAAATATTACCATGTCATGCCTGAAAAGAATTCCAAGCAAAGCATTGAGCTGTGTATTGAATATCCCATTTCCAATACCCAACATAGCAGCCATGAGAAGTGGGTATAAAGATCCAATCAATCCGCTAGTTAATCTGCTAAAATAGAATAAACCACAAAAGTTTCCAAATATTATAGCAGCTTCAGCTTGGACATTATGTCAAAAAATGAGTTAAAATGGAGTAATGCATAATCACTAGATTTGATCTACCAGAAGTGCACCTGTATTTCAGAAAAAGCCATAGCAGCACAATAACCTGAATAAGAGCTCCACCAGGAACTATGATAGTAATTGATGAGAGACCTGAGGTAAACTTCCCAGCAGCCAATGAACACTGAAACAAGCAATCCATTAACAACTTTAGACTAGCAAAGCAAAACGATATGTCAAAGTTACACTTGCTTCTTCAAGTTTTTTGTTCCTTAGTAATCCTGATGGATTAAAGCATTCACTTCCTATGGATCATCAAGGCCAAATATTCAGGAATTATTTCCAGGATTATAACACCAAAGCATATCAAAAAGACTTATCCCAACCATGTGGTCAGCTACAATGACAACAACAGTCCAGCAATACAACATTGTTATAAAAGTTTGGTTCTTTAATGTGAAACAATGGGATTTACAGTGTTCTTTTGATGGAGACCAACATGATATATTTAATTTGTTTGTGGCATCTTTCAACTCTGTCCAGCCGGAAAGAGAGAGAAGATATTATGAAAATGATTGGGGGCATCTGTCCTTTGGCCTGTTTGGAAAGAAAGAAATACAAGAATCTTCAATCACAAATCACAGAAATTTAACATCCTCATGATTTTATCAGTTAAAATGGCATATGGGCTCTAACAAGAGAGGACCCAAAGAGATGTCAGCAACTTCATCATAAGAAAATGGCAGTGAATACAAACATCTCCCACCCCCCTCCAAAAAAAGGAAAAAAAAAAAGAACAGAGACGTCCTTGATTCAAGAACAAAATCAACCAATTAATGAGAAGATTAAACTAATTTTTGGTGGATGCTCAGTTGGCAATGAATCATACAAGGAGCAATCAGATAAGGATACATTGAAAGCAGAATATTTTTCCTTATTGCAAGAACTGAAGCTTGGTTTCTCTCTTGGCTTTGATAGGATTATGGTGGTAACTGAAAAGCCACTCAAAGAAGCTAGATATCAGTATTACATCATTTAATCAGAGAAGCTAGATATCGGCAACCAGGTTGAATAACGTGTTAAGGTTATTCCTAGATCTACAGATTTTATGACAGATGCCCAAACAAGAGAAGCTGTTGGGAGGGCAGAACCTTGTGGGTGAGGTGGGGTGTGGGGGTGCTCAGCCATGGATAGCTCCCTTATCCTAGCTGGTTTTGTAAGGTTTTATCAGTAACATTCACCGTTTTCCCCTCATATGATGTGATCAGATGTAGGGACTTCACATAAGGGTGATCATTCCTGGCCTGCTGGAAACCTGGCTTGGCCCAGCCAACAAATTTCTGGGCCTGGGCCCTGGCCCAAGTTTTCTTTGTGCAGACCCAGCCCGGCCAATCAAGATTCAAAATTTCGACACGTATTGTATTGGCAAGTCTCCAAAACCCCAAATAAAGGGCGTTTTGGATTTTGAGTTGTTTTAGGGTGTAGACATGCCTAAAACCAACCCCCTGGAACAACTTTAAAAAAAAAAACTAAAAAAAAAGAGTTATTAAGCATCAAAACACCCAATAAACATGTTCATGCATATTGGGTGTATTAATATCTTGAGCATTGTATATAATATACATAATATTTTTATATTATAATACATTATATTGTGTAATAATAAATTATATGTGCTTAATATAATATAATATACGTCATTTGATATATTAGGCTTGTGTAATATTTCTTTTTCATGCAATATACGTCATTTGATTTAAAATTTTCTAAAATTTAATTTTTTATTATTAAATGCTATAGGACCAAAATTCAACCAATCTGAGCCCAGGCCTAGGCTTATATTTTAGGCCCAGGGTAAGGCCAGGCCCATGATCACCCCTGAGTGCACCTCTTACCTTTCTAGTTATTAATTAATAACATCTCTTTTATTGTGTCACTAAGCTGAAAAAAAAATGTATTCAGTATCTTTCATTTATTAGATAAATAGTGTAATTAAGCTGCTCCTTGAGTAGACAACCATGACAGTCAACCAACAGCAAATAGACAACATGTACAACTAGCATTGGCCGACCATTGTCCCAATATATCTCATGGGTGCCTTAGATTTCTTCAAAGGTTCCTGTCTACATGTGCATTCCAATATTCACTCAGATTCATAATTGGCAAAAGAATCTCAAGGAACTCTAAGCACGGGGTTTAAGGAAAAAACAATTATTAATTATATCAAACCTGGAAAGTTGGTATTATCACCACCTGAAAGCAAATCATATTATTTAGCCATCAGAATAATGGCTGTCACAAATATGGAAAGAGAGAGGCAAGAGGCTGAACAACCAAAAATCTTCCACATGGCAAGTTGGTTTGGGGCCCAAAATGGCCCACATGTTCCTTTTGTCAACGTCTATAATCAGTCAAATTTGAACCTAAAACCCCCTCAACATGTTCAAAATAACCTCTTCTTTTTAGGTGAGTTTACATTGAAGTATTGAAACTTATACTGTTCAATATCACCAGGGGGAAAACACTAACATAAAGAGGGGTATAAGGTCCACTTGGATTACAAGATTGAATAGATGGAAAATCCAGAGGATCCCCTACCTAATGGATGGTTCAGATGGGCCACTAAACCCATCTGTGCAGCAGAAACAGAGCAGAATGTGTAGGGAAGCTCCCAACTTGACCTGGATAAGGAATTTTTTTCAAGAAGGTGATGATTACTTCACTGAAACAGCCAGTATATGAGAGGATGTACAAAATAAGCGAAAAAGATATCAAGTAGGCATAAGAGTTACTACCATACAACACCCTCCAACCCCCATTTTTGCTAGACCATCAATGATAGAGTTCAGCTCCATAGGGATCCATCTAAGATAAACTGGAAATGAGGATAGAATGTTTCTAATATCATTTAGGGGGGACCATGCCCACCTTCTTTGGTTCCATTCCACCAAGGCCTCATCCATCGCTAACATCCAAGAGTTAAGGAGAAATTAGATTCTTCACTTGAAAGCTTCAAGCAAGGATTTCTTTAATTGAAGACCCAATTGTTCCTGTCTTCCCAAATACCCCATAAAACTGCATGTGTGCCTGCCTTCCAGTATAATCAACCCTTTGCCCCTAAAACCCTGAGTTTTCTAACAGAAAAGCATGTCTATAATGTTTCTGGAAGTCACCAACTCAAGCCCCATAATAAAACCCAGGAAAAAATGTCACAATTTCCTCGTGTCTAAGCAGTGGACAAGAACTTGGTTTGCAGATTCAGTACCTCAGAAGCACGTGACATTGGCATAGGATAAAAAAATACGGCACCTTTAACCACTTCTCCTACAAGATGTTATGTGTTGATCTTGGCAAGCATTGTTTCCCAACTAAAAACGCACACATTACAAGGAAAACGAGACAACCAGTCTTTTTTCCAGGAATGCTTGGTTAGTGGTGTTAGTAACAAATGACCCCAAAAAGGACTTACTAATTTGGTGAAGGAACCAGATGGATTTAGAGCTCAAATATGGATATCCAAGATGGAGGAAGAGATGTAAACCTCTTAGAGAAAACCAAAGAGTGGTACTATTTCCTCAAACACAGTATTCCTATTGAGGTTTACATAAGCATAAATTCCATGGAAAATCATTCACACCAGGTGGAAGGATGTTTGACACCAAAGCACTTACAATTCTAAGCACATTTTGCACTAGGAAAAAATAGGAACTAAGCAGATAGATGAAAAAGACCTGGTATTTGGTTTCTTTTAAAGCAAGTAAAGGTTGGTAAGGCAATAAAGCCAGAGGTTCATTTTCCCCCTCAGGACTAAAAAATAGAAAAAAGAACATCTGAACCTCCCAAACCAATTCTTGTGATATGAATATAATTCACCAAGAATATTGGTTATGAGAGATGCCAATGTTAAATGACTTACCAACGATGAGTATATGTATATGCTCATACTTACTAGTGCATCAAAAGCCCCATAAACCGCCATTGCACCACCCACCCCCGACACACCAAGCGCCGGTGTAACAATATACTTAGTAAATTCAGCCCTGGTACATAAGAGGCATTTTTAAGCATAAATAAGAAATGGAAAATCAGAACTTGCCAGTTATCAACTTGGTGTACTTGGTGTACAATACTATATAGATAGGGTACTTACCACACGAATGCTTGCTGCAAGCCAGAATATGCAATGAGAGGAATGATCAATAGCATTCGTATATCAAATAAGGGAGCAATGACCAACTTCAAGAGAGATACCACAAAAGAGTATAAATTGGTATAAGATTTTGGCGGTCCCTCCTCTGCTTTATTATCTGTTTTACGCAAGAAGCACATAAGCATGGTACCCAAGGTCATGCTTCCAAGAAAGACAATAAATAATAAGGTTGTGCCACTGGTAGCCCCTTCCTGCAGTGGTAATGTCAAATCACTTAGTAAACAAAAAAAAAAAAAACAATTATTGCATAGGAAGTGCATCCAGTTTCACTTTTGATATCATTGCCATTAATACCTGAATATATGTGCATATTAAAAATGTCAAGGAAAAGAATGGACAAGCCACACAGCTACATGTTCTCATTGTCTCCCATGTTGAAAATGGCATGAAACAGCTGTTGTGTAATCACCACAAAATCTTGCTCACTGGGTGTTATAATCTGAATAAAACTCACTTTATGAACTCATGTAGCACCAAATGTATGGAGGTTTGCAGAGCTGAAAGGCAACTGTTCAATCGCCAAAATATCCCTCTCACTAGGTGTATTAATCTGGACAAAACCCAATTTCTGAACTTATGTAGCACCAGATGTATGGTGGTTTGTAGAGATGAAAAGGCAACTACTCCACTCCTCTTCAACCACCCAAACAGATGAATAACATATTTCATGTCACAAAAAATATTAGATTGTATCCTTTTCCATAAATTATGTAAGGAGACAATGCCCACGTGACTCAGATTGAAGCCTATTATCCTACCTACCCTACCTAAGAGATTTCCTAGTCAAAAATCAACTTAACTCTAACATTTTTTATCAGTAAATACAACTCTAAAATTAAATAATAATTCAAAGAAGGACCGAATGGACCAGTCCATTCCATGGACAATCATGAAAAGTATATAACATTGCAAGAAGAAACACCACAAGCTATGTTGCACAGGTTCTTTAGACAATGGATGCTAAAGCTAACCTGATGCAAATCCTCACACACTTATCTCCTGCCCATCTAACCACGTTATTAGTTTACCTTAAAATAATGCTGCCTCAGGAAATTTTAATTGGTCAAACAGCCAGAGGCACATTTTGGACATACCAAGGTACAAACTAAAGCTATAAATTTTGTGCTTATCTTCTCTGTTTACATGCATGGTGTATATGATTCCATGATAAAAAAGGGCAGCCCAGTGCACGAGGATCCCGCCAATGCAGGGTCTTGGGAGGGACATGATGTGTATGTTAATATCAATTATATTACTTTTATCAAGTATTACTTCTGGAAATGTAACACCAACTCTAGTGAATAAAGTCAAAGAAATGATGAAATTGTAATGAATTAAAATATTATATTTTGACATGAAACTACAGAATATTTAGAAAGACAATCTATTTTACCTTCTGAAAAGTACTTTGTTTCTATCAACTTTTGATTTTTATGTTCTATTTATTTCCTTGATTATTAGTACCACCACAGTGCTTTATATGCATTTACTCTGTATAAGGTAAAAGAAAGCTCATGATTGCTGTTGAGATAGTAATGGCTTAAGTTTAGCCTTGGTAGAAATTAATCTGTACATCAAATTAGGCAAATAAAATTACATAAATTAGTGGTTTAAGGGATGAAATTTGGAGAGAAAAATAATTTCTGAAGTGAAAACTCGAAAGTGGTGATATCAGAGGTTAAACAATGTTGCCAATGGGTATAAAGTGATGGTGATGGGAGTTACAATTAGGAAAGAACAAGAAAACCAAAAATGAGTTGGCTGGTCTGAGGAACATGACTGCAGAATAGTATTCATAAAGAATAGGGAGAGAATAAAAAGAACAGGGTTAGTAAAGCATAAGCTTATTGGAGTCAGCACCAGAAAGGGTCTCTGGATTCGTTGGAATCTCTCCAAATAGCAGTTAAGAAAAACATTTCCACCATATCATGCTTGGGTTCTCAGGCCAGGCCCCTCTAAAATTTGACAAAGTTTCAACCCAGGCCTGTCCATGTTGCACACCTAAAATGAATATAAAATAATAACCCTAAACACCTCCACGGTAAGAGAATTTAAATGATTATTCTTGTGACCGGTCCTGGCCTAAGCGTGCAAGTCAGATACCCAATTTGAAGAATTTACACTGCATAAGACCTGTTCAGGCCAAGCCCACTGAAATTTTAACAATTTCCCAACCCAAACCCACCGAAGTTCCATCCCTATTCCAGACATGTTGTATCTATGTCACATTTGTTTGTACCAACCCATTTAGGGTTGTGATATCATCCTACAACCACATTAGGAAACTCCATTATGATTCTAGGCAATCAAGCCCAAGCACAGACCATGACAAGGACCTGTTCTATTTAATTTATGATATCCCAAATGCCCCACATTATGGTCTGACCACAGGGTACCCTTTTTAAAATTAATCATACATGTTTAAGTTGTTGCTTGCCATTTCTCTGAAACATGGTGAGATTTCCCCCATTTCCCCAAGTTTAGATAAACCACCTTGAATATAAAAGTTCTGAATTATATCTTAAATGTGCTGTTTATGTATTCAGTCCCCTTATTCAGTTATTCCACAGTATTAGGAATGAAGAGATTCCTACTGTCATTTTAATAAGATGGATGATCATTATGCATTTGTTCCAGAACAGCCTTGGCATTTGCCCAATATAACAACATATATATCAACAAAGTTCTCAATTGGCTGTGTAAACAATTCAAGGGTCATTGCTTGGTGCAATGATTATGCCAGGCTGATGAGTTTGAGAACATGGTTTCAAGTCTGAGAGAGGCCACTTTGTGCAAAATATGGCAAAGGTTAGGTCTGTATCCAGTCCACCCTTCTCGGAAATATCTGTCATTTCACCAAAATAAGCAAAACCACATTCTTACAAAAAGTTAAGAAATATAGAAGTTTAATTGCTGGTTCTAGACCTTGGACTGACCACACAATATTGATATTTTAGAAATAGAATCACAATTATGACTTTAGTTAAATAACTAGTTGGTACCCATGCGATGCACAGGCTTTGTTAAGCAAAACTGAAGTAGAAAGAGCTTTATGATATTTCCAAATGTGACATTATTATTTTTAATTAATTTTTATAATTTTTATTATTTTTATTATTTGTATTACTTTTATTACTTTTAATAATTTACTTTTTATTAATTAATTTTAATTTCCTTATTAACATTAGTTATTTTTAAATGGAACTCAAATGTATTTTAATTTTAAATTTATAGTAATTCATTAATTTCTTAAGTGTTTTATTAATTATTGGATAAAAAATTGTTAATTTTGGTATTTTTTATTAACTTGAGTAGTTTTTATTAATTTTAGTTCATTGTTGGATAAAATGGATTTAAAATTATAAATTTATGACAACTAACAAATTGTTTTTTATTAATTTAAATAAAATAAATGGATTTTATTATACTTATCTAATTTTTATTATTTTTAAATGGAATTTGAATGGTTGTAACAAAGACTTGCAATCCAATCCCACCTTCATCAAGGGCTTGGGGAGGGCTACCCCATTGTGTTATCCCAAGGAAAAAAAACCATTGGGTGTGTCTTTCTATGGCACTAGCGTATTAGGGTAAAAAAATCTAAGAACTGCATAAACTCCCCCCCCCCCTCCCCCCCTCCCTCCCTCCCTTTATCTCTCTCATTAACAATAGAAAAAAAGCACCAGGCATTGGAAAATGAAACATGGGGATGCAGATAATTTAATGAGTTAATTCATTAAAAAAAACGCAAAATAGGAAACTATCAGCATGGACAATGTTGTTTTGTATAAGCTGTCAAAATAACATCAACTAAGCCAGTTCTTTTGTTGAAAATAATACTTAATTCTCGAAGATTGAAATTGAACATTTTTTATATTGAGAAACAGAAAAAAAATGGCATGAATACCCAAAATTTAATTCCATTGAGAATCCTATAGAAATGGGAAGCATCATCTTTTTAGCAAAATATAGATAACGAGCAGGGAGTAAAGTAGCAAGAATTGAACCTTAACAGCCACAAGCCAGGAAAAAAAAAAGTAGTCAAAACACACCTTTCCATCTCCCAAGAGAGCAAGTGTAATCAAATTGCCAATGAACTGCAAAATTGAAAAAAAAAATGTAAAATTACAGGTTAAGGATCATCATCTCATTAGTGAATTGAAATCAAATAATAAATATTCTTTTATTATCAGTCAATAAGAAATATTCTATCAAGGGCAAATAATAGACAAATAGGTGAACCTGGTGACTTGCAAAAATTCCCCAAAATTCTCCATTGAAGCTACCTATAACTGTTCCTTCATGCAAATAACAATCTTTTGCATGGTTGCGTGCAGTGGAAGTGAGATATGTTCCCTAACGGATAAGAGTAAAGGCAGAGCTGGATTTATTTATTGTATCAGCTTCTTGGAAAATAAAGAGATGCAAGATAATTTAAGCATGCATGTTTACCTGCCCAACCCAGATGATTGAAGCAGCAAAGCCAAGGTATATAGAAGCAGGAACCATTGTATACCTAGAGAAAGTAGTTAAAATCACAATATATTGCTTCACAGGTATACATGATATAGAAGTTCTACATCATTTATGCAAAATCCTAATTTATGTTAATAGTAAGCCACTGTCTTGAAAAATATTAGCAATTAAAGGAGAAACTTCTTAAGATCAAACCATCAACTGGCATGAAGTTATCCAAACTTGGTTAGGGTTTGAGTAGATTGGTTTGAAGGAATAACTCTATGTTGGGAAAATAGCTGTGTGGAGATTCCCTTTGGAACCTGATAAGCCATCTCATTCTCATGCAGTAATCAAAATCATTCATGGATTAGAGGCCAGTTGTTGGGATGCTGGTTTGGCTGCAAGAGCCTCATTGGCCTCTCAATCAACCTAATGCTTGCTCAGGAAACAGAACTAGATTCTGGGAAGATCTGTGGTATAGACTGCAACATTAGGGAAGTGACTCACCAACGACAACCTAATTGAAAGAGTGCCATTAGACCATGAAAACAGAAAAGCTCATATGCCACAGTTTTACTGGTTTACTTTCTGATTAGATTATTCATCCCATAAGAACCAATGACAACCTAATTGAAAGATTGCTATTAAACCATGAAAAATGGAAAATCTCATATTGTCACAGTTTTACTGATTTAATTGCTGATTAGATTATTCATCACATAAGAACCATCAAGTAACCAAGACTCAGAAAATTAACTGGATCACCAGTTCAACAGTTCAACCACCTAGTCCAATCTGACTACATTGATTAAAAATTTAGCTCTAAAGGTGGCAAGGTGATACTAAGCCTAAGAGATTAGGCAAATGGCTAGAAACCACAAAAGCACCGGTCTTTGACTAATAAGACCTATAATTTATCAGATATGATCCGTTTTGACAGAGCCATATTTTCAATTTCTTATTATTTTGAGCTGAAAATACAAAAACAAAGCCAATAATAAGGAATTTTTCATGTCAAGACATATTATATCATTAATTTCACAAGGAAAGAATTTTGGTATCATATACAACAATTTCATCAATTCCATTCAGCAAAGCAACAAGGCATATTCAAAATCATGAATTTTCATGTGGAAATAATCCAAAGAAATAAGCAAAGCAAGAAGTCAATAGAAGGATTATGGGTTTAAGAAAAGTCAAATTGCATTGTTTGCTTACATGTTGGTCCAAGTAAACATGTATTACAACACTATATATATCCAAATAAATAAGAAATTGAATCCAAGAAAGGCAATATTGCACCAAGAATCCAAGCAAAAGAAGTAATGAATGGCCTGGACATCACCTAAGCTTCTCTTTGATAACTATGATTAGAAGGATTATGGGTTTAGGAAAGTCAAATTGCTTTGTATGCTTACATGTCTCTGAAACCACCAATCATCAGCTCTTGCATTATTGAAAGCATTTAGCCCTTTGAGTTTGATGGTGTTTTCATGATTCCAATCATCAATGCATGCACTGGATGGAAAGTGAAGGGTCCTAGTAAGCATTGCAAAGCATTGTACAGTACTTTTCATATTTGCAATATTTTGGTCAACATGGAGAGAAAGGAATGCTTCCCTTAATTGAAAACTGACATGTGTGACTAGGTATCATGTTTGACAGGGATTATCAGTCTGATTTTCTCATTGTTAACAGTGCAAAATGACTTCAGGGATGTGACTTGTTCTTCTTCGTTTGATTTTGATTCATTGTATATAAATAGATGATCAATAGATTCTTCTTGGAAAGTGAAGGGTCCTAGTAAGCATTGCAAAGCATTGTACAGTACTTTTCATATTTGCAATATTTTGGTCAACATGGAGAGAAAGGAATGCTTCCCTTAATTGAAAACTGACACGTGTGACTAGGTATCATGTTTGACAGGGATTATCAGTCTGATTTTCTCATTGTTAACAGTGCAAAATGACTTCAGGGATGTGACTTGTTCTTCTTCGTTTGATTTTGATTCATTGTATATAAATAGATGATCAATAGATTCTTCTTGGAAAGTGAAGGGTCCTAGTAAGCATTGCAAAGCATTGTACAGTACTTCTCATATTTGCAATATTTTGGTCAACATGGAGAGAAAGGAATGCTTCCCTTAATTGAAAACTGACATGTGTGACTAGGTATCATGTTTGACAGGGATTATCAGTCTGATTTTCTCATTGTTAACAGTGCAAAATGACTTCAGGGATGTGACTTGTTCTTCTTCGTTTGATTTTGATTCATTGTATATAAATAGATGATCAATAGATTCTTCTTGGAAAGCTTTCCAGGTAATCCTTTTATTGGAGTATTCTAGCATTGGAAGGACATTTTGTACAACCAGTTTAAATGGTAGAGAGGCCCTTGTAGAGATATCGGCATTCAACTTGATTTCAATGTATGCATAGCATTTGGTATTCACTTAATTCACAGTATAATTCAGAAAGCATGCTCCTTATTTGTGAATGTGCTAGACCATCAGATCAGGATCCAAGCCAATCCATGTAAATAAGGTATGGGTGTTGCTGTTGCATCGTTCAAAATTGAAGAATGACAAACCAAAACGTTCATATGGTGGAATGTTTCTCTGAAACAGTTTCCTAGTAAAAGTCAATATGCTGGAAGGATAGATATAGCATGAGACAAGTTTATTGGTATAATTTTCTGTGTATTGCTTACCCGAAGTAAGGCCCCATAAACTGACAGAGTAGATAAACTAAAAGGGGCAAAACTTGTAAACCAAAAACACCTCTCAATTATGTATGACGATTCAACTACAGCTTTGAAAGAGAAACTAGCATACCAAGATGGCTTCAAATTTGCAGCCACGAACAACCAATAGCCAGTGGTGCCAAGCACCAGAGCGTTCTTTGAGCCCAATATCCGAACCACGGGAGACGAGACTAGGGAGAATATGGTGAAGGAAAGGTACAATATCCCGAGAGAAGTAGTACCTATATTCTCCTCCTAAACAGGTATTGCAACTCACAGAATCAACCAAACCATTGCAGAACGGCATAAAGGGAAAACCTAGGCAAATTGTGTAAACAGGGACTCACCGTATTCACCGTGCTCTCCAAATTCTGAGCAGCTCCATAAGCCAGAAATACCAGAAGAAACGCAGAGCTCAAGATATGAACATCTCTGGCATGGCTTTTGGGGGCTTCGTATGACGAATCCCCTTCAACCAGAGGCGCATCTTCCGGTTGAGAAACTACAGAATCCATGGTCGAACTCTCCCCCCTAATCAATCCCAATTAGGAAACCAAGAACCCCAAAACTCTAGATAACTAACACATCCCATCTGTTAGAAAACAAAACTAAAAGAAGAGACCGCCGGCCAGATTGCCTCGAAAAACATAAGCAAAAAAGCTACAGATACAATCAACGTAATTTCTTGCCTCCCGTCGTTTGTTTGATGTGTTCGCTCGACAGAATCCGACCCTCGTCGAAGAGGTCTATTAATCAGATAACAGGATAATATCAAATGAACGGCAGGCGTTTGACTCCATTAACGAAGAGCGCTACGAGCTATTTTTTGAAGGTTAAAATATTTATACCTCCTCTTTTACCGCAATGCTAGCATGTTAACAAAAAAAAAAACGGAATTAAGACGTAAATCTTTTTTTTTTCTTTTTTCTTTTTTTTAAATTAAGATAGAAGTACACATCAAAGACTTTGAAGCCAATTAAGACAGGAGTAGATATTTTAATGCAGGATTATTAATTCCATGCCTCTATTACAAGTTTACAACTAACTAACATTTTCGTCCATGTCCATTTGTTAGGTGAAGTGGTGCAAGCAACGATTTAAAGAATTTACACATGGTTTTCAAAACCACCGGCCGGACGGTCAGACCGGAAAAAGGGAACCGGTCAGGTGATCGGTTCTGATTTTCCCCAAAATTATATTTTTGCCAAAAAAAACATTAATTTGGTCAGTAAAATCGCTGATTCAGGTGGTTGAATCGTTCAATATTTTTGGTTTTTTTTTTATTTTTTTGTCAAAACGGGCCCTTCTTTGATTTGAACAGTCAGACCATTCAACCCAAGAACCAGACTCCTGACTAGTTCGTTGTCCAATCGGTTTTTAAAATCCTTGAATTTACATAGCATTAGGCCTAAGAGCCCAAGTCCATTCAATTTTTAATTAGGTGTGCTGGGGAAAATGGGAGCTTCTAATGGTCCTCTTGCTCGGGGTGATATAATGATTGAATTCAAGTTGAGTCGAACCGAGTTAGTCATATTGAATATCTTTTTATTTGAGTTCTGCTCGCTAAAATAGTATTAGGTTCAAGATCAGATTTGAATTAGAGATTTAAGCTTGAATTCGGTTTGGCTCAAAAGTTAGTAAGTTCAAGTTTAGTTCAGCTCGAATTCAACTATAAGTCGAGTTTTCAATAAAAAATAAAAAATAATATATTACACAAGGTTTTTAAAATCGACCTGGACAATGAACCAGTCAGGGGCCTGCTTCATGGGTCGAATGGTTCGATCGTTCGAACTGAATGGAGGGCTTGTTCTAACAAAAAAAATTAAAAAATAATAATAAAAATGGTCAAAACCATTGAATGGTTCAACTGCCCGGGTCAACGGTTTGTTGACTAAATCAACATTTTTTGTTTTTTTTGCAAAAATCCGGATTTGGGGAAAACTGGAGCAAGTCACCTAGTTCCTGGTTTTTCTAGTCCAACCGTCTAGTCCAGTCTAATTTTGAAAACCACGATTTTACATATAAAAATTATTTATTATTATATATAAAAAATATTATTATACATATAATAAAAAATATGTATGTATATATGTATGCATTAAGCTCGGCTATACCTGTATATCAGACTTGAACCGGACTCAAAGATCGATTTAAATTAAACCGAAACGAGAAGGACGGGATCAACTGCCTAAAAAGAGTGTTGCCCACAGGCGCATGGGCTGTGGGGCGCACTTTGTGGGTAGCGGTCCACCATGGTACGGGATGACAAGGATGATTTTATATAGTTGGTAGAAAAAAACACACACACACTCATCTTATCGGGAATGGAAACAGAAGACACTACTTTCTTCAAAGGAGTCAAGCTAGCACAGTCTCCCAACATGAGGAGACTCGAGAATAGTTTTACTCAAGCCTTATTGAATGTTGGAGTCTAACCCAGTTTTCTCATGGATACAAGTAACCACCAAGGACACAAGGACTCAAAAACAACCAAAAGCCTCAACACAGAAACAATAAATTATGATCAGTAGACGGGTTGGGTTCAGCATGGGTTTGCCTCAACCCCAATCTAAGACTCCTATGTCTCAACTTGACCAGTAGCATTTCAGTTATATTTTATTTAACATATTTTTAAAATCTAAAATATATTAACTTAAGTTATAAATTTGTTTTATAGATTATAAGGTGTAATTCCATTAAAAAAAAAAGGAAACCAAAATATAACATATAAAAATTACTAAACTTTAAGATCATGGAATTAGAAGTCCAAAGGTTACAAGAATAGTATGTATATATAGAGGGGTATCATAACCCCGTGGGTGGGTCATGGTATGTATATATTAGAGGGATATCATAACCCCGTGGGTGGGTCAGCCAAAAACCAAAAAACAGAACCCAGCCAAAGTAGAAGAATCAAAACCTTAACCTGACTCTAAAGTTGAATTTGCATGACCCTAACCCTACCCATTAACATCCATTAAACCAACAAACGACCAGTACTAGAAGATAGCTAGGTATTCTTCAAATCAAGCTTCGCCTAAATTTTTTGGCAATGGGATTCGCTTTAAGTAAAAACATCCAATTACATATTTAGAACATCTTCCCATAAATTTAACATACATAGGAATAGCAATGGAGCGGATTCAGGGTGGGAATCATATTCCCTGTTCCCAACTCCAATTTTGAAATTAACCCCCATCTCGATCTTCGATCCCTGCCGGAGATAATATTTGTCCTCCATTCTCAATCCCCAATGGGGATGGGTTCCCTGCAGGACCCGAATCCCTATAATATTTTTAGATAATAGTATTTTTGTTTAAATAAACTTGCTTAAAATAAAAAATAAAATAAATTATAAATAATATTTTAAATATGTTTTAATATATAGAAATAGTGTAATAATATATATTTAATATAAATAACATTTAATATATATATATATATATATAATCGAGGTCGAGGCGGAGTGGGGACCTCAATCCCCATCCCCGATCCCAACCCCAATTGGAGATTCCTATTAATCCTCATCCCCATTCCCGTCTTATCAAAACAATCCATATCCCCGACCTGATGGGGTCGGGAAGTCAAGCCCCTATTGGGGATGGGGATATGTATATATATATATATCCAAAGAGATATTCTCAAATTGTGGTTGGGTGCTATGTGTGCAAAGTTTTTGTTTATAGTAAATATGGGCTCGGTGCTTTGAGACATATCCCTGACATATACAATCATAAAATGAACAGTACGTCTGTACAACGGGCTAACCCTTTTCCAAACCAAATAACCCCTAAAGAGGGCTGCAAATTAGATCGAATATGGATCCACACTATCTGATATGATGATATCCATTTAGATTCACTTTAAATATATATGTTCATAAGTATTTAAATTTTATGTTGTGTTCAATGTTTCAAAAATGATTCGGAAATGGAATCGTTTTGGCCACCAATTTTTGGGTTGATGGTTCGACAATCTGGTTTAAATGAATGGTCCATTTTGACAATAAAAATTAAAAATAAACACGGCTAAAACTGTTGAACGGGTCAACATATTGATGGTTCGATTGCTCAAGTCAATAAGTCATTGACTAATTCAACAATTTTTTGTTAGAGATTGGGTTTTGAGTAAAACGAAACCGATTGCCTAGACAGTTTCCGGGCTGAACGATCCAATTATCTAAATCAATGGCGGTTCGAAAACCATGATTGTGTGTACCAATAAAGTTGGTTTAAATATTGCATTTTGTTAAAGTATCACATGTTTAAGTTTCATACAAGTTATTTTCAATTAATTTTGTTAAAGTAAAACATTTTTTAAAGTGAATTTTAATTATTCAAAAAAAAAAGTTCATTATACTAAGGACTTTTACGAAAAAAGGGTTTAATTAATTGACAAAAAATGGGTGATGTTTTCAATAAAATGTTCAAATCGGTTAGCACAAAAAGTAAAAGATTTTTTTTTTTCCGGACAAAATGGTCCCTTTCTTTTTGTGCACTGAAAAGTTGGCGCCAGCCACGCGCCATCGATCCATCATGGGAGATTTCCGGATCATACTCATCACCAACACCGGGAACTAGAGCTTAAAAAACACCCTCCGATGATTTCATCTTTTTTAATTTTTATTTTCTTTCTTATGCATGGACGCCTCATGGTTTCTACCACAAAAATTCAATGCTTGCATCCTTGTGCCTTTCTAGGATTTTAATCTTCTCCATTACCTTATTTCTCTAGATTTATTCATTATTTCTCATATTTCCCTTCGCAAGCTTGGATTAGAGCCCAGAGGGTCTTTTAAAGGAACTTGAGAGAAAACCAGATTAAAGAAGGCCTTATTTCTTTGCCGTCAAATCACAAAACCAGATTCACGCTCATCACTGGGCACTGGATCCCAAGATTCGGTTGAGCACCAGAAACAATAGATCTCTTGATGGGTTTTCTCTTTCTTTGGTGCATTCCAAAATTTTCACGGCTTTTTTCTGTCAAAAACTCGTGAATTCTCTGAAAAGAAGGGAAGAAATTTACAGATTTATTACAAGGTAGATGCTGCAACTGCTGAACATTGCAACCATTGATCGGTGAGATGGGCGAAGCCTAAAGTTATCGGGTATTGACGTCTTCGATTTTGAACCTTAGGCTGTGTTTGGCTGTAATACAAATAAATTTGGATTGATGCAAAACTATAATAGTACAAATGATTTGAGTGTAAATTTTGATTTATTTTTATTTCAAAATTTAGTTTATTTTATTTAATTGCAGTATAAATGAAATAAATTAAGACACAAACAAAATAAAGTAAAACCCAAAACAAAATTAAATAAGAATTTATATATTTTTTCATTTGCACTCCCATGTATTTATACTAATGCAAATAAAAATGCACTTCAACCAAATAAAAATGCATTTTACAAAGAATTAATTAGCATGATCTCAACTCACCTCAATGCTCTTCGAAGGTCGACTCCTGCTGTTTTAGCGGGTTCACTCGCTCGCTCCTAAGTCCTGCTCTTTATGTTTGTTTCTCTCGCTCTCACTCACTGTTGTTCTCGCCGTCGCAGTTCTACTGTTCTAGTTATCAGCAACGCCATGTACATATCATATCAGCCCGAGTAAAGAGGCAGGGAGGGTAATCCTAGCTGACCTCACTGGGTGGGTTCATCACAATTCAGTTCAGATCTTGTGCTCTCGGAGACCAGATATGCTCTCGGAGACCAGATCTACTCCTCACATCTGGCGCCTCATAGGCGCTTTACACGCACATCCTATCATGTATTGGGAATAACTCTCGTATTCATTAATTATTATTTACGGAAGATGTTAGGCGCCCATTTGTGAGAGCAGATCCCGTCTCGGTCCCAGCTCCCATACGAAATCGGATTTGCTCCTCGAGCGCGCCTGATACCAACCTCCACCACATCTTGCCGTGTATTGAGGACATCTTGCCATTAATGACAAAATAGAGTACGGGAGGTGTTCTCAATGCACGGCTGAAAGGGCTTGAGATAGGGATTCCACCTCCACTTCCAGGTTGATCAACTTCGGTGTGGGGAACGAGAACCATTTGCATGGAACAAAACAATATCATTTGAATGCCAATGAAGCTTCTTCGTTCTTCTCGTCATACACAAAACCATATCGTTCGGTGGAAAATCAGAAGCATCTGCAACATACCCGACTGGAAATCTGCCGGAGACGACGAGAGGGAAGAAGAAAGGTTTGTAAGCCTGCTCAAAGATATCGTCATGCGAGGAAAAGAGAGCTGGAAAGCCTCCCTGAACAACGCTTTCATCTCACAGAGGTTAAAGCCTCGACATGTAGAGAAGGTACTGATGCAGACACTTGATGATACGAGGTTAGCCTTGAGATTTTTCAATTTTCTCGGCTTACATACAAATTTCGTTCATTCAACGTTCTCTTTCTGCATTCTGATTCATGCTCTAGTTCAATCTAATCTCTGCTGGCCCGCTTCTTCTGTCCTGCAAACCCTCCTTCTCCGCGGCTTGAATCCCTGGGAAGTTTTTGATTACTTGATGAATGCTTATGAACAATGTCGATTTTCGTCGACTATGGGTTTTGATCTTTTGATCCAAACGTATGTCCAAAATAAGAGGATATTAGATGCTGTTGAAATAATTAAGCTCATGAAGCAGCGGAGCTTGCTACCTGAGGTTAGAACTTTCAGTGCTATATTGAATGGGTTGAATAGAATCAGGCATTTTGAGTTGGTTTTGAATATTTTTGATCAGATGATAATCTCTGGCCTTCGTCCCGATGAGTATATTTGCAGCGCTGTGGTTCGTAGCTTATGTGAGTTGAAGGACCTTGTTAGGGCTAAGGAAATGATTCGTCAGATGGAGACGAATGGTATTTCTTTGAGCATAGTAACCTACAATGTATTGATCCATGGTCTCTGCAAGAACCAGAGAGTCTGGGAGGCAATAGAGTTTAAGAATTTTCTAGGGCTTAAGGGATTGAAAGCTGATGCGATTACATACTGTATATTGGTACATGGCCTCTGCAAGGTGGGAAGATTAAATATTGCCGTGGATTTGATGAATGAAATGCTTGAATTAGGGTTTGTTCCAAGCGAGGATGCTTGCTCTTACCTGGTTGATGCATTGAGGAGAAAGGGGGAGATTGCAGAGGCCTTCGGTTTAGTTGATAAGTTGGGAAAGCTAGGAATAGTACCCAATTTATTTGCTTACAATGCCCTTATGAATTCTCTATGCAAAGAAGGAAAGTTGAAGGAAGCACAATTACTTTTTACTCATATGAGTAAGAAGGGTCTGTCTCCTAATGACATTACTTATTCCATATTAATTGATTCCTTATGCAAGAGAGGAAAACTGGATGAGGCACTTCTTCTTCTTGACAAAATGGTAAAGGCAGGGATATGGGCAACTGTGTATCCTTACAATTCCTTGATAGGTGGGCATGCTAAACTGGGGAAATTAAATAAGGCCGAGGCACTTTTTAATGAGATGATTAAGAAGGGATTAGCACCAACTGTGAGAACCTATCAATCGCTCATAAGTGGATATTGCAAGGTGGGAAATTTGCATAAGGCATTTAGTCTCTATCATGAGATGTCTGAGAGAGGTATCTCACCAAACACTTATACCTTTACTGCGCTCATTGATGGCCTCTGCCATGCAAAGATGATGGTTGAAGCAAGCATACTGTTCAATGAGATGTTGGAGCATGGTGTGATCCCAAATGAAGTAACATATAATGTAATGATTGATGGATATTGTAGGGTAGGCGACACAGTAAAAGGCTTTGAACTACTTGATGAAATGGTAGAAAAGGGTTTGAAACCAGACACATACACTTACAGGCCACTAATCAGTGGCCTTTGTTTGACAGGTAGAGTGTCTGAAGCCAAAGAGTTTTTGGATGACCTTCAGAGAGAGCATAAAAAGTTGAATGAGATGTGCTTCAGTGCACTTCTACATGGATATTGCAAGGAAGGAAGATTACATGATGCTTTTGCTTCTTGTAGGGAGATGGTGGAAAGTGGAATTGACATGGATATTGTTTGCTATGCGGTGCTTATCTATGGTGTTCTGAAACAGCATGATACGGCAAGATTGTCTGAGATCTTGAACAAAATGTATGACCAAGGACTGTGGCCTGACATGATAATATATACGAGCATTATTGATGCATATTGCAAACTAGGAAACCTAAAGGGGGCCTTTGCATTTTGGAATAAGATGATTGCTGAAGGGTGCATCCCCAATGTTGTAACATACACCACCTTGATAAATGGGTTATGCAAAGCGGGATACATGAACAAAGCCGAGCTGCTGTGTAAGGAAATGCTAGTTACAAACTTCCTTCCAAATCAGACTACTTATGGTTGTTTTCTTGACCACCTTACAAAGGAAGGAAATATGGAGAAATCTATGCAGCTTCATGAAACATTGCTTAAATCATTATTAGCTAATACTGTCACTTATAATATACTTATTCGAGGTTTATGCAAATTGGGTAGAACTGATGAGGCTAGGAAGCTCCTTGACAAGATGATAAAGAGTGGTATTTCCTCAGATTGTATCAGTTATTCAACAATTATTTATGAATGTTGCAGAAGGGGTGATTTGTATGAAGCTTTTGAACTGTGGAACTCTATGCTAAATAGGGGGGTGAAGCCCGATACATTAGCCTATAATTTTTTGATATATGGATGCAGTGTTAACGGGGAATTAACCAGGGCTTTTGAATTGCATAATGACATGATGAGAAGGGGTGTGAAGCCAAATTGGAGTACATACAATTCTCTTATCCATGGAACCTGCCTAACAAGATCCGTCCCCTTTTCTGGAAGTTAAGCACAGTTGAAACTGTGGTGCAAAACCAATTTGGATGACACACATTGATCTTATCCATGAAACCTGCTTTGACAAAATCTTTCTCATTTTCTGGAGGTTAGACATGTTAAAAATATCATATACTTTTGCAACGCAAATAGGAGAACAATGGGAGTCAGATTTTTTGTAAACCTTCAGTTGGGAGAAGGGTAACCTTCATGTTTATTTTATTGGCAGGCAAAAATGACTTCAAAATAGATGTACCATAGTTTCAAAGCAGATATACCATCACCTGAAGTTCTCAGGTTTTGACATCTTATGGTCATTCCAGAAGGAGCCAACTAGATGAAGTTTTCTACATTGTTGCAATTTTGTTTAATACAAGGTCAACAAGGAAAATCACCCTGTGACTGAAAGATGGTCAACATCAAGCTGATAAGGAACCACTAATTGATTGTGGTCTTAAAAGTTTGGAATAATCTCTTGGCATGGAAGGTTTGCAGCGGGATACAACTGGTTATAACATTGTTTTTAGTCGGTTATTGGTTGTAAATGTCTTTATTTTTCATAGCGCTGTACCATGTGATGGACTTCACTTTCTCTTGTAAGTTAAACCAGCTCCTTCACTGGATTTGTCCATAGTCTGTGATTTTTTTAGGTTGTCCAATAAAACACACAGAAACACACAAGGAATTCAATATTGGTGGCCTATTGGCTTTATGGGTTGAAAGTCATTCTAGTATTACATTTCAGAATCCAGGAGGCTCTGCAGCGGTAGGATGCTTAATTTTCTATTACTTATTGCTACTTGCTTTGTTAATTGGGAAAAGTGCTTTCAGAGTTCAAATCTGTTTTGATTTGACGCATGGTGTGGGTATACAATGCCATGCTCAAGTGCTATTTTACAGTCAACTCATTTTAAACAGCTTTTGTAGGCAGTAGTGTACAAATGAGTTTCTCCCATGAAAATGGATATAGGGAGCCAATGTTTAAGCATAAAATTTCCTTTTCTTTTGATTTTAATGTGGAAATCTGTGCTCAATAAGATTTTACTGACCAATCATCTCATTTTCCAGGGTTGGGACTTGGAGACAAGTGCCTTTATGTGGACTGTGTAGTGGTGGTGAGTGACCCTGTTTCTGCTGCATTGTTGATTCTCATATGAGATGTGGACCCCCTTTTTATTACTCTTAAGCATTTGCTATGTTAGTACAAAGGGAAGTGCCTACCACTGTTGATCCCATCCTGGCCAGTAAAGTGTTATGGTCCTGGAGGATATAATCAATTCTCTTCATGTGTAGTTGCTACAAAAAAGGTTCTTTTCTTTAACCAATACCAGAAGTCTCTCTCTCTCTCTCTGAAAAGGTAAAAGTAATGTATTGGATTTTAAAATATACACCTTGCCTTTGCCATTCCATTCTGCTATGTGCAATATCCATCATCAAATTATTGGCACTTCATTTTTTAGTACATCCACCCAACCCTCTTTGGCCTGTCCCTAGCTCTTCTAGCCCCTTCAAATTGTAACAGATCACTTCTTCTAACTGGTGCTGTAGATGGTCTTCTATGCATGTGACCAAACCATCTCAATCTACTTTCTCTCATTTTATCACCTATTGGAGATACTCCTAGGTTCCTTTGTATGACTACATTTCTGACCCTAGCCTTTCTAGTTTTACCACCTATCCACCCATGCATATGCATTTATGCCACATTCATTTTTTTGGACATAGGGATACTATTAGATGCAATACCAAAAATTATTAAGGATCAGTAGAAAGAAAGGCTCCTGTATGCAAAGCCCAAACGAAGAATGCAAAAGAGCTTGATAGAAACTAGTTAAAGCAAACCTGAAATCCCAATTTCTTCCAAATCCTCCACTAGCAAGATTATCAAGTAATAAATTTGCTGACCTTTGAATACACTTGAACAAGACACTCATCTTGAAAGCCAAGGCTCTAACTTCCTTGTTATATTGTCTCAAGGACCAACTTTCCTGAGAATCATCCAGTAGCTAGCCAATCACAATCTAGGAATTACCTCCTAGTGCATCAGGTCAAAACCCAAATGAGATGTCAACATAAGCCTGTAGAGTAAAGCCATGATCTCTGCTCTCAATAAGACACCAACACCAATAGGGCCAGAGAGAGCCAAGAAACTCCCTGTCATCTGTAAAAGAAAAAGAAATCAGGAAGGACCAAAGTTCCCAAAAGAGATTTGTCAACAGAGTTTGTTGGCTCATTGAACCAGTGGAAACCGATATCTAGTTGTATGTTGCTTCTGATCAGGGAACTGACAACAATCTGTAACAAGAAAAACCTTTCTAGCTATATTCCCATCTTCTGACATTAATTTGATAACAAAGCTTTACATTTTACGTTCCTGTATGATCAATCTAAATTAAGTTTGAAGGGCTAAAACTCAAATTAGCTACATCAGAACATTATAATCACTAAAATTCTGATAAACTATGCCATAGTTTTAAAGGTTGCATGGGTAGGTATCATGTAGGCAACTAAGCACTTATTGCATGTCACCCCAGCCAAACACTCAGCAGTTTTTTTTTAATTATTTTAACATGTATGTTTATAGTATTAATATAGGCACTGTTACACCAAATCAATTATGTTATTTCATATACTAATTGCTTGCTTTTACCATTTTCTTTTTCTTTTGTTAGGGTTCAATCAACACACAACTACACAAGTCACTGCAGGCAAGCACCCAACTTGAACTCTTGAAAGCTTGAACTTACACCTTCACACAAGTGAGAATCTATCATCAAGGAAAGCAAAAGGACTGAGACAAAGAAGAAGCAGTTGTTACTTTTCTTATTCTTATTCTGGGGATAAGTGAGGCTCTGCCCCTTCTTATGCACAGATTTTTTTATGCATTAATTGTAAGCATTGCTTTATTTAAGTCTTTTCTTAGTGATTTTATAAGCAAATCTTTTCTGGAAATCTCTTCATGCAGTTGCTCATTTGAACTGAACTGGTGAGTTTTTGAGGTCCCTGGCAAATTGGGCTACTGATTGGCTGTGCTTGCTAGAACTTTTGTCTGCCTCCACTGAGATTGATTACTTTCAGGTATTATATCCACAATTATTTGATCTTGTAGACTTCGCCATCTGCTTTTTTTTTTATAGGTAAAAGTTCATTAATGATTCATTAGCAGCAAAAAATAAATGTCTGTTACAAGCATCCCAAGGGGAGGCGTGAGATGCAGCCTCACTCTTTAGAACAAAAGCAGCACAAAAATTACAAGTGGGCCCAATACAACTGATCCCTAGTTACTCCTTGCTTAGCTAGATGGTTAGCAAGTGCATTAGCCTCCCTTCCCACCCATTGTATGGTCAAATTCATATGTTGCGTTACCCATTTGAATTTCTTCAATTCATTTCTATAACACCATATCACTGAGTCTGGATCTGTAAGCCAACCCACCACCACCTTGGAGTTCCCTTCTATCACCAAATTCTCCAAGTCTATCTCTCTTGCAATCGATACATTTATGCACCTTGCTTCAACTTTCCTGTGTTTGGTAAGAAGACAAAAATGACCTGACAATCGATGGGAATCTGCATTCTTGTCAGAGTTTCCCTCGATTATGCAAACAAAATTTGTTTTGAAAAAACAAAAGCAAAATTTTCTTTCTCATTCTATCGAGAGAAACAGGCATACCATTTGCTCTATCTTTACCAAATTTCTCTATAGAACTATGAGATAGAGGCACAATTGTTGACTGCGGCTACCTGTGACATGCAAGATCTCAACCCAGCGGCCACTTAAATTGAGTTTTCCGACTAATAAAGTGAGAGATCTCACAACTTACAAGTTATGGAAGGTGATTGTTGATTAGAGCTCTTTCTCTATGGAACTCTCTATATTGCGTAGAGGATTCAACTCAACTTGTATAATCTCTTTTGAGATAAAACTTGAAATCAAAGTGAAAAAGAACCCAAAAAATCCAAGTTTTTGGGGGCCGGTGTTGGAAAAATGCGAAAAGAAATTAGCCACTTGAAAACAATGTTATCTGTCAAAAGGGGGAAGGCTAACACTCATAAAGACTTCACTTGCAAATCTGCCCATCTATTTCTTATCAGTGTTCCAAATTCCTAGAAAAATCAGAACACAGATTGAGAAACTTCAAAGAGACTTCCTGTGGGATGGTGGAGGGGAGAAAAGAAGTCATCTAGTGAGTTGGGCTCAGACTTGTAAATTAAAAGAGGCAGGAGGGCTGGAAATTGGTCACCTGAAAGAGAACACTTCTCTACTTGGAAAATGGCTGCGGAGATTCCCTAAAGAAACAAACTCTCTTTGGGCAGCTGTCATCACCAGTAAGTATGGGTTGGACACCAATGGTTGGGACTGCAACCTTCATTCAAACCGTGTAACTTCATCAAGCCCTTGGAAATGTATCATCTCAACCTCTAACAAATTCTTTCCTTTCATAAGGTTTAAAGTGGGCAATGGTACTAGAATAAAATTATGGACTGATCTGTGGTGGGGCGATACTACTTTAGCAATTTCCTACCCTAAACAAAGAAGCAACCATCTCCCAATGCCTCCCCCCTTCCCCCACTGAGAGCAACATAAACTTGAGCCTTAGAAGACCCTTAAGGTTAAGAGAGTCAGAGATCAATGAGCTAACTGAACTTCTCTCCCTCAGAGAAGTCTACATTTCCCCTAATTCCCTAGATTCCTGTGTCTGGAAACCTCACCCTATAGGCGAGTTATCCTCCATTTCTTTCTTCAAGGTTTTGGTTGCGAAGGAGCAGAATTATCACTTCCCTTTCAAGAATGTCTGGTGCAACTACATCCCCTCTACAGTGTGTTTCTTTGTATGGGAGGCCTGTCTGCACAGGATAAACACTTGTGAGCTATTGCAAAAGAATTTTGGCAGACTTTTCATCTCCCCCCATGTCTGCATCCTTTGCCTGAGAGAAGGGGAATCAACTGACCATCTCTTCATTCACTGTCAGGAAACCAGGGACACCTGGAGCCATTATCTACAGCTAGCTGGGTACAGCTGGGTTGCTCCAAATCACCTCCAGGACTTACTCCATCAATGGCAAGGTAAAGGACTGAGTAAAAGAGGTAAGGTTTATTGGCAAATAATTCTGCATGCTGTACTTTGGGGAGTTTGGGAAGAAAGGAACAACCGCTTGTTTGAGAACAAGGCCAAGACAAAAAGTAATCTGATCTCTCACATTACCTATAAATGTAATCAGTGGGCTTCCAGCTCAGTCAAGTTTAAAGGAGTCTCTATAAATGACCTAAACAGGGATGCTGGTTTTATCCTTTTCTCCTCCCCCCACCCTCTTCCCCATCCATAAAGGCCCCTTACCTAGGAGGGAAGGAACTTGGACCCTAAGTTTCAATGGAAGTGCTTTAGGTAACCCCACAACTGCTGGCATTGGAGGAGTTTTAAGGGATGAAAATGGGAACACTTGCTGGGTGTACAGTGGGCCGATAGGAATGGTTGACTCTACAAAGTGATGGTTGCACTTACAGGAGTCAGACTAATCAACAGATTAGGCATCCAGTGCCTATCCATAGAGACTCAGCAAACACTATAAAGTGGTTAGGAAGACAGGAGGCTGGGCCGTGGAGACTCGGTCATTTTCTGACAGAGGCAAGGGGCCTACTGGCAACTACAAACGTACACCTGTGCTGGATTCCAAGGGATCTTAATGCTCTTGCAGATGGGTTAGCAAAATTAGGTGCTCTTTTAGAAGTACTGTACTGTGATAAGATCCCTCCTGTGTAATTTTCAGGGGTCTGATCCCTGTTTGTTTGTTTTCTTTGTACACCATCTTTGTGTACCCCTCTCTTTTCTTAATGAATTCATTATACTTTTCTCAAAAAAAAAAAGTGAAAAAACCCTCTCTGCATTTCAGAGAATGAGGGAATAAGCAGAAGTTCCAAAGGTTGATTTCTTCAAAGTTCCTTGGTTTCAAAGTGGTGATAGTCCCAAAGGAGAAAACCAAAATGCATCATCCTTCAAGATGAGGCGTTTGTAGTGCTTAATATGCCAATTTCTGACTTAGGCCATGTTTGGGAGTGCTTATTCGGAACAAGTGCTTATTTGGGCTATTAAACACTTATTGGTATTTGGGAAATATTTTTAAAATACGTGGTTATTTTAAAAATAAGGGCTTATTTTTTTAGCCCAAATTTCCATTTTTTTAAGTGCTTATACAATAAGCACTTAATCAATTTTTTTCCAAAATTATCCCTAATTGAATTTTAAAATACCACTTATAAAATTATGCCTAGTTGAATTTTATAAAAGTACTACTTTTATAAAAGTACTTTTGTAAAAGCACTGTCTTAAAAGTACTTCCATAAAAGTGCTTTCACAAGTGCTTTTATAAAAATACTTTTGTAAAAGTGTTTTCGTAAAAGTGCTTTCATAAGAGTATTTTCACAAAAGTGTTTTTATAAAAGTATTTTAGTAAAAGTGCTTTCATAAGATCATATTTTGAAAATTTGAAAGAAAATGAATGACAAAATAGTCAAAACTCAAAAGTGCTTATTTAAGTGCTTATTGTAGAAAAAAGGCTACCAAACGAGCCAAATGCAAATAAACTTGTTTTTAACCATCAAAAAGCATTCATTTTTAACTTAACCACTCCCAAACATGGTTATGATTGAATTATTGATCATCGATGCTATTCAGTTTTCGTTCATTTCAGATGCTATTTTGTTTTTCTTTGTTTTTTTTATCAAATTACTATTTTGATGGTTCTATAAAGATAAGTGTTGTCTTTTCTTTGTTTCATACGACTAAAAATATTATTGGATGTTTTGGTCACAAGGTGTATCAGATTTGGTTGGATGCTTCACCAAGATGGTTGAACGTACAAGGAGCTGGATTAAATTTTAAAATATCCTATATAATGGTCAGGATTTGAAATATCAGTTAGAAATTCCTCTACAACAGTCAGAAAAAACTTCGGTTTAATGCACTGTATGCACATGATATTTTTGTAACGATTGGAAATGTCTAACGTTAGCATATATGTCCTGTAACTTTGCAATTGTGAAAACAAATGAGATGAATGCAAAGTGGGCATGAAAATCTGAACCCACTTTGCATTGACCTGAACTGGAGAAGTTATATTTGTGGAGTGCAAATATGTATTTGCAAGGCTCCGTTTGGGAAGAATGCAAATACAAAAATGATCAGTATAAATGCAAATACGTCTGATTCATGAAAATGCAAAGTTAGTTTATTTTTGTAATGATAATTTAACACTCTTGCTAAATGATTTTTAGTTGTAATAGGTACAAGAATGAATCCCGAATGAAATATACCTTTTTAACATTGATTAACTTTGAGTGCAAAGTTTGTGTCCATTTTTTGGATGCAAACCTGAGTTCGGCTTTAGTCAGCCAAAGTTGAAGCGCGCATCGTTCGCACAGCATGAATACACGCCATGCGTCCTTAAAATGTGTGCGTCATAAAAACGTGTGAGGTCAACTCTCACCACTCATGCTCATAACAAATCGAACCCACGCTGCACGGTGATTCTTGAACTCGCATACATGGACCGGGCCGCCATGTCTCTCTCCTCCGCAGTCCCCATCCTTCCTCTCCCTCTCATTCCCATCCAAGGTTAGGGTTATACCTTTCAACCGGCTAGTGACCAGAGCAATTGGCAACTGGCGGCAACCTTCGTCTAGATATTGGCCATGATTTTCCTTCTTTTTCTTCTTTTTAATCCTTAGTCGTTACATCCCCTGAAAACTAATGTATTCTTTTTTTTATTTTTTAATTGTTCAAGAACCGGTGAAACGGACAAGGTATCAGGCATTACGGACGGTGATGGCATTCTTAACCATTGCCGGTGACAAAGAACAATAGGTAAGTCTGATAATTCCCTTCTCTTTTCTCGTTGTCTTCAGCCTCAGCAATGACCTGGTCTTGTTTTTCCATATTTGGTGGAGGTGGGTCTTCATGGGTCACTGGGAAGTCAAGAAAATGGGAAAGAAACTCAGGAGGAGGTTCGCTGTCATGGAGGGATGAGCAGTTGTTGCTGTTGGGTTGTTGGTCGTAGTTGAGCTAAGAGGGTCAGTTGAATTGCAACTTGTTCCTATTCTAGTTGATGAAGAACATCGTCTATGCACCTGCGATGAACTTTCTGATTTCAACCTCTTCTCAATCTGTTCATATGTAAATTGTAATTAAAATGTAACAAAAATAAATATAATTTGATGATGGATTTTGATATTATATGACTATTTAATATTTACCTGCTTAAGAGGAGAGAAGAAGGTGGTATGGAGTGAAGGTGGTTGCATCTTTCTTCTCGATTTTCCATTCTTCTATTTTGTGTCTGCAAATATAATCTCCTTCACAGGATGTACATTCTCAATTTCTCATAAACTTGTTTCTTAAGCTACAAATAAAATAGAATATAACTCTATCATTGAAACGCCAAACAAATAAAAGAACCCTGCCATTGAGACTCCATGAAGCAAAAGCAAAACATATTCAACATTTTCTTAGTTCCATCATGCTCTGTCATTGAAATGACAAAACATAAGCTTGTTTCTTAGTTCCACCGTGCTTTGTTTTCTTTTTTTTTTAATCTCAAAATAGAATATTTTCGAACTGATTTAATAAGAATAAGCCATTAAGATTTAAAGCTAAAGCAAGAAAACATAATATTTGTTTAAAAAATAAAACAGAGCACGATGGAATTGACCATGGAATATTGAACGGCAAGACATAGCATGAAGAGAGAAGGGAATTACTGGACTTACCTGCTGTTCTTCGTCACCGGTAATGGTTAAGAATGCCATCACCGCTCGTAATGGCTGATACCTTGTCCGTTCCACCGGTTCTAGAACAATTAAAAAATAAAAAAAGAATACATTAAATTTTAGGGGATGTAACGGCCAAACCAAGGATTAAAAAGAAGAAGATGAACCATGGTCAGTATCCAGACGAAGGTTGCCGCCGGTTGAAAGGTAGAACCGAGGGAGGATGGGGACTGCGGAGGAGAGAGATACGTTGTGACCTGGTCCATGTATTCGAGTTCGAGAACCAGCATGCAGTGTGGGTTCGATTCGGTATGGGCAAGAGAAGAGTGGTGGGAGGAGTGCGTTTAATTCATCTCGCACGTTTTATGACGTACACGTTTTAAGGACGCGTGGTGTGTATTCATGCTGCACGAACGATGCAAGTATCAACTCTGCCTGGGCTGAAGCCGAACTCTACAAACCTTGCCCTCATTTTGAAGCAAACATGACTTGAAATTTGTGTTTGCTGTCATTTTCAAGACATAGTACATTGGTCCCTCAAACCCCACATTGGTAGGAGTCTCGTGCACTCGGCTGCCTTAAAATTGTACTCTCATAGCAAAATTGAACCAGAATGCAAATATGCACTGAACCGGCATTTGCATTCTTCCCAAAAGGAGCCTTAGGATGCATTTGGAAACGATGTAAATAAGTATGAATGTAAATATGTAGAGTGTAAAATGGTTTATATAAATTGTAAAATTGGGTTAGTTTTGCACTGACATTAACCTTCCTATCAAGCAGACTTTTAGTTGTAATGGATGCAAATATGAATTTCAATAAAGCATATGCTTTTTTTTTATCAAAAACCCATTTGAATGCAAATTTACTTCTTTTTTATTGATGTATTTTTACATTTTATCATCGATGTAAATATGCATTAGTCTGTCATTTATCAATATATAAATATAATATTGTCAAACACAAGCAAAAGTGAACCAGAATGCAAATTTACTCTGAACTGGGATTTACATTCCATTTGCATCATTTCCAAACGCAGCCTTAGTTTCACCTTGGCACCTATAACATGGCATCTACTGGTTTGAGCTTTCTAGTTTATAAAGTTTTAGCATGACAGTCCTGAATAGGTGAGAGCAGATGGTGATGAACTCACCAATCTGAAATGAAGAGCCATTAGTACAACCTGTCTACTTTCAAACACAAACCAATTGCTGAAATGGTGACCTTGGGTGGGAATGGGTTGATGTGAAACTTGGGGTTGAGAAGACCCTTGAGAGATCATGAAACAAGTGATCTGGTTCCTCTATATGTCAACTTGTCTTAGTAGGGGAATGATGAAAGGGTTGGGTTCCTAATGTCAAGACCAACTACACCTGTGCCTCCTTTTTACTTGTACACGCCTAGTCAGAGCTACCCTTTTCTCAATAGAATGGTGTAGTTGGCCCAATTCCCCCTTAAGGCCAAGAATTTTTGTTGGAAATCTGTCAACCAAATCATAAACACCTACGAAAGGCTCTAAAGAAAGTGTAAAAACTAGGTCTCTCACCTAATGTCTGTGTCCTATGCTTGGAGAGCGGGTAATGAAAACACCAATTGCTTTCTGTTGCATGCTTCTAGACTGAGGCAACTTTTCTTCTCATTGTTCGGGAGAACTTGGGCGGCACCAACTGAAGTGGTAGACTTATTCAAAACTGACTTCATAAGTGTTTGTACCCATAGGCAAATGATTTGTGGCAATGTGTGTGTGGTGCAGTTTTATGGGGGCTTTGGAATGAAAGAAATGTGAGCAAAATAAGCTAGCTGGCACTCCCACAAAAAGACTCGAGCAACCAGCCCAACCCTGAATTCCCATTCCACCTTGCCAATGACTGCTTCCACTGGCTTGGATTTAGATTAAAAAATTCTGCATTCCATTCTTTCCACACTGCCCAACAGATTGCAAAAGGGAGACAGTTCTAGAGGAATTTTCTTTGAGCTGAAAAGGAGCCAGTCTTCTAAGAAGATAACAGGTCCGCGACATAGAAAGGTAAGACCTACTGGATCTAAAACAGTCCAAAGAAATGGACCACACTTGAGAGGTGTAAGGGCAATGTGTCATCAAAGCTGAATCACATAGGTTAGCAATAGATGGTTGACAGATTCTGGTGCTGAACCACACAGGCTGCATGTGTCATCAAAGCTCAAACCTCATTGCAGCAAAACATCCAGTCTAGGCTCTTTCTTTTGCTGCCAGCCAAACCCTGGTGAGGTGTATCGGGAAGCTCTTGTAATACTTTTCTCTATTATTAATAAAATTTCTTACTTTACTTTTCAAAAAAAGTTTTATTTTTTTTTTGGAAAATTCTCGATTAATACCCTGTACTTTGAGCCTAGTGTTATTTTGGTTCCCAAACTTTAAAATGCGATAATTCAGTATCCAAACTTTTAAAACATGACAATCTAGTACTTGCCGTTAACTATCTGTTAATCAACTGTTAAGTGACATTTGAAAAAGACACAAATGCCCTTCAAGTGTTATTTATTTTTATTTATCAACCATCTAAACGTTGACAAAAAATTAACAGTCCCAAATCCTTGCTTTTTCAATTCAAGAAAGTTGGGGTCACGTTTGAGTGGGCATTCTTGTGACCCCAACTTTCTTGAATAGAAGAGGCAAGGATTTGAGACTGTTAATTTTTTTGTCAATGTTTAGATGGTTGATAAAGAAAATTAGATGACACTCGAAGGGCATTTGTATATTTTTTCAAATGCCACTTAATGGTTGGTTAACAGCTAGTTAACAGTAGGTACTAGATTGCCATGTTTTGAAAGTTCGGGTACTGAATTGTCGCATTTTAAAGTTCAGGGACCAAAATGGCACTAGGCCCAAAGTACAAGATACTAATCGGGAATTTTCTTTTTTCTTTTTTTGGAGTGGGGGTTATCTTTGTACACCCACAAGTCAATCCTAGAACTGGGATTGACTTAGGTTATGTTTGGTGAATAAGTGGTTGCTAAAATAATTACTTGTTGCACAAGTGCTTATTATAAGTGTTTATTTTAACAACCACTTAAGGTTGTTTGGTGCAAGGTTCAAAATATCGTTACGTATCAGCCTGTATCGTCCAATACTATCATATTGGGGCCTTCTTGATACACCCCTATAGGGGGTGTATTGGGTCAACCTATGGTTCAGAGGGTAGTAGGGACTTAAACCGACCCATTTGAACTGGTTTTGAAAAAAAAATAAAACACAAAAAAAAGCACCAATATAGGTTAATACGCCCTATTGGCATTATCGACTTGTATTGATATTTAGAACCTTGGTTTGGTGACTCACTGGCCAAATCACTTATTGTGTTTTTTAAGCACTTATTGGGGTAGGGATGTTTGGTGAGCTACTTTCCCTACAAGTGCTTATGTTGGCATAAATGACAATTTTAGCCCTCACTTCACTCATACATATAAACAATGCTTTTACATATTAATATATTATACTATATATTTCAATGAAAAATCGCCACATCACCACATCATGACACATGAGAGCTCACGTGGGCCCATTAATAATAATAATAATAATAATAACATACCAAAGAAATGCAAAGAGAAATTTACCAAAAAATAGGATAATAATTATAATTCATATTACTAATAAAGAAATAACTGAAATTTGAGGTTAATAAAAAAATGTAAAATACATCACAAAAATCAACAAGAATGTAATTACAATATTCATATTAAAAATCAACAAACACAAAAATGTGTGTAATATTCAACAACAATATACAAGAACATATTTTATTCGCATTAAAATTCCAAAAAAAAATGAAGCAAAATTCAGAATATGCAATAACATAACAAAATTATTTCAAATAATTATATATTATTTGTGTAATATTCAATAAAAAATGAGAAAAAATCATAGATATTCATACAAACAATTGTAGAACCAAACACATATACAACATGCATCATTTTTCATTTCATATCACTGAAAATAAAAAAAAATGTATTTTACTAAAATACATAAGAAAAGATAAAAAAAAAAGTCGAAATGCCCAAAGTAGTAGAATTAGGGAGCCTTACCTATTGCCTCTGGTGAGTTTTAAGTAGGATTTCCATCCAATATTTCAGATCTGAAACAAGCCAAGCAAGAAACATCTCAGATCACAGAAAAAACTTAAAAAAAAAAAACGAACAAGAGTCGAATAGGAACAAAGATAAACGCATTTAGAAGCAAAACGACCCACCCACCGGCCAATTAAACGCTGCTAACGTCATCATCGGTTGCCTCTTACGTCCTAGCCGCCACTGCCCTGTTCGAACTGGGTGGTTTGTCTTCTCCATTCACAGGGTTACTTTGGGGATTATGAAATGTTTTAAGGGACTGGAACGTCCCAGATTTTTAAAGAAGCATTTGTTGAACAAGGGCTTAAAAAAGCCTCTTTCCACATGCATATTTGTTAAATACATTTTTTTGAAAATAAGCACTTATAACTAACTTTTTTACCAAACAGGTATAAGTGTTTTTTCCACTTAATGTGTGGTCCCAACACTTCTTTTTAGTACTTATAAGAATAAATACTTAGAAGTGAAATCAAGCAGCACCTTATAAGCCTCCCATAACCTGCCCAACAAGTCTTGAAGTAAATCCACCTCCTAATCATTTAGATTCCTTAAAAAGCTGGGGACCCAAATTAGTTGGCCATTCATAAACTCCATGATCTCTATAACCACCCCATCTCTATTAAAGGCAATAGAGGAGTGACGGGAAGGCCACAGTTAGTGTCTGATCTTAGCACCAAACATCTCTCAAAACAAGATTCTGTTACCCTCTCCAACTTTGAATTTGATGTGCCTTTGAAAATGAGGAAACTCAGCCATTATAACCTTTCACACACTAGTGCCATAGGATTGATGAGCCATACTTGCACTCAATGGTGACCCAGCCCAATGGCGAACTCCCATAATTGCACTCAATAACTTGTTGCCATGATTGATTGCCTTCCTCACCAAACCTCCATAGCCACTTGCAAAGCAAAGCATTATTTACCCCTTGGACTACTAATACTGACTCCACCATATTCTTTAGGGGCATAAGGAGAATCCCAAGCTGCCAACTTAAGCTGCTTCTCCTAATTAGGGCTCTCCCACAAGAAATTCCTTCTCAACTTCTCCAAAGTGTTAGCAACTAAGGCTGGTAAGCAGAAAAGAGAAAGTTGAGTTGGCGAGCTCAATAGGAAACTCTGAATTAGGGCAATTCTCCCACCTTTTGACAAGAACTGGCTTTTCCACCTTGAAAACGTTCTCATGCACTTCTCTACAACTAGGTTCCATATGGCAATAGATCTATAATTGGCTCCAAGCAGGATCCCCAAATACTTAGTTGGCAAGGAACCCATCTTCAACCTAGAGTGCTGATATGCTCGGCAATGTGTAGAACCTCACTAGGATAACTTGGCTCTTCTGAAGGTTGACAGTCAGCCTAGAAGTAGCTTTAAAGCAGATCCAAAGACACCTAAGGAATACCAAATTGATCTGATTTGCCCTTGATAAAATAAGGATATTATCAGCAAACTGTAGTAGAGAAATTGCTGGCCCACCGCTACCAACAAAGAACCCTTCAAAGCAAACCCCCTCAACCGCTTTGTTGGTCATCCTCCCTAATGGGTCCACTACTAATGAGAAAAGAAAAGGGAATAGGGGATCACCCTGTTGCAAACTCTTCTCACCTTTGAAATAACCCTCAGGGGCACCATTTATAAATACATGGGATCAACTATTACCAGCTATCCATCATTCCATGCAACATTGAACCCTCCTTAAATATAATAAAAAAATGGTCAATGAACATGATCATAAGCTTTCTCTAAATTCAACTTACATGTTAGATCAAACACTCCTTGCCTCAACCAAGAATCAATGCACTTAATTAAGGCCCTATCAAGGATATAAAAAATCAACATTCACGAAAAAGTGGAAGAAAAGAAATTTGGGGCTAAGCCTCTAGTTTGTGTCCTATGAAAAGAAAGGATGAAAAAAAAAAGAAGAAAAAAGAAAAAAAAATTTGAAGTCTTTGAGGGTTTAAGATAATATACCTCTTAATCGAATCCTAACAAATCAGAAAAATAATAAGAAGAAACTAATATTTTAAATCAAACTAAATAATTTAAATTTAATAATATGTTGTATTATTATAATATATGAAAGTTAAGAATATAAAAGTACCCAAGAACTCCATGTAAAAAATATCTGGGTGATTAAGTGAGGTGACACTCCATGAGTGTTTTATTGCTTAGGTGTCACTCTACATGTTAAGCTACTTTGGTATCATTTGATTGTTATAGTTAGTAGTATATCCTAGGGGTAGTCTATTTTATATGATAACGAGTTTTTGTATCATTTGGTATGGCAATAGTAGACATGTCTTCGTTGGGTTATTTGGTTTTTCATTTAATTGATGGCAGCATGTTTGCATTTTATTGGACAGTCACAAGAACTGTTGTAACAATGTGAAGTTAGGCTATGTTTGGTTTGAAGGAAAAGGTAGAGAATGGAAGGGAAAGGTCTTTTCCTACTTTTTCCTTCAAACCAAACACAGCCTTAAGGATACCAAATCACTCAAGTATGCGCTCACTGGGTGATTTGGTTTATTCTTTGACTTATAACATGTTTGGGCGCCAGAAAGTGTTGTAATTATGTAACTCATTTCTCTACATGTTAAGCTACTTTGTAGTTTTTATATTTAATCGAAATCAAATCACTTAGGTATGCACTGATAAGGTAATTTGGTTTTCAATTTATTATTAGCATATTTGTGATTTAAAAGGGTCACATTAAAGTGTCATGACCATGTGAACTCGTGGAAATCAAATCACCCAGGTATGACTCACTAGTTTTTCTTTTGGTTAATAGCATGTTAGGCTCTGTTTGGTTCGTAGGAATAAGGGTCTGGAATCAGAATCGGAATGGGCTATTTGATTCCAATTGTTTGGTTGGGCGGATTGGAATCCCATTTCCATTCCTTCTAGAATGATATTACCCCATTTGAAGGAATGGCCATTCCCTACTGATGAAGGGAAATTTGGCCCGACCTCGCGATTGTCCGACACGTGGCAAAGGCAAGCAGCTTGGGACCGTAGAGCACCCAAAGCGAACATCGGAAGCAAGTCCGAACTCACTACCGAGCCCGAACTCCAGACCGCTGTACTTAGTCCGAGCTCCTTGTTAAGAGCGAGCTCCCTATCAAAGGCCCGAGCTCCCTAAAACCCGAGCCCCCTAAGTCCGAGCTCGGTACTAGGAGCCCGAGCTCCCTAAATCCGAGCTCCCTGCTAGGAGCCCGAGCTCCCTGTTAAGAGCAAGCTCCCTGTTAAGGGTCCGAGCTCCCCAAGAACCCGAGCTCCCTAAAACCGAGCTCCCTATTAAGAACAAACTCCCTACTAGGAGTCCGAGCTCGCTATTGAGAGCGAGCTCCCTACTAAGAACCCGAGCTCCCTGCAAGGAGCACGAACCATACTGGGCCCCAAGCCTCACAAAGCTGACCCGAGCTGACCCGTGGCAGCTCGGAACACTCCAAACCGAAATCGAGGCACCTCGCTCGCCACTCCAACACTTCACTTCCAAGGCACCAGGCCAGCCAAACATACCTGACACCAAGGACGTCTTTATCCAAGGGCAACGTACCTGACTGATTTGGGATCTGACGCCTAACAGCCGCATTTCAAACGGCTTCCTGCCACCGCCACCTGCAACTGTCGTCACTAGCCGCAGAGACGACTCCGACAATAGGAACAGTGGCGGTTCTGTCCGACTAGAGGAAATGACACCCGAACTGGCAGGAGTTCAGAAGTAATCATGCCCGACCTGACGGAGGCCTGGAAGTGAGTGCGCAAGGTGGTTATAAAAGGCTTCTACCCCCCCAGGGACGAGGTATGCTAACTTTCACGCTATCTGGTTATTCTTGCCTTTGAAGGATTCTAACTTGAGCTTCGGAGCCCTTGCGCCGGGTTCTCCCCGGAGCTTCTCTTCTCCTCCCGTTTCAGGTCCCTGTTACTCAGTTCAGAGGCAAGATCATCGACAGTTAAGACCGGCCAGATCGTGCATCATCACCTACCCCTCCCTTGGGAATGAAATCGCAATCTTGCTAACTCCCATTTTCATTCCCACTTCTGTTTAAATCAAACAGATAATAGGAATGGACCATTCCAATTCTAATTCTGATTCCAACTGCAAACTAAATGAATCCTTACTGTTTTATTAAAATGCCACAAGAAAATAGTGTGACCATGTAAACACATTACAATACATATTAAGCGATCTGGTAATTTAAAATATGTTAAGGAATCTGGTATTTTTAAATTGTCATAGTAAATAGTAAATCCTAGGGACAATCTCTAAATTGTCATACAAAGAAGTTGGGAGTTAGATACATTTCATGTATTAAAATCATATTTGAGTACCTATTATCGGAATAGGTTGCCATCTATATTGTAAAAATAAACTGTATTGATGCTTTGAATGCTTCGATACATGAAAAATGATATCGACCTTGTTGATACTCTGAGCTATGTCTACAAGAAGAATGCATGAAACAAATTGCAGAATATAATTACGCTTATATTCTCAAAACACCAACATAATCAAGAAAAGATTTTAGATTTCAGCATCGTTTCTTTTTCCTTCTTTTGCATGTGCGTAGCGTAATTAAGCTTATATTCTCAAACGTGAATACCATCAAATGCTTATGTTTCTTAGACCCTTGCTTACGCGCCCCTGAAATGTGTCACTTCAGATCGCCAGTGATTGAACTTGCCAAAATGCTTTTCAGTTCTACTTCAAAACTGAAAAGTAATAATTTTTTTTTGGGTAAATTCCCTAAAGTTTTTAGTTGTTGCTGAAACCTCTTATGAAGTTTTTAGTTGTTGCTGGGTAGATTTCTTCGGTTAGCATCCTTTATAAACAGGCATGAAAATAACCAAAATACTCATGAAGTCTTTTGACCAAAATATTTATTTTCTAAATTTTCTCTTCATATGAATTGTTACCCTTAATCCTTTTGGCCTTCCGATATCTTTTTCTGAAATTGATTCATTTTTCAATCATATCAATTGCTCAAGGTGAAGAAGCTGCAAGTTTAAATTCTCTCTCTCTTTTTTTTTTTGCTGTTCATAAAGTTTGTATTATTATTTTTTTTATGTAAAAATCAGATCGATAGTAATTACATGAATATTTTGAACATTTTGTGTCTTTTGTTAGAGAATTCTAAAAGGGAAGATGTACTTGCAACTGTGTTAAAACAGCTTTACAGAAGGGAGGCTATAGTTTGTGGTAAAATGGTAAAACCTTGGGCTGATAAACATAAAAATGCGGATTTGAGTATGAGATCAGTCATTTTTTTTTGTGCCAAAGAAAATTGCCAAATACTGTATCCAGTCGACCCATCCTAAGACCCCAGATAGCTAGGATTAACATCAAGTAAATGACCTTTTACACTGCTTGATGGAGGTGAAACCTTATATCCCTACACAAGGCCCACGGAAAAGAAAGAAATTTGTCCAATAACAATGAACTGTACATTGAGTTTCAACTACCAAAAATAAAACAAAATTATCAGAACCTATTTCGTTATCATCTCGCAATTCACACGTGGCTGATACCAAATTTCAATAATTCGAACATGATTCAGAAAAATCCTACAACTCTAATATTAAGAAAAAGATAGCCATACAAAGTGGTTTCTGAAAAGTCCTAAGCTGAACAAGGCTAGTAGACCCATAAAAAGATGACTTCACTTGCCAAACTGGTTTCAGCAGGGGAATCCGCCATGTCACCATAACACATCGTCCACTGGAATGAGATGCGCACCGCAAACAAATAAGAACCACAAAATCTTTTGGGGATGACAAATTCTCAGGACCTATGGCAGGAGCTCGCCCAAAGAAAAAAAGTTGCCAAGTGACCACCCACAACCACTAAAGATATTGAGCAGTTCCCTGCTGCTCCCAACAATTTCTCAAGGAACCTAATTAACCATAAAGCAGTCATTTAACTTAAAAGCTTGATTGCCTGAATAAGATGCCCCAACAAGGGGCAAAGATGAAGAGTGCTACTCCTGACACCTCTTGTATTATAAAAAATAAAGGAATAAGATGTCACAATAACAGTCTAGATCAAGGTTTTAAAAACCGGATTGGACACAGAACTGTTTTGGAGACCAGTTCCCAGGTCGAATGGTCCAATCATCTAGTTTGACGGATGAACCATTTGGATAAAATAAAAAACGGCCAAAAATTATTGTCTGAGTCGACAGATCGATTATTTAACCGCTTCAATCAGTGATTCGCTGATCAAATCAATGACTTTTTTATCAAAAACAATTTTAGGATGAAACAGAATCAGTTACCTGATCGGTCTTGGGTCGACTGGTCTGACCATCTAGTCCGATTTTCAAAACCATGGTCTGCATGTCCAACTGAAACACCTTTAAAGAGCATTGTGAAGATCCAGTTAGCAAATTCTACCATGATCAGCAAAAGAATGAAGTTCTCATGACGGATCTAGGAATTATGCTCCCATGACAGATCCTCCAAGTAATGTCTAGAAGGCACTGTACCACAATAACCCCCCCCCCCCCCCCCCCCCCCCCCTCTCTCTCTCTCTCTCTTGATAGAAACACTTGAGTAGCTACACAAGCTGGTGGGTTGCTCTTCCCCACGAATCAGCAAGACAAATGAGATTTAAGTCACAATGAGAATAACGAGAATTAACCATTGGATCAGGATGAGCATTACAAGCCAGTCAGACAACAGCTTGATTCGCTTCACGAAAACGCATGTATGAATCGGATTTTCATGTTGAACATGGCTGAGAGGTTGAGGCATTCCTTTTATGATGCAATCCAATCTCCACGGGATTCCTCTAAGACAGTCGATGATGAGCTTCGAATCTCCTTCCATGACGATCGGTTGGTCCGTGAAGTTAGTATACCCAATGTTATAAGCCTTGGTCACAAGGACATTCCCCTTATGATTTCTTGCAATACATCCAGATCCCTTCATTCATGCAGGATGCATCAAAATTGATCTTGATGCAATCAAACTTGGGGCTAAACCACTCAATAACATTCCAAACTTTGTTATTTGAAATGTTTTTACTTAAAATAATATCCTTAATCTCCTTCCAAGCTCTTTCAATAATGGACTGAGGATTACTCAATTTATCATTGAAACATTTATCGTTTCTATTCTTTCAAATGAATCATACGATCAGATATTCTTGACCACCACTGATTAATTGAAGCATCATTGGTCGAAGGCACCGGGAGACTCGAATGCATTAGTCTCCAAACAAAAGCAATCTTAGTTGAAAATATTGCTACCATTGTTGATAATGTTAATCAGGTCAGATCCTAGTTTGCCCTTTTAGTGAATTAAAAAGACTGAATGCCAAGAAAGCTTGTACGAGGGATAGTTGGTCCCAATTCCCAACTATCTACATCTTTGGATACAGTCCTAATTCCTAACCTTTGACATTGTAAAAATGAGATCAAATTTGCCATAAAAACATTTCCCCATGAATACAAATTTATAATTACCGAGATATTCCCAATGTGCGACTGAAATATGCTGTAAGGCACGCTCTGTGAGGAACGGATCCAAACTCTGTCAAAAATGTTGATCAGAACGCAGTTACCGTATTCCGATAATACATGAAATCTTATGATCAGTAGTACTAAAGAGTGAAAGTTATCATACATATTAACATCTAGAATCTAAATCTTCATCTTAAATGTTGCCGTATTCAAGTGCAGAATTCTTTTTTAATAGGTTTTTTTAAGTAGTTTTTTAAATAGGTAAAATATTTGGGAGTTTTTTTAATTGTAAATGTTTATGAGGATAGTAAAAAGGGTGCAAATTTTACACCAGGTCCACTTTTACTCTTCAAGGCTCGGTTTGGAAGGAATACAAATACAAATATATATAATACAAATCAATGTTCAAAATTTCGCAACGTATCAACCCGTATCGTTTCGGTATAAGTCCGATACATGGAACGCATAGAAATTATCTGTAGCGCTTGGAATTCTCTTCTCATTAATTTCGTTAATTAATAACCCTCTTTCTCATTAAATTCGTTTTGTTAGTATAAAACTACAAATTAGCAATAGCAAGATTCAAACCCTAACTATTAGACTTTAAGAACTAGAGGTAAACCAATCACCACTAAGCCACACCCATTTGCTTGCTATAAGTTTATGCATTTTTATTTTAAGTAAATTTTCTCTTTTTCTTAGTATATGCTTATCAATAAATGTTAGAATTAATTATTAAAATTTATGTATTAATAAACATTAAGATAAATTATATTGATTATTTTAAAACTAATGTATATCAATATACATTTTAGTTTTTATTTTTTTTTGTTTTTTCACGTTTTAGTTATTCCATCATTTGTCAATAGTTACTAAGTGTGTCTTGATATCTCGAATTTTATATAGATCATTAAATTACAGTTTTTACTTTTAAATAACTTATTTATCGTTATTAATATATATTTTTAGGATTTATTTGCATTTTTGAGCATATTTATGCGTATCTTGATTTTTCATCCATATCTATACGTATCCAAAGCGTATCCCAATACGTCTCTTAAAATTATCTTTTCGATACACCTTATATTTCCGATACTTTAAACTTTAATACAAATACATACAAAATAATACAAAAATATAAGGCTTTGCACTCCTTCCAAACTAGGTCTTAAGGGTCCATTTGATTCACAACCAAAATCGAAATCAAAATTGGAATAATTTATTCCCATAGTCTGCTTGGTCTAGACATGAATGGGAATGGGAATGGAAATTAGATTCAGTTAGAATAAGATTTCATTCCCAAGGGAGGGGAGGGAATGGTCAATCCAAACAATTGGATCATTCCAATTCCGATTCCAAACCCTTATTTTTGTGAACCGGCCCCAAGTGTAAACAACTGAAACTTGAGCTCAGTTCGGAAAGAATATAAATACAAATATGTACAGTACAAATTAACACAAAAAACAAGATTTTACATTCAACATATTTGTATTTGTACTCCTTCCAAAAACAAGGTTTTACATTCAAGATATTTGTATTTGTACTCCTTCCAAAAACAAGGTTATACATTCAACATATTTGTATTTGTACTCCTTCCAAAATGTGCCTCAATCTTATTATATGACAAAACCTTATATTTTGTATTATTTTACATTCCTAAACCAATCTTGTATTTGCACTGAACATATTTGTATTCGTATTCTTCCCAAACTGAGCCTTAATCATCGAGTGAGAAGGAAGCATACCCATCCAAATTGAACAAACAAAAATAAGCTACCAAGACAACACTTGAAAGTTGAAACTAAAATGGTTTCAACTAGAAAACTATAAAATGACACCCTTGGTTACCAAGTTTGAAGATAACAAGAAACTAATGACCAGGCTTAGTCAATAATCAAAATTTATTAAAAGTAACTCAAATAAATTTCCCACTTGATGCCAAAGAACTAGCTCTGCCAACCACAATAAAGTGACGAAGCCAACACGTAACAGCGCAGGAAATGGTCCGAAGAATCATTCTACAGATTTACCAATTTACTTGATAAAATGAGCACTCTTGCCATAAAGCAATTAAGAACCACCCAAATCTAAATTTCCATCTCTATAAGTAGACTTTCTCCAAATACACCTCATCACAACTCTAGCTACTAACCTTTTATCACTCTTCTTCACAGCTCTACTCCTGATGCAGAAATCTAGGCCTAAAAAGTCTACTGTGCAAACCTGCTTTCAAAAATCTTTTAAGTACATTGTCCACAGCTAAACCTTGAATTTCATACATGTCCATATGATCTATACCCCTAAGGCTACATTTAGAAACCATGCAAATAAGTGTTAATGAAAATATGTAGAATGTAAAAAGGTCCATACGCTCACAAATTTATCTTCTTACCAAACAGACTTTTAGCTGTAATAGATGCAAACATGAATTCCAATAAAACATATACCTTTTTTTTTATCAAAAGTCCACTTGAATGCAAATTTACTTCTTTTTCATTGATGTACTTTTACATCTTATTATCAATGTAAATGTGCATTGGAAAATGTGTTTTATTTCATTTGTCAATGCATAAATGTAATGTTGTCAAACACAAGCAAAAGTGAACCAGAGTGCAAATTTACCCTGAACCGGGATCTACACTCCATTTGCTTCATTTCCAAACACAGCCTGAAAAACCTATTTTGCAAGGTCAATATTGGCACAATATGCATTACTCTTATACTAACAACCTGACAGTTAATGAGCTCAAAAACAAATAACCTTCAATCTGTTTCCATGTTAAAACTTGCCAAAGTACATCGTTGGGCATAATCTAGTGGGAAGTTATTTATCTTCACTAAAAGAAAAAACATGGTAATAACAGATCCAACCATCAAATTTTGGAGACACAAGGTCATAAATATTTTGAATGATTTATCATTATGCATGAAGAAATCCCCCAACTGGTCATTTGGCCACAGAAGAAAACATTCACACCTCCAAAGTAAGTCTTAGAGATAGTAGGGACTTTTTGACGCAAAGACTTGTATGGGGTATAAAAATGAAAAAGTACGCCAAGAATGGGAAAAATAGATTTTCGGTGTCCAAATGACTCCCCCAGTCTAGCTTGAGACAAAATTCAACCCAACCATCAATAAATGCTTTTGAAGAAAAAAAAAATGAGCTTGAAAACTAGGATAAAAAGGCAACCGTATTGTATTCAAGTTGTATCATACATTGACAAGCACAACAGAAGATGCATTTTAAGAGTTATAATTAATCATGTACCATGCATCATCTAGCAATTAATAGGAGCAATCATATCTTGAAACTTGCAAGTTAAAACAAAGAGAACTCTTCTGGAATCTAGATTGAGTACAACAGGAGAAACAGCTAATGTGGACATCAATTGCAAAAATTATAGTTATCTATTGACTGAAGCCAACCAAAACAACATTCAGAAAGGCATAAAAGTTTGCCTTCTCTGCAATCCAAATAAAGATAATATGGGTCAAACATCCATTTCAAAGTTGTAAAAACAAACTACAGGTGTTGTCTACCCCCAATAAACTGTTACATAACATTAGCTTGTAGATATCAGACTACAAGGAGACACGCGTCACATAGGTTCCACAAATAACAATCACAAGATATACCCAAAATCACTGGTGTTGATCTAGAAGAAGACATAAACTGTACGGTAGAACTTGGATAACAAACCAATATCATATCTAGCCAAATTCACCGTCTCACAAACTATAAACATTTAAAGTAAAGCAGATTTTATGGAGGAAGTCTCCATTGCAAGGCCCACAATGCATACTCAACTAGCACGGCTTCGAATGACATCAAGTCCCATCTCAGTAGGATCAGTCGCTTGCAACTCTATCTGAATGCCATCCAACTCCCTCTTGAATCTGTCCTTAGAGCTTGCATAAATCATCTTACTTCTCACCCTTGAAGTATCAGGTGACCTTCACCAAGAGAAACCCAAAAAGATGAGCATAGACGAATAAAAGAACAATCAACAATGTTAAAACTAGAACTTTGAAGGAGGGACCGGAGGAAAAGGAAATGAATGTTGGCAACATTAAGCATTACCATGCAATAAAGAAAATCCTGCTTTTTTGGCAATTCTCCTCCGTTACAAAGTCAAAATCATAAACGGCATATCGGCATTCATCAGCAGGAAGGCTTGCAGTGAAGTCCTCATAGCTTTCAGTAGGCTCGCCAACCTTTTCAACAACAACCTGCTTTTGTTTTTCCTCTATCTTGAAAACTATGAAGCGGTAGGTTCTTTTTGCCTTCAATTCCAAAAACTTCAATTTGCAGTCATCATGCACAGCCATCCCCGATGCTGCGTTGGCCTATGCATTGGACGGAAGTTAGATCAAGCAGCCCTTGTTATATTCAAAATTCCAATGAAGTATAAGAAAAAATCTATTTGCCATAGGAATAATTTAGACAGACAACAAAACCATTGAAATTTTCAGACAAGGACCAAAGATCATGAAACGATAAAGATCACGAACCTGACTATACGAACATTTCACTTGTTCTGGAGCTTATATAAAGCAGATCGACGTAAAAAAGCAAACTAAAAACTGCAAACCAAGTTAATCCCAAAAAAAGATCCCTAAATCTGAGTCATTTCACAAAATTATAAGCGCGGGCATGGTCCTAAAGCTACAGCCATTATCAGCGAATAGAATTTACGATCAAATAAAAAGAGATCCATTCTGATCGAAAAAATCAACACAATTCATGTCGCCCGCCACGAGATCCATGACATATACGCTCCTGAAAAGCTTCCGTCGCTATCTCGAATTAGATGAAACTCAATTTATAAAATCCAGCACATAAAATAGGTCTATCGATTCAATGGAATGGATATTCAGAAATTGACAATCAAATCAAAGAGAATAATCGATTCTGTTGGCTGAATGAATTATGAATTGAATGAACAAATCCCGTTAAAATCAATCATGTCTGTTTGATTTAAGATAAATGAGTTCCACCAAACAAACCAGTCACGGAACAAGCTGCTAAGTTATTAAGACTTTAAAGAAGATTGAAACATGAAAAAATTAGTGGAGAAGAAAACATAACCCTAGGGCTGGAAGAAAAAAAAACAAAGCAGATAAATACGTTAAAAATAAAAAGGAAAACCTCACCATTTTTGAGGGGGATGATCGGAGATTGACGAGGGTGTTGAAACGAGAGGGCTGGAGAGAATCTAGGGCAGCGTGAGCGGAGAAGATATAGAGAAGGACCCTCCTCCGATAACAAGGGCCTTCGCAATGAAAATGGAACCCTTCTCTTTCGGTGGCTTCTCCTCTAATATAATGATGGATTGATGGTCATAGATTACCACAGAGAATAAAGTATCATGTTCCAATAGAAATTTGACACGTCATGGTGAGCTGGAAAAAATATCATGTGTTTTACTCCATCAAGGATGAAGCTGCTTCACCTCACGTTCACAGTCGCTTGTAGGAGTCGTCTTCGTGGATCTCTTTGAGTGCTCTTTGAGTCGGTGGCGAATTACTTAAATATCCGTTGTTTCTACTGATTTTACGGGAATTGCCATTTGATTCTTCAGAGTTCAGACTTGAAACCAGTAAACCGCTGCTTCATTTGACTGCCAAAAATAAACGACCGTTTTCTTTTAACAATGTTAAAATTCCTGTTTTTGCCTACGACACTTGTATTTCGGTCGGGTCCATTCGTACCGACTGTTGGAACCCTATTAAAAATGACAAATATTCCACATATGTGATGTGATGTGGTATACCGTATACACTACATCAACAAGATAAAGCCTCGTTTTGTAGAAATAGCGGTTTGGAATCGGACTGTTTGGTTGGGTGAAATTGGAATCTCATTTCCATTTCTGTTAGAGCTTGTCTTTCTCTTGGGAATGAAATTTTATTCTTACTGATTCTAATTTCTATTCTCATTCATGTTGATGTTGTCTAATCCAAAGTGTTTTGAACTACAGATGCATTTAGATAGTATTGCCAATTAAACGATCGAGGTGGAAGGACAAAGATGCGTGTTGAAATAATCTATAATCACAAGGAGGGTTAGAGGTTCAAGGAATTATTCCCCGAGTAAGTATTCCAACCCTAAAGTCAAAAAGAGATAGGAGATAAATCGAAATGAGCTGAGGAGAATAGGCTAGTTCAGACTGAGGTGAATGGGAAGGATGTTGAGGTAGGTTAAGAGTCCAAAGTCCTTTACCTTGAAGGGGAGATGCCTTTATATAGATGAACATCCATATCGTAATCGAATAAAGTCTGCAAAGTTGTCAGTATGAAATCGATTGCTGAAGTTTCTAGGAGGTTCCCCTTTCCTCGACAAGGTGTGTTTCTTTGTCCACGTATAACGTTATCTCCTTAGTGCGCATTCCTATGGCACAGGCACATTGAGCGGTGTTGACGTGGTATGAGGAAGTCAGCCATGGAGACTGAAACATGGTGACTTCAACCAACTCAGGCACCACCCGACACCTGTTTGAACCAAACAGACTATGGGAATGGACCATTCCGATTCCCATTCTAATTGTGAACCACATAGACCTTGAATTTATGTGCTTAGCGCAATAGCATTAGTCTTGCACCTCATAAGACCTGGGTAAGATCGGATGAATCGAGTTATATGTAAAAAACGAACCCCAATCATATCAACCAGACAAAGCCAACCCAATAACCAAAGCACAAGTGAGCACATGGATGTCAATAGGTTAGGTTTTGTATAGGTTTGAAAACCTAATCGCCTAATTAAGATGGTGTTTGGTATGACTTACGTTTATTTGATAAACGGTGCCATGTCAGTACCAAATCAACATTTATCCCATCATGCAAATTTGTATGCATAGGTATTAATAAAAGTTGGTATTGGTTTATGTGTACGCAAACAATTGGGGGTTAGGTTTCGTATAGGTTTGAAAACCTAATCGCCTAATTAAGATGGTGTTTGGTATGACTTACGTTTATTTGATAAACGGTGCCATGTCAGTACCAAATCAACATTTATCCCATCATGCAAATTTGTATGCATAGGTATTGATAAAAGTTGGTATTGGTTTATGTGTACGCAAACAATTGGGGGAAGCTTCATTTTAACGCTTCCCCAAACGGTTAAGTGTTCATTCACTGTTCCATTGATGTGGTGCCTAATTGTCAATAAACTCTTTATCAAGTACTTTTTCTCAGTTTTGAAGACAAATCAAGTACAAATATTTATTTAATAAATGAAATCTATACCAAACACGTACTAAATGAAATAGAATTACCGAACCCAAACCAACTTGATCCATAGGGTTACAATGCCTAGACCCGACTTGTGAACACTACACATGGTTTAAAGTTTTATTTAAGTTGTGCTTGTCTTTTGACAAAACTATTGATATACTAGCTCTTCCACAAGTTTCTAAAATTTAATAATTATCCATAACTAAAACAATTTTAAAAGAAAAAAAACATGATTTAAAGTCTTTTTTTTCACAAGATAAAGATTTATATAACATTATCTAAAGTATCTAAATTAACGACATTACAATCCATCACAATATGGGGAAGTCAAAAAGGAATGCAACGAATCAACAATGCTAATAAGTCATATATTAAAAAAAATGGCAAATTTCTTAAACTACCTTTATGGTTTAACTAATTGACTAAGTATACCCCTACTGTTTGACTATTGTTTGATACTACCCCTACTGTTTCTAACAATTGACTACTTCTACCCTTACCGTTAGCATTTGTTAATATTCCGTCACATGTGACATATACTTTTTTTAAACCCAATTTTACCCTTCATCCCTCTCCCTCTTCCTTCTTCTTCTTCTCCTCCTTCACCATCTTCTTCAAGAGAGCCACCGACACCTCTTGCCAATCTACTGATGAAAACCCAAAAGCTCCACTATATGGGGAAGAGAAAATCCATCTTGATGGCAAGAAGAGTTATCCCTCTTTTCGTTGGTTCTCTTCGAGCCTCAATCTCACTAGAAACGGCTTCTTACAGAGACAGCTCCGCTTTCTAGGGTTCAAGCATTCGCTTTTCGCTTTGGTCTTTACATATCATGAGGAGGTAGTGTGTTTTGATACTTGGATTTGGGCAGTTTTGAGGGAAGTAATGATTTAAGGACCGAGAGAGAGAGAGAGAGAGAGAGATTGGTGTTGTGTTGGCTTTGAAAGTTGAAACTAGTACAGGTATAGGGTAGCCCTCCGCCCAAAGCTCCTCCATAGCTGCCCATCTCATCTCAAATCAAGAAACCAATATCTGGACTTGGGCAGTGAAGATAGACCGAGGAAGATGAAGAAGAACCATAAGAGATTCCAATTTGACCTAAGGGATAAATGGGCATTTCAGCCCTTCCGTTAATATTTTAACGGTAATGGTAATTTTTCAAAACAATAGGGGTATACTTAGTCAATTAGCTAAACCATAAGGGTAGTTAAAGAAATCTGCCCTTAAAAATGATGATAAGTAGTGGAGGTATGCTTTAACCCAAATCTAATGCATATCAGTTGTCTCAATTATAAGAGACAAGGTTATATAAATCCTGTTTTTCCATTTTGTTATATTCAATATTAATTTTATTATCAAATTATGGGCATTTAAATCATTTTTTTATTATTTCCACCTAAATTATGTTCAGTCTATCCCTATATCTTCTAGCCCATGCAACTTATAACAAATTCTTCTAATGAGTGTTTAGATGTTCTTTTATGCACGTAACCATAACCAACTCAGTTTGTTTTCTAACCCCATCCTTTCTACTTTTCCACTTATCCGTCTAAGTGCATGCATTTCTGCCACAATTATTTTTTGCACATACTATTTTTTAATTGCCCAAATACTCTGCTCCATGCACATAATTGACCTTACAACTATTTTATAAAGTTTTCCTTTTAGCTAAAATGGTATTCGCATATCACATCAGATCTCAAATGCACCCCTTCATTTTAAATATTTTGTTCTAATTCTATGAGCTACATTCTCCTCAATTTCCCCTTTGTTATGAATCATTGAATCATGATAATAAAAGAGGCCACATTGAATTATTTCTTGGTTTTTATTACCCAAAAAAAAAAAAACTATCTATTGGTTTCCAATCTTAAGTACACCTTAATTTGTATTATTATTATTATTATTATTATTATCAAATTTACATTGCATACACTCTATTTTAGTCATTATTTTAAAACTACTTGATTCAAATATATTTGTCTATAACTTAAATTTTCATTTAATCCGTTGTTATTTTAATCAATTAATGCTATGCTGTCAACAAACACCAAAACACCACAAGACCTTCCTCTTCTTGAATTGTATAGATTTATTTACCTTTTTCATTCTAACCAAACACAGCCTAAGTGAAAACCCATTCTAACTACAATCAAAGTTGACTTATATTTCTTTTTTGTAACTTTTATATTCCTTGCATCTGGACATGCCTCTCATAATCTCACTCACACATGTATGATCTTCATGGGACAAAAGAGTAAGAAAACTTTGGCTGTCCACATTTGATAGCTTTTGATATTCATGGGCTCTCCCCATGTGACATGTTAGTCCATACAGCCCATGAGTCATGCCTCTAGCACCGTTATTGTTGCATGGAGTGCATATGGACCAATTTATTGGGAAGAGCCCTGTGGATAACACAAGCCAAAATCTATTTGGTTGCTTTGCAATCAAAACCAGTGTTCTTAAAATCAGACTGAAAAAACCGGAAACCAGATATTTGACTGGTTCTGTTTCACCCCAAAATTGATTTTTGGTCAAAACCGTTGATTTGGTCAGCAAATTGCTGGTCTGAGCTGTCAACTCATCAACCCGAATAACAATTTTTGGCCTTTTTTAATTTTTTATTTTTTGTCAGAGTGTGCCATCCACTAGGGCCGGACGGTTGTGTTGTTTGACCCAGGAACTGGACCCCATAACGGTTCCCTGTCCGGTCTAGTTTTAAAAACCTTGATCAAAACTAAACATAAATTTTACATCTGGTTCAGTTTTGCATCCATTATGATTTGTACACATTATTAATGCAAAATTTATACTTTTTGTCTCATTTGCACTCACTATAGGGTTGTTCACGGGTCGGGTTGGGTCGGTTTACTACGATTTTTCCAACCGACCCAACCTGGTCGGGTTACCTGACATAGAAACCGAAACCGACCCAGTGTTAAGCAAAACCGACCTGGTCGGTTTGAGTCGGGTTGGGTCGGTTTCGGTCGATTTCGGTTCTAAGTTCATCCCTGTGATAAAATCTTGCTAATTTTAAAAACAGTCATAAATTGAACATCATTTCAGCTATCTCCTATGATAAAATTTAAATGAAAAGTTAATCACAAAAGTTGTTCATTAATCACTATTCACTAATCCAAAGTTTCTTGTAACCATTCAAAAATTATGTGGCCTAATGGGCTTTGGAACTTCATGTTTGAACTAAGTTGGTTTGGTTCGGTTTAGGAATTTGCACAACCCGAAATCGACCCGTGTTGATGAAAACCCGACCGACTCGGGTTGGGTCGGTCTGGGTTGATTGGTTTGGTCGGGTTGAGCCTTCTTATGAACAACCCTACTCACTGATAATGCAATTTTTGCATCCAAAATTAATGCAAAATTTGCACTACCTTCCTCACCTTTCAATTCTCTTTTTTATTTACAAAGTATGGATCATATCATCCTTTCTATTTAACCAAAATTTACATTCTACCTATTTGCACTCTCATGCGTTTACACTAGTGCAAATTTCCATTTGAATGATCCAATAGGTATTTTCTAATAAAAATTGTATTTACTGCCAACACTTATAATTACTTCCTTCCCTAGGAACAACACTCCTAAAATTTTATTTATATTTGAATATCCACTGTCACTCTTCCAATTCCATTCATCTATCTTCTTTTCATTTCTTTTCTTTCTTTTTTTTTAGGTCAAAATGTATAACTAGTCTGAAAGGAAGGGCAGGTTAAGGGGACATTTGATAACGGTTGCTGAAATAAATGATTTACTACTTTATCTTTCAATTAATAAATAATCAGATAATAAATATTTAAGCTTGGGAAAAATACATAATACATTGCAAAACCTTGTATTTTGTATTATTTTATATTCATAAACTTTACATTTGCACAATTGAACTGTACATATTTGAATTTATACTCTTCCCAAATTTGGCTCACGTCACTGTACACAAACATTTGTTAAAAGCTATAAACTTTTCAATTCAGCAACTTCAGCTTTCAATGTGTCAGATGGCCCTTAAGACTTAAAGTGTCAACTGCCTCGTTAGTGGAGACTAGAGATGGAATCTTGCCTTCACCAGGGTCTTGGGGATTATGGATTTGGAGTTGGACAGGCTAGAGGCTACCTGTTGTGTGGATTCCTAATCGATCTGCCCTTAACACTTAGGCTGCATTTGACATTCCTTATTTTAAAGATTTATCTTCTTTTTACAGTTTTTTTTTTTGTGATAAATCGAAAGATACAAGAGGGACTACACAGCTCTGGGTTAGCACGTCCCCAATAATCCATATAACTAATTAAAGATAAAGCTCTAAGAATCGAATCAGATTGAAAAGAAGAAATATGGGCTTGATTTGCTAACCAATTTACTGCTTTGTTGGCTTTCCTATAGACATGCTGATAGTCAATTTCTCCATCGAAGCTTTGACATATCATCTTGTAGCCATCAATGATAGTCTTCAGTCTCTACGGCAGCTTGATCCTGTTTCTAAGGCAGTCGATGACAAGTTTGGAGTCCATTGTTAAAATTTCCTACTAAGTTGTAGGCCTTCCAAGCAGCCCAAGCCTCGGCTAGTAGTAATCCAAATTTTATAAGCTTTTAAATCAATTATTTTCTCCAAATGGTCTTTAGCAATGCAACCAATTGAGCAATTTTCATTCATGCAAGTGGCATCAAAATAAATTTTGATGGAATTTAAGTATGGATTTCTCCATCGGCGGAATCCAAGTTTTTATTTTGTTACTTCTTTCCTTCAGACAATCTTTAGTTTCCAAAAAAAAAGTTCATAGCTCTATCAAGAATGATGGCTGGAGGCAAACATATATTTCTAAAGGTCTTTCATTCTGATTTTTCCAAATATACCACAAGAGAATTCTAGTTTTTTCTTTTATATTGGCGTATTGCCCATTTTCCAAATCAATCTGTCTATCCTTGGTAATGAGGGTATGAAGGTGGTTCTAATCTTGTCCCAATCATGGGCGGCAATTAAGTTTCTAATAAGAGTCTCATTCCATATTCTTCCCTCCTTATCAATTACATCACTAACTTTCAAATCACTATTAGAAATTGAGGTTTCATCAACCATTTCCCTCAGAGGAGTATCATCAGCCCAATTGTCTTTCCAAAAGCTTATATCTTCACCATTACCCACCTTCCATCCAATGCCAGTAAAAGTACGCTTCGAAGACCAAGAACACTCTTTTTTTTTTTTTAAATAATCTCTTTTTAAATACTTATTTGTGACCACTTGGCCCTAAATATTTTTCTTATCATTTAAGATTTGTTTATAGTTAAAATATCCCCATGGAAACTTAGTTTTTAATTGCCAAAATAGAGAAATAAGTTCTTGAAATAAGTAATGGCAAATGCAGCCTTAGCTCTGTTATAAAGGAGGCTGGGCCCATTAAACATTAGATCTACATATCAAGGATGACCAACACGGCTGCACTGCAGGACTGGTAGGTATGTGCAGACTACAGAGTACAAACTTGTGCTTTAAGGACGGACAGTCTCTTTTTACTCGTGTTAGTCCAACCGCAATAAGTACGTCTACATGGACGGGGTGACAGCTATACGCTGTTCACACTTCACACAGCGCTAGGTAGTCCCAGATCCAAATTCCTCGGCCGTTCGTGTTTTCCAATTTCCACCCTCTTGGGCACGAACAAACATTACAAAGTAGCGGGATATGATGTTTAGGATGAATCCACCGTTTCGTTTCCAGTTTTCTGTTAACTTTTCTTTGTCGAGAGACAATATAATTATAACGGGTTTTTACACCAGCAAGCTGCCTCTGACTCTGAGATATTTTGGTTGGTCGTTGACATGGGGACTTTGGATCTCGGGGTTTTATTGTTCAGTCTATTTTAATAAATCTTAGTTTTATTATACAATTAAGATAGGTGTCAGTTCACAATTGTTGTCAATGTAAGGGCGGATATTAGTATTGTAGGTGGTGGTATTTAAAATTTTGAATTTATTATAAATTTGCAGTGAAAGAATTCTAAGATAGAGATGGAGTGCAGTATAGTTACTTGGATCTTTCCATACTTAATGCTTTGATAATTCATTAATAGTACGTGGGCCCAAGGCCCAACCCAATTTAAAAGAGAGAGGGAGACACGCGCCTCTCCGGACAGAGAAAGATGGCTTTCCACAGATGTGAGAGGAATGTCTCTACTGTCTACGCACAAACACAATGGCCCATTGAGATGGCTTTTGGCTGTGCGTCAAATTCACGCTACTCGTTTGATGATAATCCATTGTCTTGTTGGGACTTCTAGTTTTAAATGTCTATTTTATTCATTTTGCTTGAAAAAGGTCTGCAACTTCAATTTTTTTTTTTGCCACATGAAAATTTAAATTACATAACAGGCCAAGTCATTTGTGAAATTTGTCTTTCCAAAAGCAATTGGAATCCTCTACAGTAGCCGGAGCATACTGGGTCAATCATTGACACACCTAGTCAGACTGACCTACATGTCTGTTTCATGATTGATCCAGTACAACCGCAGAGGATTCGTATTCTTCCAAAATCAGCTAACACCTTATAATCCAAAATCCTGCCCATGTAAATTCTCCACAGTCCACACCATCTATCCACTATCCTACTTATGTTATTATTCCTAAACTTGTAATGCATGCTCAATCTCACACTTTTAATTCTCGGGCCTTGTATTTTTATAAGGGAAAATTATCGATTAGTATCCTGTATTTCAGTTCCTGAAATTTAAAATGTGATGATTTATTATTTTAAATTTTAAAACATATTAATTCAGTATTTACCATTAATTAACCGTTAAGTGATACTTGAGAAAGACATAAATGTCTTTCAAATGTTATTTAACCTTCTTTATAAATCATTTAAATATTCACAAAAAATTAAGAGTCCCAAAACCTTGCCTCTTCTATTCAAGAAAGTTGAGGCTATGTATCAATGGGCATTCTGGTCACCCCAACTTTTTTAAATAGAAGAGACAATGATTTGGGACTATTAATTTTTTGTCAATGTTTAGATGGTTGACAAAGAAAATCAGATGACATTCAAGGGTATTTGTGTCTTTTGCAAATACCTCTTAATGGCCGGTTAATAACTAGTTAACAACAGGTACTGAATTGATACATTTTGAAAGTTCAGATACTGAAACGTCGCATTTTAAAGTTTGAGGACCAAAGTGACGCTAGGCCCAAAGTACAGGATACTAATCGGAAATTTTCTCTTTTTATAAATACTTAGAATCTTCTTATTTATTGGCATATCAAGGTTGACTCACTTCAACATTATCATATATCAAAATTAAGAGGTGGTTGGATGCTTTCACCACTGAGGGCTGTTTAATTTGTGTATTAGTTGGTTTATTCCAGTTTTGACGCGGGATCGAATTTCGCAACCAGCATTTTAGAAAAAAAAGGGTCAAGAGGAAATTATTAATGATGGTACTGAATAGAAAAAAAAATTCTTCCACCATAATGAGTTAATGCCCTACTAACTTGATATTAGCCAAAAGGATAGAAGGGTCTAGTATATAGCACATTGTTCCCAAGGGGAGACAGGATCTGCTCCTCATACCTAGGGGTGTTCATGGGTCGGGTTGGGTCGGTTTTGGTTTTGTTCCTGTACAAAAGGACACCTAATTGAATTCTAATTGTAATTGCCTAATGGATTGCCTATTTGGTGTAAAAGATTATAGAAAGTTAGAAAGTATGATAGATTTTCTATTCTAATTGTAATTGCCTAATGAGCTTTCTAGTTCTAGTAGAAGACTAGTTATAGTTAAATAGGAAACTACTCAAACTAGGAACTATCGAACTAGTAGAAAACTAGTTCGGGTCAGGTCGGGTTGGTTTCGATTTTCACACAAAAAAACCGAAACCAACCCGATATATCAGTTTATATATTTGCCCAACCCGAAACCAATCGGTACTGATGAAAACCCGACCGACGGGTTGGGTCGGTCCGAGTTGGTCGGTTTGGTCGGATTGGGCATTCTTATGAACAGCCCTACTCATACCTGGATGTACATGTGAGGCGCCCATTTGTGAAGAGCAGATCCCGTCTCCCCTAAGGGAGTCAAAGCCACATGTATCGTGCCGCCTCCAAGAGAGAGAGATAGAGTCCATTTATTTCATGTTTGCTTTTGGTAAATCCATATGTTAGCCCTCTACCCAAATGTATACTGAAGTTTTTCTCAGATATACTTGCTATATAATTATTTTTTCTTTTGAAGGTTTCACATAAAAATGCGTTAATTCTTTTACCACTTGACAAGTTCTATGTGCTGAAATTTGTTCGAGTAATAGGGGAGGATAAAATAAGAGGGATTATATAGGCCCTAACTATATTGCAAATAGAGTCTCAACCTCTCTTAGTTCCCTTTTTGAAAACCACTCTCTCCCGGAGATTAAAATGGTTGGGTCAAAGTTCACTTGGTCAAACAAAAAATAGGGACATAAAAGGGTAAAAGAAAAGCTTGATTGGGGAATGGCTACAATTCATTGGCATTCCATGTTTCCATCAGCCCGAATTACCTCCATTAAAACTGTCTTCTCCGACCACTCCCTCTTAATTCTTGATACAAATCCCCAAACAACCTCAGGCCCAAAACAATTCCATTTCTTACCTATATGGGTAGAGGAAGAGGATTGTAGACAAATAAATGAAACCCAATGGTCTTCCCCTCCAGAATCAACAACAATCCCGTATAAACTTCACCAATGTAAAGCGGCTCTCAAGGAATAGAATGCACTTAGATCGGAAAAATTGAGGCAAAACTTAAGGAAATTGAGGAAAACCTCTCCAAACTGGAAGAGGAAGAGAATGCAGAATGCCAACAAAGAAAATCTTCGCTAATGAGGGAATATGAAAAATGGTTAATGAGAGAAGAAAAATTGTGGAGAGTAAAATCTCGAGAGTTATGGCTTAAAGAAAGTGATAAAAACACTAGATACTTCCAACTAATCACAAATTTCAACAGAAGAAGAAACGCATTGGAGTTTAAAAAAAAAAAAAAAAAAACACCTCAAGGAGAATTGATGTCTTTGGAAGAAGTAGCAGATGCTTTCAAAATTCAGACAAAGGAGGTGAGCAATAATGATCATATTGAAATCCCTGAAATCCAACATCTAATAATGGAAAAACTTACTAAGCAAGAAGCTCAAGAAATCTTATGCCCCCACTGATGAGGAAATTGAACAAGTTGTCAAGTCTCTATGAACCCATTCAGCACTTGGACCTGATGGATTTACTCCTTTCTTTTACCAGAAATTTTGGAGTGTAGTAAAATCGGATGTTTGCAGACTGGTGAGAGAATTTTTTAGTTCAGCAAAATTTCCTCTAGAAATAAATTCTACAAATCTAGTGTACATTATAAAAGTCAAGATTCCTGAAGTAGTAAGTCAATTCAAACATATTAGTGTATGTAATGTAATCTACAAGATTTTGTCAAAGTATTTGGTCCAAAGGATGCATAAGTATCTAGATAGACTCATTGCTCCAAACCAATGAGCATTCATAGAAGGGCGTCAATGTGTGGATAATGTGATTTTAACAATGGAAATTGTACACAAAATGAAAAAACAAAGGAAAATGATGGGTTCTGTTGAAAATTGACATGTCAAATGCATATGACAGAATGAGAATAGATTTTATTGTTAAGGTGTTACAGGAAATAGGGTTTCCAAATAAATAGTGTGGGATGATAAAATGGTGCATTGAAACCCCAAGATTCTCAATCAAAATAAATGGAACACACAAGGAGTTCTTCCCTCTAAAGGATGGGCTAAGGCAGGGGGACCCCTTATCACCCTACCTATTTATAATTGGGATGCAAATCCTTTCATGTCTGCTCTTTAAAGAAGAAGCTCAAAAGAAAATTCAAGGGATCACACTTAGCAGATATGGTCTAAAAATATCACATTTGTTGTTTGCTGATGACTGCCTTATGATCTACAAAGCAGAGGTATCAACCAAGTGCTAAGGGTATTAAAAGAGTTTGAGAAGGTGTCAGGTCAAATAATAAATAAAGTGAAATCGAGAGTTTATTTTAGTCCTGAGGTGCATAGAAGAAAAGTGAAAATACTCCTGTCAACCCTTCACATGAAAAAACTCAAACAAGTGGAGAAATATTTGGGAGTTCAAGTTGCTCTATGCGATACAAGTAGAATAAATCAGTTGGAACTGCTAGACAAAATAAACACAAGGCTTGGATTATGGAAAGCAAAACTGCTGTCACAAGCAGGAAGAATCACCATGGTAAAATCAACACTCCAGGCTGTACCAAATTACATAATGGGTTCCTTAATCCTTCCAAGCTCTACATTAAAAAAAGTTAGAACAAACCCAGAGAAATTTTCGGTGGGATGGCTCAGTAGAAAGCAAATCTATTCATACCATAGCCTAGAAAATCCTTTGTAAACCAAAAAAGATGGGTGGTTTAGGATTCAGAAAAATGAAAGAATTTAATCAAGCCCTGCTTTCAAAACAAATCTGGAGACTGTTTTCTAGAGAGAAGGGCCTATGGAGGGAAGCAATAAAGGAAAAATATTTCAAAAATAAATCTATTTACTCTCTAAAAAAGAAGTAGTCTATTTCCGGGTGGTGGAAACAAGTTATTACTCTATGGGACAAATTAAAAACGAATACCACTTGGCAAATAAAGGATGGTACTTCGATTCATATTTCTAACCCATGGGTACTAGTATTACCAAATGGAGTTCCAGAAATTAAATCTGAAGCTCAAACACATTCGATGGGGATAACAGTGAATGAATTCATCTCCAGCTCTGGTGCATGGGATCAACAGAAAATTGAACTCTTCTTCAAGCAAGAGAGTATCTAGCCTATCCTACAAACTGTGATCTCGCATCATCTCTCAATAGACAAGCTCATCTGGAAAAAATTCAAATCTGGAGAGTATGATGTAAACATTGGCTACGGATTTCTCATGTCAACACAGACATCCTCTTCTGGACAGCATTGGAATTGGAACCTCATATGGAAATGTAAAATTCCTATGAGATTCCAAATCTTTATGTGAAAGGCATGGTGGAATGGAATAAAACAAAGGATAAATTGCACTTCTTAAATGAAGAGGAGAAGAAATATCCTTTGTGCCAAACAACCACAAAGACTTGGCAGCATCCCTTTTTCGGTTGCTCCTATGCTCGTGCGGTGTGGTTATCTGCTTCTTTGGGAATAAACCCAGAGCAAATCCATAACAAGGAACTTTATCACTTCACTCTTGAATGGATAGAAACTACGTTAAATGGTCTAAACAAAGAGGAAAAGCGGGTCTTCATTGCAAAGTTTTTTCATTCTCTTTAGACTTATATGGGACACGAGGAATGCAACTCTACATAAAAATCATGTTATGAGTCCAGCAAAACTACTACATCACATGCATTGGTTCCTACAACCAAGCCCAAAAATACAGAGTTCCCATCCATTATTTATGCATTCACACATACTTTTGTCCACAAAATATAGAATGTTCATTGATGGCTCTTTCATTTCATCATCTGGTATGGCAGGGACAGGAGCTCAAATACTCTCAACAGATGATATTGCAATTTTCTCAGGGAGTAGAAAAGTTGCTATCGCAAACCCACTCCAAGCTGAATGGTGGGCCCTCCTATATGGCATACAATATGCCTACAAGCTGAAGTTAAAGTCTCTGGCCATCTTTTCTGACTCAGAAAGCTTAGTTAACAACATCTATATGGATGTCAAAAATGATTGGCTTACTCAACCTATAAAGCAGAAAGTTAATCATGTAAATAGAAATATGAATATGGATGCTCATGAACTTGCATATAATGCATGTAAATATAATATATTAGTAGAAAATTCAAGCAGCCAAAGTAGCCTTTGTAATGTTGCAAATGAGTAATGCCAGGTTTCTGAGGTTTAAAAAAAAAAAAACTCTATTGCAAATTTGCAACACGGAAGATTATAAAATGGAAACAATGAAAAAAAAAGATTTTTTATGGATTCTTCCCTTTTATAAATTTGTATAGCTTAGAGCAGTGACAGATGATGGAATCTATCACCATAATCTTTTCCACATAATGCCATTACTTGTCTTGCCTTCATGGCCACACCACTATGCAAGACCTAATCCATTCATTCATCTCACTCCATTTTGTTTTACTACGTATTCAGCCCATCCTTCTATTCTCCTCTCCCTTCCCTTAAAAAGTGCATTCTAGTTAAATATAAACCTAAGGTCAAGGGCCTATGATCCCTTTACCAAGATCGAGAATAATACTAAACAAAGGCATTTATGTGGTTTACATTGTTGTAGCCTGAAACCAATGCAAAAACAATATATTTCATGTGAAACAGTAAAGGCTTAGTTTGGATCAATTTTTTTTAAAAATCGAGTCAGAACCAAAATTATTCTGGCCACCAGTTTTTGGGTTAATAGTTTGACCATTTAGTTCGAATGAATGGTCTATTCTGACAAAAAAGTTTAAAAATTAAAAATAATTAAAATAAAAATGATCAAAACTGTTGAATGGCTCAAATGAATTGATGATTCGATCGCTCGGGTCAACGGGTCATTGACCAATTCAACAGTTTTTTGCCAGGAATCAAAACTGTTTGGAATAAAACAAAACCAAATGCCTAGGCAGTTCCCAGGTCAAATAGTTTGATCGTCTAGGTCAACGATGATTCAAAAACACTAGTTTAGATTCTTTGGAAAGAATACAAATACAAATGTGTACACTTTGTATTTTATATTTCTAAACCTATATTGGCATTGTACTCTTTCCAAATTGAGACTAGAGGTGAAACCACTGCTGGTAATCATCTGAATTATTCATGATGAATTTTACAATTTTCTTAAGACTTTGTTTGTTTGTAGTGCAAATCAGAATTGAATAAAAATTTTAACTTGTTTTGGAATTTGCATCTATTTGTAGCTGTGATTTCCACTCATATTTGATGCAAAATTTGCATCACCTCATCTTGCCTTAATTCTCTCATATAAAGTAGTTACAGATCATTTTATTTCTTCCATATCAATGAACAACCCCGTTATCTCTAATCTCTCTTTGGTACCGCCATTCTATTTCATATAAAGTGGAATTGCATCATCTTCCTCAATTTACTTCCAAACAAAGTAGAAATTGAAACAAATCAATCCAGTTCTTTTGCACTCTCATGCATTCACATTAGTGCAACCATAAACAATCAGAGCCTAAGTAACTTTTTAAATCTACACACAATTCAATTTTTATTAATGTCTATTTAATTTGAAACATTTTTAACAAAATTATTTTTCAAAAAACGAAAGGATTTAAAATATGGGGATTATCATATATCGCACATGTGCACACACACATAAACACGCAAACTAAACAACAACAATTACATATAGGCCTTGTAAGCTTTTTCGGTAAGTTATTTACTTGGTTAAATATTTCTTAATAAACACTTATGAGAGTAAATGCATATATCCATGTTTTATTATTTTTTAGAAAAATAAGGCAATGACTGATGAATCAATTTTGAGTGATGGCCAATTTTTTGTGCTAAGTACCTCATCATTTGGTTTGCTTCCAAGTGGCCGATGACTCGGGCCGAAGTGAAGAACTTTGGCTGCCGAGCTGAGTCAAGCTGGGCAGGCTAGGTGGCGAGCTGACTATAGTGCCGAGCTGCCTATGTGGTGCCGAGCTGACTAGGTGGCGAGCTGCCTGTGAGGTGTCGGGCTGACAAGGTGCTGAGCTGCCTGTGAGGTGCCGAGCTGTCTAGGTGTCAAGCTACCTATGAGGTGCCGGGCTGAACAGGTGCCGAAGTAGATTGATGAGCTTCATTGCTCTTTAGAGACCTGCAAGGAACCAAATGTCAGAGGACGCGGGGTGGCTAACCTGTTGAGGTCGCTCCGATGCTTAAGTCAGTACTCTCATAGTAGACTACGAGCTAAAAATCACAAAGTATGAGAGTTAGAATTTGCTTACTTGCTTACTTGCCATTGGGGTTGGTGCCTTTATATAGACATTGTTTGGTGTGGGCTTCACGCACCATATCCGAGATTTCTGTGAGGTCGTCTAAGTGGTTCGAGATTCCTGGAAGTAACCGCCATGCACGTTGACCACCCTTTGGATCGTTCGGCACGTGGGCCAACTTCCAAAGATCGTGGGAGTGTTAGGATATGCATGCCAAATTTGTCAATGAGCATGTCTCGCAGGTCGGCGCCTGGTTGCCTGGAACAGGCACCAAGCTGCCAGGCCGCACTTGGACCATGCCGCCAAGTCGCGCTGGGCCAGGCCGCTAGGTTGGACACCATCAACTTGGCAAGTTGTTGCCTGAGTGGTTTCAGGTGTCACCTAGTTGTTCTGAGGTGCCATGTGTCACAATGTCGTTGGAGGGCAAAATCCACCCTCATCATTTTCCCCCCACTCCCGACTTGAAAGTAACTTGGCGAAGGGAGTAAATTTCTCCTCTTGGCCCGGAATGAATAATTCAATGAGCTCGTAAGCGTCGATTTAATTCCTTAGGCTCTAGGAGCGACTCATAGTTCGCTCCTTGATTTTGCCCATGCTGAAGAGGCGACTAGGTCTTATGTGGTGAGGAGGTCTTTGCTACTAGTTTGGTATTTTGGCCCTTAGGCTCTGTGAGCGACTCGTAGTCCGCTCTCATTGATTTTGCCCATGCCGAAGAGGCGACTGTGTCTTATGTGGTGCCGAAGTCTTTGCCAATTCGGCACTTTAGTCCTTAGGCTCTGGGAGCGACTTGTAGTCCACTCTCCTTGATCTTTCATTTTGCCCATGCTAAAGAGGCGATTGGGTCTTATCTGCCCATGCCGATGAGGCGATTGGGACTTATCATGGTGCCGAGGTCTTTTATCAGTTCGCCAGTTCGCGCCTGGGCTAGGCCGCCAGGTTACGCCTATGCCAGGTCGCCATGTCGCGCCTGGGCCAAGCCGCCAGGTCGGCGCATGTGCCAGGCTTCCAGGCCACACATGGGTCAAGCCGCATCTGGGCCGCCAGGTCGGCGCCTCAGAGCTACGACTACACTGCATCAGCCTCGTTAGTGACGTTGGTTACCCACTCCTACAAGAAGCTACTAGGAGTCAACTTACAGGGGCAGCACTACTGACTTTAGGTCACTAGCTCGCACGGGAGCCTTGGAAGGCTCAACCGGCAGGGGCGTCCATGCAATCTGTTGGCCCCCTACTCCCGCGGAAGCCACGAAGAGCTCATCTTTGTAGAGGGTACCTCACGAAGAGGACTAATGAGGCTTTATCTGAGTTGAAATAAAGTTGGTAGAGCTGCTTAGTCTGTTGGCCATCAACTTCCTGCATAGTCTTTGAGTTCATAAAAAATGGAACTAAAAAGTGAGAGCTTTTAGTAGAACTTAGCTTTCTGGAAGAAGAGGACTTAGCCTTTCGGAGGATGAGAACTTAGCTTTTTGTAGCGTTTCCCACAGACGGCACCAATTGATGAGTCAATTTTTGGGTGATGGCCAATTTTTTGTGCTTAGTACCTCGTCATTTGGTCTGCTTCCAAGTGGCCGATGACTCAAGCCAAAGTGGAGAACTTTGGTTGCCGAGCTGAGCCAAGCTGGGCAGGCTAGGTGGCGAGATGGCTATAGTGTCAATCTACCTATGAGGTGCCGAGCTGACCAAGTGGCGAGCTGCCTGTGAGGTGCCGGGTTGACCAGGTGCCGAGTTGCCTGGGTGTCGAGCTGCCTATGAGGTGTCGGGCTGATTAGGTGCCGAGTTGGATTGATGAGCTCCATTGCTCTTTAGAGACCGACCTGCAAAGAACCAAATGTCAGAGGACCCAGGGTGGCTAACCCGGCGAGGTCGCTCCGATACTTAAGTCAATACTCTCATAGTAGACTGCGAGTTAAAAATCACAAAGTGTGAGAGTTAGAATTTGCTTACTTGCTTACTTGCTTACTTGCCATTGGGGTTGGTGCCTTTATATTGGCATTGTTTGGCATGGGCTTCACGCACCATATCCGAGATTTTTGTGAGGTCGTCTAAGTGGTTCGAGATTCCTTGAGGTAACTGCCATGCACATTGATCACCCTCCGGATCGTTCGACACGTGGGCCAACTTCCAAGGATCATGGGAGTGTTAGGATATGCATGTCGAATTTGTCAGTAGCACGTCTCGCAGGTCGCCAGGTCGGCGCCTGTGCCAAGCCGCCAGGTCGCACCTGGGCCAAGCCGCCAGGTCGACACCTGTGTCAGGCCGCCAGGTCGATGCCTGGGCCAGGCCGCCAGGTCAGCACATGTGCGAAGCTGCCAGGCCGCGTTGGGCCAGGCCATGCCACCAGGTCGCGCTGGGCCAAGCCGCTAGGTTGGACACCACCAACTTGGCAAGTTATTGCCTGAGTGGTTCCGGGTGTCATCTAGTTGTTCTGAGATGCCATATGTCACAATGTTGTTGGAGGGCAAAATCTGCCCTCATCAATGATTATTTTAATCATAAAAATTTATTATTAAAATTGTAATTTTGTCTCATCCAAATATTGACAATTAAGATTATTTACAGAATATTAAAAACTGACCAAATCAACCCAATCTGATCGATTTCCCAAAGTTATCGATCGGTTTTGGGCCTTAAGATTATAAAACCCAACTGTTCAAGTCGGTTTCAGTTTATAAGCTCGTAATTTTGTAAATCGAAAGTGAACCGACTCGAACCGATAGTTACAATCTTTTAAATTCTAAGTAATGTAATAAATTGGATAGTTGTCGTCCTTCCCCTTTTTCCCAAAATGTTTTGCCTTTTTTCTACTTATCCTTCCCCTTTTTCTCGAAAATAGCCTTTGGATTGCTCCCACATCTTTTTCATTTCACAATGAATAGTGATTGAGTTGCCGCCTCTCCAATCCTTCCTCTTTCCCTATTTTGTATTTTGCACTCTGCGGTTTTGAAAAGCTTGGCGTTCTTTTAATGGAGCACAACCACCTCCGTGGTGTTTGGTTTGCCATCGAGATGTTTCATTCTAACTTCCATGTTGATAATGGCATCTAGTTTTCCTTGGACGTACAACGGAGGTTTCATTCTAACCTTCTCCAACAACACAAACCCTAGATGGTAGATATCCAAACCGTCCCCTTTTTTGCTTTGATTTTTTATTTGTTTTTTAAATCATTCATTCAAGGATTTCTAGTTTGTTATCTTTACAAGCACTCGTAACATTGGTTTAATATTTTTTTTGTTCTTTGAAAATTTCATCATGGATTGCAATATTTTGATCTTTGAGCATATACAGCAATACACATTTCTTACTTTAATATTTTGTAAATATAGATTCAAAATAAATAAATATTTCGTTTTTTCGCTTGTGCAGTTTTTCTCTTCTACGAAAAGAAAACATTTGTCACCCAGTATAAAGTTGGAAACTTGCAAGAGTTGCATTCAGCAGCTTCCCTAAAGTCAACGCTTTGAGGACACTAGTAAGGCCAACCGACCAACCGAGAAACTGACCAAATCGAGAAACCTATAATGGGTCGGTTTTTAGGTACTCTTGGTCGGCTTCGGGTGTATGGTAAATATATCAACCCGAGCATGTCGGTTTAGTTTGGACAAATTACCGGCATCAAATCAAACCGACTCATGTCCTATTGTCAACTTGGAAAAGTTATTTATTCACTTGTAAGATGGGTATGGGTAAGTGATATATAGGGGAAATAAAATTTATATGAACCCCACATAAATTTGAAACAATATGGATATCTTGGATAATGGAAGCTAAAACTTCATTGACCAAATTTCTCCCTGATGAGGGCATATTTGGTCCTTCAATCACATCATGATACATAGCATCTTGGAACAGTTGGAAAATATATAGATACCACCTAAGCGATGATTTGGAGTCCTAGATCGTGGTTCGTCTTTGCTTCAACCTGGCGACTTCGACCCACAACTTAGGTCAGTTAGGAGCACCTCATCTAGGGTCGACCTATAGTACCTCGTTATTGGCCGAAGTGACATCGACGCGAGGAGCGACCTCTCTTGAGGGCTTGCCGGCCTGACTGAGGTTCAGGAGGCGACCTGCGAGTTGTGCTCGTTGACAAATTCAGTATGCATATCCCGACACTCGCAAGTTTCTCAGAAGTTGGCCCATGTACCGAGTGTTCTAGAGGATGGTCAACGTGCGTGGCGGTTACCTCCAAGGATTTCGGACCTGATGAAGGGTGATTTGGCGCGACCTAGCGAGAAGGGGACATGTGGAAATGACCTAACTAAGGGATGACAGCTCAACCTAGCAAGACTAGTTCGCAACATTTGAGTTCGGGTGTTCGGTTACCTCGGCACAGAGTCACCTCGGCACAGGGTCACCTCGGCATTCAATCCAGTTCGGAACTAAAGAACCAAAGTATCAGCTCGGGGCTACCAGCCCGAACCGCCACGTAATGACTCTGAAAGTTTCTCCAGTAGATTCTGAACCTCACAGGATCACGCCGTGTAACGGCATGCCTAATCTTCTCCTCGCCCGGATCGGGCGGAATTAATAATCTTTATTAATTGATACGTTACTCCCCAATTCAACTATATAAAGGCACCAACCCCAATGACACAAGGTATGCGTGATTTTTCTACTCTCTAGATCTCTAGCTCTCAAAGCTTTCAGCTCGCACCACAATATACTAACTTAAGCATCGGAGCAACCTCGTCGGGTTAGCCACCCCAGGTTCTCTGATCCGTTGTCTTATAGATTCACCTAGCTCGTTGCTCAATTGGAAGCCAGATCATCCTCCAGTAGGGAGTAGTTAGATTGCGCAGCATCAGGACCAGTTAGGCATGACCTCCCAGAAATCACGGATGTAGTGCCTGAAGCCCACGCCAAGCAATGCCTATATAAAGGCACCAACTCCAGTGACACAAGGGAGAGGTGAGTAAGCACATTCTAGCTCTCATACTTTCTGATTTTTTAGCTTGCGATCTACTACGAGAGTACTAATTTAATCATCGGAGCGACCTTGTCGGGTTAGCCACCCCGAGTCCTCTAACATTCATTCCTTGTAGGTTTCTCTGAAGAGCTATCCCGCTTGGTAATCAACCTAGCTCGGCACCCAATCTACCCACACCTCGGCCTAGCCAACTCGGCATCCAAGTCCTCATCCAGCAAAAATCCTCCACTTCAGCCTCTGAGTCATCGGCCACCTAGAAGTAGTCCGAATAATAGGGTGTTGCCAAAAAAACCCTCCATCACTCCCCTCTCAAAATCCAAAAAAAAAAGGTTTGTTCTTAATGCCAAATTGTCAACGATCACCTAATCGATTCCTGGTTTATCCAGTTCGACTGTCTGGTCCAGTCTGGTTTTGAAAACCATGGTTGTTGTTTTTGAGGGGTGGGGGTATAATAAAGGGTTCTTAGTTGAGAAGCTTCTATTCTGAAGATAAAGCACCTGTATACCAAATCAGCTACCGCATTGATGATTTAGCCCATTTTCAAGGGCTAGATCGCAACAGATTCGGGCTTTCTAAGGTGGGCCCTATATAGACAACCTTTAAGTTATATTTAGTTAAAGGGAAATTGTCCAAAACCCACCATCACTTTTTATGAATTCTCTTAAACTCACTATAACTTTTCAAAACGTCCAAAACTCACCATGTCAATGAGATTTTATTTTCTATAACTCGCCATCCGTTATAATACTATTAAAGTTCAATGACCCAAGTTGTCCATGTCAACCTAAATGCATGTTTCATGACTAAACTGCCCCTGAATGGTTTACTTGGAAAAAAAAGAGGGATGGAACAGAGTGAAGGTAAGTGACTCGAAGACGAGTTCACCTCTGAAAGCTGCTTGGATACTGAAAATGCTGAAAAACCCCAATCCACAGATTCACAAAAGGAATTTGATGATTTTTTTTCATAGATGGTACCCGATCCACGGTCTGGCCATCAACCCCAACATTTGCACTAAACATATCAAAATCAGTTAGAACATAATCCTGCCAAGAGAAAGAAAAATTACACAAAGATAGGGATGGGGAGATGAAAACTGAAAAGGGAAGAGAAGTGGAAACAAGCCAATATGGTAGGGAAGGTCTAGCTTGTCGATTACTTCCTTAATGTTGTCATTGCTATTGTTGTCATAGATGAACCAGCACTCCACACCAAGCCAATCCACTCCCGAAGCGACGAGGCTTGGTTCTAGAGTCTTATGGTTTGGGAATAAGACTCGATCCTCGATTCTAAGAAAGGCAATCCCAGGGTTGAATCTTGAATTGAATTGCTAGCAGACAAGGAGAGAGACGATAAATGGGAGGAGATAAGAATAGGGTGGAAGGCAGCATAGCGAGGAGAGAAAGATCAAATGCCACATGCAAATATTATCGTACACTCTCAATGCAAAACCAAAGAAAGCTATATTTTGGATAGATAGAGAGAAATAATAAGTCATCAAGTTACACGGGGAGAGGAGGTGATGTATCATGTACCAGCCGAGGAAGGCAAAGGCAATAGGCAAGATGAGTGCCTGAAACCCGACACCGACGTTAAAGTTGTGGAAAGCAGCCATGCGTCCTACGGGTTTAGCTTGGTGAGGTGGCCCACCTCCTCCAAGTACCTTTCATGTTAATGAGCACCCTCTTCATCGGCGTACCGGTTGGGCTTGAGAACCTCGGCGATATCAGCTATGTTGGAGTCCAAGAAGTCAATGACTTTCCCTCCTTGGACATTGGCCTTGGAGATTTCTGCCCCAATGGAGTTAGCATCTCTGGTGCTGATACACAAGGCATCACTAGTATCGACACTAACTCTATCTCCACTCTCTCCTCCATTGATTCTATAACTTTTTTTCTGATACTCAAATAGTATCCCCTCCTTTTAATCACACAACTGTGACGATGAAAGAGTCACAATCAAGACTACCATCTCTCTCTCTCTCTCTCTCCCCCGGGGTGATGCACTCTTTTTGTAGTAGTAGGAGCAAGAGCAGGAGTACATGGCCTCAATCCATGAATTAATTATGGAGTTTTGTTTGTTTTTCCCTTGTCTACTCTTCTTTCTGTCTGTCCCTATCCGATTCCTCATCAAACTCAAACATCATCAGTGGATCCTGTGTTTTTGTGTATGTGAGTGCTAGAGAGAGAGAGAGAGATGAGGGGATTCTGAAGACAATAGATGGATAGAGAAAGGAAGGAGGGAAAGAGAAGAAGACATGTATATAAACTCAAATCAGAAGTGGGGAAAGGACGACCATGATGAGTCACTGAGGCAGGGATAAGAGAGTGAAGTGAAGTTGTAGTAATGCAGAAAAACTTAGAAACTCAGGTTTGGGAATAAGACTCGATCCTCGATTCTAAAGGAAGGCAATCCCAGGGTTGAATCTTGAATTGAATTTCTAGAAGACAAGGAGAGACGATAGATAGGGGGAGATAAGAATAGGGTGGAAGGTAGCAAAGCGAAGGGAGAAGCCATCGAAGAGGAAGAAAGCAAAGCAAGAGATAATGAAGGATAAAATAGTGAATTAACGATGCATGTTAGTCAACTTACCGTTATCCTTTTGACATGGTGAGTTTTAGACATTTTGAAAAGTTATGGTGAGTTTAAGAGAATTCATAAAAAGTAATATGGTGGGTTTTAGACAATTACCCTTAGTTAAAAACCTAGGGAGCCCAAATTAGCTGTCAGTCAGTCAAGTCTTTTGGCTGCTCAATTCAGTCTCATTTAGAATGCTTCAAAGCAGTAGAACTAGTTTACTTGGGATGTTCAGGTCAGCTCTCCCAAATGATCACTTAACTTCCTTAATGGCTGAATCCATTGGGTGCTGAAACTCCAAATTGTCAATAGAAAGCGATCACTTAATTTCCTTAATGGCTTAATCTATTGGGTGCTGAAACTCCAAATCGTCGGTAGAAAGCGGGACAACTGGACAACCTTAAGAGATGCAAGAAACCATTTGCCTATCCTTGTGAAGAGACTGGATCTGCTCCTCACATAGGGCACCTCACACGCACATCCTACCATGCATTGGGAACATCTCCCGTACTTGTAAGTTATTTTTCACGGAGATGTTCCCAATACACTATGGATGTGCATGTGAGGCGCCCAAGTGTGAGGAGCAGATCATGTTCCCCTTGTGAAAGGGGTTTTATTATAGATCTTATAACTCTTCTGCTCACACAATTGCTTGTAGGGGTTTTGTGTAGGAAGGAGAGCACTTTGGAAGTTGGAACTCCCCCGATTTGGCTCTAGAAAAGGATTGCAAGAGAATTGCCTGGCTCTTTTCTTTTGTGGTGTGTCTATAGTTTGGTTGGTGTGTCCATCATGTTTGTTTGGCTATGTTATACGATGTTTATATTTTTAACATTGTTATTTATCAAATTTTAATTTATACATTCTTTGTTTATCTAAATTTCAATTTATACATTCAAGAAAAAAGCCTCATGAAGGGCTATTGGGATTTCCAACTAACCCCATTCTGCTACCTTTCCTACTAACCCAATCACTTTGTGACAGTTGTTCCATTTTCATGTGACCTCAATCCTACGTGCAACAATTTACACGTGAGATGTCTTCCCCTCTCACCCCCTTCTAGCGCTGGTTCAACTCCGGCTGGTAGAAAATCCCCCTCCTCCCCCTCTGGTTCAATAGAGTTTCAATTTTCATTAAGACGTACCTTTCCGAAGCAAGCCCAAGTTCGTTTTAACCGACCTTCACGGGAACCTCCTCCTAATTCTCTCTTTGATAGCTATATGCCTGTATCCATGCCGGACATTATCGGTGACCGTGAAAACTCCGTTAACGCCGTCGATGAGCCTATAGTAATCCAGAGAAAAGAATCTCCGCTGTTACATATGGTAACTGATGAGGGCGGATTTGGCCCTCCAATGATCTTGTAACACCTGGCACCTCATGCCAATTAAGTGCAACCCTTTGATAGCTAGACAGCTCGAAGCTCGCCATAGGTAGCTTACCACAGGCAGTTCGCTACAGGCAGCTCGCCACAGGCAGCTCGCCACTAGGCAGCTCGCCATTATGCAACACTCACAGGCAGCTCGCCACTTGGCAGATCGCCATCACGCAACACTCACAGGCAGCTTGCCACTAGGCAGCTTGCCACTAGGCAGCTCGCCATCATGTAGCCTAGCGCCTCAGAACAACTAGGTGACACCCGAGACCACTTTGACAACAACTTGCCTTTGCTAAGTTGATGGTGTCCCACCAGGTGCGACCTGGCACAGGCGCGGCCTGGCACGAGCTACCAGCCTGGCCTTGGCACGAGCTGGCAACTTGGCCCTAGCACGAGCTGGCGGCCTGGCCCTAGCACGAGCTGGCAGCTTGGCCCTGGCGCGACCTGGCCCCGACACGAGCTGGCGGCCTAGCCCAGGCACCGACCAGGCGGCGTGACATAGGTGCCAATCTGACAACCTCGAGGAGCTCACCACCGTACCCCACATTTTACGAGATTGTGACTTGTAACGGCTATATTAGCTCACCCACTCCCCGGTTCTGACGAGAAGGGACAGTTTTACCGTTTGATGGCATTTCACCCACCTAACACGCAAGCCAGTCCCATCACAGCTGGGATCCAGGAACTGCTCCACCTAACCCATGAGGACTCCAGTATATAAAGACCTCACCCCCCCAGGGGCAAAGGTATGATGCGAAAAGGGATGGGTAACCTATGCTCTCTAGCTCTCTCATTTTCTTATCATCTTCAAGCTCTCTATTACTATATTGCGCTAACTTAGCCATCGGAGTGACCTCACCGGGTAAACACCCTCGGGTTCTCTGATTTAGTTCTCGCAGGTCCCTCAGCTCCCGCCGCTTACAAAGATGAACAGATCATCGCCAGTAGGGAGTAGCCAGTTCAGTTCCCATCGTTATTGGTAGTCAGATCACCTCTTGCTGGCAGCAGTCGGGTTGCACTACATTAGGGAGCTCGTCATCAAGGTAGCTCACCTCCAGGCAGCTCATCAAGGTAGCTCACCTCCAGGCAGCTCATCAAGGTAGCTCACCTCCAAGCAGCTCATCAAGGTAGCTCACCTCCTAGCAGCTCATCAAGGTAGTTCACCACCAGGGAGCTCCACTTCAGCCTCTGAGTCACAGGCCACTTGGGAGCAGACGAGATGACGAGGTACTTAGCCAAAAAACTTGACAAATCACGAAAAAAAATGATACGTGACTGGAAACGGTTACATCATTTGGCGTCGTCTGTGGGAATCACGCTACAAAAAGCTAAGTTCTCATCCTATGAAAAGCTAAGTTCTTATCTTACAAAAAAAGCTAAATCCTCTTCTCCCAGAAGGCTAAGTCCTCACCTTTTTAGGAACCAAACCTCTCGCTTTATAGTTTCCATTTTTTATGAACTCAAAAACTATGTAGGGAGCAAACAAACTAAGTAGCTCTAAGATGCCTGCCTGGCAGCCTGTGCCGACCTGGCGCGACCTGGAACGGGTGCTGACCTGGCGACCTGGCCCAGGCACGAACTAATGAACTGAAAAGGCACCAGCCTTAGAAACAAGTAAGCAAGCTCTAGCTCTCAGATTATGATTTCTAACTCGCAATCTACTATGAGAGTACTGACTTAGCCATCGGAGTGACCTCACCAAGTTAGCCACCCCAGGTCCTCTGACATTTAGTTCCTTGCGGGTCTCTAAAGAGCAACGAAGTTCAGGAGTGGACTACAGGTCCCTCCTAAAGCCTAAGGGCCACATTACTGCTGAAAAGACCTAGTCGCCTCTACGGCATGGGCAAAGTTCAGGAGTGGACTACGGGTCCCTCCCAAAGCCTAAGGGTCACATTACTGCTGAAAGACCCAGTCGCCTCTACGGCATGGGCAAAGTTCAGGAGTGGACTACGGGTCCCTCCCAAAGCCTAACTGCCACATTACTACTGGAAAGACCCAGTCACCTCTATGGCATGGGCAAAGTTCAGGAGTGGACTACGGGTCCCTCCCAAAGCCTAAGGGCCACATTACTGTTGAAAGACCCAGTCGCCTCTATGGCATGGGCAAAGTTCAAGAGTGGACTACGAGTCGCTCCCAAAACCTACGGGTCACACTACTGCTTAAGACCCAGTCGCCTCTCTGGCATGGGCATCAATACTGCTTAAGACCCAGTCGCCTCTACGGCATGGGCAACACTGCTGCTTAAGACCCAGTTGCCTCTATGGCATGCACAACACTACTGCACAAGACCCAGTCGCCTCGTCGGCATGGGCAAAGTCAAGGAGAACGGACTACAAGTTGCTCCCAGAATCTAAGGGCTAAAGTACCGAACTGGCAGAGACCTTGGTGCCTCACGGGCAGCTCGCTTCCAAGCAACTCCCAGAGCCTAAGAAACTGAATCAGTGCCTACGAGCTCGTCGAATTACGGGCCAAAAGGAGAAATCTACTCACTTCGCCAAGTTACTTTCAGCTTGGGAGTGGGGGCAAATGATGAGGGTGGATTTGGCCCTCCAATGATCTTGTTACATCTGGCACCTCATGCCAATTAAGTGCAGCCCCTTGACAGCTAGACAGCTTGAAGCTCGCCACAAGCAGTTCACTACAGGCAGCTCGCCACTAGGCAGCTCACCATCATGCAGCTTGCCACTAGGCAGCTCGCCATCATGTAGCCTGGCACCTCAGAACAACTAGGCGACACCTGGGACCACTTGACAATAACTCGCCTTTGCTAAGTTGATGGTGTCCCACCAGGCACGGCCTGGCACAAGTTGACAGCCTGGCCCTGGCACGAGCTAGCGGCCTGGCCCAGGCACCGACCAGGCGGCCTGACACAAGCGCCAACCTGACAACCTCGAGGAGCTCACCACCGCACCCTGCATTTTACGTGATTGTGACTTGTAACGGCTATATTAGCTCACCCACTCATCGGTTCTAACGAGAAGGGACAGTTTTACCATTTGATGGCATTTCACCCACCTAACACGCAAGCTAGTCCCATCACAGTTGGGATCCTGGAACTGCTCCACCTAACCCATGAGGACTCCAGTATATAAAGACCTTACCCCCCTCAAGGGACAAAGGTATGATGCGAAAAGAGATGGGTAACCTCTGCTCTCTAGCTCTCTCATTCTCTTATCATCTTCAAGCTCTCTACTACTATATTATGCTAATTTAGCCATCGAAGTGACCTCACCGGATAAACACCCCCGGGTTCTTTGATTTAGTTCTCGTAGATCCCTCAGCTCCCGCTTCTTACAAAGATTAACAGATCATCGCCAACAGGGAGTATCCAGTTCAGTTCCCGTCGTTACTGGTGGCCAGATCACCTCTTGTCGGCAGCAGTCAGGTTGCCCTACACTAGGGAGCTCGTCATCAAGGTAGCTCGCCTCCAGGCAGCTCATCACATCAAGGTATCTCACCTCCAAGCAGTTTATCAAGGTAGCTCACTTCTTAGTAGCTCATCAAGGTAGTTCACCACCAGGGAGCTCCACTTCAGCCTCTGAGTCACAGTCCACTTGGGAGCAGACGAAATAACAAAGTATTTAACCAAAAAACTTGACACATCACAAAAAAAATGATACATGACCGAAAACGGTTACATCAGTAACGATTCTTGCCCTTCTGCTCGGTCCCTTACATTTGGTCGCGGCATTGATTCTCTTGGCGTGCTTCCTTCCAAATTACCTAGCTTTCTCGTGCGTAGTAAAGTTGTTCTCCTTTTCTCCGTCAGTTCTGCTTAGCCTTTTCCCTCTCTCTCTCTCTCTCCTTTCGTCTTTCTGAATTCTGACGCTTTTTTTTTTTCAGGATATTTGTTTTGCTCTTGTTTTTTACGGTGCTTCCTGTTAACGATGAAAGTAATTAGGTCGAACATTGGCGTGGTAAAATCGCTTTTTCCCTAATTTTCTCCAAATAACTTTTGTCTTAATTTTATGGTGTAATTTGCATATGAATTTTCAGGTACATCTGTTACCATTGCTGTGCGTATTTTCCGGTGACGCTGCATGTAGAGAATATAAAGGCGTTTGAATCCAAACGAGCTTATGGTATCCATTTATTCATTCAATTGTCAATATATGATGTTTCAGTTCTTTTTGGCCTGCCCGACGGTCCTGGATCCTGGACCAAGACTAGGTTACGCTGATTTTGTTCATGACGGACTCTATCCAATCTGGGCTAATACGGAGCTGACCTATCAACTTTTGCGATTGGAACACTGTTGAACCAGAGGGGGAGGAGGGGGGTTTCCTATCAGCCGGAGTTGAACCAGCACTAGAAGGGGGTGGGAGGGGAAGATATCTCACGTGTAAATTGTTGCACGTAAGATTGAGGTCACATGAAAATGGGACAATTGTCACCAAGTGATTGGGTTAGTAGGAAAGGCAGCAGAATGGGGTTAGTAGGAAATCCGGATTGGTACTACTACACCAAGGTCCATCACATCGATGCTGAAGTCTATCGAATTCTGATGTTTGATTGAGGCTTCACAGTTTGCTCTAACGTTAACGGATTCCTTGATGTCAAGAGGTGCTGGGCTTGGGTGGATTCAGTCAGTCAATATAACCTCTTCTCTGCTTGTACGTCCAGTCCTGCAAAGGACTAAATCAATTCAAAGGTACCGAGACAAGGATCCGAACAGTAACGAATTGTGTCATTCCTCTACAAGTTTCATTGATTCGGAGACCACTTTATTCTGTGCAATCCCTTGCTATGCAAAATTCCAAACTTTGACAGTTGCTGACACACAAGCGTTGGAGGGGATTTTCATTCTGACATAACTGCACCACCTAACATGAATTCATCCTATATGTGGCTTCATTCATTCGTTAAGTTAAAGCGTTGGAGGAGATTCTTCTGTTCTCCATCAACTACCTCCAGGCTCCAGCGACAAATTCAATGTGGTTGTAAAGAGATGAGTGGCAGCAACAAGAGGGACTTTGTATAAGGGAAATAGAGAAGAGTTAGGATAAGATAAATTCAATGTGGTTGATTGATAAAAAAATTAGATGACACACAGAGGAGTTTTTTTTTTTTTTTTTTGTATTTTTACATGCCACTTTTTAAGTTTTAACCTGATCTTCAACCCAGTCCAAACTTACATTTTTTGGGTTTTCTTCAGGCTAACTTGGCCTAAGCTGCTGCACCCTATGCTTTAGTTAGCAAAATATAATTATTAGAAGTTTCTACTTTTTTTTTTTTTTGAACAAAGGCCTTAAAGTGCAGAGAGCTAAGCCAGATTCATTTACTACTGCTCAAAAATACAATCAGATGAAAGATATCAAGTAGGAAAGCTGGAGGAGAACTCCAGGTATGAACATGGAAAATAGTAAGAGCATGTTTGGCTATCACATGGGCAGTCTTGTTTCCATGTTTGGAAATCCAATGAACTGAGCAATGAGGGAGTGATGACATTATGAGTTTGCATTCAGAAATCAAGGACTTGATACACCAAGGAACAGGGCTTTGTAACAAGTTGAGAGTCTCCCTCTAAAATGGTAGAATGAACACCACTTTCAAGGGCAAGTCGAACAGCAGCTAGAGCAGCTTGGGCTTCCACTTCCACAGGAGAGCAAATAGGAATTTTAATAGCCCTTCCAACACGGAAATCCCCCAAAGAATAATAATTAATAGTAATTTATAATAATTAATAAAATTATTTATTAATAGTAATTTACTATATTCATTAATAAAAATTAATAATAATTTATAATAATTAATAAAATTATTTATTATTTTAAACGACACAATGAATGAATCACATCCGAGCAAATGACACCGTGAATGTAGTACATGAAGCAACGAATGAATAGGCTGAAGATTTGCCGGAGGTAACCACAACCACAAAGACATAGCAAATTGGTTGGATGCAAGATCATAAGTCGAGTGGCGGATAATCAGTCCAACGATCAGTCAGCGACAGCTAAAAAACCTGTGAATGTGCTTACTAACGGCCAAATCACCAATCTGCTTTGAATGCGCTTATAAAGGGTCTGCTATACCAAGATTGTTTGAATGGCACTCCTACGTAGGTGTATATTATAAAAAAACTGAACTGAACCAGAAAAATACAGTCAGGCTGTGTTTGGTTTGAAAGAAAAAATAGGAAAAGGAAGGAAAAAGAAGGGAAAGGAAAAGAAACATTTACAAAACTTGTATAGATTTTTCTACCTTTTATTTCCTTTCCCTACCTTTTCCTTTAAACCAAACATAGCCTTAAAGAAAAAAAAGATTGATTTAGTATCTTTGAAAAAACTGAAACATCAGTTTGGCTTTCGATTAACCTAGAAAAACTGATTGGTATAGGGAATTGTAAAAACCAGTAACATCAATTCAGTTCACGCCTACATATTGGCTATTGCCGATATCAAGCATCAACTACTACATCACAATTGCACTTCAGGTGGCCTTTCATTGATGGGCTTCCAGGTTATCTGTTGCAGAATAGTTTAACCTGAGTTCGCATGGGTGCCCCACAGTGTGAGACTGGATCTGCTCCTCATAGAGGGCGCCTCACACGCACATCCTACCATACATTGGGAACATCTTTCGTATTTTTATGTTATTATTCACAGGAGATGTTTTCAATGCACGGTGGATATGTATGTGAGGCGCTCAAGTGTGAGGAGCAGATCCTGTCTCCCACAGAGTGTGTCCCACACGTGTCCCACCACATAATCTAGTTGTGTATTGAAAAATCTTCGCATTGCAAGTATAGGGATGTTCCCAATGCATGCTGAGATTGTACATATGGGGCATGTTCTATGGATGCACCTCATAGACGCCCCACATGCACATCTCAGCTGCACATGGTTGGAATGTGTTGTGGGGCGCCAATATGATCTATGTTTAATCCTATGTCCCAAGTCTCAACATGCTTCAAAGTTTCAACATACTTTTTGTGAAACATCTCACCATGGGATGAGATCCACCACCATCTTTACCTATAAAAAAAGATCACCCATAAGATTGGGACCCATTGTGTCTTCAGACACAGATCATATTGAAACTTGTGAGTTGAGATTTGCTCCTCACACTTATCCCACAGTGTATTGGAAACATCTCCCCATGAATAATAAATATAAGTATTGGAGATGTTCTGTCTTTCAAAAAAAAGTATGGGAGATGTTCTTAATGTGGGGTCAGGACACGAAGTAAGATCAGTGTAAGGAGTAGATTTGGAGTCAAAACTTGTTGGAACAGTTCGACATTTTTTTCCCGCAAGCAGATCATGTTCATTTAACTCTCATCTAATTCAGTCATTTAGAATTTCAGTATCCACCTGCATCATGTTGTCTGATTGGCTCAAATGGAATTAGGATTCCTCTGCCATTGTCAATAAAATATGTTCAAATACCCTTTCCAACATGATGTGATACCGCACATCCTAATATCCTATCATGAGATTGGACCCATCATGTATGAGATGTGTGGTGTCAGATCACATTTCACATTGGAAGGGCATTGGAATGAGATCAGATTGGCATCCCACAGCACCTCCCACCTATGTATTGGAACATCTCCCCATGACAAGTATGGGAGATGTTCACCACACACACTGAAATGTGTATGTGGGGCACCAATCTCATCTTTGTTGGAATGTATTTTGTTTGTAGGAGATCTCAATTAAGGCTGATTATGGCCCGGGCTTAACACCAAATCCAATGATAAGGACTTTAAGCTAGGCCTGGACCCAGGCCCGTCCAGCCTGCACCCCAGGCCTAAAGCCTAAGCCTGGCCCTACACAGGCCAAGACTGGGCTTACAGGCTTTATGGGCGTAACAAGTAAAGACTTTAAGCCCATGAAATCAAATAATAAATTTTAATTTATTGAACATTTTAAATTAAATAATAGGTAAATGTAATACATACAAAAACAAATAGACAATCCAAAGTTAAATTGGGCTTAGCTATGTTTTAGACATATGGCACAAAAAACAACGTATGACCATCATTTAATTGTTAGACTTGAATTGGCTTGAATTATCTATCCCTTTATAGAGGAAGGCAAGGCCTTCATTCTCAATCTTGAACAATGTGGGACTTGTAACAACACTAAATAATTAATGCAACTATTGAGTGTTTTTCCAAAGTCCCTATTACTTAGGGAATGAGAAGGAAGGCAAAGCCTTCACCTATATAAAGCTTTGCTTATGAGGGCAATTCATAAATATTTATTTATATGCTAAAATAAAGTTAATAAACTATAAAACTTTTATATTTAATATACATATTGTGGGTTGGGTCGGCCCTATATTTCCGGGCTTGGGCCTGGGCTATACACAAAATTCTGGGTCAAGCCTGGAAATTTGCGGGCTGGGCCAGGCCGGACCAAGAATGATTAGCCCTAATCTCAATCCGCTCATATGCTCGACACGTCAGCGGAAATTTTCACACGATAACAATAATCACTGATACGAGATCCCACCAACGCTATACAAATGACATGTCAGCAGCGAATGGATCCACAATAATGGATAACCTGTAAAAACGCCAATTTTAATTTCGTGTACCCTTGAAGAAAAAAACGGAGAAATACACTGTAACCCACTACAAAATTCTGAAATTACAACTTACAGCCCCCCATAGTCTACTACTAGCCCCCTCCCCTATAAATCACATCCTGCCCGGGGATTTGACATCATCCCACGGTTAGGATTCAGAATCTGAAATTATAGACTCCTATAATCTACTAATAACTCCCTATAAACCGTATCCTACTTGTGGATTTAATATCATTCCACTTTCAAGATTCATCCCACCTGTACGGTGGAACTAAAAATTGTGGTGGATTGAACAATCATTCTCCCGAAAAAAAACTTCCCATATTCTCGTTAGTCGTTTCTTCTACACGTCACGTTATGCTTTCGACATTATCTCTCTCGTGTCGGGTTTTAGATTGGGTTATTGCCACTCCTTTGCTTTCTCGTGTTGTTCTGATTTTTAAGGTTTCAAGGGGAGAGTAGAGAGCGTGTTTAATTACTTTTCTTATATTTTCGCCCTTTCTTATTTTTTAGCTGAAGTCTGAATCACGTTAATTCCTTATTTGGATATTCTTTGTTGGTATTTCTCTTTCTAGGGAACGAGTTTTGAATCAAGCTTCAAATATATTGATATGCCGGTAGGGGTATATTGGGCAAATCCATACATATTTTTATTATTATTATTATTTTTTGCAACTGATTCAAGGGGTTGGTTTAACTCTCCTCTACCCTCTAAACCAGTCAAACCTCTGATACACCCATTATAAGAGCATATCGAGGGGTCTCGGAAGGATAAGTATCGTTCTATAAGAGTTGATACATGTTCATACTTTGAATGAAAAGGTGGCGGGATGACGCACGAGAGTTATTCAAGAATTGAATCAAAACGTGATCATCCCCTGCATAAGTACTACTGAACCAGAACCGTTCCCAAGAAGAAGCAAGCCAAAGAGACTCCGGATGTCAATCAGTGCAACGCCCGTTTGAACATTTGCAACTTTACATATACGAAGATATTCTCAATGGAAGGCGGTAAAAACTGCTCGAATGGGTTTTGCCTTGACTGAAGCCGAACTCGAATAAATAAACTGTATAGGTACGAAAATATTCCAGGCTGAATAGGCTGTTCGAACGGGACATGCACTGACCAAAGCCGATGAGGAACATAGTAAAAAGGTTCCTTCTGTATCTATATGTCTCAAGTCATAATGGAAGCTCCAAACCCTGTTTGCTCATCTGGAGTTAGAAGATTAATATTCAAGTTCAGCAAGAGCAAGGAAGATTATAAGTTTATAACAATGGCACTCTCTTTTCAGTGGGTCAGCATATGAGGAAGGCTATGGACAATGACCTCTCTTACAGAGGCAAAAAGAAGAAGTCTGAGAACCTCAATGTGACCCTGTAAGGGTAATAGATTTACAGATGTCTAAGAAGGTTGGTTACGCTACAAACGTGAGAAAGTTGTTATCAACTGGTATTCTCGAAGGAGCTACTGTGAAGTATATTTCATTTGCAAGGGAAGTAAGTTTCTCACCTTGTATGTTATCTACTTATGTTCCATTGCTTTCTTCTTTTACTGACATTCTCGTTGGTCGGGATGCTTATCAGAAAGAGCTTCTTGGAGTTATACAAGGTGGGGGATATTTGTGCGGCTGTCCTTTATGTAACTTCTCCTAAGTAAGTTGGTAATATTTAATTCCCAGTGGTTCTGTCAAGGAAAATTCTTATGGCACTTGCTTTGTTTACAAGACATTCAGATGATCTTTGCAGGTTCGTAATGCCTGAGTTTGAGCAGCATGCTGGTTGCAGAACTAAACATCTTAACATCCTAATGATAACATTTTCCTGGAAAATGGGAAGTCAATTCATGGTATCGTCCAAGAGCTAAGGATCACACCTCTCCACTTGTCGCTAGATGTGATTTATGCAGTTGCCGGTACATCAGTCAATGAGAAGCGCTACCTGGCTTGGAAAGGTGAGGCAACCGTACGAGTTACTTTCTGACTCAATATGTTATACAAAGGGCAGCATACCTGTGTTTGTGATGGAACAAAGGGTTCTATCTTTGATGTGAAGTTGTATGCATGTCTTACCTAGACATCAATCTGGCTTTTTATGTTGGTAGTTCCACTCTCATGCATATCAGGTCAGTTACCCTTTCCAGGGGAAGAGGGAGACAGGAAATGAACTACTGGTCTCTTAATTGGAAATGATTTTGGGTTTCATATATCTTAACAAATATCCTATTCCATCCTTTCCAGAATCTTTCCAAAGAGCAAATGCTCAACAAATTAACGAAAAGACTGAAAGGGAGAAACAAGCTGGGACCCCCTCCTCACGGTTCACTGAAGCGGAATTTTGATGGGAGTACCCAGGGCAACCCGAGGCCCTCTGACCTCTGGGTTGGGAGGCTGGAGAAGTTGACTCTTGCTCTACTCTGGCCCATTAGGTGTTGGGAACTCTATTCGGGTAGAATTGTTAGCTGCAATACAAGGAATACTTCTCATAAAAGAAATGGGTATGGAGCAGCTTCTGGTTGAAGGGGACTCTAAGACAGTGGTGGACTGGTTAAATAATGCAGAGGATATCATGTGGGGCTACAAAAATGAGTTAAAGAAATTCAAGTGGCTGATAAGGAATATGTTGTAACACCACAGTGGGTTGGGAGATCAACTAATGCATTTGCTGACGTCTTGGCAAAACAAGGGACAAATAGGAAAACATTGTTCGGGGTGCAACTGTAGTTTTTGTTTTAACATTCTTGTACTCTTTGATGTAGTTTATGTCTTTTCTGTTTGGAGAGGCGGCACCTTGCATCTCTCTAAGGGGGTTTTCATGTAACCAATCTTTGAATTAATGGAATATGATACTTTATTTATAAAAAAAAAGGCAAACAAAACAAGGAAAACTTGGAAGATTCACTACAAGTTGGAGATCAAGTTTTTGTACAATTGAAGGATGTGGATCAGGTAAGAGAGCTTTCTGAGTTGTCAGTTTAGCCGTTGTTGATGATAGAATGGGACGGGATGGAGAAGTTTCAGAGGTAGGGGAGAGTGAGGATGAACATGTTTTAGATCAAACAAGGCCAGCTGAGATAAAAATGGATCTGAATAAAGTGGTTGGGAGAGAAGTACAGGTTAGCAATTTATTGGGTCTCTACTTTGTGGCTGTGGGAGAAGAGTTTGCCATGAAAGCTTTTCTGGATGTGGAAAAGGGTGAGAAAAGTTGATCAATTTTCGTTTGTATCATTTTTTATCTAACCAAACATTATAGCTGGGACCAACATTGGGTGATGGCCCTTTTTGCATCAAACCAAACATAGCCTTGATGACTTTTGATCCCCAAATTCGCATAGTGGTCTGCATGTTATCTTTTTTTTCCCATTCTTTCTTCCTTTCCTTTTTTTTTTGTCTAGTGACTAACATTCTTTCTGGATTGAAACTTTCAGCTGCCCCAGTCAACACACGAGAAACAACAACTGTGGTTCAAGTTACTATGCACAGAAGTTTCATACCAAGAGTTTGATGAAGCAAAAGGCAAAATGTTAGCAATCTTTTTTAATTCTTCCCCCTCTCCCCCATGTGTTTTTGTCTAATCTTCAAGTTAATGTGCTCATAGAAGTTGATATTGCTTAGGTAGCTGAAATTTAATACTAGTTGCAAAGAAATAGAATATAATAGTAGATTAATAATGAGGAATAGTAAAACATCGAAAGGGAAAGGAAAGAAACACAGTATACAGATAAGAAATTCTTTTGTGGGAGAACCTAAAAAGAAAATAAATATCTAAGAAGATAGGAGACAATAACTGGTAAGTGCTAGCTCATTCCACCATTATGAAAAAAAAATACTATGAAGAAAGAGATAAGTGTTAGTAACATTTTTGGAGAGTAAATATCATCATTCTGAAATTATTTCAACTGTTTTAAGGTCCCCTTTTCCAAGGCTTTTATATAAATCAACGGGCTTGTGAGTGTGCACTCACGAAGGAATTTCTTAAAAATTGGAGTTAGATGATGTTAGGGCAAGGCTTAGATGATGATGAAATGGAAGTTAGGTGATCACTCTTCTTTTGGTACTTCAATGCCTGGGTCATGCCTTTGCTTTGCTAATCAACTGGCTTCTAATCAGTCACCATGATTTTAAATGCATGAGACTCCAACATGAGGAGTTGGTGGCCTAGGTGATGCATTTTCAGTTGAAGTGACTGGATAGTTGCTTCTGGTTCTTGGTTCTTAGAGAAATCTGGAGCTGTCAAGATGATTTCTTTGTCTCTCTTTATCGTTTGAGTTATTGACTTCCTATTTATTGTTAGGACAAATTCCAATATTTGTAACTCAGGTACACAACAGAAGAATACCACTGAAGCTGCGGGCAAGAAGAGGTAGGTATAACATTCTGGTTTTCTATAACCAGAATAAAAAAGATCAGAACCACATTATTGAGTAATAGTGCACCTTTTAGCTATGATTGAATGGGTTTAGCAGTTTATTGTTTTCTGTTCACAGGGACAATGATCTACATCAGTTATCTTTCTTGCCAAATGGGCTTCCAGATGGAGCAGACTTAGCTTACTATTCCAAGGGACAGGTGTTGGTTTAGTCTATTTTTATGTTGCTGACTGGTTCTTGGTGTGAATAATTCTTGTTGAAAATACACACATCTGAGATGTCCCTATATGTTCTGCAGAGATTGCTTGAGGGCTATAAACAGGGAAATGGTATAGTGTGTAGTTGTTGTAATAATGAGGTAAGATCATATCATTTTATTGATTTCATCCAAGAATTTTTGTTTCAAGAAGATGAACTCACCTTTTTTATATATTTTTCTGTGGACAGATTAGCCCCTCGCAGTTTGAAGCTCATGCTGGATGGGCAACTAGGCGTCAACTGTGAGTACCTATGAAATACTGTCATTACCTGTTAATGGTCAATACATGTTTTTCTTTATTTTTAACATTTTTCTGTTCTTTGCAGCTACCGTCACATCTATACATCTAGTGAATTTTCACTCCACGATGTATCCATGTCATTAGCAAATGGACAAAATTTGCTGCTAGTGACAGTGATGATATATGTACAGTATGTGGAGATGGGGGGGGGGGGAATTGATGCTTTGTGATGGATGTCCTCAGCCTTTCATACAGGTGTATATATTGTGGCAAAATGATGTTTCTGTGGATTTGTCCTGTTTCAGGTTATATAAGTGGATTGTTTCTTTTTTTCTTCTTTTTGGTACAGTTTGAATGTTAGCATTACCTTTTTTATGTTCTCATGCCATACTAAAGGAAAATAGGAAAACAAATACCATTACTTGGTGTAAAGGTAAAATATTGGGCTGGCAAGTTTGAGAACATGGGTTTGAGTCTGTGAGTGGTCACTCTGTGCAACAAAAAAAAAGAGCCAAATGTTAGGACTCTGTCCAGTCTATCCCTCCCAAGGCCCCAGATTGCTGGGACCAACATTGGGTAATGACCTTTTTTATGACTAGTTTAAGAAATCTATTTTTTGTATAAATCATTAAATTAGAAGTTAAGAGAATGAAGAAAACAATGGAAATAGATATTTTACTGGAAAATCTCAGTAAACAAAAAAAAAAAAACAAGAGGCACCTTAGCTTGAAATTAGGCAAAGGAATACAACAACAATAAACAACTTTAAGATGTTTTGGTTATATGCCATGGGTATGCTTCTCCAAAATCTGTCTGAAAATAAAAAGATTTTCTTCTTGATCAATTTTATGTGATTTGGTGCAATGTGCCATGGCTGTACCATTTGTACATCATTCTTAATATACCATAAGGTGATCACCTAGCATGTCTTATTGCCTAGGTATTTACTTGTTGCCTAGGAATTTGCTCAGATTACTAGGAAGATGTGGTATATTGTCTATCAGATGGTTTTTGGTGTTAACCCTGGAAAAATGCCTTATACATAAGCAGTGCATTGTGGTACCTGAGCTGCACATTGTGTCATAGTTTTCACCCTTCTGTTTTTTTTTATTTATTTATTAAAAACACTGCTTCGTTGATATGGTGAAAATTTACTTTCTTTTCATGTTTCTTGTAGTCTTCTTGCTACTAGGTTTCTTATTTTGGCCTTTGATGCCCTTTCAATAGGGCAATACCATTAATTCATTAACGTTTATCAATCACAAATGGAAAAAGATTAGTCTTCCATCAGTATTTGCATTGCGCGATGCCTAAATTTAACTTAAAAGAATCAAAGACTTTTTTTTTAAGATACAGGATAGCCCAAGGAAGAAGACTGAATGTATTAACAAATTGAATAAAATGTGTTAAGCAAATCAAGCTCAGATACACCCTGACAAAACACACAAGTTTCACTAAGATATTCTGGAGGAAGAGGTGATTCATTTTTACAGAATCAAAAGTAGGAAAACCTGAAACTGGCAGTTCATATTTATACAATTTAATCCCCATAAAAAAGTTGTTTTGTGGGGTATCATCCCAGTTACTGAGAAAAAGTTGTGTAAACATTCCCTTCAAAACTTACAGGTCTTGGGTCAGTGAAATTGCAATTCTTCTTCTGTTTTTATAAGTTAATGAATTCATTAATATCAAAAATTTTCAAACATTACAAGCATCCCTTGGAGAGGCATGAGATGCAACCTCTCCCAACAAAGATAGCACTTTACAACTTACAACTGAGCCCAATACAATAAATCCCTATTCACCTCCAGCGCCTTTTAAAACACTGCTAGATGCATAACTAACTTCCAGCATTTAAGCATGAAGTGGTCATTGTCAGACACAGAGTCACATTTTTATACTTGTCAACCCAAGAGTTTGCCATTGCATCAAGCAACAGCCCCTACAAACCAACCAAGAGCTGCCACTGTCAAATAGATGATTGGTTGATCACATCTGTTTTAATGCTTCGGTCCTTGTGTTACAGTCCTAGGTTAAAGAGAAAGAAGGAAAAGAAAGAGAGGAGGAGAAGAAGAGAGAAAGGAAAATAATGATCTGGACTGGAGAAAGTTCTCACCCAGATGACCTCAACCTTATATAGATTTGCTATAGATTACAAAGACTATTACGCCCCTACTTAAGTGTGGGAACATGTAACTTAAAGCAAGACAGAATAGACAAAACACAACTTAATAAATAAGAGTTAAAAGACTAAAGTGACCTTGTTTAGCCAGCTCTAAAAACATCCAACCCTGATCCATGATTTAGCTTTCTTCTATTTCTGTATATTAGGCATTGACTGTTGAATATGGTTTAGTTTGTATCCATTGTTTTACTATTTTTGTGATTTAAGTAGATAATATGCAGGTAGACAGTTTTCAAATGTCATGTGTCCTTTTGTTTTTGCAATTTTGGATAGATATTTCACTTGGTAATGATGCTTTGTTATATTTTGTTTTAATGCTTAATATATAGGCTCTATTTATGCTTATGTAATATTATAATTCATCTCTTTTGCCAACTCATCTTTCTTTGCTTCCACTTGCAGCTTGTTTGGAATTACAGTGTGTACCAGAAGGTGACTGGCATTGTCCACATTGTAAGGATTGTGAATAAACCCTAGTTGATTCTAGGTCAAAGTAGAGAAGAAGGAAGAAGAAATAAAAGAGAAAGAAGAAGAAGAGTGTTCGGCCAGACTAGAAGAGAGAATGTGAAAAATCGCTCTCCTAGCCGACCCACTTGAATTTTATTCATAAAACTTGGAGTTACAAGAAAAACAGTTTTGTCCCTCATATAAGATGGGACACATAACTTAAACTCAGATACAATAGACCTTTCACTTTCAAGAAGATAAACCAGAATGACCAAAATACCCCTGACTCGAGCATTCTAACACTCTCCCTAAAGCTGGAGAGTATATATCATATAGTCCCAGCTTGTTACAAATGTAATCTATTCTTCCCCGAGACAATCCCTTTGTGAAGAGATCTGCCCACTGATTTCCTGAGCTCACGTGAGATGTAGTTATTACCCCACTTATCACTTTCTCTCTCACAAAGTGACAATCCACCTCAATATGTTTAGTTCTTTCATGGAAGACGGGATTGGATGAGATGTGAACAACAGCTTGGTTATCATAGTATAGTTTCATGGGTTTGTCAATTGAGAACCCCATCTCCTGTAGTAAGTTCTTCAGCCATACTAGTTCACATGTGGTATGGGCCATAGCCCTGTACTCTGCTTCTGCACTACTTCTTGCCACCACTGTTTGTTTCTTGCTCTTCCAAGTTACAAGATTGCCACCCAGGAAGGTACAATACCTTGTGGTTGACCTCCTGTCTGATATAGAATCAGCCCAGTCAGTATCTGTGTACCCTACTATCTCAAGAGTTCCCCCCTTTTGGTATAACAAACCACAACCTGGAGAGCACCCTTTAGGTACCTAACAATTCTCAAAACAGCTTCCCAGTGAGGAACCCGGGGATGTTGCATAAATTGTCTCACCACACTTACAGCAAATGATATATCTGGTCGGGTAATGGTCAGATAGTTCAACTTTCCCACCAACCTTCTGTATCTTCCAGGATCATCAAACTCTTCACCTGCATCCACACTTAACTTGGCATTGAGTTCCATAGGAGTCTCTACTGGTTTAGCACCTAACAACCCAGTTTCTTCAAGTAGATCAAGAACATATTTTCTCCGACATAGGTTGATCCCCTGTTTTGACCTCGCAACCTCAATTCCTAGGAAATACTTTAGCTTCCCCAGATCTTTCGTATTGAAGTGGTCCTGTAAGAATTTTTTCAGCCTGTCAATGCCATTGTTGTCACTTCCAGTTATGACAATATCATCCACATACACGACTAGCAAGATTGTCCCATCCTTTGAGTTATAGCTGAACACAGAATGATCAACCTGACACTGTTTCATCCCAAAGGCCTTCACCACTTCACTGAACCTGCCAAACCATGCACGTGGAGATTGTTTCAGTCCATAGATTGCCTTTTTGAGCCTGCACACCTTACCAGCCTCCCCCTGAGCAACAAACCCTGGCGGTTGCTCCATATACACCTCCTCAACAAGATCACCATGTAGGAAGGCATTTTTTATGTCAAGTTGCACGAGAGGCCAATCATACATAACAGCTAATGAGATCAACACCCGAATTGAACCAATTTTAGCCACAGGAGAGAATGTCTCCATATAGTCCACACCATATAACTGAGAATAGCCCTTGGCCACTAACCGTGCCTTCAATCGTTCCACACTGCCATCAGGAAGATGCTTCACTGTATAGATCCATTTACACCCAACAGTGTGCTTACCAGGAGAAAGGGTGGTGAGTTCCCACGTGTGATTATGTTGTAAAGCAGAGAGTTCTTCTTCTATGGCTTGCCGCCACCCTAGGGAGGTAAGGGCTTCCTGTACAGTCTTGGGAATGGGAACCGATGAGAGTAATGATATAAACTTGCAATGAGAAATAGAAAGGTGAGCAGTGGAAACATAGTCTGAAATGGGATGAGAAGTACAAGTACGTTTACCTTTTCGCAAAGCAATAGGAAGATCAAGATCTGAGGGAGAAGGAGCAGTAGCAAGATTTGTCGACAGGTGCTGAAGTGGAGGAGGGGCCGAAGCACTTCTGCGGGTATACACTTGAGTAATTGGCAGCCTCTCTGTAGTAACAGGCATATGATGTGCATCTGCAGTAGGAATGGGAGCTACGGGGAGAGGGTTCATAATCGGTACAGGAAGAGGAACCACAGAGGGAGAAGAAGAGACCCCGACATCTGAGAAAAATGGAACTGATTCAAAGAAGGTGACATCAGAGCACACAAACGATTTATGAAATTTTGGGTTATAACACTTATACCCTTTTTGAGTCCTCAAGTAGCCAAGAAAATACACTTCGTAGCTCGAGCATCTAGCTTTTCTACTCCAGGCCCCAAGTGTTGAACAAAACAAACACAGCCAAAGACTCTTGGTGTGAGAGGAAATGGAGACAAAGTGGGAAACAACACGGAGAAAGGGGATTGGCTTCCAAGGATTGACATGGGCATCCGATTTATCAAAAAACAGGATGTAAGAACAGCATCACTCCAAAAATGCTTTGGGACATGCATATTGATCATCAAGGACCAAGCAGTTTTAAGAAGATGTCTATTTTTCCGTTCAGCTACACCATTTTGTTGTGGGGTGTAGGCACAAGAAGTTTGATGACTTATTCCATGATGTTCTAGGTATTGCTGAAATGGTGAAGAGATGTATTTTTTGGCATTATCAGAGCGAAGTATTCACTACGGTCTTTCATAAGATAGATCCATGTCATCCTTGAAAAGTCATCAACAAAGGTTACAAAGTACTTAAACCCATTGTATAACACAATTTTAACTGAACCCCATACATCAGAATGAACTAAATCAAAAGGACTTGAGACATGACTCTCAATTCTTGGACTAAATGAGACTCGATGATGTTTTCCCAACTGACATGACTCACGATCTAATGATGAAAGATGACTCAAAGAAGGAACTAGCAGCTTCAAAGCCTTGAGAGAGGGATGATCGAGTCTACAGTGCCATTAGAGAGGAGTAAGAAACAACTGAAAAGCCACTGGGGGGCCACCACCATCAAGGTAATACAAACCACCTGCTTCATCCCCTCTACCAATCTTCTTCCCCGTCTTGAGATCCTGAAACACACAAGAAGAGGGATAGAAGGTTACAGAACAATTAAGAGACTTGGTTAATCTGCTAACATACATAAAGTTAAACGGGAACTTAGGAACATATAAAACAGATGCTAAAGACAAGGAGGAGAAATCAACATCACTGTTTTTATTGTAGCTACAGTAGTCCGAACCAATAAGGAGAAGAAGAAAGAGAAGAAGAAGAAGATGAAAGAATTGTCGAACCTGATAGCTAAACCCTATCAGTCGACCTCTTAATAGTGATTAGGCTTCTAATTAAATGTACAAGGACTAAACTGTCCCTACTTAAGTATGGGACAGAGAACCTTTAATAAGACTGCCACATAAGCTCATAACTTAACCAAGGTGAGTTGACTAATCTACCCTTATTCGGATAACTCTAACACTCCCCCTCAAGCTAGAGAATATATGCCATATAATCCCAGCTTATTACATATATAGTTCACTCTCCCAGAGCTTAAGGCTTTTGTAAACAAATCTGCCCACTGATCACCTGAGCTTACATGTTTTGTGCTTATCTCTCCAGTAAGAACCTTCTCCCTCACAAAGTGGCAATCAATCTCTATGTGCTTTCTTCTCTCATGAAAAACAGGGTTGGATGAGATATGGAGCGCAGCTTGATTGTCACAGTACAACTTCATAGGTTTATCCATGTGGAACCCGATTTCTTGTAGGAGATTCCTCAACCACACTAATTCACATGTAGTGTGTGCCATGGCTCTGTACTCGGCTTCAGCACTGCTTCTAGCCACAACCGTCTGCTTTTTACTCTTCCACGTCTCAAGATTTCCTCCAAGAAATGTGTAGTAACCTGTAGTAGATCTTCTATCAGACACAGAGCCCGCTTAATCTGCATCCGTGTACCCAACTACTTCAAGTTTTCCTCCTGGTTTATACAATAGCCCACGGCCCGGAGCTCCCTTCAAATATCTTACAATTCTAAGAACTGCATCCCAGTGAGATATACGAGGGTTCTGCATAAATTGGCTCACCACACTGACTGCAAAGGAGATGTCTGGTCTCGTGATAGTCAAATAGTTCAGCTTCCCCACTAGTCGTCTATACCTTCCAGGATCATCAAATATTTCCCCTGTATCACTGCTCAACTTAACATTTGGTTCCATAGGAGTCTCAGCCGGTTTTGCACCTAACAGTCCTGTTTCGTCCAATAGATCGAGAACATATTTTCTTTGGCACAGGTTTACACCTTGTCTTGATCTAGCAACTTCTATACCCAAGAAATACTTCAATGTCCCAAGGTCTTTTGTTTGAAAATGATTTTGCAGAAAGACCTTGAGTTTGTCGATCCCCAATTTGTCACTGCCAGTTATGACAATATCATCCACATAGACCACTAATAAAATCTTTCCAGCTTCTGAGTCATAGCTGAACACTGAGTGATCAACCTGGCATTGTTTCATTCCAAAATTCTTCACCACTTCACTAAACTTCCCGAACCAAGCATGAGGCGATTGTTTCAACCCATAAATTGCCTTTTTCAGTCTGCACACCTTACCAGCCTCCCCCTGAGCAACAAACCCAAGTGGTTGCTCCATATATACCTCCTCTATAAGGTCACCATGAAGGAAGGCATTTTTTATGTCAAGTTGAAATAAGGGCCAATCATACATAACTGCTAGGGAAATTAACACACGGACAGAGCTAATCTTAGCCACTGGAGAGAAGGTCTCCATATAGTCCACTCCATACAACTGTGAATACCCTTTAGCAAAAAGTCTGGCTTTCAGACGCTCCACACTACCATCTGGCAAGTATTTAACAGTATACACCCATTTACAACCCACAACATGCTTACCAGGAGGAAGAGTAGTGAGCTCCCACGTGTGAGTATGCTGAAGAGCATAGAGTTCCTCCTCCATTGCCTACCTCCACCCAGGTGAACTAAGAGCCTCTTGGACATTGTTAGGTATGGAAATAGATGACAATAGTGAAACAAATTGGCGATGTGAGGCGGAAAGGCGAGATACTGAAACAAAATTGGAAATGGGATGGAGAGTAGAACTACGTTTACCTTTCCATAAGGCAATGGGTAGGTCAAGTCCTGAAGGTTCAGCAACAGGAGCAACAACAGGATCCGCGGACAAGGTAGAAGCTGGAGGAGGGGCCGGTGTCGTTCGACGTGTATACACTTACCGAATTGGTGGTCGTTCAGTAGGGATCTGCACTGGATGAGGTGACGAGTCAACTCCAACAGGAACACCCGGAACGGGATCACTGACCAAAAGAGGAAGAGGAAGTAAAGGTGGAGACGAAGATACTTCAGTTCTTGAGAAGAAGGGAACAGACTCAAAAAAGGTGACATCAGGACAGACATAGCACTTCCGAGTAATGGGATTGTAACACTTGTACCCTTTTTGAGTCCGAGAGTAGCCAAGAAAGACACACTTAATGGAGCGTGCATCCAACTTGTCTATTCCAGGACTCAGATTGTGAACAAAGCACACACAGCCAAAGATACGAGGTGTTAATGGAAAGGGAGACAAGGTGGGGAACAAGGTAGAGAAGGGAGACCGACCATGAAGAATAAAGGAGGGCATCCGATTAATGAGGAAACACGCAGTAAGTACAACATCACTCCAAAACCGTTTAGGAACACTCATATGATGAAGAATAGACTGAGCTGTTTCAAGGAGATGACGGTTCTTCCGTTCGGCCACCCCATTTTGTTGAGGAGTGGATGCACAAGAAGTTTGATGAATGATGCCATGCTGTTCTAAATACTGTTGAAAGGAAGTTAGAAAATATTTACGACCATTATCTGAACGAAGAACTTTGATTGGAACACCAAATTGTGTACGTATTTCAGCATGGAATTTTTGAAAAATGGAAAATAATTCACTCCTTTCTTTCATTAAATAAATCCATGTAATTCTTGAATAATCATCAATAAAAGTGACAAAATACTTGTAACCATTATAAGACTATTTTGATCGGGCCCCAAACATCTGAATGAACCAAAGCAAAAGGACTCAACATACGACTTTCAACTCTAGGACTGAAGGAAACACGACGATGTTTCCCAAACTGACATGACTCACACTGTAACACTGACAAATGACTCAAAGACGGAACTAGTATCTTGAGTGCCTTGAGAGAAGGATGTCCCAGTCGACAATGCCACTGTAGAGGAGTGAGTGATGTCTGAAGTGCAACTGACGATCCACCACTGTCAAGGTAATACAATCCACCAGCTTCATGCCCCCCACCAATCTTCTTCCCCGTCCTGAGATCCTGAAAAACACAAGAGGAAGGGAAAAAAGTAACAGAGCAGTTAAGAGTCTTGGTTAATTTACTAACAGACATAAGATTGAATGGAAACTTAGGGACATAGAGAACAGATGATAAAGAAAGAGAAGCCATGTCAACATTGCCAACACCACAGATGGGAGAGGAGGAACCATTGGCAAGGGTAACAGTTTGAGATGTGGAAGTTTTAGAGAGAGAAGAGAACACACCTGGAGTCCCGGTCATGTGATCAGAGGCTCCAGAGTCAATAATCCAATGAGAGGTTTTAGATGACAGGCAAGCTATACCTGAGTGGGCAAGAGTAGCAATAGTGTGCTGTGAAGTGGACTGAAGGAACCGCTCATACTCATCACGCGGTACACTCACCATCTCCCTTCCGAAAACAGATGTAGATGTGGAAGGAGTTAGGTCTGCCTGTTGATTATCACTGACATCAACCCCACCAGCAACAGCATGATTGACCCATTTAGAGGGAGGGCGGCCATGAAGATCATAACAGAAATTTACGGAATGTCCTTCCTTGCCACATTGGGTACACTTCCTTGTAGAGCTGCCTTTTTCTTTGCCACGACCTCCCCCTGAGTCACAACCACTACCACGACCAAATATGGAACCACCAAGACCTCCTCGGGAGGCATGTCCTCCCCCTTTCGTACCACGTCCACCTCCTCTGGTTGTCACAAAAGCTGATCTATCAGACTGTGTGGGATTCTTTGTCTGTCCCAAAGAAATCCTGTGAAGCCAAGCAAACACTTCCTCAAGTGTAGGAAGGGTAGAGCCCCCCAATATTTGGGCCCTAACTGGTTCATACTCTGATTTCAACCCCACTAAGAACCTTGTGACATCTAGTTGTTCCCTCTGTTGTTGCTGAACCTTAACATCTGGAGTGAGAGGATGATAGACATTGAGTTCATTTCTGAGGTTCTTCATACTGGCATAGTACTCTTCTAGGGTTTTATTTCCTTGTTGCAGACCAAAGTACTCCTGATAGAGCTGATATACCCTTGTAGTATTATCTTGCCCAGAATACAGTTTCTTGGCATGTTCCCATATGTCCTTAGCTGTATCTAAGAACATGAAGTTGGCACTTATTTTGGGTTCCATACTGTTCCATAGCCATGTCATGATTTGAGCATCCTCCTGTTCCCAATCATCAAACCCTAGAGAGTCAGCCGGTGGTTTATCTTCTTTCACATGCTTCACTTTTCTCTTTGCCTTGTGAAAAACTTCCACCGACTTGGCCCATGGAACATAGTTCTCACCATTCAGTTTAATTGAGGTCATCTGTACACCTAGATAGTCAGAGGAAACCACCACACTAGGTTTCTGATCACTACAGCCATCTCCCATTGCTGCCATGATACTCTTTCAATGCTGCCTCTAATCTGAATTCCCAATCACCAACTAAGTGCTGCTGTCAAGAGTTTGATGTTCCAGAACCTACGGCAGTCCCTAAACACAATGATAGATACACACGCCTTTGTTCTTAACCACACCACTACTGATTTCACAAAAAAAAAACACAAACTACACCGACATTAATTCAGCACTTACTAACCACATGCAAGCTCTCTTACAACTACTCAACAGAGTTTGTGCATCACAAGCACCACCACACAGCCATAGCTGTCACACACAATACAGACCTGCTTTAACGCTTTTAAGAGGGCATCACAAGACCAACAAAAACTCAACTAGTACCATTGCATTACACCTTGCACCATTCGGCCACCTACAGTAGCAGCCCTTACACCATTTGGTCACTGTAAACACAGCCTGTTCTTGGAATTTTTCCAAGAACCAGGGCAACAACCAACCTAGTTCTCTAGGTTCTGATCAGTCCTCTCAAGTTCTTGAAGATTTTCAACCCAGAAATACCAACAGCACACAGAGGAGAGATAACCAACCTTCGTTTGAGAGCTTCAGCCAACCATTCACTGCTGAAGTTGTTTTCTTAGGAAAGGAGGTTCTGTGCACCAGAAAAAAGAAGAGCTGTGATGTTTCAGGCTTGGGACGAACCACTTTTCTCCATTGACAGCCCAGAGAAGAAAAGGAGAGAACTGAAGCACGAATTGAAGTTGTCACGAACTGAAACAGGTCACGATCTGAAGTTGTCACGCTCTGATGCCATGTTTCTACTGTAGCTACAGTAGTCCGAACCAGTAAGGATAAGAAGAAAGAGAAGGAGAAGAAGAAGAAGATGAAAGAACTGTCGAACCTGATAGCTAAACCCTATCAGTCGACCTCTTAATAGTGATTAGGCTTCTAATTAAATGTACAAGGACTAAACTGCCCCTACTTAAGTATGGGACAGAGAACCTCTAATAAGACTGCCACATAAGCTCATAACTTAACCAAGGTGAGTTGACTAATCTACCCTTATTCGGCTAACTCTAACAATCACCAACACCACAAATAGGAGATGTAGAGCCATTAGCAAGAGTAACTGACTGAGATGTGGAGGAGCGAGAAAGGGAAGAAAATACTTCAAGAGTCCCAGACATATGGTCTGAGGCTCCAGAATCAATGATCCAGGGTGAGGCTTTGGAAGCTAAGCAAGTCATACCTGAATGGGCAAGTGTAGTTGTGTTCTGCTGAGATGTTTGAAGGAACTGCTCATATACTGCCCGTGGTACACTCACCATTTCCTGCCCGGAAGCACAAGCGGGTGTGGAGGGGGTTGAGGCTGTTTGCTGGCTTTCAGTAATTGTGCTACTACTCTTAGATGTAGCATGGTTAGCCCAAGTGTTGAGTGGACCATGCAAATCATAGCAGAAATTAACTGTGTGCCCCTCTAAGCCACAATGTGTACATTTTCTCTGAGCATTACTCCTTCCTCTTCCACGGCCTCCCCCTGACTCTCGGCCTCCAGTCCGGCCACTAGCCCGGTTAAACATGTGTCCACCACGGTTGCTTGGAGGGCCACTGCTGCCACCACCACTTCTATTTCCACGGCCTCTCCCTTTAGTCACTACCAAACCAGATCTATCAGAGAAGGAAGAATGTTCCACCGGCTCAATGGATGTCCTTTTAAGATGGGCAAAAACTTCTTCAAGTGAAGGGAGAGCTGATCCCCCCAATATCTGTGCTCTGATAGGCTCATACTCAACCTTCAAGCCCACAAGAAACCTAGTCACATCAAGTTGTTCACGTTGCTTTTGTTGGATCTGGACATCTGATGTTAGAGGGTGATACACATTTAGCTCATTGTGGATGTTCCTCAAACTTGCATAATACTCCTCTAAGCTTTGACTTCCCTGCTTCAAATTGAAGTACTCTTGGTATAACTGATATACCCTAGTTGTGTTGTCTTGTCCAGAGTACAATTTTTTAGCATGATCCCAGATCTCTTTGGTTGTATCTAGGAACATGAAGTTCACACTAATCTTTGGTTCCATGCTGTTCCAAAGCCATGTCATTATCTGTGCATCATCTTGTTCCCAATCACTCAACACAGGGGAATTAGAGGAAGGTTTCTCCTCCCTCACATGTTTTACTTTCCTCTTGGCCTTCAAGAACACCTCTACAGATTTTGCCCATGGTACATAGTTCTCACCATTCAACTTGATGGATGTCATTTGAACACTTATATAATCTGAAGAAAGCATGATGCTGGTTTTGTTGTCATTCCCATCTACGGAAGAAGCCATCTCAATTATTTCACCTTCAAATATACAACACAACCTCACACTCTTTCACAAGGCTTATCTCACTTATAACACCACCAACCCCAGCTTCTTTAAATACACATTACACACCACACACTAAGGCTGAAATCACTCAGTCTTCACATCAAACACCTGGGCTGCACACTGCAGAACCATTCACCATCAACACACTAAGACTGAAATCATTCAGTCTTCACATCAAATACTTGGACTGCACACTGCAGAACTGATTACACACAAGGTCTAGGACACAACCACCACCACCACCAATCACCACGACACAACCTCCACCAATTTACTGTTGTTGTGAACTTCAGCAGTCGACAACTCTTCTTTCAGCATACATATGAAGAAAAATGCAGAGAAACACGACTGAAATGCATATCAGTCACACCGAGCATCACCACAACCAACTTTTGAAGAAAAAAGAAAACATTCGCAGTCCCTTATTTGGACAAACAACAATAGTGTTCATACCTATCCACATTCAGCCCTCTTCGATACTGAATAGAGGGTTTAGTATACCACTTCAACGACCACCACAGCAACAACCGGAGGCATTCTCACCTCCAGGCCCACAAAACGACAACTCCTTTTCAGCCCCTTATCGAACCTCCACTCAGGTCAGTCGAAAAAGAAGAAGATGACTGTGAAAGTTGGCGGCGAACCCAGAAAGAAAACAGCAACAAGAAAGAAATAAAGATACAACCTTACAACTCTGATACCATGTGAATAAACCCTAGTTGATTCTAGGTCAAAGTAGAGAAGAAGGAAGAAGAAAGAAAAGAGAAAGAAGAAGAAGAGTGTTCGGTCAGACTAGAAGAGAGAATGTGAAAAATTGCTCTCCTAGCCGACCCACATGAATTTTATTCATAAAACTTAGAGTTACAAGAAAGACAGTTTTGTCCCTCATATAAGATGAGACACAACTTAAACTCAGATACAATAGACCTTTCACTTTCAAGAAGATAAACCAGAATGACCAAAATACCCCTGACTCGAGCATTCTAACAAGGATAAAGCCAGGCTTGGTAGAAATACGATTTGTGGTGAATCTGCAAATGGTGTGGGACCAATTACCATAAGGTTGACACGAGTTTTTAAAGCACCAGCAACTGGGATTAGTGGCTGCGTTGTTTGCAGGTAGGCTGCCATGGGTAATTTATCTAACATGATGGAGTAAGGTCATCTATCTAGTATCATGAGTTTGATTGGATGAATCTTGGCTCGTCTATGTCTTAAGTAAAATATATTCTAATCCGGTGGTCCCAATTAGGGGTGTCAATTGGACTGGATTTGGTCCCATCCGATCCAGTCCAATGTTCCAGTCCAATGTGAGTCCATTACAAATGGACCAGGTCCAATCCAAACCAATGAATATTTTGGACCATTTTGGATTGGTCCAATTCAATGTTTGGACCATCCAATCTGTTCAAATTTGTTTTAATTTAGATTAATTCTAACCCAAACCTGGTCCATTGACACCTATGTTCTTATCTTCTATCAATGGACCAGATATTTGCTCAATCCAACCCAATCTAATATAAATTCATTATGGATGGACTGGGTCCGATCCAATCCAATAAATACTTTGGACCATTAAATCAGGACTGGTCCAATTCAATATGTCTTATTGGTCTGACCAATCCGTCCAAATTGATTTTGGTTTAGACTGGGTCCAATCCAAAACAGGTCCATTGACACCCCCAGTCCCAATGATGTTTTTTTATAATAATAAAAAAAGAAATTTCACTAAAAAAAAGGAAAAAAAGATACAATCAGGGGTGATAAGGCATTACCATCTCAGACATACTCCACTTAACAACTTGTATTAACCTTATTGTAATTGTTATGATACAGGAAAGGAAATTCCATGGGTTTTCAAAAAATGAGGTCACAACGTTTCTTAACTGTGAATCTGAAAACCCATGGAATTTCCTTTCCTCTACAAGACTGCCAATGACCAATGTTGTATGGAGCACAGTGCAGGGCAGTCAGGAAACAACATTTCCAAAAAATGAGTGGCAGAAAAATGAATGTTGAGAAGGATGAATGGAAAAGTTAGAATGGATAGGATTGAAAATAACTTAATTGAAGGAACCTAGGAGTAGATAGGTGATAAAATGAGGGAAAGTAAACTAAGATGGTTTTTTTATGTGCAGAGAAGACTACATACAGTACCAGTTGCTACAAGCTGAAGGAGTTAGAAGAGCTAGTGGCAGACCAAAAAGGACATGGGTTGACGTAGTGAGAAATGATTTAAGGTTCCATAATTTAACAAAGGATGTGGCACTGAACATAATAGAATGACAGGACATGATTCATATAGCCAAAACCATATGGTTGGGACAAGGCTTATATGATAATGATGACAACGATAGTTTAGGTAGTTAATATAATTGTGTGGATAAAGAATTGTCTTAGTTAAAAAAAAAAAAACTATTTTTGTAAAGAAGTCCTAATATCTACATTGGCTAATTGATCTACTTTCTTTGGTATTTTCTAATTTAGGGCCCATGATTTCTGTGTGTCAAAATTTGATGAGCGGACTGTTATACTCTGTGACCAAGTATGTTGTCTCCCATTTCTTACTTCTTACTACTATTTTTTTTTTCTTTATGTTTTTTCTTATCATTGGGACATTCTCTTCCTTTTCAGTGTGAGAAGGAGTTCCATGTTGGTTGTCTACGAAATTGTGGATTATGTGATCTAGAAGTCCTGAAACTTCCTACAATATTCACCAGTTGGCTACCAGGATATTCATTTTACTACTTTCTTTATCACAGGAGCTACCCAAGGGCAAATGGTTTTGTTGTGAGGACTGTAGTAGGATCCATTCTGCATTACAGAATTTGGTTCTTAGAGGAGCAGAAATTATTCCAGCACCAGTCTCCCATATAATAAACAAGAAGCTTGAAGAAAAAGGCCTAACTGATGAAGCTGGCAATGATGTGCAATGGCAACTTTTAAGTGGGAAAGTTGCCTCTCCAGACCATCACCCATTGCTTTCCAAGGCTGCTGCAATCTTCCTTGTAAGTCTCTACTGGTACAAAGTGGATTTTCATATCTTTAATCCACTCTTTTGAGTACCATGTAAACTTAAGAATTAAAGTTGCTTGCAATCTATGAACTTTTTGTAGTTATCATGTAATTAAATTATGCTTATGTTAATTATATATGTATTTTTATTAGAACATATTTAATTTTTCATTGTTTATTTAATGTTGTTGCCTAGGCTGGGTTTGGCATGCGCCTACTTCAATATGACCCCGACCCAAAGCCAGATTAAAGCTTACCTGGCCCTATCTTGGTGGGGTCAAGTCAATGAGGGTTTATTACTTAACCCAACCCACTGACATCCCTAGTCTAGGCATTGACTCTCACCTTGCCAGGCCAAAACGCCTAGGCAGCTTAGGTGGCACCCTGCTTCCTTAATGACATTGGATTGAACATCTATTGAATCTTGTGGAAATAAATAGGCAATTACCCAATGTTGGTCCCGGGCTCCCAGCTATTTGGGGTCTTGGATGGGGTGGACTGGACAAGAACCTAACTCTTGGAACTTTTTTGTTTTTGCACAAAGTGGTTGCTCTCAGACTCGAAGTCTTGAACCTGCATTGTCACATGCTTCTTAACCCAGGATGCTTGAACCTGAATGTAATGCATGTGCTTGTTTTCAACTTGTTCTTGTTTACATGTTGATGCTTGAACGTTATCCTATTGGTACCTTTCAATAAAAAACATTATCCTATTGTTTAAGTATGCCTTCTGATGTCATTTTACAGGACTGTTTTGATCCTATTGTCATGTGTGGTCGTGATTTAGTACCTATTATGGTCTATGGGTAAGTTTTTAACATACTCTGTTTACTTTAACCGCTCTTTCTTCAAGAATATGGTTTTTGCTTCCATTGATGTTTTTGACAATTAATAGCTCCAACTAAAAGTCTACATTGGACTGCTTGCTTAAATCAAATTGTTGCATAACTTAAAAATGTTAATAAGCAAAAAGATCTAAATAAGAACAGTTGTCTAAAAGCAAGTTTTTTTACGACTTAATAACATCAACTTCTAACTAAGGTGGTGTTTGATAACTGCTGAAATAAGTAGTGAAAGCAAAATGAAGAAAGCAATTCCAAATTTAAGAATGACCCATTCTGCATTTTAGTAACTTGCTACCTACTTATTTGCTGAACGATGAAGCATGGCCAATGGGGTTATTGGTTTGTCCTAAAAGATTTTCATAGACCTTATCCCTAGACTTAAGCTGTTTTTTTTATTCTGCTTTCAAAACTTAGATCAACAGTTATCGAAGAAGGATTCGATGAGGTCAGAAATGGAAACTAATTTTTACCTCATATAAAAGAAATCTGCCCATAGACCTTATCCCTAGATTTAAGCTGTTTTTAGGCAGCTAATTTTTTAAGTATCTTGTATAAAAGTGGTTAGGGAGAGAAGGTATTTGGGATTTTAGTTAAATAATGGAACTATAGTTTAATGGTGCTACAATTTTTTTCTTACCACTATACTCCCAATAACTTCTTGGGAAAATAATTACTTCCCTCGTGTTTATTGCTAATAGGATTCATGTTTGCATCACACTTCTGCTTGTGTATGCATAGTCAAAATAAATAAGTTTTTTTCTGCCGGAAAGAAAGCATGTTAACAAAAGTGTATAGTGTATCTGGATGATGGAATCGTTCATGCATGCATGGTAGCAGATATAAGTAGCATCACTCATGCTGGAATATCAGTGTGAAAAATTTGTGCTTGCTTGCACGTCTCCTCACCCCCAATCTGCATAAATGTTACAAAATGTTCTATCTTGGTTGTTTAATATTGTGCAGGAGAAATTTAGCTGGGCAAGAATTTGGGGGGATGTATTCTGTTGTTTTAACTGTGAAGTAAGTTTCCCTTGAAAAAAAAAGGTTTTTCTTGCAGCCTTTTTGTTCCAAATTTGTTCTTTTTAATCTTACACTGATTGTTTTAAACTTTTATATTTTCCATTCTGCAGCTCCATTGTTGTATCAGCTGGAATTCTAAGAATTTTTTGCCGGGTGGTTGCAGAACTTCCTTTGGTAGCTACAAGTAGAGAAAATCAAGGAAAGGTGTAAAATGTGGCTTTGGAATTGCAACAAAATCTTGAAATCTCTTATTGCAACTTTGACCTTATCAGCTTTCTCTTTACCCTTGTTTATCTTTAGACTGCACCAAATAGGCCCTCTTTGGTGCCAAAGCCTGTCAAAGCCCTACTTCATTCTAGGGTTGGTTACAGTTACACAAGTATGGCATGTCTTGTAAAATTTCTTTTTTTTCTTTTTTTTTTCCAGAATGTGAAGTATCATTGTATTGTATTAACTAGCAAAAAATATACATGGTCCTCTGTGTCAAAGTCAGTTTGAAAGTCAGAAAAGAAAGAAAGAGATAGACAGACAGAGAACAACCGAATGGTGGGTGTGACACCTTGTGTCAATTGACACCCTAAAAGATATATTTATATTAAGTTGTAAAAGGACAGATCTGCCCTTAATGTACAGGAGAGAGATAATACAAAGAGCAGATATACAACAAAGAAAAGTAAAAGTACAAAAGTAGCCCTACGGCTAGATTTCACTGTCTCTACACTCCCCCTCAAACTGATGCCTAGGAATAAGCATCAGTTTGCCCATGAGAAATAGATGCCCGAGCCCATGTCATTGATTTAGTCAACAAGTCTGCTAGTTGGAGCCCGGAAGAGACATGAGGAAGAGATATGGTATCCTCAAGAAGGAGATCACGAATGAAGTGACAATCAACTTCTATGTGTTTGGTGCGCTCATAGAAGACGGGGTTGGATGCAATTTTTATTGCACTGATATTGTTTGCATAAAGAGGAGCGGACAATGATGGCTCATTTAGTATTTCAAATAGAAGAGCCCGAAGCCATATGATCTCACTACACACAGAAGACATAGCCCTGTATTCAACTTCAGTAGAAGATTTGGACACAATAGCTTGTTTCTTGCACTTCCATGAGATAAGGGAGTTGCCTAGGAAGACACACCAGCCAATGGTGGACCATCAGGTGTCAGGGCATCCAGCCCAATCAGCATCCACATAGGCCATAAGATGAATGGGAGATGATGAGGAGAAGAATATCCCATATAATAGTGTGCCTCGCACATATCTTACAATCCAATGAACTGCAGATAAATGTGGTTGTCTCAGAGAAGACACAAACTGACTTACTATCTGAACTTTATAAGATATTTTCGGCCGAGTCATGGTGAGATAGATTAAACTGCCCACTAGCTGACGATAAAGGGTAGGCTCTTCAAGGGGAGACCCATCATCTTTGCTGAGTTTTAGGTTCAGTTCTAGTGGAGTGTCAACAATCTTTGAGTCACTAAGATTTGCCAGTTTAACCAGGTCAGCCACATACTTTTGTTGATTAACAAAGTAGCCTCGAGAATTTCTACTCACTTCAAGGCCCAAAAAATATGTCAAAGGCCCCAAGTTCATCTTGAATGAGTATATCATTAACATAGAGGAGTAACATTGTTACTCCCTGCTTCCCCCTTAAGATGAATAAGGAATAATCAGAAGGGCTCTGGTTAAAGCCAGCATCAGTGATGACGGATCTGAACTTTTCAAACCATGCCCTAAGGGCTTGCTTCAGGCCATAAATGACTTCTTCAAATGACAAACAAACTGCAAATCTGTACAGTATCCTAGAGGGGGCTTCATATAGACTGTCTCTTTTAATTCCCCATGAAGAAAAGCATTCTTGACATCCATCTGATGGGTTGTCCATTGTTTGGCTACAGATAAGGCCATCAGAAGATGTACAGTAGTCATTTTAGCTACAAGAGCAAAAGTCTCCTCATAGTCTATCCCGTTTTCCCATTTGTATCCCTGTGCAACAAGTCTGGCTTTATATCTATCTAGGCTCCCATCAGATTTCAGTTTCATAGAATAGACCCATCGACTTCCTATGAGAGAGGCTTCAAGTGGAGCTTGAACCAGGTCCTAGGTGTCATTCTCAAGAAGGGCTCAAATCTCAGAATCCATGGCATCTTAATAGTATGGTTCTGCTACGGCCTGCTGGTAAGATCTGGGAATGTCTGTGGTAGATAAAACAACAGAAAAGGAGTTATGTTCTGGTGAATAACCATAGTGGTTAGGTGGTCGAGAGATTCTAGTGGAATGACGTAAAATGGGTTCAGGAGGAAGGTTAGGTACATGTAGGTGGCGTTTGATAAATCTGAAAAGTTAAAAAGATATTAAAAGTGTCTGAAATCTGAAAAGAGGCATAGATGCTTTTCTACTTTTTAGAGGATCTGAATCCATAAGTTTGTTTGTGTTGGATCAACCCTTTACCATATGAAATTTACTGATTTTACTATTTTACCCCTAGAACATACTATTTGTAAATGTTGAGTTCAATTTGCATTATCTCATTAAAAATAATTTTCAACCTCAAAATAACATTGAAACAATACAAATAAAAAATAATAAATCAATAATTACTAATTGTTAGCGTAGGGATATTTCTGTCTTTATACCTAGATTAATGTTGCTGATTTGTAATGTTGTGTTGGAACCCGTGCTCCTAACTTAAGTAAGGGCACATAGGTCTTTTCAGATATTTTTAATAATATAAATACTGCTTGGCCGACTAGGAGATGTTATGTTGAGTCTTCCAGTTCGAACCATAATTTCTCTCTTCTCTCTTTCTCTCTTTCTCTCTTTCTTCCACCTTTCTCCTTCTACATAACTGATCTCAGACAGACAGAACTCTAAGGCAGAACCGAATTATAACATGGTATCAAAGCAACTTGAATCTGCCTAGATTTCTGCTTGCCTAGGGTTCTATTCTCTGCGCACACTATCTAGGGTTTTTCCTCTTTCTTTTCTGCATTCGATTGGAGATAAGGGAAAGGGCTGAAAAGGAGTGATCGCCCTCTTCCCTTGGAGGTTTCTATGCCTCTAGTCAGGTTGTATGTGGTCGGTTGCTGTGATTTCTGAGATCGCCCTCTCCTAGTAGAGGAAGAATAGAGGGCCGAACTGTGTGTGCAGTGGCTGTCGTGTGTGGCTGTTGTGTGTGCAGTGGCTGTCGTGTGTGGCTGTTGTGTGTGCAGTGGCTGTCGTGTGTGGACTGATTTCCTGCCCGTATGGTTGTTACTTCAGTGATAAGGTAAGAGATCTCAGTGCATGATATCTGTTATGGATTAAATAGGAAGTGTGTTTCAGACCATATGCTAGGGTTTCTGACAGTAATGTGCTAGGGTTTATGCTGGTTTCTTTATGCATTTCGAAGGAAGAGATATGATCATATAGTGGTGAGATTTCAGGTAGTTGTAGGAGTAGGGTTTGTGGTGTAAAGAGCACACTTTTCAGCAACAACAAGTGCTGAAATCAGTGTGACAGGTGTGATCTAGGGTTTGTGGTGTAAAGAGCACACATTCCAATAACAATAAGTGTCGCAATCAGTGTGACAGGTGTGACCTAGTGGTGTGTAGTGTGCAGATCTCAGTGATAATAGAATTCAGCAAGTGTGCAGAATCGGTGATAACATAATGGGAGATAATAGTGATTATAAGCCTAGTGTGATGGTGCCTACAGACTACCTGAATGTTCAGATGACCTCCATTAAATTAAATGGAGAGAATTATGTGCCTTGGGCTAAATCCGTTGAAGTCTTTCTGAAGGCAAAGAAGAAGGTAAAACACATCAGAGAGGAGAAACCCTCCTCTGACTCTCACGAGTATGAAGACTGGGAGAAAGAGAATGCTCAGATCATCATATGGTTGTGGAACAGTATGGAACCCAGGATTAGTGTGAACTTCATGTTTCTTGATACTGCCAAAGATGTGTGGGACCATGCGAAGAAATTGTATTCGGGGCAGGACAATACAACCAGTGTTTATCAGCTGTATCAAGAGTACTTTAGCCTGCAACAGGGCAATCAGAGTCTTGAGGAGTACTATGCCAACATGAGAAACATACGTAATGAGTTGAATGTCTATCATCCTCTCACTTCTAATGTCAAGATTCAGCAACAACAGAGAGAGCAGCTTGATGTGACTACATTTTTGGTGGGACTAAAGTCTGAATATGAACCAGTACGGGCTCAGATATTAGGAGGATCAGCTCTTCCCTCCTTAGAAGAGGTATTTGCTCGACTCCGGAGGATTTCTATCGGATCTACTGAGAACTCTAATATCTCAGATAGATCTGCCTTTGTTGTATCGAGAGGCCGTGGTGTTAGAGGTGGAGCTAGGGGAGCTCAGTCTGGCCGTGGTGGTGGTAGTGGTTCTGCTTATGGACGAAGTGGCAATGGTGGGTCTACTCATAATCGTGGTGGTGGTCGTACTGGGGGCAGAGATTCAGGGGGAGCCCGTGGTAGAGGACGTGGCTCAGGCCCGAGGAAGTGCACTCATTGTGGTATGGATGGACATACCATCAACTATTGTTATGATCTACATGGTCCTCCCTCAACCTGGGCCAATCATGCCACGACCGGTGACTCAAGTTCCAGCTTTAGACAGGATAATCATTCATCTGATCCGATGCCTCCTACATCCAAAGATGGTCCCGTGAAGGAGATGGTGAGTGTTCCCCGTGATGAATATGAGAGGTTTATCCAATCACAGCAGAACACAGCGACTTTCGCTCACTCAGGTATGGCTTGTCTGGCATCCACACCCAATCCCCGGATCATTGACTCTGGAGCCTCCGATCACATGACTGGAACTCCAGGTGTGTTTTCCTCCTTATCTCATTGCTCAACATCACAATTTGTCACCCTTGCTAATGGTTCCACATCCTCAATTTGTGGTGTTGGTAATGTTGACCTAGATCCTGTATCCCTCTCCTCAGTTCTGTATGTTCCTAAATTGCCTTTTAACCTTATGTCTGTTAGTAAGCTGACCAAATCACTTAACTGCTCCATTTACCTTTTATCCTTCTATGTGTGTTTTTCAGGATCTCAAGACGGGGATGAAGATTGGTGGAGGGCATGAAGCAGGTGGACTGTATTATCTTGACGGTGGTGGCGGTAGAACTTCAACAGCTCTCCAGTCGTCTCTTTCTCCTCTCCAGTGGCACTGTCGATTTGGTCATCCGTCGCTAAAAGTCTTGAAGTCCTTGGTTCCGTCCTTGAGTCAGCTTCCTGTTTTGGATTGTGAGTCGTGTCAGTTTGGGAAACACCATCGTGTTCCCTTTAGTTCTAGGGTTGATAACCGTGTGTCGAGTCCTTTTTCTTTAGTTCATTCAGATGTTTGGGGTCCTTATAAAGTGATGTCATATAATGGATACAGATATTTTGTCATTTTTGTGGATGATTTTTCAAGGATGACATGGCTCTATTTAATGAAAGAAAGAAGTGAATTGTTTACCATTTTTCAGAAATTTGATGCTGAGATTCGTAACCAATTTGGTACCCACATCAAAGTTTTCCGTTCTGATAATGGCCGCGAATATTTATCCTCATCATTTCAGGAATACCTAGACCAACATGGCATTATACATCAGACCTCGTGTACCTACACCCCACAACAAAACGGGGTGGCTGAGAGAAAGAATCACCATCTCCTTGAAACAGCAAGATCCCTCATGCATCACATGCATGTTCCCAAACCTTTTTGGAGTGATGCAGTGCTTACCTCTTGCTTTCTGATTAATCGGATGCCCACGTTCATCCTTGATGGTCATTCTCCATTTCAGGTCTTGTTTCCCACTTTGTCTAAGTTTCCTCTTACACCGAGAGTTTTTGGGTGTGTCTGCTTTGTCCATAATCTGGGCCCCGGGAATGACAAGTTCGATGCCCGTTCTCTCAAGTGCATCTTCCTTGGCTATTCTCGGACCCAGAAAGGGTATAGGTGTTACCATCCTGGTTCTTGACGGTCCTTTGTGTGTGCTGATGTCAGCTTCTTTGAGTCTATTCCGTTCTTTTTGGGGTCTGGTGATTCTTCTTCCTCCTCATCACCTCCTCCTCTTCCACTTCCCGTTGTCGACCCTCCTTCCTTTGTTCCAGCCGTGACCAAACCCTTGCCTCCGGTGCCACCACCTGTTGAACGCCCACCTATCCGTCATGTGTATACACATCGCCCATGCGACTACTTCGGCTACATCTCCGTCAACAGATCCGACACCAGACCCGCACTTAGCATCTAAGCTTGATCTACTCATTGCTTTGCGGAAAGGTAAACGTACTTGCACTCTTCATCCCATTTCTAATTATGTTTCTCTTACTCACCTTTCCGCTTCCCATCGCTAGTTTGTCACCCTGTTATCATCAGTTGTTGTCCCTAAAGATGTCCAAGAAGCCCTTGCCTCTCCAGGGTGGTGTCGAGCCATGGAAGAAGAACTCTCAGCCCTTCATCATAATCATACTTGGGACCTCACTGCTCTTCCTCCTGGGAAGCAAGCTGTTGGTTGTAAATGGGTTTATACAGTTAAGTATCTACCTGATGGTAGTGTTGAACGCCTGAAAGTGCGATTGGTTGCAAAAGGGTACTCCCAAACCTATGGTATTGACTACACAGAGACCTCACCGGTTGCTAAGATAGGGTCAGTTCGTGTTGTGATCTCTCTTGCAGCCATGTATGAGTGGCCACTATATCAGCTTGATATCAAGAATGCCTTTTTGCATGGTGACTTACTCGATGAGGTCTACATGGAGCAACCTCCAGGGTTTGTTGCTCAGGGGGAGGATGGTAAGGTGTGCAGACTAAGGAAGGCTATATATGGGCTTAAACAGTCTCCTCGAGCATGGTTTGGTAGGTTCAGTGAGGTGGTAAAGAAGTTTGGTATGAAACAGTGCAAAGTTGACCATTCTATATTTAGTCATGATTCTCCGGGAGGAAAAATACTGTTGGTGGTGTATGTAGATGATATTGTTATTACTGGGAATGATAACATTGGTATTGATAGGCTGAAGACTTATCTGCAGGATCACTTTCAGACAAAGGATCTGGGTAAGCTGAAATACTTCTTGGGGATAGAGGTAGCAAGATCCAAGTATGGTATTAACCTGTGCCAGAGAAAATATGTGCTTGATTTGCTGGAAGAAACAGGCTTGTTGGGTGCCAAACCAGCTGAAACACCCATGGACACAAATACCAAGCTAAGCAGTGATATGGGTGAAGTGTTTGAAGACCCTGGCAGATACCGATGACTTGTGGGCAAACTGAACTACCTAACCATTACTAGACCAAACATCTCATTTGCGGTTAGTGTGGTAAGTCAGTTCATGCAAAAACCTCTGATTCCTCATTGGAATGCAGTTCTGAGAATTGTGAAGTATCTAAAAGGGGCTCCGGGTCGTGGTCTGATATACAAGAGTGGCGGAAAACTTGAAATAGAAGGGTATTCTGATGCTGACTGGGCCGGTTCTATGTCTGATAGGCGGTCTACTACAGGCTATTGCACGTTTCTGGGAGGTAACCTGGTGACATGGAAAGGTAAGAAGCAGACGGTTGTGGCAAGAAGCAGTGCAGAAGCAGAATATAGGGCTATGGCGCACACCGCTTGTGAATTAGTGTGGCTAAGGAACCTTCTACAGGAAGTAGGGTACAGCATTAACACTCCCATGAAGCTCTATTGTGATAATCAGGCTGCAGTTCATATTTCCTCTAATCCAGTGTTTCATGAAAGAACCAAGCACATGAGGTTGACTGTCACTTTGTGAGGGAGAAGGTGCTGAATGGAGAGCTAGACACTACACATGTTAATACAGGAAATCAGTGGGCTGACTTATTTACAAAAGGCTTGAGTCGGGGAAGAGTGGACTACATATGTAACAAGCTGGGAGTATATGATATATACTCACCAGCTTGAGGGGGAGTGTTAGCGTAGGGGTATTTCTGTCTTTATACCTAGATTAATGTTGCTGATTTGTAATGTTGTGTTGGAACCAGTGCTCCTAACCTAAGTAAGGGCACATAGGTCTTTTCAGATATTTTTAATAATATAAATACTACCTGGCCGACTGGGAGATGTTATGTTGAGTCTTCCAGTTCGAACCAGAATTTCTCTCTTCTCTCTTTCTCTCTTTCTTCCACCTTTCTCCTTCTACATAACTGATCTCAGACAGACAGAACTCTAAGGCAGAACCGAATTATAACACTAATTAATAAATGAAATGATTAAATTTTAAAAAATAATTAATGACTATAAAAATATTAAAATAATTAATAATTTACACAAATAAAATTAAAATAATTTTAAAAATTTAATGAAATAATTAAAAATTACTAGTTAATAAAAATAATTAATAAATAACACAAGTAAATTTAATAAAAATTATTAAAATAATTAATAATTAATAAAAATAATTTATAATTAAATATTTTTACTCACTGAATAGTGGTGGTGAAAACACAGGAGAGAGAGAGAGAGAAGACAGGGGGAGAGAGAGTCACTGCTGCAAGTTGCAACGGCAGTGGCGGTGGCGGGAACATAGGGGAGGGAGAGAGAGAGAGAGTGAAAGAGAAGATAGGGGAGAGAGAGGGGAAGAGAGAGACCCACCACTGCAAGTTGCAGCGGCGGTGGCGATGGTGGGAACATAAGGGAGAGAGAGAGGGAGCGAGAGAGAAGACAGTGGAGAGAGGGAGCCGCCGCTGCAAGTTGCAGTGGTGGTGGTGGGAACACAGGAGAGAGAGAGAGAGAGAGAGGCGTTCTTCCTCCTTGAGCGAGAGCGAGAGCGAGAGAGGCGTTCTTCCTCCTTGCGAAATGATTAGGTTTTTTGGATTTGGGGGTAATCAAGGGTAGCACACATCATTTCTAAAAAAATAAAAGGGTAGATTCGACCTTGCACCGGCTCTAAAACGTGTCTGAGCGCGTTAAGAGCTGGCCCAAGGTCTATTATTTTCAGATCTGAATATAAGATTCAAACCATGTTTAAGAGGTAAAACCAAACAAGGGGTGAGGTCTGAAAAGCAGCATTTTCAGATTCAGACCTCTAGAAAGTGCAATCAAACGACCCCTTACTGAGGGAGCTGGAGTGACCAGATTAGCAACTGGAGGCGGAGCAGAGGGGGGGGATGGAGACTGAAGAAGGCCGTTGCTTCTTGAAGTATGTTTGAAGCTACTGCGGAGGTGACAATGGAATATCTGAGGTGCCTACAGAATCAAAACTGGGCAACAAGGAAATAGAAGGAGCTGGGAATTTCACAATATGTTCAAAAAAGGACACACTTTCAAGAAAGACTACATTACGAGAGATTCGAAGGCGACGAACCAAGGGATCATAGCAAAGGAACCCCTTATGTTCAAAACTGTATCCCATGAAGGCACACAAAGCTGCTTGTGTAGTTAACTTTGTGCATTCATGGGGTGGAAGGTGGACAAAAGAAGCACAACCAAAAACCTTGAGCATGGATAGGTCTGGGGGTTTGTGAAAAAGAGATTGAAAATGAGAGGAGTTATTCAAAACAGATGACGGAAGATGATTTATGAGATACACAGCAGTGCTGACCGCCTCCACCCAAAACCAAGAGGGTACATGGGAATCCTATAAAAGGGTTCTAACTACACTCAAGAATGCCCATTCTTCCTTTCTGCTACCCCGTTTTGTTGTGGGGTGCTCGGACAAGATTTTTGGGGTTGAATTCCATGTTGTTTCAGGTAGTTCTGGAAATCCCCATCAATATACTCTCCCCCTGAATCCTATCTTAGCACACAGATTCGAGCATCAAATTAGGTAATTACATAGGTGTGAAAGTGTTTAAAAACAATGTACACTTTAGATTTCTTTCAAATAAAATAAGCCCAAGTAGAATGAGTGCAGTCATCAATGAAGGTTACAAAGTACTTATATCCCAGCCGTGAAACAACTGAAGACGACCAGACATCACTATGTATTAAATGAAAGGGAACGGTTGCATGCTCAGAACAAGAAGGAAAGGGTAAAATATGACTCTTACATAAACCACAAGTAATGCAATCATTATTCACATTCTTAAAAGAAACATCAGAAATAGGTAAACTACCAGAAGCAAATAACTGATCAAGTTTCTTAGAAAAATGATGGCCAAGGCGTCTATGCCACAAATGCCAATCACTATTATAATTAAAAGATCTAGAACTAGAAGTAGTAGAAGGCAAACAAGAAGTAGAAGCAGAATTAGTCTTATTCTTCTCAAACTCCAAGGCAAAGAGTCTTCCCAGTCTATGCCCCTTCCCCTTCACCTCCCCAGTTTGTCGGTCCTGTATCAAGCAATCATCAAAAGTAAATGAGACATTATTACCTTCCTCTACAAGTTGGCCAACAAAAATCAAACAGATGGTGAGTTTAGGTACAAATAGAGTTTTGGATAAATGAAACGAAGATGATTTAGAGGTAGATAAATACAAATCATCACAACCAAGTATGTCAAGTTCTCACCGTTTGCAGTAATGTCTATTGGGAAGATGGGGTTTGGGATACTGACCAAGAGTAGCCCCTGTCATGTGGTTAGAGGCTCCTGAGTCTATATACCAGAGGTGGTTCGGTGAAGGGCAATAGGTCGGTGACTTACCAGACAGACTGATAGTAGAAAACACTGAGGAGATGACCGAGGACATGAGCTGTCGATTCCTTTCTTCAAACATATTGTTGGAGGTGTCGTTTTGGCCAGCTATAGAAGTGATAGAGGAGGAAGCATTTGAACCATCTACATCAGTCTAATAGGCCTTGTAGTTCCCTTTCTTTTGATTTGGACCACTACCTTTCTGTAGCCGGGTAGGACATTTAGTGATGATGTGGCCGACCTGCTTGCAAAAGGTGCATGTGTGTCTTCTTAAAATGGGAGACAACATGCCCGTCCTTGCATTCATAACACCGTATCTTAGAGAAATCCTTCTTCCCCTTTGGTTTAGTTGCCAAGAAGACAACATCAATGTTGGAATCCTTTTTTTTTTATGAATAATAATAAGTTTATTGATTCAGAAGCAACTTTAGAGTGAGTTCATACATCATCCCAACGAGAGGCACGAGCTGCAGCCCCTCCTTGAGTCTTACAAGTAAGCTAGGAAAGAAAAACAATAATCACAACTGAGCCCAAAATAATTCTTCCCTATTTACCCCTTGCTTAGCTAACACATCTGACAAAGTATTTGCTGATCTCCCCACCCACTGTACAGTGACCAACATATTCCTTGTCAACCAACTAAATTTCTTCATTTCATTCTTGTATCGCCACATAGCCTCTTCATAATTTTTTAACCAACCCACCACCACTTTGGAATCCCCCTCGATTATTAGGTGTTGTACCCCCAGCTGGTTTGCAAATTGCACCCCTTGTATAGCAGCTAAGAGTTCTGCCCTGATGGAGTTCCCAATTCCCAAGGGAACTGAGTAGAGCAACAAAATCTCTCCCTTCTCATTTCTCAAAGCACCCCCCACTCCGGATAATCCCGGATTACCCATGCTGCTTCCATCAAAGTTCAATTTTATTGAGCCTTCGGGTGGAGGAGACCAGCTTGTAATTGATTTGTCCTTTAAAGATGAGCACCTTGCTACTACTGACCAATTTCTCCAAAGGTCATTAAAGGAGAATTGATGGAAGATTTCCAAGGTTTTCAGCCAATGTATTGCCCTGTTTAACACACAGTCTTTCAAATCTTGGTTGTTCCTTTCCTTGTCTTGAAAAATTCTGAGATTCCTTTCTTCCCAAAGAGTCCAAGTCAAAGCAGCACGAGCACATCTCCACATAATTCTCCCTATTTTTGTAGGCCAATAAAAGGTAGAATGGTTGAAGAGCATGTGAACTTCTGCTAGTAGACTCCAACTACCCCCAAACAACGAAAGTAGCCAAGCCCAAAGGTCTGCAGAAAAGGGACAAGATACTAGTAGATGGTAACAATCCTCACCGTGAGCTCTACAGAAGATACACCAATTAGGAGAAATACAGAGAAAAGGTCTTCTCTTTTGTAGGTTGTCTAAAGTGTTTACTTTCCCATGGAATACTTCCCAACAAAAAGCCATAATTTTTGGGGGGACTGGCCTGCACCAAATTTCTTTAGACAGAAAGGGTTGGTGAGAAGAAAGTTGAGAGATGGACTTGAAGAAAGAAGCACAAGAGAAGGTTCCAATGGGTCTAGGAGTCCAAACTCTCTTATCTGGCTTGGAGGGATCCAAACAAACCTGATTAAGACAACCAAGCAAAATAGAAAGAGACTCAATTTCAGCATCCCTAAGTCCTCTACGAAACCCAAAATCCCAAGTAGGATCTAAGGGTGTTCCCAAAGGTGAAACAAATTTTGAGACCACCTCTTTTTTGTACAAAGAAATAGAAAAAAGCGAAGGGAACAAGTCCTTTAACGGTGAGTCTCCTACCCAAATATCCTCCCAAAAAAGAACAGAGTTGCCAGAACAAACTTCATACCTGATAAAATTGAGGAATTGAGGAAGGGTGTTGTGAATAGCCTTCCACGATGCTGCTAGGTTAGCTTGCCTCGATACACCAGCATCCCATCCGTTCTCTGACCTCCCATGAATGCTTCCCACCACCTCATGCCACAATCTCTCTCTTTCCAAAGGCCATCTCCACAACCATTTCCCTAACAGAGCTTGATTCTTTCTAATTACCCTCCCAATTCCCAAGCCCCCCCTCTTCTTTACTTCTGCACACAATTTCCCAATTAACCAAGTGATCCTTTTTTTCTTGTCCCGGCTCCCATAAGAAGTCTCTCATCAACTTCTCCAGTTTCCTGACTTCCCTAACTGGTATCCTAAAGACAAACAAATAATAGGTAGGTAAGTTAGCCAAGGTAGCTCTTATTAGGGTAATTCTCCCTCCTAAAGAGATATAGTTCCTCTTCCATGAGGCTAATCTCTTCTCAAACTTTTCTATCACTAGGGTCCAAAATCTACTCTCCCTAGGATTTGCCCCTAAAGGAAGCCCTAAATATGACATAGGCCAAGCAGAGGTGGAACGCTCAAGACACTCCGCAATAGCCTCGACCTCCCCTACCTCTAAATTTATACCCGCTATGCAGCTCTTTTCCAGATTTATTCTCAAATTAGAGACACTTTCAAATCCTTTTATTATCTCCTTTAGGTTTGCTACCTTTTCACTAATACCTCCTTCACAAAAAATCATTAGGTCATCTGCAAACTGAAGGTGGGTGACGGGGACTTGGTGTCTCCCTATTCTCCAACCCCTAATGGCATCTTCGCTGTCAGCCTTAGTAATGATCCTACTAATCACATCAGCTACTAAGGTAAAAAGGAAGGGTGAAAGTGGATCCCCTTGCCTGACACCCCTGCAAGCTGGAAAAAAGTCTCTCACCGTACCATTTACCAGAATAGAGTAGTGACAAGTACTGATACACCCAAAGATCCAACTACACCACTTGTCCCCAAGTCCACAGTTTTGCATAACCTCCAATAGAAACTTTCAGTCCACCAAATCATAGGCCTTTTCAAGATCCAATTTACAAATGAATCCTCTCTTACTAGACCTTTTCATTTCCTCCACACACTCATTCGCAATTAAGATCTGATCTGTTATTTGTCGCCCTTGAATGAAAGCCCCCTGGGTTTCACTAATGATGGTAGGGAGGACTGTTTTGATTCTTAATGAGAGCACTTTAGCCAGAATTTTATAGATGCTTGTCACCAAACTAATAGGCCTATAATCTTTTGGTGGTTGGCATCATTCTTCTTAGGTATCAAGGCCAAAAAGGTGGCATTAATTCCAGGGCTTATAGTATGATTGTCTGCAAATTCCTTAAAGACTTCAGCTAGATCCTCTTTCAACACCTCCCAACAGTCTTGATAAAAACCCATTGTAAAGCCATCTGGACCCGGAGCCTTGGATCTATCCATTATAAAGACAGCTTTCTTAATCTCTTCTTCCTCGAAATATCCTTCCTTCCATCCAGTGCAGTCTGAGTAGTCAATCTGGTTTCTGCCCTCAAAATCTCCCCAAGAATAGTATCTAAGTCAGAAGTGTTCCTCGGTTTAGGATATTATATCGGGCAACTTCAAATTCTGGTCTTAGGTGCATTAGGAAGTGCATAGTTTTTCTCCTGTCGAAGTGTTCCTTCATGTATTTAACACAATAGTCTGAAGAATTATCTCCCATGTGAACTAACTCATATTCTGTCCAAAGGTTAATGAACCCGGCATAGTACTCTTGGACCTTTCTATCTCCCTGATAGTAAGAAAAAATGTCAACCTCTATCTGATACTGTCTAGAGGTATTCGGCTGTTAATAAACTTTCTCAAGGTATTGATACATCTCATAGGCTGTCCTGTACCCTCTCATAGGGATAGCAATATCAGTTTCGACTGAGACTAGAATCCATGATGCAATTTTTGCGTTGTCGATCTTCCACTGATTAATTCCCTTAATGTCAGAGTCATCAGGTTTAGACACAAATCCATCTAGGTACCCCCGAAGACCCTTAGCTTTGACATGGAACTAAAAATTGAACTTCCATAGTGCGTAGTTCGTACCGTTGAACTTAATAGGAAGAACATCCATCCTCTCTGATACCATTGAATGACAAAAGGCAACAACACACACTTCCATAAACAAAGAATTTCAAACCAGAGAAGAAAAGAAGAATACCTTTCGGCTGATGCCCAAAAATGGCAATTGTAGATTTCTGCTGAACTGAAAAGTGGATCAAAACCCCTCAAAGACAAAACCAATCCAAACCAAACCAAAGAAGTTCAATAGATCTGTTCTAGGCAACACCAGATCTAAAGTTCCAGGCTGATCCGATGTCTCTATAGGGAGATATGAAAAATAGATTGAACCCAGTGGCGCAGCAGTCCAGAAAACAGAACTGTAAAGTTCAGATCTATAGCCGATCCAGGAAGAGAAGTAAAGAAGATACTCAAGAACTTCCAAATACTATTAGGGAGTTCTTGAATCAGAGGTAGCCAAGGTGTTGAGTGAAGTTCAGGTCGTGACCTGCTCTGATACCATGTCAGAGTCAGCTTGAAAATCAGAAAAGAAAGAGAGAGACAGACAGAGAGAGAACAGCCTAATGGTGGGTGTGACACCTTGTGTCAGTCAACACCCTAAAAGATATATTTATATTAAGTTGTAACGATGAAGTAAATTCCTCCCCTCTAAAGGTATTTAGGGTGGAAATCTAGTTCTTTAGCATTTCTATCGAAGTATTAATGACCTCGTCAGGGTTATCTTTATGTTCAAAAATCCTGTCATTCCTCTCCTGCCAAATAGCCCATAAGACTGCAAGAGGCACTGTCGCCCAACACTTTCTTCATCTCTTGGTCATACCACTTGCCAACCTGCCAGGAGACTCTTCACCCAATCTGGGCAGCACCAGTACACTGGAACCACCTTATAAAAGTGGAGCCAAATCCTGTTAGAGAACTTGCAAAACAGGAATAGGTGATTTAGAGATCTCTTCCTTCTCAATAAAGGCGGGTAAGGTTAATCCGGCAACTGCTGGCTAGAAGGCAAAAACCACTTTTGCCATTCAAAGTCGTTGCACTCGTGCTCCTCACCTGAGGGTCCCTTCGCTCCAGTAGCCTGGATTGGCAGATGGAAGTACCAAGGTGCATCTGGTGGTAGGCCACTCCCTTCTTGTAAGCATCTCCTTGGTCAAGCATTTCTCCCAAGCTGCGACCCACACAAAATATATATATATATATATATATATATATATATATATATCTTTGATGGAGCTTCTGTGCTCCAAAAGGCCTTAGCCGGAAAAGATTGATCTGATTCCACCCATCAAAGAAAGATAAAAGGATTTAACCGAGAACAGTCCTTTTTTAGTCCTCCACCCTATATCCTGCTCTTCCCTTTTCTTTGGAGTAAGGCAAACAATCCTGCAACTTCTTAGTCTTGTAAAATTTTCCTTTAGCAGCTCTTAATATACCTTGAAAAAAAATAGGAAAAGAAGGAAAACGTGTCATTTATTTTGCTTCTAGGTAAGTTCATATTTGTCATGATAGGAAGGCATTAAAAGCCACATTAGCTAACATCTTTGAAAGAGAATGAGAACGAACAAGGAAGAAATAGCCAAAATATCTTGCAAATGGAATCCATGTGGGGCACATACTAGCTGTCCTTGGCATTTTCTCTTCATAAAAGTGAGTTTATTGAAGCATGCTGCTTGGAGCATACCTTAAAGATCCCTCAGCTTTGGGCCTGTGTAATTCTTGATGCCCCCAGACTTAGTGGAATCCATCCCCCTCTTCCTATTCTCATGGGATTTCCCTCATCCTGTACAAGAAGTCAAGAAACGAGTTGGCAACCATGCATACAGGCATAAAACTTTTCTGCTTAGGTAGATTTATTTTGTCATTGCCTTGTTCAGTTGTCTGTTTCATGTTTTTATTTCTTTGTTTTTTTGCCTTGCAAGAAATTTATTCAAAGGGGAAAATTGCTAGGCAGCACCAAATTCCCAATGTGAAGGAAACAACCTTAATATAGTCTTTGCATATGCTTGTTGGCTATGTATTGATGTTCATTCAATATTGGTGTAATATAATACTGGTTTTGGCCTTCAGTTGGTTGAGTATAGTTTTAACTCTTGTTTTGTAGGGTTATTTTCAAGCATTGTTTTCATGCATTGAGAGGCTACTTTGTTCTTTGAATGTGGAAAATCTTGTGCTTCCTGCTTCCGAGGAAAGCTGAAAATAACTATGAAAATAAATTTTGGGCAGTTATTGAAGTATACAAAGGACCTCCAGCTAATGATTTTCCGGGGCACTTTCAATGCTAGAGAAGGCAGCATAGCAAATAACAGAATAACAGTATCTCCTTGTATGGTTGTTCCAAAACTAAGATTCTGTGAATTTGGTTAATTTTTTATTTGTTATTTTTCTATTGTATTTTTTTTCTGCCATTTTGTTTCTGAGTGCAGTGGCTATCATTGATTTAGGACTAGATAGACAATTGGTTGCATGTAAAATATATGAAGGAAAGATAGTGAAGAAAAAGCTCACAAAGAAATGATGGATGCGCATTGTAAAAGTATGAATGAGAATGAGAATGTCAATTTGCCAAATGTGCATTAATACTAACAGGTACCAATATTATGATGCATACATTTTTGTCATGCATGCTCCAGATTACACCTGCGGGTGCAAATTTGTCAATGTTGAGCCATGGTTTCTAACCCAACTTTCAATTGTCACAACTTGTTTTGGTAATACAAGAGAAAGAGCCAAGAGTTACACATGTCTGTCGGGCAATAAGCAGATTCACTTCTCTAGTCATGGTGGACGTGAAGACAAATGGATATGGGTGTGGGAAAAAACTGGGCAGTATAGTGTGAAATCGGGGTACGACATCCTGGGCAGTATAGTGTAGGGTACCTTTGTATCCCAAAATTCAACTCTTTATTTGGAAGCTGCTTTCTAATGGGATACGATTTTGTGAGATTGGCAGAGGAGCTTGGTTTGGTTCAATTTTGTGGTGGTGGATCCCGGAGCCTGATAGGAATTCAGTGAAGCTGTGGTTGAGGTGTATGGCATTAAAAACTCGTTTGTATGTGAATTGTGAACGCTGCTGTTTCTCCTTTTCAAAGGAGAATCCGTTGGGAAAAAGAATACTCCTATGTGCATCATTTGGTGTATTAGATATGTCTAAAAGTTAAGCCTCCCTTCGCTTTTTGGTAAATTATTTATCCAGGTAAATGCAATTACTTGGATAAATTTTTCCTGTGAAACACTTATCCAGGTAAGTGCATTTACCTATGCTTTTTTATTTTTTGGGTAAATAAGGTAATGACCATTTTTTCTATAGAAATCCATTATTAAAATGAGCATTTTTGTTCCATTCAAGTGTTGGTAACTTTCCCTCGATGTGGAAAAGTTATTTATCCATTTAGAACATGGGTTTCACTTTCTTGGGTAAGTGATACCCAATAAAATAAACTCTCATTAATCTCCACATAAAACTGAAAAGAGAACATAGGATTCTTGGTCCATGGGAACCAAAATCCCATTGACCAACTTTTCCCTCGCTTCAAATCCGAAAAAAGAACGCTCCCTAAATGGTAAATATCCATATTTCCCTTCTAAATCATGTTGCGGTTGTCTTCTTCATTTCATATTTTGGTAGCATAATGTCACCAAACATAATCCGATGAATTTATCCATTTTTTTCAGGAAAAAATCATGTGACAGTAGAATTCAGATTAACTGAACACTTTAGCTGTTCAGCAGGCCGTGGAATGTTTAGGTGAATTATGAGGGGAGCTTTAATTCTTTGGGTAAGTTATAACGATCCCCATGTACTATGGGCTTAGTGACAAGACCAAACTTTTGCGTTTCCATAATATCCCCTAGACTGCTATGTCGAATAATGAAAAGTATTACATCACCAAAATGTCCCACTAAATTTTCTTTATCTTATTTTTTTCTTGCCATTTTCTCTTAAAATATAATGGCCCAGAAACACATTTGGTCATCGCCAGAAAAGGAAAAAATGACTTTATCTGGTGAGATATTCCCAGCAATGAGAAAACTGACATTTTCACCAGTGATAATCGCCGAAAAAAGGAAAAAAAAAATCTCTAACAAGTTCATTGGTGATGTCTTCTCATATCTCTATCATACTTCCCTTGTTGTCATGATCCTGCGCTACCACTGCTGCTAGGAGTTGCAGCCATGAAGACACAGTCGTGATGGCGAAGACAGACAGACCGACCGGATCTCCCGCGAATCAAGCAAAAACTCTGCGCAAAAGGCGTCACCTGTACATTCGGAATATCTTGAATTCATGTAATGAGATATGTTTCTAATCTGCGGCTGGATGCAAAGACTTGCAGCAGAATGTATGTGGAGTTTTTGCTTTTATTATGTCCGATGGAGCATTGAGTAACATTTATAGATTCTATTTTCCATATCACGTGCGAGGTTAGGATTCGAAAGAGAACGGATGCTTGAAAGAACGAGAAAAAAGAGAGAGAGAGAGAGGAATATGTCCCGCATTATTCTTTTTTTCTACTAGAACTATAACTAGAATATATCCAGCGCTTACTGAGCTCTAATAGAATCTTACAAAATCTTTACTTTGCCTCACTCACTTCGATTGATTGTGCACGGCGGCAGAGACACAGAGAGCTCGTCCTTAGAATAAACCCTAATCGCCACTACTAAACCCATTCCCCAGTTCGTGCATCGTTTCTTTCGAATGGCATTATCTGTCCATCACCACATTACGCTCAAAGTTCCAGAAGTTGGTTGCGGAAAGGTGGGTTGAAGAAACCATGTTCTTTTATGTCAATTTGAGGGGTTTAAGTGCGTATTGGTAGTGTTTCCAAGTGGTTATCGTTAGTTTTATTGTTAAGTAAGAAATGGATATTTTGCAGCGCCAGAGTTCGCTTGTTTATTTTCTCCGTCACTTTAGGGTCTTTTCTGTATATTCGAGTCTGAAGGAAGCTTCAAACTATATACCTGCAGCTCCGATTCTCCTGCCAGAGGGACCATGGAAACAGGTGAGGTTTGTGATAATTTTTTTTCGTATTTCTCTTTTTCGGTGTCTACAATAACATATTGTTGTGCCTACCAAGCTTTGCCTTTTGCATCCGGTTGTTGGTGATTCTCAGTATTGTAGCTGTGGTATTTCCTATATTCTACATTTAGATGTTAACTGCTAAAACGTCACGTACATGGTAGTAGGTAAAACGGATTCTCAAGCCTGTGAAAATCATGAATTCAACCCCTATAATTTACTAATAGCTTTAACAATGTAGATTCCGGGAGGCGTTACTGCTGCAAAGGGATTCAAGGCTGCAGGGATGTATGGTGGGTTGCGTGCAAAGGGAGAGAAGCCTGACCTTGCACTTGTAACATGTGACGTTGATGCTGTTGCTGCAGGTGATTTTGTTTACCTGAAATATTTCCAACTTTACTCATCTTGTCTAAGATAGGCTTGGACCTATACATTTCTCAAGGATTTAAATTTTTTCTTAACATTGGGTTTGGACCTGGTTTGAAACAGAAAATTTCTCCAAAATTTTGGTGAAATTTCAAGAAAACTTATCAATAATATCTTTGTTATTTTAAATTCTTTTCATTTCCACTATCCTTTCTCCATCTGGCTCTTTTCTTTTCTTCTAAAGCACCTATAAACAATTAACCATTCTCCTATTAGTATCAATTATAGAAAAAAAAACTTAGGATTTTTCTTATCCACATATTTCCTTCCGGATGCTCTGGAAACTGAAACAAAACCTAATCCTTGATCTTGCTTTAGAACCGGTTATTGTCTCTTCAAATCTGTAGTTGATTTGTAAGCTGTTGATATCTTCCCACCACTTGATTTAGAAAAAGAAACAGATTGGATAGTACATAGTACCAATATTTAAAATTCACAGACTCCTAATCATCTCATACTCGTTTGTTCTCAGGGGCATTTACGACAAATGTAGTTTCAGCTGCACCGGTTTTATACTGCAAACAGATGCTGGATAAGTCAAAAATGGTATGCCAGTGGAACTGTATCAGGGCCCAGGCCCTATCCATTTTGGATTTCTGTTCAGAATTACACCAATAAAAGATATGTATTTGCTTAGACTACACTGATAAAAAAAGTTTTTTTCTTTTTTTTTTTTGTAAAAAATTACTAGGCCAATTAGTGAAAAGCAGTCTGTAGCATAGTATGAGAGTTGCACATGTCAGATATGATTTGTGTATTTCTGACCCCAAATAATTGCAATTAAGGTAGAGTTTAGTTGATATGAACTAAGATCCGCATATTCTAGAATAAAGTTTCATCTGATTGGGTGGTTGCAACTATATAGACAACATCCCTTGTGTTCTTATATTATTTTCCTCTCATTCTTTGATGGTTTAACCATGGAAATCTCTTAGCTAAGACCTATAAATTGATGATTTTACTTTATGTAGATTTCATGTCATTGTTCAATTACAAATATTTATTACTATCTTCAATTAATTCAATTGTTCAATTCTAAATAAATGAATTGGTCTGAGCATTTCAGTATTCCACTGAATAGTATATGTGAGGTGATGCACGTCTAATTGTAAACCACATATTTAGTCTATAGGAATCAAGGTAACTGGCACATTGGATTTATATTATTTGTAGAGTTATTCATAAGTATATATGACATGTGTATCTGTCTCTAACAAGGCAACTTAAAAGAAAATGGTGTGTCTTTATATGGTCAATAACCAACTACTTTGGTGGGAGAAATTATTTTCATTCTTTATATTCTTGATAACGGCAACTTTTAGTGTTTTGTGGATATTACATTCTTCAATATCTTCATATTGCTATCTTTTCAGGCACGTGCGGTGTTAATAAATGCTGGCCAAGCAAATGCTGCAACAGTAAGCACTTTTGTTATCATTTTTTAAGCCATATTTGTTCTAGCCAAGGTTCAAAATATCGATACAGGTCAATACGCCAGATGGGGTGTATCGGCCTGTATCAAAGGCTGCCTTTATTTATTTTTTTTAATTTTTTTCTTTCACACTGGTTTGGGGCGGAGGGGGTCAGTTTAAGGCCCCCGTCTACCCCCCTGAAATAGGTGGGACCCCAAAATACTGAGCATAGGGGCATATTGGAGGGTTGTATTTGGCTGATATGCCCCAATACGTTGCTATATTTTGATCCTTGGTTCTGGCACTCAGTTAACCATTAGCCAATGATCCTTTTTTATCTTAGATTTTAGTATGAACATTGTCGTGCATAAAAAGAACTTGAAAATCTTTATTTATCAAAAAAAAAAAGAACTTGAAAATCTTTTACACATTTTTCTAGTCCATTACCATAGAAGGTTGCAGTTCTCATAGTTTCTCTATAAATCTTATGCTTCTGTGCTTATTTTTTCCACTGAATCTATGAGAATTTGAGTTCCAATGGCTTTTGCACTCTATGAAGAATTGATTGTCATACACTTAAGGTGATCATCCAATTTATCCCAGGGTGATGCAGGTTATCAGGATGTGATAGAATGTGCAAGTGCTGTTGCAAAGGTATTTGAACTTCAAGTGTTAAAATACCAAGTTATCAAGTTTGGTCATGCACAGATTGGATGTTTCTGTTCTGCTAATGTAACCATCTTGTTGTTGCAGCTTCTTGAACTTAGACTAGAGGAAGTTTTAATTGAATCTACTGGTGTGATTGGGCAACGAATAAAGAAGGTAGATGTAGAGACATTGCCTTTGTTTGCTATGTGTTCTATACCTTATATCTGGCATATGGATGCTGCGTTTTACCTTCTTGAGATTCAACTTGGAGATTTCCAACCTATCATTAATCTTGGGATCTGATTTCCTTGATCCATTTATATTATTTTATGCAGGATGCTCTTCTAAGTTCACTTCCAAAGCTAGTTGGTTTGTTGTCATCAACTACTGAGGGGTATTTCTTTTCACCACTCTCATTCATTCAACTTCTGGTTTGACAAGTTGACATCTTCTTGTTTGTGAAGGAGCTTGTTTGCATTCTGTTATTTTCACATTTTAATTTCTACAACATGAAATGTTATTATGCCTCACTTTTTTTGTTTCTTCCCTTTGCCTTGAGTTTGTATGAATAATTAAACACAGATGTGATATGCCTTTTATTTCTACTATTCCTATATATTGTATAAAATTCTGATTTGTTTTGGTCGGCATGCAGGGCAGATTCTGCAGCAGTAGCAATTACAACCACTGATCTTGTGAGCAAGACTGTGGCCATTGAGTCAGAGGTTTGCTTAATTCTTTTTGTATAGACTAGTAAAAATGTACGCGCGTTGCACATGACAATATCAAATGATGATGATGATAATCGTCAGCAACCAAATGACCTTACTGATTTAACCATTAACCTATTTAACCAGGAAAATGGACTATGATTAGGGGTGGATTCGAGCCGAGCCGAATAGTACAAGGCTCGAGCTTGGCTCGGCTCGGCTCAAGCTCGATTTGAGAAAAAATATTTTATAAAAATAAAAAATTATATATAAAAAATATTTTTATTTGATATTTAAAAAATTAAGAATTATAATATGTTTATTATATATAAAAGCTGAGCCGAGCCGAGCCGAGCTTTTCATGAGCCAAGCTCGAGTAGATCGTGAAGAGCTCGGCTTGTGGCCACCCCTAACTATGATTAAGACATTAATTCATTTTTTTCTTCGTATTTTAGCTATTTCTATCTATACTAACAATAATTCTTATTTTTTAAACATATTTTTGTTTAATATAAAGAATATATAATATTAATGCATGTTCAATTTTTTTTATAAAATTTATAAAAAATTCTATATTTTTATTTTTATTATTTAATTTATGAGATAATAAAAATTACTTATTTACCAAGAGGAAATGCAATTCCAATATATTGTTTGAATATTGGTTTTTAATATTGTGGTCAAATCAATTATATGTATATATATATATATCATTTATATATAATATATATGTTATTTATATTGCATTTTGTAAACTTCTTATATGATGAAAATAGTTGAAAAAGACATTTTTTTTGTTTTTCTTTATTTCAACTATTATATTTTCTTTTTCTTTTAATAATTTATTATTATTTTTAATTAAATCGGGTCATATCAGATTCGGATATCCATCATATTGATCGGATTCAGATTTGAATCAATATTTATGAGATCCGATCAGATCTTCGGATCGAATCGAATTCAAATATACCTTGATTCAAATCCAATTTGATCTATTTGCATCCCTACCAAACTACTTGCCTACAATGACCTAGCTAATTAAATCATTGAACCATTTGACATGGTTAGTAGTGTCATGTGTTAGACATTAATGCTCTTTATTTTTTATTCTAATTTTTATTCCATTTCTATCATTAATGAAAATAATTCTCATTAATCACATTTTTTTTTATATGATGAATATATAATATTATAGAATGTACCCAAAATTATCTACAAATTTCTATATTTTCTAGAATTTTATGTATTTTATTATTTAATAATAACACCATGTGTTGATCCATTTGACATGGATAGTTTTTGTTGGGAAGCCTATTTGGAAAGATTCAACACTAGTGATCTACTCCAAAATAAGAGACCCATTACTTGCTTGTCACCTCATTGGTGTATTCTATGTAAAGCGAATGGGGAGACTGGTTTTCACCTACTGGTGTCTTGCCATTTGGCGATGTCAATTTGGGATTGAGCTTTTTTCCTCTTTGGGTGTAGTTGGAACCCTCCATCAGACTTGCAGGGCCTTTTTTCCCCTTCTTTTTTCAGGTAGCGTATGAAAAGGGGAAGGACTATGTGGAGAGGACTGAGGGCTGCAGTATGTTGGACACTATGGGAAGAAAGAAATTCCAGGATATTCTCAGAAGCTGAGAGAGGGTGGAAGAACTGAGGGCTATCATACATATTAGGGTTGTACAGTGACTGAAATCTTTGGAGTTATTCAAAGATTACACAGTGGATGACATGTTGAGGAAGTGGGGTGAAATAGCAAAATGCACACAGACCAAGTCAGTAATGAATGTGTCTTGGACCCCTCCACTTGCTGGACTCATGAAACTAAACTTTGATGGGAGTAGTAGGAGGAATCCTGGACAATCAGGGATTGGGGGTGTCTTTAGGGATGAGAATGAGGTCATCTCTGCCATGTTCTCAGGCCCAATTGGAGTGGGTGACTCCCTTAGAGTTGAGATCTTTGTGGTTATGGAAGGAGTCCAGAAAGCTAAGGAGATGAGCATCAGGAAACTCCTAATTGAAGGGGATTCGGAGGTGGTGATAGGGTGGCTGGATAAAGACAACAACGGCTTATGGAATTACAACAATGAAAGGAGGAAATTTAAGTGGTTGGTGCAAGAGATGGAAGTTAAGATGTGCCAGGTTAAAGATCAGCCAATTCTCTAGCTGATGGTTTAGCTAAACAAGGGGCAGAAAGGGATTCAATGTTTTGGGCTAAGCTGTAACTTTAGTGTCTCTTCCTATTCTTTTTCCTTTTTCTTGAGGTCCTTTGTTGTACTTGGAAGATAAGTGTGTTTGTCTTCCTTTTGTAACTTTTCTTATGGTAAATTAATGAAAGTGTTTGATCAAAAAAAAGAAAAAAGGGGCCATTGATAATGGCTTATGACTGAAGTTGCTAAACTTGATGACTTATTGCTTTGTCTTTTGGTGGATAAAAGAATTAAATACTAAAATATCAAGGTATAATGATCTACCCAACTTCAGCTTTCATCCATTTAGGATCTCATAACCTCATTCTTATTCACTAAAAGACAAAGCAATAAGCTTTTCAGTTCGGCCACTTCAGCTATTAACAAACAGACCCTTAGTGGGCTCTTTGGGGCGAACCAGGGAAAGAGGCAAACAATGTAAAAATAAAAAATTGCAGTGTAGAGTTGAATGATTTGGCAGCTTAGGCTCTAGTGTGTAATTTGAGTGGAATTGCTTTGTTTTCCCTATCTTTAAAAAAAAACTATTGAATTATTGTTACTTGTGAAAAGCTCTTTGATAAAATTGTTTAAGAACTGTTATTTGCCCCCCAAAAGCAAAGAAAAAAAAACTTCAAGATTTCAGTTTAGTGTCTAGTTTAAGTTTGAAAGACCGGATTTCTATAATACAAAATGACAGTCAAGTTGTGCTGTATACATATATTTTCTAATGTCTACCTTGAAGAAGTTTTGCTCGCAGTTTCTTTTGTAAAAGAAAATCCATCCATTCTCATAAGCATTGCACCAAGATATATTATTCATTTTTATGATATTTCTTGTGCTTTCTGAGTTCTGTTGCATCTTAAATAAAAGAAGTCATGCTGGCATAACACCTTAATTACTTGAACAGAGAGGTAACATAAAAAAAACACTTTGTGGGAGCATTATTTTGTATGTACTAAATTTTCATGCTCCTGACAATTTTAACATGATGTCATTTCCATGATCGCAATTGTTGGTTTGCATAGGTTGGAGGAACTTGCATAAGAATTGGGGGAATGGCAAAAGGTTCTGGCATGATCCACCCAAATATGGCTACCATGCTTGGTGTATGTCTTGTTCACTGAACTCTAATAATCTCAGAAAGTTCAAATTGAAAATTGAGATTTTACAAATGACAATGAATTATAACTTCTGCTCCAGGTGATAACAACAGATGCATGGGTGACCAGTGATGTCTGGAGGAAGATGGTGCAGACTGCAGTCAACCGGAGTTTTAACCAAATCACAGTGAGTATCCATATTCTATTATTATTGAAAATGAGACCAAGGGACATAGAAGCTTACAAAGCAGTGCAAATGCTATAACTAATATACAACCGTTTTGCTTCTAAATGCACATTGTTCTTGAATTAGAAAATATCTTGCCTAGGTCTGGAACCTTGCTGGGTAAATCATAGTTGTGATATCAATAAGATTGCTAAATCTCCTATCTGCTGCTAAACATATTGTTATCGAGTCAGTGAATATTGCGGGCCGTGTTGCTATGGAGACCTGAGGCCTTGAAGGTCCATGTATATTGGAAACGCTAGTCATGATGTCAGGGGGTGCTAGATTCTTGATATCCTTGTGCTTTTACATATATGCAATTGATTCTATTGAATTTATGGGGTTTTTAATAGAACGGATTGGTGAAACAGGATTCATGTAGCTGACCCCATGTAGTTGGGGTAAGGCATGGATGAATGTTTCAATTGAATTTATGGGACTGTGAAATCAACTTACTTCCAACTTGTATAAGTGGGAACATTACTGAATACTACCTATTAAGCTATTAGAGAACTCCATTGAATTATGATGTTTCCATTTTTTACCTTTTTTTGTGTTTTTAATATGTGCAATGAACTCCATTGAATTATGAGAATGTCAAGTCAGTTTACTTTCTACTTGTATAACTGAGAATACTACTGCATACAGCCTGTCACAGAAATGCTGACATACTGGATACTGCCACATCAGAGCCTAGAAATGATATGAATCTAAACTTCTCTGGAAAAATAAAAAACAAATTTATTTTGCTCATTTTAAATATATTTATATTCTTTCAAATATTCCTACTCTGAACTCACTTTGGAACTAGCTCATGAACTGGGGATTCTCAATATCAACCTTTACAACATGAAAACCTTAAGTCTTGGCAGTTACATGTCTTCTTTTCTAGACTAGAAGGCAGTAGGAAGTTGACATCTTTGTAATGTTCAATGAGGCAGCAAGAGATAATAATGTTCTATAGCCATGGGACTGAGGGTTGGTCTGATCTAGGCCATTATTTGACATGGATTTCAGGTTGGTTTGACTAGCCTATTAGTAGCTTTTAGCTATTATAAAAAAAGAAATTGAAGGAAAAAAAATTTCATCACCATTAGATGTCAAGGATTTTCTTGCTTCATTGTTTTTTGCAGGGGTGCAAATGGGGATCATGATCTGATCCGATCCGAATATGATTTTTTTTTTGTTGGATTTGTATAACCCCTTGTTGGATTTTTGGATTGGACCGGATCTGATTGAAAATCGGATTTCAATCGGATCGAATTTGGATAACCACTATCCGATCTGAAAGGATCTGCTCCGATCCGACCCATATATTTTATTGCATTTTTTGTAACTTTTTATAAAAAATACGTGCATATATTAATATATATGATGAAAATAGTTGAAAAATACTTGTATTTTTTGTTTTCTTTATATAAACTGTTAGGTTTTTATATTTTAATAATTTATTAAAATTTTCAGAAATTAAATCTAATTGGATCAAATTCGGATATCTGACATCCTTAATGGATTTGGATTCGAATCGCTATTTGTAAGATCCGATCAGATATTTGGATCAGATCAGGTCTAGGTTTTGTATTATCAGATCGGACTCGGGATATACCCTGCTTCAAATCTGGTCCGACCCATTTGCATTCCTAGTTTTTGGGTAAATTACTTAAAGTACCCCTGAGGTTTCTGACAAATACTTGATGTACTCCTAAGATTTCAAAACCTACTTAAAGGTCCTTATGGTATGATGTAATATAACAAATACTACCCCTCTGCTAGTTGTCCATAGCATTCTGTTTGCATGTGAGTGACTTCTTTTCAAGTGAACTTGGACTTTTGTTTTCTTTCTTTTTTTCTCTTTCCCGTTTCTCTTCTTCCATGGCAATGACAAAATGCAAGTCAGCCTTGTAAATGGCCTTCCATTGTTGCTGAAGCCTCCCTCGAGGCAAGCTGAAGGCTAGCAGAATGAACACGAACCCTCTCTGTCAGCGGAAGTAAATACGAGTGAGATGCACTGCCATGGAGTCATAGCAGCTGAATAAATATATCAGTAACCAAGAAGAGAAAGGTGAAGAAACCCATGAGTGATAATACCAAAAACCCTGTCACAACCTTCTGTTTAGCATCCATTATTGAAGTTAGAATAGCAGAAAAAGACACGGAGGCCTACCTATCCAGAATACAGAGAGATACAACCAGAGTAATTTCCCTCAAATAAAGGCATGACTATTTTTGATTGAATAAAAAGCAACAGTATAAAATGAATTCAGGAAGAGGCCTCCTCCAATGCAGCCTTTAATTGAAAAATGATGTTGCTAGATGCCATGTGTGAGAAAATCAAGTGTGTTACTGTGTTTTCGATGACTTTGAAATGGCTCTGGCGGAGCGGATGCTTAGGATACTGATGCAACAAAAGTTGGTGAAGGGGGTGGTAATAGCTGATGTTGCAGGGGTGGTGCTCAGATTCAGTGATGGTGCTCAACTCCATAATTGTCAAGGCGGTGCCTTGGCAGGAGCCGAGGTGACAAGGCGCCCTTGTAGGCTCACCTCGCTAATTGCCAAGCAGTTTTGTACATTGTGTTATAAAATACTTTTATATTCTTAGTTTTTTGAGATTATAATTATAAAATAGACATTATTAAACTAAAATATTCATGTTGTGTGTTTATATACTAATTTTTTATTATTTTATTATTTGTTAGGGTTTAATCAACACAAACATTGCTAAATGTTGTATTGAACCCTCAAAGACTTCAAAAGCTGAACCAATAAGTAAGGGAGAATTTAAAATTTTGTCTAATCAGTGCATTTTCTTCTTCCACCTTTTCTTTTCTTTTCCTATAACAAAAATAGGGGATTGGCCAAATAAATTGAAGCTGAACTTTGATGGTAGCTCTTTTGGAAACCCAGGGAGGGCAGGTGTAGGGGGGATCTTTAGAATCATCATGGAGAAGTTGTGGCTTTGTTCTCAGGACTAATTGGGTATGGAGATTCGGTTCAGGCAGAAATTATGGTGATTTTACAAGGGTTGAAGTTAGCAGTAGAATTAGAAGTGAGAGAGCTGGAAGTAGAAGGGGATTCACTATTGGTCATCCCTTGGGCTAAGCAAGTAAACTCAGTACCCTGGAAATATAAATTTGCATTCAGGGAGATTGACATTCTTGCAAAGAGTTTTAACTCTAAATTTGGTTGGGTTAAAAGGACAGCAAATGGATTGGCGGATACTCTAGCAAAACAGGGAGTTGACAGGTCTACTTTTTTTTGAGCAAAGCTGTAGCTGATTGTAGCAAAACAGAGATGATGATCCTTGTAATCTGGGGCAAATTGCATCTGGATGTTCTCTGGACTACAGAGTAGCTAAAACACTTGTAATCTATCTTCAGCAGCATCTCTTTTGTGAGGCATTTCTCTAAAGCTGCCACCCAAGCAAAAAAAATTGATTTTAGAGGGTGCCACCGTTTCCCAAATAGCCCAGCTAGGAGAAGGAACTTGATTTCCTTTGACTAAAAAACTGTAGAAGGATTTAACTGAGAACTCTCCTGATTTATTCCACTTCCACACTCTTGAATCCTGACTTTGCAAATTCAGAGTCTGCTCTTGGAGCAGAGCTAGGAGATTTCCTACATGCTGAATCTCCCAATCATTAAAGTCCCTTCTGAAAGAGGGGGTCCAGCAAATGTTGTCTCCTCTCTGTGCATAAGAATCAGCTACCAGCACCTCTTTGTCAACTGCCAGATTAAACAGATTTGGAAATATCTCTTTGAGGGAGCTCTCCCCAGTCCAAGGGTCCAGCCAAAACCTGATCCTTCTGCCATCTCCTATTTTAAACCTGATGCAATGTCTGAACTGGGTCTCTACATATTCCTTTCCATAGGCTGCAATCTGCATCCATAAGTCCCAAGAGGAGGCCCACTATCCAACCCAAATTTCTCAGCTATTACCTTCCTCCAAAGGTTGTTTGGCTCAGCATCAAACCTCCAGAGCCAACTGCCTAATAAGGCTGTGTTGAAGAGCTTTAGATCTCTTATCCCCAAGCCCCCTTGTGAAAGGGGTTTGCAAATCTGATCCCAATTCACTAGGTGATACTTGTGTGAATCTTTCCATCCCACCCACAGAAAAACTCTCATCTTTTTTTCTAAAGCCTCCACCACCTCCGAAGGGATTGGAAAAAGAGATAAAATAGGTTGACAGGCTGGCTAAAACACTCTTAATAAGAGTCATCTCCCCACCTTTGGAAAGGTACCTAACCTTCCAAGTGGCCGGTTTTTTATCCATCCTCTCTAAGATTGGGTTCCAAATGGCTTTTGATGTGCACTTGGCACCAAGTGGCAGCCCCAAATAACTTGTGGATAGAAGTCCTACTTTGCAGCCCAAAAGATCAGCCAGCCTCTGAATGTTAGAAACTTCACCCACAGCAATCATTTCACTTTTTGCTAAGTTCACCTTTAACCCAGAAACAATTTCAAACCAGAAAAGGCATTTAGATTAAGCACTTGTTCCTCCGAAGCCTTGCAAAAAAATAGTGTGTCATCAGCATACTGCAAAATAGGAATGGAAGTACCATTTGGGCTCACTTCAAAAGCTTCCAACAGCTCCAAGTCCACCGCCTTATCCACCAATTTGCGGCGGCCTTCCATTACTATTAAAAATAGGAGAGGGGATAAGGGATCCCCTTGTCTTAAACCTCTCGAATTTTTGAAATTGCTTCTAGTTACTCCATTAACAAGGACCGAGAATCTTGGAGTGGAGATGCAAACTTTCAACCAGCTTCTCCATTTTGAACCAAAGTGCATTCTTTCCATCAAATAATCCAAAAAAAGATTAATTAACATGGTCGTAAGCCTTCTCTAAACCTATTTTATAGACCAAACCATTTCTTCCATTTCTCTTTCTTGAATCAACTAGCTCATTTACTATGAAAACCACATCATGAATATGCTTGTTGTGAACAAAAGCTCCTTGGTATTTGGATATCAAGGAATCTATCGCCTTTCTTAACTGAGTGGCTATAATCTTGGCCAAGATTTTGTACATACTTCCTAGTTCCTACCAAACTTATTGGTTTAAATCCTTCAAATCAGAGGCCCCTTTCTTCTTTGGAACCAAGGATATAAACATTGCATTCAAGCTTCTTTCCAAGGCTGCAGAATCATGAAATTCCTCAAGAACTTTTAAAACATCAACCTTAAGAAGCTCCCAAAACTTCTTGAAGAAGTGAAACCATCGAGGCCTGGAGCCTTTTCCCCTTCCAATTCGTCTAAAGCCTTCTTTACCTCCTCTTCTGAAAAGGGCTTCTCCAAATCTGATGCCCGTTGTTCTGTCAAGAAGTCAAACCTTATGAAAGTTATGGATAATATTAAGGGAATATGGTTATGAAACCTAGGTGATGCCTAGGTTCCCTTGCAGGCAACTAGGTGACAAGGTGCTCCCCTGTTTCCTAGCCTCGCCTTGGAACCTTGAAAACTATGCTCAAATCACAAATGTCAGTCATAGTTGCAGTGTCAAGACAACCAAGGAGATTTGGCCTAAACTGGTTCCACCTAAAGTTATTATTTTCTGCTGGGAGGTGTTTTATAGAAAGATTAATACCTTAGACTGCTTGCAGAGGAAAAGGCCTTCTTTGTGTTTGTCCCCTAACTGGTGTGTACCTTGCAAGGCTAGTGGTGAGGATTGTTCTCACTTACTTGTACCTTGTTCCTTTTTTGGAGTTGGATTTTCTCTTTGTTTGGGTGCAGGTGGAATCTGACCACAGATTTAAGTCAGTTGTTCGATCCTTCCTTTTTTATGTGGCCTACAAAAAAGGAAAAATAATGTGGAAATGTATTAAAGCAGCCGCCTTGTGGACAATCTGGTCTAAACTCAGGTAGCCGAATAAAATTATGGGAACAACTTTGGGTCGGGGATTCTCCTCTGAAGGACCAATTTCCTTCCTTGTATGCTCTATCAAACTTGAAAAATGAACCCATATCTTCTTTCTTGGTCCCTTCAACCTCACACTTCTGGCTTTGGGTGGAACCTAGGCCTGCGTAGGGCAATTAGGGATACAGACATGGATAGCTTGGTAACTTTGCTAGCCTCCCTTGAGATTGTCTTCCTAAACCCTGTTGAGGAAGACACCAGATTTTGGACCCCTTCTAGCTTTGGTACCTTTTCTTGTGCTTCATTCTTTGAAACCTTAACTCAGCCTCCTATCCCCTTTGGGTTGTCCTTTCCGGTTAAGGAAATTTGGAGTAGGCCTATTCCTCCTCGGGTTGTTTTTTTTTGTTGGGAAATTTTTCTGGAAAGAATCAACACTTTAGACTTACTTCAGAGAAAGAGACCCAACTATTGTCTACTTCCTAATAGATGTGCTCTTTGTAAAGCTGATGGGGAATCTGACTACCATCTCATGGTCTCTTGTAAGGCTGCTAAAACTGTACGGGAGTGGGTTTTCTCCCGCATTGGGTGTTCTTGGTATCCTCTGGAGACTGTCCAAGGTTTGTTTTCTCCTTTTTTCAGTTGGCCTAAGAAGCGAGGGAAGACTATGTGGAGGTGTATTAGGGCAACGGTATGCTAGTCATTGTGGGAAGAAAGAAACTCACGCATTTTTTTCGACAAGGAAAGAACATTGGAAGAATTGTTAGATCGAATCCTTTTAAGGGTTGTCCACTGGCTAAAATCTTTGGAGTTGTTTTCAGATTTTTCTGTGGCTGACTTGCTAAGAAATTGGAAGGAGATTGCTTTTAATGCTAGATGCAAGAGGACTCTTTGTCCATTTTGGTCCCCTCCCCCCTCGGGCTTTATAAAGCTGAATTTTGATGGCAGCAGTGTAAGAAATCCAGGGCCCTCTGGGATTGGAGGAGTTTTCAGGAATGAGGAAGGGATTGTTATTGCTCTATTCTCTGGCCCTATTGGAGAAGGTGACTTAGGGCTGAGATCCTTGCAGCGCTTGAAGGAATTCGAAGAGCAAAGGAATTAAATATCAGCCGTTTGATCCTGGAAAGTGATTCGAAGGTGGTGGTTAGTTGGTTGAAGACAGAGGACAATGGTTTGTGGAATTTTAACAATGAAAAAAAAAAACAGTTCTTATGGCTGGGTAGGGACATTGAGATTCAGTACAGCTGGGTGAAGAGGAGTGCCAACTCATTTGCGGATGGGCTGGCCAAGCAACGAGTGAATAGGGAGTCTGTATTTTGGGCTAGTTTTTAATCTTTTCTCTTCGCACTCCCTTTGTTTTCTGTTTTTGGGGAGCTAAGATATTTTATCTCCCCTCTTGTATCCATATTCCCTCTTTTCTTTTAATTTAATGAAGCTGGTGTTATTGATCAAAAAAAAAATGCAAGGTTTTTAAGGAAGAGGAAAGAAGCTCTCAAGCTGTTAGGAATGTATCTTAACTAGGGCCATCAATTGGTTAAGAACTATGGACTTATTTCATACATTCTCCTTTGATGATTTTTGGAGAAATTGGATAGTGGTGTCTAACAGCCATGCAAGGAAGGACAGGAAATCTGTAGTGTGGATGCCTCCACCTGAAGGATGGGTAAAGCTGAATTTTGATGGAAGTAGCCAAGGAAACCCAGGCTCATCGAGGATAGGAGGGGTGCTGAGAGATAATGAAAGAAAAATATTAGCATTGTTTTCAGACCCCGTGGGAATAGGAGACTCCAATAGAGCTGAGATATTAGAGGCGGTGCAGGGTATTCAAATTGCAGAACAATTAGGAGTTCAGCACTTGGTAGTTGAAGGGGACTCTGAGATTGTTGTGGGATGGCTCAAAGAACCAGCTTCAGCTATGTGGCGACATAGAAATACGTTAAGGAAAGTCAACTGGATCACAAGAAACATGACTGTTACCTTTCTTTGGGTGGGAAGATCAGCAAATTCCTTAGCAGATGGGTTAGCTAAGCAAGGGGCTTCAAGGGAACATTTATTTTGGGCTGCTTTGTAATTCTAGTTCTGGTCAATTCTGTTTTAATTTGATGTAATACTTGTTAGAAGAGGTAACAACTCGTGCCTCCTCTTGGGTCTACTGTATTGTCTCATATTTCTGATTTAATAAATTATACTCATTCATAAAAAAAAAAAATGGAGGACGGGTATTTGGTTAAGCAGTTGTTGACTGAGATGATGCAGTAGTTATTGGTGATGGCTGACATCAATGGCGGTCAATGGGGTAGTGGTGATGATGATGATAAGGTGAAGGTGATCCAATCCTGAAGAGACCAAGTTGAGGGGTATTGCAGAGGAGATGTTGTCCTGGGACTTGAAGAACCAGTTGCAACCACCGTTTTCCAAAGGATCCCAGCCCGGGTCATCGTCTTCCTATTTGGCATCCTTGCACATTGACGACAGAGGATTCAGAGAGAGAGGGAAGGAGAGATCTGTGTCTAACCTGTCATGTAATAAGTCATTTTGCATTAAAGGTTGCACCACGCTCGCTGTTCAGACTTCATAGTCAAGTATGTGGCTTCAAAACTTCAAGAGAACATACGATCAATCAATCATCCTGGACTAACTTGTGACATGGTGCCTTGATTGAATGGTTAATAAATAATCAAATAGCTAGGTGTCAAGAAAACAGTTCAAATGGAATCTGCAGAGAATCACAATTTAAAGTGTAATGAACTGTTCCCATTGCAGAGCAGGTGCAGAGCTATAATCAAATGGGGTTCATACTAAGAATTTGCAGAAAAGGAGATGAAAACAGGTTAGAAAGGTGGGCTTTGTTCAATCTCTTTCTAAAGGTGCAAGGTGGTAACAGCTGAAGCCTTTTCTTTTCTCACCATTTCTGCTGGTGCCCTCAAATTTCTCATAAAATCCAAGCTCCTATTTTTGCAACTCTCTGTTCACATGAAAAACTTTTAGGCCTTTGAAGGTAGGTTGATTTCATAGACAGAATGGGTATCAACTTCTTCCCAACAGACTTCAAATCCAGGTTTAGAAGCTTTGGTTCAACGGATTCTACAAAACCCAGTTGACCTAATATAATTCTTCAACATCTCTGAAACACCCTCTTTGAATCAGTGCCTAACTTCTAAAGAAGCAGAATTCTCCGTTGTTCTCTTTTGCGGTTTGTAGAGAAGATGGGCCGAATGGCCCATAGGCTGTTTATCCTTTTTTATCTTTTATGTTCTTTTCTGTAATGGGCCTTAATCTGGGCTTTATTCTTTCTTATGTTATGTCTTTTTAATTTTCTGCCCAACTAGGGGCTTCTCTGTAAATTACTAAAGTTTAACTTAATGAAATAGAATTAAGGGAGTAAGAGAAGAGATTATGTTCGAAAATCTCTCTCTCTGAACCCAAGTTGCCGCCACCTTCTTCTTCTTCTCTCCTCTTGAACTCTGATTCCTGCTACTTTCTTTTGAATTTTTGCAACTTTCTAAACAGTCCTTTCTTCTCAAAAGGCTGTTTTTCTTCTCAGTTCTAACACCTCTTTGGAGTGATTATTGCAGGAGATTTTTTTATCTTATTTTTGTACTTCTATTTATTATCTGATGAACAAAGTGGAGGCGGAAGGAAAGAAGAGAGACTGATAATATTGCTCCATATATTTGCAAAATTGTTGCTTACTCATTATGTTATAATATTGTCTCATAAACTCCACATAGTGCTTATTCTACTACTATTTTGTGTCGGTATCCATGGAAATGGAAATATGTCAACATTTTAAACCATGTGAAAACAAAAAATAAGACTTAAATACCATTATTGACCTGTGTATGGTGAGAGTGGATGGTCCATAGTGGTTTTTCTCATCAAAGACAGGTTTTGTTTCAGCCATGGAAGACACCTGAAAGATTTTTCCGGAAATATAGTTACAAGATTTCAGGCCCAGCTGGAGCAGGGAATTCTTCAAGAGTTGAAATTAGCAGATGCGGCAGATGTGACATAATAGTTGAAGTGGATTGTAAAGTAGTAACTTGGTTCCTGTTAGGGACTGGAAGGACCTTGCACTAAGAATTATGATATGGGAAGTAATGGCATTAGCATTTGACTTGAATTTGTTCATTTGGTTAGATCCTCAAATCTGCAAGTGTATTGGCTGGTGGGTTAGCAAGGGAAGGAATATGCATGCATCTTATATCATATCAACTAATTATTATATACATGAGATAAATGCTATGGTGCATAAACTGCACTGTGAAGAACATGAACCAGTGATAAAGTGAGACGTCACAGTTGTCATGTTAAACGTAGTTGGGGTCTTTAACTTGATTGGCAAGTAAACCTTTTTTTTTATCAGTGATTGGCAAGTAAACCCTGTGAAACATGAACCAAATGAAAGGTAAGTAACGATGTAACAGCTTTAACATGATTGCTTGATATCTAGATTTAACTTGTTGCAAATATTCATTTTCTGCACCATAGTAGGACTCTATACATGATATTGTCAATTTCTAAAAGCATGCTTGGAGTCAGCATCTATAATCTTCTAATTGATATCATGCTTTAGGTTTATGAATTCAGGTTATCCTATTCCTGATTCAGGTATGGTGGGAATGCAGGTAGATGGGGATACAAGCACCAATGATACTGTCATTGCTTTGGCTAGTGGAATGTCAGGATCAAACATGATATCTTCTTTGGATAGTTATGAGGCAAAAAAGCTCCAAGTGTGCCTTGATGCAGTGAGTTACGCTCCCTTGCAACTTTTTTTTTTCTGCCTTAATGCAGTGATTAGATGCCCCACCATTGCTGTTTCTTATGTTTGTGGCTTTAGACATCTTCTTTTAGTTGTTAAAAAGACTACCAATTTTTTTAAAAATCTGCAGATCAGAAGGGGCTTGGATCTTCCTATCCTCCCCTCTTCTCTCATTTTTTACCAATCACTAGGCCAACTGGGTTTGGTCATATTAAAATGTAAATTTAAAAATTAATATGAACTGTCAAACCTGAAGCATGTTTTTTTTTTAAGAATGATAATAAATTTATTAATTCAGAAGCAGATTTAGAGTGAGTTCATACAATATCCCAAGGAGAGGCGCGAGCTGCAGCCCCTCCTTGAATCTTACAAGTAAACTAGGAAAGAAAAGCAAGAATCAGAACTGAGCCCAAAACAATTCTTCCCTATTTACCCCTTGCTTAGCTAACACATCTGACAAAGTATTTGCTGATCTCCCCACCCACTGTACAGTGACCAACATATTCCTTGTCAACCAACTAAATTTCTTCATTTCATTCTTGTAACACCACATAGCCTCTTCAGGATTTTTCAACCAACCCACCACCACTTTGGAATCCCCCTCGATTGTTAGGTATTGTACCCCTAGTTAGTTTGCAAATTGCACCCCTTGTACAGCAACTAAAAGTTCTGCCCTGATGGAGTCCCCAATTCCCAAGGGACCTGAGTAGAGCAACAAAATCTCTCCCTTCTCATTTCTCAAAGCACCCCCCATTCCAGATAATCCTGGATTACCCATGCTACGTCCATCAAAATTCAACTTCAATAAGCCTTCAGATGGAGGAGACCAGCTTGTAATTGATTTGTCCTTTAGGGATGAACACCTCACTACTGCTGACCAATTTCTCCAAAGGTCATTAAAGGAGAATTGATGAAAGATTTCCAAGGTCTTCAGCCAAGGTATTGCCCTATTTAACACATAGTCTTTCAATCCCCGACTGCTCCTTTTCTTTTCTTAAAAAATTCTAACATTCCTTTCTTCCCAAAGAGTCCAAATCAAGGCAGCACGAGCACATCTCCACATAATTCTCCCTATTTTTGTAGGCCAATAAAAGGTAGAATGGTTGAAGAGCATGTGAACTTCTGCTGGTAGACTCCAACTACTCCCAAACAACGAAAAGTAGCCAATCCCAAAGGTCTGCAAAAAAGGGACAAGATATTAATAGGTGGTAACAATCCTCACCTTGAGCTCTACAGAGGATACACCAATTAGGAGAAATACAGAGGAAAGGTCTTCTCTTTTGTAGGTTATCTAGAGTGTTTACTTTCCCAAGGAATACTTCCTAACAAAACGCCATAATTTTTTGGGGAACTGGCCTGCACCAAATTTCCTTTGACGGAAAGGGTTGGTGAGTAGAAAGTTGAGAGATGGACTTGAAGAAAGAAGCACAAGTGAAGGTTCCATTGGGTCTAGGAGTCCATACCCTCTTATCTGGCTTGGAGGGATCCAAACAAACCTGATTAAGACAACCAAGCAAGACAGAAAGAGATTCAATTTCATCATCCCTAAGTCCTCTACGAAACTCAAAATCCCAAGTAGGATCTAAGGGTGTTCCCAAAGGTGAGACAAATTTTGAGACCACCTCTTTTTTGTACAAAGAAACAGAAAATAGCGAAGGGAACAGATCCTTTAAAGGTGTGTCTCCTACCCAAATATCCTCCAAAAAATGAACAGTTGCCAAAACAAACTTCATACCTGATAAAATTGAGGAATTGAGGAAGGGTGTTGTGCATGGCCTTCCAAGATGCTGCTAGGTTAGCTTGCCTTGATACACCAACATCCCATCCATTCTCTGACCTCCCATGAATGCTTCCCACCACCTCATGCCACAATCTCTCTCTTTCCAATGTCCATCGCCACAACCATTTCCCTAACAGAGCTTGATTTTTTCTAGTTACCCTCCCAAGTCCCAAACCCCCCTCTTCTTTACTTCTGCCCACAATTTCCCAATTAACTAAGTGATCCTTTTTTTCTTGTCATGGCTCCCATAAGAAATCTCTCAACAACTTCTCCAATTTCCTAGCTTCCCTAACTGGTATCCTAAAAATAGACAAAAAATAGGTAGGTAAGTTAGCCAAGGTAGCTCTTATTAGGATAATTCTCCCTCCTAAAGAGACATAATTTCTCTTTCATGAAGCTAATCTCTTCTCAAACTTTTCTATCACTGGGGTCCAAAATCTACTCTCCCTAGGATTTGCCCCTAAAGGAAGCCCTAAGTATGACATGGGCCAAGCAGAGGTGGAACACTCAAGACACTCCGCAATAGCCTCGACCTCCCCTACCTCCAAATTTATACCCGCTATGCAGCTCTTTTCCAAATTTATTCTCAAATTAGAAATACTTTCAAATCCTTTGATTAGCTCCTTTAGGTTTGCTACCTTTTCACTAAAACCTCCTTCACAAAAGATCATTAGGTCATCTGCAAACTGAAGGTGGGTGACGGGGGCTTGGCATCTTCACTGTCAGCCTTAGTAATGATCCTACTAATCACATCGGCTACTAAGGTAAAAAGGAAGGGTGAGAGTGGATCCCCTTGCCTGACACCCCTGCAAGCTGGAAAAAAGTCCCTCACCATACCATTTACCAGAATAGAGTAGTGACAAGTACTGATACACCCAAAAATCCAACTACACCACTTGTCCCCAAATCCACAGTTTCGCATAACCTCTAATAGAAACTCCTAGTCCACCCATAGGCCTTTTCAAGATCCAATTTACAAATGAAACCTCTCTTCCTAGACCTTTTCATTTCCTCCACACACTCATTCGCAATTAAGATATGATTTGTTATTTGTCACCCTTGAATGAAAGCCCCCTGGGTTTCACTAATGATAGAAGGGAGGACTGTTTTGATCCTCAACGAGAGCACTTTAGCCAGAATTTTATAGATGCTTGTCACCAGACTAATAGGCCTATAATCTTTTGGGTGGTTGGCATCATTTCTTAGGTATCAAGGCCAAAAAGGTGGCATTAATTCCAAGGCTTATAATGTGATTGCCTGCAAATTCCTTAAGGACTTCAACTAAATCCTCTTTCAACACCTCCCAACAGTCTTGATAAAAACCCATTGTAAAGCCCTTTCTTAATCTCTTCTTCCTCGAAATCCCTTTCCAGCCACTTTGCCACTCCATCATCAATTATTGGCCATTCCACCCCTTCCACGACTGGCTGGTAATCACCTCCTCTCCTATCTCTAGCTTGGTCACAAGATTCTTTCTTCGTCTCCCATTTGCCAAATCATGGAAAAATCTAGTGTTCCCATCGCCTTCCTTAATCCACTTGTCTAGATTTTTGTCTCCAACTAATTTCTTCCCTCAGTAACACCTCTTCCAAATCCTTTTTCAATTGTCTCCTTAATACTCTATCCTCCTCGGTCAACCCATTTTGAGATTTCTTTACATCCAAGTTTTCTATTCAAGAGATTAGGCACAATTTTTGCTCCTCAATTCTACCAAAATGATCTCTATTCCACTCTTTTATTTTGGCTCTCAACCTTTTTAATTTCTTATGAAACTTGATCCCCTTCCATCTTACCCCCTCTCCTCCTCACCCCACCATTCCTTCACTTTTTTCACAAAATCTGGATGGGTAAGCCACATATTTTCGAATCTAAAAGGTTTGGGTCCTGTAGGAAAAAACTCAATACCTATCTGGATAGGACAGTGATCAGAGGTGACCCTGGGTAACGCTCTAGCAACCAAGTTTTCCAAACTATTCTCCCAGACAAGGTTAAACAAGAACTTGTCCAACTTCGAACACAAAGGGATTTCTTGAAGGTTGGACCAAGTGTAATTGGCTTGCAGCAAAGGTATTTCCTTCAATTCACATTCTTCAATAAAACCATTAAATTTCCTCATGCTTGTTGTAATTACCTGTTGGGGATTACTGGTTTCATCAGAGAATCTAATGACATTAAAATCCCCGCCCAGGCACCAAGGGTCAGACCATAGCCCCTTGATGCCTATCAATTCTTCCACTACTTCCACCATATCCTCCCTCCACAGTGTTACGATCCCCTCCGAGGCTTCCCAAGAAGGAGACAAGCTCCAACCTAAACCTCTAGACCTCCAAAAACTCCTCACCCATCTCCCATCTAATTCCATCATTTTGGATTCTTGTAACAACACAATATCGGGTTTTTCCCTTTGGAGTAGGTCTTTGATCACCCTTCTCTTTCTTACACTCCCTAATCCTCTTACATTCCAGCTAATAATTTTCATCGAGACAAAATAGCAAAAACACCCATGAAAAGGCCATAATCTCCTCATTTTAGGCCCTTCCTCCTATCCCCTCTACCACTAAATTCTAAATCTCCCTCAATGTCTGAGATTAGCCTTTCCACTTCAGATCTTTTTTTTCTTCTTTGTTCCTTTCCTCCTCCCCCCCCCCCCCCCCCCCTCTTCCTAATACAACAATCATCCTCTTTATTTTCTCCACCCTTTCTAGCCAATGTCTGAGGAAGAATTTTACCCTGCTCACGCTTATTTTGGCTACAACATCTCTCTAAGAATCCTTCCTTTTTTTTAGTTCCCCCATCATTGTACAGATCAACTCCCAAATTCTGTCTGCCTCCCCCTTACTACTTCCTTCCATCACCCTCTCTCCTCCTTCCACTATCACCCTCTCTCTTGCATCAGAACCTCCTGGATGGGAAGCTGGCATATCTGTTACAGGCATAGCACACAAGTCAGTACCTAAAAAATAATTGACACCCATACCTGGTAGGACGGGGGTAGGACTGGAACCACTGGAATTTAGTTGCTGACAGGCGACAAATGGTTTTAAGGCCTTTCCCCTTTTTGGACAAAGTTGTGAAGTAGACATAGTGAAAGAATCACTTCTTGACGACCTACCCACTTGGAAATCCTTTCTCTGTGTTTCCGACACTGGAATACCCACATCCATCATCATGGCCGATTCTTGTCCCTCTCCACCAACATCCTGTAATTCATTAGACTCGGGGTCAGCTCCCTCGACAAAGGGAAGAGAAGTTTTCATAGCTTTAGGACCATTTTCTTCGCCATTTCTAGTCTTCCTGCCACCTGCCTCTTCAATCTCTTCCTCTAAAAATTACAGCTTTGTATGCAAACTTTCTATTTCAAGTAAATCATTGTTGCTTTTCGGAGACAGACTTCCCAAACTTATAGATTCATCTCTGTTGTTTTGTTCACTCTACCAATCTTCAAACCCTGTTCTGTTCAAATCACTAGGCTTCAAGTATCTCGGGTTGCGCCTATCTGATGAGAGACGGTTCACCAGGTTGGATGGGACCCATTGTAGAGAGCCTCGAGACTGAGAGTCTTGAGATTTTGCGCCTGAACTGTTCGATCGAAAGGAGGGATTCGGGGTAGAAGAAGATAGACGCTTAATCTCGTCTATCAGCTCATCCCTCCTCCCAGTCACGTGCTTACTTTAAAACCTTTACTTGAGTTGCCTTCTCCGGCCCACCAGAAAAGGGATCCACTCAACTGGGCCCATTTTCTAAGTCTTTTCCTCCTACGTGACCTCTTAACAAGTCACGCCCCCCTGTTTTAATGGTCGAACCAGCAACCCTCCCTGTCTGAGGTTGCTGGTTCAGCCCTCTCCCTTTAGACACTGGTATATTTTTGTCAATTTCCCCTGACACCACCTGCACAAAAGATCTGCTATTTGTCATAGCCTTTTCTTGCTTTCTACAGGTTTGACCTTCCATCTGCCCCAAAGCTTTTTGGCTTCCCAGAATTTGTTGGCCCTTTTTAGCGAAACATTACTTCCCATTTGAATTAACCAATCTCACAAGTCCATGTAATGCTTCTTCTTCCTCCTCCCCTCCTACCATACGAGCCTCCTTCCACAGCCCTGCTTCAATGGAGGATGCTAGCCACACAGAGACAAAACTCCCCTCTGTTCGTACCTCTACCTTTTGTGGAATGTCTTCTGGCTTCACACAACTTAGCAGGATTTCTACTGAATAAAGATCACCCCAGAAAATTCCTTTCAAGATTCCTCCACACAATACTGCTATAGACTCTGCTACTTCTTGTTTCCACAGATGAAATGGCAAGCCTATTACATGCACCACCACACCATCTTCGACAAATAAATCCTTGGAGTTGGATGTTGGATTCCATTTAAAGACTGTGAATGATCCGAAATCAGCCTGAATATTGATAGCTGATATTTCCAATTCATTCTCTACTATGAAGACACTCTTCAGCTTTACAGTTATCGAAGGGGGTTACTATGAAGACACTCTTCAGCTTCAACCTGGTTGCCAGTAAGTCAGCTACCCTCCTCCAATCATTAACCTTTTCCTTGACTTGTATCACAAACTTACTATCCCACTCTTCTCTCTCTAGACCTCCCACCATTCTGCATTGGCCTTTTGTTTTTGCCATGACCACTGGCCCTTGTTCTACCCTGCTGTTGCTGAGATATGCCTTCTCCTCCCTTGTGGAGGCTTTTTTATCATTTGCTACTCTTTGAGCTAAAAACTCTTTGAGCAACCAGTCAACTTCCCCCCATCCTTGGCTCTGTTTTCCTGCTGGTAGACACACCAGTTGCCTTCGTCCCTTACCAAAAAATTCAGCCAAAGCTATGAAGAAGCCTTTTCTATTCCTCTTACATTCAACAACATATCTTCTCCCTTCTAATGTACTAAAATCCTGCCAGTTTATCTGCTTACCTTTTGAACAGGCTCCAGCTATGAACTCTCTTAGCCACTCGATCACTTCTAATCCTTCCAGCAATACTGTACCCTTTTTCGCTTCCCTTACCTTCAGGCTTACCTTCCCCTTGATTCTCATCTCTTCGAACAGGAAATTTTTTGCTTCTATCTTCAAGGATCTCCTCCACTGACCTGCCTGCACGAACTCCATTCCCTTCAAGGATCTTCAAGGTCTCTTGTCAAATTGTTAGACCAAAATATTAAAAAAAAAAATTGTTTTGTTGAGCTGAAACTCTCAATACACAAAATTTGCATATCAAGGGTATTGATACCTTGAACTAGGGCTGTTCACGGGTTGATTCAGTTCTCAAACCTGAAGCATGTTGACACTGATTAACCTGAACACTCCAAGGTTTTAAAAGGTCAATGGCATAGTTGAGGTGTAATGGCCCAAAAAGGTGAAGCATAAACCTCAGGGCAGCCTCAAAAATTAAGAAAAAAATAATTAAAGTTTATAAATGATAAAAATAACATATAATATACCAATTTAGAATGATAGAAGGTACAAATATCCATAAAATAAAATTTTATAACCAATAAGTTTTAGCTTTTAAGCATTAAATAAAATAATAACTAATCAACTAACAATTATAAACATTTTACATTTCATGTTTCAAAATGCAAAGTTCTCAAATGATTCAAATGACCAATTTAAAGGAAAGCAAACATATGAAGAATCATCCATATAATTGATATTATATTTGTGGTGATCCAACAATTTAGAAGAATGTAAACAACTTAGTTGATTTGACCTATGCAAAAAGTTCAATAAAAGAATAAATCCATTATGCAAAGAAATTAGAAAATTAACATATTTTGGATGTTAGATTTATGATAATAAGAAAAAAATCCTACTTGATTTATTCAAGAGAAACTAAGAATTTGATTAGCCCTATTGATTTTTCATTTCTACTCTTTTTATTTGGCCCACAATTATTGATGTGCTTCTCCCATATATTCTGAATCTGAACTACAAAAATGCATAAAATCTATAGTTTTTGCACTAAATCACTAAATAATCATTGATAGTTGAGGCTTACACCTTTGTACGCCTCAAGTTATGCCTCACGTCTTGAGGATTGAGGCTTAGGTCTCATTCTGACAAAGGTTCAAGCTTCACAATTTTGATGCGAAGCTTTAGCCTTGAGGCAAAATCTGTCTTGTGTCAAGGCATATGCATCATGCCTCAAGGCTTAAGCCTTTTAAAACAATGCATGCTTCCATGTGATGAATTGAATATTCAAAATATCTTAGTCAATGATGGTATTCATGTAGTTGAACCCAAATTGCCTTGGGTGCTGATTGTGAAAATAACGGTAATCTAGAATTTGCAAGATTTTGAAGGGCAATAATTTAAATGAGACAATATTTCCTTTTTCAGGTAATGCAGGGTCTTGCAAAATCTATAGCATGGGATGGAGAAGGTGCAACTTGTCTAATTGAGGTATTGTATAATTTTCAACTTTGATAAATGAGGCAGTATCTTCTGTGATTCCTTCGTACATAGAGTGAAACTATGTTATGGTCAGAACAAGCATAGTTTGAACAAATAACAGAATACATTCATTCATTATTGGACTGCAAAGTTAAATTCTTGAAGCTCTTCTATCTATAAAGGAAATTCAAGCGTTGGATGTAACTATTGTGTCTTTTGCAACTATTTGCATGTCTGTAATGGTCTACCTTTAGAAATGAACTCAACCTGTTTCTCAATAGACTCTTAGATCCCGGCAGTCATATAGGTGTTAATGCCCTGATAAAGATACAGACACAAACACTGACATGGATGTAGGAAACAGGGATAACTTCATTTCATAAAATCCTGGACATAGATACAGATATGGATATGGGTATCTATATAATATGTTTCTACTATGTGTTTATATCTAGTTTTTTATGCTAAATATCATTTCTCAAGACTTGTGTTCTGATTAAATCTCAAGCAAATATAGATCTTTTATGATATAATTTGTTAAAACACACCCCATTTTACATATGTTAAAAGTGTTAATGCTATTAAGTACATCTAGAAAGCATCCATGCAGTATCTGGTAATGCATCTGATTAGTGCCATATCTGAGACAAGTATACGAGTATCATAGCCTATCAGTGGACCGTCCCATATACACACTGAAAGAAAATTTTCCAATATACAGATTACTTCGCTATTGTTTACCTGGATTTTGTAGCCCTCTACATTTTAGATTCAGTTATCCAGGTAACAAAGTTATGATACCCCTATAAAACCTGATTTTGAGCAACACTTTGTTCAAGAGGTGGCCCACTAAATTCAGTCCAAGTAGGGGTAGAGGTGTAAATCGGGTCGTGCCACCCGCAGCCCGGCACGATTTGTATGGGCCGTGCCGGGCTTGGGGTTTCAAGTCAGCTGGCCAGCCCGACACGGCCCATATATATTTTATATTTATATATATAATTTATATATAATATATAATATATTATATAAATTATATTTATATAATAATATATAGTATATAATATATTAGTAAAATAAACAATTTTTTTCAATTTTATTATACTATTTTTTTTAATTAATGTATATATAAGCAATTGTATACATCAAAATTCATATAATATTAAAATTTTAAGTTTTTTTCAATTTTTTAAATAAATAACTTTGGCCAGGTCCACGGCCCGGCCTAGCCCATGGCTTGGCCCACGGCCCTTTTCACCTCTAAGTAGGGGGTAGTGAATGATGCAGATGTTATGAAATTAGGGTTTTTTTTACCCGAGTCCAGCATGTTTCTTCTCAATAAGGTGTAGACTTTCTAACCGTATGTTATGAAGATAAGAAGAAAAATTTAGTACCAGGGTCCATTACATCATATTTTTTCAAAACATTGTACCATCTTTCTAATGAAATCTTAATAAGTGTGTAGGTCATGGTAACTGGCACCAACAATGAGGCTGAAGCAGCAAAAATTGCACGCTCGGTAGCATCTTCTTCACTTACCAAGGTATCCGCTCTCTCAACATGTAACATCCTAATTGGTAATGTATCTAGTATGATGTATGAACTATTAATCAAGCCATCTCTCTTATTTCTGTTTCTCTTTAGGCAGCAGTATATGGCAGAGACCCAAACTGGGGACGCATTGCTTGTGCTGCTGGCTATTCAGGGATTCCTTTCCAGCCAAATAAGCTTCGCATATCACTTGGAGATATTCTGCTCATGGATGGTGGGCAACCACTTCCTTTCGACAGGTGAGATAGCTATGTTTCTTTTAGTTGTTTTCTTTTCAAAATTGAATCTTTCTAGTATATCAAAACACTAAGTCGGGAACCAACTTCACTTATGGCAGCTACATATGCAATTTGGGGATGTTAATCTAGTGGTGCTTGGCTAGCTATGATACTCAGATACCTATACATGTTAACATACCAATGTCAGATTCAGATACAATACTGGATACTGCATGGATACTTCTAGATGTATAGTCTTTTTTTACAAGTTACGTTTTTTTGAAAAGGGAAAAAAAAATAACTTCTAGATGTATGTTATACACTGATACTTTTAAAATATGTAACATGGTGTCTTAACAAATTATACTAAAAAAAGTTGCCTGTGTTAGAAATTTAATTAAATTCAGCAAGACATACATCTTGAGAAAATGGCATATGGCTTCAGAAACTAAAAATAAATTTGTAAATCCCCAACAGTGAATGGTTAGGCAGTATAAGCGTATAATTCTGAAATCAGTATTTTTATTGTTCATGTTGCCATTTTCTATTCCATTCCGTTCTGTTTGTGTGATGTCCATTATCAAATTATGTGCACTTAAATCATTTCTTACTACACCTACCCAAGTTCTTTTCAGTCTGTCCCTGGCTCTTCTACCCCCTTAAACTCGTAACTGATCAATTCTTCTAATGGATGCTGTAGATGGTCTTCTTTGCATGTGACCAAACCACCTCAGTTTGCTTTCATTTTATCATCCATTTGAGCTACTTCTAGGTTCCTTCATATGACCTTCATTTCTGACCCTATCCTTTCTTGTTATACCACTCGTCCACCTATCTGCCATGTTTTTTTTTTTTTGTACATGACACTCTGCTCCATACAACATAGCTGGCGTTACAACCGTTTTACAGATTTTTTTTATAAGTAAAGAGTTTTGTTAATAAAATCAAATAGTAGTTATACAATGAGTTTTCCCATAGGAATACCAAAAAAAAACGAGTTTTCCCATAGAGAGGTGTGAGATGCAGCCTCAATTACAATGCAGATTACAATTGAGCCCAAAAAAAATGCTCCCTATACACCCCATGCTTAGCTAAGTAATTAGCTATCCCATTGGTCAATTTGTCAGCCATCCAACTACCAGCTTTGAGTACCCCTCAATTATCAATCTGTCCACGTTCAGCTCTCTAGCAAGCAGTGCTCCTTGCAATACTTGAAGGCCTGAATATAAAGCATGTATGGAGTCCCCCACTCCTACAGGACTTGAATATAAAGCAATTATATGCCCTTCTGCATTCCTAATTCCTAAACAAACCCCCTATTCTTGAAAGCCTTGGATTGCTAAGGCTGCTTCCATCAAAATTTAGCTTTATGAACCCTGCTTCAGAAGATACCCAAGTAGGACAAGGTTAAGCTTAACCTCTGAACTGTTTTACAGAAATTTCCTTTTAGCCAAATTGCTATTCTCCAAATGCACCCCTCCATTTTGGCAATCTTGCTCTAATTCTATGAGCGACATCTAACTCGTTCTCCCCTTTGTTATGAATTATTGACTCAAGATAAAGGAATAGGTTAAGTTGAGCTATCTCTTGGTCTCCAATCCTAAATACTGGTTTACATTTCCACTATTATTAAACTTACATTGCATTTATTCTACTTTAGTTCTACTTATTTTTTATTTTTTTGTTCCTAATGTACTTGTTTTAGGAAAAAATAAATGCATAATATGAGCATATTACATGGGATGTCCGTGTCCACGTCTGTATCCAGGATTTTAGGAAATGGAGTCATATCCCCATTTCCATATCAATGTCTTGTGTCCATATCCATATTGGGGTGTCAACAGTATCCAGAAATCCGATTTCGAATTTGATATTCAACATAATCGAGTTGAATTCAGATTGTGACTTTATTCAATTCAATAAATATCCAAATCTGGTCAATTATATAATATATTAAATATTTAAACATTTTAGGTAATGTACATATATACTATTTAAGTTATATAAATAATTTATATATTTTATATACATAAAGTATTCATATTATATATTAATTTCCTAAAATAATCATTTTGTTGAATTCAAATCAAATATTTGAATATTTAATCAAATTTGAATTCAGATATTGGTTGATTCAATTCAAGTTCAATCCATTTACACCCCTATATCCTTATTTTGGCATCAAGTTCGGATTGGTTCTCCATAGAGCGCATCCCACATGCACCCCACAGCACACCTCAGTGTGCTTTGGGAACGTCTGCCGTACTTGTCATGGGGAGATGTTCCCAATGCACAGTTAGATGTGCTGTGGGGCATGCTTTGGGGGAGTCGGTGCGAATTCCTTGGCATCATAGTTGGCCAGGCTTAGCACAAGGTATTAGCAATTTCCATGGTATTCATTAGTCATTACAATAACTGGTTTTTGGACTTGTTTAGAAATTTCCACGGTATTCATTTACACCCCTATAATACTCTAGCATCACAATAACTGATTTTTGGACTTGTTTAGCAATTTCCACAGTATTCATTACAATATCTAGTTTGTAAACAATGAGAGGAATTCCACACATTCATATCTACAAGCAATGGAACTTGGCTCTTTTCCCTACTGCATTTTCTCCAATTCTTTCATTGTTCTTTCTTGATATATGGAGCCTTTTCAGGAATGCAGCTAGTGATTATCTGAAGAATGCTGGTAAGACCCATGGTACGGTTGGAATTCACATTTCTGTCGGTAAGCATGTTTCAAATTCATGCAAATGTCGAATACTTATTTTTTGTTTGAAAAAAAAAACATGGTGAAACATTTCTAAGGATGCCATCTCTTCAATATATTTTAGGGTAAATTCTAGGCAATTTTCTGGTGTTAAGACACACACTCAAGATATGATAGTTGATGGTGTGATGTACCAGCATTGAGCTTAATGCTTCCATGTTGAATATATACTGTGAATGGGTCTGGGACTTATTATTGAATAAAATACCTCTATAACCCATAACTTTAATGGTATAAAAACCTATGTTTTTAAAACCAACTTAAAAATGAAATTGCTTTTCCATTTAGATAGCGGGTTAGTGGTTGAACCATCTGAGTCAAATTGGCTAACCCATGATGTCATAGTTAAATAAAATTCAAAAAGATAGACATACAAACATTTTTGTAAAAAATGCTGGCATATCACTAATATTAAAATATTATATATTCAACATATTAAACAAAGATAAGCATGATACATAACTTATTAATGATGGAGATGGAATACAAAATTTAAAACTAGCCAGAAAACAAAACTTAGACAAAACAAAATGGGCTGATCTGCTAGCTGGCAAATCTCTAATATTAGGCAAAATTGAAAAATAGATAGAAGTACAAAAAACATAGACATTTTGTAAAATAACAGTACAGCATGTCTCTAATATTATATATTCATCACATTATACAAAACAAGTGTAAATTAGAATTATTTTTATTAATGATGGAAATGTGTTGCAAAATTTATATTGATCAAAAAATGTATTGCAAAATTTGAAACTTGGAATCAAATCTGATTTTTTTGTCTAGGTACCAGGTTAGCAGTTCAATCATCTAGGACAGCCCATGTGCCATAATTAAATAATAAAAATTTAAAATAGACAGAAACGCACCAAATTATAGAAAAATATAGAATTTATAAAAAGTTGGGCGCACCTTTAATATTATACATTAATCATATTAAACAAAATGAAAAATTAAAAAAAATTTCATAAAGAAGAATTATTTTTATTGATGGTAGAAATGAACACAGAAATAAAACCATTTTCCATCCAGGCCAAATGGGTCAACCGACTCAACCCATGATGTCATAATTAAATTATAAAAAATTTAAGCTAGCTAGAGCTATTACAAATTTCGTGGAAACATGTAGGGACATTTAATATTATATATGGAAAAATCTATGATGCCAGAAAGACATGATACCACAAAGGCTTTGGCCAATCAAAACCCCCTGTTAATTTTGATGAAAACCCACCTGATTGGTTACCACCGCCTTTATGAAGCTGGTTGATTAGTTGTAAATTTTTCCAGTATCATGTCTTTCAACCATCATAGTTGAACCCATTATATATTCATACTATACACAAAAAAAAAAGAAGTATTCTATTGAAAATGGAAATGGAATACAAAATTTAAAAGTGACCCGAAAATGAAATTATTTTCCCATCTAGGTGGTGGGTCAGCAGTTGAACCTGGGTCAAATGGGCCAATGCCATGATTAGATAATAAACATAAAAATACATATAAAAATACAAAAGAAAAACTGTAGAAAAATTTGGACATGTTTATTCATCATATTAAACAAAAATAAGTGTGTTAAATAAGAACTATTTTTATTAGTGATGGAAATATAATACAAATTGATCAAAATGGAAATATAATACAAAATTTAAAATTTAATGGCATCAAAGTCGTTTTTTCATCCAAGTCAAGCCACAATGGTTCAATCGTATGGATTAAATGGCTAAACCCATGATGTCATAATAAAAAAATGAAAATTTGTAAAACAGATAAAAATACAAAAATCTTACAGAAGAACATAGAAATGAAAATCTGTAATATTATATACCCATCATAAAAAAAATATATATTTTTTCATCAATGATGGAAATGAAATACAAAAAATAAGAATGCAGTATGGGCCTAATGCGTGCTTGTAAATAACATAGGTCTGGGACCAGAAATTTTCAGATACCATATATTTTCCATATCATAGTTGAACCCCTACTAAAAAGTATTAGATGCTGAATATTTTAAAAATATGGAAAAATATAGGAGTTTTTCATGAAGAGATAATATGTATTATGTCATCTTTAAGATATTTTCGTAAATATAAAAATATTATTATCTGTTAATGTCTATATTTTTAATAGATTATACATACATTTACATGCAAAAGATATGATAAATTATCATTCCATATTTTAAAGAATGTATTAGACATGTATTCATTTTTAATTATGCTGAATAGTTTATTTTTTATGAATAACTCTTGCCCAAGGTTCTTATTTCGTATAATCTTTCGTCAACAGGAACAGGGCAAGGATCCGGGAAGGCTTGGGGCTGTGATTTAAGTTACGACTACGTCAAAATTAACGCAGAGTACACCACATAAGGACTATGATGGTGTCACTGACAGTGGAAGGACTGGAGAGGAAAATCAAAGAGAGGATTGTGAAGTTTAACCAAGACTACTTTGTTTCGTCACTATATATCGACTTGGAAGAATAAATTAAATTGAAGAGCCCAAGGATCCGGGAAGGCTTAAAGGCTACGATTTAAGTCACGACTACGTCAAAATTAACGAAAAGTACTGCCACATGAGGACAATGACGGTGTCAGTGACGGTGGAAGGACCAGAGAGGAAAACTGAAGAGGATTATGAAGTTTACCTTAGATCTACCTTGTTTTTTCACTATTTATGGAGTATGAACTTGGAAGAATAATGAATAGCTTCTTGGTATCAGCAGATCCCAGGGATGCAATTATCCCCGTGACTAACGATTGATGATTGGACGATCGGTATCTGTTCGTTCTCGGTAAGCCTCCAATCCTATTTTAATTGTCTGGTTAATAGCCTGCAAATTTGTATCTCTAGGGTTAAAACCTAAATCAAGTTCACAGGTGGATCCCATTCAAACAACTACAAGCTCCGCATCTTTACTCGTTATCTTCAATCTTCAAGGTGAAACTCCAAGAGTGCTCTTTTGCACACCATGACCCAGGAGCCATGAATCTGTAGCTCAGAAAAACCGTTGACTAGACCCTATATTTCCCAGGCAACTGTACTTACGAAGGCTTCCATAACCTCTCATAAGTCATAACCAACCAGTAAATCATGTAGCATTTACTGAATCTCCAAATGAAGATTGACGAAAACTTTCGTTTCTGAGATCGAAAATCTTTGATGTATTATTTGAGGCTAATATTAATTGGTCGGGATTTGCTGCACTTGATTCAGTCTGACTGTATTACGTGTGTAAAAAATTATATGAAAACACAAGTAATGCTCGAAAAGGTGCAGTAAATCTCGTTACAACATCATAAGGTTGATCATGTTTTTTAAAGGAAAAAGGTTGGTCATCGTTACGACTTGTGACATCGTAAAGTTGGTCATTCTTGAAAACGTTATGGCCTTTTCACTGTGGCCACACGCTCATGTTTTGGTTAAGATATTCTGGGCATGGGTCGCAAAAGATGATTTACCAAAAAAAAGAAAATAGCAAAAGATGCGTTATAATAATAAAATAAGATGCATTAGTCGTAAATCACGGAGCATAGTCAAGTAACTATTGTACAAGCATCATTGCAGGTAAATGGCAATGCATTCAAAAGAGTGGAGAGGTGTTGCTCAGGAATCAGGAGATGCATACAAAAATTAGATTTGATCAAATGACAACGATTTCGTATCTTCTAAATACATTAGATAATGCTCGGAAATGACAAATGGTTGAAAATGAAGATATGCTTATTTGCGGGATCTCTAGCGAAAATGAAATCCATCACATTACAGATCAGGATTCTCTGCAAGCAAAAAACTCCAGCCGCATGGATGGAAGAACAAACCACCCCCTGAGCCACCCTTTTAGGAGTCCAGATCTCCTTACACAGCGTGCGTCAGACTGACCTCACGGCCTGTCCGAACCGCACATCGGGAACATCTCTCTACTTGCATTTATTATTATTCATGATGTGGCTGTGAGGTCTATGTAAGGCGCACTCAGTGAGGAGATCTCAATTCCCTTTTCAGACTAGCCGTGAATTGGAGATGCATGCTAAACGAAAACCTACAAAACAATAACCCCATCATCCCATGTAAAGGACGAAAGAGATGCATCATACATACGAAACGAAATTTTACAACACAATAAACCCTTGTAACCGAGCAAAGATCAAACTCTGGTCGAAAAATGACATAGCCTGAGTTATAGTGTTCTACCATTATTATCTTACAGAATGCATTCACCAATTCACCATCCACAACCAAAATGGTGCAGGGACGAGTATTAGCAAATCGTTATTAACAACCAGTGAAGAATAGCATAGTCGCCCAAACTATACTTGTTTATATATATTTACATAGATCCGCATAGGGAAACAGAACTTGGATGAGGTGCCCTTTTTTATGTAGCCTCCGCGACTGAAATGTGCATCTTAGCTAGCGACGTCCTCAGGAAGCTACTGCCGCACTTGGTGTCCTGACCAGTTGTAGCGAAATCTACCGTCTCCACAGTCGACTGCCTCAGACCACCTATGAGTAATCTTTCACTGCTAGTCGGCAACTTCGAACGTGTATCCGTGCTTGAGACAACTTTGCGTGACTGCTTCTTGTCACTGCCGCTACCTCGAGAAGATTTGCTCTTGTGCTTGTGTTTGCCATTCTTCTTATTCCCTCTGGAACGATGTTGGTTGTGACTCTTCACTGTGTGAGATAGGGACGTAGCAGGTGGATCATAGACATCGGGAGCCCATGTCACATTCAACTTCTTCAAAGGCATCCCCTGCTTCTCGCGGCTACCTTTCATTGCAGACACAAGCTTCAAAGGAGTCTGAGAGGAGAAAGCACATGGAACAGGAAAACATAAGGATATTGTAAGGAATTAACCAACCAAAGCAAGTAACTCGCATCACTGGTAATACACTTCACACTTGGGAACAAAGCTTGGCAAAACGTCGTAATTAAGGAATCAACTTTTCGCATCTTACGAAACCAGGTGAAGTCTCACTTATTCCGATCAAATATCAGGGACGCCCTTTCATCGTAGTATTTACTACAGTACTCACATAGACACATCCAGTTGGCTGTATCTGCCTCATAGGTGGTGAGGATCAAAACAAAATAGAGTTGGCGTCCAAACGCTCTCAACACTGTTCGAACAGGACACTGCAACGTCTCCCTGGCCAGTTGCCATGGGAGATGTTCCCATTGTACCACCATATTGGCTTGTTAGGACAGAGTTGGGAGTGTTTGTTGGTAACAGATCCAAACACTCTTTTAAGTACTGAGAAACGAAACATTGGAAGAAAAGTTCACCAACTATTTTAGCAGTAAAGTTCTAACTTCCAACTATGTAGACAAAAAAGTCAAACTCTTGATGATTACACCCAACATTCTTTATCTTGGTAAATATGATGGTACTTGTCCAAACCTTGTGACTCAGGAAGTATCAGATGGTTTGCAATAAGCACAATGAAGTTGATACACGCACTTGTATTACGCAATGCAACAACAAGAATCAAGCTTGTGAAACAATAAACTTGAATGGTGGTGCAAAAAGTGGAAGAAAAAAAAAAAAAAAAAAAAAAGATCTCCCAACAAATCCCTCCTCTTGAATAGAGAGACCCATATGCAAAAAAGCATACAAGTCAAGAAGTTGGGGATTAGTTGTATAAACTTGAATGACTTCAACGCACACAGACTAGTAGGACACTAGGTAGGTGGGATACTTACGGGCAGAGATATAGAACGAGTACAGGTTGGATTCCCAGACAATGTAGAACTTTGCGCAGGTATTTCCTCTCTCCCATTCATAGATGCAGCACATGTCATTCCAGAGCATGGAAAAGTTGCAAATCTTGTCAAACCCTTCTGGGTCGTTGAAATTGAGGATTGGAGCTGGTGTATTTTCAACTCCCCCCACGTTTTGTCATCTGCATGGTATATCTCATCATCCCCACCTAAAAGTGGACCGCTGTCTGGTACCAGTTCTTGATCATCGTCATGTAAGACCCCAGGTGCATTTTCAAGTTCCTCTACCAAATTGCTTTCCATGCTACCATAAGGGCATTGGTTAAGATTCAAACATGATTGCTCTAGTTCAAGAAGATTATCCACATATTTAGAAACTGAATTTCCACTCTCCGCTACATCCATCAATAATACGAGGTACTAGGATGATAGAACTGCCAAAAGGACTCATATTAGGGAAACAAAAATCTATATAATTCACTAAGACATAATCCAATGAAAAACGGGCCAACAACAATATGATACACCCCCCCCCGGTCCACCCCTATTGAAATGTATCATCCAATCCAATGGCATAAACATGATTAGGACCACGATGGTGGTTGTTATGACGTACAGGACTAAAATTTACAATTATGCATCTATGCATGCAACAGTAACAAAAATACATTACACTCACAGAGACAAGTCATTCTAATTGCCCGAGTAAATTGGGGAAAAAATACTTGACATAAGAATCAGGGCATTAAAAGAGAAATTAACATAGAAGATAATTTTGTTCCACAGATACAGTCTACGTACTTGACATAAGAATCAGGGCATTAAAAGAGAAATTAACATAGAAGATAATTTTGTTCCACAGATACAGTCTACGGTGGTCACAGTTAAATGAAAGAAAAGTGCATCTGAACACTGCTAAGAAAATTGGACAATGCTGCGGAAAAAAAAAAAGGCATGGAATAGTGAATTTCATCATGCAGTTGCATTTAAGGGAATACCAAAATGTGCTGAAAAGAAAACAAGGATGATATAATTAAACATAAAAACTTGAACTGCTAGACTTCCGAAATGCAAACCACATCATTTTTTGAGAAATTTTACAATGGGAAGCAAGCTGAGGCCTTGCCTAGTTGCCTTGACCTTAAGAAGGGTTATAAGTAGCCGCCTAAGATATTCAAATCTCTTCACAAATCATGCCTCCGATGTTCGAGGTGCAGATTAGATGCAACTTTTACACCTTCATGCCCATGTTCTAGCAATACAACATTGAAAGGGCACTGTGAGAATTGAACTAGCAACTCTAGCACCCAAAGCAAGAATCATATCGCCAGACAAAACAACCAGTTGTTAAAGTAATTGAGCTCATAGTCATAGTTACTATTACTGAATTTGCACAAAACCCAAAAGGATGATGAGTACTTAACAGGGCTCATTTCCTGGCAGAGGAATGGGATCAGGGTCAGTATTGACAAATAAAAGATCTGAAAGGAGCAAAAAGGAACAGTCGAGCAGTAGATCGCGAGCATGTCAGCATGTCTTCCTGTTCTCTGCATGTACTGAATGAGATCATTCGTTTTTTTTCTAAAATGTCAGCATGTCTTTCTGCTTCCTTCTTTCTTTTTAAACTCTATCTAGTCTTTCTATCTCTGAGTGAAGAGAATTAAACAAAGGAAGAATTAACCACAATAAGATCGCGACTCGCGAGCATGTTAACGGTACGCTATTCAGTTAAAACATCACAAATTTTTACACGTTAATATAAACAATTCATCTAAATACGGCAACATCAAAGCACAAAGCACAGCAGGAATATAATTTTTAGAAAAGTATGATAAAAATAAAGCAAACATAGCAATTGACACGTTGGGATCCAAAGAGAATAATATCGTGGATAATCATTGAGAACGTTTACCTCTACAGTTAAAAAAGAAAAGAGGTCTCTTATATGAGAGAGAAGTCCAAACGGTAACCTGGATCCACCCAAACAGCCACAAATTCCAACTTCCTTGAAAGATCGTGCTGGCCCAACCAATTTAAGAAGAAATGGAGTGTGATTGTTCAATGAGTGATTTCTAGATCTCTAATTCTTTTTATCTCGTTCAGATCCGAAAACGGGAAGAAAAGAAGAAGAAACCCTAAAATAACAAGATAGCCATTATTAAGCCGAACGTTAACTCAAATTACCACGCCGATTCCATTTCTCAAGCTGTTTCAGACGATGAGAACATGAACCACCATGGAAAGAGGTCGCCGAGGGAATCGTCGTTTCACGCCGGTGGATGAATTCTCCGAGCACCGAAGGCATGGTCGATGCTCTTTGAAACCCTAAGCTGGAAGATCAAGAACCCTAATCAAAGCCACCAGATTCAAAAGAAGATACAAAATCAACCTCAGATGTTGAGAGGTCTCCCTAATCACTTTGAACAAAAAAAAAAAGCTAAAATACCACCATCCCTCTCAAATCAGCCCATCAGAACACCGAATTTGCAGAGATCGGACATGTAAGCACCTCGGAAGCCCTAATGACGGATTATTAGGGATTTGTGGAAGAAAAGTTGCGAAAATTATGCAGATTTTGCAGCGTCTATTCTCCGATCCGATCTATGTGAGCAGCAGGAAGATCAGAGAGACGGGAACGAATGGCGGGCGCGGTACGGAGGGGATGAGGGGTGATCTTCACATTATATATAAAGACTTAATTAGGCAAAAGCCTAGGCGGTTCACCGACTTACCGAGAACCTAATCTGAACGTACACGTGGCGATTTTATATTCTTTCTTGTGCTGACTGCTAGCACCACGCCCACGGAACCGGAGTTTCCGAGACGCCGGAGTTTCCCAGTGCACGGTGGATGTGCTGTGAGGCGCCTATTTGTAAAGAGCAGATCCCATCACGGAGTTCCCAGCCTCCCACTGGCGGAACGTAACACCATGACCACAAACCACCATAATGAAGGTCCCTAACCACGAAACAGTGACGTAATCGTTGCTTTTCTGCAATTACAGAAATATCCTCCCTCCCAATGGCAAAAGTTTTCAAAAAAATAAATATTTAAAAGGGCTTTTTACAAAATAAACAACATATTTTTAACATAAGAAATTCGTTAATGTTTTGAAAATAATGCTCAATTTGGTGAGCAAATAAAAAAATCTCCTTTCGGACCGAATTACCCTTATCCACAAATTTCATTATAAAATGTAGGGAAATTTCCTCATAGTTACCCTGTGCTTTCGCTCGAGTATCAATTTAGTACCTAAATTTTAAAATGTGACAATCTAATATTCAAACCTTTAAAACACGACAATATAGTATCGTTAGTGAACCGTCAGTCATGTATATCACGTAACCTCGTGTATGATTTAGGATATTTGAAAATGTCAAAATGTTCATCATCTTCTTTCTCAAGAAAATCTGTTCCACATCTTTTCTTCTCCGTTTGAAATTCAAACAATTTTCTTCATCAAAAAAATGTGTTATGCATCTTTTATTCTCACTCTCATCAGAGTACCAAAACGTTTGGCGCTCTAAGCCATGAATGCGGGAGCCTTTCTCCTCAAAGCAACAGAACATTTTTCATTAACTAAGAAGATCACCAAATCGCTCAAAACAAAAGCAGTTGGCCTATAAGTCTAACTACAATAGCTTCCTTCACTGAATCCCACAAGAAAATAAAATACTGAAAGCTTTAATTTATAAATTACAGCCAAACCTGGGCATCCCCAATCCAAACAAACGTTCCCTACCCATTTCTTGCCAATTCACCTACTTGGACGTGTTAGGATAGGACTGGAAACTCCACTATGTTGATGGAAAAGAAACTGACTCGCCCATGCTCTACATGAGAGAATTTTAAGGGAATGCCATTGCACTTCCTCTCTAGTTCTTCGATCTCATTTCTTGATGGTGGATGAGCCCTATTTACATAGAGCATAAAACTTGGACACCAGTAGATGATTTTCTAAACTTGCTGTTAGGAAGGTAAACTTCAAAATCCGGTCTCAAATCACTAACCTGCAAATTTTTAAGTTGGTTGATGAAGGAAAACCTGTTCAACAATTCACTGTCTGAAACTACACTGGTTTTTGTTGTTCCTTGAAGAGCAGAGTTACAACCATTATTACTCTTCATGGTCCAAGGGACACCATACCGACCAACAATGTACCCAAGGGACTTTAGGTGTCAAAAGTCACCCAACAGCACCCACTCTTTCCTTCTACAACCTTCTCATATAAATCTTTCAGGAAAAGTGTTGTATCATCAACATCCAACAGATGTAGTGCCCCTATTTCAGCCAAAAATAAGGTTTTTTCAATTGTACAGTAGAGCTTTCCTCTTCGAACTATTCCTGTTGTTATCCACATTTTGCCTTTCTTTTCAATAACCTCAGCCATTCCCATCTCTGCATTCCAACGAGCCTTAGATGTATATTTTCTGAATTGCAATTTGGGGATAGAACCATATGTATATTGAAGTTCTTCACCATTCAACTCTTCTGATGTAATTTCAAGATCAGACATTCCATCAGATGAACTTGCTAGATCTTCAATCACCATTATGCTAGTTATTGGTCGTATTTGCTTTGTTCTGAGGACTGATAACCGTCGGCGCGAGTTACAAGGGTTCTTCAATTAGAGTTTTTGTCGTTGTTCCACAATCATGAACACTGGTGTTTGGTGAGCGGCCGGTGGGGTGTTTCGGGTTAGGGCTCAGAGGAGAGAGTGGGGAGCGTTCTTCCTTTTTTTTTTTGGGTTCTGAGAGGTTAAGTTATATGCATTACTCGAAATAGATGAGGGGTATTTAGGTTTTTTTGTCTTCTAACTAATGGTGAGTTAACGTCGGGTACTAAATTGTCGCAAATGAAAGTTCAGGTACTAGATTGTCGCATTTTAAAGTTCAGGTACTAAATTAGCACTTGAGCCAAAGTACAGGGTACCTATAGGGAATTTTCCCTAAAATGTAAACTGATTTTAAAACTTGTTGTAAAATGACATTGAAAAACTCTAACGAAACCCTTATTCCAATACTTACCCAAAAAAAACCATTATTCCAATGATAAAATCTTTAAACTTTAACCATATTAAATTAGGGTTAAAGACTCAAGACCTCCCTTGAAATTAAATATAAATACTAAAACCTCTATCTCTTTTTAAATTAGATTAAGGCTATGTTGGAGAGTGCATAAGTTAAAAATAAGTACTTGTTGAATAAGTGCTTAAAAACAAATGTTTATTTGAATAAGTATTTATTTGCATTTGACACCTAATTTTTTCAAGTGCTTATTTTTTAAGATAATCACTTATTTTATATTTGGTGTTTGGTTGTCTTTTTTTCTAGTAAGCACTTAAATAAGTATTTGTGACCAAGGTTCAAAGTATCAAAAACACCAAGTGTATCGTAAAGGCAATTTTAAGAGACATATCAAGATATGCCTTAAATACACATATGTATTGGAGAAAAACTAAGATACGCATAAATATGCTTGGAAACACTATAAAAAATACATCAACAACACTAAATATAACACCTCAATGAGGTGTATATACATTAAATTAATATATCTTAATGGTTTTGTGAAAAAATACATTGTAGTTAATTATAATTTCGTTAAAAATCCTATGCTTAACTATAATTTATAAATTATAATTCTCAAGTTATAATTTTTTATGCGATGGGGAAAAACCTAGCTCTCTTATCTGACCATAAAACATGCATTGGAACAACTTCTAAGTGAAAATATAATTAATAACTATTTATTATTTAAATAATTATTATTTATTTATTTACAAACATCATAAAAAACAAATAAACATTATATAATATATTCAAACAATAATTATTAAAGAAGAAATTTCAATTGATTTGTGGATATGATAGATCATCTATAGAATTATAATATATCCAATCATTGTGATAAAATGATAAAATATAATTATTTATTTATTTATTTTAAAAATAAAAAATATATATTAAACAACAAATTTCAATTGGTCTGTGAATATGATAGATCATCCATAGAATTATAATATATTCAATTTTTGTGATCAAATGATAAAACATAATTAATTATTATTTATTTTTAATTATATAAATATAAAAATAAAAAATATTGAAGAAGAAATTTCAATTGCTCTATGGATATGATAGATAAATCCATAGATCTAAAATATTTACTCTTTATAGGCAGAGAAAAATTACATTTTCAATTTTTTTGTTAATTTATATTTTCCCCAAATATCTTCATGAAATTTTCATAAATCTATTGATAACACAAAAAAATGTGATTTTGAATGTAATAAATGTAGATTAGCATAAATTAAAACATTCGAGAAAAAAAAGAGATCACAATATATTATAAACAATTGAAAATTTTACCTATTTTTGCAATATTTTTTTTCAAAATTTGAAAAATCTTCAAAAAAAATAATGATTCATACTTGTTTGTTGCAAATCTAGCACTCCATGAATGAGGTTTGGAGTTTTAGAGTCATTTGGGGGTAAAAGAAGCATTATTTCAGGAAAAAAAAAAGCTTGCTTTCCCCTTTTTTTTCAGTTTTTGGTCATATCTTTTTCGTCGATACGCCCTGATACGGGTCCGATACGCATGAAAAAAGACAAGACACCCAATTTTCATGTGTATCATGTATTTGTTTTTCAAAGATACGATACGATACGATATGCCCTGTACCGGGCGTATCATATCGAAATTTTAAACCTTGGTTGTGACTATTTTGTCCTTCATTTTCTTTCAAATTTTCAAAATATACCCTTTGAAAGCACTTTTATTACATTTTTTTATTAATCACTTTTATGAAAGTACTTTTCTAAAAACATTTTTATGAACTTTTATAAAAGTGTTTGTAAAAGTACTTCTGTAAAAAGTGCTTTTGTAAAAGTACTTTTACAAATTTGCTTTTATAAGTGCTTTCATAAAAGTGCTTTCGTATAAATGTTTTCATAAAAGTACTTTTATAAAATTCAACTAGGGATAAATTTATAAGTGGTATTTTAAAATTCAACTAGGGATAATTTTGGAAGAAAAAAATTGAATAAGTGCTTATTATATAAGCACTTAAAAAAACTGGAAATTTTGGTTTAAAAAATAAGCCCTTATTTTTAAAATAAACACTTATTTCAGGTTTATTTCCCAAATACTAATAAGTGCTTAATGGCCCAAATAAGCAATTATTTTGAATAAGCACTCCCAAACATAACCTAAGACCTCCCCTTAAAATACACCAACCATTATATGTAATAAAAGGAGTTGAAAAGTCAAGTATACCCTTCAAAAACAATCTAACAAAACTACTCAAATCAACTAATAAGCCTTAAATAGACTACCAGTAACTCTTCAAATTTCCTGATACAAGCCCGAATCGTCTGACGTTGTTTTACGGACACTGGCACTGCCTTCAAGCTTTATTGTTAAAGCATGCACTACCATCATGAAGTTCCAGCATACATCTACTACTACTAATGGTTGATTGGTTGTTAGGCTCGTTGCATCGTCAATTGATCTCCATCTAGTCAAGCTTCATTGGTCAATCAATATAAGACCAATGGCTTCCTTTACTAAGGAGAGCTGAAACCATTTTTTGTAGTCTTCTTTGGGTTTACAACTGAATTCGTCAAGAATATGGAAATTCAAATGAAAAATCAAATATCTTTAGGCTTTGTTTGGTTGCAGTGCAATTTTATTTGCACTAGTATAAATGCATGGGAGTGCAAATGTAAAAAATGTAAATTCTTGTTTAATTTTGTTTTGTATTCTACTTCAGGGATTATAGTTGATAAGGGCAACTTTTGGGCCCTAATATCAATAAAAATAATCCTTTTAATATAATTTATAAAATAGGTTATTTTTTTCAAAAATATACCAAAAATGGCAAAAAACTGTTCATCTTCTTCCTCCTCCAAACCACTGAGTAAATTTCTCTCAAACATAGATCTCAACTTTTTTGTTCACTCTTGTAAAAAGAAATACTAATAAGTTCCATTCACACTTTCACATGCCTCGTTTGCCATATTGTTCTCCCTCTGATCTGAAAACTCGAAACAGCTACGAACTAATGACAAAACGTCTCTACTACAAGACTATACAGCTACAGCTCTTTGAATATAACCATACAAGAACAAGATTACAAGAAGAAAAGTGCCTTTTTTTCCCGATTTTCTTCAAAAAAAATTCTGTTGGTTTTTCTTACAGGAAAAATTAATCCAAACCCACCACACCAAGCTCAACCATGAATCAAACAAGAAAGAGTACAGAAAAAGTGAGGATTGCATAGTAAAGAATCGTTCTAGTCTTCTAGATCAATCTATCACACTGTAGTATGAAATCTGAACTTCTATTTTCGTGTGGCTATATTGACTGATTTTATTATGGTATATGTTCATGAATAAACGAGTTAATAATCAATCTAAGAATCTAAACAAATTTGAGGATGCACCAAGTGATTTTTAATTTAATTCCTCCAGGTGTAAACCAACAAACAAAACCCAGCCCACTCCATCACTGATGATGCTGCACCTAGATGAAGCCAACAATGATCTCCTCGTCATCTTTCAAAAAGCCTTTGTTTATTCTCTTCCACTCAAGTGTACACATCCTAATCCCGCCACTGGCTGGTGTAGTAGAGTCATATCATTATATTGGCATTGTCGGAGGTGGGCAAAGGCAGCAATGACACTGGTGGATGGTGGTCATTAAGGTTTGCGGGAATGGGGCGAAAGCCAAATGGGAAAAATATTTATTAATCTTGAAAGATATTTATTCGGTGGTTTGGAGGAAGAAGAAGACGAACAATGCTTTTGCCTTTATTTGATATATTTTTTAAAAAGTTAACATATTTTATAAATTATATTAAAAGCATGAACAATGCTTTATGTCTTGATTTACTCCATTTGTACTACAATCAAACAAAATAAGGCTACATTTGGAATCAATGTAAAGTGTCATCGGTGTGAAAATACATTGATAACATTTTTCACCGAACCGTGAAAGTGACTGTTGCTTTTTGAAAAATGCGATGGGTGGAAGAGTGTAAAATTTTACATCGATAAAATCAATATAGTTTTTAAATCGATTATCGATGTAAAGCTTTATGCTTTATGAGGTTTTACATCGATTATTGACGTAAAACTCCACTCCATCGAAACACACACAAAACTGAACCGGAGTGGAGTTCTACATCAATCATAATTACATGCTCCTTACAAATGCCTACAAAATTGAACTGATGTAATTTTTACATCGCTTCCAAATGCAGCCTAAGCTAGAATTTGAAAAAAAAATAGGTCAGAATTTACACTAAAATCGTTTACATTGTCATAGTTTTGCATAAGTGCAAATTTATTTGCATTGCAACCAAACACAACCTTAAAAACAACTAGACAAGACCCCAATAGCTTATCACGCGGCCAACATCTTTTAGCCATCTAAACTGTCCCAAGATCTTCCTAAAAAGTACTTGCCAAACAACACACACACACATACACACACACACATATATATATATATATATATATATATATATATAGGATTGTCCATGTCATCATGTCTCTCCTTTGAGATAAGGTATTTATCTATTTTCTTATTTTTTGTATTTTTTTCTTATTTTCTTTTATTTAAAAATATAAAACATTAGTCATTGCTTATGTTGATTAGATTAAAGCTACACATTATTAGAGAGAGACATTTGAGTTTTCCAAGGCCTATTATTTTAATGAATGTTATTGTTACATTTAAGAGAGAGAGTGAGAGATAGAGAGAATAGTAATAATATAAATAAAGTTTATTAAAACTGAACCAAACAACGAACCGGTTAGAGGTCCGTTTCCCAAGTCGAACGGTTTGACCGTTTGAACAGAACAGACTGCCCATTCTAACAAAAAATAAAAATGGCCAAAACCATTGGACAGTTCAAATGGTTTGACTGCCCAGGTTAGCAGTTTGCTGACCAAATCAACGGTTTTTGGCGATATAATGGTTATGTTCAATTCCACTTAAAAATCCAACTTAATAAACGCTAATAAAAATAAGAAATTTAATTATAAAAATATTAATTGTTAGTTTTAATGATGTTATTAGATAACTTATGAGTTGAGACCTTAATAAACGCTAATAAAAATACTAATTGATAGTTTTAAAATACCAACAATTAATTAAAAATCTGAAAATTTCTAAAAAACCTAAACATAATTGAAATACTAAGAATAATTAAAAAATATTGAAAATTAACAATATTTTATATTAATAAGAGTATTTACTAAAATAATTAATAGTATTTTATTATTAAAAAAATACAAAAGCTAAAAATTATTGAAAAATATATGTATTTTTTATTGACTATGGTATTTATTTATTTAGTTATTTAATTTATTTTATTGAAAGCAAATGCAAATTAATTTTGTAGTGACTAATATGGAAAAATAATGAAAATACTAAAAAAATTGAAAAATACTCATATGCAAAAATTACTACATAATAATGAAAAAAAACACCAAAAATTAATTAAAAGCTCAAAAATTATGAAAAACCCAAAGCTTAATTAAATTACTATAAATAATTAAAAAAATTAAATTAATTGTATTTCATTGCAAAAAATACTGAATAATAATGAAAAAAATAATGTATTTTAATTATTAATAGTAATATAATTAACAATAATTATTTTAAATGGTAATTAACAGTAACTATAATTTAAGCTATAAATAGTAGAAAATTACATTTAATTACCAAAAAGTTATATTTAATTACCAAAAAAGTACACTTAATTAATTTTATCAAAGAAATTAGCAATATTCTTGAAAATATGATAATTTCCATAAATTACTATGTTTTAAATATAGTAATTTAATAATTACAATATTTTAATAGCTAAAAATATTTTAATAAATAATAATAAAAAATAATAAATCATTTATAACTTAACCTAACTCGATTAAATCTATAAATTTGCAGGCTCAAGTAATTATTTTCTTTTGAGTTAGGTCTAGCTGTGATATGCACCATGCCCACACATTATCAGGGATAATCTAATTCGAAGTCTAATTGGGTATCAAACTTTTGGAGTTCAATGAAAGATTCAGCGGATAGGACTCAAGCTAAACAACCCCTAATAAATTCAACTTAGAACTTATATGCATATATGGTAAATATTATTGTATAATATTTAAATAACAAATTTTATATTAATATATATATATATATATATATATATATATATATAAATGTTATATATATATATATATTTATACTAGACTATAATTAAATAAAAATTTTAATTTGTAAAAAAGCATAGTTTTATAATTAACACATGCCTCTTTATCAATAGAAAATGTGCAAGCTCGAGCCTGAGCCTAGCCCAACCATCGGGCCTAGATCTTGAGCTCGAGCCCAACCCTTATATAAAGCCCAAGCCTGAAGCTCGATTTGTACAGAAAATGTCTTATTTTCAGTATACTTTTATAAACTAATATTATATTAATTTAGTAATAATTTATATAAATTAATAAACTAATTTATATTTCATATTAGTAAATTGATATTTATTAATAATTTAAGAAGCATATATATATATATATATATTTATTTATATAACATAAGTACTTTATATATATATATATAATAGTATCGGGCCAGGCTTATTTGGGAAAGCCCGGGCTCGAGTCCACATGCCTAAATTTTTGTCAAAGCCTGAAAAATAACGGGTTAGGCCGGGCTGGGCTGTCGGGCTACCTGGCCTATGAATATGTCTAATTGTATATATAAACAATTGTATACATCAAAAATCATATTAAATAAAAATTTAAACATCATTTTTTAATTTTTTTTTGAAAATGGACCTCTCATAGCTTGGCTTGGTCTACGGCCTGGCCTAGCCCAAGGCTTGGCCCAATACAACCTGATTTACACCTCTACTTGAACCCGCCCAATACTAGGGACGAGATGGGGAAATTTGAGGACTCTCCTTCCTTTATGAGGAGTGGGGTGTCTTGTCCCTGAACTCGCCCAACATTGAGAAGTGGTTGCCTTGCCTTAAACCCGCCTAACACTAGGGATGGGGTAAAGTGTCTTGACTATGGGGCAAGGACAGGGATGGAGTGCCCTACCCTGAACCCACCCGGTTGTCAATTCTATATAATTGTTAATTATTAGTGAAATTAATAAAAATATTAATTTTTGCTATTATTTTTATTTATTTTAAGTTAATTAAAATTTTATTTAAAAATAATAGCAATTATTAAAATTACTATAAATAATTAATAAAATTAAATTTATTACAAAATATTTGTTCATATTAAATTAACAATAATTATTTTATGTAAATCAACATTAAATAAAAGTACAATTGTTAAAATTTTAGATATTAACAATAACTTTAAATATTTTTAGTTAATTAATAACAAATTTTGATTATTAATTTAATATAATTAATATTATCATTTTATTATCATACCGTCCATAAGATCATTTTATTTTATTATTAGAAAATAATGGGACCCATTTCAGATTTATCTACCCGTCCAATGAGTCAGATCGGGTCCCAGTCTTATCTTCATTCCTTTTATCCTCCAGTCATCCACTTTTACTTCCCCGCTAAAAAACGCAGTGACCCAATCTCGCACCCCGTTGGTTCGTTTCTAAATGCACGGATCGCAACATGAGAAGCCCAAGGCCGTCGATTAAAATAAAGATCTAACGGTATTAACCCTTCAAACCCAAAACTAAGTGCGGGCAACAAGACCATATAAAACTGGCCACACAAGCCCCACCCAACACATCCTCATTCTCTTCGGACAAGTGTGGACGGTCGTATTTCCGGTGTGGGGGAGTCGTTACTCCGGCGTGATCTCGTGTTTCTTTTTTCTTCCGTTGAGAAGGTTGAGCGATGGAGTCCACCGGAAAAGTGAAGAAAGGTGCTGGAGGACGGAAAGGAGGTGGGCCAAAGAAGAAGCCAGTCTCTCGGTCTGTGAAGGCTGGTTTGCAGTTCCCTGTTGGAAGGATCGGTCGGTACTTGAAAAAGGGCCGATATTCACAGCGTGTCGGAACTGGTGCCCCTGTTTATTTGGCCGCTGTCCTTGAGTATCTTGCAGCTGAGGTAGTATCCTTCTCTTTGTCTCAATTTTTATATCTGTGCCTCATTTCTTAGATTCCCTTATTTCAACTTTTTCTTTAATCCTTTTTTTTTTTTCGTTGAACATTTATTTTTATTCTACCATCTGGTAATTTGGCTGGATTTCAAAATGTCCGAGCTTTTATTTTCTTGTTTTTTTCTTTAATTTTCTATAAACAAAAAACGTAGTAGAAATTTTTGAAGGGAAATGCTATTTTTGTTCATAGTTTCTTCTAACTTTAGAATTTCTCGTTGAAATGCTGAATTCACAAGAAGTCTTTAAGTTCAACCAGGATCGAACTCGCATTTGACTTCGTTGCATCACGCCTTTTTTTTTCTTCCCTCGGAAGTTTTATTGCGGTTTCTGATGTTATTGGATTTGGCTTCAGGTGCTGGAGTTGGCCGGCAACGCGGCAAGAGACAACAAGAAGAACAGAATCATCCCAAGGCACGTTCTTCTGGCTGTGAGGAACGATGAAGAGCTGGGAAAGCTTCTTGCCGGTGTGACAATTGCACATGGAGGAGTTCTCCCCAACATCAATCCTGTGCTCTTGCCTAAGAAGTCCGAGAAGGCAGCTAAAGAGCCTAAATCTCCTACAAAGGCCGTCAAATCTCCCAAGAAGGCTTGAATGGCTTTGGCGAAAGCCAGAAAGACTCCTTTTTTCTTGTTTCCCCCCCTTTCCCTTCTCTTACTCTCTTGTCTGTATGTAATTTTGTTTATTTCACGTTTAGGATACTCGTCTCCTCTTGGGATTTCAAACATTGTACTCAATTCCATCGTACCCTATCTTTCTGTGATGATGATGTATTTGGATCAATGAATGAAAGTTGTTGGTAGCTTAATCCCAATTTATTTGCTTTGTGGTTATGATTTATCCAATTAGTTAACCCTTGAATCGGAAGATGGATTTCTCACCCCGGTTGATATGGAAACTGTGGGCTCTTGGGGGATCTGAACATTTTGTAACCAAGATTAAAGAACTCCCATTTGTTGTATTTCCTGTAATTAGTCAACCCTTGCCCACCGCATGGCAATGCAGTCGGAAATGCACCAGTGCAAGTCAAATATGGCGAACCCAAAACTGCTGATCTTTCAGGAAGACGTACCCTGTTGATTGAATTGGGTAGTGGTGAATGCGTTTGATGCAGTCATTCCTTACTCATACCTTAGGCCTAGTTTTCTTTGTTAACCACTTCCGAGTTCCTCTCTATCCTGGACGTTGATGATGTGGATGGAGGGAGCTAAGATGTTTTTCTGTTTCCAGATGTTTTCAGTGATGCTTTCTGTTCCTTCTAGGGCGGATAGAGGATTCCTTTCCCATTTGCCATTTGTAGTGAGCCAAGCAACGTTAGAAAATGTCTCCAAACATTTTTGTGGCTTTGTAAATAAAATTTTCTTTCATAAAGTAAAATGATTGTAGGGGCTTTTGTTAATTTAAAGAATTTTATGCTCACACATGAGTCTTGGTCACGTTTCAACCCAATTGAAGTGGTATGGTGTTAAAAACCTTTATGCAATTGTTATTGTACAAATCCAGAATTTTAGGCTCAGTTTTGGATTGAGTACAAATACACAAATACGTAGAGTGCAAAGCTTGTATGTTGCATTACTCCATCGAAACTGAGCCAAGGGGAAAATTCTCGATAAATACCCTGTATTTTAGGCCTATTGTCAATTTAGTATCCGGATTTTAAAATACCAACAATTTAGTACCCAATTTTCAATTTGTTAAAATCAATACCTGGCGTTAACTCACCTCAAATGCAAAAAAGGCATAATTACCCACCTGCAGGTTCGAAATGATGAAAATGACCCAGCTATAATCGTTTGTCTGCAAGTGGGAATCATTGTTCACCCATTCTATTACCTGAAGTTTCGAAGAAACCAGTTCCACACGTCAGTAAAGTCAAGCGGAATGTGACGCTGGAAAAGTTGAAATCGACGAATGACAAACCAGACAACGTCGTTCGAAGATCTGCTCCGTGTATTGAGGAAGAAATTGCCGGAAGAAATCACATCTGATAACAGTACCCCTTTTTCTAACTCAACCGTTGCCGGAGAAGAAGACCCCTTGTTGCCGGTGCCGGAAGAGACGACCAGGTTTTGTTTTTTGTTTTTTTTTTTTGCTTTTTTCTGTTATTCTCTATGCTTTTTAAATGTATTTATATTACATTGACTTCTGGTTGATTTTAATGCAAGATTTTTAGGGATTTTCTGATCAGCCTATATGAAGCTACTGCTACTGAACCTTTTGGTCCCACCATCTCTGATGCCTCCGGCAAAATTTGGTTTTTCTTAGAGGGTTCAAGGTCTAGCTGTGCAACTACTGGGTTTGGCCAAGCTGTTTCTGTTAACTTGTTGGCTGTAGCTTCTGTATAGAGCTCCAGATGAATCTGAGTAAACAAACTGATCGAATTACAGAGACACAGGTGAGACCGTTACGAAGTGATGGAGAGCCTTAATTCACACTTTCTTTCCATATATACTTCATAACCATTTGTCAAAAAATCAAAATTTCCCAATCCCCATTCATTTCTTGCTGGGCAACGTACCAATGGCCAGAACTGATCAGACGAAAAGCAGAGACATTTATTGCTGGACATCCATTTCTTCCTAGACAATGTTCCAATCCCCATCCATTTCTTGCTGCGCATCCATTTATTTTCCTACATATATACTTCATAAACAGCCACCTTGCCCCTCCAAACAAATCAAATGAAAAGAAGAGGAAGAAAATTAGGGAAAGGGACTTTTTCAACCTGAAAAATTAGGTTCTTTTTCTCTGTATAACCACACCACCCGAAAGCGCTTTCTGGAAAATCTCATAGTCCAAATCATATTCATCCACCTTCTTCCCACCAACCCCAAGACGAATTGCCGCTGCAACCTGATCCTTACCGGCAGAAAAATCGAGTTTTCCGGCCACTTTGTCAAGATCATCACTAAGAACCGGAGCACTAGCTAGAGAATCCCAAAAGTCGGCAAGCTCCTCGCCCTCATCAATTCTCAGAATTGGACCTTGCGCTCTCTCATAACGGACGACCTGACAGGCAACCACTCAGCCACTCTAGTACGATAGCTAATTTGTGAAACTGATCAGACGTTAGGAGTTTAAAGCTTACCACCTTCTTTGACGTTCATTCAACCTGCGCGTGAACAGTCTCCTCTCCTCTCCTCTATGTTCCTTCAAGTTGGAGTTGATCGAAGTTTACCACCTACGCGAGCAAGAGCAGGAGGTCAAAAAATTACCGTGGAGGTCGGAATCAAAGGCTACGCTTACCACCTATGAACACTGAATTCGGAACGAAGGGCTGCACTTACCACTTCTCTTGATCCTTCTTCAACCTAGATTGAAGAGAAAGGGGAAAAGGGAAAAAATAAGAGAAAAGGGTAAAATGGTTTGAAAATTATGATGGAGGTTAGTTTTGACATTATGAAAACATTTAAATTGCACCTCACCTTAGCACTAAGCCTAAAATACAGGATACTTATTGAGAATTTTTCTTGTACAAAATACAGGATATATTTTTGATATATTAGGAAGCATTGTGAGGTTGGTGTGAGGAGTGTTCTTCCAACGAATATTCATAAAGTGATCAATCAGAAATGTCAGTTTCCACTTTTGGTCCATATTGATGGGAAGCGAAATATGTATGGGGCATCCCTTCTTTTTTTTATTTTTTATTTCATTTGGCTATCAATCACCAAGAATTATGGAAAGAAGTAGATGTTGAAGATAAAATGCCTCTGCCACAGGAACAATAAAATATCTACTTCAAAGCAGGCACCATTAAGAGGTAACCCTCTTGTTGTCTTCAGGTCTTTTTCTAGCCTTTTAAGTTGCCACCTCCACGAATGAATATTATGGTATCAAGACACATGAACATGGAACAGTTATTCAAAGCAAGTACCGACTTTTTCTCCCCTATGCCAATCGCCATCTTAAACTTGACCAGTGAAAAAGAAACCAAGATTTTGCCAATATATGGTTATTTGTCCGAAATCCTTAGCTCCCAAATTAAGCCTTAACTGCACGAGATGATTTTATTTGATGTAATGAAAATGGACAAATGTGATGGAAAGTGATTAAGCAAATTTCATGGAGCCCAAGTTAAATGGTTTTGGGCTTCGGTGGGCTTTTTAGCTAGATGCCTAGAATTCAGATAAAGATTTATTATGGTGGTGTTTGGGACTAATGCCAATTTCTCATAAATTGATGTTACATCAGTAATCAACAATTAAAAAAAAGGAGAATGACGGTTCAGCCCAGGGTCAAAATTTTTAATCCCAAAATATAGTTGAGGTAGGTGTCAATTTGGAATTGATGCCAATTTATGGGAAGGCATTGGTGTGCCTATGGAGTGGGGGTATTTGACATTTTGAATGTTTATAGGTGTGCAGTGAAATTCAGAAAATCTGCAATGAACTTGTCTGTACTTTTTCGTTAAAAAAATTACTGATCATTTTGGTGTCTGATTGGCCAATTTCTAAGAAATCAACAAATTCAATGATAATCAGTAAATGGACAAGTAGGTCAGAAAACAATTTTTAAAATTGAACCGAAAAGAGAAACCAGCAAATTCAATGATTCCTATAAACACAAAAACCATTGCTGATAATCATTACCAAACAAACAATTTCTCTGATTTATGAGAAATCAATGAGCTAAAAAATCAGTTTCTCAAACATCTACATAGCTTGTTATCTGGCTAGTTTCCATATTGGAGGACTGTTATTGCACATTTTTTAACATTAATCTACATCTTCATGTGTACCCTATTTTTTATATACATAAATAATTCTCGTTATGCTTTCTACAATGAGGAATAAAATTTATAACTATTCCATTAAAGCGGATGAGGGTGGGTGTGGGTTTTGGCGCAACTGAGACCTAGGTGACTTGGGTTTAGATCTTTGAAATAGCCTCTCTGTATGCACAGGGAGAAGACTACATATATCTATCCCTCCACAGACCCTGCATTGGTAGGAACCTCATGCACAGGGCTGCCCTTTTTATTCCATTAAAGCCAATTCTTCAATGATTGTGCTTGAAACACTTGCACTGAACAAGGTAACCACTCTTTGGCCTTGTTTTATGATTCTTCTCTCTGATAAATTGCTAAATAATCCTGTCACCGATAAGTTGTTGTTAACCAATCTATCTAATGAGAACTAACAAAAAACATTTTCATGCTCATGAGCCAGAAATGAATACACTTTCAGGTCTGTTCCTCATCACATGATGACATTTAAATACAATAGTTTTTGCAAATTTGATTATTACCTAGAAAGATCTTTTTGGTTATACCAACCAAATGAATGGCATGGAGCATTGAAAGGTAAAATCCATTCAACTCTGAGAAATAAATTGCAATGGTACAATAAGAAATTGAGACTATTAGTGCTTTGTCTATTTGGAAGGAATTAATACAAGCCGGAATACCAAGGATATGGTGGTCAATCACAAAAGGGGTAGCATAAGCATTCATTTGCATGGTATTTGGATGTTATTTGAATTTAAATATTTAATATTAATTTGAAATATAATTTAAACCCACAATGACCTCAAAAAATGGAGTCATTTTCAGTTTGAAGGAAGAAAGAATATGAATCTGTTCCTTTCATCCTAAAAGGACCTAATCTTTATCTTGTCTTAGCAAGTGCCAACTGGTATCATCTTCCCTTTGGATAGTAAACTTGTGCTTAAATGAAATGGAAAACCATAAGTGATTTTATCTTTACCAGTTCTATTGCTGGTTTTTTTTTCAAACAGTCCAAGGGGATTATTTGGGGCATTATGGAAATTGCTGCTAAGGATAAACTAACTAGAACTAAAATCTCACAACATTTTGTGAGGTTAAAATAAAGGACATCAGATGTTATTCATCAAATATCCCATTGCAGAATGTCTACAAAATGTATGGTGTGACTTTTGGTTTCATATTGTAACCAATTTAGTTTTGACTCGGGGCATGGTTCTTGATGGAGGGTGATTTGGCCAGAACTCATCATAAAGGGATACATGGACGTGACTCAACATAAGTAACAATTCAGCACGACCAGCCTGCCAAGATCCAGCGTGGTAGCTCGCTACAAGATGACACTTCGATTACCCTGAGCTAAGGTTCTTCCAAGTAGGAAATGCCTTGAGCTAAGATCCTCCCAAGACGGGAATCTCCCGAGCTCAAGGCACTTCGGGTTGAGCTCGGCAGCCTCCTAAGAATAAACTCGCCCGACCAAACTCAAGTAGGCCCCCTTGGGTAGAAGCACCTCGGCACAGGGTAGTTCGATACAAGGTAGCTCGGGGCAGAGCAACTCGACATATCACAGGAAGATCTCCTGCCTGACAACCGTACCTGCCAAATTTGGAGACTGTGCCCACGTCTCCATCCAGGTGGCATCGTGCCTCCCAACCCTGAGAGGTGTCCCTTATCTGGCAGGGTCGTACTCTGCAACGGTTACCTGTGCCCACCAGCTCAGCCTTGGCAAGTAACAACTACGACAGAGATTCAGAGGTAGTTATACCTGATTTGTTAGGACATTAGTATATAAGAGCTCCGACCCCCAAGAACAAAGGTAACTTGCATGATTTGCACTCTAGCCCTTTCATTTTTGCTCTGCAACTCTTTCTTCCTGCTATTAACTTAAGCATTGGAGTATTCTCACCGGGAGAGCTCCCCGGGGATCCTTCTTCTTCCTCACAGGTATCTCGTCCGTCGCCAGTTAGGAACGCATCCGCTGCCAGATAAGAGTGACTAGATCGCGCCCTATCAATTGGCGCCATTTGTGGGAATCGAACCTACGACCACGGTTAGAGTTTGACTTTTGTATATACTTGTAGACATTTTTATTTGAACAGTAATATTTTCCCTTAATATAATTATGCGTATGTGTTTGTTATCTTGCACTATTGTCTTTATATGATTTTTTTATTAACTTATCAGTAATATGGGACTAATAATCAATCAGAAGGTCACATAGGAAAAATCATTAATTTATGTAATTTGGTCCAATACATGTGATTGGGATTATTGCTAAAGGATCTGAAGGGAATAGTTCCCTGAAGGCTGTGAACCCAATTCAAATGAGGAAATGAATGGAATTTATTTTGTATTTGTATGTTTCACACATATTATTATTTAGTACCTTATTAATGGTACATGATTGATTGAACCTAATTAATCAGTACTATAAATTATTTTCAGAGATCTCGTTGAGAGCATTATTTAGATAGGAAGTGCACATAACCATCACATAAGACCTTGGATTCGCCTCTCCTTTTTGCCCATCTTGCTCTAATTTCTATGGGTGATTTCCTCCTCTTCAGTCTCTCCCTTATTATGGATTATCAGACCAAGGTAATGAAAGTGGTCACCTTAAAATTTTAATTATACAACAATTACTCTTTTGCCACAGTTTATTTGGAAACACAATCCTAATCAAGGGCTTTTGAAAATTTATATATAGTTATGGAATGCGTACTCTAGCCCTAAGAATTGGCAATAGTGAACAAGCAACAAAGGGAGATAGAGGGAATAAGTAATGGATGATTAATGGGAGAATCATCCAAGATCATTGACATCTCAGTACGCATTGCCTAAATTGATATTAAAGCAATGGGAAATATTTTTCTGCACCAAACCTAACCTGTTAAAGCTTACAACTAACTTGAAAATGCATAGGATTTAGGTGCTTATTGGTTGTGTTAGAGGTGGAGTGGGCTGAACACACCCTTTTAGGCTGTTTGCAGTTGGGTGTTAAATGGGTGGGTTGAAGCAATGAAGTCCAACCCAAACCCACCCAAATGTAACAAATTCATAATAAAAAAAAACTATTATTTTTATTGAGAGGCAGAAAGAGGGGGAAAAAGACCTTTGCTCAATTTAGATCTGAGAAAGCTATAACCAGCTTCTCTATCTAAATAATTTAGCTTTATATGAAGGTCATCCACTCCGTGCAAGCAAATTAAAAGACAGAAATTCAGAAAAAACAAATGAAGCAAAGGTAGAATTAAACTCAAAGTTGTTATATATAGAGATAGGAAATAAGAATTGGGCAATACACTTGCTCTTTGGGAGGTTATTGTTCATCAAGGTCGTAAAACCCCTAGAAAGAAATATGCACTCTTATAAAGATTCATGCCAAACAATAAATACTGCCCCTTGAATCTCCTTCATTGGTTGCCATTAATCACTGATCAAGACCGGATATCTATTTTCAGGTTTAGTGCAAGCATTTCCATTGTTCTACATTGATAACCACCAGAAAATTTTCCTCTTTCTCAACATAAAACCGGTATTAAGATAAACCCTCTTCCATCATTAGAACCAGTTGAACAAGCTGGATTTTCTTCACTAATATCACCCCTGCAGTCACCCCAACATTCACCATCATCCATCGCCCAACAAAGCTGGGTATATCCTCTATTTACCACATTTAACCAGTTGATTACATAACTGGTTTTATTTCAAACATCTGACCCGCTATCCACTTTGTTTTGATCATCAGTATTCATTTCCTAACAGTGATAGATTTCCACTATTTTCTATCCTGAATAACTCACTCATTATACCTAGGAAGATGACTAGATGTCATCCATCCAAACCCTCCACCAATGATCAGATATATTGGAAAATTAAATTGGGGAGTAAACTGGTTTTGACTTAACTCGTTACAAATATCTAAAATAAGCGTATCTCTTTGTTTAGATATTACAACCATAGCACCTATGGAAAATTAGTTTCACTTTAGATATTGAAATGGACTGTTGCTACTTCTTGTCATCAATTAATTAGACAATAGCGAAGTATTCCTTTAAGAGTCCAATCTAAAACAATCCCACACAACTTTTATTAGCAGTTTTTTCAACCTAATTGTTTTTATTAATACCAGGTAATAAACTGTTTGTCAAAGGGAAAAAGGATTTCAATTTACTGACTTCTGCTCATTAATCTTGGTGGAATCTTCTTTCTTTGATTTTCTCTAGTTGGTTGCATTAGTAAAATATATTTTACTCAAGATTGATTGGTGGGTATGGATATCGGTCGAAATGTGTTTTGCATAGGTAACATGAGAAAAAATGTCAATGGCATATTCTTGAGTTATTTCTCTCAGAAAATCTGCAAACAAGCTTCGTGGTCTTTTTAATGGGAATCAATCTTTGCTCAGATTTCTAGATCAGCTAATGCCTTGGCTGATGAACAGTAGCTGACTTATTTTGGTAGGCATGAGGCTCAAGGGGTCAGCAAGAAGGATGAAGGTAATCAAGGTATGATTTTGAGGTTTGCTAGGCAGCTAATAGCTGTGCATTGTTTTTCAAGTGCTGAGAATTGAGGGTTTTCATAATTAACTTTTATGAAGTGGCAAATCTTAACTTTTATGGTTGCTAAGTAATCCGGGTTCATTAGACATAGGGAAAACATTATTTTAAGCTTCTCAGGGGCAGCATGGGTTGGAAACACACTAAAGTAGAGCTTCTTCCTGCTCTACAAGAACTAAAGTTTTCATCATCAACTGGTTGGGCAAAGATTCAAGTAGGAGACTGTATTGAGGTCATGAACTGGTTGAAAATTGGGAGAGAAGTGCCAACTGTACCATGGGACTTGCGTTTTTTGGTAATAAGACATGAGACCATTGGGAACCAACTTGAATTGCTGGTTCAGGTGGGTTCTGAGGTCAGCAAAGAGCGAAAATAACTCCTGTTACTATACCAAAAAGAGCGAAAAAATAACTTCCCTAATTCTTTATCCGTATTGTACAATCACGGTGATAATTATACAAGACAGCAGAAATGTACAGAAAAATCCAATTAAAAAAGAAAAATGTACAATAGGCTTGGTTAATTTCCATGAGAAATCTTAACCAAGCATGTTCCGCAAACAATAGATTGCTACAACAGATTATAGAAAATATAAATTATAAAAAAGAGGCTGGACATAGCCTATAGTAATAGTTTCTCGTGCATCATTGATGATGTTTCAACTTTCAAGGAGGAAAGGATTTAAAGTTCAAACATAAAAAAAAAATAAAAAATTAGAAAATAAAGAATTAGGGTTTTACAGTGACACAACAACATACTGCTTATAAGGAACTGCGAGCTGAATGTCCTCGAGAAAGACAACGACAACCGAGAGGTTGCGAATCATCTTCTTCACAAGGAAGGTTGCCATCAGCAGTACCAATAAGAAATCAAAGGCAAACCTTCACCGCTGAATTCTCCTCTTTCAACTGTTTTTTGTAAAGATTGATGGTTTCGTCAAACAAAAATTTACACCACCCGGCTATCCACTGTTTATAGTGGTGATTCTCCCGCCACCGACTGCAAATCCTCATATTACAAATTTACAATGGGATGTCGAGGGGCAGAGTATGAGTGAAGAAAGAGATGAATTCAAATACAACGTGTCAACGGCCTTTCCCGTTGTGGAATGTTAATCAGAATTCACGTTAAAAACTGAGTAACTGACCCGCAGGCGAGTCATCATTTTCCATCCGGATCTAGAGAGAAAGAGCTGGGTCAGAGATAGGTGCTTAGTGTTTTTTTTTTTTTTGGTTAATTACTTTGCAAGTTTACAACCCAATGCAGAATGCTGAATGACAGCCCTCCATATTGTACTAATAGCCCCTTGCCCGTGAATTTGACATCAATTCATTGCTTTGCATTGAGAATATCTCTCATAAAAATAAAGCAGAGAAGTATAGAAATATTTCCGACGGGTGAAAGATAGCTTATTTAAACAAAAAAAATAAAATGTCGAATTTGTCCTGTTGAAAATTTTCAAGATGAGTAAATCGATCACGTAACCGTAGCTTATCGGTCCTCTGGATCAGAACTTAGGTAACGAATTCTGGGAACCACCAACATTGCTTGAAAATCAAGGTTCTCCTTCTCCCCTATCAATCGTCCTTCCGAGAACCACCAACACCATCCCCAACGCAGAAAAACTCGTAAGAACTCCAATGGTGGGATTTACCTTCCTGACTTCACAAAACCACTGATGTTATCAAGGATGTTCAGTTTGGTGGCCTACACCAATGGAAGTGGATACTTCGAGATCGAATTAGAAGCCGGAAATGACTCATTTATTCGTCCTTCGAACGTTTGAATGCTTGCCAAAGACGAAGAGGACAGGCGCAGACGATCGATGTCAGGAAACTTGATCGTCGGTCGTCAACTCGTCCCCAAGTGAGCTTTTGCGACAGAAGAGCAAGATAATTACAAGCTCTTGTCGGCCGTTAAAGAACGTCTAAATAAGTATTGTACTTGGTGCAGATATTGATTATATCTCTGTTTTCTCTCCAATCTCATTTTCTTCTTTAGCCATCAACTATCAACCGCTGATGTGATTATTAATGCCAGAGATAATCGGTCTTCATTTGTCTACATTTTTGTTTCATTAATTTATTGAAAATTTGAATTATTCCTTCTCTCCTCTTTGTACGCAAAACTTTTTTTTTTTTTTCTGAATTCTTAGAGATAGGGAGAAATCTAAAACTTCCTGTACTTAATTCTGAAAAACAGGGTGGGATTGGACATTGGAGGTCCCTAAAGTCAAAGTGGGTTTCGAGAATCAGCACATTTTGGCGACATGAAAACCAGAACGAGGGCGTTGCCTACTCTGCTGAATTACTCCCGTGGCGTATAGTCGAGGTACGTATCGTGGTGCACTTGCATTCCTTTCTTCTTTTATCCAAAGGCTAAAATACAAAAATCTCGCTGGAAGTTTTTGACAATCATAAAAACCTCTTCTATAATTTCATTTTAGCAAAATTTCTCTTTTTATTTTCAAAAAAAAAAAATCGACAAAAACCTCCCTTCGGTTAATGAACAATTTTTTTTCAAAATACCTATTTTACCCTTATATAAATTATTGTATACTTATTTTTACTAAAATACCCTTTGCCCTCTGTATTGAGCATGAAACTCTGTTCCTCCGGTTGCCTGAAAATGACAAGGCCGATCAACTTCCTGTAGTGGTGGTTTTCTGTTTTTTTCAGGCAAAAGAAGGCCGACTGGAGGAACGCCGAAAAGGAAATCAAATATCAGCAAATTCTACATTCAATTCCCTTTTACACGAACAATCCATCCGGATTCTCGTTACGATCTGAGCACAACCCATCCGAGGTTGAACTGTGCTCCAAAGGTGAGGTCATACAGTGCTCCAAAGCAAAGGCCAGAGCTGGGTCCCAGGAAGAAGCTATCGCCGCACACGCTCTTAGCAGGAGTAACGGGTACATTGGACCCACCAGAATTTACAAACCGAGGGGTGCTCTGTGCGGTGGAGAACCTACATTCGTCGCCGGTGAAGCTCCAGTCGAAGTCCTGGAAATTACGGCAATCCGGTATAGAGAGACGAGCAGGAATCTGGCATGGAAGGGGAGAGGAGACCGTTTGATAAGTTGGGTCTTTGCCGCACTCCGACATTGAGGTGTTGGTTCTACGGGATCTCGACTTGGGTCTAACTGTATCGATTTCGACAATCTTTGGGATGATCAGATGACCATTCCTCCCTTGTTCAGATGCCCAATTAGTTTAGACTTGTTCACAGATCCAGTCACCCTATGCACAGGCTAGACCTATGATCGACCCAGCATTGAGAAATGGCTGGCAGCTGGGAATCTCACTTGTCCTTCCCTGGTCCCCAATCACACGCTTCGGCATCTGATAGACCAGTGGCTCTGCATGGACTACGGCTTTGACCCTGATTATTTAAAAACCATCTATCCAGACCTGTCCTTGGCCGCTCTTGACGCAGCGTGGAAGTAATGAAAAACCGGGCTGGCTATGCAAGGACCGCGCGATTGCTAGCTTCTAGCGAAGAACACCGAATTCTCTAGGAGAGAGAAAAGGTGGCTGGGAGAATAGCAGTATTTATAATACATTTAGAAATTGTAAAAGAACTAGGAAATAACAACTAGGATAGATCCAAATATCTAATCTGATAGGATCAAATTCTTCTTGGTTCGTCCGATCTTCCTTGATGCATGAATCTTGGATTATCTTGCTAATCTTGATGCTTCTTGGAGTCTTGTTGGAATTCTGATCTTGATTTCTTGATAATCTTGGATTCTTGATAAGTCTTGGAGTCTTGGATTAAGTCTTGATGGATCTTGAATTATCCTTTCTTGACTTATCTTGGATTCTTGACCTTATCCTAGGAGCTGCTGCCCCTAGGGGTGAGATGGGCCTTGGGATGAGCTTCCATCAATCTCCTCCACTTGGAGAGAACTCAACCCCGAGTCGTGACTAAGATAGACAAGTGTTATCTCTGGCAGGTACCGGTGAATGTCAACAACGTTGAAGGTTTTGGATATACCCATATGATCTGGTAGGTCCACTATATAGGCATTATCATTAATCTTCTTCACGATTTTGTATGGACCATACTTCCGAGGCTTCAACTTGTTGTAGGTACCTACGGGAATTCTTTCCTTCCTTAAGAAGACCATAATCTCATCACTGACATCAAACACTTGAGACCGTCAGTGCTTGTCTGCGGCCATCTTGTACTTGGCGTTGGATTGCTCAAGCTTCTGCTTCACGGCCTCTTGGACAGATTGGATTTGTTCTGCCATCTGTTCTGCTGAGATACTGGCGTTGGGTACTCTGGGTAGCTTCACTAAATCCAGTGCATGGTTAGGGACCTTCATGTACACGATGGAGAATGGGGATCTGCTTGTAGAACTGTGCACTGCATTGTTGTAGGCGAACTCAGCCTGGGCTATGGCGAAGTCCCACTGTTTTGGCCTCTCCCGACATATGTTGCGAATTAAATTCCCTAAGGTCCGGTTTACCACTTCCGTCTGTCCATCTATTTGTGGATGGGCTGTACTGCTGAAATTAAGTGATGAATCAAACAACCTCCACAGGGTCATCCAAAAGTGACTGAGGAACCGTGTGTCACGATCTGATGTGATGGTCTTGGGTACCCCATGCAAGCGGACAATCTCCCTGAAAAACAATCTGGCTGTCGCGGATGCATCTGCTGTTTTCTTGCATGGGAGGAAGTGAGCCATTTTTGAGAATCTATCAACCACCACGAAGACGGAGTCCATGTTCCTCTGGGTCTTTGGCAAGCCTAGCACAAAATCCATGGACAAGTCTTCCCATATAGCAGTAGGAACGGGTAGGGGCATGTAGAGACTTGTGTTCTGCGTTTGTCCCTTAACTGTCTGACAAACATAGCACCTGCTTACAATGGTAGACACGTCCCTTCTTAATTTCGTCCAGTAATATCACCCCTTAACTGCTTCTACTGTTTTATCCCTTCCTAAGTGTCTTGCTAATCCACCCCCATGCAAATCCCTGATGATCTTTTCGCGGAGGGAGGTGCAAGGGATACACAACTGTTCCCCTTTCATAAGGAACCCATCATAAATAAAGAACTCATCTGGTGGCTGCTTATTCACGCATTTCTCCCATACCTATTGGAAGTCTTCATCCTGGGCATATAAGTCTTTCAGGCACACAAAACCAACAATCTCAACACTGAGGGTCTTGATGAGAGCTAGACGCCTGCTAAGTGCATCAGCCACTTTATTTTGCTGTCCTGCCTTATACACAATTTTATATGGGAACTTGTCTAGGAAGGCAGACCATCTAGCATGCAAATCACTTCTTAATTGCTTTTGCCCACTAAGATATTTTAGGGCCTAGTGGTCAGTGTAGAGAACAAATTCTTTTGCAATTAAATAGTGTTCCCATGTCTTCAGGGCTCTAATCACAACATAAAACTCCTTGTCTTAGGTGGACCACTTTCTTCTAGTTTCACATAATTTCTCATTGAAAAAAGCGATGGGCCTCTTTTCTTGGGACAACACAACCCTTATGCCAACTCCACTGGCATCACATTCAACTTCAAATAATTTATTAAAATTTGGCAAGGCAAGAACAGGAGCAGAACATAATTTTTCTTTTATGAGAAAAAAACTTTGCTCTTGTTCTTCTCCCCATTGAAATTTACCATTTTTCAAATATTCAGTAATGGGAGCTATGATACTACTAAAATTCTTAATAAAGCGCCTATAGAAGGTTGCCAACCCATGAAAACGCCTGACATCTGTGACAGTGGATGGGGTCGGCCACTCCCTAATGGCTTTCACTTTTTCTTCATCTACTTTCACACCATCATTGCTTATAATAAATCCCAGGAATAATAAATTATCATTCATGAAGATGCATTTCTTCAAATTAGCATATAATTTATTTTTCCTCAATGTTTTCAGGACCTCCCTAATATGTCTCACATGCTCAGTGATAGATTTGCTGTATATCAAAATATCATCAAAATAGACTATCACAAATTTACCAATGGAGAGGCGCAATACCTGGTTCATCAGCCTCATGAATGTGCTGGGTGCGTTAATTAGTCCAAAGGGCATGACTAACCACTCGAACAAGCCATCTCTAGTCTTGAAGGTTGTCTTCCATTCATCTCCGGGACAGATCCTGATCTAATGATAACCACTCCTGAGATCAATCTTTGAGAAAACTATAGCTCCATTAAGCTGGTCCAACATGTTGTCCAGCCTGGGAATAGGAAATTTGTACCCAATGGTGATCTTGTTAATGGCCCTGCTGTCGACACACATTCTCCAACTGTCATCCTTTTTAGGTGTTAATAAGGCAGGTACTGCGCAATGACTCATGCTGATTTGAATGTGTCCATTTTTCAATAATTCTTCTACCTTTTCCCGTAAGATTTCATTCTCCTTAGGACTCATCCTGTAATATAGGAGGTTAGGTAGATTGGCACCTGGAACAAAGTTAATATGGTGTTGTATGTCTCTCATGGGAGGGAGTTCATTTGGTAATTCCTCTGGAACTACATCATTGAATTCATCCAGTAGTCCCCGCACTTCTGCTAGAATTTTATTTTCATCATTAACATCTTCTTCTTTTACCACTAGCAAATGTATTTCATGAGTATCCTTACATTCTTTAACAAATTCAGCATGATGATGGGTGATGGTAAGGAAATTCTTCTCATGTGTTTTTTGAGCATTTGTAATATTTTTTTTCAGCTATGGGTAACAAAGTATAACGTGTACCTTCTTTTTCAAGTTGGTAGGTATTCTTCCTACCCATGTGCCTTGAATCTGTATCAAACTGCCAAGGCCTCCCTAACAAAATATGGCAAGTATCCATATCAACAATATCACAATATACTTCATCATGGTACTTACCAATCGAAAAATGTACCTTGCAACGCTTTTCCACTCGTACGCCGCCTCCTTCCTTGATCCACCCAATTGTGTATGGGTTGGGATGTTTTTCAGGGATCAGCTGTAATTGTTGGATGACATCCCTGCAAATAATATTTTCCTGGCTACCACTATAAATAATTAAATTAAATATTTTTCCTTTGACAGTACATCTGGTACGAAATAATCTGTGCCTTTGAGAAGTATCCTTATTTTTCTGGGACAACATTAATTTTCCAACCACACAAGTATACTCCTCATGTTCATATGGACCCTCTTCATCCTCCCCATCAGGCCCACAGTATACCTCCTCCTCAATATCTTCTTCTTCCTCCCTTTCTACCATATTAACTGCCTTCCTCCTGGGACAGTCACTGGATCTATGTCCAACCTCATTACATTTAAAACACTTAATAGGAGCAGGCCTTGCATAAGGGTTAATGGGTTTAGGAGGGTTGGAAGGGTTACCTCGAGTATGTCCTCCTGTAGTAGCCTTACCGCCGTTACTTGTGCTTGCCAGGTGAGAGGGTTGCACTGCCGGGACTGATTTGTTCTTGTCGACAGTTGCCGGTCTATTGTCGCTCCCGCTGTACCGACGGTAATTATCACTGCGTGCCTTGTCTTGGAACATTAATTCTGCTTACAAGGCTAGGTTCCTTGCTTCCTGCACACTAAGAACCATTTGTACACCAATTTTGTCCCTGATGGACGGTCTTAACCCGCTCAAATAATGGGCTGCCTACTGGTTATCACTTTTAGACAACTGGTTTCTTTCTGCTAATCTTAAAAATTCTGATGTGTACTCATTAACACTACATGAACCCTGTGCACACCGCTGATAAGATTCAAACATATATTGTTCATAGTCAGGAGGTAAAAATCTACGTTTGATTAACTGCTTCATGCGCCTCCAGGTTCGAACAGGACCCCTTCCTTCTCTGATCCGGGTCTCTCTCATCCGTTCCCACCAAACGGATGCGCCTCCTTTTAATCGGAAAGCTACCAGTTTTACCCTTCTTTCCTCTGGTATTTCCATGTAATCAAAGAATCTGTCGACTTCTATGATCCAATCCGGAAGTCCTTCTATGCCAAGATCTCCACTAAAGGTAGGAATATCTACTTTAAGTTTGAATTCATCATTGTTCTTACGGGGATTGAAATTACCTTGATTGTGCCAATTTCTGCCGTTTCTATCATTGCCGGGAAGAATTGGAGCACCACCAAATTCGAAATCATCATCACTGTCGTCATCAAGAACTGGACGTCGGGATGCAGTAGCGACGGGTGGTCTGTTGTGGTTGTCTCCTTCGATCTGCTGTGGATTTTCCCAGTTCTGTGGGACAACCTCCTGTAACAAGGTTTGCAGTTGCTCAGTCACCTCTGCCAACTGCTGTTCGATGTTACGTGTGGTCGTGCGCTGTTCTTCAATTGCTCTCCAAACAGCTGGGAACCCCTGATCTCCGTCACGGGGTGGGTTGCGACTGCTACCGTCTGGGTTGGACATGACTAGGCGAATTCCCTGCTCTGATACCACCTGACGCAGCGTGGAAGCAATGAAAAACCGGGCTGGCTATGCAAGCACCGGGCGATCGCTAACTTCTAGCGAAGAACACCGAATTCTCTAGGAGAGAGAAAAGGTGGCGAAAATTGGAAGAAGAGAACTTAAAGAAACTCTGAAATTATGAAGTATGAATTGATGATTAATTCTAAGAGAATAACAGTATTTATAATACATTTAGAAATTGTAAAAGAACTAGGAAATAACAATTAGGATAGATCCAAATATCTAATATGATAGGATCGAATTCTTCTTGGTTCGTCCGATCTCCCTTGATGCATGAATTTTGGATTATCTTGCTAATCTTGATGCTTCTTGGAGTCTTGTTGGAATTCTGATCTTGATTTCTTGATAATCTTGGAAGAGTCTTGATAATCTTGGATTCTTGATAAGTCTTGGAGTCTTGGATTTAGTCTTGATGGATCTTGAATTATCCTTTCTTGACTTATCTTGGATTCTTGACCTTATCCTAGGAGCTGCCGCCCCTAGGGGTGAGATGGGCCTCCATCAGCCCTGAAGCACAAGCTTGAATCTCACGAAGTAACCTTGACAACAAAGATAGAAACACTCGGGAAACTCGGAATTCTATCCAAGGGTTTGGCTTGGAGGTATGGCTTGATCCAGTTAGGCTTCTTCCCATTACTATTGCGACTGTTATTCGTTAACGTCGACAAGAAAAACTCGACCGAGATTATTCAGAGCTCGCAGAACAATCTCTCACTTGTGTCAGATAGTAGAGGCAGTTGCATCGTCCTCAGAAACCAGAGAACTTTGCCTGAAGCTTGGGAAAACCTGAAATTTCTTGCAAGGATTGATAACTCTCCTGCATCATAACTCAGAAGCCTCTGATGCAACAGTTAAAGCCATATCTGCTCTGTGTTCTCTAGACCTGAATCAAGAAAATATTGTTAAGGCAGGCGGGCTTATAGCCTATATTTCTACTGCCAACATACGCCAAGCATCGACAACATTGGCCACGCTTGAGCTTCTATTAGGACTAGAGAGCGGCAAAAGGCTGCAATTAAGAACACAAGTGCAGTTCATGCTCTTGTTAAGATGGCTTTCAGAGTATCTGATCATGAAGGCAGTGAGAGTGCGGTCAGCTCTCTGCTGATCATGTGCTACGACTTGTTGAGGGTGCGAGAAGAAGCAATAAGCGTTGGAGTCTTGGAACAACTGCTACTATTACTTCAGAGCCAGTGTAATTCCAGGGCCAAGAACAAAGGCCAGGATGTTGCTTAAGTTGCTTAGATCGATGTGGGCTGAGGACCCAAGTAAAGTACAGTGTGGTGCCTAAGCTAATCTGTGTTTTCACTGTGGAAATTACAGTATGGTACCAGAGGCTTCCACCCTGAGAGCTGCCCTCCTCTGTCTTCAACAGCGGGGAGTGGATCTTTCGCCATTAGCGACAGTAATGAGTATGATGTTTAAGGGGTTGAGAATGATTCAAATGTTGAAGTATTGGAATGCAAGCCTCACGTTGTGAATCTGTTCAATATGGGGATGGGTCAGCCAAGGACAGACTTATGGTTCCCCTGCCGTCTATGCCTCGTGAGAAAGAAGATAAACAGTGTTAGATTATGGAATTGCTGAGACAGGGTTATTTTAATAAAAATAGATGCACATTAATTATAAAAAGGTAAAATAGATATTTTGAAAAGAAAAAAGATCAATTCTTTAATGTTTTCCGTTTTATCCTTGACAGAGGAAGATTTTTGTTGATTTTAATAAAAAGAAGTTTTTTGCTAAAGTAAAACTATAAGAAAGGTTTTTATGATTATCAGAAACTTTAGAAAAGGTTTTTGTATTTTACCCTTATTCAAACTTTATTTCTGTTAATTCTCATTCAGACTTTGTTTACTGTTAATTCTCATTAACGAGAGAGAGACTTGCTCTTTGCAGAAAGTTCTTACCAGTTTGGGGATATCTCGTCCCAAAAGAAACCATCATAGCTCGGCGGGGGATTAAGCTTTGATCCTACATCTTCCGAAATCAGAGTTTTCGAAAACTAAAACCTGAGGCTCTGACTCTAATGCAGCAGCTTTAACGATGTTGCGGCTGGATATTGTTGGCTCTATCAAGCAATGGTACCAGCAGGGGACCACAAGAGCCCGCTGGTGTCCGTATGGATGCTTTTGTCAAGTGTCTAATATCTGGTGTTTGGTGTCGTATTTGTTGTTTAGCTAATTGATTAGGTGTACCTTTAATGTTTGAAAATTGACTAACACTATTTTATTGTTTTTGATAATTTACTAATTCTATGACTAACATTATTTTATTGTTTTTGAGAATTGACAAATTCTATCTTTACCCGGAGTATTTATATATTTATTAAAAATTCTTAAAACACCCTTTCCACCATCTTTGGGTCTCCTCTCACTCTCATCCCGAAGCTTTTTTCATTATTCCTGAAAAATTTCGGAAGCCCAAAAATAATGCTCGTTCCATTGATCCTTATAGTATTTATATCCATACGGTGGAGGAGTTCCTTGCTCTCCAAGATTTTCTAAAACAAAGTTCTTAATTCAGAAAGGAAAGAGACTTTCTATACAGATCAGTACAGGTACAGATTCAGATAAAGACTTTCAAGCTAGGACTCTTGTGAGTCTTTCTTATCTTTGTCCAATATTCCCCCTCAAGGTGGTGCATGAGGATTGCGAATGCCCAACTTAGGAAGGAAGGAATCAAACTGTTGTTGTCCGAGGGCTTTAGTGAAAATGCCGATAAGTTGTTCACCGGCACGGACATAGGCAGGTGCAATAGTGCCGGCTTAGAGCTCATTGCGAATGAAATGACAATCAACTTCAATATGTTTGGTCCTCTCATGGAAAACAGGGTTCGCGACAATGTGCAAAGTAGCCTGATTGTCACAAAACAGGCGTATAGGTTGTGAATGAGAGAGACCCAAAGATGATAGCAGACCTTTTAGCCACTTCAACTCACAATTGGTAGTAGCCATTGACCGGTATTCAACCTTGGCAGAGAAACATGAGACTGTATGTTGTTTCTTGGTTTTCCAGGAGATGGGGGAATGTCCGAACATGATAAAATACCCAGTAAGAGAGCGACGAGTGAGAGGGCAACTCGCCCAGTCGGAATCATAGTAGGCATATAATTGCATATCACTATCAGAGCGCAAAAATATTCCTTGACCAGGACGTCATTTCAGATAACGAACCACACGTAAGGCCGCATCCAAATGATCAACTCGAGGACTTTGCATAAATTGAGCTAGGACATGGACGCAATAACTGAGCTCCGGCCGTGTAATGGTTAAATAAATCAAACAACGCACAAGACGTTGATACCGTTCCGGGTCATCCAGGAGCTTGCCACCGGCAAGGGCAAGTTTATGATTCTGAGTAATAGGAAAGTGAGCAGGTTTGGACCTTAACAAGCTAGTTTCGACAATAATGTCAAGGGCATATTTTCTTTGGCAAAGGAATATCCCCAATGATCCGTGAGTTACTTCGATGCCCAAAAAGTATTTAAGAGCACCCAAGTCCTTCATGTGAAAGCACCAGTTCATATATTGCTTAAATTTATGAATGAATGCCGGGTCATTCCCACCAATGATTAAGTCATCAACATAAACCAGGACATGCAAGACAAGCCCATTCTTGCGATCTGTAAATAAGGAATAATCGGACCAGGACTGTTCAAACCCAAAAGTTTTCAAGGCAACACCTAACTTAGAGAACCAGTTCTGGGGGGCTTGCCGCAGACCATACAAGGATTTCCGGAGTTTGCATACCTTTCCAATCCCGGAGGCCAAAAAACCTAGAGGAGGTTTCATATAGACCTCCTCATGGAGATCACCGTATAGAAAAGCATTGTGGACATCCATCTGATGCAATTCCCAATGTTGGGTCGCAACAACTGCTAGGAAGGTTCGAACTGTGACCATTTTAGCCACAGGGGCAAAGGTCTCGTTGTAATCAAGACCTTCAACTTGAGTGTTGCCCAGAACTACCAATCGTGCTTTAAATCTTTCAATGGATCCATCATAGTTGTACTTGATTTTGTAGACCCATTTACACCCGATTGCCTTTTTTCCAGGTGGGAGGTCTTCCAAGGTCCATGTCCCATTGTCTTCCAAAGCCTGTATCTCTTGGCGCATAGCCTCACGCCACCGAGCATCAGTCATTGCTTCAGAGAAACGAGTAGGTTCTTGCCCTGTAGTAACAGCTGCCAAGAAATATCCGTGTTTCACAGAAAAATTATCATATGTCACATAATTAGTTATGGGATAAGGAGTACCTGAGGACTGGGATGATGCGAGAGAAACAACGGAGGGGTCTAAACGACGAGCAGAGTGTGTGACAAAGTCCTACAAATAGCTGGGGGGCCACTTTTCTCGATGTCCGTGGCCTAATAACTCTGTGGTGGGCTGAGGAGCAGCTAGAGTTTCATTATCTTTGTAATCTGTATGGCTCCTTGTCTCATCAAGGGAACTTGCCTCCTCATCATTACCCGTGTTCGGATGTCCTTCTTCGTTGATCGTGTCGCTCCCCCTGACTTCTATATGAGGTGACTCAGATACCATGTCAGGAGGAGTGGCCCAAGGCAACCCAACATTTTCTTTGACTACGGGAGGACTGGTTACAGATGGTTGATGTTCTGGAGTGGCAAAGGGAAACTCGGCCTCACTAAACACCACGTCTTGCGAGACGAAATAATCACCAGACTCAAGGTCGTACAATTTCCATCCATTTTTCCCAAAAGGGTACCCAACAAAGACACATTTCCTACTCCTAGTGGCAAACTTGTCACGGTCCCTAGTATGCGAGAAACATAAGCAATGAAAAACTCTGAGATGTTTATAAGGACTTTGTCCAAATAGCATCTCGTGAGGTGTTTTACCACCAAGAAGGGTCGAAGGTGTCCGGTTAATCAAGTATCCTACGGTCAAAACACACTCACCCCAGAAATCGATCGGAAGATGTGCTTGAAACCTGAGTGCTCTGGCTACATTCAAAATGTGACGATGCTATCTCTCCACACGACCATTTTATTGTGGCGTCCCAACACAGGAAGTTTGAAATAAAATTCCTTGCTCGTCAAAATATGGTTTCAAGGATTTAAACTTTGTTTCATTATCACTTCTTACCACCTTAACTTTATTATTAAATTATCGTTTAATCATGACACTGAAAATTTTGAGTGTTCTACCAACTTCACTTTTTTCAGCCAGCAAATAAATCCAAACCGCTCGAGAATAATCATCAACAATTGTCAAAAAATATACAACACCGCAAGATGCAGGTACTCTATAAGCACCCCATAAGTCACAATGAAATAATGCAAAACAATCAGTTAACTTATTGCCGCTTTGAATAAAAAATCTCTAGTTTGCTTCGCCTTCAAACAAACATCATAGGTTTTGTTCTTACTATTACTCGTATTAAGAAGCAAACTAACCGTTTGATAAGAAGGGTGTCCCAATCTACGATGCCACAAATCACATGATCCAATTCCATCTATCTTGTTATCACGAACCGGCGCCACACCCATGAAGACGTAGACCCCATCAAGCTATTCACCTGCACCAATCAGAGTCCTCGAGATGCGGTTCTGTATCACACACAACTTATTAGTAAATGTCACAATACAATCTGTCATGAAGTAACTGGCCTACTGACAATAAATTACAATTGAGTTTTGGGACATATAATACGTGCAGTAATTTAAAATTATTTCCAAGATCAACAGTGCCTTCTTTCACGGCCTCGGTGTGCACACCGTTGGGTAAGCCAACATGACAAGGTGCAACATCATAGGTGTCGACGAGCACATTCAAATTCCCTGTCATGTGATGTGACGCCCCAGAGTCAACAATCCATTCAGTGGAGTAATTCTTACCAAGGAGTTTTCATTAGTCCTGGTTTTGTAAGCATTAAGCATGCTTACAAGAGTCTGCCATTGCTCGTCATTAAGTCCGTTCAGTCCGGCCCTGTCTTCGTCAGTCACAACTGCATTAGCAGCCTCCTCACACCCCGCTGATGACTGAGCAGTATGAGTCTTTGCCGTACCTCGGCCACGGTCGTCAGAGGGTCCAATAGACTTATTCGAGCTCTTATCGTTCCTATCATTGTTGGCAGCCATGGTGACCGATCAACAAGATTCGTCCGAGCTGATTAAAACACGTCGAGTTTGATTCTAAGAGGAAGATGGATGAGACTCACAAAGAAATCAGAACAAGCGAGCCCGCCGATTCTGAAGCGGAAGGACCGAGAAAAGAAGGGTGAAGTCCCTGCTAATAATCTTGCAGGGGAGTTATGTCGGAAGGAAAGCCGTCATCATCCGATCCTTTGACGAGGGCACCCCGAGATCGTCCCTACGGTCACTGCTTGGTCGCTGGGATCGCCAAGTACCCAAAATTTTTCACCATCGGACTGATGGGAAAAATCAATCACGATTCTAAGCCTGGATTTCTTTCAACGGGTTCTGTCTGCAATGAAGTCGAAGGGCCTTAAGCAGGACATAATTAGCAGGATCTTGATAAACTACACACATAACTCTCTTCAGGGTGTCGTAGTCAAAGACCCTCAATCGATTAAAGGTAGCTCGTTGGATACAGAGTTACAGAAGAAACAAAGAGTGATTGTAGAAGTAATCGTAAGTTTGCTACCAGCTCAGTCAAGAAAGAGTTCAGTACCGATAGCCTTCCTTTCCAGTCTGTTGAAAATTGCAATAATAGGGTCAGCTTCTACAGTTTGCAGAGCTGATTTAGAGAGGCGGATTGGTCTGCAGCTGGATCAAGCTATCCTTGAAGACATCCTTATACCTGCAAACTCATACGACAACAACTACCATCCACTGTATGATATCAACAGATCTGTATAACCCATCATTCACGATCCGGGCATGATCTGGGAGTAGCTCTGCTAGAACGATGAACTTCGATGGCATCAAAGATTCTGAATGCTACCGACTGTGTAAAACCATCGATTGTCAAAAGCTATCTCAGGAAGCCTACAGCCATGTAGCTCAGAATGAAAGACTACCGGTGCAAATGGCCGTCCAGATGCTATACTTCGAGCAGATCAGACTTCGAAATGCAATGAATGGAGGCCACAATCATTTCTTCTTCGGTTCAGTCAACGGCCAATTCCCCCAATGCTCAAGCAGTGGCGCCGACAACAGGACGATCTCCGCAAGAGATAACTACGCCTCTGTGAGAAGAGAGAACAAGGGAGCTGAGGCTCGGAGTAGCTCGAATGAGAATGAGGCTGACCGACCTGGAGAGAGATCATGTCTCCATGAAACAGAACCTGGCTCTTGATACCATAAAAAATTTCGGAAGCTTAAAAACGATGCTCGTTCCATTGATCCTTATAGTAGTTATATACATATACGGTGGAGGAATTCCTTTCTCCTCAAGACTTTCTAAAACAAAGTTTCTAATCCAGAAAGAAAGAAACTTTCTATACAGATCAGTACAGGTACAGATTCGGATAAAGACTTTCAAGCCGTGACTCTGGCGAGTCTTTCTTATCTTCGTCCAATAATTCCGACATTCTGAGACACAAAGGCTTCCGACATAGCTGTGTGTAGAATAGATTTAAGATCCAACATCCTCAAAGGCTTTCTTCTTCATTACTTTATCTTTTTTCAAACGAAAACTAGGAGCAAGATTTCGATATCAGTTCCGGCAATCTTAAGCAGCATATCTGTTTCAAACGAAAACCCAGGAGCAAGATTTCGATATCAGTTCCGGCGATCTTAACTAGCATATCTGTTTCAAACGAAAACCCAGGAGCAAGATTTCGATATCAGTTCTGGCGATCTTAACCAGCATATCTGTTTCAAACGAAGACCCAGGAGCAAGATTTTGATATCAGTTCCGGCGATCTTAACCAGCATGCTGGTTATGTAGTACCCCCTCCCTCGTTTTAAAAGATCTAATGGGTTTCGGTTAATTGTTGAGAGGTATAATCTACCCAATATTAGTCTTTTAAAGGGTTTTAAAAATCTAATGGGAGATCCTCCTTGGCTTCGGCGGAACCGCCAATAGCATCCAAGGTCTAATCGAGTGAACAGATGAACGATAACGAAGAAATCTGAAACGGGAAATCGTCTCTTAAAGGGTTTTAAAAGAAATCTGAAACGGTGCTTGAGGTTTTTATAGATTTGAAACAGGAGATCGTCTTTTAATGGGTTTTAAAAGAAATCTGAAATGGAGTGAACAAATGAATTGATAACAGAGAAATCTGAAAACAGAGAAACTGGCTTCGCCGAAACCGCCAAGAACAACTAATATTTCTCCGTCACCGATTTTGCCGGAACCGCTAAGAACAACCAATATTTCTCCGTCATTGGCTTCGTTGGAACCAAGAAGAGAGCTGGGAGATCTACAGATTCGGCAGTTCTTGTAGTTCCACGAAGAGAACGATAGGGAAGTGGAGAGAATTGAAAAATCTACATTTCTGGCGGTTCTAACGGTTTCGGAGAAGAAAACGAAAGGGAAAGGGAGAAATCTGCAGTTCCGGTGGTTTTGGCAGTTCCGAAGAAGAGAACGGACAGGAAAGGGAGAGATACACTTTTTGAAAATTTAAAGAAAAATGTAGGGTAAAATATTCTTTTTAATATTTTCGTTGACACAGTAGGATAGTGACAGTCAATTTTTAAACAGTAAAAATACACGTAGTCAATTAGCAAAACAATACTTTAGAAATTTACCCTTGTTTTTATTCAGGGTGGTTGTATGCAGCGGTGTCCTCCACCTACTGTTATAGATATAGAGACGAGACAGAGACCTGAAAATAGGAACAAATAGATTTTATGAATGGTATTTTAGGAACAGAGGCAAAAAGAATACTTTAAAAATTTTTTAAAAATATATCAGTTACTTTGATATCATATGTGACAGAAAATTAACATAAGAGAAGTTTCAGACAATTGTAAAAAAACTTAAGAATACTTTAAAATAATACAATAAAGATATATTTAATCAATTAATTAAATCATAAAGATAATTTAAGAAATTTCTCATTTTCTTTTTATACCAATAGAGGAGGAATGGGTTGGGCACAACATTTAAGCTGTATGCAGTTGGTGCAAAATAGGTTGTTTTTTTTTTAATTTTATTTTCATGGAGGTCTCAAATAATTGGTTGAAGCAATTCAACCCAAACACACTTCCCGAGTAAACCCAAATAATTAAGTGATGTTGTGCAATATGGCTGTTCCCTCGTGTCAAGTGATATGAACTCTAATTCGGAAAGTTACTCGTCAAGGCCAAGCTGATGTGGTTTTGCAAGAGAGAATATTAGAGTGCCTAGGTTGTCTTTTATTCAGGGAGGGCACTCCGATGCTTAAGTCAATAAGTGTTTAGAGAATTCTTGAGAGAATGAAAGAGCTTGAAAGTGTATTATTGCATTTATCTTCTCAAGTAGAAACAAGTGCTTTATATAGGTTTCGATGGTCAAAGCCCATTTACAACGGGTCTCACCATTTTGTGGAACCGTTTTCGCTTAGTTGGGCGCATTAACACACTAGTTACAGGATCTGTGTGGAGGTTACGAACTGCCCGAATAAATCTGAGGTGTGCGATGCGGTAGGCTGGTCTAAAGATCGAGGTATACATGCTCCGGAGATCTCGGGCTGATAGCATATTGTCGGTCCAAATCAGCGTGTTCTCCTCATAGGTCGCCGTTGACTCCTATAGCTCGGTTAGTCTCTGAGGCAGGTTGCCATGAATGAGGAGCCTATTAGTTTGTCTTGGCCGAAGTGGAGGTCGGCTTAAGCAAGGTGTTTCAGATTAACTTGCCAAGCTAGTTTGTTTACTCAGTACCAAGATATTACTCAAAGGCTATGTGTCACAGATCATTAAGAGGACCAAATTACCCCTCATCATTAAGGATAAAAGGAAACTTACTCCTATTCATTTTTAGCTAGTCTTCTCTACAATTTAGAACCATATAAAACAGTCCTCTATAAAAAAAAAAAAAAAAAAACATATAAAACAGTCTTCTTTAAAAAAAACCATATAAAACAGTGCTTATTAAAAGTAACAATTTGATCAAATTGTGTAAATATAAAAAAGGTATTACAGATTTTTTATTTTTTGGGGGTGGGGGTTGAATATGATAAAAGCCGATTTGAGAGATGCTTTCTGTCAATACTCAATAGGTGCTTGTATTTGGGTATTAATGCCTATGGGAAATGCAGGCAGGTTCTCCTCGAAATAGATTGACCAACACTGCCTTCTTTATTCAGATTCTGAGTAAATGAGACAGGAACAAGGCAAAGTCCTTTGCTGCGCAGGTCCCCTTTCTTTTCTTCAAAGCCCTAAATGGAAAATAAACAAATTAAGGGGAAAAAAAAAAGGAGAGACAGGGTGAGAAAGGAGTTTTTATGGAAGCTTTTAGCTTTGTGCAATTGATAGATGGTTTTGCCGACAGTAACACTACTTGAACTCAATCAGATTAATTTCAAGTTTTTTATGAGTTATGACAGTTTTTTAATAATTAATATATGAATTCAGTTCCATTTTTAGACAAGATGAGCATGCCAATTCTGAATTGAAATGATCAAAGCATGCTCGGTTGCCAGAGAATAATACAGTTGTTACTGAAGGGTGTTTTCGTCACTTTATATAACTATGAGATGATGAATATTAATACCATTAGGTCTAGGGATGCAAGTCAGGCAGATGGGCCGGGTATTTGTCAACCTAGGCCCAATCTTAAGATTTGGGCCTAAGACCTGAATCCAAGGTCAAGTTTGATTTTTTTTTTTTTAATATGGCCTAATTTGCATTAAAATTTAATGTATCAGGATTGGATTTGGGCTTGGATTTGTCAATGAATCTATTGTAAAATAGCCTGATTTGAGTTAGATTTGAGCCAAACCCAAAGTATTAGAGCAAGTCCGATAAAAAATCCAAGCTTGTGTGCAATTGTAATTAGGATTAGACGTGGCTGTGAAACCAATGATAGTATCATATACCAGTGATTGATACACGACTCTGTGAAACAGTTTGTGGGCCGCATGTATTTCATGACTGGTGCAGAGTACGTGTTACCACTGGTTTTACAGCCGGTGAACAGCCATTGCAGTTGGTCTGCCAATACATGTACATGCACCAGAAAATAGCTGTATGATGCGAGCAGATATTTGACCAACCAACCCTTCTGTGTCTCCCTGTCTGATGACTCATTGATTATTGATTGGTTATAAGATACTTTTGGGTATCATTGTGTGTGTGTTTTGGAAAATTCCCATTAAATATCCTCTGATTCAAGGCTAGTGTCACTTTGGTCCTGGAATTTTAAAATAGATAATTTAATATCTCAACTTTCAAAAAGTGTTAATTTAATATTTATCGTTAATAATTCTGTTAAACAGCTGTTAAGTGACATTTAAAAAGATACAAATGGGTTGAGTGTCATCTAATTCTTTTTATCAATCATCCAAACGTTAACAAAGAATGAACAATCCCAAGTCCTTGTCTTTTCTATTCAAGAAAATTGAGGTTACCTAGATTATTTATATTTTATCAATATTTGGATAATTGATAAAGAAATTAGATAATACTTGAATGCCATTTGTATCTTTTTAAATATTAGTTAAAGACTGATTAACGACAAGTATTAAATTAGTAAATTTTGAAAATTCCGATACTGAATTATTGTATTTTAAAGTTTGAAGATAAAAGTGACACTAAACCTAAAATACAGAGTTCTAATTGTTATTTGGTTGATGCACGTGATCTAATTCTTACCTGGGGAAGAAGAGGTCCGGCGCTGAAGTATGGGATAGTTAACGTCTGAAACAAAAGAACATACGTCATACTCATATTGCCAATCAGATCAATGAACATTATTAAGCTGAAGTTTCCCTCTTTTGAAGCGATGAGGGAGTTTCTAGTAAACAGTGGAAGTTAACTGGAGAAAGGTAGGAGTTGGAAATAAACAGAGGCATATCAGTAGATGTGATGTCATACATAAATCTGTTCATGCAAGAGCTTGATGTAAACAGAGGCCTCTTGAAGCACTGAAGCGGTGTCCGTCTGCAACCAACCAACAAATTCCACATGTAGTTACTAAAATGTGAAACCGAATATTTGCTCTTCCCGGAAAGTAAAATAAGAAAAGTCAAACATAAGATGGTTTTCATTGGTATACACCTTGCCAAAGGGAGAAACCAGCTTTTGAAGAGCTGTTACTCTGTCTCCTAGCTTTTGGGTCCTCCTCACTGCTGGCAGCTGCTCACGGCCGGGAGAAGAGAGAGTTTGTAAATGACAAAACAGTTAAATAAGTACTTTGTAATTTGGACTCAACGTATGAAAAAAAAAAAGAAAAGAAAATAAATTTTTTTATTTACATACTTGTTGTTGAGTATCTGATCGTAGTAGTTCTTCAGGAGTTTGATAATTGCGATGTTGCGGGTACTCCAGGCACACGGCCTTCTTTCTCTTGACATCTTTCTCAGCTGCGCTGTTGTTGTTGATTCCTCCACCGACCGTAAGAGTCCGTTTTCTCTCGTTCGGTACGAGCTCTTGATGAAAATTCTGTGACAGAGTAGGGAATAAACCATATCAGTATGAACAGTGCAGTTTTCACAGCAGCGGCAGCAACAGCAGGAGGAGGCGACAGTTTTGTCAATTTCCCTTTAAAAGTTAGAGGAATGGTGAATTCAGATGGAATTTTCTTTCTTTGCTAAGCTTTAATTACTTGCAAGATCAGGGAGAGGAATAACTTACCAATTCAGTGTATGAAACCGGAAGCCTCTGTTGAGAGGTGGTATTCTCGTGCAGGGAAGCGGTAGTGCTCAGAAAAACTGCTCTTAAATGGAAACAAGAACAAGAAAAGAAGAAAAAATAATAAATGCGTAATAGATCAGATAAATGCATTTCATTTATCATGTTCATGATCACATGGACAAAAGCCAAAATCATATGGAGATCGGAATTGGATTCTCATCATCAAGATTTCAAATTTAGGGAGGGATTATTCTTGATTCTTCAGATCAACCTGGGAGGTAGCTGCTGATACTGCTGCTATCATTAGGGGTCTGGGGCATCTCTATCGTTGAAAGTGGATCGAAGCATCCAAAATGATGATCGTTGGAGACCTGCGAATCTGCAAAAGATCTACTGCTGCATCACAGAAACTCGTGTTAACAAGAAGCATTAATAATAATAAGAATCGGTCAAATTAGTTTTCTTTTTATCTTCAATGGTCAACACCCTCGTCCCATGTAGAGGTTGCTGCCTAGAGTAGAGTCTATCAATACTTCATCTGATCCTACGGTGGATGGGTCATGGGATCGAGGATACCCGATTTAATCTAAATGCTCTTTTGTGGGCCACCTCATTACTTAATTGTGCGACCCGGAATGATTGGCAAGTGTAAAGAGCGAATAACTCAACTTGCATTAATAATGATAAATAAAATAATAACAACATATGTTTCAGAAATCAAATCACACGGAAGAGAAGCTTAAACGTATTGAGAGAAATCACATACAATCTACCGCGCTGCATCGAGACGTTGGAGGTGGATGGCATCTGGAGTTCGTCGACTCGTTGCTAAACCTACTTACTACATATAAAAATAAAAAATAAAGCGCAACTTAAAGGTAGTTTATAGTTACAAAAAGAACTTTGATATTAGGGTTTTAAAATACCGAAGCTGCAAAGGTGTGAAGAGAAGAATGGAAAAATGGCGTTATCTCATTCACGAAAAAAACTTGAGACTGTCTTTGTGATTGTGGCTTCTCTGTTTTCAGTCTCCTGCATGCATACAATGAAGATAAAACTTCTACTATATAAATTAAAATTCTCAGACATAGAGAGAACACAAGGTTACTACTGTTCAAACCAAGAACCATAAATATCAGCAAGTCGAATTTAAGGAACCGAATTCGAAAACAAAAAGGCCGCGGGATCAGAGATTATAGCTAGGCACTACAGCACTAGCTTAGGACGACAGGAGCACTGTTTCTTGTATCACTCGACGTGCATAAAGCATAAAACAAATAGGACGTTGTGTGCACTGGATTCGACAATAAGCGATTTGGGAAGAATAAAAGAAGAAATTAATAGAATTACGTATAAACAAAAACGTTTGACGTAAAATTTCCTTCGAGTCGAATCCAGAAATAATAAAAATAGTAATAATCAAATTGATGAAGTTTGGGGAAGAAAATAAAAGGAATGTAGAGCGGCTAGCTTTCCGAACCCTACCGCGATAAAAGCCTGTATATACTCGAGAAAGCTCCAACATTGTTCATCTAACTTCTCTCCCTTTAACCTCTGCTCTGTAGGGAAGAAGAGAAGAGATGAAGAAAGCTACTCTCACTCTCCAGCTCAGCTAATGCCGGGATGGGGTGATTGGGTTGCAGTAACCAGCAAGAGATCGATGCTCTTTCTTTCTTAAGCAGTTAAGCTTATTGATCGCAGTTTGAGTGCATGAATGACTCATTTCTGTTCTGAGGAGCTTTCTGTTCACGAGGTCATTGAATGCAACAAGATGGAAATGGAACGGCGTTGTGAGCAGATGAAGTAAAAGTGTAAGAGAAAGGCGGCTATTCTTATTTCATACTTGGTGGTCTTTGCATTACTAGAAACTCGTCCGTTTGATTTCGCTTTCATCCTTCCCATTTCCAGTTTTCACTCAATATCAAATTAAACACTAACTAAATTTTATTTTATAAATTTCAAATAAATTAGTAAACTAAGAATTCTCTCCACGCATTTTCTTATCTACTATTAGTCTCTTTGTTAATTGAGAAACAAAGAAAATGGAGATATTATTAATTAAGAGAGAGAGAGAGAGAGAGATTTTCTTCCTCGCCTGTACTTTTAATTAGGAAATCAAGATTCCTTTCTTAAGATATAAGAACAGTGGGAGGCTGTAAACACAGTTATTGTCCCAGTTCCCATATGATGAATTGGATCCATTTACTTATAGCTGGCTTTGAATGTTGTATGTTTACTAAATAGTCCTAGATTCAAAGTATCATAGAATATTTTTAAATAATTTTATAAATAATAGATAATATCTAAGGGTCCGTTTGGTTTGCAGCTGGAATCGGAATCGGAATCGGAATCGGAATCGGAATGCTCCATTCTTGGAATCTGTTTGGTTCAGTCAGGAATCGGAATTCCTATTCAACTAAAAGCTGGAATCGGAATCAGCCAAAGTTTCTAATTCAGCCCCTGTTAAAAGAACCTCAAAAACTGGTTTTCCACAGTTTGGAGACGCTGCCAAAGCTAATGAATTCATGTCTTCTATAGTCAAAATTGATCAGGGAGGTCTGTCCGAGGAGCTTTCCTGTAAGAAACAATTTATGCACTCATATTCTAGTTGTCCAATGCTGGACTAACTTGCCTAGGCCTACTAGTATGGATTTCATTATGTAAAAGGTGTTATCTATTTTCCTCTCATATTTAAAAGCTTCCATCCTTATTTTCTATTTGTAATTTTTTATGCATTGATCAAAGACAAGAATGCCAATCTTCAAAAGGAGGTAAAATGGTAAAGAGCCACCTAACATATATCTTGTTTCCATAAATATGTTGTGAAGAACAAAAAGTATGTTGTTGAATTTTGAAGAATGTTACCCCAGACAACTCTGCTAACTGTGTGTCCTCAATCTTGAACGGACTTGACTTTGAGCTTGGTTTGGGCTCAGACCTTAGGCCCAGGTTGGACCTAAATTGAACTTAAATCCAACCCAACCCACCCAACCAGCACTCCTACCCAAACCACAATTTCCAAGCAATAATTGGATCCTATGTTAGTCAACTTAGTCCAACCACCTCTTGATTTTCAAATCTAAACCTTAAACCCTAAATTCCTAAACCCCAACCCCAAACCCTTAAACCCTAAAATTGGTGCATAAAATGGTTTTGGTAAGGTGAATGTTCTCCAAATGGGTAGGAACATACCAAATAAACTTATAAACTTATAACCAATAAATGGGTATCATAAAAGTGGTAGATCAGGTGGTATTAAAGTCCAAGTATCATGTCTTTCTGATAACATATATTTTCGCATATATAAAATGTTATATATTTTCCCAATCTGTGATCAACCCTAACACTTTGTTTGGTTTGAAGGAAAAAGTAAGAAAATGAAGGAAAAGATAGGAAAACCTTTACAAACTTTGTATAGGTTTCCCTTCCTTTCCCTACCTTTTCTTTCAAGCCAAACATAGCCTAAGAGAAGGTGACCGAATGATTTAGATTAAGAAGTTTTATGAGTTGAAATTGACCGAATGATTATCCCCTATTTAATTTTGTTAACCGTAATAATGGTTAAACCCCTCCCTTAAACCCCCTAGATTTTTTGAAAAAGCCTTAAACCTCCCCTAAAACTTTGACATACCCTTAAAACTTTCCTTGACATTTGGGAATAAAGGAACTTACAGACCCATACTAATTCCTCCTAGTAGGTTTTTTCTAATTCTGATTTTACCCTTAAGTTGTTTATATAATATATGTGTTTGAGTAAAAAAAGGTGCAAGGATATTTTAATTTAGTTTATTTAGTTAAATATTTAAGGGTTTTGGGGGGTTAAAGGGTATTTCGATAAATGTGTTTAAGGGTATTTCAATATATGGGCTAAAGGATATTTTAATATATGTGTTTAAGGGCATTTCAATCATCAAACATTGGATGATTTTACAAAAGGGCAGAAGTTTGGCATTATAATATGTTTAAAGTTTAAAACAATGAAATCATTAGTTGCTGACATGCTGTTAGATTTTTAACGATAAAGTAACAGAAAGGGTATATAAGTACTTTTACCCCTAAAAGTCGAAAGGTTTAAGGGTATGCCCAGGTTGAGGGGAGACTTAAGAGCTTTTCAGAAAACTGATGGAGGTTTAAGGGATTAACCCTTAATATTTTATGCCTCTTGTTTTTTTCCCTAGGCTATGCCTCTGTTCATAACTGCTAAGCCCAGGCTAGGTCCGACCCAACCATGATCACCCCCAAGAGAAGGTGACCGGATGATTTGGATTAAGAAGTTTTACGAGATGAAATTGATCTAAAACATATCATCTCTATTTAATTTTAGTTAATTGCAATTTTATCCATTTTTCTATACCTTCATTTTAGTTTTTCAACCATTATTATGAACTTATGAATAATTTGAAATCTATATTTTAATTATCATCATTAATTGGTCCAAGCATACTCCTTTTTTCCAATATATTAAAATCTAACTATGGCTGAGCCATTTTTACCTTCGGGTCATGGATCACCAGTTCAACCGTCCATGTCGAACAAATTGATTTTGAGGCTAAAATGTTTTTTTTTTGGCAAAAATAATGAATTACCTTGCAACACAGATATCAAAAGTTACCCTATCAATATAAAAATCACCCCAATATAAAAAAGTTATGGCCTATGTGTCAAATGATTTTTTTTACCAAATCAACAATTTTTTTGTCAAAAGTCAGGATTAATGCTTTGATAGCTTGATATATTTTTATTTGAATGCATCACATGGCCACCAAATGGTCAATCTACGTTGGTATGAACAAGGTATTCACAAGGTTCCGAACATTGATACGATCCTATATATATATATATATGTATGTTGTCTGTTTCAAAGATCCTGAAGGGATCAAACCCTAAAAACTTTGGAGCATTTGGCATATGGAAAGCCCACAAATACGATACAAATTGGCTGATACAGGTCTATGCATTGTGAAATTTTAACCCTTGGTTATTTGGTCTTTTTAAGGCTAAATAGTACCCCTTGAATTGTAATTCAGTGAAAGTAAGCAAAATAGGATCTATTCCTAGGTTCCTACAGATGAATACATACATAATCTTATCCTTTCTAGTTTTTCCACTCATCTATATTATTTGCATTTTTGCCAAATAAGATTCCAACACAACCATAATCTTATCCTTTCTAGTTTTTCCATTCATCTATCTTATTTGCATTTCTGCCAAATAAGAATCCAACACAACCAATATTATGCAATATAGGGATGCAAGAGTTCAGCTTCAGTCAGTGCAACACCCTTTGAAAAAGCTTTTACAACTTGCATTGGGTTTTTCCGGTTCAGTTTTTTGTTATTTTGGTTTAATTTTTCAATTTTACAATATTTCAGTTTCTATTTTCAGGTTTGGGAATTCGATTAACCAAAAAAACCAAATCAACCGAACATTATTCTCTCTCTCTCTCTTATATATATATAATTGAAATTGAATTTTAACTGAAATAACTGAAAACCAAACCAAAAATTTCAGTTTCAGTTATTTTGGTTTTTCAATATTTCAGTTTCATTTTGGTTTTCCATTTAAAATTTCAGTTCGTTTTTTAACTGAATAAACCGTTTGCTCACCCCTAATTGGACCAAGCTTTGGTTGCTCAAAGGTCTGTCTTAGATCTCCATGGTCTATTCCAGTTTATGATCCTTTAAAGCCGTGGAAAAATACAGACAGCATTCATTATCAGAATAAAATAAATGCTAAAAAGTTAGCATTTAGAAACCAACAGCAACCTCAGTTTGACGTTGCAAACGAGCTAATATGGAAGCTAACCTACAACCTATTTTACAGATCTCGATACTAAAAAAGAGAAGTAGAGAACATCTTCTAGTTGATAGAAATCAACATAACAAGGCCTTTTCTTAACCTAAAAGAGAAGCAATATGCATAAACAGTCGACTAATTGCATAACAGCCGGGGAGTGAACCTCGCCCACACCGTTACTAACCATTAACCAATAAATCATCCTGCGATTTTATTAAAAGAGAAAACGGCTGAAAATCTAAATTCCTACCCCCATCATATACCAACCAGTTTGCACAATTTCAGACAAGGACTATACATTTAAATTGAAGATTCACCAAAAAATTAATAAGGCATATTGGGATACCATTGCCAAGCACAATATTTTAAATTCTCTTCCCCTTTTTTTTCATTTCCTTTTCCTTCCATCTGTCCTGAATAAGAGATAGTACAGGTGGTTCTGCAATTGCAACGACAATTCATATTTGAAGTTTATACTTATCAGATGATGGTGGGTAAAATCCTACCTCGGGAGCCATATCGGAGAGGTACAACTAAAAAGCACATATGAATCACCGAATCAATCACAAATCTTCAAATACTGAAGGTATATATGAATGCATAACAAGGCTTCTTAGCTGTCCAACCCATGCCAGCCTCCAGAATCCGTGTCCCCACCTAAAACCTGGAATTTAAGGAAAGAAGAAGAGCCAAGGCTGTGAACATGAATTAACTGTTTGGCAGGAAAACAGAATACACAGCATAATTGCAAGCATCAACTCTCTGACATTAATGTGTATGTTAAGTGGTGTGTGTACACGAGAGAGAGTAAAAAGAGTTGTATTGGGGATTTATGTAACTCATTGAAACCAAATCACTAAGGCATATACTCACTGGGTGCCATAGTCGTCTAAATTAACCACTCAACATGTTAGGCTACCTTGATATTTTTGAATTGTAAGATAGTAGACCCTAGCGGCAAACTCTATTTTTCATATGATAGTGGATTGTTAATGTGACATTTGAGTAGCAATACCAGGATGCACTCACTAGATAATTTGGTTTTTCATCTGATTAATAGCATGCCTACATTTTATTAGAGGATCACAAGTGTTGTGATCATGTGAACATATTGAAACCAAACCACTCAGAAGAGTACTCAATAGGTGATTTGGTTGATAGCATGCCGTGTTTTATTGGAGGGTCAAAAGAAAGTGGTGTGACTATGTGTAGCCATTGCCCCACATCTTAATTGTGAAAGAAATTTTACAGAATAGAGGGACTGAGACTCTATTTTTGTCCTAGGAAAAGAAGAAAATGATGATGATGAAAATAATCAATATGTTTTGATTGGATAAAAATTTGAGTTCTTCCATGCTTATCAGTTCCAGTTTTCAAGTCTTTGAGGTTAAAAGCAATATACATGTTGATTGAACCTTAACAGATGAGAAAAATGATAAAAGGAAACCAGTATTTTAACTTAAACTAAATAATTTAATTTAATAAAGTCTATTTTATTATTGTAATCTCAAAATGTTATGAATATAAAAGTATCAAAGAGCTGTGTAAAAAAAATATCTTGGTGATTAAGCATGGTGGCCCTCCATGAGCACCTTATCACCTAAGCACTTGCCTAGGCTTCGCCTTGACAACTATGAGTGGGTGATTCTCTAAGAGCTAAAAGTATGGGCCCTCCTTCAACATATTGAAGTGGAGGGGGGCTCGAAGTTGCTGATAGAGTGGCTAGATGTCTTTCAGGAGAAAATGGGTACATGTTAGATGAGTTACAAGATCAGCTAATGGTTTGGCAGTCGTTAGCCAATTGAGGGATAAACAGGGATGAATTATTTAGGTTTCAGATGAATTATAATAGCAAAATCCATCTTAGGTTTAGTCGGCCTTGGCGGTAGACTAACCCTCAGTAAAGCTACTCTCCCAAATCTCCCTATCTATTTCATCTCCTTCTTTAAAGTTCCAGGCTTCCAGTAAAGATCAGAAATAGATTGGAAAAAAATCGAAAGGGACTTCCTTTGGGAGGGAGGAGAGAAGGGCTGCCACCTTGTAAACTGGAAAACGGTGTGTAAGGCCAAGAAAGATGGTGGGATAGGGTTGGGTCACATCTCCGAAAGAAATCAGGCTCTCTTGGGGAAGTGGCTTTGGAGATTCAAAACAGAACAAAACTCTCTATGGGCCTCTGTAATCTGCAGCAAATATGGCAGAAGCAGTTGGGGATGGGGCAACTCTCTCCCTTTACCGACTCATTCCTCATGAAATCCTTGGAAAGGTACCCTTCATCCTTTTGATTCCTTCTCTCCCCTTATTAGATTGAAAGTCGGAAAAGGAAATACTATTAAATTCTGGACAGACCTTTGGTGGGGAAGCACTCCCTTCTGTGAAGCCTTTCCCTCTCTCTTTAGGCTAGTGCGTGATAAGCATGCTCTAATTTCTGGAACCTTGATAAAGAGATTCAGAAAGTCTTTCTTTAACCTCAATTTTCGCAAAGAGCTAAGAGATTCTGAACTTTCGGAAATCACCTCCTTACTCTCCTTGCTCTCAGTCTCTCACTCCACTGAAGACAAGCTTATTTGGTCTTTAACCCCTCAAGGCTCCTTCACTACCTCTTCTTTCTTTCATTTTTTTTATGAAAATGCACCCTCAACCTCTTCTTTCTTTCAACACCTACCCACAAACCCACCCCCTCTCCTTTTCCGAGCAAAAAGATTTAACCCCTCAAGGTTTCTTGCTCAAAGCTGAATGCTTGTGACAATCTCCAAAAGAAGTTTCAAGGTCATCGTTTTGTCTCTCCTAATATCTGTTTGATGTGCTACAAGGATGGTGAATCTATCAGTCACCTATTTTTTAATTGTGTGGTGGCCAGAAATCTTTGGAAGTTCTTTCTAGATTCCTCGCTGGAGGCAAGGTCAGTTGACTCCCCCTAATTCTGTTATAGTGTTTATCAATTCTTGGCAAGGGCTAAAGATGATTTTGGGCAAGAGAGGAAGCTGTTTCTGGAAAGCAATTGTTCATGCTGTCATGTGGAATATCTGGGAAGAAAGAAATAGGAGATTATTTGGGAGAGCTACTCCTCCTTGGAGGTTCTTCAAGATCGCATTCTAGCCAACATTAGCAGCTGGATGGTGAATAGAAAAATCTTCGAGGGTATCAGTCGGAATGGCATACATAGTAACTTCCCTGCTCTACTAACAACCTCTCCTTTTCCCCCTCAACCTCCTCTTATAATCACCCCAAGACAAGACGGTAAATTTCTTCTAAACTTAGATGGCAGTTTTAGGAGAGCCACTGAGGACAGATCAAAGGATGGAATTGGAGGTCTGATTCGAAGAGCAAATGGAGATTTGATTTGGGCCTATGGCGGCCCAGCCAAGGCAGAAGATGCATCTGATGCAGAGGCAAGGGCCCTCTTGGAAGGCTTCAGAATTGCCAAATCACAGAAGCTCAGCTGCATTGCAGTGGAAGGTGATTCGAAAAATGTTATTAACTGGGCATCAGGACAGATTCGAGACCCGTGGAAGCTATCCCATCTGTTGTTAGAAATCAGGGAGCTTGCCTCTTATTTACACTGCAGTTTTAGATGAATTCCTAGAGAATTAAATCATGTGGCTGATAATTTAGCTAAATCTGGGCTGGGAAGGGATTTTTTGTATAGCTCCAATATGCTGCCTTCCTTGAGGGCTGTCTCTTTGCTTTTGTTGTGCTTAAAAGGCTTGTACATCCTCTCATGTACACCCCCCCCCCCGTTTTTGACTACTTAATGATTTCAGCTATCTTCTCTCAAAAAAAAAAAAAAACTTAGGTTTCAGGTTCCCTAATCTAGGGGCTGAACCTGTTTAATTCTTATTCCAATTAATCTATTGAAAGTTACCGTTTCCTTAAAAAACATGCAGGTGTACAAGAGCACAACATAATGAATTGCTATATATTGGAAAGCTTGTGCCTCTTGCTCTTCGTTTTATATTACAAAATAGATTTAATAGCAATGATGATAATGATGATGAAGCTAAGTGCATGAGGCTTGAAAACTTGCACACATAAAGGTAAAAGGAATATGTCAAAATAAACTTAAGGAAGCATGGCTGGTCTAGTAAAAACTAATCTCCAAACCTGAAGGGACAAGCGTGCCTATTTAAAATAAGAACACTGGATTGGTCATATCTCATTTTTAATCATGGAGCATCCCTAGTGAAAAGACACAAAGCATCCCTGCTTCTAAGGATGATATTTAATACATAGAGGTGCTGTAGGATTTACAAAAAGTATTCAGGTCATACCAACTTTATCAAAATTTTTATGTATCCAGATTCTTCCTCTTAAATAACATAAACAGGAAAAAAAAAGATTTTGTTATTTAAGCAGTCTGGAGGCAAGTTTGCACATTTGGTGGTGCCATTCCAGAAAACCATTGCCATGGAAGTACCAAACTGAGTCCATGAACAGTATCCACCCAATCTGGCCCATTTGGAGGATGAAATAATTGAAGATAGCTAATATCCAATGCACTCTCAGTACTTTTTTTCCCTTTCCTACTTCTTGTATTTTTTTCCATAAATTGCTATTTTTCTTTTTCAAGTTCAGAGAAAGAATTTTGTCTCTCCTGACATTTGGGAGGTTTGACTCCTCATATCAGTGGTAAAACCAGATTGGCCATGCATAATGGATGGAACCTAAGGATTTACCACTTCCTCTGACTCTTCTATGATATATTTCTTTAAATTATTCTCTATCACATGCATAATGGACAGAACATGAGGATTTACCACTTCCCCTGTCTCTTCCTATGCTATATTTCTTTAAATTATTCTCTATGCTGCCCTTTTATGTGGCAGACCATCAAGAAAGGCATACATATTCTTGTATAGAAACTATAGATAACCTTCCTTTTTGAGGCCATATTACACTGTCTAGGTTTTTTTTGAAAAGTAAAAAAGAAAATTCATTAAAGAAAAAAGAAAGAGTACAAAAGGAAGGTGATGAGTTATCAGCCAATAGATACTAGAAAAGTGCCCTGTCTAGGTAATTTTGTAGAACTTAAAAGGCATCAATGGAATAAAACCACATACAAAAACAAGCTGTCAGAAAGCTCATTATATAAAATAACTATAACACAGCATGAATAAGATTGGTATTTGGTAGGCGTCATTATTAGGAATTAAGAATGTTCTTTTTGCTCCTTCAAGGGGATAAAAAAGAAGAGCTCTTAAGAGAAGGTTTGGCACTCATGCTTCTTCAACCATATCAGCTCCCTAACTAGTGGCTGGAAAGAACCAAAATGGAGGCACAGAAGACCCTTCCAAGAGGAGCAAGTCATGAATCTTAAAAGAAACTTATTATATGACAAGTTACTGGACATTTGCTACCAACAAGGAAAAAGGATATGGTATTAGATTGGACTAAATAGGAGAACTGTCCAATGGGTGGGTGCATCCCTGTTAAACTGATAGACTGTTTAAACAGTTGTATCCTGTATTTCTGTATTTCTGTATTCCTGTATCTTTCCATGTGGTCTCTCTATAGATAGCTCACTTTTAACATTTCCGCACATAGTTGAGTGTCAACATACATGCTTATCCTGACATCAACACTGACAAGTGGACCTGATAGTCCACCATAACTTTTTTTAATGAGCAGAACATGGCTATAAATTAATCAATACTCATTTCATACAGATATACTAGGATTACCTATTTTACCACATTAATTTTTTTACACGCAAACAATGATTGGTTCATGAAGGCCACTCCTCCTGCTGGATTAACCAACCCATTGTACAGAAAGGAAATAGTAGATTTAGATGTAGGACTGCAAAAAGATCAAACCAAATCTTATCCATTGGATCTAGATTGGACTCTGATTGGATTTGGTTATTGATTTAAAACAATAGAATATTACATATCATGAATGAAATTACTTGAAAATAACTTGTATTAGACTTGAACCTATGATTCCTTTTATAAACATACAGCATTCAAGCCAACTTTACTAATAGATAAATACTAATTTGTGTGTGTGCATTCATATTCAAATTCATAAACAGGTTACATTCAAAGAACTTTACTTGTTCATATCAGGTCCAGAATTGGATAAGCAGATTTTTTGCAGTCCTACTTAGATTAATGTTCAAGTTCATACAAACAAAATGAACACACTTTTGTAGAAGTAGAAGAATGTTAAAAGGTTTTAAGAAGACTTTTGAAGAGGCACATATATCAACAAATTGAAAATACTGATTTTGTTTTATACAACCTGTAAAAGATGGTGGTTGCAATGGTGACCAGGTGCAAGTTTTGGCATTTGTAAAAAATGAGAGAAAAAACACTATACCCAGAATCCACAAAATTGACTGGGAGGAGCAACATCAGAACGAGATAAGCAGAAGCAGGGATACACTGAAATGGCAGTGATAGTCATGTCTGGAGCTTACAAGACTCAGTCTTAAGGTTACAAATTGCAAAGGGATTTACTCTTGTCTCTTGCTTACCAACAGAATTCCAGCATGGTGAGTATGATGGAGATCAGTTGAACTAATAGCCATCACATTATGGTATTTCTGCATATAGTAAAATACAGCAAGATGAAAACCAATATGATGCCACTGTTAACAACCAGCAGCACTAACACAGCATAATATCTCTGAAATTTCTGAAATTACTAAAGAAAGAAATGAATACCAACAAAATTGCAGATATCTTTCTCACTGGCTACATGGTTCGTCCATGGACTAAAATTTTGAGTTTGTACTGGGTTCCCAACTAGGAAACAAAGTTTTTACCAATCTGTTTGAAACCTCACTAAAACAAGTATGTTCTCTTAAACAGTGTTTGCACATACCCCAACTTGTATTCTCCTTTTTCCCATTTTTTCTCTATCCTATCTCTAATCCTACTTCATTGAATCATGCATACCTTTCATTTTGGTAACCCTAATCAGAGTGACATCTTGGCATCTCAAAAAATTCTGATGGTAATTTGATCCTTATGTTGAACTAAGCTCGTACTTATAACACATCAAAATATCTTTCAACTCAGGCATCCTAGGCAACCAAATCCATAAACATAAAATATACAGACCATGGAGTGCATGCCCATGGATTCATCATTCATAGAACATTACCAAGATTTTATCACTTATGAATCAGTCTGCTTCTACCAAAGTCAAGACTTCTGGCTAATACTAGAACATACAAGCCTCCAATGTTCTTATAAAAATTGAAGAAAGAAAATGAATAGTAACAATGAGCGCTTACATGGTAAATCTTTGTTATAATCATAAACCTAATCATATCATAAAAATAAAAACTCACTAACAGCAAATAGCAAGGGCCAGGGATGGCAGAAATAGTTAAGAAATAATTATAGAGCTTCTCATGTCTTCATAAGATAAATGTAACACGTCATATCATAAGATACCATTCTCATATTATCAATTAGCATTTAAAGAAAATCAATGTTAAAAGGCATCCAAGGAAACATGGAAATGCATCAGACGTGTGTCAACGTCTAAAGCTATTTTTCCATGTAGACTTAACGCGAAAAGAAAAAAATGAAATGCTTCTATGCAACGCAATAATATATGCTGACAATAATAGTAGCTTTCTTTTTAAGTTGTAACTTACCCTGTGCCAGAGAGGGAGACTATGAACTTAGTCAGAATGCATATAAAGAAAATCCAATTTCAACAGCAGGTAACTATCATGGGCATGTCCAATATCCAGGTTCAAATACAACAATAAATAAGCAGAAAATATTGGCAGTACGTCTGATTTTAAACCTCTGCAAGTTAGGATTAAAGCATTGTCTGATCAAAATATGTCACAAAATATTTCTCGTGTACGAGACCTTGGCATCATGTCTGATCAAAGCTGAACGTCTTGAATAATTAATGACGAAATAGTAAGCATTGTCACCGGGAAATATTAGAAAATGAGAAAAATAAATAAAAGCCAATATAATCTTACCTCGGAGATCCGGTGTTCAAATTCCGACGAAGAATACGACCGCTGACCGAATCTCCACCGTCAATCAATTCCCTCAGCCCCAAAGTCCCAGATTTTTCCTCCTCCTCCCCCTCCTCGTCCTCCTCCTTATCAGCATCGTTATCCTTATCCTTCTTCTCCTCTTCCTTGTTGCTGTGTGCAGTCCGCTTCAAGGGCGCCCTTTCAAAGTAATTCCCGTATATATACTCGGGCGTATAGCCATTCTCCTCATCGAACAACATGATATGGCCGTGCCACTCCCAAACACGATAGTCCGATCCCGTCTCTTCATGGAAACCAACGCAGATGTGGTGGTCGCCAATCGTGACGGCTTGTCCGGAATTAGGCTTTAGGGTTTCGGTCTTGCCACTGAGGATGATGCGGATGATTTCCTTTTCGAGCTTCGATTCCTCTTTGGCGAGCGGGGTCTTGCCTTCATCGGCGTCGTCGTCGTCGTCGTCATTGAAGGAATTGTTGTCGAGCAATAAATCTTCTAAACTTTGAGAGAGATAAGAGTTTGTGTGGAGGTAGGGAGATCGGAGTTGCAATCTGCCCATCAGGCTTTGAAGGAGTAAACTGTCGAAGTTGTTATTGTGAGAAGCCATCTTCTGTGTGTTGTTTTTTGGTTCGGAAGGGAATATGTAGAAATGGAAGTTAGGGAATTGGGGATGAGCGATTCAGAGAGGAGGGTTTTAACGAGGGTTTAGAGCTATGGGCCGATTGTGGCCGGCCTATGGGATATGCATCATATGCGTGGAAGGGAGGGTGGGCACTTTGGGGTTTTTACATGGAGCGGGATTGTGATGCAAACTTGTTTTAGTTTCGCGCTTTCGCCCGTTGGTGGTGGTTACGGTAATCGGAAGAAAAACCGACAACCCGTTCGCGCAAAGGACAAAAAGCTTGGAGAGCGGAGATTATTTTTTACTCGAAGAAAACCGTTCGATACACGGGCTGGTGTTGATTGCATGTTTCTGGTGGGAAGGGAACTTCCAAGTTCCACCCGACCAAACGGAATCTGGGGTGTGGAGACGGGTTTTTGAGATTTAAAACTCGTATAAGTACGGATAAGGTGCGGGTTCTTGGACAAACCCGATCTGTACATATTTAAACCATTGAAAAATATTTTAATTATTAAAATTTTTTACATGCTCAAATTATTTTTATTATTTATTGCATACATGTAACTTATTTTATTAATTTAATTATTTTTTGAGTACCCTTATATTTAAAAAATAGACACATAGGTCTATCTGTTAATTAAACATTATATGATGCCAAAAATACTTTTATCGTGTATTTCTGGTATCATTCTTAGGTAACTAAATGTCTCCCGACGTTCTCACATGGGATAGGAAATAACATATTCAAATTTTCTAACGATGGCATTCTTTAGTGATAGTTTTATTCTGTAGACTTATTTTAAATATACACAATAAGGGTATATTTGACATTATGTAATATTTAACTGATGGAACACTAATAGATGGATCCAACTGTGTATTTTTTAGAGTTCAAAGTACTCAAGTGTTGCAATTGAAATTTTAGGATATCTATTCACTACCCCCAGAGTACAGGGTACCCATCTGTAATTTACCCTTTTTTTATATCGTTTGAAGGGGCTACACAACGGGACTCAACCCCAAGTCTCCACTGTGACCAACAATAAACCTTTAGAATTTCCAAAACTATACCCTAATTCACTATTGTGTTGTCAATTGTGAAGAGGGCTAGTTAAAGTGGAATCACCTTTTATTTACCCATTTGGTGTCCTCATGCCCATCTTTATCTATTTGGTAACCTTTCACTTGAAAAAAAGACACTTGTACACTCACACATGAAGCTCATCTTACCTCCAAGAACATTGAGTCTTGATCATCTAAATTAATAAAAATAAAGGATAAATTATAAAAACTTTAATGAATTTTCAAATTTTCTGACAATTATAAATCCTCTCCCAAGTTCTCATGGGGTATTAATTAAAGAATGCAAAACTTTGCATTTTGTATTATATTGTATGTATTTGTACTATACATACTAGCCGGTATGTATTGATTCTCATATGAGCGAACCCCACCATCTGTTCTCACCACCTTTGAGAAAAGTTTTAATGTTGCTAAAAAAATGTGGTACTATGCCAAGGAGAATTGAATTACAGCCCCTACGGGGCAAAAGCGAATAATCAATTCCCAAAACAAATTTACAATCAGCTAGAGATTTTACCAACATTCTAGCCGGTACTTTCAATCCTACTCCAAATTCAGTAAGTAAATAGCTTACAACTTCTTCAATGATAGAGTTGGCAATTGATCAGGTCTAGTTCAGGAGAAGGTAATCAGAATAATCAATTTTATAAAATAGATACATAACAAAACCAATTATTAATTGTGATAATTGGTATACCAATTAGACTTGACATCTATAATTGCTTATGATATAATATTCTTTTGGTATTTTTGGTGATACCCGTGAATATACCATATGGGCCATTGAATAGCACAGCACCACACTAAAAACCCCCCATTCCCAAAGTCGGTGGTAGAAGGATCCACATCTCTATTGGAATAAACCAACTAATGTACCAACTTAACTACCCCTTAGTTGGCTTATGGTATAAGAATTTGGAACTTCACACTTGATAACATTATATCGATAAAATAATGACAATAATGGGAGGCCCACAATATTGCTTTTAACTATAGGAGTCTCCCCGTCTTCATTGAGTGAGACTCTCTTCTTGTGATTTCATGTTTAAAGAACAAAGTGGACTGCCCGTGGATATCGAATACCATCATTGATGAGTGTTTGAAATTGGCTGGAGATTTGGAATGTGGTGTTACCTACAACCATATTTATAGAGGCCAATCAAGTTGTGGATTGGATGGAAAACCAAGCTCTTCTTTCTTTTCCTCTCAGCACTCTCAGTTTTTGCCCTCTCTCTATCCTTATAGATTTAAGTTCTATTTGTTTTTGTGATGCTTGGGGCTGAGCTACCCCCCGTCTTGTGTAGCTTCTCCTATTTCTACCAAAATAAATAGTAAATTGTTTTGGAACTATATGAACCATTTGGTCCATGTTTTTTTTTTGCTCATTTTCTCTACCCACACCCTATCCTCACAATGAAAGACGGCGATGTGTGGCTGCAATTCACGATGGGTATATTCCCTTTGAGTTACAATATACCATAACCTTAGTCTAACATTTTTTGTCTTCTCTATTGTTTATCCAATAGACAATAACTAGATCCGTCACTGAGAAAGTTCAGATATGTTGGCAATCAAAATATGTGAATTAGTCAAGCAAGGTTTAGTTGAACACTTTGGATGTTTAGTAGGGTGTAGAACCAATGACAAGGTTCCACACCAACAATAAAATACATGGGGCCCACACCTTTTATAGCGGGGCCATGAATTTATTACTGTCGTTGAACCCCATCATTTGTTCAACAGCCTGCTCAACAGCCAAAGTGCTCAGCTAATACGAATTGGAATTAGTCACCATGGCCACCACAATAGGCAAACAAATTCTTAAGCACTACAACGGCAAGGTTTGAATATGCAGCGTTTTGCTTCATCCAAAAACACACCAATGATGGTGTATACCTAAGGATGCATTTGGAATCGGTGAAAATCAAGAATGGTGTAAAAGTTTACGTTGGTTCAATTTTGTCAATGTTTTGAAGGTGTGTGTAGTCATGATCGACATAAAATTCCACTCCAATTCAGTTTTGCGTGCGTTTAGATGGAGTGTAGTTTTACGTAGTGATTCGATGTAAAATCTCATCAAACATAAAGTTTTACATCGATTATTGGTGTAAATACTACACTGATAAAATCAATGTAAATACTACATTGATAAAATCGATGTAAAACTTTATACTAGTCACATCACACTTTTCAAAAGTGCAACAGTCACTTCTTCATGGTTTAGTGTAAAAACATCATCGGTGTACTTTTACACCAATTCCAAACGCATCCTAAACAATGGTGTGACCTTTATCTGATAAAGTAAGATGTCAACTAGCAGGTTGGTAAGGTATCCTGTTGGATGTAGTAGAGACTTAGGATCAAATCCTACCTGCACCTGGGTTGGAGGATGGGCTACCCCCTGTAGCACTTTAAGAGATATAAGAGAGAGAGAGAGAGAGAGAGAGAGAGAGAGAGAGCTTTATCTGATGACAGTAGTGATGAGCCAACTACCACAAAGAGTAAACAATAATATGAATTCATACTTAAATCAGCGGTGTCACCTGATTAGGACTGCCAATAGGTCGGGTCTGGATCGGGCCTCAACTAGAACTAACCAAATTAGACCTAACAAGGTCTTTAATTTTAGACCCATAACCAAAATGACTGGTTATCGAGACAATTGGATCTCACCCTATGAACCCAATTATAATAAACCTATTGAAAATATTATATATACAATATTATTTTATTTAATATATTTGTATATTAAATTATATATATATAGCTCAGGTTGAGTCTGAATTAGCTCGGGATTGGATGGAACCGATTTTGGCCCAATAAGAACCATAACAATATATCAAGAACCAAAAATGACCCATCGGTTCAAATTCCATAAACCATAATCGACCCAATCAATTAAGGTCATTGGGTCCAACCCAAACCCATTTACAGCCCTGCACCCGATGCAATAATGTGCCACTGGGCTTTATGGTTGATGTAGAAACATTGACCCAATAGATTTGTGATGTTTGATAGGCCCTATTTGGGTAGACTTTTATAAAGTACTTTCATACATTTGAAAGTACAAAAGTACGATATAGTGTTTGTATTTTATACTTAATGCTCCTTCACAAGTATAAAAACCTCAAAAAACATGAAGTCGGTTTTTATACTTCGTGCTTTTGGTGAAATAGTACTTTTGTTTTCATGCGAACAGGTGGTCACATTTGACCACTTTCTGATACAACTCTCAGCCCTACTTCCATTCGCTGCTACTGGAGTTACACTACCATCACTGGTCTCAGCCACCAAACCATCGAAAACCATCACCAGAAGTACGGACAGACATGCTTTTACCAAGCAAAAAATGGTTATTTTATTTTGAAAAACATACTTTACAAAATATTTTACCCAAACGATTTTCAAAGAAAACATCAAAGTAAAAACTTTTTTTATACTTCATACTTTGGTACTGTCCAAGGGATTTTCGTAGTCTTTTAGACTCGAGGCAAGCTAAGAGGTGTAAAGGATGCAATTGTTTTCTCTATGAATACATCATTGGCAAAATCAAGACCCTTTTGAGAGATGACGGTAGAAATTCATTGGTAGAGGGTGCCATTTGTATCAGGTAGAAACCCAGATTATGAAGAATTTTTCAAAATAGCGGAAGCCATCGGCTTGGAGTTTGATAAAGGATGACCATAAGTGTGAAACTTAGGATTTATGCGAGATGAAAGGAAATCATCCATCAAATGTTTTATTTCTGGATGTTCAAAAGGTGGTGTGCAAAATTACTAAGCATACACAGTTTGTGGATTGGACTGAACGGTTTATCAAAATCAAAGAAGAAATCTATACTACTTATAAAATAGCGAATTCCCCTTCTCTTTGGAAATTTCATTGGATGTTTTTTATCCTCCTCGTCTAAACATACAATGGGCATAAATAGGGCATATATGTCCTTTACTCTCATTTTAGAAACTGTCCACTTATAACTGTTTAAAAACTGTCCATTAATTATAAAAAGTTTTGTCTTGGAGATAATGCCATATGTAAATGCACGTACATATTTACTAGTAGATGATAAAAGTATAATTGTATAAGGTGTTTTATATGGATACAGTATCTAATGTAATATGGCTCAAAGTAGCCAAAGTAACCCACCTTCAAGAGTATGAATATGCTTATATGATGACACCACTCACTATTAAAAAAAATAATAAAACGAAATAATAAGTCATTCACTTTAGCTACCTCAACTATCATTAAAGGATCCCTAATTTCATGTTTGAGGTTGGATCCAAATTGAGTAATAGCTTGAAGGTCTAAACCGCCCAGCTGTTTGGCTCGGCCCGATCAACATTTTTTTTTCTTTTTCTTTTTTTTTTGGGGGGAGGGGAGGGAGCAAATTTCTTAAACTATCCTTATGGTTTAGTTAATTGACTAAGTATACCCTTACTATTTGACTATTGTCTAACGCTACCCTTACTGTTTTTGACAATTGACTTGCTCTACCCTTACTGTTAATATATGACAATATTTTGCCAAAACCCATATGCATGTGACACAACGTGACATTTAATTTTTTTTAAACCCAATATTACCCTTGTTCCCTTCCTCTCGACCAGCAGGTTCAGCACCCATTCCTCCTTCTCTCTCTCTCTCTCTCTCCCCTCTCTTTCACCCTTTTTCTTCCTTTTCTCCTTCTTCTCTTTCTAAAACAAGACACCCTCCTCCGACCTCTCTTCCCCCTGTCTGTTTGTGTAGGATAGAAGAAAAACAATAGCTTTCATAGCAACCATAGAAGATGGAGCCACCGGAGAGATCGACGATAGTGGAGAAGAAATCGTGAAGACCATGTCTGAGTTGGAAAAATCCTCTCATGATGAGATGTTCTCTAAACTCTCTTTCTTTCTTTTTTTTTCCCATCTCTATAAACCCTAGATGAGATCACTTATCTTCTCCATGATCTTAACCCTCGATCTCTTCCTCATCATTCTTTTTACTCTTTTCTCACAATCTCCCTTTCCCCCTTTCTCTCTCTCTAAGAGAAAAAAAGTTGAGAGTACAAGAGAGAGAGATAGAGATCCTTGATTGAAATGATTTGATTTGGGGAGAGATGTGTTAGATTAGGGTTTAGGTAGGGGAAATGAGGCTCTGCACTTCGAAACCCCTCCACCCCCCCAAGACTTGATCTTTATGCCAATAGAGAAGAGGAGCGATTGCAGGAAAACCCTAAGCTCTTTGAGAATTCTATTAATGGGGGAAATGATAAAAAAAGGCAGAAGTAGCAAGCATAGCTCTAATTTGCAGAAAGTAGAAAGTAGTAAGCATTACCACCACCAACAACGGCAATAGCAAAAAGCAGAGGCAAATGTAGGGAAAAAAAATTCCTCTTTACGACTCAGGTACTGTTCATTATTTGCTCTATAAGAAATCTCCAGCACCAAACTCTAATTCTATGCCAATGAGGTTTTTTAAGAAGCCTTTTCCACCACCACCTCCCTCCAAGCATATATGGGCAGTGTTGGCTCTTCTTCAAGTGCCTCCCTTCCTTAGATCTCCATATCTATTTTTGCAACATTCGATTCTCTTAGGCAGGATTTGAACGGGTTAGAGAAGTGTGTTGGCGGAGAGACAAAACGAAGGGGAAGAAGGGGCGTAGTGGTGGCAACGGTGACTTCGTTGTACGGAGGTAAAGTAAGAGACCAAAAGGAAATATTTAACGGAAGGGTAAAATTGAGATTTCAGCCCTTCCGTCAATATTTAACGGCAATGGTAAGCCGAAACCTAAAAAGGAGGGCAGTTCCGTAATTACAGAAGAGATCCTTGTATAATAGGTAACCGGGGTTTCTCCATTTCACCCTCCGAGGCCAAAAACCCTAGCTCCTGCTCTCCATATTCTACGCTTTCAGGGAGGCCGCCGCAGATCTCTCTTTACAGGTACCGTTTGAAACCACTAAACGAAGAGCTTAGTTCGTTCTCCATTACCCTTCTTGTTAGGGTTTACTCTTATAGGTTCGATTAATGATCTTCGATCTGTTCATTTTCTGTGTTTATACTTCGGTTGACAAAAGCCCAGCCATGAATCTGTTATTCAATTTTGTTCTACTTCTCTTTTGCTCTAGGTTCCTTCACTGCATGGAACGCAAATGTGTTCATCTAATTTCGTTCTGCTTATGTTGTTTGGGAGGAGTGATCTAACTTTCAGTGATGATTTTGTTTCTTTATTTATGTAATTGTGTGGCAGTTAAAGACAGACTTTTGTTTCCTCTTACCTTAACTTGTATACATATCTAGATGAGCCGGCCGCTAGTGGTGTAAACATATTTTACCGGTTGAATAGACCTAACTGTCTGATTAGATATAATGTTATGATCCATTAAGAAGGGACGTTGTTAGCCTACATTTAATTCTTTATTTTATTGTTAAGTGATCGAGTTTCTATTGCATTATGCTGGGTCCCATTTTAAGCAGGGCCACCAAAATCCGTTGCTCGTACTTGAATTGGAATTGCGCAGATGAGTATGCAACCTGAAACCGGATCCTCTTGAACATTTACATCCCGGAGAGTGTTAGTTGTTAAACGGTGCACATGTGCATTGCCCTCATCAGCTTGGCTGTATATTGAAGCATAGGTTGTAAGATATATCTTAACTTGTCATTTGGTGTGATTAGAGACTTCTTACGGTTGCTTCCAGCAACATTTGGAGCATTCCACTTAATCCTAAATAGCACTATGACTACTGGAAGATTCAGGATAAAAAATTTAGGGATTGTGGTTGATAACAATAAATAGGTACAGTTTGTTATACTCGGCATCTCGCCTAAAAATTTGGTTGTCAATAGTTTGGTCATACTGTTGTGCTGGAAGAAATACGTAGGAACTGTTTGATAACACTGAAGAGGTTCAGTTGAATTTGTTGTTGGTTTGTGCTTTTGTTTATAATTATAATATGGATTATGGGTTCACCCTAATCCAATCCAATTTACTCTGCTATACCTTGATCTAAATGCTTCCACCCCTATACAATCGGATTTGAATACATATCATATTTAAATGTATAAACCTATAAAATTTAACCTGCTTTACACAATTAAAACTGGTTTGAATGTTCTGTTTTTACCAAAGAGTCATTTTTTTTCAAGTTTCATAAAGTTTATTTTCAATATATTTTTTCATGATATACAATATCAAAGTCATTTTTATGTCATTTTATTAATAATATATGATATGTTAATCGTATTTAGTTTAATTTATAAATGCTATCCAATATCAGATTTCAATTTCAATCTGATTTATCAATGGATAACATTTGATTTCTGTCTGAATATAAATGAATTAAAAGTTGATATTACCTTAGTGAATAAAATATACCATTTAGTGGATAACAATGGATAACGTTTGATTTCAATTCCAATCTGTTTGCAGCACTATTTAGTGAATAAAATAATTATTTGAGAAAAATATACTAGTGTGTCGTAATCATTCTAACTTCAGCAGTTCGGCTTCAGACACTTTACAATTTACTTAATAATTTGTTCACTAAATAACAAGCAATAAGTTATTTAGTTAAGCAACTTTAGTTGTTATCAAGTAGCTCCTTGAATTTTGATACCCCAATTTCATTATTATTCCCCAACTTCACTATTCCTTAATTTTCATTGGGTACAGTAGTTCACTTTATATCATTATTATTCTTTCGTTGCTTTAATTAACCCACCAAAGGTTCCATTGGCTATATAAATTCATTCAACTTGGAATCACTATGAGTGTTAGGAAGTCAACTTGGATTTTTATTTGTTCTATTGAGTATAGACATGCAATGAGAGTTAATATTAGCAGTCTCACATTAACAGTACTCGTAGAATCTATTTTTCTGCATGCACTCTTTATTTTCAATATTTGGAAGGTCTAATTTTGATACCTATATGCTTTTTTTGTCACAAATCTCTGTAACTATCCGTCCATATTCCAGTAGAATGTTCATACCCCACAAGTATGTGCAAAATAGTATGGCCATGCTACTGCTAGATGTATCTGCATTGGTATGTACATGTTTGTGATTTATTCTTGATGGTTGTTATTTTCCCATTCCGTATTCATGTTTTGATATGTACATGAGCAAAATTGACCAGATTGAATGAGTGTTGTAACATGTATGGCTTGAACAGCGCAGAATTGTCTATTCTTTATTTTTTGGCATGATTTAACTGTTCAATGTAAAGTACTTGAGCACACTTGTGAGACTGACAAAGACAATAATCCCTGTTGTTAACTACTGGCAGGAGCAAGCTTTGGGAAAAATGGTGAGAGTTAGCGTTTTAAACGATGCTCTTAAAAGCATGTACAATGCAGAGAAGCGTGGGAAGCGACAGGTTATGATCAGACCATCCTCGAAAGTGATCATTAAGTTCCTCCTTGTGATGCAAAAGCATGGTTTGCCCTATTCTTTAATTCCATTTATTGACTTTTTATATGATTCATTTAGATATTTTTCTATTTTATCAGTGACATGTTCTTTTTTATGGCTTTATGATTTATTTATTTATTTATTGCATCCTTTCTTATGAAGGATACATTGGAGAGTTCGAGTATGTTGATGACCATAGGGCCGGGAAAATTGTGGTTGAACTGAATGGAAGGTTGAACAAGTGTGGTGTTATTAGCCCTCGTTTTGACCTTGGTGTTAAGGACATTGAGAACTGGACTGCCAGATTGCTTCCCTCAAGACAGGTTTGAGCCTTGTATTTAATTGTTCTAGAAACTTGCTGATTGCATCGTCTTTTTAGAACCAAAATTGTTGTTAGGATCCTGAAGCCATGCCATCAGTAGATCATATGTCCACTGTGACTAGTCAGCTTTTTTTTTGTGTATTCTAGATAGTCCGATTGATAGGCTGTTTGCCTTTGTATTACTGTCCACCGGTAAGATTTGCTGGTTATTAGTGATTTCTGCCTCGGAGCTTGTATGCTTCTGTGGTGGTGGGCAGTTGGTTATTGGTTTCGACCCTGATTTTGCTGGTGTGCCAATTTTTGTTTGAAAAACAAAATCGTACCTCTTGGTAAATTCCACGTTATAGTGACTTTTGCCTTGTTTTGATGGATTTTTAAAATCCTGCAGTTTGGTTACATTGTGCTGACCACGTCTGCTGGCATCATGGATCACGAAGAGGCTAGGAGAAAGAATGTAGGTGGTAAAGTACTTGGTTTCTTCTACTAGGTCGAGGAGTCGGTGAATCAGCTGTTTCCATTAGGCGTGTTTTCACTCAAGATGAAGATTCGGTTTTCTGCATTCCGAGGAGTTTTTGGGTGCATTTTGAAACGTTATACTCTGAATTATTTCTATGTTTAATTTGGGCGAATTTTGTTTTTTATTTTGAAGTTTATTGGAGATTATTAGAAAAGAAAGCTATTTTGGAAGGTAAAATTCTAGTTCTCGTTCAATCCTGTTATTCTTGTTACCATGGATGGTTACTCAAATTTACTTGCATCGAGCATTTTCAAAGGGGGTTCAAGTTTCAATACAAGCCTTTCTTTCAACCCAGACTATACATCCTCGTGTCATCATCTTGAATGTGCTATTCAAATATTTACATTTACTGGTTAAATACACTTCACCTTTTGGCTACCTAATTCACTTTGTTGTGAACTGTACCAACTTTTTTGTATATAGGTTGGCTGTGAATTCACTTTATCGACGCAGGTGAAGGAAATTGCACCAACTTTGTGAATGGTGAATTGAATTTTAACGAGATTTATAGGCCACAAAGTTTTGTTTGTTTTGTTCTCCCGTTAATGTTTTATAGCCTTGGGGTTGCTTGGATATCTTCCACGGGCTGTCTGGTTGTACTGTAAATTTGCATCAGATACAGTTTTTGGCTCTTGGTTCAGTTTTGCATCTGTTTGTTTGTGCTGAGTAAATACACCAGTGGTGTTCTGTACACGGCCGGCTGATATTTTGGATTGTGGCATAATCCACACCGAGAGTGGATTTCAAACCAGACCACACCATAACTGAATGTGGTGTGGTGTGGTTTGAAACCCACTATTATCTCATGGGTTCACTATACTAGCGAACACCACCTAAAATGATAATAGAGGGATTACACTAAAACAAGACGGGCAGTGCTTAGCCACATCCCGATAAATCGGAAAAATAGATGTACGAAAGGAATAAAGCAAGATTTGAAGGCTCCAAGGTAAAGCTACAATCATCCACCCCAGAATTCATCATGGTTTTTAAAACCGGTGACCGAACTGGTTAGGGTCTGGTTATTGGTTTGAACGGTCCAACCGCTTGATTCGAATGAACGGCCTGTTTTGATAAAAAATAAAAAAAATTTGAAAAATAGTCGACCGTTTGAATGATTGGGACGGTTTAAACCGTTAATTGGCCAATTCAACAGTTTGTTGGCCAAAATCAACAGTTTTGAGAAAAAAAAGCAGATTTGAGAAAAAATTGAACCTGGTTTTTCCGGTCTGGTCCGGTTTTGAAAACCATGGAATTCATACATTTGGGGTCAGTGTTAAGAAGGGGAAAGATTCTTAATTCACGGGGGCTGTTTAGGTTGCATCGCTCAGTAACATACAAGAAAACTGAGGAATGACTCGAAGAGAACCATTTGTGCTTGACAGGTTGGGTAACAGTGGTAGCCACCGAGGAGAGTTTGATTAGATTGGCATTGGCAATACTTGTTCAACTGGGGGGCATCCTCAAGAGTCAAACTCATTGGGCCAATCTCTCGCCAGTCGCCATCTCCCTCGTTGGCTCCTCTGGCCCTCACTCCTCAATGCCAATTAGTAAGCCAACTAGAAGCCTGCTTTTCACTGTAGTGCTCAAGTTTTTAAAAACCAGATCGGATATGAAACCGTTTTGGTTATCAGTTTTTGGGTCAAACGGTCTAATAGTTCAGTTTGAATGAATGATCCATTCTGATTAAAAAATAATAATAAATAAAATAAAACAATTAAAAACCATTGCCTACAGTTTGGACCACCCAGGTCAGTGGGTTACTGACCAAATCAACCGTTTTTGGCCCAGAAACAAAGAATCGAGTGCCTAACCGGTTCCCGAGTCAACCGGTCCGGTTTTCAATACCATGGTTTTGCTGGACTGTTTGTTTTTGCCTTAATATACCATGGTATCTTTTCTTCGTTGTTTGATTAGGATACCAAATAACTTGTGACCAGTCAACCGGTATCATACAAATGGAAACCCCGGCGGGTTTTGAATAACTTCTGACCAGTCAACCGGTATCAAACAAATGGTAACCAATCAGCAAATATTTATCAAAATTCACCGGCGGGTTTTGATTGGTCACTCTTATGGTTCCGGTACTATAGATTTTCTCATATATTCATGTATATAGGATGAATCGATTGGCGATCGCCCATCATTTCTAATGACAAGTTCTCAACCGTTTGAGCCCTGAAATCTGAAACAAATCAGAGATAAGTTACGATCTGATCCGCACACGTAATTCGTCACTCCGGATCCACAATGCGTTTGCACTCGAAGAGTCGAAGTGATTTCCTCCAAGTATCCACTCAATCTTTGAGACTTCGACACATCGATATATTGTAAGATAAACAAAACCTTTGACAGGTTGAACGCTTGGCAAAAATCAGAAGAAATGTTGACATTTATTTATTCCTTGAAAGGAAAAAAAAATATCAAGAACAAAAAAAAACTTTAAAGCAAAGGCCTGCCGTTTGTCTCTTTCACTTGAACCCACTGGCCAGCGCCGGGGTCGCCAAGAAATTCTCAAGTTGCAGAATATGATACCAGAAAGTAGTTTCAAACACCATCCAGTTGATCGAATAAAGTAAAAGAAGAAAATGGAGGTCATATCATTTGATTTCATTGGTTTTTGGCACTGTGGGAGAATCTCTCTCTAGACTCTAGATGGAGTTATCTGAACAGGTGGATCTGCGAAGTGAATAGTCAAAAAGATAGCTAAAGGTATTGATTTTTGAGGTTTCCACATTAACTCTGCAAAATGATTTAATGAGTTTCCACACATACCGTGAAAATGATGAATCCCCCTCCCCAATCTTGACTGTTTATGCCAAGATGATGTTCTTGTCGACACTTATGTTTTGTGTTTCCACGGCCCAAACTGACCCCAATTGATTGATTAATCGGTACATCTTTAAAAGAGGAATGCAAATTGAGAAAGGAAAAGAAAAACATGTAGCAATATATGTATATAGAGATTAGAGAGAGAGAGAGAGATTAACAAATGAAAGAATGAATAGTAACCTGTCCACAGAAAGAAAAGAATAGCTCCTGGTATTTTCCGTTCAAAAAGATAGAAATTTCCTCCATTAATAGAACAACTTAAAAAGCTTGATAATGATTAAGCAGCCACAAACATGTCAGCTAGAGGAGACATTGCCAAAGGATCTCAAGTTGCCCAAATGGTAATAAATCAAATTACCATCGGAACATGAACGTCGTCATCACCCCCACGCATTTTGATCGTTATCATCTTCACCGTTGACGTCGTCCACCAAGGCTTCAGACTCCATGAGAATCCACAAGGAAAGAAAAAGTGAAAAACAGTTGAGATGTAAATGACGGACGGGATGATCTTCTAGCATATAAATGAAAGATGGAGAGAGATGTGGAGGGTGTTTGGGCTTTAAAAAGAGGAGGCTGATTTTGAGGGTTGCTGTTGGTTGAAGGAACCGGGGTGGGCGGTGTTGTAAAGGAAGAGAGGATCTTCTCGGCATATACTCGAAGCACAAACTGCCTCGCACCGTCGCACGTTCTCTTTATTCTCCTTTTTCTGTATAATATATATATATATATATATTTTCTTTCTAAAAAGCAATTGGGGAACCTTTTAAGTATGATTCTCTTTTAGACTGTCCTATTGATCATTCACTCTGTTAATTTTTTCTCCCTTTTGGTTTTGGAGTTATTCGTTTTTTCAAACTGGCACAACACTGTATTATGCGTAGCTTCCATCCAAATTCTAACAAATATGGGCCTTCTCATTCATCACGAACTCACGTAGCTTCCATCGAAGTCTGTTCTTAAGGCTCAGTTTGGAAGGAGAGCAAATATAAATATATAGTACAAAATCTTATCTTTTGTATTATTTTGTATGTATTTGTATTTGTACTCCTTTCAAACTGAGCCTAATTTTATTTGGGGTTTTGATTCAATGGTTAAAAGACTAGAAATGCACTGTTAGCTCTGGATTCTTGATGGTTCAGAACAGACTGTAAGTCGGTAACCCATACGTGCAGTTATGAGGAGAATTTTATATATTATATATAATATAATCATTGAGAAATGTATTTTTATTCTTTATCCTTTATAATTGCTATAGTCCATTTATATATGTTTCCGAAAACATATTATTTGCGTTTTATATTTGTAGTGGATGACAGAATGGGTCAAACAGTAACCAACATCTTTATGATGCCGGTAAAACATGCCAGTAATCAACCGGTATCACAAAAGTGGTAACCCGTGGTATTTATCAAAATTCACAGGGGATTTTGATTGGTCAAGGATCTGCAAGTGTCATGTTTTTTTGGGGCATTATAGATTGCAAATACTCTTACACGGAGCCCATGCTAACGTGTCAGGGAATTTAAAAAAAAAAGCCATCTGTTTTTCTTTTTTTTTTCTCTAAACAACAAAATTTTTCTCTTTGAACACAACCCCTTGTAGTAATTTCTATATTGTTCAGTTGTTTAACAAGATCGCACTGAAAAAAAAATGTGGTGAAGCTCGACATCGTTAACAGAGCACTTAACATTATTCACAGAAAGAGGCTTGTAAGATCGGGTAAAAATGAAATACAATAGCAGCAGGCTGATCAATGATCATAAACAGTGTAGACTCCAATTCGACCACTCCAAACCATTTCAATGCTACGGAACCCAACAAACGATCCAGCTTTGTTAAAGATCCAATGTTTTATGCAGGAAAGAGAAAAGGACTTAACATGAGAACGTGCACAAATAGGCAGCTTGGATACTGTTGCCCGTTGGATTGAATCCACATAACATCTGCAGATCCTGTATTGGCTGGTTGGCACGAATCTTCCCGTAGCAAATCCGTCCCCTTCCCTATAGTGAATCAGTGGTTCTGAATTATGATTTTTGTAAGACCAGGGGGGAGTAAGAACTCAAGGCTAGACAATTGTTTTATTCTATGGGCAGGTTGTTTTCTTTGTACTTTGATTTTTTCCCTATTGACATCCATTCGTGTGAAAATCAGATAAGCCCTGTCATAAGCATATTACAAACCCAATAATCAGAAAATGTATTATGATCACGCACATTCAATGGCAGAAACGTGCATACAAAGATTTAAACATTCGTTTAGTATTGAGAAATGAAAATCCATATATGAGCATCAACCTTGTATGAAACCAACTACTGTGATGAACCTGCCTATCTCCTCAGGCTCTCCACAATGTAGGTAGCATAAAGATTCCTTCACGACAATTAAAATAAAACAAGTGAATCGCTAACATTCTAAGCAATTGGAATTTGTTTAAGCCAAACACCAGTTTAAACGTATATCGATAAAATGGTTATATCGTCTCACCAACTTTCCATTTTCAATGATCAGTATAATCATAGGATATTGTTAAAATATTGTGAAAACTTCATGAATAGGGGAATCTTCACCATCCAGGACTGTAACTTATTCACCCCTTATAGTCTGGGGTTGAAAAAAAAGAGTTGGCTTATTCCACCCAAGGTTCAAAGTATTAACACGTACGCATCGTTCTGAGATCCCTCCGGTACGCCCCTACAGTGGGTGTATTGGAGGTCTGACTGGTTCAGGGGGTGGAGGAGCCCTAAACCGATCCCCCTGAACAGGTTGCAAAAAAAAATAAAAAAAGCAATAAAAATGAGTACAAATTCGCCCGATACGCCGGCGTATATTTTGAACCTTGATTCCACCTTACTGCTAAATTCCCTTCAGTTTTAGTCACGAAGTGTCCAAATGATATTTGTGACTTTTCAAAATTCTAAATTCCCTCATTTATATTTCTTGAAGGGACATTCATTTTCTGCCATAATATTAAGGTGAGAATAAAAAGTTGAAAACAGGTTCAAGAAAAAAAATATAAAATGAAAAAAAAAACATGAGTGGTACCTACTTAGTGTCTATAAACGAGGTTACTCTCACCAAATCCAAAATAAATATTTAAAAGCAAAACTAAAAAATTTAGCGCATTTAGGAAAAATACCTATTTCTGTAATAAAGCCCCTGTAATTTTGTGATCAAATGGAGTATAAGCTAATAAATAAACCTGAGGGGAGTCCTTAATATTTGACAAAAACACCAGGAAAGGTATGAGTAATTTACCCTAAAAGAAGAAAAACAAAGATTAGGGGACCCATCAAACCACATAGGTTTTGTTCTTTTCCTTTTTCTCCACAAAGATTACAGATAACATTAGCATGGACCTGTTGATAGGTTAGCTCATATAAATAAGCTAATGTAACAGCTATTCTCTTCGGCCATTTTATGCTAGCACATGTCATCAGAACTCTATCCATAAAGGGGAAAATGAGAATAATACAAGATATTTGAAAGAAAAACTTACATAGAGTGTTGGATGGCTTCATAGGCTGTAGATGCCGGCAGAAACTCATTAACTGCAACTTTCTTGTTTTCATTTTTCTTGTCTGATTCCCCATATGTCAAGAAAATATTAACAGACAAAATATTTCCTGACTTTGTCAGAGTATAAATAAAAAGTGTAACAAACCATCAAAAGCAAACAAAGAGAAAACCAATTAATGCATGACATGAAATCAGTGCATCTACTGAACAAGGATACAATCTTCAAAGAAACGCTTGATCTCAGCCAAACGATGGGGTGGGAGCTCCTTGATATCAGTGTAGTGTCGGTACTCGGGATCATCAGCACACACCGCAATTATCTTATCATCTTTCTCTCCCTGTACTTCTTTTGATTAAACTACACTGGAGTTTCTTTCAAAGGCTAAATGACAATTTAGTTATAAGTGGGATCTTATACCTGATCGATCATAGGCATGAGGCCTATGGCTTTAGCCCGGAGAAAACATCCAGGAAGAACTGGTTCCTAATCATTTGCAATACCACAAATAGGCAGTAAGCCAGTCTCCATCAATGAGAAACTAAATCAAAAGGATATTCCATTCTGAAATATAGGTGGAGTAGACACCAACCCATGTTTTAAGCATCAGAGATACCAATTCTATTCAAAGAAGATTAAAGTTAATAAAGGTGAAAGATTGCCATCCCAAAATGCTACATTCAATATTACATAGCAGCCCAAAACAAATGCTGTCCTTATCAATACTTTCTGCCTCCCTAAAAGCATGTCTAAGAGTCCACGGAGTCTGACTGCTACCACTAACCATGAAACAATTAGCTTTGAATCTCCTTTTTTTTGATAGATAAAATTCAATTGATTTCATTAGGAAGCAAATGATAAATAGTTCGTTACAAGCATCCCAATATGAGGTGCGAGGTGCAGCCTCACTCATTGATACAGAGACATCATAAAGTTACAATTGGGCCCAGTACAACTGTTCCCTAGTTACCCCTTGTTTAGCTAGAGAGAATCAGAAAAAGCATTTGCCTCCCTCCCCACCCACTGTATAGTTACCTCCATCTGCTGAGTTAACCATTTGAATTTCTTCAATTCATTTCTGTAAACCCAGATCACTGAATCTGGGTTTTTTAGCCAACCCACCACCACCTTAGAGTCCCCTACTATCACCAAATTTTCCAATCCTAACTCTCTTGCAATCTGTACACCTTGTAGGGCTGCGTACAATTCTGCCTTTAAGGAATCTCCATTCCCCAATGGTCCTGAGAAGAGTGCTCTTAAGTTTCCTTCCTTGTCTCTGATTACCCCTCCTATTCCAGCTGGGCCTGGGTTGCCTTGACTACTCCCATCGAAGCTTAATTTCAGAAATACTTCAATGGGAGGAGCCCAAGCCAACATGGCCATAACCTTCTGCATTGAGCTAGAAGCCACTAAAGACCAATTCCTCCAAATATCATCAAATGTGAAATTTTTGAATAGTTCCACCATTTGTAGCCAGTGTATAACCCTAGTCATTACACACTTGTGTAATCTCCTTCCAATATATTATTTCTATCATGTGATCTTTGACATTCTAATCATACTTGTGTTGTAAGAATAATTTGTTCGCTTGTATACAGTGTTGCATGGACTCAGACACAGGATCCAGAATCTGATGTGTCTGGAAGTCTGAGTCAGTGAACCTAAAAAGTAAGATTTGAGGATATGTCTCACATAATTAATATTATGATGAATCACAAGTTGTATGTAAATTTAAAAAACACAAATACCAGAGTGCCCTGTTGGACAGTTTAAATGATTGCACCATCATTATATAGAGGCATCTAAAGTGAGGATTTCATAGTTTTGGAGTTGATGTGGCTGCCATTTTGGTAAATCTGTCTGATTCACACTGTAGCCAAGTTTGACAAAGGTTTAACTCATGAGTCCCCTCCAAAGGTGGGGTGCTCATGCAACACTGTTTGTATACCATGCATTACTATCATTCAAACACGTACTATTGTGAGCAAGAATTCAACATAGACACTTGCAAATACCTGCATGAGGATCAAAACATCCATTGGATCATTGTCCTCACAGAGTGTTCGTGGAATGAAACCATAGTTATGGGGATATACAACTGATGAATAAAGTACACGATCGACCTGTAAATGAAAACCTTTATGAACATGAAGGGGAGGTCAACTAAGAAATATGCCAAAAGTGGAAGTTTCTTTAGTAAAACCTTTACCTTGATCAGGCCAGTTTTCTTGTCCAGTTCATATTTCACCTTACTCCCTTTTCCTATTTCAACCACCTGCAAGAATTGGAAGTTTCTTTAGTAAAACCCAATAAGCAGAACGAGCCTCATCCATCATAAAACTCAAAAATTTGACTCTCCCCCCTGTGAACAATTAATGGAAACTAAAACCTTTTATGACAACACATACCAGAAGATTGCATTCTTTAACCTTTTTTACAAGGGTAGAAAACCTTTATTACAGGAATTGCAATACTTGGGTATTAATCACATCTCATCATGAAAACTAAGTTTTCAGAAATCAATCAATCAAGTGTGGTATCCTTACACAGTTAAAAATTGTTGGAGCTCCAGGTCCTGAATCCAAAGATACAACACAATAAGCTGTGATGTCATTATATTGGCACAGATAATTGAAAGATTAAGCACTAAGAATTCCATGTTTGATTTTGAATACCATGATTAAAATAAATAGAAGTTAACAAATTAAACTGATTAAATAATTATCAAGTGATGTCATGTAGCATTGAAATCATGTACCTATCTCAAGATCATGCCAGGGGTGTGCAGCAACTGCCCTCCTAGACATGGATGAGAGTATCCTTTCATTGAGAGGAGGATGCAGCTGTTGGGTTGATGCAATTGCCTTGTTTGGAGTCTCAATAGGTGGAGTCATAACTGCAACCTGAAATATATATGGCCGACTGTTTTAAATGATTGTTTAAGTTCCTTTTCCAGAACATTTTCTAAAGGAGAAAAAATTTATTTGTGGAAATTGGTTTGCAAGCTATTTCATCAAACGGATGCACAAATGAAGACAAAATTACCGATAAGGTTCTCATAAAACAAGTAATACAAATACAAGAATGTTATCATTGAAATCATAATGAACAAGAAACATGAAAGAAAAGTCTCCAACGATTGTTAACCCATTGTATTTGTTAGGTAAGTACAGATAATTCTGAATGATGTGTATAAGAAATAGGCCAAGCCTCTTGACTTATATATACTGATGTACAAGTTATAGATAAGAAGATTAATAAACAAGTTTACTACACTATGATTGCCAGCATCTGTTAAAAAAGGTAATATGTTACAAGTTAAAGGGGCTAGAAATGCTAGGGGCATACCAAAAAGAACTTGGGTGGAAGTAATGAGAAATGATTTTTAATGAGCTAGGGCTAAATATTTGTGTTAATAACATGGTACTCTAACCAACATATACACACACACACTCCATGTATATGAAGCTTTTCTTTTGTTTTCCTTTTTTAAAAATGGCGCTTCACATCATTCAGGTGTGTGTGCCTTGCATTGTTCCTTGTGCCTCAGGCTCTAGGCAAGGTTCAAAATTTCGATACGATATGCCCTGTATCAAGCATATCATATCATATCTTTGGGGGTCCGATACACCTGTTTACAGGTGTTTCGGGACCCCACTCTTTTTTAATAAAAAAACATGCTTAAATATCTTCCCAAAAACCAAATTTTGAAAAAATAAAATAAAAAAAGGTATTTCCACTTGTACCTAAGTACCGATATGCCTCTGCCGATACACAGAGGCGTATCAATACTTTGAACCATGGCTCTAGGTACCCCTTGCACAATTGCACTTTAATTGTGCTTCTTGCTTTTAAAACACCACTAGTTACAGTTTTTATAGCTGTTTTGGGGTAAACATGCTGGGGGTGAGCAAAATTTGATGGGTAACACCTACCAAATCCTGTGACAAACATCCAATCAGATTAACTGTAGGTTTGTAACCACCAACATGTGTGCAACACTAGAACAGATGGTCCAGAAATAAATAGATAAAAAGTAAAAAGAATTAGATGGCTATGCCCTCTCACCATGTTTATTAAGGGAAGAGATACTCTCTCGTATAGGTGCACGGTACACCTTCAAGCTGCTTAAGTGCCAAGCATGAAAATGATACAAGCTGCTTAATGGCAAATGTAGACCCCTGTGAACTGATTTAGCATCAATGAATATGCCACTGTTTGCTATAACTTTTCTAAATTTTTGTGGGCATGATTTTAGAAAAGCCTCTTTAGTTGGAATTAAGGCTTAGTTGAATTGAGTATATGAAGTCTGAACAGAACCTTTTATAACATTTTCACCTTTCCCTTTTGATCAGTAGCAAGGTAATAATAATTGCCATGTTTTCTTTTTTCATAACATCTAACGTTCTATGGGTAGCACGTGACAACTTAGAAAGTTGATAGATAAAATACAAAAATAGAACCTTGCAAGACACAGTAAGGCCTTTAAATTGATCATCATGGTGTACAGAAATCCAGCATTACATTAACGTTCATTAGATTGACAAATTATTACTGTTGTTGTTATTGTTGAGGATGAAGTCCCCAATCAACCCCTTGTCAAGGGTTTGTTGGGAGCCCCCATACTATTATTTTATATAGATGGTGTGAGAAGAAAGGAAAAGAAAAGAGAACTAAAACATAAAGAACAGAATATGTGAAAATTTGACAAGCTCCATAAGCCTTGCACTTTCTTTCTCCGACAATCAAAGAACTTCCAGTATAATTATTTCAGAAAAAAAGAAACTTCTTGCTTTAAATTGAAGATGATTAATAAGACTACCAGTAGAACTTTTGGTAAAAATAAGCCTTGTGACTTGTAGGGCTTCAAGTCAGGTTGCCTGATTTGAATAATTTCAACTATATTGGGCTCGGGTTAGGGTTTGGGCCAATTGGAAATTTAACAAATTCCTAACCCCAACCCAACCCGACCCAAGTTGCACCTCTAGTAACTTAGACATGAACATGTGAAGGTATTGAACTTGGAAACAAGGTGCAAAACATAAAGTGGACGAGAAGGAAATTCAAATTATGGCGCAATTCAAACATCTGTGATAAGGAAGTTGTCAATAAGAGTATTAAAAATTTATATAATAGTGCTTCTTGCAATTGACATTCAATATCATTTTCAAAATTTATAGTCAATTCTACAATCAAGTAGAAAATCAAGAGAAGATATTCTCCAATAAGTGAGTATTGCAACCATGGTAGGTGCAATTAGCAAACATGATTTCAAATCTATATCGACCCTGAAGGAAATGATTTACATACTAATTGCATACATTTATATCTCTACATGTCTGCAACTGCAGGACAGTAAAGGTAACCATCCTAGAGAACCATAAAAACCATAAGCTTCTGCTTGCCTGCAATTATTAATATGAAATACGAATAGTAATTGTTGGCATATACAACAATCTTCTAGGGGATTGAAAGAGACAAATGATAAGAAAATAACTAACACTTTCTTGCATTAAATTGTTAGATCTTATGGCTAAATAACAGCAAATGCAACCCCCTCAGGGATCTTGAATTCCTGACTACCAAATATTTATGCAAATATAAGATTCGATTTGGCTGAAGCACAATGCCAAAATAACAAAAGTTAGGCACTGTAGATTCTCTAATAGTCTCCATCCCCCCTCCCAAATTCCAAAGAGAAGAACAAGGATAGAACTTCGATCGTTTTCCCCTTGTAGGTAGTTAGACAAGCTGGTAGATTAGTTATACGGTCTGAAGCATGTTACTACGGAAGATAATATAATTCCGGCAGGAATTCATCACTGCATTTTAAACACTTAAAGATCTACCAAAGGAACAATGCACAATCTGTGCAATTGCAAAGCGGAATATCTTGTAGTAACAACAAACAGAAAAGGAAAAAAAAAATCGAAATTGAAAGAAAGATAACAAAACGCAGTCCCAATCAGTGCGAGGATTTCGAACATAGAAGGAACGGCGGTTATACAGATCGTAACAACAAAGACGAAATGCGAGCGACTAAACATTACCACAAGGTCCACAACACTCATTAACAGTGAACAGAAGAAAAAGATCCATAAACAGAAAGAACATGGTCAACAGATTGAAAAACCCTAATTAAACTAGAATCAAATATGGAGAATGGCATCTCAACAAAGAGATCAAAAGCCCTAGAAATGAGACTGAATTTGCAACGTACCTGAAGCAGTGCGGGCACGAGAACAGAGGCGGAAACCAAAGAAGAAGAAGAAGATAATCTCAGATCTCGAAAAAAGGAGAGAATGAGTGAGAAGAACGGCAAAGGATTGTGTAAAGAAACCCGTGGGGGTAATGCAATTAAATAGAACGAGTCGAGAGCTGTGCTACGAATGATGTGCGCATTCCCGCTTCTTTTCTTCTTTGCCGTTTTGGTATGCTTTTTTGTCCGAGTCCGGATTTCCTGCTAACGAAACTCTACCCACACCTACCCACATTACATCGCAACCATACATGGGAGCATTTCTTCGTCTTACATGTTATTATACGCGGGGAGATGTTACGGATGCACGGTAGTGTATTGTGAGAGTTATTATCAATAGGAGATCCGGAGTGCTCCTTCGGTAGGTTATCAAAACCGAGTTTTGTAAACGTTGTTTCCAGCTGTGCAGTCGGTGCCAGTGGTGACACGAATGAGGTTTTAATTGGCTGGTTTGCTTAGGACCCACATGGACCGAGACGGAGTTCTTAACGGTCCCACCCGATCAGTTTAGTCACACGTTAGGTTTCGCGGATCAGATGGTGGAACGTCAGACATGTTAACGACACCTGGGGGACGGTGTGTGTGGTGAGGTAACGTGGAAGCGAGGTCGAGTCTGAATCTGGCGTCTGTCAAGGCATTATTCCTAGGATAAAGGGATAATTCTCTCTGGCTTTTACGTCCGAGAGAAGTTTACACCACTGACACTGAGATCTCATCTCCACCGCTCTAGGAACTTTTGACTATAACAAACCTACCGGTCTTTTTACGTCAATAGCCTAATTGTAGGGGTGCAAATGGGTTTGAACCGATTCGACATCCGATCCTATTTGATCGAATTCGGATTATTCCTGTTCGGATTTTTTTGATCAAATCATATAATAGGATTCGAATAGAACTTGGATCGGATTTGGATCGTCCTATCCGATCCGATTTGTATTAGGCTTATAAATATAATTATATATTATTTATTTATTTATAAATTTATTATAATATTTATTTTTTATAAAAACATGTATATATATATGAAAATAATTAAAAAATACTTGTATATTTTGTTTTTACTTTATTTAAATTAATATATTTTATTTTATTTTAATAATTTATTATTTTTTAAAGAAAATAAGTTGGATTGGATCGGATCCGACTTGCCGATAGGATCCAAATTCAAATCGAGTCCTATTAGATCCGATCGGATCTTAGGATTGGATTGGATTCGACATGAACAATACTAGATTTGATTCAAATATGCCCTGATTCAAATCCAATCCAATTTGTTTGCATCCCTACCTAATTGGATCTCATAGCCAAATGCAGGTTGAGTGGATCAAGATCTATGAAAGTTGTGTGTGTCCCGATGCACGATTGGGATATGCTATGGGGCGCACTTTGTGGGGGAGCCAATCCAAACTCCATTCTGTTGATTGATCTATGGTTCGATTGGGATCTTCGTCCAAGGATATCAGATTCTTTACCTTATAAGCAAGTTGAATTGGGATCTCCTATCAACAGAACATGTTTTAACTCCTTACCAATATAATTTGACATCACACATCTCAAGTACCATTCTTTAGTTTATAAATCAAATGATTGAGATGTGCGGTGTTAGATCATGTTGGTAAGGTAGTGAAACATCATACGAATGGTACCTGTGATGTTATCTCAGCCTTTTGATTTCAAATTAGATATCATCTTAACAAAATTTAGGTGATGTTTGGCATCAATGATGATTTATTGAAAATCACCACTATGTAGAGTAATGTCAAATGTTAGAGAATTTGACATTGAAATTTCTGTATGGTTGGCAAATTTTGGTGATTCTTAAGAAATTAGCCAATAATCGATTATTGAAATCAGCATTTTTCAAAGATCACGTTTTTTTGGTGATTTCCTTATTGCTATCCCTCTTATTTTTTGAGGATGACATGACATCCAATACAGCCTCGTAATTCTAATGCAAAAATAGTCAACCCTTGATAAGAATCGGTATCAAAGAAATTCAAATCGATTTCTCAAAAATTGATTTATACGGTGATGCTGCACAATCTGGCACTCCTAGCTGGTTGTGACTTGGCTTCTAGCTCGGACGGGCGGTACCTAAGAGGAAGAAGAAGGTGAAGGATTCCCGGTGAGCTCTCCCGATGGGAACACTCCGATGGCTAAGTTAGAACTAGAGAAATCTCAAAGGAAGAACAGAGAGTAAGAGTGTTGAAAGTGCTTAAGCTTCAATACCTTTGCTTTGTGAGGGTCGGGGTCCTTTTATACGGGAGCTCGGTCACATCAGGCGTAACCGTCACTACCCTAGCCGTTACTGACTGGGCAGAGGTGGCAAGTGCAGGTTGCCGCCACAGGCTGCTACTGCATGGTACGAATGTCAGGTGGACCATGCTTTTCAGAGACGACAGGCAGAACGCCACCTGGCAAGGGATTCGAGCACTGCCACTGGATCCGGCAGGTACGGATGTCAGGCAGATCTCCCTGCAGTTTGCCGAGCTACCATGCACCGAACCACCTGGGGCAGGTTTGCCTTGCACCGAGGTGCCCGTACTGGAGGCGAGCCTTAAGCAAGTACGAGCAGGAGTCTTGATGGTGCTGTCCCGAGGTGTTTCTCCCTCAGGACACTTAGCCAAAAGTCGGGGTGCTTCCTTCTTAGGAAGGGAGATCTCGGAGTCCCTTAGGAGGAACTTGGGTCCCACGAGGAGCTCGGGTCCCTTTGCATGGGGGAGCTCAGGGGCTCCATCCTCAGGTTCGGGGCGAGCGGGGCCCGGCTTCTCGATGAGCTGTCACACCCGACGAGTTGTTTGACAGGGCCTCGGCGAGCTTGCTGCGCCGAGTAGTGGCCAAGTTGTCACGCTGAGTTGTCACTTATGCCAGGTCATGTCCACGTGTCCCCATGCCACGAGGTCGGGCCAAATCACCCTACATCAATTGCCCCCCACTCCCTATGCTAGGGGTGTTGACCTAGCGCGGGGAGTCCACAGTCTGCCGGGTGGATTTGGCTTCGGAGTCCAAACTTTCTTGTCTGCCAACTCATAGGTTGGACCGGTCTTCTGCTTGGTTTTGCCAAGCGCAGCTCAGGTTGCGTACGGTCTACGCGCGGATGTCACGTGACTTATAGACTCCACGGACGTCAAAAAATGCGCTAAACTGATTTTGCCTCGAAGGTCGCACAACTGGTTTTTATGAGAGTCGTCAGATTGCTTCGATCTCAACCGTTGATGCCCATGGATAGTGGCTATAAATAGTGGGGGTCCTGGTCATTTTCCTTCGCCAAAAACATTCAGTTGTAGTCTTGAGCTCGCGTCCAAAGCCTTCTGCTCGGGTTAGTTCCTTTCTAGTCTGGTCTTATTTTTCTTTGGTGAGTCACCCTAGCTTCTTCCTTAGTTTCAATTATGTCTTCTTTTGATAGCCTTTTAGATGAGCCCGAGGTGGGCACCTCGGCTCAGGGTAACCCTACCGAAGTCCAATCTCTTGAGGCGCGGGAGGCCTCGGGTCACCAGGCGTCCACCTCTTACCGAGTTCGGATGCCAGATAGGTTCGGGCCCTCCACCATGACCTTGGAGAGGCTCCGCCAATTCATTTGGCAATATAACTTGCCAAGGGAGTATACCTATAGTTTACCTACGGGGAACTTCCCGTGGGAGCACGACCCTGATGAGGTCGTGATCTTCCGAGAGTAGCTCATAGCCGGGCTGCGCCTTCCCTTCCACCCACTCTTAGTGGAGGTCCTAAAGCACTTCAACGTTACGATAGACCAGCTTCACCCGAACTCGGTCCGTAACGTGGTCGGGACCATCTCTCTTTGTTATGAGTATGTCATGCCTCTTAACCTGGACATACTCTGCTCCATCCTCACCATCAAGAAGAGCGCTTCGTGTGTTCTCCCCGAGCACAGGAGGGCTTACTACTTGTCCCCCCACCCGGGCTTTAAGCTAATGCACAAGCTTCCTAGTAAGGTCCCGGCCTGGAAGCAGGACTACTTCGTAGTCCGGAATCCCACGGGGTGGCCCTTCCCTACTCATTGGAGGGCGGCTATCCAAGACCCTAGCGTCATACTCGACAGGAAGACCAGGGAGGCATTCTAGTCGTGGGCTGAGGTCGACTGCAATTTCAGAGACTATATCAAAGAGGGTATGCTCTTCCAGGCTAGCTTGAGCCCGGGTAGGTAGTTAGTACCTTAGTTGTTTGGTCTGCTCTCCTTTTCTTTCTTTTACTCGAATACTAATGCCAAACTCTTTTGCGGGTCCTATGGAGGCAGAGAAACTCAAGGGAGACCGGCTCTTTAAGCATATGAAGGGGAGGAAGAAGCGGGCTGCCAAGAGAGCTCGTGAGTCACCGCTAGCCCCCACTCCCGAGCCCCAGCTTCCGCCGGCACCAGTCTCTAAGCCCGAGCTCCCTGGGGCTCCTCCGATCATCGACTTGGAGGAGTCTCTATCGCCTAGGGAGCCTGAGGCCTCGGTTGAGGCCATTGTGAGGTCAGCAGCCGAGGTCAAGGTTGCCACCGGAGCTGCTAACGTTGCAGCTGGAGTATCCGCCGAGCCCATTCACACAGCCGAGATGGCTCTCTAGTTCGGGGAGCCCGGATGGGGGCCGAAGCATCCTGCTCCCCTAATGCGGTCTTCGAAAGAGCAAGGGGGCCACTTACTCCGAGGAGATTTCGATTTGGGCCGATATGCTCAACCCTGCTCAGCTTGGAGCCCGGGTTGCCACCCACACTATGGTGGTAAGTTTCCTTCCCTTTTCTTTTCCTTTTGTATTTGTGCTTCTTCGGTACTAACTATCTTCTTTGTCAGGCGAACTCCGTTGTGCACGCCCTTACCCTTCAGTCCGAGAGGAACCTGAAGCGGGCTTTGATTGTCGATGAGTCTTCCTACTCTGCCCCTCCATCGATTGGAGAGCAGTGCCATGGCCTAGAGGGGCGTCATCACGGCGCTTACAGTGGAGAAGGACGAGCTGGCCCATGAGAATAACGAGCTGAGGGGCGAGATGGAGGCCCTTAAAGCGAAGTTAACACGTGAGAAGGCCGTGCTAAAAGGTGAGCTGGATGCCCTTAGAGAAGAGGCGGAAGGGCTTAAGGAAAATAAGAAGGTTCTTCTGCACGAGGTGGAGTACCTCAAGGCGGACATCGTAGAGAAGACTGAGATTTTCATTCAGGCGATAGAGGAGACGAAGGCCAAAGCCGTCGCTGACTACATCCAGTTTGATAAGTTTGATGCCGTTCTGGGGGAGGTCTACCGCAAGGGGTTCAAGCTCAGCAGGTGGATGATAAGGCATTTGTACCCCGAGCTCGACACAAGCGTCATCACCCCCTCGCGAATCACGGACGAGATAGCTCGTCAAGCCGCAGAGGACTCGGACTCAGAGGAGGAGGGTGGTGACGAAGAAGATGCCCCTGACCAACCTGAAGCTCCTGAGGAGGTCTCACGCGGGGGTGGAGAGCTCCCGAAGTAATTACCTTTGTACTCCGAGCTAGCGAGCTCAGTCCTTGTACTTGGTTTTTCTTTTCTGTTGAACTCGTTGTACAAACTTTATCTATTAATGAACTTGACCCTTTTCCAAGTGATCTTTCCAAGTACTGTCTTATCCAAGCTTATCATGGTTGTGTGCGGAGTGGTTTGACGTAGTAGGGCATAGTAGAGCGCATGCTTGAACTGCCTTGTGACGTACATAGGTGATTAACATAGTAAGGCATAGTAAGGCGTATGCCCGAACTGCCTTGTGACGTACACTGAGGTGGGCTTAACGCCATAGGGTCTACTGGTCTGCCCACGCCCTCGATGCAGTGTGCTATGGTGTTGAGCTCCTTGGTCAGCTCGGCGTTCCAACCCTTTAAGTTCATTCGCGTCATAGTGGCTACTTGAGCCCGAACTGCTCGAACTGCCTTTTGGCCCTTGAGCCCTGAGAGTGACCCGCGGTTTACTCCGTTACTCATAGGTAATAATGTCTTAGGTTGACGATATTCCACGCCCGAGGTACTTGTTTCCCTTCTAGGGTTTCGAGCTCGTATGTTCATTCCTTGAGTACTTGCTTTACTCAGTAGGGTCCTTCCCAGTTCGGACCGAGCTTGCCAACGCCGGGCTCAGGCACCATAACCTTACGGAGAACCAGGTCACCAACACGGAGAGTCTGCTTTTTGACCCTGGCGTTATTTATCAAATTCATGGGTAATAATTGGCTGTATGGTTTTGTCATTGGCATGTATTCATTTTTTTTTAACACTAGCATTTGCGTTTTCTAGTTGATCATGATTGGTAAAGGTTGATTATTTTGAAGTGCTTTTCTTCTTTATTTTCCTTCTTCAAGTTTCATCTTCTCTTCCAAGATGTACAAGCTAGAGTCAAATTCCCATAAGGTGATGTTTGGCATCGATGATGATTCTTCTTTGTCGATTATCTAAAATTGGTGATTTTCAAAAATTACCAAAATCTGTTGTTTGGTATCATTTATGTTTTATGATGTAGGGTGATTTGGCCCGACCTCATGGCATGGGGATACGTGGACATGACCTGGCATAAGTGACAACTCAGCGTGACAGCCTAGCCACTACTGGGCGCAGCAAGCTCGTCGAGACCTTATCAAACACTTGTCGGGTGTGACAGCTCGTCGAGAAGCTGGGCCCCGCTCGCCCCGAACCTGAGGATGGAGCCCCGAGTTCCCCCGTGCAAAGGGACCCAAGTTCCTCCTAAGGGACTCCGAGCTCTCCCTTCGTAAGAAGGAAGCACCCCAACTTTTGGCTAAGTGTCATGAGGGAGAAACACCTCGGGACAGCACCATCAAGACTCTTGCTCATACTTGCTTAAGGCTCGCCTCCAGTACGGGCACCTCGGTGTACCTCAGCGCCTTGGTGCAAGGCAAACCTGCCCCAGGTGGTTCGGTGCACGGTAGCTCGGCAGATTGCAGGGTGATCTGCCTGACATCCGTACCTGCTGGATCCGGTGACAATGCTCAGATCCCTTGCTAGGCGACATTCTGCCTGCCGTCTCTGAAAAGCATGGCCCGCCTGACGTCTGTACCCTATAGTAACAGCCTGTGGCGGCAGCCTACACCTGCCGCCTTTGCCCAGTCAGTAATGGCTAGGGCGGTGATGGTTACGCCTGATGTGACCGAGCTCCGCTATAAAAGGACCCCAACCCTCACAAAGCAAAGGTATTGAAGCTTAAGCACTTTCAACACTCTTACTTTCTATTCTTCCTTTGAGATTTCTCCAGTTCTAACTTAGCCATCGGAGTGTTCCCATCGGGATACCTCCCCAGGAATCCTTCACCTTCTTCTTCCTCTCAGGTGCCGCCCGCCTGAGCTAGAAGCCAAGTCACAACCAGCTAGGAGTGCCCAGATTGTGCAGCATCATTTGGTGTCGTCTGTGGGAAACGCTTCAAAATGCCTCCCTCTAACTTCTATGAAACTTCCCTTTCTTTAACTCATCGGCATCACCGACACCCATGGCTTCTTCCAGCAACTCCAGACATCGGAACACCCCAAAGGAGCAACTCTAACTGCCCACCGTCTACATCGGGCAGTTCACCGTCCCCCTCTCAGTGGACGGGGTTCCTAGCCGGAATGTGCCTACAATGGTGGCGCCCGTAATTGTTCCGCTGCCCCCTGCAATCGGGACGACCTTCACTGAACCCACCATCCTCCCTCTGGTGGCCGGTCAATGTCAACTTGAAGACCTGACGCAGTGCATGCGGGCCATGCAGGCCCATATGCAACAATTTCAACAACTTCAGTTCCACCAGCAGCAAGTGCTGCACCAAGTGTCCCAGTATCAGTACCAACAACAATTCCCATCACTCCCTCCCCGGCATTCGGCTGCATAGCCAACTAAGCCTCATCGTCGCAGTGAACTCCCTTCCCGCCGGGGAGAGACTTCGGCATCATCTCATGGAAGGAAGGGAAGACTCCCTACCCCCACCTCGCGGCCCGCAGTCAGGTCGGGGCTTCCCAGCCGGTTAGGCCGGCACCACCTCAGCATCCGTAGTTCAAGCCTTTGCTTGCAGGGAACAGGCTCGAAGTGCTAGCTACCGACGGTCATCCCTGTCTCCCCCTGGGCCCATCGAGCTCAGCAATACTGAGGCCAGCAGCACCAACGCCGAGCCGGCCAAGAAGCAGCAGAGACGCCGCCGGGCTCACTGAACTGCCACCACCCACAATCTGCCTGAGCTCAAGGGCAAAATATAAATAAGTTCGGGAGAGGTAAGAGCTGCACCACTTCTCTCAGTCCCCTCTCCTCTGTCTTCGGTGCTCCTCGTTGTCCCCATGCCTAGGGACTTCAAGCTCCCCCGTTGGACAAGTACGACGGGTCCTTTGACCCCAACGACCACGTCGACGCCTTCCAGTCCCATATGCATTTGGCTAGGGCGAGTGAATCTTTCATGTGCGTGGCCTTCTCCACTACATTCAAGGGAGTAGCCCGCACTTGGTACCGAAACCTCGCGCCGGGGTCAATAGGGAGCTCGGCGCAGTTCGTGCAGGTCTTCACCTCCCACTTCATCACTAGTAAGAGGTGCCCGAAGACTCAGGAAAGCCTCATCGGCATAGTCCAGAGGGATGGGGAGTCTATCTGGAACTACATCAAGTGGTTCAATGACGCTTGCCTACAGATACCCGACCTGGACCCCGCAGTTTGGCTCACTGCGGCCAAACGAGGCATCACCCACAAAGAGTTTAAATGGCACGTGGTCGTCAACCAACCCAAGACCGTGACCGAGTTCCTCGAGCTCGCAGATCGGTTCATAGGAACAGAGGGGGAGATAAACTAGAAGGGCGAGCACGTCCTCGAAAAAAGAAAAAGGGAACCAAAACCCCCAGCTCCAAGTAACTACAGGAAGAAGGACAAAGCTCGGGGGGCAAAACCAATCCAGCCTTTTCGAGCTCCAGTAGCAGAAAGGGTGTTTACGCCCCTCAACACAAAACGAGCAGAGATCCTCATGGCAATCAAGGATGCCCCGTATGTAAAATGGCCACCTCGACTCAAGGCCGATCCTAATGTTAGGAACAAAAACTTGTATTGTAGTTTCCATAGAGATCACGGTCATAGTACCGAAAATTGTAAGAATCTCCGTGATGAGATAGAATAGCTCGTCCGTCGCGGATATTTGAGAAATTTTGTTCAACATAGCAATAACAATAATAAAGCAAATTGGCATGGGGAACAGAATAAAGAAGCCCCCGAGTCTAGTAGGCAGGCAGAACAGCCACGGAAGCAGCCTCCAGACGAGAGACCAGTCCGGGGGACCATTCATGTAATCGTCGGAGGATCGATTATCGTGGGCTGCACTTCGGCAGCAGCTCGGTCATCAGCCCGCGAAGCTGCCAAAGAAGAATTAAACCCCCCAAAGCGGCCAAGGGTGGAGGAACTGATCTTCTTCACTAAAGACGATGCGTGAGGGGTCCGGTACCCCCACGATGATGCGCTCGTCGTCAAGATCAAAATCAACGACTTCGAGGTCAGGCGCGTCCTAGTAGACTCGGGCAGCTCGATGGATATCCTCTTCAAGGCAGCCTTCGATCAGCTTTAGCTCCCAGAAAGCGACCTGAAGCCCGCAAGCACTCCACTGGTGGGATTCAACAGCGAAGAAGTCAGGCCTTTGGGAAAGGTCACTGTACCGGTGGAGATCGGTACCTGGCTCAATGTGGTAAGGCTCAGTCACGAGTTCCTGGTGGTCGCGACCCCCTCTTCGTACAACGCGATAGTAGGTTGGCCCATCACCCATGTCCTACGAGCGGTAGTCTCCACCAACCACCTGGTGATGAAGTTCCCTACAGACTTTGGAGTCGGAGTGGCACAAGGCGATCAGCTTGAGTCCCGCAAGTGCTACGTAGCCGCTCTCAAAGGAAAGGCCAATGTAGCTGACGACCTTGAGCTAGGATGACCTACAGAGCAGTTCGCGGAGCAAGCTACACCTACTGAGGAGACCATCCCCATCCCGGTTTCAACAAAAGACCCAGCTCGGGTACTTCAGATCGACGCTTCCATTGAGGAGCCCCTGCGGTCTCAATTGGTAAGCTTCTTACTCAAAAATTTAGATGTTTTTACATGGTCAGCGACAGAAATGCCCGACATAGACCGCAACATTATCACTCATAGACTTAATACTGATCCTATAGTTAGGCCTGTTAGACAAAAGTAACGCAACCTAGCCCTGGAGCGATGGTGGGCAGTTGACGAGGAGGTCGGGAAACTCCTTGCAGCCGATTTTATCAGGGAAGTCCATTACCCGAGCTGGGTGGCCAACCCCGTTCTGGTGAAAAAGGCTAACGGTAAGTGGTGCATGTGTGTCGACTACACCGACCTAAACTGAGCTTGCCCAAAGGATTGCTTCCCCCTTCCCAGGATCGACCGTTTAGTGGACGAAACCTCGAGCACAAGTTGCTGATCTTCTTGGACGCCTACTCGGGCTATAACCAAATCAAAATGGACCCAACTGATGAGGAGAAAACTGCCTTCATAACCGAGTTTGGCCTGTACTGCTACAAGGTCATACCCTTCGGGCTGAAGAATGCTGAGGCTACTTTCCAAAGACTTGTAAAGAAGTTGTTTAAGCCACTTATTGGCAAAAAAGTAGAGTGTTATGTAAATGACATGGTCGTGAAAACCCGATTTTCACATGAATTAATACAAGATTTACACTCAGTTTTTGAAATCTTGTGTAGATTTAATATGAAGTTAAATCCGAATAAGTGTGTCTTTGGTGTCACCTCGGGTAAATTCCTAGGGTACATTGTTAACCGACAAGGCATTGAGGCCAACCCGGACAAAATCAAAGCCATCCTAGAAATAAGACCACCCCGAAAGTTAAAGGAGGTTCAGAAGTTGAACGGCTGGCTAGCTGCCCTGAGCCGCTTCGTATCCAAGTCAGCAGACCATTGTCTGCCCTTCTTTAAGGCCATAAAAAACAAAGAATTTGAATGGACTGAAGAATGCCAGCTCGCGTTTGATGAGCTCAAAAGGCACCTGGCCAGCATCCCGGTCTTAACCCGACCCGAAGAGGGTGATGTTTTAGAGCTGTACCTCTCGGCGAGTGACGAGGTGGTCAGCTCGGTACTAATAAGAGAAGTAGATCGGGTCCAACGGCCCGTCTATTATGTTAGTAAATTGTTGCAGGGAGTAGAAACGAGGTACCCCAAGATAGAGAAGTTAGCTTATGCACTGGTGATAGCAGCTCGAAAGCTCCGCCCGTACTTCCAAGCTCACACCATCGTTGTCCTTACCAACAAACCTCTGAGGTAAGTCTTGCTCAAGCCCGAGGTCTCAGGAAGGTTAACAAGGTGGGCCATCGAGCTCAACGAGTACGAACTCTAGTATAAACCGCGAACTGCTATCAAGGCCCAAGCCTTAGCAGATTTCATCGCGGAGTGTACCTTCAATTCTGAGGTCCCTAGGCCGGTGGAACACGAGGCCCCAGTGCGGGCGAGCCTAGGGTTCCCGAGCCAGTTGAACTCGAGTCCCGTGAAGTAGCAACCAACGTGGTATCTCTCCTAGTTAGGCCAAGCCCGAGCCCCATGAAGTAGAACCTTGGATCCTTCACGTAGATGGTTCGTCAAACCGGCAGGGCAGCGGAGCTGGGATCGTTCTGTGCGGACCAAGCGGTGTGAAACTGGAGTACGCGCTACGCTTTGAGTTCGCGGCATCCAACAACGAAGCAGAGTACGACGCACTGGTAGTCGGGCTGGACCTGGCAAGGGAAGTGAAAGCCAAGCACGTCATCGTCTACAGTGACAACTAGCTCGTGGTAAATCAGGTTATGGGTGAGTACGAAGCCCGCGGGCCAACTATGGTAGCATACTTAGCCAAAGTAAGAGGAGCTCTGCTCAACTTCCGGTCATACTTCATCCAGCAAATCCCAAGAGCAGAGAATGTCGAGGCTGACACCCTATCCCGTTTAGCCAGCACTGGCGATAACACCATGAGGACCGTGTATATAGAGGACTTGCCTCGACCTAGCATTTACAGGGGGGCAGAGGAGGTAGCTCCCGTCGTTCAAGCAGAGCCGAGCTGGATTGATCCACTCATGAGCTTCCTGCTACATGGGACCCTCCTTGCAGATCGTAACGCCGCCAGGAGGGTAGAGTGTCAGGCAGCCAAATACGTCATGATAGACGAACAGTTGTACCGAACATCCTACACGCTCCCCTACCTGCGTTGCCTGCGACCCTCGGAAACCGAGCTCGTCCTCCGCGATACTCATGAAGACCTATGCGGCGGTCACTTGGGGGGCAGGGCCCTCGCTCAGAAAACACTACAACAAGGGGTATTATTGGCCAACGGTGAAAGCAGATGTAACCGATCTTGTCAAAAAATGCGACAAGTGTCAGAAGCACGCCAACATCCACCACCGGCCTGCTGCCGACCTAAAATACCTCACTAAACCATAGCCATTTGCACAATGGGGGATTGACCTACTCGGGCCATTCCCAACAGCAACAGGACAGAGGAGGTTTCTAGTAGTGGCAGTGGACTATTTCACAAAGTGGGTCGAAGCTTAACCTCTCACAACAATTACGGCTCGGAACGTGTAGAACTTCTTTTGGAAGAACATAGTATGTCATTTTGGATTACCTCGGGTACTGATTTCCGACAATGGTAAGCATTTCGAAAACATCAAGTTCCATAATTGGTGCCGAGACATAGGAATTCAGCAGAACTTCACCTCGGTGGCGCACCCTCAGGCAAATGGCCAAACGGAAGTTACGAACAGGGCTATCCTTCGAGGACTAAAAGCGCGCCTAAACCGAGCTATGGGACTGTGGACGGACGAGCTGCCCAGTGTACTATGGGCCTACCGTACCACGAAAAAGACTGCCACAGGAGAAACCCCCTTTAACCTTACATACGACACCGAAACAGTCATTCCAGCCGAGATTGAAGTCTCTTCGCTGCGATTAGAAGCTTACGAGGACAGAGCAAGTGAAGACGAGCTACGTAACAACCTCGACCTGCTTGACGAAGTACGGAACCAACAATTTCTTCCCGCACCATAGCTGAATTGAATAAATAGACACTAAGCCAAGTTATATTTAATTGTTTTTTTATTTACTTCAATGAATAAAATACGATTATTTTAGTCGTTGATAATCATATTCATTATTTACATATGCTGAGTAAGAGAGTGTTCATCGGTATGAATGACTTTATCTTTCTAAAATAAAAACAACTGCCATGTCAAGAAAAGTAATGCGTTTTTGGGGCACTGATTTTTGTTTTAGAAAACAAGAGTCACTCCCACTTAGGAATATCCCCCAAAATGTTCTGGATATATGGTTTTAAGTATGTTATTATTGAAACATTTATTTTTTACTATGTAATAAAAGTAATTAGATAATCTGTATCTGGGCTTTGGTAACAGGATTTGATCCCAAGTCTGCAATACATCTATTCAGAAATACTTGGGGTGCAAATTAGGCGGGATTGGATTGGAATTTTGTTAAAATTGGAATGAAAATCCGATTCAATGGCCTGAGTCAAGTCAGTATAAAATACTAACTCGGGCCAACTTGAGTTCATTCCTTCAGGAAGGCTTATCAACAACTGAACCGCCATCAGTTGATTAATTAAAATATCTGTTCTTACTTACGTTATTTTTAGATCATGTTTTGTGTAATAAAAACAATAGAAAAGCAACTGCCATGTCAAGAAAATGGATTCGAATTTTGTTAAAATTGGAATGAAAATCTGGTTCAATGGCCTGAATCAAAACAGTATAAAATACTAACTCGGTTCAACTAGAGTTCGTGCCTTCAGGAAGGCTTATCAGCTGAACCGCCATCAGTTGATTAATTAAAACATCTGTTATCACCTACGTTATTTTTAGGTCATGTTTTGTGTAATAAAAACAATAGAAAAGCATAAAGTAGAGAGAAAGCTTTTAAGAAATTTCACAAAATTTTCATTTTTCTCTTATTTTCTATCACACCGAACCATGGTTTTTAAAATCGACCCGGTAATCGAACCGGTCAGGGTCTTGAACGATCGGGCCATTCTGACAAAAAAATAAAAAACGGTCAAAATCATTTGAACGATTAATCAGCCAGTTCAGTGGATTGTTGATCAAAATCAACGGTTTTGGAGAAAAACGGAACCAATCAAGTCCCGATTTTTCCAGTTCGGTCCAGTTTTGAAAACCATGCACCGAAAACACAGCGTTATGTGAGCCTTTTTACTTCAAATGAGTAAATCGGTAAAATACGACCTTTTTGTTATTAATTTATTATCATTTTTTGCTTTACAAGATTTTGTAGAGAAAGTGTTGCCATTAGGGCATGAAATGGATTCACCCGAATCCATGAGTTCAATCTTTGCCCCACAACGTCCTAGTGTATATTCCCGCCATGAATTAAGAACATTTCCCGATGATGACATCATCGATTCCGATATTATGATCGGGAGATATTCCCAATAAGGCGGGATGTGCTGTGGCCTGTGGGACGATGTGGGGTGAAGATGTGTACTCTCAGTCCACGTATCCATCATTTGGGAAGAAAATTCGAATGTGGGTTCAGACCCTATCAGGATCCTATAGGGAGTCCTTTATCAATCCAGGTTGTTTTTAGATCCTCGCTTTTGGAATCAGGCTTGATTTAATTTAAGAAGTTACTTAGTTCCCATTGAGTGTTTTGTAGCTGCTTTTCTTGAAAAATGAAAAAAAATCATTAAAAATGTTTATTATTAGATATCACACGTGCCAATCTGTGAAGAAAGGAAATGCTTTGACATCTTCCTTCTTCAATGGATGACTCTCATACATACAATCCTAGAAAAATATTTCCTTTACCTCATAAATGATAATGAAATTAAATACCATTGATAATGAAATTAAATACTATCTTTGAGTAGGAATCTTTATGGTGCAGCTGTGTGCTCAGACTCTATCGGGATTCTATATGCGGTGCTTCCATTTCAACAAATGGAGCCCATGCCTGCTGAAAGCACAAACTTAGTGTATTAACACACCGACAGCAATGCACCCGTCTGTGCATTCAGAACATCTCTTATGTCAGCCTGTTATTATGTTTTCAGCTGTCAGCAATTCCGTCTCAATCAAATCACAACATTTCGGCATAGTGTTTTGTTTTGTTGAAGCTTTAGCAAAGAACTTGTACTCTTCGGTGGTGCTCTGTGGCTACTTCCCATTTCATTTGGTTTCAAAATGCACCATGGCATATGCATTTTTTTAGTCATGTAGTAGTGTTTTGGAACTGGCTGATGAGTTCAGTTTAGAAATGCAAGGTATTACAAATTAGAACATATAATACCTAACAACACTTGATAAAACATTGATTTGATAATATTTTTGATAAAAATACTTATACTTCAAATCTTAATGCCTTTCAACACGCTTCACCACTTTGGCATATAACACTATCAGATCAGTGATGAATTTCAAACCCTACCATTTTGCTTACACCACAGTAGCATGCACTAACTTAGAGAACACACCACATTTTTTGTATATGTAGTACAGGACACCCCTTAGTGATTATTTCATTTAATTTACCTTAATTAATTAGTTTGTGCTTTTTTATAGTGGAGTGGGGTGGGCAGTTTGAATGGTGGGATACTGGTCTACTGTAGAGAATAGAGATTCAAAGCCATTAGGGGCCAAGGGTGCCACACAACAACCACGACCATGGCCCATGGGATCTATTCGGCCAAGTTAAAGAGTAGTCTGGGAAACGAGGGGGACAGACTATTGATACCAATCAAAAAAACGAAAGAAAAACTACGAATACATTTCACAGAGCATATTAAAGAACATGAAATTATTCGTAACAAATTTGAATCTTGATGATGCACGATCTGGCCGGTCTTAGCTGTCGATGATCTTGCCTCTGAACTGGGTAACAGGGACCTGAAACGGGAGGAGAAGAGAAGCTCCGGGGAGAACCCGGCGTAAGGGCTCCGAAGCTCAAGTTAGAATCCTTCAAAGGCAAGAATAATAAGATAGCGCGAAAGTTAGCATACCTCGTCCCTGGGGGGTAGAAGCCTTTTATAACCACCTCGCGCACTCACTTCCAGGCCTCCGTCAGGTCGGGCATGATTACTTCTGAACTCCTGCCAGTTCGGGTGTCATTTCCTTTGGTCGGACAGAACCGCCACTGTTCCTTTTGTCGGAGCCGTCTCTGCGGCTAGTGACGACGGTTGCAGGAAGCCGTTTGAAATGCGGCTGTCAGGCGTCAGATCCCAAATCAGTCAGGTACGTCGCCCTTGGATAAAGACGTCCTTGGTGTCGGGTATGTTTGGCTGGCCTGGTGCTTTGGAAGTGAAGTGTTGGAGTGGCGAGCGAGGTGCCTTGAGTTCGGTTTGGAGTGTTCCGAGCTGCCACAGGTCAGCTTCGTGAGGCTTGGGGCCCAGTATAGTTCGTGCTCCTTGCAGGGAGCTCGGGTTCTCAGTAGGGAGCTTGCTCTTAATAGCGAGCTCGGACTCCCAGTAGGGAGTTTGTTCTTAATAGGGAGCTCGGGTTCTTACTTGGGGAGCTCGGATCCTTAACAGGGAGCTCGCTCTTAACAGGGAGCTCGGGCTCCTAGTAGGGAGCTCGGATTTAGGGAGCTCGGGTTCTTAGGGAGCTCGGGCTCCTAGTACCGAGCTCGGACTTGGGGAGCTCAGGTTTTAGGGAGCTTGGACCTTTGACGGGGAGTTCGCTCTTAATCAGGGAGCTCGGGCTCCTAGTACCGAGCTTGGACTTAGGGAGCTCGAGTTTTAGGGAGCTCGGACTTTTGACAGGGAGCTCGCTCTTAACAAGGAGCTCGGACTAAGTACAGCGGTCTGGAGTTCGGGCTCGGTAGTGAGTTTGGACTTGCTTCCGATGTTCGCCTTGGGTGCTCCGCTGTCCCAAGCTGCTTGCCTTTGCCACATGTCGGGCGATCGCGAGGTTGGGCCAAATTTCCCTTCATCAATTGCCCCCCACTCCCTGCGACAACGGTCCCGTCTTGGCGCGGGGAGTATGCAAGGTAGCAGGAGGGTTTTGGTCCGTGCTGAGCGCGCTTGCTCTAATTTGATTTTCAAAAAAGGGCGCGCGTTTGGGAGTCGTGACGGCAGTTGTTCGGGAGTTGCGCTGCAGACGCTTTTATTGCGGGGAGACGTGCGCCGTTACCCCGTCAGTTTCAGGAAGACGCGTGCCGACACCTGTCCTCTGACAAGACGTGCGCAACGTTCCGTCAGTTTCGGAAAGATGTGCGCTGATTGGTCTTGGAAGATGTGCGGCTTAGCGCGGTTGTGGGCCGTTGGATTGGCTTCGATCTGGGCCGTCTCTTTCCGTACGCTGTGGATATAAATAGTGCGCGGGGGGGGGGGGACCCGTCCTTGCTACTGTTGTACATCTTGAGCTCGCGCCTTAAGTTTCAGCTCGCGTCCCAGGGTTTCTTGCTTGTTCGAGTTCTCGCGGTCTGCTTTAGTCTTCTTCCCGGGTGAGTGTTTTTGGAATCCCGTTTTGTTTCACGATGTCTGGTTTGGAGGGCTCAGACTGTTCAAGCGGGTCTGATGTGGGTTCTACGAACCAGTTTGCGTCCCATGGTAGTTCAAGTGAACCTGATGTAGGTCTTGAGGAAGGGGTCGGGCCTACCACCCGAGGTGCTTCGGGTAGGTCGGCATCCACCTCCCGTCGTGGCCGGGTTGTAGATCAGTTCGGCCCTTCGACTATGACGCTTGAGGAACTTCAAACCCTCGTAGACTACTACAATTTGCCCAGTGAGTATGGTTATTTTATCCCTACGGGCAGCTTTCCTTGGGAACACGGTCCGGATGAGATGGTGATTTTCCGGGAACAGCTCGCCGCGGGGCTGCGACTGCCCTTCCACCCTCTTCTTGTCGAGGTCCTAAACCACTTCGGTGTGACGGTTGGCCAGCTTCACCCGAACTCTATTAGGAACTTAGTGGGAACGATCTCTTTATTTTGCGACGAGAACTTCCCTCTGGATCTGGAGATTTTTTCTTCTATCTTAATGCTGAAAAAGCAAGTGGGTCCCCTTCCTGGGCGTAGGCGGGCATACTACCTGTCCCCTCACCCGGGCTTCAAGCTCTTACACGGACTCCCCAATAAGGTCCTGGCGTGGAAGCGGGACTATTTCGGGGTGCGAAGTGCGATGGGGTGGCCGTTTCAGACCGGCTGGGGGGTGGCCGCTCCTGATTCCGGCATCACACTTGATGAGGAGACGGCGAAGGGCCTCCGACAATGGGCGCGGCTTGGGCTGGATTGCCAATGGTATCTGACGGAGGCCAAGCTTATTGCTGCGGGCCTGAGTTCGGGTAGGTTCTTTCCCTAGTGATCCTGTCTTGCTCTTCTTTTACGTGTCTTACTGATGCCGAACTCCTTTTCGCAGGTACAATGGATTCTCGAGGGTCCCGAGGTGCGCACTTGTTCGAGGGGATGAAGAGGAGAAAGCGGGTGGCCAAGCGAGCTCGCGCCGAGCCATCCCGAGCTGCGGAGCCCGAGGTGCCAGATTATCTGGCAGAGGAGCCCGAGATGGTTCCTCCTATGCAGGGGCCGGCGGGGGCTCCTTATGCCGAAACCACACACACAGGGGCTCCCGCCTATTCCGAGTCCGCTCATATGCGAGCTGGGCCGTCGGGCTCGGAGGCCCCAGGGGACTTCAGGTGCGTGCTGTCGCCTGTTCATGCTCTTCAACGGAGCAAGGAGGCGATGTTTCCCGAGGAAGTTGCGGCGTGGACCGAGCTCCCCTTGCACCAAGTGGCCTGCCGTGCCGTTACTCATGCCATGGTTGTAAGTGATCCCTTCTTTAGAGCTCGGCTTTTATTCGTTTCTTTGATCTCGTTTTCCTTTGATAGGCGAACTCCTCCATTCACGCCTTGGCGAACCAGGTGGAGAAATGCTCGAGGCAGGCGCGAGCTGCCGAGGAGAATGCTCATGCTGCTGATGCTGCTGCTCGCCGTGCGCGGTCTAGGCAGGCGAGGTCTCAGAGGGATGCCGAGGCCATGGGAGTGGTGGTGCAGCGCATGGCGGAAATGAAGCTGGACCTGGAGCACCAGGTCGAGTATCTTCAGGAGGATATCAGGGAGAGGACTCAGATCTTCTCTCAAGGCATCGAAGACGCGAAGAAGAAGGCTGTCGTACCCCGACCTCGATACCAGCGCCATATCCACTTCGCGCATCACTCTGGAGATGGCAAATGCTACGGATGCCGAACCAGACTCCGAGGGGGAGGCAGGTCCTTCGGGCGTTGTCGGAGAGGCTTCTGATAACGATGAAGTAGCCCCGGGCTTGTGAAATGAAATGAAATGTCTCCTTTTTTTTATGTACACATCTGTTTTGAAATGAAATGTCTTTTTGTTCATGTACTGGTGTCTTCGAGCTATATTTTTTGCCGAACTGACCATTTCGGTCCTTCAGTTCGTTTTATGAAATGACTTCGGCGTACTTGCCTTGGTGGCCTATAGATAGTACCTTCTCAAGTTGACAACGTTCCATGCTCGGGGTACTTGTTTCCCTTCTAGGGTTCCGAGCTCGTACGCTCCCCCACCGAGTGTTTTCATTACACTGTAGGGTCCTTCCTAGTTTGGTCCAAGTTTCCCTACGCCGGGTTCGGGCACCATGACCTTACGGAGAACCAGGTCGCCGACGCGGAAGTTCCTCTTTTTTACTCGCGCGTTGTAGTACCGAGCTACCTTTTGTTGGTAAGCCGCAGTTCGGATGTGCGCGAGGTCTCTCACTTCATCCAGTAGGTCGAGGTTGGTGCGTAACTCGCCCTCGTTTGTCCGTTTGTCGTACGCTTCTAGTCGCAACGTAGGCACTTCGATTTCCACCGGGATCACTGCTTCGGTGCCATAGGTGAGGTTAAAGGGGGTCTCACCCGTGGCGGTCTTTTCCGTGGTTCGGTGTGCCCATAAAACACTTGGTAGTTCGTCTGCCCACAAACCTTTGGCTCGGTCCAATCGCGCTTTCAGTCCGCGGAGGATGGCTCTGTTCATTACTTCTGTTTGGCCATTTGCCTGCGGGTGTGCGACCGATGTGAAGTTCTGACTAATTCCCATACTTCGGCACCATTCTTGGAACTTGATGTCTTCGAACTGTTTGCCGTTGTCGGAGATCTGTACCTGAGGTAGCCCGAAGCGACATACGACGTTCTTCCAAAAGAAGTTTTGTATGTTTCGGGCTGTAACTATTGCCAGGGGTTCGGCTTCTATCCACTTTGTGAAATAATCTACTGCCACCACTAGGAATTTTCTCCCGTCTGTCGCTGGTGGGAATGGCCCCAGGAGGTCGATGCCCCATTGGGCGAAGGGCCATGGACTGATGAGGTATTTGAGGTCGGCAGCGGGCTGATGATGGATGCTGGCATGCTTCTGACACTTGCCGCATTTTCTGACGAGCTCGATTGCCTCTGTCTTCATCGTTGGCCAGTAGTATCCTTGTCGAAGTGCCTTTTGGGCGAGGGCTCTGCCCCCCAGGTGTCCGCCACACAAGCCTTCATGGATGTCGCGGAGTACCAACTCGGCTTCGGCTGGGCGCAAGCATCGCAGATAGGGGAGCGTGTAGGATCGTCGGTACAACCATTCGTCTATCATGACGTATTTGGCTGCCTGGCGCTGCACCCTTTTGGCTGTGTTGCGGTCCGCGGGGAGGGTTCCGTTAACAGGAAGCTCGCGAGTGGGTCGATCCAGCTCGGCTCCGCTTCGGTGACGGGAGCGACCTCTTCTGCCCCACCGAGAATGCTGGGCCGAGGCAAGTCCTCTACGTACACAATTCTCCTGGCGTTGCGGCTCGTGCTAGCCAATCGGGACAGGGCGTCGGCCTCAGCGTTCTCTGACCTCGGGATTTGCTTGATGAAGTGTGATTGGAAGTTGAGCAGAGCTTCCTTTACTTTTGCTAAGTACGCAATCATAGTGAGTTCGCGTGCTTCGTACTCGCCTGTAACTTGGTTGACCACGAGCTGGGAATCACTGCAGATAACCATGTGCTTTGCTCCGACCTTGCGCGCTAGGTTTAGCCCGGCTATCAGTGCCTCGTACTCCGCCTCGTTGTTGGATGCCGCGAACTCAAAGCGTAGTGCGTATTCCAGTTTTGTTCCGCCCGGGCCGCGTAGCACTATTCCAGCCCCGTTGCCTTGTTGGTTCGAGGAGCCATCTACGTGAAGGATCCAGGGCTCCTTATCCCAGTTCGCGCTTGGTCTAACCAGGGGGGAAGCCACGCTGGCTGCTACTTCACGGGGTTCGGACTCGTTTGGCTTGAGAGCTCCGAGTTCGCCCGAACTGGGGACCTCGGGCTCGACCAGCTCAGGGGCTTCGGGGTTGAACGTGCACTCTGCGATAAAATCTGCCAAGGCTTGGGCCTTGATGGCAGTTCTTGGCTTGTACTGGAGATCGTACTCGCTGAGTTCGATGGACCACTTCGTCAGCCGGCCGGAAACCTCGGGTTTGAGTAAAACTTGCCTCAGAGGTTTGTCGGTCAGGACGATGACGGTGTGGGCCTGGAAGTACGGGCGGAGTTTCCGTGCTGCTACCACCAGGGCATACGCTAGCTTTTCTATCTGCGGGTACCTCGTCTCTGCTCCCTACAAGATTTTACTAACATAATATATGGGTCGTTGGACCCGGTCTGCCTCATTTACTTGTACTGAACTGACCACCTCGTTGCTAGCCGAGAGGTACAGCTCTAAGACTTCGCCTTCCTCGGGCCGAGCTAAGATTGGCACATTGGCGAGGTAGCCTTTTAGCTCGTCAAACGCGAGCTGACAGTCTTGGGTCCATTCGAACCCTTTGCCTTTGATTGCTTTGAAGAAGGGTAGGCAGCGATTTGCCGACTTGGACATGAAGCGGCTTAGGGCGGCTATGCGGCCCTTTAGCCTTTGGACTTATTTTATTTTCCGAGGTGGTCTCATATCTAGGATGGCTTGTATTTTGTCTGGGTTGGCCTCGATGCCATGTCGATTGACAACGTAGCCCAGGAACTTGCCCGAGGTGACGCTAAAGACACATTTGTTGGGGTTTAATTTCATGTTATACTGACGCAGGATTTGGAAGACAGAATCTAAGTCTTGTATTAATTCTTGCGAAAACTGTGTTTTGACGTCCATGTCGTCTACATAGCACTCTATCTTTGTGCCGATTAGGGGCCGAAACAGCCTATTTACAAGTCTTTGGAAGGTCGCCCCGGCGTTTTTTAACCCGAAGGGCATGACCTTGTAACAGTATAGACCAAACTCGGTTTTGAAGCTGGTTTTTTCCTCGTCGGACTGGTCCATCCGGATTTGGTTGTAGCCTGAGTAGGCATCCAGGAAGCTTAGCAATTCATGTCCCGAGGTCGCGTCCACTAGGCGGTCGATCCTAGGAAGGGGGAAGCAGTCTTTCGAACAAGCTCGGTTCAGGTCGGTGTAGTCGACGCACATGCGCCACTTGTCGTTCGCCTTTTTCACCAGCACAGGGTTGGCCACCCAGCTCGGGTAATGGACTTCCCTTATGAAGTCTACCGCGAGGAGCTTTTCGACTTCCTCGTCGACCGCTTTCCAGCGCTCCGGGGCTAAGTTCCGTTTCTTCTGTCTAACGGGTCTGACTAAAGGGTCAGTGTTAAGTTTGTGAGTTATAAGACTAGGGTCAATACCGGGCATATCGGCCCCGGACCATGCAAAAATATCTAAATTTTGGAGTAAAAAACTTACCAGTTCGGTCCGTAGTGTTTCTTGACAGAAGCATCAATCTGGAGTGCGTGAGCTGGGTCCGTAGGTGAGGTCGGGATCGCGACTGTCTCTTCTGTTGGCGAGGCTCGTTCTTCGCCTTACTCCGTAGGCCGCTCCAGGTCGAGGTCGCCGGTCGGCTTGGACTTGCCCTTTAGGGCGGCGACGTAGCACTTGCAGGACTCGAGCTGGTCGCCCCGCACTACCCCCACACCGAAGTCTGTAGGGAACTTCATCGCCAAATAGTAGGTAGAGACCACCGCCCGCAGGATATGCGTGATTGGCCGTCCTATTATGGCGTTGTATGGGGAGGGGGTCGCGACCACCAGAAAATCGTGGTTGAGTCTGACCGCACAAGGCCACGTGCCAACTTCCACGGGCACCGTTATCTTTCCAAGGGGCCTGACTTCCTCCCTGCTGAAGCCCACCAGGGGAGTGCTTGCAGGTTTTAGTTCGCTCCTTGGCAGCTGTAGCCGATCAAACGCCGACTTGAATAGGATGTCCGCCGAGCTGCCTGAATCTACGAGCACGCGCCTAACCTCGAAGTCGCTGATCCTGAGTTTAATGACAAGCGCGTCGTCGTGAGGGTAGCGAACTCCCCGCGCGTCGTCTTCTGTGAAGAGGATCGGCTCCTCGGTCTTCAGCCTCTTTGGGGGGTTCCGCTCCTCGAGGACCGCTTCGCGAACTGAGGTCCGGGCTGCCGCTGATGTGCACCCCGCCACCACTGAACCTCCCACAATTACATGGATGGTTCCCCGAACTGGCCTTTCTACCGGAGGCTGTCGCTGCATCGGTTCGGCAGGCCTGCTGCTAGTCTCCGGGGCGTCTTTTAAGTGTTCGCTCGGTTGATTCGCTTTATTGCTGTTATTGTTGTGCTGTACAAAGTTTCTTAAGTATCCGCGACGGATGAGCCCCTCTATCTCATCTTGGAGGTTATTACATTGCTCGGTATTGTGACCGTGGTCCCTATGGAAACTACAATACAAGTTTTTGTTTCTTTCGTTCGGATTTCCCTTTAGGCGAGGTGGCCATTTCACGAAGGGGGCGTCCTTGATCGTCATTAGGATCTCGGTCCGCCTCGTGTTCAGGGGCGTGTAATCCGTCCGAGCTGGCAGGGGAGCTCGGAACGACTGGTTCGGTTTTGGGTCCCGGGCCGGGTTTTTTCGGTCGGCCGAGCTAGAGTGCTCGCCGTCCCTCTTTCTTTTCTCGTTTCCGCCCTCGGTTCTTTGGTTGATTTCCTCCTCTGTCCTCATGAACTTGTCCGCGAGCTTGAGGAACTCGGCCACGGTCGCGGGCTGGTTAGCTACCATGTGCCACTTGAATTCCTTGTGCGTCACCCCTCTTTTTGCTGTGGCGAGCTGCACCGCGGGGTCTAACCGAGGTATCTGTAAGCATGCCTCGTTGAATCGTTTGATGTAGCCCTGTATGGGTTCTCCTTCCCTTTGTACTACTCCGAAGATGCTTTTCCTCTGTTCTGGGGCACCGTTTGCTGGTGACAAAGTGTGCAGTGAAGACCTGCACGAACTGAGCCCAACACTTTATCGATCCGGGGGCCAGGTTCCTGTACCAAGTGCGGGCTACCCCTTTGAGGGTGGTGGTAAAGGCCACGCACATGCATGATTCGCTGGCTCTGGCGAGGTGCATTTGGGACTGGAAAGCGTCCACGTGGTCGTTGGGGTCGAAGGAGCCGTCATACTTGTCCAGGGGCGGGAGCTTGAAATCTCTGGGCAAGGGGACTGCCAGGAGTTCTGAGGCGAGGGGGGAAGGAACTGAGAGAATTGGGGCGACTCCTACCTCGTCCGAGCTCATCTCGCCTTTGCCTCTGAGCTCGGATAGGATGCGGGTGGCAGTTCGTCGACTTCGGCGGTGCCTTCACTGCTGAGTGGGCCTTGTACTGGCGCTTCTGGCCTCCGTGTTGCCGAGCTCGATGGGCTCGGAGTGCTGGTAGTCCGCTGCTGCCAGTGCGCCGAATCGGTTTCCCACCAGTGGGGACTCCGGTTTGGAGACCCGAGGTGCTGACCTCGCGGGCGAGGTTCCTGATCCGCCTGCGAGCCGCGAGGCGGGGATGACTTTTCTTTCTCTCCGGCCTGGGGACGAGGCCTGGCTGTTTGGGGGGTTCTGGGGCCTGGAGGCCTTTCCTTGGTGGAGGCGCCCATCCTGCGGAGAGGCCTTTACTGGCTTCGGGGCAGGGTGGCGAGGTGGAAGTAGTGGTTGGTTCGGTGTCAGTTGGGGGAACTGCTACTGATAGTGGTATTGGGAGAGGTTGTGCAACACTTGGTGCTGGTGAAGCTGGTGTTGCTGGAACTGCTGCATCTGGGCTTGCATTGCCCGCATGCATTGCATTAAGTCATCCAACCGATTTTGGCTAGCTGCTAGGGGGACGGCGGTTGGTTCAGTGAAGGTAGTCTCGATGGGAAGAGGGAAGGGGATGTTTGCGGAAGGTAGGCGTACAGGTGCCACTGCTTGTGGCGTAGTCAGATTGGGGATTCCATCCACCGTGAGGGGGATGGTGAACTGCCCAACACACACCACGGGAACTTGGAGCTGTTCCCCGGTGGTGTTTGTCTCTGTTCCGCGTCCGGCGTTGCTGGATGAGGCCATGAGTAATGAGTTTTTCAGAGAAGAAGGAAAGGGTATGAAGGTTTTGGAGGGAGGCTTTTTGAAGTGTATCCCACAGACGGCGCCAATTGATGATGCACGATCTGGCCGGTCTTAGCTGTCGATGATCTTGCCTATGAACTGGGTAACAGGGACCTGAAACGGGAGGAGAAGAGAAGCTCCGGGGAGAACCCGGCGTAAGGGATCCGAAGCTCAAGTTAGAATCCTTCAAAGGCAAGAATAACCAGATAGCGCGAAAGTTAGCATACCTCGTCCCTGGGGGGGTAGAAGCCTTTTATAACCACCTCGCGCACTCACTTCCTGGCCTCCGTCAGGTCGGGCATGATTACTTCTGAACTCCTGCCAGTTCGGGTGTCATTTCCTCTGGTCGGACAGAACCGCCACTGTTCCTTTTGTCGGAGCCGTCTCTACGGCTAGTGACGACGGTTGCAGGAAGCCATTTGAAATGCGGCTGTCAGGCGTCAGATCCCAAATCAGTCAGGTACGTCGCCCTTGGATAAAGACGTCCTTGGTGTCGGGTATGTTTGGCTGGCCTGGTGCTTTGGAAGTGAAGTGTTGGAGTGGCAAGCGAGGTGCCTTGAGTTCGGTTTAGAGTGTTCCGAGCTGCCACGGGTCAGCTCAGGTCAGCTTCGTGTGGCTTGGGGCCCAGTATAGTTCGTGCTCCTTGCAGGGAGCTCGGGTTCTCAGTAGGGAGCTCGCTCTTAATAGCGAGCTCGGACTCCCAGTAGGGAGTTTGTTCTTAATAGGGAGCTTGGTTTTTAGGGAGCTCGGGTTCTTACATGGGGAGCTCGGATCCTTAACAGGGAGCTCGGGTTCTTAGGGAGCTCGGGCTCCTAGTACCGAGCTCGGACTTGGGGAGCTCAGGTTTTAGGGAGCTCAGACCTTTGACGGGGAGTTCGCTCTTAATCAGGGAGCTCGGGCTCCTAGTACCGAGCTCGGACTTAGGGAGCTCGGGTTTTAGGGAGCTCGGACTTTTGACAGGGAGCTCGCTCTTAACAAGGAGCTCGGACTAAGTACAACGGTCTGGAGTTCGGGCTTGGTAGTGAGTTTGGACTTGCTTCCGATGTTCGCCTTGGGTGTTCCACTGTCCCGAACTGCTTGCCTTTGCCACGTGTCGGGCGATCGCGAGGTCGGGCCAAATTTCCCTTCATCAAATCTCTTTCAAAAAAATCTTACACTCACCAACAACGATATCAACTGTATTTATATCATACAACAGTGAATTCATCAAGTATTTCAAATGGCTAAAACTAATATTTTGATATATTAGGATTCCCAACTAGCTGTTCATACTCTCCAAATAAGACTTTTCTACACTGGTCGAGCGTGAGACTTTTTGAAAACCAAAAACTTATTTCATTATTTTCAGTCAGTAGAACTTATGTTTATAAGTTGTAGTTTCAATGTTCCTACACATCATTATCTTAATAAAAAAAACTGTATTGGTATCAACGTATTCTGCTTCCCGAAATAATGTGATGTTATGTGAAGTTGAGTGTCACTTTCTACAGTAACATTAGGCGTGATGATGTTGACTTGGCTGCATTTCCAACAAGCATATGTAACTGCGTTAAAGACATTATTGTACGTCTGTCTCGACAAATAAACGACCACTCCACGATTAGCTGCAGCCCGTAAACATATATGATGAGGGCCCTATCAATGTTGTTCTTCAAAAAGAGGTTTGAGTACTAGCATTAATGCTGATCCATAAGCCAGATTTTATGCCTTGTGACCGTGTGATGTGCCAAGGCATTATTCGCTCTTCCATGCCATCTCTGATATTAGGCTTTTATCCGTCCGTACGTCTTGAAGATTGCAAGTTTCTTTACACTACTCTGAGCAGGGAGGAAATGCAAATCAAGTGGCCCATGCAACAGTTCGTCGTTGTCGAGACTGTTGACCCATGCATGGCCCATGGATAGGTCCCTTCCTCCATACGATACCATCTATGATGCTATATGATGCTAGTTGGACCGTTGGGTCTGCAAATAGTTTAGACAATTGGTTTTGTTTCATCCTTTACCCCTATTTTGGTAAAAGAACCGTTGATTCGATTAATAATTCGTTGATTCAGACAGTGGAAGCAGTTAACCTGTTTGACCCGGATAATAATTCATTGATTCTAAATCGGTTTTTACAACATTGATGCTATGTATCTCTCTTGGTTGTATAAATGGATCCCACCTCCACAAAAAGAGAAGAAAAAACCTAATTTATAAATTATTTCTAAATCAATACAAAATGGAATATTGACACCAACAACAATTATATAACAAATTAATTATATGATTAGTCAAATCATTCATTTTTATATTCAATGGTCATAGTTGTTGATACCCAATTTTATGGAATCAGCATCTCCAAGCTGTAACCTGCTGTGTCATCTACCCCGCCTCCTTCTGGAAAAGAAAAGGCAAGTCTCCAATTCATTGCAAGATTTCGTCCCACATATATTATAATTTGTAACATCAAGGCTCCAGGGTGGGATCTGCTACCCTATCCATCCCTTTTCTTTTTGAATTTTTCTTATTGAATTGAACACTTCAATCACATCACGACTTTTCACGTTTCAGACAAGCAATTGTGACTCGTTCAAACTCAAAGACGATAGAATAGTTATATTGTAGGAGATCACACATGCGTGGCTGTGCCGCACAGAGGGCGCGTGCATTAGAAACATCTCTCAAAATTGTCCGTGGGAGATGTTTTCTAATGCTGCTTAATTCGAGGTGGTGCACGAATTGAGGAGAGTAACTAAATAGTCTTTGTTGACAAGGTGGAGCTATATTATAGAGACGAGGTTGTACTTCAATAACATACGATGCGAAGCCTCGAAAACCGAAGCGTCATCCTCGACAGGCAGCAGTTACGCCCATTAATTGCGCCGGTTCGATCTACAATACCGGTCCAACTTTCGACATGGAGATCTGCAGCACCAGTCCAACTTTCGACGCGGATCCTCGACTAGGTCGCACAAGTAGACTTGTTCATGGGCCGGGCTTGGGCTGAGCCTGGCTGGGCTTTCACTCTGTATTAACAGAATTTTTTAAGGCCCGAAGCCCGGGCCTGGGCCCGAAGCCCGGGCCTGGGCCCGAAGCCCGGGCCTGGGCCCGAAGCCCGGGCCTGGGACCGATCTTGAAATTTAGCCCATATTGTTAGCGGCTGAATATATATATATATATATATATATATATATATATATATATATATATATATATAGAGAGAGAGAGAGAGAGAGAGAGAGAGAGAGAGAGAGAGAGAGAGAGAGAGAGAGAGAGAGAGAGAGAGATTATAAAGAAAAGAATAAAAAATGTATATATTAAATTATAAATATATATTTTAATAAATATTATATTATTTATATTATTTATATAATATATAAAATACATATTATATATTTTATAAAATATATAATGCTGAGTCGGGTCAGACTGGGCTTGGGCCGGGCTTTTTTGACAAATCCCGAGCCCGGCCCGAAACACAGTCGGGTCTACTGTGTTAGGCCCGAGGTCAGGCCCACAGGCCTAATTACATGACCAAGTCCGACTAGGGTGCGGGCCGGACCGGGCCGGGCCATCGGGCTACCTGGCCCATGAACAGGTCTACGCACAAGGGCGCAGGCCCAACCGGAATGCCCGGTACCGACCCCTTCCGACACCGAACAAGGCTACAAGGCCGCGCAATAGTCTGACCGAGCATTCCCCTTCGACAGCAGAATTGGGGGAGTGGTTCGGGAATTGAAATTTTGGTTCCCATTTAAGTCCTGCAGCTGATGATCGAAGGACTCCTTGGCAACGATCGACACGACGCGGACGATATGCACGCCCGAAAGTTTGTCAACCAGGCAACGAACCTAGAGGACCTCGTCCCTTGACTTCGGAACTGGGGGAGTGGTGTTGGGGGCATGGCTGAGCTGGCTTAGAGAGGCTCACAACCACCTGTCATAGCTCGACCACGTCGGCGTAGTCCGGTCAAGCCATGTTATTATCGTGGTCCCCCGCCTAATCCCGATGGTCACGTCAGCTACATGCCATGCGGATAAGCTCGCCTAGCGGATAAGGATGGGAAGACAAATCCGCTGAGAAGTAGGACTCTACCCTCCAGTAACCTCGACGGAGAACTCTATCCTGATTATCCTGGAACCCTACTCCGACCAAGATACGGACCCCCCGGCTATAAAAAAGGTACTCCATGCTCGAGGTAAGGGACTTTGGACACCAATACTGCTACTTAGCTTGGACCGGCATCCCTATATCTCAGCCCGACCATTCACCACCACTTACTGAATTGAGCGTCGTAGTACTTACTTGGGGATAATTCCTCGGGCCTTTGACTTTTTTCTTGATCACAAGTCTTGAAGCACGACCTCGTCCTTATAGCTCGGCCCCGCCCCATCGACAAGGACTATCCGATTGCTCTCCTCAATTCGTGCACTACCTTGGATTAAGCAACATCATTTTCAATACATAATTGGAATATATTGTGGGGCACAGATAAGAATTCATATTGTAGTTATTGAATTTGAAACAAATAATTAGGAATAAAAGTCCAAGTCCAACAATTTAGAGTTCAAATCTGCATCCCACAGCACATCAGCATGCATTAGGAACATTTCCAATGCATGCTTGACATATACCGTGGGACGCAGATGTGAATTCAACAACTTAGCAATAAACTATCACGTACAACCATGGTCGCGGTCGTTTTGATGAGATGGTATTTCATTAAAACAAAAACCATGCCAACACCCTGAGAGTAAGGCATCCAGTTAAATATCTCCTCTTGAGTCCTTATCTGTTGGTCCTGGTTCTTGGCGGTTCAATCGAGCAGCTTGCCTGTTGTGTACGTGTCCGAAAACTGGGACATTGTAGCCTGCTTAAGTTATTGGTTTCATAGGTTCATCGGCCCAGGTCAAGACGGTTTGAAAATGATTGAAAGTCACTAGACACTTCGTGATCAAGTTGGGCCAAGAAGTCAGCTTCCATCATTTTGTTTTTGATTTCTAACAAGTGGTCCAAAATTTCTTATTTTGTTTTTTATTTCCCATGTTGGTCTTGCAAAAGATAATACTATATCTACAAAACTTGGTTTAAGATGACTTGGTCAGTTGGTGAACCTGTTGGTTGAATGACTTTAATCTGTTTGTAAGAATTTCCATTTGTGGTTTAATGAATTGCGAGGTTAGATGATGGCCATCTTGTTTAGAAAACAAAAAAAAGGAATGAATTGGTCATCCGGCTGAGGAATTGGGCCCATGTTGAATTAGTAGGGGGTAGTTGTTGTTGGATATGGATCGTCGTGTTCGCAAGCACAAATTCCTTTTGTTTCTTATTTTTTTTTTTAATATTTTCATTTTGGATGCAGTGAATTGGTCTATCTGGCCGCATCTGTCCTCTATTTCTATCCAGCACAAGAAATTAGAAGAACCTTTTACCGGCTTGCTTTCTAAGAATGGTCAAAAGTGTAAGAATCGGTCCCATCATCCCATTCAATCAATTCGTTATATTTTTCAGATTTATATGTAAAGGAAAGAAGAGAAATAAAACAATATTGCCCAAAATTTAAATGGTAAGAGCATGGCTTATTTTAATATACAGTTGGATCCAAAAATCAAAATTCCATCATGTATCGGGGGGGTAGTATATTGAATTGGCTCTGCCTTAATACTACATAAAATATTACTATTAAATGTGTATGTGCATTTATACATGACAGTATTTCTAATATAAAATTATTTATTATTTATAAATAATTTTTGAATATTTATAAGTGAGCAGTTTTTGAAGTAAAAGTAAAAGATATATATGTCTTCTTTACATCCAATGAAAATTCGAGAAAGAATAGACATTCACGCTTTTATAAGTAATATAAATATAAATGTATTCTAATATAACCAGGGTTAGGCCTTGCTGAAACCGTGCCCTTGTAATTTTTTTTTTTAGAAGGGGGAATGTGTTGGTCAAAACCCCAATAAATATGTTTCGGCATATGGAGGCGCATCAATTTGAACCTTGATTGGAACTAATCAATCCTATTTTTTTTTCCCTTCTACCCACAATCTGTTCTCACATCCATCCCCACTGATCACTGAGAACTAGGAGATTAGAACTTATTTTGTAAAAAGATTGAAGCGGTTAAAAAGGGAGAAAGAAAATAGAAACAAGTAATAATAATTGTAGGGGAGGCTTGAAACAACATTAATTCTTCATATATTTTGCAATTGAAGTAATGGACGGAAGGGTGGCTAGGGTCACAATTCACAAGGGTTGTCTGGTCGTATTTATGGATTACGCGTCTGCGGTTGTGAGCTTCTAGCCCTCTACTACAAACAAAGCATTGGCCTCCGATTTAATGTCTGGAAAAGGCCGAAATTCATTGAGGTAGCTACTGAAATTGCTGTGTGTCCATATCCATATGTTTGATGCTAGCCGTGGAAGTAGAATTTTTGAATTTTGACAGTCAGGGAAGCAGAATTTCACTATCCTCTTTTCGCCTTTTCAATGACAAGCCCATCTAATGTGGTTTCTTCTCTGGTGGGCCATACCAATAAAGGCTTGATCTTATTAATTACTAGAAAACAAGTAAATTAATTCTCTACTTTTTAAGAATTTCTAGCAACGTATATGGATACCGTTTTTTTTATCACGATCCATGAAGAACAACTTGTAGGTCCCAATCCCAATTCATCCTGGACAGATGAAGCCAATGATGATGGCAATGCCTCATTCCATAAGACAGAGGACAAGCTATGTAGTGATTGTTTTCTTTATTTTCTCAAAGCATTGTTTAAACTTTAAAATGTAAATCCTAATGTAATTTACGTTGGGAACCGTCTCGGCTTCTTGAGTCTGGGCCTATGGGTCCACAGGGCTTGTGATTGGGTATTAAGACCACTTTTAGAACTGGACTAGTGTTGGATATTTGGTAGGATCATGACCCAGCATTGGATTCGTCTTTGTCAAAGAGAGAGAGAGAGATTTTTCAACGATGCCATATGGCGTATGCCGGTAATTGAAAATGAGTTGTAATATGAACTTTTCTGCTTTCCAGTAAACGCGAATATTTTATGGTGATCCCATAATTTAAGCAGGTTTCTGTTGTTTTCCAGACTCCAGCTAATCTCCATAGTGGGACCTATTGATTATTTGGTCCCAATTATGGTAAGTTGTAGGGACCCAGACCGTGTTACGATGCTGTGTCCTGGAACCTAGCTATTGCCGCACTGTAAAAATTGCAAATCGTCCGTTTTTCACTTCTGATTTCTGAACGAAAAACTAGTCTCTGAAGCTTTTTACTGTTTTACTAGTCAAGGCAAGGGATCCCCTGGCTTGAATTGGGCTGGGGCCCACATAGAAGATGTTAAACTTCTTGGTGTCGTACAATTTCCATATATACTGGTTAATCTTAAAACGAGACAATGCCCAGTTTGGACGGTTCTGATTGAAGCAATATATTAGTTACCTCACCTGTGTGACAAAGACGAACAACAGCTCGTCTGATTAAAGTTGAATCGTGATTGATTTTTTCGCTTTCTAAGGAGCAAGAATATATATAAAAGAATATATGAATATATATATATATATATATATATATATCTATTGATCATTGATATTAAAATATCTATATCTATCAACTAACGAGGGAAAATAAAGAAGTAACAGTGATAATCGATTCAATATCGAGTTGACAGATAAACATCCTTCAATTACAAGGCTGGTACTAGAAGCGCAATATTATACATGACATACATAATAATAGCTAATAAGAATAAGATATATTTATAGGGAGAGTGATAAAGTGAGGAGGAGGTTGCATCTACGCGGAGCGCATTCATTTTTGTATCTTCCCACGTCGCCGACGACCTGCTAGCGTGCGCACGGTAGCAACCGGCGCCTCTAAAAAAAGAAAGCCTAGTGCGCATCCAGTTCCAGCCATCATACTAGTCTCTAGCTGGTTTGCACGAGAACCAATCAAAGTTTTCCCTCCCCTATTTGGTAAATCTCAATCTCTCTCTTAATGTTTTTAATCTTTAATCTAGTATCTATTTTCTTACACGCAGAGACAAAGCTTTCCTAGGTTTTTCTTTCTCTTCTTCGATGGCCGCTCCACCTGCTAGGGCCCGAGCCGATTACGATTACTTGATAAAGCTTCTCCTGATCGGCGACAGCGGTAAGAGATTCGCTCTTTGCATTCGTCCCTTCCTCTGTAATGCATTTTATTTCGATTTTTTTTTCTTGTCATTTTCTTTTACTTTTCCGGATCGTGATTTAGATTTGGAATTCTAAGATCTTCCGGCATCGATGGTGAGAGTTCTACGACTGTGATCCTATTATTTTCATTTGATGCTACTCCGCCTATGCGGATCGGAGAGTCCAAAAGGTTTGCGATGCTCGGTTCGGTTTCTGTTTTACGCTTTCACAGATCATATATTTTTCGTCTGGGGCTACGGAGGGATTAACCCAGTTTTGTAGCAGATTACTGTCTTATGATTTTAAAGAACGTATTTACTCTGCGTTGAGATAATTCGTTCATGAAGAGGCATTGGTTCGAAATGATGCCTCTTTTTCTCTTCATAATGGAGGTTATTCAAATTTGAATTTCTCCCCTTAATAGACATATGGAGATTTACTTTTGGACAAACATCGCACGGCAAACTATGATTGATAGGTTATCGGAAATTATTTGGTTAGGCATGTTTTAGGCTTATAGTGGATACCTGATTCTTTCAAGTCTTACCAATCACCCTGTGGACCTTGTTTAATTCCCCAGTTCACATTGGAAATTATCATGGATCTAAGATTTGATCCTGAAGGAATTTGGAAGAATTATGAGATTATGTGCCTTTCACTGCTGACGCAATCTGTTTCCTTAAAAAAGTTCTTATGGCCTTTTCTTGGCATTAATGTCGAGCTAATTGTTTTGATAGTAAATATTTTTTTTTTGGTAATGGTAATACGACATGATTGTTTTCCTTGTATGGCATTCCTTTTTCGTGTTCAATAATGGCATTACATGATGAAGGGATTATTTTGAGTTTTTGTCGAGTTGTTATTCAATACCCCTTTTACATGCTTCCTCCAAGCCTTTATTAAGTGTGCTTATTTACACCAAAATCTTCATAACTATGCTTGTGAGTCTGATTCTGCATTTTGGTGCATAATTTCAGCAATAAGTTATATATCAATTCAGTCTGTTTTCACACCTTGCATGGTTGTTTGACATAACCCCTAGATCCTGTAATAAACAAATAATTTCAGCTGCCTCTTTTGGTTCTGAGTCTGTTTTCAGCAACAATTCCGGTGCATAATTTCAGCATCCCGAGTCTGTTTTCATACCCTAGCTGCCTCTTTTAGTTATTTTGGACTTGGGAAAGATTTCTTGACCTTGTCGAGCTTTTTTTTTTCATAATAAATTTTCCCATTGCAAAATTGGTGAAATAAACAAATAACTATCTGTCTCTCTTAGTTGTTTTGAACTCTGGGAAGATTTCTTTATCAGATTCCTTCATGTTTTTCTTCTTGCATAATTAGGACAGGATCTTGCTGGTGATTATATTCACCTGTGCTGGTTGGACCGATGCTTTACGGCCTTTTTAATCCATAATAAAAATTTCCAATTGCTCATTTGATGATGCATTTTTAACACAGATGATCTGCTTATTACTGATAAAAAAACATGAATGATCTGCCTCTAAAACACTGCATATTTCTTTTCCTCTGGCATTAGTTTTATTTTTATTTGGCCTTTACTGTTAACTGCATTATGCCACGTATGATAATATTAAGGAAATACAGTGAAAAAACTCATTATTTGCAGCCAAAAATACTTGTTATTTGTAGCAAAAAACTCGATTTGCCAATGTCTTGTCTGTATCTTGTCAATCTGAGGGAAGGCAAGTTTATGGGGATTTGCTATGTTTTTTATCACATTTATGTATACAAGAATAGGGGAAATGGCAGTTGGCACCAAATAGAATGGACAGGTGAAACAGGATTCATGTAGCTGACCCCATATGGTTCAGACAAGGTTTAGATGATGATGATGATGGTTATGTATAGAATAATAGGCATTACTTTGATCATTGTAGTTGAAGGGATAGTTCATTCAAACAGGGAGTACAGTTCATTTAATATCCAGCAGTTGGAAGGCTATTCCAGTGGTGTTTTGGATTGTTTCTACTAAGGTCTGGATTTCATTTTAAGAACAGTATGAATGGGTAGAGTTGAGTGGCAACTGTCAACTGTCTGATAGCTTACTCGTAAAAGGGCTAGATTTTCTGCTGTGCCAATATAGAACATTCTGTTCAAATTGGAGGGTGGGGTGTGGTCTCTAAGTGACATTAAGGGCTATTTAGGAACTGACATAATAAAGAAATATTGATCAAAAGAGGTTGTGTTTGAAGTAATGCATGAGTATGTTCTGGATTAATTGGGAAGTATCTTGATTTTATGTGCCATGGGGTCTATATCTTTTTACCTTTTTTTTTGGAGTCTTCAATGTTCTATGACTTCTATCAAAGGATCAATTATTGATGATTGAGAATGATGGACAAATTCTTGTTAGTAACGCCTACTACATGGTTTCTCTCTTTCTCTTTTTCTGGGATCCATAAGATCATCAATCCACAAAATAAGTCCACCCCATTCTGGCAAAATATCCCATTTGCATAGGAAATTTGTCATGAGTTGACTTTGTTTGAAAATATCACCATCGTACACTCAAAATGTGAAACTGTAGAGACATTTTAAACTAGTCTAAACTCTCATTCAACGATGCTTAGCCATTTGCACCATTGACATTGATTGTGTTAGCTTACAAGGGTTCTTATAGTTCTGAGCTACTAGTTTTAATTTCTGTAAAATGGAAATTGGAAAATCAATTTCTTCCTTTTAGGTTCTAGTTAGTTGATTCTTACGTATGGATCTTTAGCATTTAGGTTTTTCACTTTCACATTCCTTTGCAGGTGTGGGTAAGAGTTGCCTTCTATTGCGTTTCTCGGATGGGTCCTTTACCACCAGTTTCATTACTACCATTGGGTGTGTTCTCTAATCTTTAGTATCCTAATTCCCATTGCACTGTATACTCCTTTAGAAATTTACTTCTGATTTCAAGCTTGTGGTTTCTTTGGCAGTATTGATTTTAAAATAAGAACCATTGAACTTGATGGCAAACGGATCAAGCTGCAAATTTGGGATACAGCTGGCCAGGAGCGGTTCAGGACAATCACAACAGGTAGAGATATATAGATGTATGAGTTTCTTGTGCAATTTCATAATTTGGCCAGATAAAAGATGCGAGTAAAAGCTGCCCTTTTGGTGCTGGCAATGGTGTGATGGGATAAATTTCATTGTCTTCACCTTTAGTTACCTGTAGCCAAAAAAAGGGCAACTTATCCATTATGTTTTTGGCTGGGCAGCTGGCCTGGCTAAATAGAATTTTTCAGTTCATGAAATGAATATACATGGAGCAAATGGCTGATGGATTAGCAAAATCTGGTTTGGGAAGTGGCGTTTTGTATTAGTGCAAATATAATGCCATGTTAGTCATTTTGGGCTCTTGTTCTTTTTGTTCTCTTAAGGCCCTATATGTACACCCTTTGCCTTTTTGTTTATAATACAAGCTATCTTTCTTCAAAAAAGAAAAAAAGAAATAAAAAAGAAAATAGAACATATATGTAGGACCAGTCCAGAAAAATGATATCTGGTCTATAATATACACTACATTTTTCTTATAGTCTTTGTTCAATTCCTTTGCATTATACTTCTTGATCTCTGTGAGATATTAGGGTGGGTGTATTAAGATTCCTCTTAATAATTTAGTTTTCTTTGTTTCTCTTGGTATTTTGCAGCTTATTACCGTGGTGCCATGGGTATCTTGCTGGTTTATGATGTTACTGATGAGTCTTCATTCAACAGTAATTGCTATCTCCTTTTTTTCTACTTTCTATTTTGTGATTTGATGGTGGATCTATTTAGAATTCATAAGATCCTGAAACTTCTGTTATCTTTTCCAAAAAAAGATCCTGAAAGTTCTATTTACTGAAGGAAGATCAACCATCTACTTCATTTGCTCTCTTAAGTTGGGATTCCCCCCCTTGACTTTTATGCACCTCCCAGTGCTTGGATATCTCGTTTAACTGAGGTGGATGGGTAAATCTACTTTATGGAGGAGGTTGTTTCACTGCTAATAGTGGATCTTTGATTTCTAATCTTCAGTTTTCTTCTTGTTTTCGTTAAAGTTGGCTTATTACCATGATTACAGACATCAGGAACTGGATTCGCAACATTGAACAACATGCTTCCGACAATGTGAACAAGATACTTGTGGGGAACAAGGCTGATATGGATGAAAGCAAAAGGGTAAGGTTCTGCTATGTTTTTCTGTCCTTGGATTTGCATGTCTTTATTGGTGGTTCAGCAGTGTTTGGTTAGGGGCAGCATTGGTTCACTTAGGCTCACAGGCGAGGCTCATTTTGTGGGAGTGTGCCTTGCTTGAACCCAGGTGCATACCAACTGGCTTATTGCTATCTTTTGATGAATTAACTTTGTAATTACAATGAAAAAATGAATTAACTTTGAAATTGATGTTGAACATGTAATTTACTAAATTATTGGTTGTACCTATATTGATTAGAACCTAAGCAGTTTGCCTATGTAGGACCTTAATGCATGAGGCTACAACCTTTGTGTTAATAACGTGACACTCCAACTAATTAAGCTAATGGGTTCCTGACATGCTTTATTTTTCAGAATCTAGATCTTAAACTTATTTTTGTGTGTGTGCGTGTGTTTTACTTTTTCTCCAATAAGTGGCACTTAACTTTGGTTCAGGTCTTCACCTCAGGCTCTATGCTTGTGCTTTATTTGTTCCTATTGCTTTTAAAAGGCTCTATTTAAGATGGATCGTGAGCTCTCTCACTGGCTGTGGAAGTGCTTGCTTTTGGGTTACATTGTTGGACCCATGTATCATGCTTAAAAGGAAAAAGAAGAAAAGTTTTGATTGAATCAGTCACCTTATCTGTTTTTTTTTTATAGAATCAGTCACTTTAATCTGGTACTTGTGTGGTGCTATTACATGGTCCTACTGTACTGCTTTTCCATATGATTGAAATAAAGATAATTCGAATTTTGCTTTCTCTTGTCTTCATCATTTTCAAGTAATATATTGAAATAAGATAGATCCGTCCTTTTCTAGGCTGTGCCCACTTCAAAGGGCCAAGCGCTTGCTGATGAGTATGGCATCAAGTTCTTTGAGACTGTAAGTAGAGATTGATTCCTGACCTTGATCTTCTGTTCCAGAATTATTGGATCTTTATAAATTTTCGGATGTACTTTGTTTTCTGTAGAGTGCAAAGACAAACTTAAATGTGGAGCAAGTTTTCTTTTCAATAGCAAGGGATATAAAGCAAAGGCTTGCAGAAAGTGACTCAAGGGCTGAGGTATAACATTCGTCCGTTTCATTTTGTGAGATAAATTTGTATAATGTGGTGTGCCATTTCTTCAATTGTAGTCATCCTATCAAAATTTGGGATCTGCACATCTAACCGCACTGGGTCACATCTACCATGTGCCTGCGTTGCAGTGGATGTAGAACTCAAATCGGTCAAGTATTTATTCTAGACATTTAATTTTCTAAGATGTTCCTTTTATTGGATGGTTGCAGCCCCAGACAATAAGGATTAATCAAACGGACCAAGCGGCTGGATCTGGTCAAACTCCTCAAAAATCTACCTGCTGCGGTTAAGAGAATTATAGTATGATGACCGGAGAGGAGAGAGAGGGCAGGTCCTGACGGCGACACTAGTAGTGTGGCAAAAACTAATTGTTTTACAATATTTGACGGGTGCTTGTATTTTTCTCCTCATCATTCTTTTTACCTACTACTTGTTTTTAGAGTGTGAAAGGTAGTTTCTCACTTATTTGAGGAATTTATGATATAACAGACAGTACTTGTTTTTCTCCCTTTTTTTTGTCTTTTTTTTCCCATTTCCTTCCTTTTTTTTTCGGTTTGGGATTAAAAACCCTAATATTGTTGCTGTCCTTAAATCTTAATGTAGAAATATAAATAGAAGCAGCCTTTCTTTTCTCCTATGAATCCCTTTGATTGTTTCATTTGTACAATTTGTTTATTGGTTACTAACTATTTGGAGTAGAAATTAGAGAGGTGGTTGTTAATCTCACTAGTTATATCCAGGACACATATCGGCTTGTATCGGCTGATATCTATCATGCTGGTGGCTTCTTGATATGCTTTTACAGGGATTGTATCAGGTCAGCCATTGGTTCAGAGGGTAGCCGGGCCTTAAATCGGTCCCTCTGAGCCGTTTTCAAAAAAGAAAGTAAAACATAAAAAAAGAAACACTGACACATTGAATTGGATTGATACAAAATGGTCCAAAATATTTTGGACTGGTCCATTTATAATGGATTCACATTGGATCAACTCCAGTCTAATTGACACCCCTAGGTGGAACCAGATGGTTGGTCCATATTCGCAGAAGTGGGATGAGTCTTGTCCTACTAGATGAGCATTTGTTTTGTACTTATGGAGTTATGGTCAATCTGGCATTGTGTCTGTACTCTGCTGGGAAGAGAAGCCAGATGATAAACTCTTACTATCGTACGCTAATCGTGTAATGTAGGATGGGCCGGGCCCACTTTTGTGGGTCTATCGCACTGTAGCGGGCTGTGCTTGTTTGGCACAAATTTCGCAAGAGGGAGAAAAATTTAAAATTTTATTTGATATGAATTTTGATGTATATAATTGTTTTTATATATATATATATAATCATAAAATAAAATTAAAAAATTACAACAAAATTAAAATAAAATAGTACTAAAATTGAATTATATAGACCCGGTGCCATGCCAACATGAACCCTCACGGGCTGTGGGCCAGAACAGCCTACAGGCTAGAAACCCTTGGCCCCAAGCCCGGCCTCGGGGGTAGTGCCATGCCACGACCTGTCACTATAGCTGGTGGGTTGTGCCTAGAGGTGTGGCGGCATGACACATTTTGGACCGGCTCGACATGATGACTAATGGGTCGTGCCAGGCCCAGCCCGACACGACATCATGTGCCATGTCGCCCGTGACACCAATATTAGGGGGTATTTCTATATTTTGCTTATGGGAAATTGAAAAATGACATAAGTGCCTCCCAACAGCTATATAACAACTAGTTTAGGGGGTCATTTTGGGTAAAGTTATTAGTAACTTTACAATGACCAAAATACCTCTCCCAACAACTAAATAACAAATAGTTTTTTGGGTATTTTGGGTAATTGAATAGTCCTATCCTCCACCATTCTCATCACACCAATTCAACAATTCTCTTAATTCTCTCTTTCTCTCTCTCATACTGATACATTCTCAATTATTTACAGTCTGAGAAATTTTGATTAGTTGATTGTCTGATTCTGCATTCTCCAATTCTCAAGTCTCAACTTTATCGAAGTTTTGACTTTCAACAAGAAGAAGGCTTGTTCAACCAACTCAAGTATCTCAAATCGGGAGGCTTGGACATTGAAAGGCTTCAACCGTTGAAATCAAGTTAGGATTTTGAACCGGGAATCCAGGTAAGTCAAATTAGATTAATTTTTATCTTTTAAGAATTAAAAAAAACGATTGGCCCTTCTCAAAACTGATTCCCCAACATGTTCACCATGGATGACATTCAATCGTATCACGATAGTATTAGTGTTAGTACTGATGCATTTGATGTCGATGGAAGTGGAAATTTCACCCCTAGTAGTAGTAATACTAGGGGAAAAATGAGGGCTTTTAAGCTAAGTAGCCCGATTTAGAAAGTTTTCAAAGTAGAGGATATTGAGGGAAAGAGGGAAAGGGCCATTTGCCAAAAATGTAGGAAAGACTTTAATTATTGTAGCAAGGGTGGTATGGGTCATTTGAGTAGACATCTGCTCACACATGAGCGAGAGGAAGATGAAGGGAGAGAAACAACCCAAACACAGATTAGAAGGGGAACTAGTTTTGGTACTTTAGATATTCACAAGAAAATATGAGATAAGAACTTGCTAAGTATATTGTACATGCAGAACAACCATTTATGTTAGCTGAAGATCCAAAGCTAGAAAAATGGTTGCATAGTTTTGTAAACCCACAATATAAAAATGTTTATAGGAATACTATAAGAATTGGTGCTTTAAAATTTTTTTATTCATATGAATAAAATTTAATTTCTTTGTTAGCAAATCTTAATTCTAAAGTTGCAATTACTTCGGATGTTTAGACATCCAATTTTAATATTAGTTATATTTGTGTTACCAACCATTTCATTGATGAAAATTGGCTTTTGAATAAAATAATATTAAGTTTTACTAGGCTTGAATGGCCACATAGTGGCCCAGCTATTGTTGCAAGTATTTTAAATACTTTGCATGCTTATGGAATAGAAAACAAAATATTTTCTATTAGTTTTGATAATGCTAACAATAATGATTATGCAATAAATATTTTAAAATCTCAATTAAAACCATGCTTAAATGGTAAATTATTTCATATTAGATGTGCATGTCACATCTTAAATTTATGTATTCAAGATGCCTTGAATATTATTTCAAATCATATTTCAAAAATTAGAAATTGTATTTTATATATAAAAAGTTCAGGGGCAAGAAAACAAGAATTTAAATATTTATGATAAAATTATGGTTTAAAATATAAACATTTTATATTAGATGTAAAGCATAGGTGGAGTTCTACCTATGCTATGTTAGAAAATTGTATATCTCATAAACAAATTCTTTCTGATTTTTCTAATTTAAAAAGGCCTAATGATATGATATTTGAGGAAGACTAGGAAATGACAATCTGTATAAGAGATTTTTTAAAACATTTTTATGATGCAATAAATGAATTATCTAGAACTTATTATCCAATTAGTTGTAATTTATCGTATCAATTAATGGTGATTAGTGATTGTTTTGCCAAATATAGAAATAATCCACAATTTCAATGTATTGTTGAAATTATGGAAAATAAATTTAAAAAATATTGGGAGAACATTTCTCCCCTTTATTGCTTAGCTACAATATTAGACCCTAGGATTAGGAAAGATGGTTTAGATATTTTACTTGAAACATATTATGAAAATATGAATATTGATATAGGAAATTAAAATGTATAATTTGTATCAATCTGAAATTGTAGGAAGTATTCCTACAACTTGTTCATCATCTTCTTCTTCTCCTTTTGACTTTGAGCCCAATAGTAAAAGAGAAAAGCTTTTTTATTTAATAAGTAGAAGGCAAAAATCTGCTAGTTCTACAACAAGTTCATTTACTAAATTTAATTTTTATTTACAAGCAAAATTTTCTAATTTAGGTGAAGTATCAAATAATTTTGTTATTTTAGCTTGGTGGAGTGAACACTCGAAAAATTATCCGATTCTCACCACCATGGCACGTGATCTACTAACCCCCCCGGTGTCTTCAATTCCATCGGAGTCTTGTTTTAGTGTAGGTATTAGGGTGTTGGATGACAAAAGAAACTGCATGAACGATGAGAGCATAGGGATATGTATTTGCTTCAAGGATTGGCTAGATGCAGAAGTAGATTACAAGACAAGGGAGGGCATGATACAACACCGGACATTTCACCCGAAGCAGATGATGAAAGTCATGAATTTGACTACTTGTAGAATTTTTCATTATTTTCAAATTATTGTAAAATTTTTAAATTTTATTTAATTTATTTGATATATATATTTTTTAAATTTTTAACGATGTAATTTTGTATTTTCAATTTGTAACCATATTGTATTTTTTTTATATTTTATTAATTTATTCCATTTTTATATTTCATTCATCCAAGTATGCAATGATCAAATCGTTGTATTTGTAATTCACTAATTTGTACCATTCAAATTTAAATGAAATAAAATTCCTAATTTTCTTTTAATTTATTATTCCATCATTCTTATTTCAATTTGGTTAAGTATTTTTTTTTCATTCCCAAGGCCCACCTTGTGGCCCAGCCCGGCACTGTCCAAGCCCGCGACACAGCCCAGGCCCGCATGCTGGTACGACATGGCAAGGGCCCACTTGGGCCTAAGCGGTGCCGGGCCGACCCCCAAAATTTTCACTGGAGATGACAACGTGGCCCATGGCAGCCCACGGGCCACCACGACATGGCTCACTATTGTACACCTCCACTTTTTGGGTAGCAAAAGCGCGTCGAACCCCATCTACATACAGTTCAGTTCTACGGTATTCGCAGGTTTCTACATGAATAAAAGAAGGCAACGTAATTATTTTATGAACTTAATTGACAATTATAATTTAAACTTTAAAAACCAATGAAAGAGTATAGCGGCTGATGGGCGGGGTTCAAGTAAAGGTAATTTAAGAAAACGAAAAGAAAGAATAAAATAAAAGAATGGAATTTGTTAAGAACTAGTCTGTTGTATCTGTGCAATGTTGTGAAAAAAAGGCTTTGGACTTCAGCATTAATAGTTAAGACTTAAAAGATATGACCCATGTCAGGAGATCATTGGTCCAAGCCTAGCTTAGCAAGTGGATAGGTGAAGAGGAAATATTCACTCACTCCTACACTAATTCACCATTTCAGAGATGATAGAGACACTGAATAAGTTCTATTTGTTGTTTGCAAGGTTCAAAGTATCGGTTGATACGTATCATATTGAAAGCTTCTTGATACATTTTTATAGAGGGTGTATCGGGGTTTTAACCGATTCAGGGGTGGATGGTTCTTAAACCAGCCCCTCTGAACCGGATTTGAAAAAAACCTACCGATATTGTTTGATATGCTTCTATTGACATATCGAGTATATCGATATTTTGAACCCTGGCTGTTTGAGTTTCATCTAACAGGTCAATATAATACAAGCATATAAGGCGAAAAGATATGGTATGGGAAGAGTTTTGACCAATCAAAACCTATCAATCAAAATCCATCCATGAATTTTGATAAATAACACCTAGTTTGTTACCATGTTTATGATTCCAATTGACTGGTGATAAATTTTTCGATTATCATATCTTTTTCATATCATAGTCGAACTCATACTATATATGAAAGTGTAGATATAAAATGAATTTTGTAGACTTTTGTTTGAAAAAGAATATAATAATTATTTTATCATCTATATTTACTACGTACACACTTACTTAATATGGATTGAACTCATTTATTGACTGACAACGCTCTTGATGGCATTTGTGTAGAAGATGTGGTTAGTTCTTTCAAAAATATCTGTCCTAATTCTCACAAGTCACACCTTCAAAATATTATGATGTCCTATCTCCTATGTAAAGAAATATAAATATCAGACGTACAGGAATTTATAATCACAAACCCCTGTTTGTCATTGATAATTAATGAAGTTATTGAAGTACGTAAGGGTTAACCTGGGTCGTCTGGTGGATCTGTGGTGTTAAACCGATGAATTTATTGAAGTTTTTGGTGTCCCGAGTAACTGAGTTTGAGAGGTGGCTGTGGGGAAATAACGTAGTTTCTCTTGGATTGCAAAGCCAAAGAATTAATTAATCTAATGCATAATAGTGACAAGGTAGGGGCGTATTGAATGAATCGATACATATTTTTATTGCGTTTTTTTTTTTTAATTTTTTTTTCAACTGGTTCAAGGGGCTTGGTTTAGGTCTCTTCTACCCCCTAAACCGGTCAGACCTCCGATACACCCACTGTAGGGGCATATTGCAGGGGTCCTAGAGTGATACATATCGGTTGATATGTGTCGATACTTTGAATATTGAATAGTTATATATTTAGCCGGTAAATATCATCTTTAGGGGGGCGTTCTTTTTTTGGATTTTGAGAGGGAAAATGTTAGTTAATTGGATTCTGATTCCCATTGATAAAGAAACCTATGTTCTTTTTTTTTTTCAGATTTATGTGAGGAGCAGGGAAACTTTATTTTCTTGGTTATCACTTACTCGGGTAAGTGATACCCATCTTATGGGTGAGTAAATAACTTTCCCACATGGGGGGAAGTCACTAATACTTAAATAATACAAAAATACCTCTTTTAATAATGAATTTTTATGGCTAAAATGGTCATTGTCTTGTTTACCTGAGAAATAAAAGAACATGAGTAAATACATTTAACCAGATAAATAATTTACAGAAAAGCAAACAAGGCCTTAAAAGGATTCTGATACTCTATTGAGCGACAATAAAAGCTTCACATGTAAGTATGTAATAGTAATCCAATTCAAACACATGTTATTCTCCTTCTAATTAGTCCATGCTCAAACAACACTGTAAGTCTTCTACCGGCTCTCCCATAGAACTCATCCTTCTGGCTTCTGCCATATTCCTAGGCTTTTTCCATTGGATTGAAACTTGCTGCCAAAGTAACCTTTGAGTTGTGGCCTTGTGGGATGGGTTGATACGGTTTCTATAAACCTATCCACATTTAATCTGGATCACAGAGTGCTTTAGACGAGTCCAGATCTCCTGCCTATAAGAATTCTGTCCACATTTATCGTAGTCACATATGGAGAACATCTCATACTCCGCATAGTATTATGCAGGGAGAGATATTCCCAATTCACGGGATAATGTATTATAAGTAGACATGAGCAGGGTTCCAGAGTAGCTTTAGATTTTTAGAATTTAGAAGAGAAATTAGAAGCTGGGCCAGGCCTGGTTTGGTCCAGACAAGATTGGGCTTGGGCCTAAAAACAGCCAATCCAATCTAAGTGTGACTTGGGCAGTTGGGCCTGAGGCCTTGGTAAATCCGAGGCAGAGGATGGAAGTGAGTTTAGGTCATTGGTGGGCCAGTGGCCTAGTGGGGGGTAATTGTATATAGAAGAAGGTTAAGGGCTGGAGTCTGTATTCGTGCCAATTGCCAAACCTGACCTAACCTGAGCAAATCCCAGTCAACTCGACCTAACCACGATAGACGAGACGATACCCTCAGTCTTCTGTTACCAATCGGACGGCTACGTAGAAAGTCAAAAGTGAGGCTACAGCCGCATGTATTAGTGATGTTGTCAAGTTACTTGTTATAAAAGCAGAGTCTGAGTAGTGGTAAGTGGACTTCCATTAATTTTGGTCAACATGATTTGAAACTTGAAGCATGGGGTTGCTTATTGCTGAATGCTGACCGCTAAATACAAAATTCCAAGTTAGGCTGGTAATTGCCAACGGCCTCCCCCCCTCCCCTCTCTCTCTCTCTCTCTCTCTCTGTTTCTGGGTCAATCACAACATTCACTTGTTCTATGTACACTGACTACTGCCTTAACTCATGCCCAATTTTTCAACCAGAATATAGTGTTTATCATCCATCGATCCGATTTGGTGATTTAACTGAAGATTGGTAAAAGATACGAGGACAAGACCAGGAGTCAGAAAAAAACTGATTGAAGGAAGGGAAAAAGAACGATCGATGACTGAGACCAGAAGAAAAACCATTAAACAAGGATGGTGGACAGAAAGTATCTAAATTTTCTTGAAAAGGGTCATTGAGGGCAAGGGGATGTTTCTTCCGATGTGAATTGTTTTTTTTGTTATGAGTTCAAAAAACAAAACAAAACCAGCTTGCTTTGAATACCAATTGGTTCTTAAAACAAAAACACAAAAAAATATCTTCTTGATTATATATTTGTTTTTTTTTTTTTTCTTTCAAAACTGAAATAAAAAAACATATAATTGAATTCCTTGTTTAAAGAACATGTTTTCATGTGGTTAGTTAATGTTATGTTCCATAATGCAATTCCTCGACCAGTTTTAAATTGTTTTCAAAACCATTAATTTGACAGTTTCAGAAACATGTACGCATGTGAGTTTTTTTTTTTTAAACAAAAATTCAAGTGGGTCCTTTACCATTACCAAGTTTAGGGCTGACCTGTAAAATCCACACCATGATCCATCCCATACTTGAAATTTCGATCCTGATAAGGAGTCTGGATCTATTATTCCTCACACCAACCTCACAGAATGTTCTAGCGGTGTGAATAGCAGATCCCAACTGAAGGAAAAATTAGATTCTTCCATTTAATTTGATTTTGTTTTATCCAATGTATTATACTCCTTTCCTCTAACATTTTTCTTTTATAACATTATATGTAAGTAAGGTTCAAAATATCGATACAGTCGATACGACCGTAGGCATGTATCAGATGAATCAATGCTATTTTTTTTACTTTTTTTTTTTTTTTCTGAAACCGGTTCAGGGGACCTAGTTTAGGGCTCCTCCACCCCTTGAACCGGTCAGACCCCCGATACGCCCACTGTTGGGGTGTATCAAAGGGGCCCTGGAACGATACGTATCGACCGATATATGTTGATACTTTGAACCTTGCATGTAAGTAAGGTTTTTAAAACCAAACCGGACATGGAAAACAGCCAAAAATCATTGTCCAACTTGATGATTTGAAAATCCGGGTCAATGGTTTTCTGACAAAATCAACAGGTTTTGGCCAAACAGCGGTTTTGGGTGAAACGGAACCGGTCAGGTGACTGGTTCCTGATTTTCTGGTCCGACCATCCGATCGGGTTTTGAAAACACTGCATGTAAGTGAAGAAGAATTGGGAAGCTTAGATCAATTCCATCTTACTGAACAATACAATAATTGGATGAACGAAAACAAATTGTGTATAAAACAGTTACAGAAAAAAAAGATTAATTATAAAAAACAGCAAGGACGGAAGGGTGAAGGTGGCTTTCACAGTAGGCCACCACTGTAAGGCACTATGGTGGCGGGTAACCAACTATCCCCTAATATGAAATTAGAAACTGTGAAATTGGCTGCATCCGTAGCATTTATCAGGTGGTAGCCTGGCCATGAAACCCTGTCTGTAGTCACTGATCCGGGTCCTGTGTTGTTATACTCAGCGTAATAGAGTGTGCTAAGCGCAAAGTTTCCGGACCATTCCTTCCAACCGGCGGGATCTATCAAGCTATCAATGATGGATTGCATATACACAGTCCTAGAATACTCCTTCCATGGTCGTCCGAGGTAGGATTTAGTAGTGCCGCTGCTGGAAGCCAAGTCTGGGGCCGCTCTGATGTTGCAATTATGTATTGAAATGCCGGTGTTCTGGTTCGGGTCTGTTCTACCTTGGGCGGTTAGGGCATTGAACTGTCCCTGCATCGGCAGCCTCGCATAGATATTGCAGTTTTGGAAAACAGCGGCAGCATTCCCAAATATAAAGTCGACGGTGCCATATATGTCGCATTCCCTGTAAAACTGCCGGAGAGAATGTGCGTATAAGGTATCTTGGTAACCTTCAAAGCTGCAACTGTAGAAGGTCGACAGGTCTGCTCCATTCCGGACGGCCACTGCCTGGTGTTTGATTGCCCCCGCTGTGTTGCGAACTGTTATATTTATTGCGACGAACCCTTGTCCAACAACAGCTGCAACCAAGAATGAATCCAGTCAATGTCGTTAATGAAAAATATTAAACCATTAATACGAAATAGTTCTGCATATCTAAGAATATTGCAATTAGTCAGCTAGCTTACCCAAGGTTGCAGAGTTGAATGTAGTCCACCCATCAACCACGCTTCGGTTGCCTGTGATCACGGTCTGGTTAATTCCGTCACCGATCATCATCAAATTCTTCTTATTTTTAGCAATGGATACATATTCCTCGTAGACCCCAGCAGCAATGTATATCACGAAGTAGCCCTTGCTTGCTTTGGTGTTGTTTGGAGCTGCTGCTACAGCGTCGTTGATGGTGGTGAAATTTCCACTTCCATCTTGGCTCACCACCACCAAATCACTGACTAGGACATTAGGTATGGTTGTCTGAACAAGCTTCCTTCTGCTCGCCGACTCGTACATCTTCTGGATACGACTCGACATCATCAGAGGTAGGCGACCGTCTCGAACTTCTTCCGTGTCGGAGAACATGAGCTTCCTCCCCTTGGCTTTGTTCTTTTTATGAACCCAACCACGAGTAAACAGCGCCAGAGAGACACTATAGAGTTTGTTTCCATCGGAGAGAGGGGTGTAAATACCATTCTTGACACTCCAAGCTGATGCAGTTGCCAGGAGGCCATCTAAACAAGTCTGTTGGTTAGTCATTATGGCGCTAAGCAAGGTCTGGACGTCATCGGCCTGCAAGCTGGGGAGAGCTTTGTCAGAACCGATCGTATTGATTGTAGTTGACAAGAAATCCAAATTTAGTCCCGTAAGGAGTCGACAGTCTTCCAGGGCCCGAATGGCAGTTGCGGACAGTTTTGACCGGCCTCGGAGATACCGATCAATCAGAGACGAGAACTTGGTTGCCGCGGATATAGAGCGCCGAACAGAAAACCGACCGTAGTCGTAGATGTTGCCCGACTGGTTGCGTGGAAGAAGAGACTTGCAGAGGTAAGGATAAAGGGTGGAGTTACAAGCATTTTCAGGTGCAACTGGGGTGGACGAGGGATCTTGGGCAAGTGATGAGGAGGAAAAGAGAAAGAGAATGACAATGCAGAGAGGGAGGGAATAGAGATAGGAGGAAGCCATGGTGTATTGGTGTTGAGTCTTGACTTGAGAAGGCTGTCACGGGATTAATTTGATGAATTGGGGTAGGAGTTAAGCCAATATATATAGAGAGAGATATGCAAAGAGGTGGTTGCATTAAGCCATACGCATATGTATGCAAATGTCAATTTGTTTTATATTTCAGGTCAAACTTTACTTAGGACCACGCAGAAGCGCGTCGATCTCCATCTACATTCTACATTAATTCTCTAACAGCACAGAATGCATTCATCTGGTCTTTCTCATTTTTGCAGAAGCCAAAGCGCTATTTATTTTGGCCCATTGTATAGTATAGCCCCGTCGATCTCCAATTTTTTTTTTGGTTCAGGTTTCAAGTGAACCTGTTCTGGCTGGACCATGCAAAATTTTGTTTTGGGATGACCGTATGACATATGGATGTGCTAGAGAACGTACGGGCCGGGCCTTAGTAGAAGTTTCTAATGAAGTTTAAAATTAACAAGCCTACAAATTATATATGATTAATAATGACCATTCCAGCTGGCTATTAACATAGTGATTGTTAAGTCCCATCAGATGCTGATTTTTCCTACTCTTGAGTCTTGAGTCTTGAGACATGTCACAGGTGGCAAGTCGTCTAATGAATACAAAATTGAAAACTCTACTGGCTTAGAAGAAAGTGATGGAAAAAAAGAAAAACTAGTATACCGCCAGGTATACTAGTCTAATAAAGAAAAGAAATTTTTTAGGCGAGTCAAAATCTAAGTCTCATATCAAATCCTCCTCGTCGAATTCAAACTACAGGCTGGGGGGAGAGCTAAGCCCCTATCTAGTATAGCTAAAAAGATTTAAAAGATAATAAGAATGGAAAAAAGAACAAATGAAAAACTAACAAGGCCAAAAACTTAAAACTGGGCGCCGGTGCCAATAAATAAAATAAAATAGAACCAGGACGGTGAACTCCCAGCATGCCAAAATTAAGTTGACAATAACAAGCGTCTGCGTTTCTACTCTGTCCATTCTACATCTCCCTGTTTAAAGTCTAGTAGTGTGTAGACTGGCTAACGCGGTTTCCATAAATCAATCCACAACTCATGCCCGCCATTGGTGGGGTCCCATCAAATAGAAGAAGCTAATAGAGCCTGCACCAGAACCAGAACCAGAAGCATCAGCATTATCATAAATGAGTTTCACGGACGGAACACCCATTTTCCATTTTTTTTTTCAATAAACCACAACTCATCCCCATGATGATGATGATATTCATTCAATGGTTAATTTGTGCAGAGTTGATTGTTGCTCTCGATTGGGTCTCAACGTACCAAGTGTGGCAAATCACAGGGTGAGAGGGTGGTGTCATCCTGTGGCCTTAGAGTTAGAGCTAGCACCATGCGTAAGACACACAAGGCGCAGCAACGGGGGCGGGCGGTGGGAATATTGAACTCAAAGCTATATCGAGTCAGCCAACTCAACACTGAAAAGTGAACAGACCATCCCATCCCATCCCATCCCTAACCTAACAGGAGCACAGCCGTATGTTGTGATAACGATACAGAAAGCGCGTCTTTTTGGTTTCTGAATTCTGATAGCGATAGCGATACATACATACATACTACTACTGAATATTAATAATATAGAATATGCGAAAATTCTCAAAACGCTCGTCTGTCAGTCACCATTTAGACTTTCCTTTCGTCAATGATTTGACTTCCACCGTCGTTCCTAACAATAACCGTATCCGTATGTTGGAGAATTGGCAGCGTATGCCTTCACTCCAGAGTACAGGCATCAACATGGAGCCAAAGCTGAATTTCCGCTATGGAAGTTGACCAAGTTCGGCCCAACTAAGGCTAAGATAGCCTGTAAAAAGGCCCGGCCCAGGTAAGTGTACCCCTAAATGTGGGCCGGACGGGACAACCAGGTAGGAGTAGGACTGCACAAGTATCTATCTGATTGTCCCAACTCCCAATTCGAATTCAAATACTATCCCATTGAGGGCGATTTATAAATTGATTCAATTTGTTTTATGAATTATAATATCAGCCAATTTTAATTCAATTTATTAATAGGGTAAATCTCTTAAACTACCTTTATTATTCATGAAATCATCAAACTGTACCTTTACTGTGTATAAATATTGTCTTGCGGTACTCTTAATTTTTTTTGACAATTTTTTCAAATTTGTCAAATTTGCCTTTCATTATTTATCGAATTTTCAAAATAAAACCAGCTGATGAAAACCCAAAAAAGAAATCAGTGCCTCTTTGTTCTGGAGTGATTGTTCATCCTACACCTCGCCCAACGTCGGAGCAATGGCGAATTTGGTGGAAGATAAAGAGTCTATGGGTAAGCGGGGTTCGTCGAGAAATGCAACAGTTCTTGCCTCAAATTCATGGGCAGAGAACAAACTGGTAACAGGCTCAGCCCGCTCAGCCCTGTTTCTGTTGCTTCCGGCACGGAGAGCACGACTTTGGAGAAGCCATCGGTTTCGCTAGATTTTCTCGCTCTCTGATACCGCATGAAAAAATTCCATGCAAGCTCATCTGTAAGACTTTAATCTCTCACAACGTCCGTCTCTTCCGCTTCGCGTTGCCGTCGAAGGATCAAGTCTTGGGATTACCAATATGGAAGTGGGCTACCAGAGACTCACTACGTCTCTTTTGCAAGGCTTCAATCTATCTGATATCACGTTGTCGTCTCACGACGTCTCTTCTGCTACCATAGACAATAAGCTCTGAATTCGTGCTTACACCCCACCAAGTTCAATCGGCTTACATCCATCAACTCCAACAGATGGCGAAAGACCCAAAAAGAAAATATATGTTGATGATTTATGTTATCCTAGTATTTAGGAGTTTGTTTCAGTTTGCTAATCACATATTGTTTTACCTATTCTTTAGGATTTAGTTGTTGCAGATAGTGGCTAGGTTGTTATTGGTTAGTGGTTTCATGTGATGCTATTATTTTGCTAAGTCAGTTGGTTGTATAGCCTATATATTGGCTGATTCGTTGATGAATTGACTGAGTGCAGTCAAGTATTTCCTTTATACTTCAGTCTTCATTTTATGCATTTATGCCTCTGATCATAACATTGGTATCAGAGCTTGGTTTAGTGTGTGAGAAAAAGTGAGTTGCCAGAATTCACAAAGTGGAGGTCTAGAAAGTTAGAAAGAGAGTCTTCTTGAGTTGAAGTGTGAGTCAGCAACAACTATTTTGCAGCAGCAGCAAGAACAATGACCTCAGAAAACTTTGTGCAATCTGCAATTTCATGCTTTGATGGTCATTATAATCATTGGAGCATGCTAATGGAGAATTTTTTACGGTCTAAAGAGTATTGGCATATTGTTGAAGCCGGGGTAGCAGAACAAGCAACGAGCACAGTGTTATCAGACCAACAGAAAGCTGATCTCGAAGGGCAGCGGCTAAAGGATCTTAAAGCAAAGAACTATCTCTTCCAAGCAATTGATCGCTCAATCTTGGAAACTATTCTTTGCAAGGACACTTCTAAACAAATATGGGATTCCATGAAAAAGAAATACCAAGGTTCTACAAGGGCAAAGAGGCAGCAGCATCAAGCACTTCGTTTGGAGTTCGAAACACTTCGAATGAAGTCGGGAGAGTCAGTCACAGATTATTTCTCTCGAACAATGGCGATCGTGAATAAGATGCGGATCTATGGCGACAAGATGGAGGACGTGACCATAGTAGAGAAGATTCTTCGATCCATGACTCCAAAATTTAATTTTGTTGTTTGTTCCATAGAAGAATCTCATGACATTGATGAACTTTCAATTGACGAATTACAAAGTTCTTTGTTGATTCATGAGCATAAATTAAACCAGCACGAGAAAGAGGAGCAAGCTTTGAAGGCCTCCATAGAAAATCACTCAGCACCAAGAGATCACAGAAAACGAGGTAGAGGTCGAGGCAGAGGCTGAGGAAGAGGAAACAATGATCGTGAAAGCCAACAACAAAATCAACAACACCACCAAGACAACCAAAGAACAAGAGGACGATGAGGCCACCACTCAACTACCTATAGAACGAGGTCAGCAGACAAGCCCAATGTGGAGTGCTACAAATGTCATAGGTATGGCCATTACAAGTCTGAATGCCGAACTAATTTGAATAGACAACATGGAGAAATATCTAATCTTGCAGAAAAGGAAGAAGAAGTATCCTTGTTAATGGTGTGTCACGTGAATGAAGAACCTCAACAAAATATGTGGTATTAAGATACTGGTTGCAGCAACCACATGTGTGGCGATAAGACGGCATTTTCGGAATTGGATGAATCTGTTCGCAACACTGTGAAGTTTGGAGATAATTCCAATGTTTCTGTTATGGGAAAAGGAAAGGTAACAATTCATACAAAGGATAATATTATACAAACCATTTCTAATGTTCTTTATGTGCCTGATTTAAAGACAAACTTGTTGAGTGCTGGTCAACTTCAAGAAAAGGGATATGAGATCTCTATTAAAGATGGAATCTGCAGAATTCAAGATAAAAATTTGGGCTTAATTGCTCAAGTGAAAATGTCAGCATACAGAATGTTTCCTTTGTATCTTTCTCATACCACTCACTCGTGTCTTGCTGCGAAACTGAAAGATACAGCTTGGTTATGGCATTTTCGCTATGGCCATCTCAATTTTGGTTGTTTGAAAACCTTGCAGTAGAAAAATATGGTGGTAGGCCTTCCAAAGTTTGAGATTCCTATAGAATTATGTGAAGATTGTGTCATCATTAAACAACATAGAGATGTCTTTCCAAAAGGGAAGTCTTGGAGGGCAAAGAAAAGGCTAGAACTTGTGCATTCCGACTTGTGTGGGCCGATAAATCCAATGTCAAATGAAGGTAAACGATACTTTATGTCGTTTATTGATGATTTTAGTCGGAAAACATGGGTTTATTTTCTACAAGAAAAATCAGATGCTTTCACAACTATTCAAAGGTTTAAAGCACTAGTTGAAAAAGAGGCTGGCACTCCAATCAAAATATTACGCACAGATCGTGGTGGTGAATACAACTCAAAGGAATTTGGTGCATTCTATGACAAGCATGGAATTAGAAGGTAGCTGACTGTAGCTTATACTCCTCAATAGAATGGTGTTTGCGAAAGGAAAAATCGCACTATTTTGAATATGGTGCGCTATCTTTTACAGAGGAGTGAAGTTCCAAAAAGTTTTTGGGCAGAAGCAGTTAATTGGAGTGTTTATATTTTGAATAGGAGCCCCACACTAGCTGTTCAAAATATAACTCCTGAAGAAGCATGGAGTAGACATAGACCAGCTGTTGATCATTTTCGAGTGTTTGGGTGTATAACATATGCTCATGTTCCAAATGAAAAAAGAAGAAAGTTAGATGCCAAAGGTGAGAAAAGTATTTTTCTTGGTGTTAGTGATTGTTCAAAAGCTTATAAATTGTACAATCCTATCACTAAGAAAATTATCATTAGTCACAATGTTGTTTTTGATGAAGATAAAACATGGTTGTGGAACTGCCACACTAATGGACAACAAATTCTAGCAGATTTTGATGGTGAGAATGAAGAAGAAACCAAGTATCTAGCTCTAGCAACCCCTGCACCTAAGAATTCTCAAGATGAACCTCCTGTAGCTCCTGAAATTTCACCAACAACAGCAAGAAATGAAGAACAAGCTGATGTCGCAGTAGATTCACGCCCTCAATGTGTTAGATGAAGGCCAGCATTGATGTCAAACTATGAGGTAACAAGAATTGATGATTTTGAGGATCCACTTACACACTTTGCTTTAATTTCAGATTGTGATCCCACAACCTTTGAAGTTGCTGTCAAAGAACAAAAGTGGAAGAAGGCTATGGATGAAGAGATTTCAGCCATTGAGAGGAATAATACTTGGGAGCTAACTGAGCTTCCAAAAGGGCAGAAGACAATTGGTGTCAAATGGGTTTACAAGACAAAATTAAAGGAAAATGGTACAGTTGATAAATACAAGGCGTGCTTAGTAGCTAAAGGCTACAAGCAAGAGTTTGGTGTGGATTACAAAGAAGTGTTTGCTCCAGTTGCAAGACACGGCACAATTAGATTGATGATTGCATTGGTAGCTCAACACTCATGGCCCATCTTCTAATTGGACTGAAATATGCATTCTTACATGGAGATTTGCAAGAAGAGGTATATGTTGATCAACCTCCTGGTTATGTGAAATTTGGTAGTGAGCATAAAGTTTATAAACTTAAAAAGGCACTATATGGACTAAAATAAGCACCCAGAGCCTGGTATAGTCGTATAGATGCTTATTTTATAAGGGAAGGTTTTCGCAAATGTCCATATGAGCATACTCTTTATACAAAAATTAAAGAGGGAAGAAATTGCTGTTGATATGCTTATATGTAGATGATTTGATTTATACGGGAAATGACAGGGCTATGTTTGAAAATTTGAAGCAATCTATGAAGTCGGAGTTTGATATGACTGATCTTGGGCTAATGCACTATTTTCTTGGCATAGAAGTGATACAATCTATTGCTGGAATTTTTGTTTCTCAAAAAAAATATGTTGAAGAAATTTTATAGAAGTTTCAGATGATTTATTGCAATTCAATCACTACTCCAGTGGAAAATGGATTGAAGCTTGTGAATGATCCAACGGGAAAAAGAGTTAATAATACTCTTTACAAACAGATTGTTGGAAGTTTGATGTATTTGACAACAACAAGGACGGATATAATGCAAGCAGTGAGTCTTATTAGAAGATATAAGGAGAATCCAAAAGAGAGTCATCTTCTAGCTGCCAAAAGGATCCTTCGGTACTTGCAAGACACTACTGATTTCGGGCTGTTCTACAAGAGTGGTGGAAGATCAGAATTGTTTGGGTTTACGGACAGCAACTATGCTGGAGATTTGGAGGATAGAAGAAACACATCTGGTTATGTATTTATGCTTGGTTCTGCAGCTGTTTCGTGGTCATCAAAGAAGCAACCAATAGTTACTCTTTCAACAACTGAGGCAGAATTTGTTGCAGCAAATTCTTGTGCTTGTCAAGCACTCTGGTTGAGGAAAATTCTTGAGGAATTTCATTTCAAGCAATCAGGTTCTACTCAAAATTTCTGTGATAATAGATCAGCAATCAAACTCTCAAAAAATCCTGTTTTTCATGGAAGATGCAAGCATATAGACGTGAGATACCATTTCTTGCGTGATCTTATCAAGGATGGAGTTATTGATCTGATTTACTGCAGAAGTGAAGATCAAGTTGCTGATATATTAACTAAACCTCTCAAATCTGCTACTTTTCAGAAGCTGAGGAAGTTACTGGGAGTATGTACTCTGAAGGATCCAGTGTGAGGCTTAGTTCTACATTTGTTAAACTGAATGTTTGCAAGCGTTCAGTTTAAGGGAGGGATTGTTGATGATTTATGTTATCCTAGTATTTAGGAGTTTGTTTCAGTTTGCTATTCACGTATTGTTTTACCTATTCTTTAGGATTTAGTTGTTGCAGATAGTGGCTAGGTTGTTATTGGTTAGTGGTTTCATGTGATGCTATTATTTTGCTAAGTCTGTTGGTTGTATAGCCTATATATTGGTTGATTCGTTGATGAATTGACTATTTTATACTTCAGTCTTCATATTTATGCATTTATGCCCCTGATCATAACAATATATACACCTAGACTCAGTACAGATCAGAAGTTGAAGCAGAGTCCCCCTTACTCCCTTAGAATCAGTTCAGTCCTCCAAGAATAGCTGGATGAAGTGGTAGCTAAGTATGAAGATTCCATCGATGCAGAGCTTTCAGGAAAGTTGAGACGTACACAACGACCATACATGGCTTTGGTAGCCTCATTGTAAGCAAGAGAAGCTTCGAGAGCGTTGGAGAAGGTTCCTAGCCAAAGCCGGCTTCCTCTGTTCGGTTCTCGAATCTCGGCGACCCACTTTCCCCATGCTCGCTTCCTGACGCCTCTATAGGTTGGCAAAGTCGGCTCCATGGGAATCACTTGTTTTTTGCCTCTACAATCGTTTTCCCCAACCACCATCACCGTTAAGAGGAGAGCTTCATTCGGAAGTTGCAGTAGCCACCGTTACCTGTGACGATGATACCAAAGTCACGACCGTTGCAACTTCCAACAACAGCGGTGAATAATAAGAGTATTTTAAGAATTTTAAAATAATTAATATCGCATGATGTCACATCTAAACGGAATGTGACAAAAAATTAACGGTAAAAGAAAGTTTTAGACAATTATTAGAAAACTTAAGATAGGGTAAGAAAATATGTAAATGGTAAAATTACAGTTTGTCAATTTAACAAGCTTAAGAGATTTAAGCTTATTAATAATATAAAATATTTATATCATTATTAATTTAATTTATTTATACTATTTACAATCCAAATTCAATTAGAATCCGATAAAAATCTGATGGGTAGGATCAGATTCAAATTTGAATATAAAGTGAATCAATTTCAATCCCCCAGTACTTATTCTTTTGCAGCCGGCCTAAAAATTAAAAATCGTCCAACTTCTTTAATTTCTATGCATAAATGCAGACAAGTTTACAGCTACGACCACGTGTGATTTTAATATTGCCAATGATGGCTGCCATGTCAGCATCCATCAGTGTAGGTGCTGTATCGCAAGTGCTGGTGCTACATTGCTACTCCAGAGGGCCACCTACGCATAGACCTGTTCATGGGTCGGGTGGCCCGACGGGCCGGCCTGGCTTGGCCCGATCCCCGGACGGGCTTGAACAGGCTTTTTGGCCCGCGGACTTAACCTCGGGCCAAAAAGCCCGGCCTGCATAAAATTCGAGCTGGGCTCGGGCTTTGCCAAAAAGCCCGGCCCGGCCCTTCCTATAGTTAAAACTAAGTAAACCCGGCCCGACCTATAGTTAAACCTAAGTAAAAACCCTATGTGATGTCCATTTGAATAATTTTTTTTGATTTGAGAAGGTTGTTGATTCACTTATAGGCCCATTGTTCATTTAAATAGGGGAAAAAAACATTTTAATTAAAATAGATAATGTCTATTTGAATAGGGAAAATTTTGATTTTCTTTTATTAGGTCGGGCTTCGGGCTCGGGCTCGAGCTTCGGGCTTTTTATCAGGGCCGGGCTCGGGCTCGGGCCTATTATTTTTCTGTTAATGAACACTAAAAGCCTGCCTCGAGCCCGGCCCAACCCGACCCATGAACAGGTCTACCTACGCATTCTTTCGAATCCGGACTAGCGGGAACCTCCTGCTTCGCAGCGTCGCAGGGACGAGTTAGAAAAATGCCATTCCAAGATATAATAATAAATAAGATTATTTTTGTTAAATAAAATAACTATAATTATATTATTTATTCAATAATAACTTAAATAATAGTTATTTATTCAAATAATAACTTAAACATTTTTAATTAATATTATTTTATTTATCTATCAAATTTACTATTTCAAATATACATATACGATATATATATAATACACATGAATTCCTTTACGTTTAGGATACTCGTTAATAGGTTTGGCATAAAAGTGTCCATCACAATTTTTGTTTCTTAAGCCGAGTTTGGAAGGAGTACAATATGTAGAGTGCAAAGCCTTGTATTTTATATTATTTTGTATGTATTTATACTCCTTCCAAATTAAGCCTTAATTCTTTTTTTTGTCGATGTGCAACCATTATGAGAAAAATTGTTGAAGTGCTGCTCACCTCTGTGCTGTGCAGAATGGTTTGTGCTAGAAGTAGTTCGAGCCGCTGGTGATGGCTACGAACAAAGGGATCCTGCTTGGAGTCTGTAGCCAGGATCTTGAGCTGGTTCTCAAGGAGCGGGGCTTCAAACTTTGACTGCCAAGGTGATGTAGACCTGCCGAGCTGGGGTCGTCCCGACCTGACCGCTCGCGACAAGACCGGGGTAGCCAGTCTCTCTTGTCTGCCGCGGGAGGAGGCCTGGCTTTTAGGAGGGTTTTGAGGGGCTTCTCCTTGGCAAGAGGAGCGTTCGTCCTAGCGGCGAGACCTAGCTCGCTGTGAGGTTGGGTGCCGAGGCGGAAGCTGCGGCTGCTAAAGCTGAGGTTGAGGCAGCTGGGGGAACTGCTGTTGGTAGTGGTACTGGGAGACATGGTGCAGCACTTGCTGCTGATAGAGCTGGTGTTGTTGGAGTTGCTGCATTTGGGCTTGCATGACCCGCATGCATTGCACCAGGTCGTCGAGCTGGCTCTGGCCGGTTGCCAGAGGAACAACAGTTGGTTCAGCAAAGGTTGTTTCCACAGAGGAAGGAAGGGGAACACCCACAGGCGCCGTTGCTCGTGGTATGTTCAGGCTGGGGACTCCGTCCACCGAGAGAGGAATGGTGAACTGTCCTATGCAGACCGTGGGAACCTGGGGTTGTTCTCTGGAGTTATCCATCTCCATGCTTCGTCCAACGTTGCTTGAGAAAGCCATGAGTGTTGAATTTTTTCAAGGAAGAAAAGAACTGTGAAAGTTTAGAGAAAGGCCATTTGAAACGTTTCCCACAGACGATGCCAAAAGATGGTGCGCAATCCGTTTACTCCTAGCTGGCAATCGCGTGGCTTCCCAAGAGGTACTTGAAATGAGGAAGAAGAAGAATCCCCAAGGGGTTTGTCCGGTGGGAACGCTTCGACGATCAAGTCAGTATTTTGCGCAAGAAGCAAAGAGAGTATAAAGGCTAAGAGTGAGATAGCGCAAGAGATTTTTTGAGATACCTATTTCCTGAGAACAAAATCCTTATAGCAGAGTTCTGTTGCACCAGGCCTACTGGCCTATGACAGGGCAGGTATAACCGCCATTGTCAGCCTGCCACAACCGTTACAGACAGGGCTGAGGTGGGATGCGCGGGATCATCACTGCAAGGTACGTTCCTGTCAGGTATAGGACACCTTCTAGAGGCGGCAGGCACGACACTATATGACAAGGGACATGGCGGCTATCCCAGATCTGTCGGGTACGGTGGTCGAGTAGGAAGCCTTCTTGTGGTATGCTGAACTACCCTTCCAAGAATTACCTTTCGCCGGGCTGTCTCTTGAGTGACGGGCTGCCTGTAGCAAGTTATGCCGAGCTGCCTGGCCCGAGGTGTCTATGCCTCGGGGTGTCCAGAGATGGATCGGTGCATTCCTATCTGGGAGTGGCCCGAGATCCATTGGGAGGAGCTCGGGCCTCAAGAGAGGTCAGGGTGCCCCGAACTCGGGGCGCCCCGAAGTGCCTTAACCCCCGGGGGGAGGTTCAGGTAAGGCGGCTTTCGACGAGTAGCTTATTCGCCCAGTTGCCGAGCTGAACTCGGTGGGACCTTCCCTCCGAGTTGTGGTTGCATCCGTTGCGCTGTCACGCTGAGTCACTGTTTGAGCAAGGTCACGCCCACGTGTACCCGTGCTGCAAGGTCGGGCCAAATCACCCTCCTTCAATTGCCCCCCACTCCCTGCGCTGGCGGTGATGGCCCAGCGCGGGGAGGTCATGACACTCCAAGTGGATTTGGCGTCGGTACTTATGCCACTCCACTGTGCACTCCTTCCAGTAGGACCAGTTTGGTGCCCAGTTTGATTAAGAGAGACCCGAGTCGCGTCCAGTTTACGCGCGGACCTTACGCGATTTGGACTTTGCGGACGTCAAAAATGCGCTAAACTGTTTTCGCCTCGAGGACCCCGCTGCTGTGGCTATAAATAGGGGGGACCGTTGGCCATTTCTTCGCCACAAAGCTTTCGCTGTTGGTGCTTGAGCTCGCACTAGAGGTCTCTTAGCACGGGTCTTCCAGTTCGTCCTGTTCTCCCAGTCCGGTCGCGTTCCTTTGGTGAGTCCTCCCGAGCTTTCTTTTCCCTTCCAGTTTGTTATGTCGTCTAACGTAGATAGCCTTGTCGATGAGCCCGAGGTGGGTACTTCGGCTCCACCTTCCACCGTGGTCGGGTGCTAGATTAGTTCGGCATTTGAGGCAGGCTCTAGAGGCTGAGAAGTCATCCCGCACCGCCTATACCGAACTGAGGGTAGTTCGTGGTCAGGTCCACCGCCTGGAGAGTGACGCCTTGGCTCCGAAGAGCTTCATCGAGGTGCTAATGGCAGAGAAGGGCGAGCTGGCCCGAGACAAGGACAGGTTGAGGGTTGAGGTGAATGGGCTTAAGGTCGGCCAAGAGGCCTTGGGGCTCGAGGTGGACAACCTCAAGGCTGAGCGGGACGCCTTGAAGCTCGAGATGCAGGGCCTCAAGGAGGCAAAGGGGAAGTTGGAACGCGAGGTGGAGTGCCTCCAAGAAGATATTAAAGAGAAGACCGCGATCTTCGAGGATGCTCTCAAGGAGGCCAAAGCTCAGGCCGTCATCGACTATGTCAGCTCTTCAAGGTTTGACGATGTGATGACCGAGGCCTACCGCAAAGGCTTCAAGCTCAGTCGGTGGCTAATCAGGCACCTCTACCCCGACCTGGATACGAGCGCCATCACCACTTCGCGGATCACTGACGATATCGTGCGTCAGTCAAAGGATGATCCAGATTCTGAGGTTGAGGGCGCTGAAGATGAAGCAGAAGATGCTGGCCCAATTACCGCCCCCAATGAGGTCTCTGGCAAAGACAACGAGCCCCTGATATAGCTCGAGGCTCTGTACTTACATGCTTAGTCTTTTCTCTGTTTTTCTTGTAACAAACTTTTGTAACGACATTTACGTAATAAAAACCTTACTTTGTAGAGTATCTGAGCGAGTCTTTCGTTTATTTTCCGAAGTAATCGCTTTGTTCCGAACCGTTAGGCTATTTGGCTAATTGTGCAAAGCGGGAGTTTCTCAACTGCTGTGTTCCCGAACTGTACTCCATTACTTTAGTAGGGGTAGCCTTGTGTACACCGAGGTTAGCGACATAGTAGGGTATACGCTCGACCTGTTTGAACCTTGGGCGCTGCAAGTACCTAGTTCATGCTGAAGGAGTGACTAAGTCTTGTACGCTGCCGAGGTTTCTTTATTGGCTCGACGTTTCAACCCTTAGGCTGGAGGAGTGGCTTGTGGCCCACTCTCGAAGTCTGTCCATGCCATAGAGGCGACTGGGTCCTGTTGTGCCGAGGTCATGTTAGCTCAGTATTCTGGCCCTTAAGCTTTGGGGGTGTCTCGTGGCCTACCCAATTCTTATAGATAGTATTGTCTTAAGTTGACAATCTTCCATGCCCGAGATACTTGTTTCCCATCGAGGGTCTCAAGCTCGTACGTTCCTTCCCCAAGAACTCGTTTCACTCGGTAAGGACCTTCCCAGTTGGACCCGAGCTTGCCAGCGCCGGGCTCTGGTACCATAATTTTACGAAGGACCAGGTCGCCCACGCGGAGGTTCCGCTTCTTGACCCTGGTGTTATAGTACCGAGCTACTCTCTACTGGTAGGCTGCGGTCCTGATGTGCGCGAGGTCCCTTACTTCGTTGAGTAGATCGAGGTTGGTACGTAGCTCATCTTTATTTGTTTGATCACTATATGCTTCTAGTCGCAGCGTAGGTACTTTGATCTTTGCAGGGATCACTGCTTCGGTGTCGTAGGTGAGATTGAAGGGTGTTTCTCCCGTGGTGGTCTTCTCCGTGGTCCGGTAGGCCCATAGAACACTAGGTAGTTCATCTACCCATAATCCTTTAGCTCGGTCCAGCCGTGCCTTTAATCCGCGGAAGATGGCTCTGTTCATGACTTATGCCTGGCCGTTTGCTTGAGGGTGTGCAACTGAAGTAAAATTCTGTCGGATTCCCATGTCTTGTTACCAGTCTTGAAATTTGATGTCCTCAAACTGCTTGCCGTTGTCAGAAATCAATACCCGAGGTAATCCGAAGCGGCACACGTTGTTTTTCCAAAAGAAGTTATGAACATTTCGGGCTGTGATCGTTACAAGGGGTTCGACTTCTACCCACTTGGTAAAGTAGTCCACTGCTACTACTAAGAAATTTCTTCCACCCGTTGCTGGCGGGAATGGCCCGAGTAGATCGATGCCCCACTGTGCAAAGGGCCATGGGCTGGTGAGATACTTGAGGTCGACAGCGGGTTGGTGGTGAAAATTGGCATGTCTTTGGCATTTGTCACATTTCCTAACGAGTTCGATGGCGTCTGCTTTCATTGTTGGCCAATAATACCCCTGTCAGAGTGCTTTCTGGGCGAGGGCCCTACCGCCCAAGTGTCCGCCGCACAATCCCTCATGAGTGTTGCGGAGTACGAGCTTGGGTTTGGTAGGTCGCAAGCAACGCAGGTAGGGGAGAGTGTAGGATCTCTGGTATAGCCGTTCATCTATCATGACGTATTTGGCTGCCTAGTGCTGCACCCTTCTGGCTGCATTGCGATCTGCAGGGAGGGTCCCATGTAGCAAGAAGCTCGCGAGCGGGTCAATCCAGCTCGGCTTTGCTTGAATGATGGGAGCGACCTCCTCTGCCCCCCCAAGAATGCTAGGCCGAGGCAGGTCCTCTATGTACATGGTTCTCATAGTGACGTCGCTGGTGCTGGCTAACCTGGATAGGGCGTCGCCCTTAGCGTTCTCCGACCTAGGGATTTGCCTGATAAAGTGTGACTAGAAGTTGAGCAAGGCCTCTCTGACTTTGGCTAAGTAGGCGATCATGATTGGCTCGCGAGCTTCGTACTCGCCAGTGACCTGGTTGACCACGAGCTAGGAGTCGCTGCAGATAATGATGTGCTTGGCTTTTACTTCTCTGGCTAGAGCTAGTCCAGCTATCAACGCCTCGTACTCCGCTTCATTGTTAGATGCCGCAAACTCGAAGCGTAGCGCGTATTCCAGTTTCGTGCCACTTAGGCCGTGTAGAACTATTCCGGCACCGCTGCCCTGTTGGTTTGAGGAGCCATCTACGTGAAGGATCCGGGGCTCCTCATCCCAGCTCGCGCTTGGTCGAACTAGGAGAGATGCCACACTGGCTGCAACCTCACGGGGCTCGGACTCGACCGGCCTGGGAGCTTCGGGCTCACCCGAGCTGGGAGCCTCGTGCTCAATCGGCCTGGGGACTTCGGAGCTGAATGTGCACTCGGCGATGAAATTTGCTAAGGCTTGGGCCTTAATGGTAGTTTGCGGCTTGTACTGGAGGTCGTACTCGCTGAGCTCAACAGCTCACTTCATCAACCGACCAGAGACCTCGAGCTTAAGTAAGACTTGCCTCAGAGGCTTGTCGGTGAGAACGATAACAGTGTGAGCCTGGAAGTACGGGCGGAGCTTCCGAGCTGCAATTACCAGTGTGTATGCTAGCTTTTCTATCTCCGGATATCTCATCCGCTCCCTACAATATTTTACTAACATAATATATGGGTCGTTGGACCCGATCTACTTCCTTTATTAGTACCGAACTGACCACTTCGTCACTTGCCGAGAGGTACAGTTCCAAAACATCGCCCTCCTTGGGCTGGGTTAAGATCGGTACACTAGCAACGTATTTTTTGAGCTCGTCAAACGCGAGCTGGCAGTCTTGGGTCCACTCGAACCCTTTGCTCTTAATTGCCTTAAAGAATGACAGACATCGGTCCGCCAATTTGGACATGAAGCGGCTCAGGGCGGCTATGCGGCCATTCAACCTCTGAACCTCCTTTAACTTCCGGGGTGGTTACATATCTAAGATGGCCTTAACCTTATCCGGGTTGGCCTCGATGCCGCGCCGGTTAACGATGTATCCTAGGAACTTGCCCGAGGTCACACCGAATACACACTTGTTTGGGTTCAGCCTCTTATTAAATTTACGCAAAATTTCAAAAATAGAATGCAGGTCTTGTATTAATTCATGTGAAAATTGAGTTTTGACGACTATGTCGTCTACATAGCACTCTACTTTTCCGCCAATTAGTGGAACAAACAACTTATTTACAAGCCATTGAAAGGTTGCCCCTGCATTTTTCAACCCGAAGGGCATAACCTTGTAACAGTACAGACCGAACTCCGTGATGAAGGCAGTCTTTTCTTCGTCCGCCGGGTCTATCTTGATTTGGTTATAGCCCGAATAAGCATGCAAGAAACTTAGCAACTCGTGCCCTGAGGTCGCATCCACCAAGCGGTCAATTCTGGGGAGCGGGAAGCAGTCTTTTGGGTAGGCCCGGTTTAGGTCGGTGTAGTCGACGCACATGCTCCACTTGCCATTGGCCTTCTTCACCAAGACGGGGTTGACTACCCAGCTAGGGTAGTGGACTTCTCTTATGAAGTCAGCTGCGAGGAGCTTCTCGACCTCCTCGTCGACCGCTTTTCACCGCTCTGGGGCTAGGTTGCGTTTCTTCTGTCTAACGGGCCTAACTACAGGATCAGTATTCAGCTTGTGAGTTATGAGGTCGGGGTCTATACCGGGCATCTCTGCCGCGGACTATGCAAAAATATCTAAATTTTGAAGTAAGAAGCTTACCAGTTCGGATCGTAGAGGCTCCTGGACGGAAGCGCTGATCTAAAGCGTCCGAGCTGGGTCTGCCGCTAAGGTCGGGACTGCGACTGTTTCTTCCGTGGGCGCGGCTTGTTCTTTGCCTTGCTCCGTAGGCCACTCCAGTTCGAGGTCGTCGGCCACCTTGGTCTTTCCCTTCAAGGCGGTGACATAGCACTTGCGCGACTCAAGCTGGTCGCCCCGTGCTACCCCCACACCGAAGTCTGTTGGGAACTTCATAGCCAAATGGTAAGTGGAGACCACCGCTCGTAAGACATGGGTGATCAGTCGACCTATTATGGCATTGTAGGGGGAGGGGGTCGCGACCACCAGGAAGCCGTGTTTGAATCTGACCACACAAGGCCATGTGCCGACTTCCACAGGTTCTGTTATTTTCCCAAGGGGACAAACTTCTTCTCCGCTGAAGCCCACCAAAGGAGTGTCCGTAGGCTTCCGGTCGCTTCTCTGCAACTAAAGCTGGTCGAACGCAGCTTTGAAGAGGATGTCGGCCGAGTTGCCTGAGTCAACGAGTACGGGCCTGACCTCGAAGTCGTTGATTCTCAGCTTTATTACGAGTGCGTCATCGTGGGGATAGTGGACCCCTCACGCATCATCTTCTGTGAAGAAAATTGGCTCTTCTGTCCTCGGCCGCTTTGGGGGATTCTACTCTTCCCGGGCGGCCTCACGAACTGACATCCGAGCTGCTGCTGAAGTGAAACCCGCAACGATCGAGCCTTCCACTATCATGTGGATGGTCCCCCGAACTGGCCTCTCCTCCGGAGGCTGCCTCTGCGGCTGTTTGGCTAGCCTGTTGCTGGACTCGGGAGCATCCTAACCGTGCTCCCCTTGCCGACTTGTTTTATTACTATTGTTATTATTACTTTGTACAGAGTTTCTCAAATATCCGCGACGGATGAGCTCCTCTATCTCGTCGTGGAGGTTTTTACAACTCTTAGTATTATGACTGTGATCTTTGTGAAAGCTGCAATACATATTCTTATTTCTCTCATTGGGATTCCCCCTCAGACAGGGTGGCCACTTCACGTACGGGGCGTCCTTGATCGCCATCAGGATTTCGGCCCGCTTCGCGTTCAGTGGGGTGTAACCAGCTCGGTCCGCTATAGGAGCTTGAAACAATTGACCCGACTTTGCCCCCCGAGCTGTATCCTTTTTCCTTCAGTTGTCCCCTTGACTGAAAGGCTCTCCTTCCCTCTTTCTTTTTTCGGGCGCACCCTCGCCCTTTTGGTTGATCTCCTCTTCGGTGGCAATGAACCTGTTCGCGAGCTTCAGAAACTCGGTTATAGTCGCTGGTTGGTTGACGACCATGTGTCATTTGAACTCTTTGTGTGTCACGCCTTTCTTGGCTACTGCAAGGCGTACGGCAGGGTCCAGGCGTGGTATCTGCATACAAGCATCGTTGAACCGCTTGATATATCCCCGGATGGACTCTCCCTCTCTCTGCACTATGCTGAGCAGGCTTTCTTCAGTTCGCGGGCACCGTTTGCTGGTGACGAAGTGGGACGTGAAGGCCTGCGCGAATTGCGCCCAACTTCTTATCGATCCAGTTGCCAAGTTTCCGTACCATGTACGAGCTACTCCTCTGAAAGTAGTGGAGAAGGCCACGCATATGCACGACTCACTGGCTCTCGCCAGGTGCATCTGTGACTGGAAGGCATCTACGTGATCATTCGAGTCAAACGACCCGTCATACTTGTCGAGAGGGGGGAGCTTGAAGTCTTTAGGCATTGGGACTGCCAGGAGTTCGGGAGACAGGGGGGATGGGACTGAGAGGAGGGGAGCTTTGGCTTCAGCCGAGCTTACCTCTTCTCTGCCCCCGAGCTTGGGCAAATTGCAGGTGACAGATCGGTGAGTTCGGCGGCGGCGTCTCTACTTCTTGGTGGGCTCGGCATTTGTGCTGCTCACCTCTGTGCTGTCCGGAATGGTTTGTGCCGGAAGTAGCTCGGGCCGCTAGTGATGGTTGCGGACAGAGGGATCCTACTTAGAGTCTGTAGCCAGGATCTCTAACCGGTTCTCAAGGAGCAGGGCTTCAAACTTTGACTGCCGAGGTGATGTAGACCTGGCGAGCTGGGGTCCTCCCGACCTGACCACCCACGGCGAGACCGGGGTAGCCAGTCTCTATTGTCTGCCGCGGGAGGAGGCCTGGCTTTTAGGAGGGTTTGAGGGGCTTCTCCTTGGAAAGAGGGGCGTTCGTCCTAGCGGCGAGACCTAGCTCGCTGTGAGGTTGGGTGTCGAGGCAGAAGCTGCGGCTGCTGAAGTTGAGGTTGAGGCAGCTGGGGGAATTGATGCTGGTAGTGGTACTGAGAGACGTGGTGCAACACTTGCTGCTGATAGAGCTGGTGTTGTTGGAGCTGCTGCATTTGGGCTTGCATGGCCTGCATGCATTGCACTAGGTCGTCGAGCTGGCTCTGGCCGGTTGCCAGAGGAACAACAGTTGGTTCAGCAAAGGTTGTTTCCACAGAGGAAGGAAGGGGAACACCCACAGAAGCCATTGCTCGTGGCACGTTCAAGCTGGGGACTTCGTCCACCGAGAGAGGAATGGTGAACTGTCCTATGCAGATCATGGGAACCTGGGGTTGTTCCCTTGAGTTATCCATCTCCATGCTTCGTCCAACGTTGCTTGAGGAAGCCATGAGTGTTGAATTTTTTCAAGGAAGAAAAGAACTGTGAAAGTTTAGAGAAAGGCCTTTTGAAGCATTTCCCACAGACGTCGCCAAATGATGGTGCGCAATCCGGTCACTCCTAACTGGCACTCGCATGGCTTCCCAAGAGGAACCTGAAATGAGGAAGAAGAAGAATCCCCGAGGGGTTTGCTCGGCGGGAACGCTCTGATGATCAAGTCAGTATTCTGCGCAAGAAGCAAAGAGAGGATAAAGGCTAAGAGTGAGATAGCGCAAGAGATTTTTTGAGATACCTATTTCCTGAGAACAAAATCCTTATAGCAGAGTTCTGTTGCACCAGGCCTACTGGCCTCTGACAGGGCAGGTATAACCGCCACTGTCAGTCTGCCACAGCCGTTACGGACAGGGCTGAGGTGGCACGCGTGGGATCGTGACTGCAAGGTACGTTCCTGTCAGGTACAAGACACCTTCTAGAGGCGGCAGGCACGACACTATCTGACAAGGGACATGGTGGCTATCCTAGATCTGTCGGGTATGGTGGTCGAGTAGGAAGCCTTCTTGTGGTATGCCGAACTACCCTTCCAAGAATTACCTTTCGCCGGGCTGTCTCTTGAGTGACGGGCTGCCTGTAGCAAGTTATGCCGAGTTGGCTGGCCCGAGGTGTCTATGCCTCGGGGTGTCCAGAGATGGAGGGGCGCCTCGAAGTGCCTTAACCCCCGGGGGGGTTCAGGTAAGGTGGGTTTCAGCGAGTAGCTTATATGCCCAGTTGCTGAGCTGAACTCGATGGGTCCTTCCCTCTGAGTTGTGGTTGCATCCGTTGCGCTGTCACGCTGAGTCACTGTTTGAGCAAGGTCACGCCCACGTGTACCCGTGCTGCAAGGTCGGGCCAAATCACCCTCCATCAATTTGTATAATATAATAATATATTAAAACATATAAGATAATATATAAATAATGTATAGAATACACATATATAATATGTAAATAATATATAATATACAACATTTCATAACTATTAGATTGGTTCATGGTGGATCAGATCAACCTATATTCAAATTCGATCCATTCAGGATTTTATTTGTCCAATGTTGGCATGTGCAGCATACTAAGGCCATGTTTGGGAGTGCTTATGTTAAAAATAAGTGCTTAAAAACAAGTGCATATTTGAATAAGCACTTATTTGCATTTGACACCCAACTTTTTCAAGTGCTTATTTTCACTTATTTCATATTATGAGTTTGATAGTCTTTTTCTCCATTAAGCACTTAAATAAGCATTTTTGACTATTTTGCCCTTCACTTTCTTTCAAATTGTACGAAAGCACTTCTATAAAAATACTTGTACGAAAGTATTTTTATAAAAGCACTTTTACAGAAGTACTTTTACGAAAGTACTTTTAAAATCAAGTAGGGATAGTTTTATAAGTGGTATTTTAAAATTCAACTAGGGATAATTTTGGAAGAGAAAAATTGAATAAGTGCTTATTGTATAAGCACTTAAAAGGAAGCTTTAAATTTGGGCTTAAAAAAATAAGCACTTATTTTGGGTTTATTTTCCAAACACTAATAAATACTTGGTGGTGTGGTCCCGGCCCAAATAAGCACTTATTTTTAAGCACTCCCAAACATGGCCTAAGATACATAGGCACTTATTATATAAGCATTTAAAAGAAAGCTAGAAATTTGGGTTTAAAAAATAAGCCCTTATTTTTAAATAAGCACTTATTTTGGGATTATTTCCCAAACACCAATAAGTGCTTAATGGTGTGGTCCCAACCTAAATAAGCACCCACAAACATGGCCTTAAAACAAGTGTTTATTTTAAAAATAAGGGCTTATTTTTTAAGCCCAAAATTTCAGCTTCTTTTTTAGTGCTTATACAATAATCACTTATTCAATTATTTTCTTCCAAAATTATCCCTAGTTGAATTTTAAAATACCACTTGTGAAACTATCCCTAGTTGAATTTTATAAAAGTACTTTTATAAAATTATTTCTATGAAACTACTTTCATAAAAGTACTTTTATAAAAATGTTTTCATACAATTTGAAAGAAAATGAAGGACGAAATAGTCAAAAAAATTTTATTGAAGTGCTTAATGGAGAAAAAGACTATCAAATGCAAAAGATGAAATAAGTGTTTATTTTTTAAAGTAAGCACTTGAAAAAGTTAAGTACTTATTCAAATAAGCAGTTGTTTTTAAACACTTATTCAATAAACACTCCCAAACATGGCCTAAGATACATAGACATGCTATTTTAGAGAAATACAATCTGCTACCTTTTCAACCTGGACTCTTTTCTTATTTTATTAATAAAGAAAACTACCAAAGATAACGTGTGGGAGAGAATCGAGAGAAACTTGAGGGAAATGGTGAGGAGTTGCAAGGGTAAAAGGATGTAGAAACACCATGTCCTTTAAGCTAAGAATACACCACATGTCAAACTTTAAGTACCCTCCGTACATCTTTTATAAATAAGGAAAATTCCTGATAAGTATCTTGTACTTTAGTACTTTAGGTCGAGTGCTAATTTAATACCTGAACGTTAAAACTCGACAATCTAGTACCGAAACTTTTATTTTTGTGACAATTTAGTACCCGGCGTTAATCAGCCGTTAAGTGACATGTAAACAGACAAAAATGCCCTTCAAGTTTCATCTAATTTTCTTTATCAATCATCTGGTAAAACCAAACCGGACGCCTATTCATCGTCTCGTCTCTCCTCACTCTTTCCTCCTCTCCGCCCCTCTAATTTGTTAGTCTAAGAATGCTGCCATGGATTCCTTGCTTGGGTTGCTCCATGAGGATGATAAGAAGAACATCCTAATCGCTGTTGCACAGGGTGTGGTTCCGGTTCTTGTTCAGTTACTTGATTCAAGCTCCTTGAAAATAAAGGAGAAATCCGTTGCGGCGATTCTGAGTATTTCGGTTGCAGATTCTAGCAAGCATGTTTTGATTCCCGAAGGGGTTCTACTACTGAATCATCTGATTTGGGTTCTTGAATCGAGAAGTGGGTTTGCAAAGGAGAAGGCTTGCATTACCCTCTAAGGTCTAAGTTTCTTCTAGAAGAATGCGAGAGCCATTGGTTCTAGAGGTGGGATTTCTTCTCTTCTAGAAATTTTTCTGGCCGGGACACTTGGTTTTCAGGCCTTCATTACTGGGGTGTTGAGAAATCTTGCTACACTGGCCGGAATCAAGCAAAATTTTATCGAAGAGACTGCAGTGCCGGTTCTGTTTCAAAGAGAATAACTATTTGTTACTTTATTTACTCAGGCAAACCCTGTGGTTTCAGTTCGTTCGTGCTCTCTTGGGCGCCTTGATTCCATCTTACCTGTCGGGTTTTGTACGACAAAAATGGCTACTGCTGTCCCACCCGTCGGAGCTGTTAATAGGGCACTGGTACAACTCAATCTCCGGTGTCCATACTACACCCACTCAGAAAAATCCCCATATCATCAATCGCCTGTACCGATTACCTACATTCCCTGGCCGAGCAGTAGCACTCGAATACCACAACTGGGGTTTTGGGCTAGGGTGGATATGAAAATGGTTCTTCACTCTTGGCTTGTATCTGGTGGCGTTGATGGAGCTTCTACTCGACGAGTTGTGGCTTTTGCAACTACTGCTTAAGCTGGTGAAACTACAAGAAGAACTATGCTCCAAGGACTCTGATCTCGAATCGTAACGACTAAAATTCCGACTATCTTGATGGAATCCGGCCAACCCACTACCAGAGCTAACCGAGAGTCGTAAAGGTAGGATCTGGCCTTGAAAGAACACATAGTCGGCTCACACATTTCTGATTCTATGAAAAGAGAGGCACCCATGAACCAAACTTGAAATCCTCTTTGGCTTCAAGAGCTTTAATTTACTCATCTGAATTCTTCTCTCTCTTGATTTCCATAATCGATAGATTAGAGAGCGATAAGTCTGCTTCGTCCTGTTCTTCTTCTTCTTCACGAGAATTGAAGGCCACCCATTTTACCTCGCTACCTCTATTCGCCATCTCTAGAGCTGGAATTCTTTCAGTAGAAACACTTGTAGTTTCCTGCGAATATGCAAGTGGAAAAAGATGGGAAGAAAGATTGAAGAAATAGGGGAATTGAAGAAGGTAAGTTTTGGGTTCAATCAGCCAAAGTTTTCATCGGGAAACTTCAAGGTGGTTGCGGAAGCCAATGAATCAAAGCAGACCAACAAAGACAAATGGAGGGCCCTTGCTTATGACATATTCGATGACCAGCACGACATCACTAGAGGAAAGGGTATGGTGGATTCTCTCCCTCTTGTTTTCTCGTTTTTCCCCCCTCCCTCAACTGCGTAAAGAGCTGGCTTTGGCTCTATTTAGTTTTCTTGAGAAAGAAGATGGTAGGTACTAATTTGTCACAAAATGAAAGTTCAGGTACTAAATTGTCGCATTTTAAAGTTCGGGTACTAAATTGGCACTTGACCTAAAGTACAAAGTACCTATGGGGAATTTTCCCTTATAGATATGGCCCTGATAAAGCGTCCTCACAAGTCACAACTATGAGTTTCAATGGATCCGTTTTGTATTGGACTTGGACCTGTTCAAATCAAAATCAATTTGGATGGATTGGACAGATATGACATACTGAATTGGGACAGTCCACACTTAATGGTATAAAATATTTATTTGATTGCACTGGACCTGATTCATCGATAATGGATTTATATTGGATTGGGTGAGATTGGACCAATATCAATTCCATTGATAGAAAATAAGAATATAGGTGCCAATGGACCAGGTTTGCATTGGAGCAAATCTAAATTAAAATTGAACGGTCTAGATATTGAATTGGACCGGTCCAAATTGGCACAAAGTATTCACCAGATTGCATTGAACTTTGTCCGTTTGTAATAGATTCAGATTGGACCGAATTCGTTCCAATTGATACCCCTACTCAACAACATATCCTAGCAGCACATCGGTAACATCTCCCATAGCATACCCCATCGCAATACACGATGGGGTATGCTATGAGGTTGATGTGAGAAACACAATCGAGAGGATCAAATCCTGGTTCCTTCCTTTCTTAATAGATTTACGATAATTCTGCCAAAGGGATACATATTATTCATCTGATCCGGAAGGGATCTATTACCAACAAAACGCTTCCAATACTGTCCCAAGGCCACTACAGCTGACACGGGCAACATCTCCCTTGTCATTCATAGGAAGATGTCCCAAAGGGTAACAGTAATGACTTGTTGAGACCAAAGCATTTGTTGGGAAAGCAGTTGTTCAGTGATACTATTTTTACACCAAACCTAACATATGAAGAAACTGAATGAACACTCTAAGGTCTACCCAACTGTGTTAAGTTTAGGTCAGATTGGTGGGCCTGGTATTGGGTTGGAGTTCACCTCCTAGGGTTGGGCCTTGGTTGGCCATAATCGCAGTCCGTCCAAGTTGTACGCCTATATATGCTTTTTCTTGCATTTGGAAATGGCCACAGGAACTAAAATAACCTGCCAAAGTATATGAAAGGGTAACCCATAAAATCATGATGAATGATGATTAAGGAAAAAAAAAAAAAAAAACTTGGCAAATCGACATTAGGGATAGAATAAAAAATGGAGAATGATATAAGAGAGGAAATAACAGGAAAACAAAAAAAAGGCAAAGCCCGCTTAAAGATGAGAATAGTATCCATCTTCTGATTTCTTGCTTAATTGCTCATACTGATTTTTATTCCAGTTTAAAACTTTGAATGCTCTTCTTGTTGTCAAAGACTTAAACTTTACATGTTTATTGTAAAAAGGTGAAAATTACATACAAACATGGACGTTTGGAAACACTCCTATTCTTCTCGAACTTGTCAATTGTAGTATTTATGTTTTAAGGGAAGTCCCACCCCAACCCGGCTCAGTTTTGCATCCATTTATTTGTGGCTACGATTTGTATTTTTACCTAATATATAAAATTTGTACATATTTTCTCATTTACACTTGCTGGCAGTACAAATTTTGCATTGGGTAAAATTTCCTGCTACCTCAATTCTCCCTCATATAACTTAGTCCCAAAATCTAGCTCGGGCCTGGGCCCAGGCTATAGCCATTGTCATCAATGCCAAGCCAAGACAAGTTCAAATCAGCACCCCGCAAAACTGTCCCCCACAACGTGGTACATCCCTGCCATGTATTAGAAACATCTCCCAATGATAATATCAAGAATGATAATATTATTATTGGGAGATATTCCCAATATACGGTGAAGAAGATGTGCTGTAGAACGTTGTGGGGGGCTGATTCGGTCTCAGCCAAGCCCGGCCCATGATCATTCCCGATCTCCAATGGTAATGTTAAATCCAAATAATTATAAAAAATGTCTTAACAGATTTCTTCAGATTAGCTGAACGCAATAACTGACCACACTTACAGTGTAGCAGACCACATAGATACCACCTGGTTTTAACGTTATACAGCCAGTCAGCCACCCTGTTGTAACGGTGGGCGAAAAGGGCAGAAATGCGAAAACACCGTCTCCAATAAACGCATTATATATAATAATATATGTAGCTTTTTCTCTCCCCAACACAAACACCACTACCACACCAGAGCTCCATCCACGCAAATGATGATGGTGACATGAAAATGTAATTGGAGTTGGGTGCTTCTACACAGAACTCAACCACAGACACAGTCAGATTCCACGTACGTAGGAACTACGAAATGGAGGGTCTTCTGGCGTTCCCAAGCTAGCACAACAATAATCATCAAATTTGAGTCTGAAACGGAAGCCATTGTTGTTAATTAATTGCTTACTATCATCCCTCGTAATTAGCTACTTAGTTTTGTTTCTCTCTCTCTCACACACACATACAATTTATAGGCACTAATTTGATCTGTAATTCGTTAGTCAAGCGGTGCTCTGACTTTGCTAAAGGCTAAAGCTAATGAAAATCGTATTAAATTATTAATTAATTAGGAATGGGAATGCATGGATGGCATCGGGATCATTAGTTGAAGCCTAAACATTCGCAGGCAGGCGGCAGTTGCCGTCTACGTTTCAGTCGATCATTTGGTTTGGTAGAAAGATGAGGTCAAAACTCAAAATGCATGTGGGATATCTGCTTAATTAATTAGAAATGATCCATCTTTTTGAATTCGCAACAACAAGCATTTAATTAAGAAGGTGGTTTATAATTTGTACAGGAATACATCTTCTTTCTGTGTTGAGCGTTGAGTCTGTTGACCACACGAAATACTACGTAATACCTTTCTGCCACCTCATGAGAACGGATATGGGCTGAACTTGAATGGAACCCAGATTTCCTACTCACTTTTCTTACCCTCTCTCTCCATTTATTCGATTTATGGCTGGCATGGGATGTAATGATTGGTATCACACCACAGTCCGTCCAAAAGTATCAAGTTCAGCGAATCCACTCGCAACAAGTTCGTATGTTGGCATAATAAGGGTGGCAGGATGAGTCAGGACGACTCGCCAACATCCTACGATATATCACACACAGACAGAACAGAATACAGGATGACTCATGTCCAAAGTGCAACCTTCATCCTGTTCGCCGCGAGGGGCGCGCACTACAGTTAAACTGCAACCTTTTTTTATTTTTCAAACCTGGATGACTCATCTCCAAAGCGTAACCTTCATCCTGTTCCTGTTCGCCGCGCGCAAACTGTAAATTAACTAAACTTTTTTTCTTTTTGTTTGGTTTTTCAAACCACAAGTTTATATCGATTCTATATATTTGGCAGTGTATATATATATATATATATATATGTTTGGGTTTATCTAAAACATGAGTGATGAGTCGAGTTGGGTGACTCGGTGATGGAATGAACTTTAGCACTCTAATCCACGGATTAGCTTTCTTTAAAGGGTTTTAATTAAAATTAATGAACAGACAAAAGATTTTTGGCTTTGAAGCGATATCTTACTCTTAGGGGGGAACCCCTAGTTATGTGTCAACGATGTTCTAACGTGTCAAACCGATGACGTTCCAAAAAACTAGACTGTAGACAGAATTGAGAAAGTAAATGAAGAACCATCTTAATTATTTCAAATAAGCAGCTGAATCGACAATAAAGTAGACCAGATGGTACATGAATGCTGTTTGGGCTTGGTTGGACCATCCAAATCGAATGGTTCTGTTTTGTTGTCCATTTTCTGGTCTTTTAGGTTTAAAACTATCAGAGGTACGTACCCCTCTTTAATTTGCAAATCGAATCCATTTTTTGTTCTTTAAGTTGTTTTAAAAAGGATTATTTCATAATCCATTCTTTTGAATTAAGAAATTAAAGAAAGACAGTGGTTACAAACAGATGTGACTTCATCAACGTTTTCACATTGATTATAACAAGTAGAAAAAGAATTTGCAGAGAAATGAACAGAAAAAAAAAAAATAAAACCAATAAAATGGACTAAACTCATAGAGGTTATAATAAAACAGAGTTAATAATCGATTTGTATATGAAGCATAAGTTCAAGTTGAGTCTCTTAAATATTGAATGGGCCGGGAGATAATAGGATTAATTTGGGCTTAGGGGACGACGACCTTTCAAGGGTGATCATGGCACGAACCATTTCCCATCTCTCTCCCAAAGTCAACTCGTACCTTACTGTAATAATTAAAAGAAATAAAGAAAAAGAATTTAAGGGTAGTAGTGGGAAGACAGTGTGTTAAAAGTCTATGCTTGGACAAGCAGAGAATTATATTAAATATACAAAGAGGTAGCGTCAGTTCAACATCAGCAAGATAAATGACACAAAACTATATATGAGTTGCAGCAAACTTACATATCCTGAAAAGTTGAAACAGGAACCGCACTAGCTCGATAATGCATGTTGCATAGGCGCTGAGACGTCCCTCCCTTGTAACATTTCAGAAAAAAAAAAAAAAAGTATCAATTAATAATGCAGAGAAGACATTGTTTTGGACTACAATTCCTCTGGCGCTTGCATGATTCTTCGTTCGTAGTGGACTTCAGATGCATAAGGCCACTTGTTTTAAGGTGTTTATGAATGACAAATTAATTAAAAGAGAGGTTAGACAAAACTAGCTAGTGGAGTCCCTAGATTTGGATATATGAAGAAAGATGCTGTGTTGGAAATGGTTTTTGGTGCATGAACAGACTCGTATATAAACAGGAGCCATGCTTCTGTTTGACTTGCACAGAAGCTTTCGCTAGCTACCAAGCTATCTAAGACAGAATTTCTGGTGTTTTTGTGTTTGTCACATATATACATTTCCCATACAAACTAGCTACAGAGCCTATTCCTACAGTAGTGTGTCTACCGTCTAGGTGTTGGGGTTGGTCAAGATGAAAGACCAAGTGTCAAGCCAGTCACTTTTCTGTCGCCTATTCAACAAGGCAAAGCCTTTCTTGGCGGTGATCTTCCTGCAGCTCGGCCTTGCAGGTATGGCTATCATTGCTAAGATTGCTTTGGACCAGGGGCTCAGCCACTACACATTTGTTGTCTATCGTAATGCTGTTGCTACTTGTGTCATTGCTCCTTTTGCTATCACCTTGGAGAGGTCCGTTGCTTTCTCTCTCTCTCTCTCTCTCTCTCTCTCTCTCTCTCTCTGTGCTGTGCATTTCTAGCTATATAAGTATATATAATAAATGTCCACTTAACTAATGGGTTTCTCGGTTTACAAATTTTAACAGGAAAGTGAGGCCCAAGATGACATACTCAGTCTTCGCCAAGATAGCATTGCTAGGCTTATTGGAGTAACTATCTGAAGCTCGATCGTCATTGATGAAAGATATATAGAGCTGCTAGTATTATCTATCTAACCACAAACTTTTTTATTTTGTCGTCTCTACAGGCCGGTGATCGACCAAAACCTGTATTACGCGGGAATGAGTTACACTACAGCAACATTCACAGCTGCCATGTGCAATATTCTTCCTGCGTTAACCTTCCTGTTGGCTTTCGTTCTGAGGTATCTCTCTTTGCTTCATTAGTTGCCAGCATCCTTAATTAATTTCCACCCAACGCTACTAGATTAAATATTTATTCTCTCCATTAATCAATCGTTTCATGACATGCACATTTCAACCGATGAGATTAAACCCAGCTGCTGCTTCTTTGGATTATTTCACAGGCTTGAGAAGGTGAACATTAAGAACGTGCGTAGCCAAGCAAAGGTGGTGGGAACTCTAGTAACGGTTGGGGGAGCCATGCTCATGACACTAATCAAAGGCCCAACGATGGACCTGCCTTGGACAAAAGGAACAGTTAATAATACAAGCCAAACAGGTCATCCAGTCCAACAAGATCCGATTAAGGGTGCTCTTATGATCGCAACCGGTTGCTTCTGCTGGTCTTGTTTCATAATTTTACAGGTATTAATTAATTAAAGTGCGATCTTTCACATCATCATTGATCACTTGATAATAATTCATTGTTCCTCTGTATTTTTCTTTTGTTAAGTACGCCATGCAAATATGTTTGTTACAGGCAATCACACTCAAGGCATACCCAGCCGGACTCTCTCTCACTGCGTTGCTGTGCTTCATGGGAACAATAGAGGGTGCTGCTGTGGCGCTTGCCATGCAATGGGGAAACACTTCTTCCTGGGCCATTCATTGGGATGCCAAATTCCTCGCTGCTGTCTATGGTGTAAGTGATGAATTCAAAGGAACCCATCACAAAACTGTTACCTGTTCAGCTTGATTTTGATTAGTGATCAAGATTTCAGCAGTTCAATCTCAACAATGAATATTAATGATTCGATTTCCTTTGTTGTTTATGGGTTAATTTGACTTAATATGTAGTTAATTGTATTGAACCCATGACTTTATGTGTGTCATAGAAAAAAAAAAGTATAACCATATTATTGACATTTCAGCTTTCTTTAATTTATATGCTCATGCAAGAATCTGGATTGGATGCAGGGAATAATGTGTTCTGGAGTTGCCTATTACGTTCAAGGAGTGATAATGAAGGAAAGAGGTCCGGTGTTTGTCACCGCTTTCAGTCCCCTTTGCATGATTATCGTTGCCATATTGGGTTCCTTCATCTTAGCAGAAGAGATGTATCTAGGAAGGTATATATATATACATATCTTATTAATTATCCCTCTACTCTCCATAATCAAGGAGGAAATTAAATAAATAAAATTCATGATTTAATTCATAGCTAGCTTGCCTAAATTAAAACATTAATTTTTATGATGCATGTGCATGGTTACAGTGTAATTGGAGCAACCGTCATAGTGGTTGGCCTTTACCTTGTTGTGTGGGGTAAGAGCAAGGATCACATCCCCTCCTCCCCGTCTACCAACCAACAGATTGCACCAGTTGAACTAAAAGCAAGTTCCATCGACACTGGGAAAGGCAACCCCGATGATGATGAGTTTGTGGGAATCGATGCTGCAGCTGCGCAAGTGTAGGAGAAGGGGTTTGTTGATTTGATTTGCTGCGGCATTGATATGATTTGCACCAATTTAATCGAGGCATCTCTTCTCTGAAGAGTTGGAGAAAGGGTTTGTTTTTTCTCTTTCTTCTACTCACCAAGTTTCATGTTATCCGTATAGAGTATCGTCTTCGTTATTTGTTTTCCCAAAATTCTCTGCAAGAGAATGCAAAAGCTTGGCCTCCTTTTTTGCTATTAATGTAGCGGATCTTGTAAGTTGTAACCGTACCAGTACAGTTCTAACTAATAAAGTTGGTGTTAAGCATGGCTAATTAAAGACTTCACTTTTGTAAGTTGTGCTCATGGATTTTAAAACTGACCCGATGACCGAACCGGTCAGGGTCCCTTACCGGGTCGAATAGTCCGGTTTGTTCTGACACAAAAATAAAATATTTTAAAAAAATTTGAAAAACGGTCAAAACCATTACAAGCTTCAAATGACACAATTTCCTCTAAGAAAAGGAACAGCATTCCTCCGAAAAGAGGTGGTGGAGATACTCAACGCAGTTTCGCCAATAAATGAGCCACCTGATTTATTTTTCTTGAGATGTGGTTGAGTTGGTATGATGAGAACAATAGGAGAGACCTGCAATCCGCCATTAGACTTGTTAATTGCCAGGGAGAGGATTCCACTTTATCCAATAGGTACTTACCAACATTAGCTGCATCTCCTTCAAGGGCAACATTCTCAAGCTTCTGCTTCCTCTGGATTCATCTCAGATGAAGGGATAGTTTTGGAAAGCTACCAGCCAAGTCCAACTGCCTCGAACCTAGCAATTCCCGCACTGCCGTCTATATTTGTGTTTTAAAACAACCCTAGACCCATAGGGGAATCGAACTGATCTCAGGGCAAATAGTATGAATTCATCATGGTTAAGATCTGGACTCCGACCTCTGAACTTCAATGCAGTGTGAATCTCTTGCAACTTAGTATTGGCTGTCCAAATGAATTACTGAGTCTCGGTGCTTCCACATATGTTCAGTGATTCGCCAAATAAATAAGCTTTTGAGTTTTGCCTACTGGTACTGGGTGATGCGGAGCTGCTGTGGCAGGTGCTGACGCTATTAATGCCGAAAGCCCTTGCACACTTAGGGCCGTGGGTAGAAGTAGAGACTAGAACCAGCATGATCACGTATTCATGCTTGAAGGGATCAAATTCTCAATGAAGCCTGGAGGCTGGAGGCTGAGATTGGTTGGTTGGTTGGAAACTTGGAATACTTGCAATGCAAGCATGCAAAATGGTTGGAACCGCTAACAAAACGTTTCTTTGTATATTCTTTTGAGTAATTTAAGGGAGCAAGAAGCATAAACAGTAAAACAGCGTCGTTACATCCATTCAACCATTCAGGTCTCTTGTATTTTCAACTCCTACGTACCCAACTTTCAACTACTTCATTCTGAAAGAGAAAGTAAGGGGTAAATTCCAGGAGAAACTAAAACCAGAGCATCCACGGAAGAGAAGCCAATAACTCATTCTATATGACCACTATAAACTATGCAAAACATACACATTCAGTGCCTTGGAAGAGAGACCAGACATCTCCCTCTGTAGCTACAAGTGCAGCACAAACGCTCTTTTTAATTACATTGATAGTTGAAACTGAAGCACGAGGACAATCCATGTCTCAGCAAAACTCTATATGCATTAAAAGTGTGAGAAACATCACAATATCCCAAACCATTTCAATTTCCACACTGATTCGATAATACTGCCGGAACAAATGTTTCCTTCTATTCACAAAATTTAAGGATTATCCTACCTTATACTTTTTGCATAACGCACACCTAAAAGACTTCACTTTGAGATTGCTGTGCTTCATCCTTTCCAAAGATTCGTTGAAGCTCACGCGTTGCTGCTTCAAATGATGCTGAAAATAAAGGCAAATGAGCATGTGACTAAGTGAGAACAATGAAGAAAGCCATCTTTCTTAAAATAAGTGACCATATAAAATTTCTTTTAAACCAACAATGTAATCAAATAGGAGTTTCCATCACCTTTCCAGATACGGAAAGACTTCTGATTGATTGGGGAACCCGTCACAGTTTGAATTGCATCAAACAACAAGTTCTGTGGCGTACTCCTTAGCTCTTGGACTATCCCATAAATAGTCTTCCCATTATCAAAAAATATGTGATTATTTGGGTGTTTCGTTTTGCAACCAGCATGGCGCTCAAATTCATATGCATTCAGCACCTGAATGATCATTAAATCTGTAAATAATTGGCTGATAAATTTGTTCAAGAGGAATGGTAAAAACTGCTGTTGTAATCCTTTGAAATGGAAGCTACAATTACTGGCTTTTACCTTAGAGAAATTACATGATTGACAGCTGCACAAATATCCCGAACCTTTTATAACTCCACGAAGCTCCTTCTGACAGGAAGTTAAACAAACAAGTTATTAAACACAAACTAACATTAAGTTAAAAGTACACAAGAGTCACATTTTACCTCCCGTGACCAGGAAATATACTTCACATGGACTCCATCAAGCATACCCGTTGAAAGCAAGCTTTTGACATTTGAAGGGAAGTTATTTGGAGCAACCTTCTTTGACATTTTTATCTCCATCTTGTTCTTAGTAACAGTTTCAGTTACCCCAGATGTATTTTGAGCATTATTTACAAATACATCTACACTTGTATCAACTAATTCTTTTTCATTGACGGTCTCTGTCTCTGATGTTTGAATGGAAGATTGACTCATTAGCAAGTCATAGCTGCTTATAAGCCTGCCTGAGGGGTTTGTGTCAGTTTCTTCATGAAAGCCAGTGAAAGATATAGTAGTGGAATCACCCTTATTATAAGGATGACCCATTGAGATTATATTGTTATCCCCCTTGTTGAAGATGTGACCCATTGTTATTGTACCGTCATCTGCTTTGTTGTAGATGTGACCCATTGTCATAGTATTTTCATCCCCCTTGTAGGCATGAGTCATTGACATAGTATTCTGATCCTCCTTATTGTAGGCGTGGCCCATAGATATGGTATTATCATCACCTTTATTATATGCATGACTCATTGATATGGTATTCTCATCCCCTTTATTGTAGGTATGACCAATTGATATTGTATTCTCATCCCTCTTATCATAGGTGTGACCCATTGATATGGGATTGTCATCCCTCTTATCATAGGTGTGACCAATTGATATAGCATCGCCATCCCTCTTGTCATATGCATGACCCATTGAAATGGTATGGTCATCCCTCTTATCATAGGCATCACCTATTGACATGATATTGTTGTCTCCCCTATTGTATGCATGTCCCATTGACACAGATATGCCATTGTCAGAGTCCTTGACCTGATTAATTTTGACCTTTCTGATACCACCATAGCTGAGGCACGATGCAGGATCTTCCATTGTATGAGAAATAGACAAGCCAACAGAAGGATCATGTCCAAATTGGTCCTCAAAAACCTTTCTTCCCATATTGAGGTGCCCTGTATTGACAGAAAGTATGTTCCTAGCACCAAAGTTGATAGCCCTTGCTGGCTCAGATCCAAATAACCGGTCACCAAACTGGCTCGGCACTGATTGGAAACTTAAAGTGTTATCCCATGGAGAAACATTTATGTTTGAAATTCCCGAAATTGACTTACTGTTTGAAGCATCTATTGCTTGCTTCTTGTTGGGAAACAGTTCCGGTTCCGTAGGATCTACAAACCAAGGGTGAGCACGCTTTGGTTCAATTCTGGAAGAATTATCGTAAGTCATCTCACCATCATTTAAACACCCAGGACCTTTTGCCATCCAAAAGCCCTTGCTCTGGAAAGACTGGTATAAACAATTAATTAATAAAGGACCCACAAAAGACAAGTCACTTGATTACGGAACATAGCTAGTTTAAAAGAATACTGATAAGTCAATTATGTGGTCTAGTATCAAAATCCATCCTTAATCACTCCACCGACAATCCTGTTCATCCAAATGGATGAAGTGTCGCATGGACTCTCCTAAATGGATGAAGTGACAATATCATACATTTGTTAGATTTCAACAATCCAATGGACTCTTAAAGGATACTTCTATGTGACATTTTTCTTTTTCTCCTTGCTCATTGGTCATAAATGAACAGCTAATGTACACAATCAATGCCATTTTTCCTATAAAATATTATTAAGTAGCAAAGCTAATCTTTAGACCTTTTCCTACAGGGTTATAACAATAAAATTCAAGTAAATATGATGAACTAACTTAATAGTTTGTACTTATCTATACATGTTCACAAGTTCTTGTTTATTCATCTTAAAGGATCATACTCCTTGGCATCAGAATTTGGTTCCTGCATCTGCGTCCAAATTTGAAATAAAATTAACAATCCATATACTCATTTGAGAGTGTGCGGGATGGGCCATCCTGGCATCCAAAACCAGGAAGTCTACGCTTTCATATTATCTCTTTCCAAACCAACAAGGAAACACATAGGATTGGCATTGACTCTGCTTTTAGAAACCACTCCACTATGTAGTTCAAACTAGAAACTCTAAAACACTAAAACCCTCATTGAGGAGGGTACTGGCAACACCTGGAGGCTGCAAGGTAAACCCTTTGCATTTGTTCCATTATGCAACAATAAGTATCATTGAGAATTATAGTGCTCAAAGAGCAGATAACGAAGTTACCCTTCAAAGCAATCAATTCTTCAAGATCCATCCAGCCCTGCAAAAGCTTGATGAAGTGTAGGAGTATGTAGCTATGGATATTTATGATGCATAAGGCATTGTTCAGAAACACTATCTCTAGGACAGAGACTAACAGTTTGTATTTCATATAGATCAATGTAAATACTGTGACACTTCAAAATGCGAAGATTACTTGTATGAGATGCATAGACTTGAACATTTAATCATTCTGGTCAAGCACCATGAAACATCTTACCATTTATCTTTTCATACTTCCAAAAGATGGTGGCTCAGTATAGAATTCATTATGTCCCACTATAATTCTATCAGTATAGAATAAGATCAGGAGGCATCCCACTTTTAATACAGTCGAACTCATTCTAACACTCTGTACCCATCTCTTGGCATTCATATCTCTATGTATGGTGGCTCTGGTAGTGAATCCTCTTCTTGCTTGACTCTTCAAAACTAATCTACTTCTGGCTTGGGAACTATTGCACATCACCGATTCCTTTTACACAATAGCTAAAGACTCTTCAGAACCCAGTGGCAGGACTAATACCCAATCTATAGGTTATTTGTAGGATCACACTCAAACAACTTAATAGAGAGCTTTATCCTAGCTTCTCCTAGACCATTATTTTATTTTATTTTAATTTTTGAGTCAGCAACAACTATCAGAAAGATGTTATTGACCAGGGTGAGATAGAAAACGCCAACACTTAACTATGTGGCTCAAGATATGGAGACAAAAACATCATGAATGCTGACCACACAGCAAAAATAAATATAATGATACAATCACTATTTAGGTTCACTCATACAGCCTTCTACAATATGGCAAAAATCCTTCTGCTTTCTTGTCCAAAAAGAAATGAAAACATGGAAAAGGGAAAAAAAAATACAGAACAAAAAGATGGAAAAAAGTAATGCTCCTTATTTCCTTTCCTGGTGCATCCATCTTTCTTTGAAAACTTATTTGTTGTAAATAGTTCACATTGTTATGCATGTAAAACCATATCTTCCAAAATGTGGCCAAAATCCCCTCATTTCATAAAAGAGTGCAGGCGCCTAATGCAGTCTCAATGGCCTTAACTAATTTCCTTGTTATGTATGATGCCTCATAGCAGTCATTGATAAGGACATATTTGAGGTATAGAAAGCCACACTCCCATAACATGATCAAATTTCTTGCTTATGCAAAATGCAAGCTCTTAAGTGAATCTCATAACCCTAGATAACAATGAATTTCCACGTTGCGCAAAATTCCTCAATACCAAGACAAATTTCCAAAGAAAAAAGCTCCCTTGTGAAGGCTATTCTGATTAATTCCTTCTTTTCAATGGGTTGAAGAATCTAGTAACTATAAAAGTCATTAAGAGGTATTGACAACAGCAATGTTTCCAATAAAGGAGCTCAGCAAATGGAAGAGGTCCATACATAATCCTAACATTTAACTCCATTTTGCTTCTATACCAACATGTTGTCCACATCATGCAATCCAAAGAAACTCAAGCCTCTACTCTGTAGTCACCTGGACAGGCGCCTTTTTTCATACAAGTCATGGCATTCACTTCATGCCTAGATGAGGTAATTGACAACTATGGCAACTTACCTTTTTAGATATATATGGGACAATTAATCATTAAACAATTGAAGAGAAAGGAGAAAGTTATTGCCATGAAAGATAAGGATTAGTGGATACATAATAAAGTATCTTAATTAGAAAGCAAAAAGAATTTATAATGAGAAAGATACATAACCAAAAATCATCACCACCACCATAAAAATTTATGGACAAACAATGGACGACAAAATTAAAAAGAAAAAGAAAAAAAATCCAGTCCCCTTATCCCAAATATTGGAAGTCATCCCCTGTGGAATGTACTTGGTAGTTATTTCCCCTTAAATTCATGAATGAACGTTCTCAATGAAAGAATGCCAACCAAATCCACAGATTAGGGCACTGAGTTAAAGACTACTTTTGGAATTAAAAACAGGCAAAGCCAATAATCCAATCCAACTGAGTATTGCTAATCATGCATGATGTCAAACATCACATTCCTCATCAGCTGCTCAAAGAATCCATCAGGGCAATATGGTAAGAACTATCCCCACCAAAGTCTCTGGGAAATCAATAGTAGCTTCAGTCACCTCCAATGGAACTAACAATATGGTATTCAACAAGAAGAAATTGTCCAAATATATGCTTGTATATTTGCAAGCTAAACCCAAACTCCAAAAATGCTGACAACTTCAAGAGATAATACCATAAGAAGTCTAGAAGATCTAGGAACTGCTGAAGCGATTGCCCCTTCATGACACATTTTCTAAACCCCATGGATTGTATCTGCATTTTGTACTCCATGATCTTGTAATAGCAAAGGAGAGTTACTAAATAAAATATATAATAAGACACTTGAGAAGGAAACAAAATGTCCATCGGATTTAGAATTCATATTAAGCTCTACAGTTGTGAGTAGAAAATTTTTGGGCCACATGCATGGTGCATTCCACATGGACATGATAACATCAAAAGAACCATCTGAACCTTAATATTGAGTACAAAAAACTCCCTTGATCTAGAATTTCATACAGACACCATAACTACAACACAACATTTTCAAGAAAGAAAGCTTTAATTGTGTTATACCATTTTCACTATTTTGCTTCAAAGCGTGATTGGAACTCCAAACGGCACGATCAAATCAAGTTATGAACCTGGAGCTTTCCTTCGCCAGTCTACGACAAGGATAAGCAGATAAGTAAACACAAGCCCTCGGGTCAACACAGTCGCACTCCAGGACGACCGATGGAAACTCGAAAAATGAATTCGTTTAAGCTGTGAAGTTTTGTTGTAGTATGGGTTGCGCTTCGATAGTGTAAGTGCGGCCTGATAACCGCTACAGCCTCTACTAGAAGTCACTTGGACATCAGGATCGGAGCTTATTCTCGTCGAGATCACTGTTGAGCTTAGAGAATTGATCGAACTAGTGCCCGATCTTCCTTACTATCTACCCGTCACCTGCAAAAGCTAATCCATGCATGTAAATTCACCATTCCATTTTCAACTCGAACCAACTCGTTTTACTTCATGGCAGTAAGTTTTGAAGGGTTTATCGAATCATAGATGTCAGACGGCAGAGGAATTTTTAAGGATTGATTTATTTTATTTTTATTTTTTTGGAATAAAGTGGCAAGAGTAGTGATGCCCTAACCCTAAACGTGGAGAAACGGTGATATAGAAGAAAGAGAGTTTGTCGACCAACTGTACCTTCGATACAGGGCGGGTAATTTGAATAAATAGATAGTCTCCGGTTAGAGATTGAAGAACTTTTCCCTCCGCTCTTCACCGGCGAATTTGAACCGGAGCAAGTAAGTATCCTTGGATGCGAAATTGGAATGTGGGTTTTATTTGGGAGGAAAAGATATAAGATGGCACTCTCCACGACTACAATTAAGAGTTTCTAATCCAGACCGTACACGTATGCAAGACATTGATTCATCCGGACCATCCATTAGTCGTAAACGTACTGAATGGTGCACAGCGTCATAGCCCAATTATCATGCAGCGGATGGTGCAGGAAGGCAAGACTTCAGACCAATCTGCTCTATTTGGAAACTGGGAAATTGAGGTTATGACTTAGTTACGACAGGGATTAGGAACTGTTGGATGGGAATATTTGATAAGGTCTATTATTTATGTGCGTTACTGAAATTCGAGTAGCGAGTAGGGAGTAGCGACTAGCGACACATGGGAGAATCAGAAAACATCAGGACCTTTTTTTTAGTTTTTATTCACCAAGACCAAAGAAATCCTCGGTTTATTGTCGTTTTCAGATGTCATTGACAAAAATGTCCGTGAGTATTTTCGTATTACTCACGTACCAACTAGTAAGTAGTAACTCTATCTTCTTGGACAAATGATCAGAAGCTTCATTAGCTTCCCAATCATATGATGGTCTACGGTTCTGCTTGTAAATACTGGGTCCACGTGACGTCAGTTCTATCGAGCATGAGTCCCCCACTCGTTGGGCCCACCTATTGGGCTGATGCGGCCCTTGATGAGCGGTCAGTCTCATCAGATTCAGAATCTGGAGTCTAATGTTAATGTGGATCGGATTGGATTCGGTAAGGGCATATCCTATTCGATCCGTTAAGAAAATCCGACTGATCCAAATTCAATAAGGATCCATCGGATTTTTAAAAACATGATTTGAATTCGAATTCAACTAGAATTATATTTATATATTGATGGAGCGCAATCCGGTGGATCCTAGCTGCTAATGATCTTGCCTCTGACTGGAGCAAAAGGTGCCTGAAACGGGAAAGGAAGCGAATACTCTCCGGGGAGGAATCCGGTGAGAGTGCTCCGAAGCTCAAGTTAATATTTTCTCAAAGGCAAGATAAAAAACCAGATGGTACAAAGTTATCACGTACCTTCATTCTTGGGGGGAAGAGGGCCTTTTATAACCACTTCGCGCACTCACTCCCAAACTCCTGTCAGGTCAGGTATCATTACCTCTGCACTTCTTCCAGTTCGGGTGTCATCACCTCTGCACTTCTGCCAGTTCGGGTGTCATCACCTTTGCTGGGGCAGACAACCGTCACTGCTCTCTTTGTTGGAGCCGTCTCTGTAACTGGAGGTGGCGGTGGCAGGTGGCCGTTGAAGTGCGACTGTCAAGCATCAGATCCTAAGTCAGTCAGGCGCGCCGCCTCAAGATACGGACTCCTTTGGTGTCAGGTACGGTTTTTCAGTTCGACGGCCTGGAGACGAAGTGCCGGAGTGGTGTGCGAGGTGAAGTCTTGAATTCGGGTAGAAGTGTGGCCTAAACTGCCCTGGGGTGGGCCAGTTCGGGTTGCTGCCCTTTGCATTCCTCGTAAGGCTCGGGGTCAAAGGGAGAGTTCGGGCTCTTTTTGGGGAGCTCGGACCACGGGTTCCTCTTCTCGGAGCTCGTGCCTTGAGCGTACTGTCGTGCCAAGCTATCGCTTCTGCCAAGTCACTCTCGGTTGCTTCCATGTGTTGGGTGGCCAAGAGGTCGGGCCAAATCTCCCTCCATCAATTGCCCCCCACTCCTCGTGCTAGGGCAAGACCCTTAGCGCGGGGAGTTCGCGAGGTGACGGGTGGATTTGACCCATACTTCAAACCGGTTGACTGATAGCGTGAAGTGTACGTACGTCAGGAGATTTTCGGATTCCTCGAGCGCCAAAAAGTCAGAAAACGCGTCAATCCGTCTTTAAATGCTGGGAGACGTGACGACGGACGTTATTTCAAATTCAAAAAACGTGCCACTGCTGCCTTTAATGCTGGGAGATGTGCGTCGGCGCCGCTTCAATTTCCAAAGATGTGCGGCCAGTCACATCTCGGTCTTAGGAGGTGTGTAGTCAGCTTGATCGTGAGCTGTTGGATTTGCCTCGATCAGAGCCGGTGGTTTTCGGTCACTGTGGGTATAAATAGTGGGGGACCCCCAGTCGCTTTCCATCGCCATTCTCCTGCGTTCGCTTCTTGAGCTCACGTCCAAGTTTTAGCTCGCGTCAACCTTCCGTAGTTCGTTAGCTTTTTTCGGGTGAGTCAGTACTTTCTTCCTGGTTTTCCTTTCCTCCCGATGTCTAGCTCGGACAGCTTAGATATCTTCTTGAGGGGGTCAGATGCAGGTTCCACGAACCGAGTTGCATCCCCCGACAGCCTTAGTGAGCCCGAGGTAGAGCTCGGGGAGAGCTTGAGGAAGAGTTCGAACCTGTAGGCCGAGTCGCCTCGGGTAGTTTGGTGTCCTCCTCCCGTTGAGGTCGGACGTTAGACAAGTTCGGGTCCTCAACCATGATGCCTGAAGGGCTTTACTCCCTTATCACCCAGTTCAACATGCCCGGGGAGTATACTTACTTTATACCCTCGGGTGACTTCCCTTGGGAACACGGTCCTGATGAGATCATGATATTCCCGGAGCAGCTCGTCGTCGGGCTGCGCCTACCTTTCCACCCTTTTATCGTCGAGGTTATGAACCACTTCGGCATCACCGTCGGTCAGCTCCACCCGAATTCTATCCGCAATTTGGTTGGGACTATCTCCCTCTTTTGCGAACACATTTTGCCTTTAGACCTAGAGATCTTCTCTTCTATTCTCATGCTTAAGAAGCAAGCGGGTCCCCTCCCGGGCATAGGTGGGCGCACTACTTGTCTCCTCGCCCGGGGTTCAAGATTTTACACGATCTTCCCAACAAGGTCCCGGCGTGGAAACAGGACTACTTCGGGGTACGAAGTGCAACGGGGTGGCCGTTCCAAACCGGGTGGGGGTTGGCTGCCCCTAACCCCGGTGTTACGCTAGATAGGGAGACGGCGAAGGGCCTCCGAGACTGGGCCCGGCTCAGGCTAAAATGCCACCATTATCTGACGGAGGACAAGCTCATCCAGGCCGGCCTGAGTTCGGGTAGGTTCTTTGCTCAAAGGCTTGCCTTTGTTTTGCTTTCTATTCTTTCGTTTTCCTGATGTCGAGCTCTTTTTGCAGGTGTGATGGACGCAGAAAAGACTCGTGGTGGAAACCTGTTTCATGCTATGAAGAGGAGGAAGCGAGTTGCCAAACGGACTCGTGCCGAACTGCCTCGAGATGCGGAGCCCGAGGTACCGAGCTCTCCGCCAATGGATCCACCTAGAGAGCCTGAGATGGCCCCTCCAGTACAAGAAGCGGCAAGGGCCCCTTACGCCGAGGCTGCTTATACCCGGGTTGGGCCTTCAAGCTCGGGAGGCCAAGGCGAGTTCAGGAGCGTGCTGTCGCCGAACCATGCTCTTCAAAAAAGTAGGGAGGCCGTTTATCCTGAGGAGGTCGCGGCATGGGCCGAGCTTCCTTTGAACCACGTAGCCAGGTGTGCTGCCTCTTATGCCATGGTGGTAAGTCAGCGACTTCTTGTCGGGCTCCTTGTCATTACCTTTCTCGCTATTACTCTTTTAACATTGTCGTTATTTTTCTTTTTGGCAGGTGAACTCCTCCATCCATGCTTTAGCGGCCCAAGCGGAAAGGAGCTCGAGGCGGGCACGAGCTACCGAAGAGGCTTCCCGCGCTACTGAAGCGGCTTCTCGCGCTGCACAGGCCAGGCTGGTGAGGTCTCAGAGAGACACCGAGGCCATGGGAGTGGTGGTGAAGCACATGGCGGACCTGAGGCTGAACTTGTAGCATCAGGTCGAATACCTTCAAAAGGATATTAGGGAGAGGACTAAGATCTTTTCTCAGGTTATCGAGGATGCCAAGAAGAAGGCCGTCGATGACTATATCGCCTCGTTGCGCTTTGACGACCTGATGGTGGGCTCGTACAGAAGGGGTTTTAGACTGAGCCGATGGATGATTAGGAACACGTACCCCAAGCTCGACATCAGCGCCATAACCACTTTGTGCATTACTCAGGAGATGGCCAACACGGCTGACGGTGAACCGGATTCTGAGGACGAGGCAGGACCCTCGGGTATCGTTGAAGTGCCTTCCGAGGGTGAGGAAGATGTACCTCCGGGCCTGTGAGCTCACTTTTGTTGTGTTTTTTTTTTTTTTGGAATGTGAACAAAGTAATTTGTAATGAAATGTTCTTTTGGTTAAGTGTTGTCGTTTTCTCCTTCTTTGCCGAACTGACTATATTGTTTTGTCGAGAACCATACTCAGCTCGTTGTTAGCGCTTTGCCTCGTCAACGCTGAAATGAGATACCGAGGACCCTATCAGCTCGCTGTTAGCGCTTTGCCTCGTCATCTTGGTGCTAGCATTTTGCCTTTGCTTGCCCACGCCGAGGTCCTTGGTAACGACTTAGTCCACCTTGCTCGGTGATTTATAGGTAGTATCGTCTCAAGTTAATGACGTTCCACGCTCGGGGTACTTGTTTGCCCTCTAAGGTTTCGAGCTCGTATGCTCCCCCGAGCGCTCTCTTTACTCGGTAGGGCCCTTCCCAATTCGGTCCAAGTTTGCCCATGCCGGGCTCGGGTGCCATGATCTTACGGAGAACCAGGTCGCCGACACGGAAGTTCCGCTTTTTTACCCTGACATTGTAGTACCGAGCTACTCTTTGCTAGTATTCTGCGGTCCGGATGTATGCGAGATCTCTTATCTCGTTGAGTAGATTGAGGTTGGTACGTAGCTCGTCTCCGTTTGTCTGATCACCGTATGCTTCTAGTCGCAGTGTAGGTACTTCGATCTCCACCGGGATTACCGTTTCAGTGCCGTAGGTGAGGTTAAAGGGGGTCTCTCCCGTGGCGATTTTTTTCGTAGTTCGGTGAGCCCATAGAACACTTGGTAGCTCGTCCGCCCACAACCCTTTAGCTCGGTCCATTCGTGCTTTCATCCCGCGGAGGATAGCTCTGTTCATAACTTCTGCTTGACCGTTTTGCCTGCGGGTGCGTGACCGATGTGAAGTTCTGTCGAATCCCCATATCTTGGCACCATTTCTGAAATTTGATGTCCTCGTACTGTTTGCCATTGTCGGAGATCAGTACCCAAGGTAACCCGAAGCGACATACTATGTTCTTCCAAAAGAAGTTCTGTACATTTCGAGTTGTGACTATTGCGAGAGGTTCAGCTTCTACCCACTTTGTGAAGTAATCTATCGCCATCACTAGGAACTTCCTCCCACCTGTTGCTGACGGGAATGGCCCCAGGAGGTCGATGTCCCATTGCGCAAAGGGCCATGGACTAGTGAAATACTTGAGGTCGGCGGCAGGCTGATGGTGGATATTGGCATGCTTCTGACACTTGTTGCATTTTCTGACAAGCTCGATGGCTTCTGCCTTCATCGTTGGCCAGTAGTACCCTTGTCAAAGTGCCTTCTAGGCGAGGGCCCTGCCCCCCAAGTGTCCGCCGCACAGTCCTTCATGAGTGTCACGGAGTACGAGCTCGGCTTCGGCAGGTCGCAAGCAACGTAGGTAGGGGAGCGTGTAGGATCGTCGGTACAGCCGTTCTTCTATTATGACATATTTGGCTGCCTGGCGTTGCACCCTTCTGGCTGCATTGCGATCCGCAGGGAGGGTTCCGTGTAGCAAGAAGCTCGCGAGTGGGTCGATCCAGCTTGGCTCTGCTTCAAGGACGGGAGCGACCTCCTCTACCCCCCCGAGAATGCTAGGCCGAGGTAAGTCCTCTATGTACACGGTTCTCATGGCGTTGTGACTGGTGCTCGCTAATCGAGATAGGGCGTCGGCCTCAGTGTTCTCTGACCTCGGGATTTTCTTGATGAAGTGTGACTGGAAGTTGAGCAGAGCCTCCTTTACCTTTGCCAAGTAGGCGATCATAGTTAGCTCGCGTGCTTCGTATTCTCCTATAACCTGGTTGACCACAAGCTGGGAATCGCTGCAAATAACTATGTGTTTCGCTCTTACCTCTTGCGCTAGGGCTAGCCCGGCTATCAATGCCTCGTACTCTGCCTCGTTGTTGGTTGCCGCGAACTCAAAGCGTAGTGCGTATTCCAATTTCGTGTCACCCGGGCCGCGCAGGACTATTCCAGCCCCGCTGCCCTGTTGGTTCGGGGAGCCATCTACATGAAGGATCCAGGGCTCCTCATCCCCGTTCGCGTTTGGCCTAACTAGGAGAGGTGACACCCTGGCTGCTACCTCACGGGGTTCAGACTTTATTGGCCTGGGAGCTCTGGACGCACCTGAACTGGGGATCTCGAGCTCGATCGGCCTGGGGACTTTGGAGTTGAACGTGCACTCGGTGATGAAATCTGCTAAGGCTGGGGCTTTAATAGCAGTTCGTGGCTTATACTGGTGGTTGTACTCGCTGAGCTTGATGGCCCACTTCGTCAGCCGACCGGAAACGTCGGGCTTGAGTAAGACTTGCCTCAGAGGTTTGTTAGTCAAGACAATGACAATGTGAGCCTGGAAATATGGGCAGAGTTTCCAAGCTGCAATTATCAGTGCGTAAGAACTTTTCTATCTGCGGGTATCTCGTCTCCGCTCCCTGCAAAATTTTACTAACATAATAGACGGGTCGTTGGACCCGATCTACTTCTTTTATTAGTACCGAACTTACCACCTCGTCGCTTGTCAAGAGGTACAGTTCTAAGACATCGCCCTCCTCGGACCTGGTTAAGACCGGCACACTAGCGAGGTATTTTCTTTAGCTCATCGAACGCGAGCTGGCAGTCTCGGGTCCATTCGAACGCTTTGCCTTTAATTGCCTTAAAGAAAGGCAGGCAGCGGTCTGCCGACTTGGACATAAAGTGGCCCAGGGTGGCTATGCGGCCATTTAACCTTTGGACCTCCTTCAATTTCCGGGGCGGTCTCATGTCTATGATTGCCTTAATCTTGTCCATGTTGGCCTCAATGCCGCGCCAGTTAATGATGTTCCCTAGGAACTTGCCCGAAATGACACCGAAGATACATTTGTTCGGATTTAGTCTCATGTTGAATTGTCTCAGGATTTGAAATACAAAACACAAATCGTGTATTAATTCGTGCGAGAACTGTGTCTTGACGACCATGTGGTCTACATAGCACCCTATCTTTGTGCCAATTAAGGGTTGAAACAGCTTATTCACAAGCCTTTGAAAGGTTGCCCCAACATTTTTTAATCCGAAGGGCATAACCTTGTAACAGTATAGGCCGAACTCTATGATGAACGAGGTCTTTTTCTCGTCGGCCAAATTCATTCTGATTTGGTTATACCCCGAATAAGAATCTAAGAAGCTCAACAACTCGTGCCCCGAGGTCGCGTCTACCAAAAGGTCGATTCTGGGCAGTGGGAAGCAGTCTTTTGGGCAGGCCCGGTTCAGGTCGGTGTAGTCGATGCACATGCGCCACTTGTCGTTGGCCTTCTTTACCAGAACGAGGTTGGCTACCCAGCTCGAGTAATGGACTTCTCTCATGAAGTCGGCTACGAGAAGCTTCGCGACCTTCTCGTCGACTGCTTTCCATTGCTCCGGGGCTAGGTTGCATTTCTTCTATCTAACGGGCCTAACTTCAGGATCGGTATTAAGTTTGTGAGTTATAAGGATGGGGTCAATACCGGGCATATCGACCGCGGACCAGGCAAAAATATCTAAATTTTGAAGTAAGAAACTTACCAGTTCGAACCGTAAAGGTTCCTGGACGGAAGCACCGATCTGGGTCCGCAGCTGAAGTTGGGATCGCAACCGTTTCTTCTATGGGCACAACTCGTTCTTCGCCTTGCTCTGTAGGCCGCTCTAGTTCGAGGTCGTCGGCCACCTTGGTTTTTCCCTTCAGGGCGGCAACATAGCACTTGCGGGACTCGAGCTGGTCACCCCGCGCTACTCCCACACCGAAGTTTGTAGGAAACTTCATTGCCAAGTAGTAGGTGGAGACCACTGCCCGTAGGACATGAGTGATTGGCCGCCCTATTATGGCGTGGTATGGGGAGGGGGTTGCGACCACTAGGAAATCGTGGTTGAATCTGACCGCACAAGGCCATGTGCCGACTTCCACAGGTACTGTCACTTTCCCGAGGGGCCTAACTTCCTCTCTGCTGAAGCCCACCAGAGGAGTGTTTGCAGGCTTCAACTCGCTTCCCCATAACTGAAGCTGGTCAAACGCCGACTTGAAGAGAATGTTCGTCGAGCTGCCTGAAGAAAATCGGGGGGTAGTGAACCCCTCATGCATCGTCTTCCGTGAAGAAAATCGGTTCCTCTGCCTTTGGCCTCTTTGGAGGGTTCTGCTCTTCTCGGGCAGCTTCGCGAACTAACGCCCGGGCCGCTGCCGAAGTACAACCCTCTACTACCGAACCTCCTACTATCACGTGGATGGTTCCCCGAACTGGCCTCTCTTCCGGAGGCTGTCTTTGCAACTGTTCGACCGGCCAGCTGCTGGACTCGGGAGCATCCTTACCATGCTCCCCTTGCCGACCTGTCTTATTATTATTATTATTATTATTATTATTATTATTATTATTATTATTATTATTATTATTATGTTGTACAAAATTTCTTAAGTACCCGCGACGGATGAGTTCCTCTATCTTGTCGTGGAGATTATTACAATGTTCGGTACTATGACCGTGGTCTCTATGGAAACTGCAGTACAAGTTCTTGTTCCTCTTGTTTGGGTTCCCTTTTAGGCGAGGTGGCCATTTTACGTACGGGGCGTCTTTCATCGTCATCAAGATCTCAGCCCGCTTCGTGTTCAAGGGTGTGTAGTCTGTCCGACTTGCCATGGGAGCTTGCATTGGCTGGCTCGATTTCGGCGCTCGAGCTGGATCCTTCCAGTTGTCTCCTTGATTGGGGAGTTCTTCTCTCTTTCTTTTCTCAAACCCACCCCCAGTCCTTTGGCTGATCTCCTCCTTCGTTCGCATGAAATTGTCTGCGAGCTTAAGGAACTCAGCAATGGTCGCGGGCTGGTTGGCCACTATGTGCCACTTGAACTCCTTGTGTGTCACCCCCATCTTGGTCGCCGCGAGCTGAACTGCGGGGTCCGGGCATGGGATCTGTAGGCATGCGTCGTTAAACCGCTTGATGTAGCTGCGGATGGGCTCCCCTTCCTTTTGGACCATGCCGAGGAGGCTCTCCTCGGTTCGGGGGCACCGCTTGCTAGTGACGAAGTGCACGGTGAAAACCTGCACGAACTGGGCCCAGCTCCTTATTGACCTGGGGGCTAGGTTCCTGTACCAGGTGCGAGCCACTCCTTTGAAGGTGGTAGTGAAGGCTATGCACATACAGGACTCGCTGTCCTTAGCCAGGTGCATCTGGGACTGGAAGGCATCGACATGGTTGCTGGGGTCAAAGGACCCATCATACTTGTCGAGTGGGGGGAGTTTGAAGTCTCCGGGCGTAGGAACTACAAGGAGTTCTGATGACAGGGGGGAAGGGACTGAGAGGATAGGGGCAGCCTTTACCCTGTCCGAGCTCGCTTCTTTACCTCGGAGCTTGGACAGGACGCGGGTTGCAGAGTGGCGGCTTCGTCGGCGGCGCCTCTGCTGCTTGGAAGGCCCGGCGTTGGCACTGCTTGCCTCGGTGTTCCCGAGCTCGATGTGCCCGGACTGTTGGAGGTAGTCCGCGGCTGAGGCGCTGAATCGGTTTTCGGTGTGCAGGGGCCCATCCTGAGAGCGCCGAGGTGATACTAACTTGATGGATCGGGTTCCTGGTCCACCGGCACGTGGCGAGGCGGGGGCAACCGCTCTCTCTCTCCTGCTAGGGGATGAGGCATGGCTTCTAGAGGGGCTCCGAGCCTGGGAGGCCTGAGCTTGGGAAGTCTCCTGATGGGGGCGCCCGCTTTGAGGGGAGGGCTTGGCTCGCCTAACGGCGGGGTGTCGAGGTGGGAGTTGCGACTGATTTTGAGGCAGTTGAGGGAACTACTGCTGGTAATGGTATTGGGATACATGGTGCAGCATCTGCTGCTGGTAGATTTGATGTTGTTGAAGCTGCTACATTTGGGCTTGGATGGCCCGCATGCCATGCACCAGGTCATCAAGCTGGTTCTGGATAGTTGCCGGGGGAACAATGGTTGGTTCAGTAAAGGTGGTTCCAACGGAGGGAGGAAGGGGGACGTTTATGGCAGGAAGATTCATGGGCACCACTGTTCGTGGCGCATTCAGGCTGGAGATCCCATCCACCGAAAGGGGGATGGTGAACTGTCCGATGCACACCACGGGAACTTGTACTTGTTCCCCAGTGGCGTTCATCTCCGTGCTACGTCCGGCATTGCTGGAAGAAGCCATGGGTGCTGGGGTTTCTTGGAAAAAAGGTGCTATGAAAGTTTTAGAGGGAGGCTTTTAGAAGCGTTCCCACAGACGACGCCAATTGATGGAGCGCAATCTGGCCGGTCTTAGCTGCCAGCGATCTTGCCTCTGACTGGAGCAAAAGGTGCTTGAAACGGGGAAGGAAGCGAGTACTCTCCGGGGAGGAACCCGGTGAGAGTGCTCCGAAGCTCAAGTTAGTATTTTCTCAAAGGCAAGATAAAAAACCAGATGGCGCAAAGTTATGACGTACCTTCATTCTTGGGGGGAAGAGGGCCTTTTATAACCACTTCGCACACTCACTCCCAAGCTCCTGTCAGGTCAGGTATCATTACCTCTGCACTTCTGCTAGTTCAGGTGTCATCACCTCTGCACTTCTGCCAGCTCGGGTATCATCACATCTGCTGGGGCAGACAACCGCCACTGCTCTCTTTGTCGGAGTCGTCTCTGTAACTGGAGGTGACGGTGGCAGGTGGTCATTGAAGTGCGGCTGTCAAGCGTCAGATCCTAAGTCAGTCAGGCGCGCCGCCTCAGGATACAGACTCCTTTGGTGCCTGGTACGGTTGTTCAGTTCGACGGCCTAGAGACGAAGTGCTGGAGTGGTGTGTGAGGCGAAGTCTTGAGTTCGGGTAGAAGTGTGGCCCGAACTGCCCTGGGGTGGGCCAGTTCGGGTTACTGCCCTTTGCGTTCCTCGTAAGGCTCAGGGTCAAAGAGAGAGTTTAGGCTCTTTTTGGGGAGCTTGGATTGCGGGTTCCTCTTTTCTGAGCTCATGCCTTGAGCGTACTGCCGTGCCGAGCTGTCGCTCCTACCAGGTCACCCTCGGTTGCTTCCACGTGTTGGGTGGCCAAGAGGTCGGGCCAAATCTCCCTCCATCATATATGTAATATAAAATATAGTAATATATAAATAATATATCGAATATGTATATATAATATGTAAATAATATAATATATAATATTTTATAATTAACGGATTGGATCGGGTCACGGTAAATTGAATCAATCAATATTCAAATTCGATCCATTAAATTAACATATCAGCTTTTTCAATCCAATCCAATTTTATTAGAATCAGAAGGGATATCTGAATCCGCCTCTTAACTATCCGATTCGGATCGCATGTGATCCGACTTATTTGCAGCCATAAATGTGGATAAGAAAAAAAAAAAAAAAACACTCTACAAAGCCACTGAAGTGTGTAGATAACGTCAAATACTGGCAACAGGCCTAGACAGTTTGGTCATAGTTGTTGGGTCACTTTCAACTTTCACTAAACGAACTTGTCATCTCCTGGCAAATTGAGAATGACTATATTTGGGCCATGGTCCACAATGTGTCTAGCCGAAATAGTAAAATTTTGTCCTCGAGGCTCAATTTGGAAAGAGTGTATATACCAGTGTGTACAGTACAAGATGTTTTTCAAAAATTGTATTTACGTTGTATAAAACCTCAGCTGTAATGGATTCATAGGCTGAATTTTATATTTTGGGAGGCAACTGGGCTACCCAACAGGGGTAGCTCCTCCAAACCCTTAAACCCCTCAACCCCCCTTTTACGGTAGGGAGTTCATATTAACTCCCCACTCAATACGCCCAACATATTTATTTCTAATGTTTTCAATCCGTCGTTGATTTAGTTGATCAAATTGTTTGAATTGTCATTTGGCTATGATTTCGGGTTTAGTTCAGTCAAGACCTGTTAGATAGTCAAAAATCATTCAACTCAACCAGTTTGACCCGGTAATCCGGTAGTGGGTTGCACAAGTTGATGCATGCAAAACTTTCAAAGGTCATAACTTTGTATTTTGATGTTTCACATGGGTGATTTTTTACTTTTTGATTTTGGGTAACTTTTCAAGATCTATATTATAGAAAATAATATATATATATATATATATATATATAATAAAAATATTATAATTCTTAATTTTTTAAATATCAAATAAAAATATTTTTTTTTATATATTTTTTTTTGAAATTGAACTCGAGCTTATGAGTTTTTTACTCGATTTGAGCTCGAGCTCAATGTTCTAGCTTGAACTGAGCTCAATCTCGAGCCTTGTACAACATTGGTGAGCCGAGCTCGAACCTTGTACTATTCAGCTTGGCTCGGCTCGAATCCACCAGTACCTATAACTAGGGGTGTCAATGGACTGGTTTTGGGTTGGATCCCATCCAAATAAAAATCAATTTGGATGGATTGGACAGGCCAACAAGACATTGAATTGGACTAGTCCAAACTTAGTGGTATAAAGTATTTATTGGATTGGATTGGACCTAGCCCATCCATAACCTACTTATATTGGATTGGGTTGGATTGAGCCAATATCTGGTCCATTGGTATAAGATAAGAATATAGGTATCAATGGACCAGTTTTAGATTAGAATTAATCTAATTAAACTAAAAACAAATTTGAATAGATTGGACGGTCCAGACATCGAATTGGACCAGTCCGAAATGGTCTAATATTCATTGGATTGGATTTGGACCTGGTCTATTTATAATGGAATCACATTGGACTGGAAAGGATTGGACCAAATCCAATCCAATTTCCCTAGCTACACCAGACATTACCAGCTAGCATACAGGCACCTTCAACAGGGTGATTTTGAATTTTAGCCAAGGCTTGCCCAGTCCATGTGCAAGTCATAGTTCTTTAACCTTTGTGAGATGAAAGCCAAAGGCTTACTGTACGTTATGTAATCGGTGTAAAATTATATTTTACCGTTGAATTACATCGATAATTGATATAATAAATACATCAAAATTTTCGATGTATTTATTACATCTCTCTTCTTCTTCTTCTTCTTCTTCTTCTTCTTCTCTCTCGTCGCTCTCTCTCTCTCTCTCTCTTCTCCTTCTCTTCTCTTCTCTTCCTCCTTTTTTTTTTTTTCTTCCCGTTACCGCCGCTGGGAAACATGTAACCAGTTGCAGCGGCATATTTGAACGCACCTACGTTTTCCATGGGAACCGGCTCCATGGAAACCATCACTGGCTCAACAGAAACAGTTCCATGAGAACAGAGGTAGAAGCTTCATCACCGGCTCCAGCAACCACCACTCTAGACATATGAACGCGCAGCTCGGCCCCGCCAATTGGAGAAGAGGCTCTCATCCAGTCAAGCACTCTCAGCTCGGCGTTGTTCACGTGGGCAGGTATAACCTCGTAGCCCACACGTACCCAACCAGGAACAGCAGTGCAAACAAGTCCGAAGCCACCGAAGCAATGGCGACGTCGGCTACCCCTATTTGGAGGTGATACACCAAGAGGAAGCCTGTGGGTACAAGGAAGATCGCCCCGGCCAATGACGCTAAGGTGAGTGGGTGGGTTAATCCTTGCGCCCGGAGATAAATGCAGACTAGATGCAGGAAGGATCTGGTGAGGAGGTTCGGAAGAGAGAATAGAAGATAGCTCTGAGTGAGATTTGTGATTTTAGGATTCTGGTGTAAACAAAGAAGCAACTTGGACATGCTGAGCCAGAGAGGAGATATGGGAATTGAGGAGAAGAGTAGAAAAATTACAGAGCGATGAAGGGTAAGGGCCAGAAGCTTGGGACACTGAGCTCCAAATGCTTGCGCACATAGAGGTTCCATGCCCAGTGATTGACCGAAAAGGACAGAGTAACCGGTGATGTTGGCGAAGGCTATGGCAAGGGAGCTAGCAGTAAGTTGTATATCACCGAGGTGGCCCAGGAAGAGCGTGAGTAGAGGAGGACAGGATGAGACTTGTTCAGTGTAGAGACGATGTCTCCATTGACGCTTACCAGATATACTCATACGCCAATGATTTTACACCGTTTTGCCAAACGCACAAGAGTATAAAACATGCATTTGGCCGCTTTAGTTTTTACCATCATACATTTGAGTGTTTAATGAAGTTTTGTATTTACACCGCTTCCAAACACAACCTTATAAAAGAGTGGTGCAACAACCTTCCTTTTTTTCAAATGAAGACTTTGTGAAGGATAATAATAGAGGAGTGACTAAAGGGGTGACCCATAGAAAAATAAAGGGATGACACCCGTCATTAATCATTACTCAAGAAGTACATGCCACAATTCACAAATTAAAGAATATATATATATATATATATATATATATATATATATATATATGCTATATATTCCCCTAATCACGTCCCATGGATATATGTTCTATAAGCCACAAAAAATATGCTATCGTCCAACGATCCCCAATGAACATAATAAAACATACCAGTGATGGACATGTTACAGCACTAGCAGCTCCCATTGCTAGCCTGTTCATGCAGCATTGAAGAGTCAGGGAGTGCTATGACACTAGTCGCAGCAACAGATGTGCCATCCTCCGCTACTAGATGCCTACTTTTTCTAATCATAGTAGTACTATTTATATTGGGTAGTTGCCTGAGTCATCTCTTTGCTACATGGAGAATTTTGTGGAATATAAACAAAAATCAAGTTTACAGAAACCAAATGAACATATGGTAAAAGATAAGCAAATAACTGGCATTACTATCTCAACCAAAGTTTTAAAGCATTACATGCAAATAAATCCATCTTTTCCTTTGAGTGGTGTGTCAACACTATTTATAGATGTTTTTCTGCTTAGGGTGAATTGTGTGGGTATTTTCTCCTACATGTGTTAATGGACCAGGTTTAGATTGGAACCAATCTAAATTAATACCAATTCCAACAGATTGGATAGTCCAAATAATGGATTGGGCCAAATTCAGTCCAATTGACTCCCTTATTTTCTCCTATGTGGTGCCAGCACCCAGCACTCATTTGTTAAAAAACAGGAATAAACAATATACTACCATGACTTTCTACCCAGCCCCTTTTTTCCTCATTTTTGATGTTCATATCAAGCACAAACATAATATCTATAAAATTTCATGATACCAAACACAACCGGAGTTATGTTGTAATTGGGCCAAGTTTAGGGTCAATCTAGGCCCAACACTGAAATATGAACCTTAAACGTTGGCCTCAGGCCTGGTCCAACAGTAGTTTTCTAGCCCAAGCTCAAAGTAACACAACTCAGCAATGCGCTCTTGCTTGTGTAGGCTTGAATAGGTTTCAAGCCCGGTTGGATTGAGATACCTACTTACTTGTGTTAGCATCTTTCGACTTTAGTCCAGGCTTTGTAGTCTAATTTAGAAGTAGAACAAAAGAAAAATATACACAAATATTAATACATATGCATGTTTCAAGTCTGTGAATGAGTACGGGCCCTAGAGCAAAATCCCTCATTTTCCTCTTCAGTTATACCATTTAGGGGTGTCAATAGACCGGTTTTGGGTTGAATCCCATCCAAATCAAAATCAATTTAGATGGAGCGGATGGGCCAACTAGACATTGAATTGGACCAGTCCCAATTTAATGGTCCAAAGTATTTATTGGATTGGGTTGGGTTGAATTGAACCAATATCAGGTCCATTGATAGAAGATAAGAATACCATTACATGTGTGCTAAATACCCAAGCTTATGAGAGCACCCATGTGGCGACAAATGCATCACAAAGAAGTGCTGCGTATTTTTTGAACTCTGGTCGATATGGCAGCTAATAATAACTGAATTATTTTTCACATATTGGGTCTGGTTCCAAGCGATTTGGAACAAACTGTTATCACATCCCTGACTATCTTCTCATGAATGACAAGGGAAATCTTCCCAATAATGTCAATGGGTAAGGATGTAGAAAGGAGGAAAACCTTGAGGTAGCAGATTTCTAACTAAACAACGTTACGAAATTAAAAAAAAAAAAAAAGTAAAACCATTCCTTTTCTAGAGGTTAGAGTCTGATCGGGGGAAAATATCTGCATAAAGTAACAATGACATCAAAATTAACGACGGGTGGATAAAATGTAACCAATCGGTTGTAACCGTAAACTTTGAGATAGCAAAGAATTTAAAAGAAGAGGTTGTTTTTAATTTTGGAAAAATATATAATGCCCGACCGGAAACACATGATACCGGGAAAGGATTCAAACAATTATGCAATAAAAAAAATGAAACTAAGATGTGGAGAAAAAAGAAAAAGGACCCCTGAATAACCAAAATGATCATCAACCCTAAATCAAATTTCCGTATACACTGCTGCCTGGTTCCTGCAAATCTTGTTCCCCCTCCCAAAGCTGAAAGCCCCATTTTAATAAACCTTTGTCATTTGATACTCTATACATTTGTTTTTTTCCTCCATCTGAAACATTCTCCTACTGTATACATTTTAATAAACACACTATTCAAAGCCAATCCAGATTCTTTAATTCGCAGCACGTTTAGAAACAGCGCGGGCGTGACGCAAAGTCCAAATAAAAGTTCAGACATTAAATTGTCTAATGTTTCCTTCCCAGTTCTCAATCATCTGATCTGCTGCAGGTTCAGGCTGGCATAGCGCTAGGACTTTGTTTAGGGGAAGAAAAAGCCTTAAAGCCCAGGCCCAGCACGCACGGCATCATTTGTTAGCAGGGACCTACTGAATCATATATTTACAAATGAACACCACTTTTCGTTCGTTCCACGTGTCCATCAGGCATCGCGCGTGCTTTGCTGCAGTGCAAGACGCATGCTCTTGCGCCTATTTTGCTTTTCTTGTTCCCCCACTTGAAACTTGAAAGTAGTTAGAAAGACTTCCAAATCCGCCGGCGGCCTTGGCCGTAGTTATCATCCTCCGAACGAACATTAAACATCGATCGCCATCATCTCTCATCCAGCATGCCCTTTCCAAACGGTTGGGAGACGAACAATTGGAAGTCAGCTCCATGCTTTCATTGTTGTCTTCTGGTGTTGGGTCTGATATCTTGAAATCTCGATATGTAAATGAGGAAATGATCAGAACCTGGAGGCGGTCTCTATGCAGCTCCGTGCCCTGGTTACAAGCAAAAGTTCTTCGGCCTGGACTCTGGCCACGCACGACGAAAGTGAAGCTGCTGGATTGCTGGTGACGTTGGGGCGGTGGAGTTGTAGGGAGAACAAAGAATAGACAGGACGGTGATCCGAGAACCTTGATTCCCCTCTCACGTACCACATCTGCTTCAGTCCCTCCCCTTTCCATAGAATCCGGTCGCACCTGTCCCCCACATTGCATGTGATGTGAGTGTTAGTGCTGGCTCCAATTTTCAACAACTAATATAATTTTGCTCACCACTTACAACCCTAATAACTGTTTATTTATCTAAATATATATGTTGTATATATTCTTTTATTAATCTACCGTCCACAAACGCCAGCCAACCAACTAGTACTAGTACTAGTTTAATTATCAGATGTGAAACCAAATGGGCGGTGATTAAAAACCCCAAGAGTCAAGAGAAGAGTTTTTTTTTTCTTTTATATTTTTTAACTATTAATTAAAAGAAAGGTAATGACTTCTCATTTCTCAAGGTCAAACTGCGACATGCGCGGGCTTGTAGAGTCCATCTGGTTTGCAGTAAGAATCAGAATGGAAATTCATTAGAATTGAAATCGGAATATTCTATTCTAATATCCCCCACCCCCGTAGTTTGTTTGGTTTAGACGAATTAACATTAGAATTATAGCTGGAATAGATTCTCATCCCCAAGAAGGGGGACCGAGGGAATTGGATTCCAATTCCAGACCCCCTATTCCCGAGAACCAATCGGTCCTTAAAATATGTGTGTGAGAGAGAAAGACAGATAGAGACTAACCAAGCAGGTGTGCGCCGCTTTTGTTTTGATTTGGACGTCAGGAGAACGTAATGGTCGGAATTGGCGATATATTTGTAGGTGGGAGCGAAATATATCTTCCCTTCTTCCCAACCTGCGAACACTCGCCCTGCTCTTTGCTCTATTCTCAGCTGTTCACCCCCCACACACACACAAGATGAAAGTTAGAATCATATATATATTTTCAAAAAGCGAACGAAATATAAATGCGGTTTGTTTGTGTGAGGAGGCCTATAATCAATCCTATTCGTATCAGAGTTGTTCTTCATCAGTCTCTCAGTCACATCGAATACTATATATCGAAAGATTCAGAACACACGTTGTTGGGAGGGTGGGAACCAAGACCCCACCATTAGTTTGTCCAGTCTATTGTAGGCAAAGGTAGCGGCCTTTTTTTTTTTTCTCTCTTTCCCTTAAACTACAAAACTATAACTTAACATTCATTCTTTTCTTCCACAAGTACAATGTGACATTGATTTGGGAAAGAATCGACGAGGCGCCTATTCTATCGGTCACGACTCACGGGTCGATCTCGATCGGTACTCATACAAACATACAATGAGGGAAAGCCTCTTATCAGTCTCACCTGGTCTTTCTCAAGCAATGCTTGCCAATCGTTATTCTTCAAAAGTTGGTGCATGTCAGCGCAGCTAGCCGCGAGCCGATAATTTAAATCACCGAGCCAAATAATTTTACTGTAAAAAGTAGAGAAACAATACACATATCAATTCATAAGTAGTAAAAATCTAAAACGAGGCAGGCATGAGAGTGAAAACTAAAACTTACTCATGGTCCAATATATTATCAGGATAGCAAAATCGGCGTCCACGGTGACTAGATTCAGGAAATCTTGTCTTCTTTAATATCTCCATGACATCTGCATTTCTGCGGACCTCGTCCCCTTCTTTCTCGCCCGACGTCAGGTGCGTGCAAACAAAGCACAAGGTTGTATGGTGTAGAGTCATACTTATGGATATAGAGCCCTGCAAGTGAAAACACCCAACTTTTTATTTATTTTTTTATAAATATAAGAACAAGGTATAAATTAAAAGGCATAATTTTGATTTCATATGTATGTCAACTAAAATTGGTGCAAGTGTTGCTCGTATAAATTTCAGTTGGTTTATGAATTTACTAACCTTATTTCCAAGATATCCCATGAGGCCTCTTCCAACGCAGGAGACCTTCAAATTTCTAATATGCCGGTTAAGATCAGAGCGCACCCACACGCTTAAGAAGATGCCCACCATCTGCTTGCTCGCGGCCAAGCAATATCTACCACGAATGGGACTGCTACGCCTTCTCGATGAAGATGAAGCTGAAGCTGAAGCTGAATCTGGTGGGCTGACCAATCCTTCCTCACTCGCGTTCGAAGCCCGGAATGAAGTGCATATTCTTTCAAAATCCTCTTGATCCAGTTCATCTTCCATGGATAGTAGATCCGAGAAACTAATTCTTGATTTTTGGTTCATTTGAGGTCGAGGGTACTGCTGGTCCACATCGACGGGGGTGGCAACTTTGACGTTTTGGCCAAATTCCTGGTCTTCTTTGTCGTTGCTGTTCAAAGCTTGCCGAATGAGGGACAGCCACTTAGATGCGGGACCGTTGTCCTCCACGCCTAGGACATTCCCTGCATTTAGAGGGACGATTTCCTGGAACCTGATATTACGGCAGGAATAGGATAGGATGGAAAGTATTAGGATTAGCATCTTTTTTCTTACAAATTACTACGCAAAAATATATGCGCACAAGTGGAAATTAAAGCAGATTTTCGCTTTCTAGTAGTTAGATAGTCAGTAGTCACTACTCACTTAGACGACGACTTGACCTTCTTTTCTAATAATCATTGATAATATCCCAAAGGGAAGGGTAAAGTAAAACACACACTCCGCAATTTGCTGGGGCCTGACCAGTGAGTGATTTGGGTAAAACTTAAAAAGTGAAATCTGGCCCCATTGACGAGTGAAGAGGCCGGCCGAGTCACATTCATCATTTAGAAAAGGAGGCAACTGGCAATCCCTTAAGAAAAGAAAAAGGAAACGACACGTTGCACATTGGATATGAAGCATTGAACCTTTGGGTTGGGGTAACAGGTCAGAAAGCGACAATGGTGTCTAGGGTCCCACAATTCTGGACTTTCCCGTGCATGTTGGGAGCATCCGGATAGGGACTGATTAGCTTAGCTAGGACCAAAATCTAAATCCTACCAAGTACCATGGGCAGACACAGCGCATAAGGTGGGTGGAAGGAGAAGCCTACCAACCAAAAACCGCTTGGCATGGTAAAGCCAGCCATTTTGGCAGGTTGGGAGGGACATATAGCCGGTTGTAGGGCTCTGATCAGTTTGCTTGCTGGTTCTACGGCGTCAGAAACAAAGATTCAATTATTTTATATTAGATAAAAGAAAAAGAAAGAAAGCTTGTCGATAATGAGCTGGAGCACGTTTTAGTCCGCTAAAGGAAATGAAGACAGTAGTAGCTGCCACTTATAGCAAAATTAAATATCAAAACTGTCCTTCCCACTTCCGAGTCATTTTATCAGACAATAAAAGCCAAGATTTTTTGCATAGTTATATTCTTAACTAGAAAGAAAATGTGCAATAATATGACAATTTGTCGAATGCCAAGAACCAAACAAGACGGGAAGGTTCTCTCTTCCCCGGCAGGGCTTCCGGGGGAGACGGAATCCCATGCCATGACATGAGCTATCCCCCAAAAACAAAATTAATAATAAATAAGGAAGGTTCACTACCCCGACCCCATGATCCAGACAAAAATCAGAATAGGAAGAAAGTGCAGGTAAGGGAAGAGGGAGGAAATTACCCAAAAACATAAATGTCTGCGGGATCAGGCGTCCGTAGCCAATTCCTCAAGTTCAAGCCGTCGTGAGGTGATCTTCCTCCTACGTTCCAAGTGCCCACAAACATCCTAAACCATCCCACCACCAGCAAGGACAATCACAGCTTAGAATTTGAAATGTTAAGAAGGAGGACATAATATTTAATGATAAAACGACCAGAAATCCATCCAAATTCCAAGTTACTCTCTTCATTAATGGGGTGGTTAATTTGTTCATTTTATGTAATCCCGGAACATACATGGAGCAGCTTCCAATTCCTTTTAAATGAAAAGAGCAGCGGTGCAATTTCTACGATTAATTTTCCTCGTCATAAAGTGGGACCCAATAAAAGATAAAGATACGAGTCCCACCGTGCAGTGTCTATAGGGCGAAGAATCGAAGAATTGCACCATCTCGTCGTTTACTAGAGTTCAACAATGAAAATTCTTTCAAGAAAGAAGAAACAAAGAAAGAGAGTAGGAAAGGTCAAAAACAGTATCGATTAGATACCTCAAGTCTAGAATATCAGTAGTAGAAACAGCTGGCGCTTCTTGCTCGAATCTCGGCCGTTTCAGATTTTCAGTACCCTCCATCACCCACCCTACCATTACCAATCGCGGCTTTTATTACTTTGATTTATTCAGCACCATAAACTGATAAATAAACACTTTTAAAACGGCAAAATCCCATTTCATATTTCGCACCGTCACTCTGCCGTGACGGGATCTGCTCCTCACAAACGGGCGCCTCACAGCCACATCCACCCTGCATTGCATTGGGAGCATCTCCCAACAATGCTCCCAATACCATGATAGGATGTGCGTGTGAGGAGCAGATCCGGTCTCCACTCTGCCAGTGCCAGAGAGATAATATATGCCCATCAATACTTATTCAGTTCCATCTTCCGTCCACGTGGCATATGCGATGGCATCTCGACCATCCAATCAACTGGTCCCACGAATATAATCATGGTCCAGTAATCACATAACCTGTGGAGTAGGGCTCTTCCTCTTGGCCTGGCCTTATAGAACAATCAGGAGGTAATGAGGCCCATGGAGGGAGGACTAGGAGGTTCCTCATCTGTGGATCACGTGGACGGGAATGGTTGAGGCTGACAGAAAGGATACGAATTTCTCAGATAGATAACTACTACCTGCGAACTCTTGTGGCAGGAAAACATATCGGTCCTCGTCTGAACAGCTCCTCCTTCTGTCGGTCGTGCCCCAGGCCCCTGCAATTCCAACGGAGAAAATTTCAAAGATCGGATACCTGAAATTATTCCGACACGAAACCGATAAAACCCGGTGCAAATACCACATTCTAGGAGCATACCTCCATAATCGGAATGAAACTCGTCACCTCTGCTCTTGATATTCAACCATTTCCTCACAACTACTTTCGGCCAGGAAGACTGCCATACATTTTAGGCTTGAAGTTCTCAAATCCTGAATGAATAATAATTTGAGAAAGAAAATAAAAGAAAAGAGTGGAGATTTCTCTCACCTTGTAATTCTTACGACACTCGGTTCTCATTTTGCTCCACCTTTCAGGTCACACAAAGGGACCAAATCCAGCGTACAACACCGGCAGTAGGTATCTTTAACCTGTAGAAGAATAAGAAGAAGACATGTTTCTCTTAAACACATGTTTTATTTAGATTGCAATCCTATATGCGACAGTGCCATAATTTCAATCAAAAATTAAAAAGGGGAGTTGAGGAAAAAATGGATAACCAATTTCAAGTTTTCGGCTAAATTTGTCGTTGCTTCGAACAGGGACTGCTTTTTTAAATTAGTGTCAGATAGTGCTTAATGAAGTCTAACTACCGATTTATAAAAGAGCAAGCTGAAACTTGAAAAAGTAGCGGAAACAGTTTCCGAAAGATCGTAAACAGGAAGACAAATATAAGGTAGGAGGGAAGCAAATAGAATAAGTTTTCCAATATAATAGTATATACAGAGAGAGAGAGAGAGAGAATAGGTCAAGTTCATCCTTTTCCTTCATAGATAGTTCTTTCAGAGTTTGAATATTTTCTTTTCAGCGAGAACATAGTGGAAGGTGAAGAGAAATCGAAAAGGTAAAACAGAAATCAACAAAAGCTTGGGAGCTTTCTGGAGCTTGAGATGGGGAATCTGGTGATGCAGTCAATAAAGTTCTTCGTTAAAAGAACGCTGCATAAAAGTTTAATTCGTTATACAGAGAAACGAGAGGAATCCGGAGGTATTAAATAAACAAGGTAAAGAATATGGTAAGGGACAGCAGGAGAATACCCTGTCAAGATCTGTCTTAATTTGGAAAAGAACAGAACTGGAGATCCAGTTTCCGGCAGAAGTGGATAAGAAATCAAAAGAACGACAAATCACTGGGGCATTTGAAAACAACCTTCTCACCTCAAGATCTCCAAGATTTCGCAGAAATCAACAAGTTGGAAACTCCATCACCATGATGGAAAAATAAAATACATAAACAAAAGACAAGACGATCAGAAAGAAACAAGAGGAACTTGAGTCCCGAAATTTCTTCGACGGCTCTAAAAATCGGAAACGAAACAGAGAGAGAGAGAGAGAGTATTCGCCTGGCACAAGGGAACTGAAACCAAGGAGAAAAATACATTCTTTATTCACAAAAACAAAAAATAACTGTTTAGCAAAGAGACAGATATTCGTCAAAATAAATGAAGTACCAGAAATGAGATTATAGCGATAGTCAAATAAATGGCAACCAAGAACAACATGGTGCAGAAAACGAAGAAACTGAACCAGAACACCAACCAGTTTCCCGGTCTGTGGCATGCAACATTGCTTGATAATCTCAGAAATCGAGAAAAGAGAAGGTAAAAACAACAGGAAATCCACTGAAGAAGATTGAAAGACAACGAAATAGGATTAAATCTGGTCAAAAGTAATAATCTTTAGTTGCAAGAAAGGACAGAGAGAGGGCAAAAGAAGAAGAAAGAATCAGAAACACTTACAGGAATCGAAGAAACAGAATCAACAACGCCTTCCAATCTTTCTTTGGGTTTGATGTTAGAACTCGTAAAGGAGACCTACTTCTGCTGCGCGGAAGACAAAAAAAAAAACTAAAGACGAGCGCTTTTGGTTGTCTTTAACTCTTTTTGCAGTTGTTTCCTTTTGGTTCAGTCATCAGTGACAGAGAGGGAGGGATGGTGAGAAATCGGCGCCTTCTCCGTCTCTTCTATGATATTTTGTATTGATATTGGCTCAGGGGGGTGGTGTTCGTTGTTAGTGGCGGAGAAGAGAATGCCAGAATGGACAGGACAGGAGGTTCGTAGTCGTAGGTGTTCCTCGGAAAAGCAAAAAAGGACCTCGTCTTTCTCCATTTATAACCTGATGAGAAAGGACCTGCCGCACACACACAGAGAGAAAAGCCAAACCACCATCTTAATTCCCAACATTAATTAATTGATTGAAGTTTTCTTCGATATTTAAGCTCTGCTTACATGTTAATTAAACAAAGCTCGGCCCAGGCACACTTGCGTCTTGCGAAGTTGCGAGGGTAGCGGTCCCCTCATGTGACAATTGTTTTAATCTCGGTCAAATCATTCCGATAATTCGTAGTAGTGTGAGGTTTTACCACTACGCCACCTCCCTCTCGAGTCGACGGACGTGGCTAATGGCTTCATCTCTCTCTTTCTCTCTCTCTCTCTCTCTATCTGGTCTGTCTCTACGCAACCTGGGCCAGTGGGCCCATCTTCCTCACCCCTGTTTTCAATTCAATTCAGCCATCCACTCTCCCATTCCAAATCCCACTCCTGGATTCCTTTCATAGGATGACGGAATTGCCTCTCACTTGTTTGACGAATTACCATCGTTACCCTTAATTACTTGTTGCCGTCAAATCAATAGAGTACTATGTTTGACTATGAACAACGAGCAAGGCTTGATGGAATTGAACTTGGAAGGGATATGATTGCAAGGGAAGGGACATGATAAGCCGGACAAAATAAAATAGACGTGGTCAAACTTCTAGCACTGTTAGATCGGTATATATACGAATCTACGCTCGCACTATTATAGAGTCGAGATCTGTACCGTCGATCCAAGTCCGTCATTCTCCCATGTTCTTTGTTCATATCATACTTCAGGAGCAGATCCGGTCTCACTTCGTGTTTGGAATATTGTCCGGGTCGGGTTTTGGTTTAGTAGTCCCACCCACCCACGGTCCCACGTTATTCGATTCGTCAACGTTTTGTATAACTTAAATAGTTTTCTGCTCACGGATATTTGTATACACTGCACAGTATAAAAATATCTCTGCAACTTTTGTTTATTTCAAACAAAAAGTTCCTTTCAGCCTTCTGCTTGTTCCGCAAAAGTTTTGACTGAATATACGAAATAATAAGTTGTGATTGGTGCATTCACAAATCTTAATTTAAGACATGACAACTATTTTAGTGGAATTTTGTTTATCTTAATTAGCTTAATAACCCACCGCACTATACGCACTATTCATTTAAATATAAATAAGTTTACTTTTATTTTTCTCTTATAAAAGGTATCAATCAACATTCCTATCAACAGTTTGATAGATACATATAATAGTCCTGTAAAAGTGTGGTTCTGGCTCTAATAATATAAAATACATTTGTGATTGGTCTTTCCTTTGTATGTGTTTCAAATTTCAACCAGTTCAAGACGGGGACAACCAGAGCACATCCTATTTTTGATAAAGGAGTGGTGACATCTCTACTTAGTAATATTATTTATTACTTGACAAAAATAACTACGTATATGGAAAGAAAAGCAAATCTACATATCACTAAACATTAGTAATATCAAACAGCGTTTTTTGAGACTTTTTCCACTAGGGATATTGATGACAATTTTTAACTACTAGGTAGATCATGCATTATTGAACACAAATTGTTGTTGTTGTTTCTGCTCTGCTCTGTTATTTTTTATATGGGTAATCCAAATTGGGTTTGTAGGCTTATTAATCAACATTCTGTGTGATTTATTTGTCCCAAAAAAAAAAAAAATCAACTTTGCATGTGATAGTCGTAGCCCCGACTTTTGGCCGATCAGTAGGGGGGTACAAAGCTTAAGAAAGAGGGAGTGAACTTCAAGGGCACGTTTGTTTTCCGGTAAATGGGGGACGGGGTGGATAAGTTGGTAGGTTTTACGGAAAAGAAAGAAATGTGTATTTGTATTTTGGTATTAGTGGATCCCACAAAAAATAATGACTTTGGAATAATTCATTTACCTGGATAAGTAATATAATACTTTATGTTCTGCATGTAAAATTGATAATACATCATGGAACAATATTATCCCTCCAATAATTACATTTTATTGATAAAACAAAAGAACACTTGGTAAATGTAATTATCTAACAAGTGTGTTTTTCAGAAAATATTTAATTAAATAAACATATTTACTCATACAAATGACTTACCGTGTTTTTAACAAATGAGGCTTTACTGATGTACAAATTTCATCATTTTTGGTTAGTACAAAGAGTCTTTAACTCTTACTCATCGAAAAGAAAAGAGTAAATTAAAATATTTATTAATGTTAACAAATACTTGAAAGCTAAAAAACCAGAGTCGCATACATGTAGGCAGTTGCAAAGGAAGAGATGAAAGAAGAGTCTTCATCATCGCGACTGACGATCAGTGTCAAAACTACAGCTAAGAGGTCAGTTACCAGGGGCGACATTGACATTTACAAGTCGATGATGACGATCAGCCAAATTATTTTACAATTCTCACCTCCACCTCTTTGCTTAAAACTTGAGTCTCTGGAGGTGATTAGAGATATATATTGATGTATTCAGAATTCAGTGATAGTTGTTAAATTAACTATGGTTAATAAGTAACGCATGTCGACTGCTGAGTAAGCGATAAGCTGTAATTGTAAATGTGCGAACTCAATTCAAATTCAGTTGTGCATTTGCTAAGCAGTAAGCACAATGATTTTTTCTTGTTTTTAATTAAGACTGTTTCAAGCACAAGGTTAAGTTATTAGGTTTTTCTTTTTCCTGACAGAGGCAGTTTGGATCTTGTGAATGCATTATTAATCATTTAATATCTCCATTTATCTCTATCTAGCTCATAAAGTCAACGTCGGTTTTCTAATTTCTTGTTGGGTTTTAATTCGGCGAAGGTCGGCATCTCTATATTCTTGTTTATTCTAAATATAGGATTATGGCATTGGTTTCTATTATTATTATTATTATTATTATTATTATTATTATTATTATTATTATGGATTCAAATTTCAAAAGACATGGGAACGACCTTCGGTGCTTCTCTTTAGTCATATATCTATATATAGTACCCGTTTGGAAAGTATTCAGGCGACAACTTTATTATTATTATTATTTTTTTCTGTTAGAGGCGAGGAGGTTTACTGGAACAGCAACTTATAAGCAACGATTGGTGAAAATTACAGAAAGCCCAACATTTTTCTTCAAAGAGCAGGTTCAGTGGAAACAGCTAAATCAAAGCTTTCATTAATTCCTCCCAGACGGGCCCTTAAGCTCTTGCTGCCTTATTCTGCCTAACCTAGCCAAGCCATTAGCCAGCCCATAGCCCATAGGGTCGAACAACTTGTGGAGGTGGACTTAGCAGTTACAGTTAGATACAAGGGCAATCCGGATCCAGGGGTCAATGCTTTAATTCCAAACCTCCATTATTCTCACTCCCACTAGACCGCCTTTCCTCGAGTCCCCCCCTTTGACTGTTTAGAGTTGTTAGTGTGCAAATTTTAGATTTAATCTCTCTGCCGGGCCTATGACAATGTTCATAAATAAAAGGGCATCCTCATTAAATGTTGGAGTTACTTCCAAGGTAGTGAGTGACGTTGATAGTGTGAAGATCTAGAAACATAGCTTAATTATTAGTATGCATAGAAATGGCTTCATCTAAGAAACACTCCAAAATATAAGGTTCATAAATTGGAGCACTGATGCAGTATGATCTTGACACTCTTATCTGGCTATTGGCTTCTAACTGTGACGGACGACACCTGAGAGGAAGAGGAAAGTGAAGGATTCTCGGGGAGCTCTCCCGGAGGGAATACTCCGATGGCTAAGTTAGAACTCTAAGGAAACTCAAGAAAAACACAGAGAGTTAAGAGTGTTGAAAGTGCTAGTTTTAATACCTTTGTTTCGTGAGGGTCGGGGTCTTCTTATGCCGGAGTTTAGTCACATCAGGCGTAACCGCCACTGCTCTAGCCGTTACTGCCAGGTCTGAGGTGGCAGGTGCAGGCTGCTGCTGCAGGGTACGGACTCGTCAAACATTCCATGCTTTTTAGAGACGGCAGCCACGACGCCGCCTGGCAAGAGATGTGGGCACTGCCACCAGATCCGGCAGGTATGGATGTCAGGCAGATCTTCCCTGCAGGCTGTCGAACTACTTTGCACTGAACCACCTAAGACTGGGTTGCCTTGCACCGAGGTGCTCGCACTGGAAGCGAGCCTTGAGAAAGTACGAACAGGAGTTTCGATGGTGCTGCCCCGAGGTGTTTCTCCCTCGGGACACTTAGCCAAAAAGCTGGGGTGGGGTGCTCCCTTCTTAGAAGGGAGAGCTCGGAGCCCCTTATGAGAAGCTCGGGTCTCAAGGGGAGCTCGGGGCGCTCCATCCTCAGGCTTGGGGTGAGCTGGGTCTCGCTTCTCGGCGAGTTGCCCCACCCGCTGAGTCGTTTGGTCGGGCTTCGGCGAGCTTGTTGCGCCAAGTTGCGGCCAGGCTATCGCTGAGTTGTCACTTATGCCAGGTCACATCCACATGTCCCCGTTCTACGAGGTCGGGCCAAAACATCCTACATCAAGTACCATACAAGTTCTGATCTATTAAGTCACCCTCTTTTTCATTTTTTTTCAGATTTCTACTTTTGTATTTTTAATAGTATGAAAGTATAAAGTATAAATACAACTTTTATTTTGATATTTTTGCTTTGAAAACCATTTAAATAAATTTTTGAAAAGAATGTTTTTTTAAAACAGAAGTACCATTTTTTGTTTGGTAAAATCACCCAATCAATCATGTGATTCATTTGATCTTATATGTGACAAAGGCCATATTATCCATGATTAGCCACCTGTATACACTAAAGATACACACATGCCACGTGTACACATCATGTACATGTGGCAACCACTTAGAATTGGCACCACGTGTACACATCATGTAATGCTATATATAATATTACAATAAACAAGCTATATAAACATTCCATTAAGCTTCATGAATTGTTTAGGAAATGAAGAATCGACAACAATGATTCTAGTGACAGTAAACACGCAATAAACATACCATTAAGCTTGAAGATATTGCATGAAATGGAGAAAAATACTAAAAGAAAAGGGAAAAATATGAAACCGGGATCCATACCTACAAGGCGAATTGGGGAATTTCAATCAAGGGGTTTTACCTGAAGGGTGGTAAAACCCTTCACATGTGACCACCCTTCACACGAAATGGAAGCAAAACTTCCCCAAAAACATGAAGTAATAAAAGTCGATTTTGTGCTTTTGGGAAGTTTCATACTTTTAAAAAATATGAAAGGCAAAGTAGGAAATATATCATTCAAACACGATTTGGTATTTTTTATACTTTGTTAAAAGTACTTTTGAAAAGTCTATCCAAACAGGGCATTAATCTCGCCATGCATTGAATTTGAATATTGTGGTTACTAGCCTACTGGGAGATAATATATAATGACATGTGCTGATTTTCATTTCTTACAATCTCAAGCATCACTCGTTTCAAAATATCAATTATACCCGTAAAAATCAAAATTAGATAGATTAAACTGAGAAATTAATAAAGTAGTTCACATATATATATATATATGGACCGCACACTTGACAGCTTCTCATCACTAGTTATAAATAACTAACTAACCGCCTCTCTTGGGTCTTTCCTCACTAACTCAAATGATATTAAATAATGTTAGTATCACTCTCCAACGAGCGGCTCTCATTGGATATAGGGTACCCTCTGAGTGTGTGTTGCTTATTTAGACCACATTTATATATAGATGACGTGCTTAATGTGGGCCTTCTTCTCTACCTCCAATCTCATGCACTATCAGAATTATATTAGAAGGAGATAGGCTAAAGCCTAAAGGAACATAAAAGGTTAAACAAATATGAATTGAAGACAGTTGTATTTATTAATTGGAGCTACCTTTCTGACTTCAAAAAAAAAAAAAAAAGGATCGAGCTACCTTTGGTTGTGCCTCTTGACCAGGCCAACTCCACCACAATTTATAACTTATACCAAATCACAATTTCATTACTAAATGGTGTTTAATTAAGGGAAATACAGGAATAAATAAAACACGTGCTACACCCACTTGAATTGTGAAATGTGAATCTGGCTCCAAGAATCTCACAGGTGGTTTAGATTATGTGAAAGATCCTAATTAGCTACCAAAGCCGACCATCAATTGTTTGTTATGGTAGTCTAGGATGACGTTATCCGAATCATGCACTCCATCAGGTTAAAATAAATTAACATAAGAGCTGTTCCTCAAACCTAACAATTTATTTGATGTACGAGTTCTGATTTAGACCAGTGCTGGGATCGATATTTGGAAATGGAGTTTGATTGAGTGTCCCAGTTCTCTAGTTAGAGAAGGCTGAGATTTTGTAAATCTTGCCTAATTTCGAATTTAGCCTAATCATAATTCATATCATACTGCTTGGCTGGATTAATTCAATGGTGGAATTCGAACTTAGTTAAAGTAAGTATATTCTCTCGACTCCACAGATACCAGACTGGAGGCTTTTTGTTTGCATTGCTGGAATTTTTGGTTGGTAATGGCGTTGTTGACATCACTTCTTTATATATATTTATAAAAATTAGTTAAAGGAGAAAGGAGTGGTCCCCCTGTTGCGCTCATATGTGACCTTGAGATTTTCTGTCACAGTCGTTACTATATGGGTTTATTATAAGCTTGATGATTAATTATTAGAACTCAACTGGGTAAGATGGTTTTATCCCTACAGTGGTCTGTGTTCATCACTCATGGGCCCCAAATCTGCTGCCATAATCCTTTCTCGTTATGACGTTATTTAATCTGTTAATACATAGATTAGTCCTAATGACGCAGTTCATCAAATGGAGTTGGGCGTATTATCCTTATTTGATGAAGTCATCCTTTTTCTTTTCATCTATATAATTCCTTATTTATTTATTTACATGGCAATGACATATTAAATCTGTTAAAAGATCAATACCCAATGTTGGTCATCCCAGTTATCTAAGATTTTTGGAGGGATAGATTGGTTATGGTTTTAACCTTTTGACATTTCTTCACAAAATGTCCACAACTCAAACTTAAACCTAAATTCTTACCCTTAATTACCAGCCTAAGAAAATAAACACTGCAGTAATAAAAATAGCTTAAAGTCTTCCTTAAGGCCCACAATGAATAAAAAGGGAGAGAAAGAGAGAGACAGAGAGAAGGGGGAAACGAACCTCTATGTTGTACTTGGTTTGATAGAAAATAAGAGACGAAACTGGAAGTTGATGAAAAGTTGTAAAGAAATTTCACAAAATTCCTAACAACTTTCCATCAACTTTCTTCTTTCTCTCTTGTTTTCTACCAAACCTAGCATGGAGGAATGGCTTAGAAGGGATAGAGGGAAAAAATTCAGATCGAAATATCGAATAAAGAATAAAAGGTATTGTGTATTCGTGATCTTTTCTCTCTCTCTTTTTTTTTTAACAAATAAAAATAACAACAAAATTGAATAATTTTGAGTTATGATACAGCATTTGTTAAAGTTATAAAACCATTCCAAGTTGGTAGAAGAAACTCGGGGAGGTCGTGTCTGTGAGTTAATTTTATAGCAAGGTTGACTTGTAAATAAAGAGTAACACTTTACTTCTTTTGACACCACAAAAACAAATCATTGATGTGATGTAGCTACGGGGAAGACGTGAAGTGAAGAGTCCGGCATCGGCCGGTAAAGGTGTCAATAGACCGGTTTTGGATTGGATTCGTCCGGTCCAAAATTAATTTGGATGAATTGGACGGACCAATAAGACATGTTAGATTGGACTAATCTGATCTAAAATATTTATTAGATTGAATTGGACCTGGTCCATTCATAAAATAATTATATTGAATTAAGCCAGTATCTGGTCCACTGATATAAAATAAGAATATATGTGTCAATGGATCAGGTTTGAATTAAAACCGTTCTAAATCAAAATGAATTTGAACAGATTGAACGGTCCAAACATTGAATTGGACCAATCCAAATTAAACAAAAACATTTATTGAATTAAATTGGAACTGATCCATTTATAATAAACTCACATTGAACTGGATCGAATTGGACCAAATCCAGTCCTACCGGCCGGTGATCTTGCTGCACTGGTCGTGCTCGTGCACATCCATTCATTATTGATTATTATTTATTATTCAGTTTCTAGACGGGGGATATATTATATTATATGTATATGATAGTGATTACACCTTTACTGTGTATTACACTCATAGTTGTTTTGCTTTCACGTTCAGACCACATGGCAGATGCTATAACTAAAAGTCTAATACGTACATTTATTTTGCAACAATTATTGCTTCGATCTCTCTATTCCAACTTGTTGATTTCGTTGCTGATAGCGGGATACCAGACAAGTACTAACTCAAAGTGCTTCTCCTTTCGCATGTGCATTTGCACTTTGTCACTCAACTAATTATGGGTGTAAAAGTTGAAACATGACACTCCCCAGTCCCCCCACACACAAATGCACTTACACCACTAAGAATATATATATTAATGTAGGAATTAATTATGCTTTTTCTAAATTTCTGTAAAATTCAAATCACACGTACTTCTTAAATATTAGGTGTGTGTGTGAGAGAGATCTATCTCTATTCCTTCAAATTCTTGTTTTCTTGACCTTACCCTATTTTCCACCATATGAATATGATCAATCACTAACAATGAATCCAACCCTCTTTTGACTTTTGCACTTGTAAATTCCCTTCCACATTTCTCATTCACTTTCCAAAATCAAAACCGCTTGTCCTTTTGTGAGTCCCACAATGAAATCATCTGCTATTAATCAAATATCTGTGCAGTGAGTTTGATGGGTCAAGGTTTTTATCTCATCAAATATTTTTGGCATCATAAATCCTGCAGCAAAAGACGTAGTGGACCAACCATATTCCAAGTATACAAAAGAAGCCGACCACTAAAGGCAAAAGCAAAGTACCTACATCGGGAAAAATAAACTGAAACCATTACTACAAAGTCCACAATATATCAAAACTCTATCTATACCAAATCTTTCCGGTATCATAGATTTTTCCAGAGAAAATAGCATGTACAGGTTTTTTTTATTGACCACGATACCGCATATTATCAACGTCGTTTTGGCTATTAAAGCGTATAATTCTCTTGGAATTATATATTCAATTAAGAAGCAGAGCCTTGAAATTAAGTTAAATTCAATTCCCCACCCCACCCTTATGGGGTTCATACTTGATAGATAGACGGATCTCTTACCGAGGCCCGTCGCTTGCAATTGGGAAGGGGCCAGGGTGGAAAGACTGCAAACAAGATGAGAGCAAGATTGGTACATGAAAGATTGAGACTGGGACAAGCATGCAAATTGGGTCATTTGATTAATAGCATGTGATCAATGGTGGGTGGTGTACAATTAGTCAAAGTACTTTTCCTCCTTTCATTTTCTGCCATATATATCCATGGGATCTTACTCTTTTTATTTTTCTCTTTAACAATCGTATTCAACTGGGTCAAACCAAACTATGATTCTCTTATATCTATAAACTAATATGCAAAAGAAAAAAAATTTGAAAAACCTACTTATGGAACACCTTCTTTATTAAATACTTATAATTTTTCATAATAATAATAATAATAATAAAACCCTTTTTACCAAATTATATATGCTTCATTCTCTATTACCAAAAAAAAGAAGAAAGTACATGATTTACCAATCCGTCATCATATTATTCAATATTAATAAATCTTGGGAACTAGCTTTTGACTCTTGGTGTGCCTTTTATTAGACCCAACAACTAACTATTACAATATTAATAAATCTTGATTTAATCGTATTTGGCATTGATGGAATGAATCAATGTCGCAAGATTGTCAAAAAAAGGAATGGGTTTTATTTAGATTCATGATCCAAATTAAAACCGACCCAAGTACCATTTGGTTTATACTGACGTCGATATGATATGATGGTGGCTCAATCATGCATGCATGTGCGGTATGGCCCCTTCACATGAACCAAAATGGGACCTTAGATTTCCCTAACCACATACTTTTTTGTTTTAATATTGTTATATATGGACCAGCTCTTGTGAGATTTGATTGCGTATCTCGCTTCCATTAATAATGCTAGAGAAGAGTATGAGACGAGCCTTCTGCCTGATTAGTTAAACTTTTTATTCCGAGAACCACTACCATTGTTAATTGATTACACTATATGTTAACACCTGTATATATGAATTAATGACGCATCAAGTTTGGAAAGACAAAAGTCTATCGTCTTCATTTCATTGGTGTTGCGCATGCAGATCACAGATGGGTATATATCAATATATCAATAGAGAGAGAGAAAAAAAGCTTATAATTAACGGGGACACTTAAAAAGCCAAATTTACATCTGTGCCCCGCATACGCCCTAAACTTCTTCCACTGACAATTTCGAAAGACAATCGGATGATGTTGAACTGATATTACTAGCAAGCATTAAATATAAATAGTTTTGGCTCTTATACTAAAACAATAAACTGCGCGCCCACCACCATGCATCGAATGAACATCCATGTATGTATGATGATCATGTTTTAACATTCATCTCGAAATTGATCGGGTATTGTTTGCTGGGCACTTGCATACACACTGCGAATAGTGATTAGTGAGTGCTATTTGAGTACAATATTAAACGTTGACATTCATGAAATTAAGAAGGGAATTTCTATAACAAAGACGACTAATAATAGACCATGCATCCAGAAGGGGGCGGTGAACACTGAACACTGAACAATAGTACAAAAAGGTATGACTTTGAGTTTGTCTCGTTAATTGCACCAAACGTACTCTACACATTAAATCATTGAAACGTGAGGCTCCAGATTGCTGGAGGGGAGAGAGAAGAAGGAGCGGTTGACTTTGGGAAGCATTGTTTGGCATGCGAGCGAGAAGAAGAGAAAAGAGGAAGAGGGAGGGAGTAGTTATTTGTTTTGTTATGGTAAGCAAGACAAAATGGATGAGTTGGTTTGATTGAGGAAGTTGCAAGTAGCAAGTAGGAACTATATGCATACTTGCATTGCAGAAATGGGAAGATACACAGAGAGAGAGAGAGACTACTGTGGTCGGACGTCCAGGTGATGCGACTCATGAATCCGGATATTCGTTGCAACAAAGCAGATATTCCAATGTTGGGTGGGGTCCAGATTAAATGGTTGACCAACGTGTGACATGTATCCCAACTATTGTGGTCATAGCTAGGCTAAGGGTATATTATATATTATCATCTGGGCCGTATATACTATTGTTTACTAAACACGTGGTAGATAAGATTATTGATCAGGAAGAGCTAACCACTTTCGACTTACACTTAGCTCACAGTCACAGGCCACACAGCACTTATATGGCAGGAGGGGCGCAAAATAAGTTGAGTAGATGCATGGTTGATCAATCCACCACCATCATCCTTCATTTATTCAAAATTGACCACTTTTGAGGTTGGATCCTATTATCCTGTTTTCCTACTTACTGGCTGCCATAGACATGGGTAGAGTTTGTATGGATAGGAGATCGGGACTCGTTAAAACGTGTTTGATTGGGTAAGAGATCCCAATTCCTTACTCTTGGATATTGTTTATAGAAAGATGCTGTGCTTGGGTCTGTATTATGGAATGGTAGGCGTTTTTATCTTAGCCGCACATTCCAAATCAGTCCTCCAGCCCCACCCCAAAAAATATATTATTAATTTAATATTTACACATACAATTAAATGACTAAGCACTGACGCTATGTGAAAGAATTCAAACATCGACATGATTCGCCTCGCAGACTCGCAGCAGTGGAATACGTACGTGGAAAAAAAATAAAAATGAAGTGGTGCTACAATTACAAATGGTATGGCTTCACCTAAAATGGCATTTCGCATTTCAAATTTGCATTATTGATGCTGAGTTCAATTGCACAGGCACAAAACTTGTTGCTACTTGGGGTGGGATGGTGGAATCCCACACAAACCAATTCCCATGTGATATGATTTTGCCTACAAGCACTCAATCAACCAAGACATGTCTTGAGGCTATCAAATGAACTTTGTTAGAGTTGAGAAACCTCAACTAATAATAGCAGTTTTTATCTGAATTCCAATAATAGCAGTTTGGATCGTGAAGATGAACAGGTCATGGTCATGGTCAAGATTCAACACCCCAAGCTTAGATGCAGGAAAACCACCATTATCAACCAGGGGGTATACATCTTGATGCTTATACATACATATATATATATATATATATATATATAGTTAGTTAGTTAGTTAGTGTTGAAACTCACAAATGGTCAAATTAACTTGGCACTATATGGCTTTACATTGTGGGTCACCATTGATAAGCTGGACAAAAAGATAGCAAGAAACAAAAGTAAACTAATAAACTACGGGGCATAGATACCGACCATGGGCTCTAGCTAATACCATATTAAAGAACCGTTAAATCTAAAAGCTTAAGCTATGAAGTGATCTCGTTGAATAAGTTTTTTATCTCTAACAAATCTGATTCAGAATAAGATGACTGCAGCTATATATCAAATTTATTTCACAATTGGTAAGGTTGTTTAGGTTCAGACTTGAGAGGATCTGTTCATAGTTATATAGTCTGTCCAGGTTCATTCTCAATGGTGAATTTAGACATGAAGAATTGTTGGTCTGAATCTGATACCCACTCTTTTCTTTTTTCAAATCTTGGGGGATCCATTAATTGGCATACCAATGTATGACATTTGTCCAAAATTTGTAGTATTGGTGTTGGTGGGAATAATATACTAGCATGTCCTCAGTGTTGTAGTCCAAAACGTAGAAAAGTGGAATCAGTGATCTCGACTGTCCAACCACTCTTGGTCTTGTGTGTGGCACATACCATATACCATATACTCGTATAGCAAGGAAAGAAGAAATTTAAAGGGTGTCCATAACATTCTCCTATCAGATTCGAGATATGTGACCTCATAATATCGCCTGTCTCTCTGTCTTATCTTTCCAGCTGTTAGGTTTGAGTTATCTTAGCTCAGCCAGCTCTAACTCGATCGGGAATGCTTTGCTGTGGTGCTTGGGGTTTTTCCGTCCAACTTCAAATGAACAATTCCATCCCTGGCCAGGCCTCTCAAGCTGACAGCTTTCCGTTTTTCCTTCCGATACTAAATTTTTTTACTTCCTCCTTCCTGCTTGCCAAACGAACCCAGATTTCCTACCCACTCTCTACCCGCCTAGAATCGCAGTCACATATCTCTCAATTCATAATAGAGATGTGTGGCTGTAATTCACAGCGGGTTGAATGGATAGGAAAAGTGAGTAGGAAATCCTGTGTTTGTGAGCAACAAGCCTTCTTTTTTGTCGGTGCCAGACTGGGCCATTAGATGTAGCCCATTTTAAATATGTTGGATTTTAATGGGCCTAGGCATATGTTAGATCATGTGACTCGCAAATGGCCCAGTCAGAGTGGAGTTCCTCTATGCCCAACTAGAAAACACCCAAACAAGAACAAACCCAATGGGGACTAGAAGTAATTGCTCCACAACTGACCCCATTTTATCAATCAAGCATATCGGGTCTCAACTCTCAACAGATGAGACCGTCCACAAAGTATCAGCCTCAGCCCTACCCCTACGTCCCACCTTTTCTTTAAATCTAATTGTCAGAATTCCAAGTAAAAAATAAAAGAACACTTACTACTTGTGCTTGGTTGATTCTAGCTTGATAGCAGACTGCCCAATTAGGTCAAAAGGTGAGAACCGAACCCGGATTTGTGTGGATAAACGAATAATACTTAGGTCAGGATCGCAGTTCATATTATTGCATAAGTTTGAGGGTGTCCAAGACTTCTCCCAGAAAGCTCTGATTGAAGACAAAATGCATAAATAAGAGGTTGGAACTTGGAAAAGGATGGGTATGGAGCGGAACAACTTTGGTTGGTTATCAGGCTGATGCATACACTGTAAAATGGATCCCATCCCCACCCCACCCATTTGAACATCCATATGATGAGATTGAGTCGGGATCACCTGTCAATAAAACAAGTTTCAACCCTCCCTCTACCAATATAATCTCATACATAAGGGTGTCAATGGACCGGTTTTGGATTGGACTCCGTCCAAACCAAAATCAATTTTTTCGGATTGGACGGACCAACGAGCCATACTGAATTGGACCAGACCAGTTCAGACTTAGTGGTCCAAAGTGTTTATTAGATTGGATTGGACCTGGCTCATCCATAATGAATTCATATTGGATTGGGTTGGAATGAGCCAATCAAGGTTTTTAAAAACGAACCGGAAATAGAACCGGCCAGGGGACCAGTTTCCGATTAAGCGGTTCAACCACCTAGGTTGAACAGTTCGACCCGTGATGCCATAAATAAATTAAAAATAAATATATTTATAAATAATAAAAAATAGCATAAAATTAAATAAAAAACAGAAAATTACAGGAAATAAAACTATCTAAATACAAAAATAATACAGTACAAAACACATATAAAATATAAAAATAAAATACCAAAAAAATCTAAAAAGTACAGAAAAAAATTCAAAAAATATAGAAAAATGAAACTATCTAAATACAAAAATTGCTTGCAGAAAATACAAAAACCATATGTTTGCAGAATCACCGTCGGTCGTTGTGTGTTGTCGTCCGACATCATAGGTCGTGGCCACCGCAAGTGGTCGGTTGGGTGTGACGACTAAGAGGAGGGAAGAGTTAGAACGAAAATGGGGTCGTTCTATCCCTAAACATAAGAGATGGGATCAGGGATATGGGGGTCATTTTGTTTTTTGTTTTTTATTTATTTTAATCAGCAAAAAATAAAAATGATAACCCACGAACTGCTGGCCGGGTCGAACGATTTAGCGGTTTGAGCCCGGGTCAGCGGTTTTCTGACTTTTTCAATGGATTTTAAAGACTTACCGATTTATAGTATAACCAGACCGAGGGGCTGAACGGTTATTGGTTTTTCTGGTTTGGTCCGGTTTTGAAAACCATGTAGCCAATATCTAATCCATTGATAGAAAATAAGAATATAGTTATCAATGCACCAGGTTTGGATTAGAATCAATCTAAATTAAAACAAGTTTGAACATATTGGACAATCTAGATGGGACCAAATCAGCCCCCCACAAGATTGCCCCATAGCACATTCACACTGTGTATTGGGAACATCTTCGTATGATAGTCCCAAAAATGATGATGGCATCATTGGGAGATGTTCCCAATACACAGTAGAGATATTTCTGTGGGATGCTGTGGGGGGCTGATTTGAACTCGGTCTAGATATTGAATTGGATAGGTCCAAAATATTTATTGGATTAGATTAGGCATGATCCATTTGTAATGGCCTCACATTGGATTAGATTGGATTGTACCAAATCTAATCCAATTGACATTTCTACTCATACATGGCGGGTCTTACTTTTATAGTGGGTCTCAGTCTCATAGTGAGATGTAAAGTGTTAGATCAAATTGGTAGAGGGTTGGAACATGTTTGATTGTCACGATAAAAAAAAAAAACGTAGCATATTCTTGAATCTCAACTACCCACCGCATGTCAGCTTTAAAATTCATTGGCCCTACGCGAGGCGGACTTCAACATTGAAGTTGAAGCACATAGTTGATTTTCGGCGGGTCCAGAGTGAGGCTGGCGAAATATTTGATAATGAAAGAAATGGAGGAGGTATCCAGTCTGTTTGGAACTTTATTTTTGGGTATGATATCCATCGTGAGGCTACCCTACCCATAGTGGAGAATATGGGTCACCAACCTCATATTCGGAACTTTATTTACTAATTTTCTACTGTTTTGATAAACTTTGAGAAACTTCTCCGACACAAATCTTGGTATCAAGTCTTCACCTCAACAACAACAATTCCTAGGCCGGCCGCTTAGACTTTTTCACTTGGAGCTACTAGGTCAAGTTAGGGTGCCTCTGAATTTGACTGTATGTATTTCTGATATCCAGCTTAAGACCTATTCGAAATCTGAGAACACAAAACTCTGGCCCTCTCTCACCCACCTCTAAGTTCTAAAGATTGCCAGCAAAATAGACCGTGAGTCCGTGACCCTTTTGTTTCGTGGAAACACTAATTAATAATGGGGGAAGGCTCCGCTGCTAGTTTAGACCAACACATAGAAAGACCATTATTTTCTTTGGCCCCAACCCTAGACTGATGTATATGACCCACCTATTTTTGCTTTTCTTACTCGTTTTCCCCTTTATCTCAGCCTGTTTTTGTGTCATTATATTGTTGCAACTTCCAAGTTAGAACATGTTTTTTTATTTTCTTTTTGAAAAATACACTATTACATTATATTATTAAGAAAAAGGTTTATTATTTGGCCAAAGTAAGAAGATTCCCCGAACCAAGTTATGTTATTTCTGCTGCATAGAGAGATCTTGTGGCTGATCTAGACTGCTTACTTGGGGGCCTAATACTAGATTGCCCATAGCTCATTCTTATAGTACTCCAATATGCCCCCCCCCCCCCCCCCCACACCACCACTACCACCTAATCTTCTTCATTTTTTGTATTTAGGCCATATTTGGGAGTGCTTAAATTAATAATAAGTGTTTATTCAAATAAGCACTTATTTGTTTCTTTTTTTAAAATATGCATTTATTTTATATTGGGTGTTTGGTAGTAGTTTTTTTCTCTAATAAGCACTTATTTGTTTCTTTTTTTAAAATACGCATTTATTTTATATTGGGTGTTTGGTAGTAGTCTTTTTCTCTAATAAGCACTTAAATAGACATTTGTGACTATTTTATCATTTATTTTTTTTTCAAATTTTCAAAATATATCGTTTGAAAGCACTTTTATTAAATTACTTTTGTAAAAGTTGAAGTACTTTTACAAAAGCAATTTTGTGAAAGTGCTCTCAGAAAAGTACTTTCGCAAGTGCTTTCATAAAAATATTTTCGTAAAAGTACTTTCTTAAAAGTATTTTTTTAAAGTACTTTTATAAAAAATGCTTACTTTTATAAAAGTACTTTCATAAAAGTGCTTTTATAAAATTCAATGAGGGATAATTTTATAAGTGGTATTTTAAAATTAAATTAGGGATAATTTTGGAAGAAAAAATTCAATAAGTGCTTATCATATATGATAAGCACTTAAAAAAAAGATGAAAATTTGGCCGTTATGCAGTTAAGTTGCCTGACTAAACTAGGGCAATTATGAACCACACTGGTTTGTGGATCAATAATTGGTTGCTTCATTTTCTTCAGAACAAACATTGCTTCCAGACCAAACCTGGCCCTATTCTTATCTGAAAGATAAAGTTGGTTCAATATGTTCATGCGTGAGTCTGCAGTCTGTTCCATACCAAACTATGCTCCTAAGAAACCCTCTTTCACACAAGCTTATTAGCATTCTTAGGCCCCGTTTGGTTGATGGGAACAGGGGTTTGGAACGGAATCAGAATAGGTTATTCCGATTCCAACTGTTTGATTGGATAGAATCAGAATAGGCTATTCCGATTCCAACTGTTTGATTGGATAGAATCAGAATAGGCTATTCCGATTCCAATTCCCATTCCTGTCTGAACGAAACAGGCTATGGGAATTGGCCATTCCGATTCCAACTGCGAACCAAAAGAATCCTTAGTTTTACCGAATTTTAAATAACCAAAAACGATACAAAGAAGAAGAAAAAGAAGAAGGGCATTAATGTGAAAGGGGTATTCATCTACCGCTGCTCGTGTCACTCTAGATTTAGATATGCTCCGCTGCTATCCTCAAGAAGAATTCAAACAAAACATAGAATCATTATATGTAGCTGCAGCGCAAGCCAATTGACTGAGAATATATAGGAAGAAATAACCCCTTTCCTACGAGCTAGCTAACGATTCATATCTTACTGGTTGGAGTTGGAAACCCCAATTTTCCTGATGTGAGCAGCTCAACAACCCATTTGGAACCAACTCCTGGAAACGTGCCACCATTTTCCTACTCTCCTGGGGTAGATCGTTTACGTTTAGAAATGATATCACGTCAATTAACCTTCAAATTAAAACGTCAGGGGGATTACCTAAAAAAATGATCCATCAATCTTGTTGAGGATTGCTCGAATAGACCATTTATTAGAAGAAACTAAGCTCTTATAATATCGTTAAAACCCTTCATTCCCAATCGTGCACTGTGCCCACAGAAGAAATTCTGTACTACCAACAACTACCAAGGTGCTGTTTATCAATGTGAATTATTTGTGTTTCTTGATGTAAATTATATTCTAGAAAACAAATCGAAAACTAAAAGGTTATTAAAACAAAAATACAGAAAGAAACCATCTTCTTAATTGGTTGTATATAAACAATATGTCTTCATCTAGTGATTTGATATCATGTTTTCATCTGGTGTTTTACTTCTCTAACCAAAAAACACAGTTCGGAAATGTGTTTCAATTTCTTTTCTTTTGCTCAACTCCCCCTAAATGAAAATAAAAATAAAAATACCCCCTCAATAAAAACAAATCACCAGATGAAAAGACTCATGTTGAACACCCACTAAATTATTCCACACTCATGTTGAACACCCACTAAATTATTCCACAGTTTTTCTTGGATCTAAATGAATATTTGGCATTAACTATCCTATCTATATATACAACATGCCATGTTAAACCATTGTTTAGTCTGCTGATTTATCAAATTATGACTGATGAATAAATCTAATATATCGTGATGATGTTCGATCTGGTCGATTCATGTTGGTGGACAGTTTAGACGTCGGGCTAGTGATGTAGCCTGGTCGAGCTGCAAAATAAGGCAGTCAGAGTGTTTGGGGTGTTTTACTCTGTGTGGACAATTCGATGCTTAAGTCAGTGATGTGGAGATTTGAGAGAGATAAGAGCATGACTGTAAGGGAATTCGAGAGCTAAATCGCGTGTACCTTTTGGGGATGGAGGCGGGGCCTTTATATAGGTAAGTTGTCGTAGGCCTCACGATGTGTGTCCAAGATCATCAGCCCGTCTAGTCCGGAGTTAGTTTCTCACCCGATGGACTCAGAGTGAATAGATATGGCTTATCCAGGTCGGTCCAAATCGGGCGGGTTGAACATAAAATTTGCTGGCATACGCCATGATCTCGAGGAGATTGGAGATAGCTGGTTTGCTTCTAAAAAGAGACTACGTTGCACCTCAATAGGTCGGTGGGTCTAGTAAGCTAATCCGGCCTCGGTCTAGCTAGGTGACCCGAAGTACCGAAGATGACTAGGATCGCTGAGGTGTCACTATGTTATTCTGCCACTCCACGTGTCATCACATTATTGGACGAGCCAGTTTTTTCCTCATCATATCGCAAATTAGTTTGGGGCCCAAAGTGGCCCTATAGATCCCCTTGCCAATTGCCATCGTCCACATGATTAAAATAAATCTATTTTTGGATAAACTAATAAAAGCCGAGGGGGACGCACAACTAAGGCTATCAATAGATGGGATATTTACTGTTCAAATTGGTTTTAATTTAGATTGGGTCTAATTGAATTAAACCTGATCCAATGACAATTGTGCTCTTATCATATGTGAATGGACTGTATCTTAGTTCAATATGACTCAGGCCAATATAAATCCATTATTACAAATGGAGCAGGTCCAATCCAATCCAGTTATATTTTGGACCGTAAAGTCTGAACCAGTCTAATGTAATATGTTTATTGGTCTGTCCGGTCCATTCAAATTGATTTTGATTTGAAGAAATTCAACCCAAACCCGATCCATTGACACCCTGGGCACAGCTGATGCAATTAGGATTTGATACTCACGAATTACACCTCACACCGGTCTCATAGATATACACACCCCACCTTATATTCACAACATCTCTCACGAATAATAATATTCAGAAAAAAAAAAAAAAAGGAGCCTCGCACTTGATCGATGGTTTCAGATCAGTTAAGGCATGCCTCGATTTAGTGGGAATTTGAATAAAGTCGTGTAATTACTTGACCCGACTACCAGTGAACCATTTTTCCATGATAATAGCTATGTGTGTTGTGGTTAATTATTGGGCAACTTATGTGAATTCCTAAAAGATGGAATCCTGGAAGTGCAATTAATTAATGGTGCGGTTGATTACATAAATTGCTAGAAAAGGAAGTTTAGTGTTTAAGTGCAAGTGCCTCCTTAATAGTTGGTTAATACCTTAGAGAGGTTCGGTGCATGAGTTTCTTAACTGAATAATCATCCGTTGGCATTGCACTAGTGTCTTAGAAATTGGGAGATCTGATCTGCTCTTTACATCTGGTGCTTTATATACACATCCTACCATGCATTAGGAATATCTCTCGTAATTATTAATTGTTATTCATAGGTGTAGGTAGCCGTTTGTGGACCTGCAGCCTTTACAACTTTAAGTTGTAGCATTTTCAATTTGTTTCATGTTTCAAACTTAAACTAAACAAAATGAATTGGTTCCGACGACTTCCCTCCCAAATTCAATCCAAATTAGGGTTGCTTTGGGGTGGGTGAGGTGGGCCAAGGAGGTTGAGCTAAAAGAATTAGCACTACTCATCATTAATCTATATCTCTATCAGGAGTAAAAGTCCCATGGCCTAGCAGCTAGGCCATTAATATTTGAAAGCAATATCAACGGTTGAGTCCAACTAACATTAGCAAACCGAAATTAATTTTTAAAGTCTGATTGAATGGGCCTTTTTTCTTCTAATCGTAATATATTATTCTCTAAATAGAGAGAGAGAGAGAGAGTACTTTGCAATAATTCGTTTGATTTAGAGTGACATAGATGAGAGTAGCAGGAGTAGGTAGCCGTTTGTGTTCAATTGGGATATATGATGTACTACTTTTCATACAACTACCACCAACCTTGATTAGATGGAGATATTGAAAAGCCATGTTGGTGGATATATTCAACAAAGAGATGTGTTTGTGGAGAGAGTAGAGACCGGGAAACGCCCCTTCTACTTAATTGCTCAGCTGATGGAACTCTCACGATACTTGATTGATTGCTTGTTTAACCAAGTAAATTTATAAATCACTAACAAACTAATCTGATAATGACACAACAGTTACCTGAATTAAAAGTTAAACCCATAATTATATTACATACATGATATACATCTCTTACTCCAACCAACCTTGACAAATTGTAACTCTTCTATCTAGCATCGTTACCACCCCAGTTTATTATTATTATTATTATTAAAACAGCAATCAAATATATTAGCAAAATCCAAACATAAAACAAAATTAAGGAAATAAGGACTATGTAAGTCTTGGTTGGCCAGGCTTTGGATCCACCTAGACTCTTTTAAACTTCATTTAGCCAGCATGTGGGCTACCCTGTTACAATGTTTATTCACATGTACAAAAATACAGAAAAACTAGTAGTAATCACAGCAATATCCACGCACAGAAAGTGAGCATCCAACGCCAAGTCAAAGTTCTTAGAACTCAGCGCTTTCACTAGAGAAAAACAATCTGATTCCACTTTTATAGTATCTTTGTCAAAGTATTTCAAAATCTTCAAACTATTGAGTAATGTCATAGCTTCTGATTGGATGGGGGTGGAAGCTGTAGTTTTACCAAAAGATGCAGCTACTACAGTTCCTATAGACTCTCTCAACACAGCACCATACCCTGAACAACCAGGGCTCAAAAAACTTCCATCAACATTTAGTTTAAGCTGACCTGGCTCTTGAGCTACCCAAAAAGATGCAGGTAGCAGTCTTGGATTTCGAGGTAGATGAGAAGAACTTTGCAATTCTGCTCGGGAAATCCTCATTCTCTCTCTCCACATCTTGTAAGACACAACAAGCTCGGGTCTAGATCAACATTTTTAAAAACTTTCAAATGTCTCTATTTCCAAATATTCCATAGGATTAGAAAAGGAAAAACAATCAAATCATCATTTCTATCTTTCTTTTTCATGCAATGATCAAGCCATGTTGAAATCCACTGATTGAAAGAAGAATAACAGATTCCTCTGCTTACCCCAGGATCCCTGTTTAGGGAGCCTCGGAGTTAAGAAATTCTTACCCCTAAGATACCTAGCCTTAATGAGTTTAACCCAAAGGTTGTCCTCCTTTATACAAATCCTCCATGCCTGCTTTGTTAGTAAGGCTAAACTAAATTTATATGAATCCCTGAAGTCCAAACCCCCCCCCCCCCCACACCAATTTGTTTTTACTGAGAGCCTCCCAACTTATCCAACAAGTCTTTCTAGAATCTTTTGATCCCCCTTACTAGAACCTAGTTTGAGTCCTCTTTAATTCATTGCCTCCCAACTTATCCAATAAGTCTTTCTAGAATCTTTTGATCCCTTTTACTAGAACCTGGTTTGAGTCCTCTTTAATTCATTACAGACATCTTTGTGTAGAAAAAGACAAGACATGGTATAGTTTGGGATAGCACTAGCCACTGCCTTTAACAGAATTTCTTTTCCTACCTAAGAGAGTAAAGATTCATGGCACTTTGAAGATAATTTTTTCACTCTTTCTATTAGGAAAATAAATAAGGCTTTTTTGGATTTACCAATTCTTGTAGATAGCCCCAAGTATATAGAGGGAGTATCCACTTTTTCCATTTTAAGGAATTTGGCCATTGGCTTCTTCATAGAGCTTGAGAGTATTCGAAAGAATCTGCCCCTCCCCAAGGTCTGCTTTAGAGAAGATATATTTGTCATCTGCAAAAAAAAAAAGAGAGATAAATGGATAGTTTCTGGTGATTGAAATGCCAATTATCTTCTTTTGGGTCACTAACACTATCAGTTTAGCAGACAAGGCTTCTGAACAAAATAAGAACAGATAAGGGGAAAAGGGGGTTTCCTTGCCTTAAACCCCTTTTCGGATATAATTTATTATTTGGGCAATCATTTATCAACACTCTATATGAGACTATGGTTACACACTGTAACACTCAGTTAACCCACTTGGCACCAAACACTACCTTCAACAATACCCTCTCTAGGAAGGTCCATTCTACCCTATCATAAGCATTGCTCATATCTAATTTGAGGGCCATCCATGGGGCTTTGCCTCTAGTTTTCCTCATAAAATCAATGATTTCATGAATTACTAAGATATTGTCTTGAATGTATCATCCCGGAGTGAAGGCACTCTGATTCTCACTCATCAATTTCCCCAATAAAGGCTTAACTCTATTAATAATGACCTTTGCTATGATTTTGTACACTATGTTACATAAACTTACTGGTCTATAATGAGAGGTTGATTGTGGATTCCTTATTTTAGGGATTAGTGCAATGTAGGTTTCGTTAAATTCTCTGAGCATTTTACCAGTAGCAAAGAAATGTTTAACTACCTTAACCACGTTAAGGCCAACAACTCCCCAAAACTTTTGGAAAAACAAATTTGGATACCCATCCGGCCCTGGAGCCTTTCTTGGGGCCATTTGAAACAAAGCCTCCTTTATCTCTTCCTCAGTTATGTCTTTTTCTAGTTGTTCTCTGTCCATATCACTCAATTATACACTGCTTATCAGATCTTCATGGGTTATTGAGTGAGAGGTTTTGAAAATGTTTTTGAAGTGGCCTTCCAATTCTGCTAATACCTCCTCTTCAATGTCCACCCAATCCCCATTGGTTTTTTTGAGATACAAAATTCTGTTTCGACTACTCCTTCCCTTTGCTAATAAGTGGAAGAACTTAGTGTTTCTATCTCCAAACTGCAACCAATTCACTCTCAATTTCTATTGCCACATCATTTCTTCCCTCTTGAGCCAAATGTTTAACTCTGACTCCAAATCCCTTACTTTGCTTGGGTTATAATTCATCCCAGCCTTACTTGATTCCTTACTTAGCTTAGCTTTTAATTCCGAAATCCTTTGTTAGACATTTTCAAAGCTACTCTTACTCCAAAGCCTTAGAGTTTCCTTCAGCTCCCTACACTTGATCCCTAATTTGATTTGACTTGACCCCTTACTCACTGGCCTCCAAGATTTCTCCAAGAGATCCTAAAAGTCATCATGATCTATCCACATCTCTCCAAACCTGAAAGGCTTCCTTTTTCCAGTTCTCTTGAACTGGGTGTCTAGAAGGATTGGAAGGTGGTCAAATCCTAGGGAAAATTGGACCCTTGCCTGAATATTGTTAAAAAGAGCCAGCCACTATTCATTGCAGACCACCCTATCCAGTTTTGCTCTAATTAAGTTAATCCCTCCCCATTTATTTGTCTAGGTGAAGAAAGGACCAGCACTTGGGATTTCCTGAAGCCCACAAATTTCTAGAAACACCTCACTATAAGTCTTACTCCCTCCTTTTCAGAGATGCGTAGAATTAAGTTCAAATCACCCATGCAAATCCATGGCCCATTAACCAAATTAGCCAAATCCTTCCACATTTGCAAAAGGATTTTTCTTTTAGCTTTGTTGGGTTCACCGTAAATGAAGCTACTACAATGCCAATCTTTGCTTTTTTGATTAGTAAAGAAGACATGTATCAAATTTCTATTAGCATAATAAACCTTCGCCTCAATTTCCGAGCTAACCCCCCCCCCCCCCCCCCCACTCAGCCTAACAGTTTCAATCCTTAAAAACTTACAAGTCAGAACGGAGTTTTTTTGTCTCCATTAGAAACACACAATCAATCTGTCCCAAACTTAGACCCTCACAGTTCCAACTCAATATCCTCATTTTTCACTTATTAAATTCTCCTACCAACCAACCAGTTGCAATTTATTCGACTCAACCCTATTCTTAAAAAAAATATTATAAAAATTACTCCGGGTGTTCTTTTTTGAACCTATCCATTAATTATCAAATTAAACCACCACGGCAGACGGCACATGTAAATTAAAGCAGTTAACGGATATGCCAATATGTCATGTGTGTGGCGTATAGAATCTTACTAGTATTAGGATTAGAAAAAAGACACTTGGATTAGGGTTTTGCTGGGGATCTATTGTTACACACTTAAACTTCTCCATGTTGGGCGGCTCGATTCGACCCAAACGGCGTTAGTGTCTTTTCCAACTACATACAATACAAATACAATGACAATGAGTGAAAGACGTTTGCCACTTGCCACCTGCAATTTGGATCGTGGGATTCTACTTATTCCAGCTCATAAAACCCTAACCCCTTCAAAGGTTGGGTTGGGTTCCTCACTTGGACTAACGTCACCACAACGGGCGGAGAAAATGGACCAACAACACCTCTCCGACTTTTTCTTACGAACACGTGCCCACTACGTTTACGTACGTATTTGTGACTTGTGAGTCCTTCGACATCAAGATATCTATAGACTATAGCGTAGGGTCCACGAATGCCTTTTTAATTTGTCTATCCGACTCTGCAACACTTTCCACGTTTGTCGTGAGTAGTAATATTCCCGAGAGCTTACCCAAACCAAACTACTAAAATTCATGACCATCCTTAATACCAATAGAAGACTTGGTTTACAAATTTGTGACTCAACTAATTAATGTTGTAAAAACTCTCTCTCTCTCTCAGAGGTCTTTTGATTGTGATCCTGTTGTTTGGCCTTCGCTGTATGATCTGTATGCCATTTCAGGAGTGATTGTTAAGGTGATTAGTGTAAGTCGTGGTTCTGTTAGTGCAGGCAGCACATTCTTTGGCTGCTAAAGGTAAGTTTAGTGATGAAGAATTCTGGGCAGTCCCGCCAGACTGGATGCTCCCTCTATTGAAGTCTGATCTTTCGATTCACAGGTCAGAAAGAGAAGAGGAAGTTTCTATATTTCTGTAGTTGGTTGTTAGGCGCTTTCTTTTTAATTAGTTTTCTCTTTGCAGTGGTTGTGGCGTTCTGTTGTTTCCTAGTTTGTAATTTTTCCACCAAAAAAAGATTACCAATAGAATGTCTTGCCATCAACTTGATTTATAATTATACACGAATCTTCTTTGCAATGATAAGAATGGCATGCTTTCTCGTCTTCGACCAGAGCCGGATGGCATTGGAACTTCAACTTACAATCCCTCTGGCGACTGCCATTAATATTAAGGAATTCAAACAGAAACAGATAAGATTTTCGTCTAATTAATGTCTTTCGAATTCTCGTCATAGATAATGGAATGGACTAGACTGGACTGGATTTGAGATTGGACGTGAACGGAGATTTCTTTTCTTTTCTTTTCTGAAAATAAACAAATAAATAAATGAATAAAATTCCGATACGCACAAAGTACCTATAATAACAGCAATCTCCTATGCCTCGCAATTAACTGTATAAATCAAATTCAAAAGAGAAAAAAAAAGAGATCCCCAAAAAATCTAAATACATGGAATGAGGGGAGAAGGAAGAGAAAGCCATATGGTATGATAATGTTTGTATATCAGATAAAGCAATCGACAACAGGAGGCATCTTCCTTCCAAGCTGCAAATCCAAATCATTCTCCAAAGGCGTCAAATTCAAATCCAAACACAAAACCCTCCTGCTACTGCTGGATCTCTTTAAAACAGCTGGCACTTGTGGGGCTGGCGGTGGTGGAGGTGGTGACAGTAAGCCTTCGCTCAGCGCGGACCTGTGCCTCCTCATGTGTCCACCCAAGGCCTGACCGATGGCGAACTCCAGACCGCATATGGAGCACTCGTGTGTCTTGGGCTTCACCTGTAAGTTGTGCAACTGCGCCTGATGATTCGGGTCATCCGCGCCCATCAATCGGGGCTTCTTGTGGCTTGCTCGGTGCCCTCCCAGCGCTTGGAACGACGGGAATTTCCGGTTGCAGGTCTTGCACTCGAACACACGATGAGGGGCCATGGAGTCGGCCTCCCCTCCGCGGGATAGCAGCATCAAACAATTCGCCATGGTGATGTTATCAATCTCGCCTTCTACTCTGCTTCTCTTCATGGCTTGCTCGTTCAACATACAAGACTACAAGGAGGGAGGAGCTCTGATCGATCTCTCTCTCTCTGACTTTTATCTGAAGATCTTCTTCTTCTGGTTCAATTGAACAAAGTTGTGTCTCTCTGGTCTGCTTTGTTTGTGCGCTTTGATGACAAGTAAGGAATGAAACTTGGGACGCTTAGGCCTCTCTATTTATAGGTTTAAGCTGCCGAGTACGACTTAAAATCTAATCGACCACCTAATCATGCACAAAGACCAAAATACCCTTCGTTTCGTACGCGTTAAGAAAGGTGCTGCGTATATGCGTAGTAAATTCAAATCAAAACGGGTGCTGCTCTTCTAATACTAATAGTCTTCTAGTCTAGTCGGTTAGTCCCACTTCAACCTTGTATATGCGGCCGTCGTATAAATAACACGTAAGCGTGACGGTATAGGTGATGAGATGAGAGTGAGGAAGCCCAACGTTCCAACTTCCAGCCAACGAAGAGCGAACGAGTCCGAGTCGTGAGTGGTGAGCCCGAGTGAGGATTTCCTAGAAGTTTCATACTTTCTTTCATTTACTTATAGAAGATTTTAGTTACAAGTATGAAAGCAAAAGTGATGAAGGAAACAGGGGAGAGGCCAGGTGAGTCGATGATCTGGATGAAAGGGATTGAAACGTGGATCACACGTTATTTTGCTCGCTCCCATCTCTATCTATCTATTTAATCTTCCTCCATCTATAAATAAAAAAAAAACGACAATTACAGGATGAAGCAGCGAAGCGAGGGGAAGTCCAAGCGTCCACGCGGTCTAGTCCGTGAGTGTCATCTTCGTGTTTTCACATTAGCACATGGGGAGAAACTAGAAAGAAATTACACTTTCTAGATGTACAATTCATCCTACCAGATCTACATGTTTGGGTCCCACCCCACCAGAGAGAATACTCTGGTCTCTCTGGGACACCATCTCATCAAATGTGCGGTTGAGTGGGGTGTGGACATCATGATGATACTATGTTTACTACACGAGTGCACGTACACCCGTTTGGAGATTTTTTTTTTTCCTTCTTCTTCTTTTCTTTTTCTTTTATGCGAAGCTTCACTGCGAGTTGATAGAAATAGAGAACTATAATAACCGATTACAAAATGTGGACTACATTGGGCCGGGTGGGAGAAAGTGTGAGTTCACTTGGAAAAATGTATACTCGATCGACTTGGTATTTTTTTCATAAAAAATTATTGTATTTTTATAGTTGGTAAGTTTGTTTGTTGAAGATAAGAATCATAAGATGAATAACAGCACCTGGAGGGCTAGTCAACTGTTCATTGGTTGCGACCTTTCGTCTGATTTTAGAAGAAACAGCTTCACTGAAGCCAGTTAAAGAGTTGGGGCCGGCAAAACATGTTCAACATGAACAAAGACCGAGTCGTAATTCGTAAAGCATTACGTGTACGTAATACAACTAACACGGAGTCCGGATTAGGGAATACAACCAATAAAGACTAATCCGTGTACGCAATTCGGACTAGTCTCCTAACTCCACACTCGTTCTACCAAAAAAAAATAACTCCATAGTCGTTACCAGCTAAAAAAAAAGGATACGTGGACAGCAATCCATATCAAAAATCTGAAATTGCAGCTTATCACTAGCCTCCCTATAAATTATATCCTGTCCGTGAATTTGGCATCAATTCATGGGCAGGATTCATCTGACTTATACGGTGAGGGTCAAATTTCTAAGGTGGACTGAACTATAAAAACCCCCCAAAAAATTCCATAATCGTTATTACACCATAATTACTATCCTACGGTTACCGTATTGTAGTTGTAGAGGATCCGGAGTTCTCGTTTCCATATGCCAATTCAGCAATTCTTGATCCAAAACGCTAAATTTGCTTAGGGGTGTCAATTGGACTGGATTTAGTCCAATCCGATTCTATCCCATGTAAGTCTATTACAAATGGATCTGGTCCAATCCAATTGAATGAATATTTTGGATCATTTTGGGCTGCTTTAATACAATGTCCAATCTGTTCAAATTTGTTTTAATTTAGGGGCCGTTTGCTAAATTTTTTTGAAAGACTTTTTAGAAGTTCCAACAATCAAAAGAAAATATGAACTTTTACATCAAAATCTTAATAATTTGAAAACCGTTTGCTTCAGGTGTGTTTTTCCGTGTGAAGACGAGTTGAAAAAAAAAAAGCGAAAAGTTCCATTTGGAGCTTTCCAAAAATAGCCCAAATGGGCTTCGCACATCTTTATAGGGTTGTAGCTATTGGCGATTAGATCTTTTATCAACCAAATGAGAAAAAACCAAAATGCTAGTTTCCGAGCTTCTAAAAAACCGATAACCCATTAAAAAAAAACAAGATACATACATACATACATACATACACACACCAAACGGGCCCTTAGATTGGTTCCAATCCAATCCAATAAATACAGTGGACCACTAAATCTGATTCTTAATATGTCTTATTGGTCTATCCAATCCGTCAAATTGATTATAATCTAGAACAGGTCCGACCCAAAGCCAGTCCATTAACACCTGGCAACGTACAGTAATCGAGCAAGTTATTTGGGGAAGCATTAAGAGTAGGTCACGCACCTAAAAGGCTAAAATCCATCTTTTTTTTTTCTTGCAATTTGATTGGCTTTCTTCTGTAATTTGGTAAAGTATATATAAATTACTATTTAATAAATAATAACCCAATTGGAAATAGGTATGGATACGAGTGTAAGAAATTGTAACTGATGTGAGGATTTCTGATCACATATCATTTTTTGGCCAAGTACCTCGTCTGCTCCCAAGTGGCCTGTGACTCAGGGGCTGAAGTGGAGCTCCCTAGCGTAGTGCAACCCAGTTGCTCCCCTGCAGGAGGTGATTTGGCTACTAGCAACGATGGGAACTGAACCGGCTACTTCCTGTTGGAGATGATCTGCTCATCTCTTTAGACGGCGGGAACTGAGGGACCTGCACGAACTGAATCAGGGAACCGGGGGTGTTTACCCGGCGAGGTCACTCCGATGGCTAAGTCAGCACTTAGTAGTGAGCTGAAAATGATATTAGAGAATGGGAGAGCTAGAGAGCAGGGGTTACCATCCTCCTTCGCCCTTGGGGGGTGAGGCCTTTATATACTAGAGTCCTCATGGGTTTGGTGGAGCAATTCCTGGATTCCCAATGTGATGGGACCTGCTTTCGTGTTAGGTGGGGACAAAGCCACCAACCAGTAAGGTTGCCCATTTCCGCCTAACTCAGGGAGTGGGTGAGCTAATATAGTCATTACAAGTCACAATCTCGTAAAATGTGGGGTATGGTGGTGAGCTCCTCGGGGTTGTCACACGGTGGTCGGTCTGACTAGGAGGTGAGCTGCCCGTAAGTGGCGAGTTTCCTGGTGGCGAGCTGCCTAGTGGCAAGCTGCCTGTAAGTGTTGCATGGTGGTAAGCTACCTAGTGGTGAGCTGCCTGTGAGTGCTGCATGGTGGCGAGCTTCCTGTAAAGTGTCGGGCTACATGATGGCGAGCTGCCTGTGGTGAGCTACCTGTGGCGAGCTGCCTGTGGTGAGCTACCTGTAAGAAGGGAGTAGATTTCTCCTTTTGGCCCGTAATTCGACGAGCTCGTAAGCGTTAATTTAGTTTCTTAGGCTCTGGGAGCAACTCGCAGTCCACTCTTGTTGATTTTGTCCATGTCGAAGAGGCGATCGGGTCTTAAGCAGTTTTGTGGCCCTTAGGCTTTGGGAGCGACTCATAGTCCACTCCTGAACTTTGCCCATGCCGAATAGGCGACTGGGTCTTAAGCAGTATTATGACCCTTAGGCTTTGAGAGCGACTCATAGTCCACTTTTGAACTTTGCCCATGCCGAAGAGGCGACTGGGTCTTGAGCAATATTGTGGCCCTTAGGCTTTGGGAGCGACTCATAGTCCACTCCTAAACTTTGCCCATGTCGAAGAGGCGATTGGGTCTTGTGAAGTGCTGAGCTGCCTGTGAGGTGCTGGGTTGACCAGGTGTCAAGCTGCCTGTGAGGTGTTGGGCTGACCAAGTGCTGGACCGCCAGGGCCACGCGTAAGCGGCACCGGGTCACGCCAGGTCGATGCGTGTGCCAGGCTACCAGGCCGTGAGAGCTACTTAGTCTATTAGCTCCCTGCATAGTCTTTGAGTTCATAAAAAATGGAAACTATAAAGCGAGAGCTTCAGTTTCTAAAGAGTGAGGACTTAGCTTTTTGCAGGATGAGAACTCAACTCTTTGTAAGATGAGAACTTAGCTTTTTGTAGTGTGTTCCCACAGACAGCGCCAATTGATGTGACGGTTTCTGGTCACGTATCATTTTTTGGCTAAGTACCTCGTCAGCTCGTCTGCTCCCAAGTGGCTTGTGACTTAGGGGCTGAAGTGGAGCTCCCTAGCGTAGCGCAACCCAGCTGCTCTCTATAGAAGGTGATCTGACTACCAGTAATGACGGGAACTGAATCGGCTACTTCCTGCTGGAGATGATATGCCCATCTCTGTAGACGGCGGGAACTGAGGGACCTACACGAACTGTATCAGAGAACCCGGGGTTGTTTACCCGGTGAGGTCACTCTACTGGATAAGTTAGCACTTAGTAGCGAGCTGAAAATGATATTAGAGAATGGGAGAGATAGAGAGCAGGGATTACCATCCTCCCTCGCCCCTAGGGGGTGAGGCCTTTATATACTGGAGTTCTCGTGGGTTTGGTGGAGTAGTTCCTGGATTCCCGCTGTGATGGGACCTGCTTTCGTGTTAGCTTGGGATAAAGCCACCAACCGGTAAGGTTGCCCATTTCCGCCTGACTCGGGGTTGTGACACGTTGCAAGTTACAATCCTGTAAAATATGGGGTATGCTGGTGAGCTCCTCGGGGTTGTGACACGGTGGTCGATTTGAATAGGAGGCGAACTACCCGTAAGTGGCAAACTGCCTAGTTGGCGAACTGCTTGGTGGCGAGATGTTTATAAAATGCCACATGGTGGCGAAAACTATATGTAAGTACTACACGGTGACGAACTACCTGTGAATGCTGTATGGTGACGAACTACCTATAAAATGTGGGGTTATATGATGATGAACTGCCTGTAAGTGTCAGGCTGTCCGTAAATGTCAGGTGTGACGATATTATTGAAGGCCGCCCTCATCATTAAGAATACAAACCGATGGGACAGAAATACAGCAAATAAATTATTAATTCCCTGAGGCTGAGCTAGTAGTTGTAGTCTTGTAGATGAAAGAAAGAGTGAATAGATATGAAAGTGGTGATGCCGTGCAGTGTATCCACCGTCTGAAATCTTATCCTCTACGAAGAAATAAATGCGCGGTGTAAACTAATATATATATATTAGTTTGATATTGATCTTTTGAGTGTATCCGAAGGAAAATAGTTCAATACGATTTTCCACTTCATTAATTTCTGTTGCTCTTTTAGTAGCAGCTAGATTATCAAGGCTTTCCTTTTCCGTATGCTAACAATGAATGCAGCAGGTCAACACATTGATTTATATGAGGGGTAGGGGGAGGGGGGATTCATATTTGTGTGTTGCTTCTTAATGTGCTTTAAAAAATAAGAAACAAATATTTTTCTTCGGTCAACATGTAAGACTTGTAAAGAACATATACCGTTTACACTTTACACCAAAAATCTTAATCACATCATATACAAATTTGATATTATGTTACATTAGAATAGCAAATTAGCAACTAACTTTTGAAATAGGAGTCAGGATCTCCTGCCCATGCCTATTCACAATGCATTATTCCCGTAAATTAGGAACATCTCTCAGATATTCTCCTGCGGATAGATGTGGGCAGAGTTTTGGTGGGTATGAGATCCGGACTCCATCTCCCCGTATACGTATATAAAAGGATGAGATATTCTCTCTTTATGGCTGCGATATTATGTAAGTAGTAGCGGGTATCGTGGGTAAGAAATATGGACTCGATAGGTCCACCACAACATTATACACGTGGCAACCAGGACAGGCATTGAATTATCTACTCAAGTTAAAGTGAAGGCTTCACAAGTTACAACAGGTGAGGTGAGAGACTGAGAGGTGACCCGAGGGTTGGTTTACTACGTGACAAACTTGTTCAACCACCTTATGGTCCCCCACAATTTTGTATTTACTTTTTTTTTATTTATTTATTTAATTACGGCAACAATCCATAATTTTTCTATGCTCGATCCAAATCCAACCTCCATCAAAAATATTTCATTAATTAGATGGAGCCTGGAGCATCCATCAAAAGTCGCCCCCGGGAGTGATGAGACGAAAACATTATATATTTAGATGAAGCAAGTAAAATGACTCGAATTCGACAGTGGTGACCCACCCAATCAATCGCCGGGAAACTTAATTTAAAAATGAAAGAATTAGTTAGTAGTAGAAGAAGACTGTTAAATGTGAATAGAATTTTCGGTACGCTGGATGCATATAGAGACTCCGATAGTATGTATATATATATACTTGATTACGTATTTGAAATAGTTAAAAACATACAACTTGGCATATCAGTTGAAATTATATGGATGTATGTATGTATTTTTATTTTATTTATTTAAATCAAAACATTAATTACTAAGCTTGGTCATGACATTTTATCATTTAATTTTGCACCATCTTCCGTCAATGACGATGACGTGCGTGCAGTGGAGTAGCGGTCAGTGGTGAGAGAAGGGATGGAGAAGAGAAACAGTAAGCGAGTCTGTTTTATATTTTATTTAGCGGGATTGTCGCCATAATAAACGGCAGAGGACTTACGTGACTCCCAGGGAAAAGTTTGGGAACTCCAAATCCCAGTCAGCACCTAACATGGAGAATGGGCAGCCAAAGAAGCAACCTACGCAGCAGGCAGTTCATGTGAATCAGTTAAAGCTAGCTGAGCTGTAGATGTAACACAAAAGAAATTGAGAGGAGTTTTGAGTTGTTGAGGGGTGAGAGGGTAACTGGGTAAAGGTACGTGTGCCAACTGCACCCACTACTTTAATTTGTTTCCGTGGTGGTTCGGGTTCCCTACTTCCCTCCCCTAGCTAGTAGCTACAGCCTTAGAGTCGACTTAATCTCTCTCAGACGAGACGACCACGCCCCATCAGGCCATCACATAATATTATAATTGGTGAAGGGAGATACGTATGTATAAGAAACGAAAAACACATTATCACAGTAACTAGCATATATTTTTCTTTGTAAATTGGTCAAAGTCAAAAATAAGAAAAAGATAAAATGGATGGATACTCTATTAGAGAAACTCGTGCGATTAACTTCATCCACATGTGCGTCGTCTTCAATGTAGTTGAATCTTATTATACCAACTTTCAGATATTGCACCGAGTCATGACAAATATGATCACGAGTTACGACTCAACAACACAACAATTCTGAATTTTTAATATATCACAGTGAATATATATATGTATATATTTGATTCCTCTTATCTATATTTACTAACTTATGACCTTCTTTATCTTTGTGTATTATATTTTAAACCCCTTCAAAAGTTCCGCCCTGTGTTAATATGTGGACATCCGCCCAAAATAATGTTGAATAAGCCCCCTTTTCTTAATTTCTTTAGGACTGACCGCCGGTGTGTAAGACTTGAATAAGCCATGCACAAAATCAATTGTTGGAGCCATCAATACTTACTGGGGGGGTGGTGGCCGAATTGGAGAAATTTTCAAATGGGTGTGTGTGTATATATTATATGTGGATGTGGGAGTAATATTAAAAAGGACACATAACACACTCCGTGAGGCTGTCAGTGCACGGCCTCCATTCTTTGCTTCTTTTAGTCAAAGTCAAATTAAATGTGGTTTAGTTAGACTTAAATTACAGCGATTCTGCTTTCTATCTAGCCTTCTCTTCTAGACTAGACGTGCCTCTCGAACTCTCTCGAGTCCCAGTTATAAGTTGCAGGCCGGTTGCAACTATCAACGGTCATCCCCTACCCTGATTCTACCAACCAAATACAATCGGCAATGGTGTGTGGTATAAGTACAAGCAAATGACTTTTCGAAATTAATAATAATATTCTTTATTTTTATTTTTATGCTTTGTTGTGATGATGAGAGTGTGACGTGCAGCAAGTAGCAAGTAGCAAGCAACCACTTTCTGGTGAGTCAGTCATGCCATGCTTGCTCACACACCTCACAGCAACAAGGAATATAATTAATTAAAATATTACCAATCCCACCACCCATTGAACATCGATTACAGTCAAAGTCAAGCCCTTCTCTTGCGGTTGCCTAAGTCCAAAGCTGTCGTCATGGAAGTGGCAGACACACCCACTCGATTCTCAATTTCTCATTCTCAGGGCCCATTTTGTTTTTGTAGTCTGTAGTAGTTTAATAATCATTAACGCTATATATTACATTCACATCACAATTCACACAAGTAACAAATCTGCATATACATCTTTCTTTTTTTTATTATTTGAATTTGAATAAAATAAATTCTATTATTTCCAACATGGCTTCCTTTTTCAATAAAAAAGAAAAAGAAAAAAAGGATAAATTGCTGATGAAATCTGTTGTCTATCACTGTGAACTTTACAACATAGTTGCAAACTTGTAGTTAGATCCAGACCTCTGATCAGTGAGGGCACACCTCTAATCTCACCTCTTACACCTTTTAAAACCATGAAATAAAAGACCTCATTTAAGAAGTCAAATTTTACTTGACCCTTTACTTTTTTTTTTTATTTGAGTGGGGGCAATTATAAAAAAAATAAATAAATTTTTTCATGTACATATAAAACATTTTCAAATGAATCAAATCTTAGTGGGGGCAATTGCCCACACTGACTTCTACGTAAATCCACCACTGGTTAGAATCATCTGAAAGGAGAACGAGGCATTAAAATGTCCAAAATATTTATTTTCCAAATTTTCTCTGTATATGGATCATTATCCCAAATCTTTTTAATCTCTTTTTTTAATTTGATTTATTTTTCAAACTTGCCCTTGATATCAATCACTCAAAGGTAAAGTTGCAACTTTAAATTCAAGAAAGTTGGGGTCTAGAATGCCCACTAAGGCGTGACCCCAACTTTCTTGAATAGAAAAGGCAAGGATTTGAGACTTTTAATTTTTTTGTCAACATTTGGATGGTTCATAAAGAAAATTTGATGACACCCGAAGGGTATTTGTGTCTTTTTCAAATGTCACTTAATGGCTGGTTAACGGTAGGTACTGGATTGGCACATTTTGAAAGTTCGGGGACCAAAGTGGCACTAGGCTCAAAGTACATGCAAAGTACTAATCGGGAATTTTCCCAATGGATTAATCAAGTGATTAGTATCTTTTGGATAAATCAATTGCGATTTGTCTTATTATTCTAAATGTAACGACCCAAGTTTGTTATTTTTCTCATTTCTTCTACTAATGGATCTTTTTCTTTTTAATAATAATAATAATAATAATATAAATTGTTATTATTATTATTATTATTATTATTATTATTATTATTATTATTATTATTATAGATCAAATCAACTAATTAAGTTATTTCCTTTCTTTTAAACTAGTTTTTTTTACATGAAATGTAAAATGTTTATAATTAGTTGGTTAGTTATTATTTTATTTAATGCTTAAATGTTGAAACTTATTGCTTATAAACTTCTAGTTTATGGAGGCTTGACCTCAGTTTGAGCCAAGCCTGAGACTAGGGTTGTTTACGAGTCGGGTTGGGTCGGTTTACTGGGGTTTTCCCAACCGACCCGACCTGGTCGGGTTACTTGAGGTGGAAACCGAAACCGACCCACTGATAGGCAAAACCGATCTGGTCGGTTTGAGTCAGGTTGGGTCAGTTTCGATTTTGCTCCTGTACAAAAAGGACAAAAAAGCCTAGAACTAAAAGGAAATTTATTTGACCATCATTTCAGCCATATGAATTCAATTCAGAGTCCAAGATAAATCTTCATGTAAATTTGAATTAGTTGTTGTTCAAGAGTCCAAGATAAATCTGAATTCAATTCAGGTAAAGAATAAAATCAATAAATTCTTCATGTAAAAACAAGTGTCAAGTAAGACAAAAGTTATCAATAAAATAGAAAGTCAAACTGTTTTATAGAAAGAAGGTTGAAATATTTATATTTCAAGAAACTTTCTAAATTCTAATCTAAGTAAAAAAGGACACCTAATTCTAATTGTAATTGCCTAATTAGTTGCCTATTTGGTGTAAAAGACTATAGAAACTAAGATAGATACAATTTAGTTAAGTAGGAACTAGAACTCTAGAAGACTAGTTAAGTAGCAACTAGCTAGAAGACTAATTGGTTCGGGTCGGTTTTCACACAAGAAAACCGAAACCGAAACCGACCCGATATATCGGTTTATGAATTTGTCCAACCTGAAACCAACCGGTGCTGATGAAAACCCGACCGACTAAGTTGCACCCTTTACGTAGTTACGCATAGTCTTCGGCTTCAATGGGGTGCATAACAGGCGATATAGCCCATTCGATTGAATTGCAGGCTTACAGAAACCCTCCCAAACGGAGTTCAAATCTGCCCCCCACCAGCTTTGTACCCCGAAAACCTCATATCATTAGAAGCAGCTGTGTGTCCTCCCACACGCATGCGCCCTCAACCACCTTGTGTAGAGCTAATGGGATGGCCGTTAGCTCGTCTTGTTAGTTCTCATTTCACCCAAAACTGAGTTTCTCTCTTTCTTGTTCATACTCAATCTCTCGCTCCTCTCAACATGCCCTTTAAAACTCAGACCACCCCACTTTCTCCCTTGTCCAACAATATTCAAAGTATCTAAAATGCTAAATGTATCGGAAAGGCAATTTTAAGAGACGTTTTAGGATAAGTCTTGGATACGCATGCGTATCAAAGAAAAACTAAGATATGCTTGGAAACACTATAAATACTTTAATAAATCATAAAAATACATCAATAACACTAAATATAAGACCTCAATGAGGTGTATATACATTAAATTAATATATTTTAATGGTTTTATGAAGAAATATATTGCAGTTAATTATAAGTTCATTAAAACTCATATGCTTAACTACAATTTATAAATTATAATTCTTAAGTTTTAATGTTTTATGGGATGGAAAAAACCCAATTCTCCTATCCAACCATAAAACATGTATTGACACAACTTCTAAGTGAAAATATAATTAATAATTATTCATTACTTAAATAATTATTATTTATTATTTATTTTTAAAAAGGATAAAAAATAAATAAACATTATGTAATATATTCAAAAAATAGTTATTAAAGAAAAACTTTCAATTGCTTTGGGGATATGATAGATCATCCATAGAATTATAATATATTCAATCATTGTGATCAAATGATAAAATATAATTATTTAATTAATTATTTTTTAATTCTAAAAAGAAAATAAAAAATAAAAAAACAATTATTAATGAAGAAATTTCAATTGGTCTGTGGATATGATAAATCATTCATAGAATTATAATATATTCAATTGTTGTGATCAAATGATAAAATATAATTAATTATTATTTATTTTTTAATTCTAAAACTTTAAAAATTAAAAAATTAAAGAAGAAATTTCAATTCCTCTATGCATATGATAGATAAATCAATAGATCTAAAACATATTTAGTCTTTATAAGCAGAGAAAATTTACATTTTCAAATTTTTTGTTAATATATATTTTCCCCAAATATCTTCATGAAATTTCCATCAATCTACTGATAACACAAAAAAAACCGTGATTTTGAATGCAAAAAATGTAGATCAACATAAATTTAAACATTCAACAAAAAAAATCACAAGATGTTATAAAAATTGAAAAACTTACCTATTTTGCCATATTTTTTCAAAATTTCAAAAATCTTCAAAAACAAATTAACAATTCACACTTGTTTCTTGTAAATCTATCACTCTAGGAATGAGGTTTGGAGTTAGAGTCATTTGTGGGTGAAATAAGATTTATTTCATGGAAAAGAAGCTTGCTTTTCCCCTCTATTTTTTTCTCAGTTTTTGACCGTATCTTTTTCGTCGTTACGCCCCCATACAGGTCCGATACTCATGATAAAAGACGAGACGCCCGATTTCCATGTGCATCCCGTATTTGTTTTTCAAAGATACGATACGATATGCCCCATATCGGGTGTGCCATATCGAAATTTTAAACCTTGCTACCTAACATTGCCAAAAAATCCAACGTCAACGATCATTCTAATAGATACACTAGAGGCATGTACTCCCCCGTACAAATAGAAAAATATAAAGAGGAAGAAATAGGGATGGCAATTTTCCCCATTTCCCCGATCCCCGTGGGGATCCGCCCCGAATGGGGCATGGATGAGAATGATTTTCCCCGTAGGGATGGGGGCGGGGAAATTTTCATCCCCGTTAGCGGGGACGGGGAGAACACTCCCCGCCCTGTAGGAACCTCGATCCCTACTCTGTGGGATCTCCACTAATATATATATATATATATATATATATATATATATATATATTAATATTTTAAAACATATGATTGAATATGGTTGAATCTTTTTTAATAGGATTGCAAATTTTAATTATTTTATTTTTATTTTTTAAAATAAAATAAAAAACAAAAACAAAATAATTAACATTATAAAAAATCACGGGAAATGAGGATCCCATAGAGACGGGAAGGGGATAACCTTATCCCCGATAGCAGGGATGGGGACAGAGATGGGGATGGGGATTTTTGTAGGGACGGGACGGGGATCTGCCCCGCCCCGTTGCCATTCCTGGGAGGAAAACCACACAACTATTCCACCTTTAAATACAACTGGTATAGAAGTTGATGGAGATGCCTTCCAATCGGATGTAGTCATGCAAATGGCTAGAAATATTGCTACTCAGTATTGTGGGTATAGTGCTGGTCGAGTGAGATATGAAAATTTGATACGCCTATTGCGATAATACCACAGGAAATCTCACAGATTTCTCCACTCATTTCTCCTTATCATGGAAGCTAAAATACTCCGCTGATGGAATTGCCTTCTTTGTCGCTGCTTCAACGCTTCCTGATCTTCGAAAGACAAGATCTTTATCGCTGCTTTGTTCTCCAGGTGAATTACTTGGTCTCTTTCACAACAATAGTGCATACAATCGAACTGCAAATCAAGTAGTGGTCGTAGAGTTTGATACTTCTAACTTTTCGAAACGTCCACGACCTCCCATATCGTCACAACACAAAACTTGAGTGTCTTTACAACATATTCTTACAGCTTGTAGATTCAGGGGTACTGTAACCTTTCGTACAAAGTTGATCTCAGGATTGTACAAAGTTGAATCTCATGTCATTAAGTCTTGGGAATTGGGATTTCAATTCAAGCTTGAAGATTAGCAACACCAATAGTACGGAGTCCAGTCCAAAGCATGGAAATTCAAATCCATCTTAAGGAAGAAAATTAGCTTGGTTAGTTGGTTATTCGATTTGTTCTCGGCGTAGGTGTCTTGATAGGTAGTTTGGGTGTGATTATTTGGTTCGTTCTGAAGAAAATGAGGTACAGAAGTGAAGATGACAACGACGATTTACCCTTGGATATATCCATGGATGATGATTTTGAGTGGAGAACAGGACCCAAGAGGTTCTTCCCTTCTGCGTTTTTTCTATTGCGAAAGAAAAAAGGTTAAAAAAATTCAGAAAAACAGATTCGAGAATAGATGAGATGAGAGGGACGAGGAGCACATACCTCCGGTGTATCTTCCAGACGGATTATCAACGTCAGATTTCATGGCAAGCAAAATTGGGCGGGGGAGGAGGTGGGGCGATCGGAGTTTCAGAGGGCATGTCGAGAGGAGTGCGAGACTGAGTAAGAGCGGGAAAGAGGAAAACTGAGTTTTGGGTGAAATGAGAGTTAACGGGACAAGACTGAGTATTACGGATGAGCTCCGCACGAGGCTGAGGGCAATGCGTGTGGGAGGACATGACGATGTGGGAAGTGGGATGCTTTTGGTGTGCGAGCCGTTAGGGGTAGGAATGGCAATGGAGTGGGGATCATATTCCCATCCCCATCCCTGATCCCCAATCCCGGTTGGGGATAAAAAGTTGTCCTCTATCCTTTATTTACGATAAGAATGGGTTTCCTGTGAGACTCGAATCTCTAAAACATAACAGTATTTTTTAAAAAATAAATTTATTTAAAATAAATAAAAATTTTAAAATATAAATAATGTTTTAAATATAAGGGTGTCAATGGACCGGTTTCGGGTTGAACACCGTCCGAATTAAAAGTGATATGAACGGATTGGACGGTCCTAAAAATGATATGGACGCGGACCGGTTCGAACATGAATAGTCCATTCATAGAATGGACCGAAAGTGGATAAAGCCACTAGTTCGAATGGTCCGTTCAATGTTCATTTTCATTTGAACTTTGAAGCATCAAGTGTGGAAGCTTTCGAAGGCTAGGGTTCAGCGCCTTTGCGCCTCCACCACTCTATCCTCAGTCTCGCCGGTGGACGGTGGTATTTCTTTTGATCACCTGATTTTGTTATTTCACCATGCCTGATGCCATGTGCTCTCTCTCTCTCTCTCTCGCTCTTTCTCTCTCCCTACATTTGAGCCATTGTCACTTGCAGGAAGTATACTTTGTTCCGGTGGAGGAGAAGGCCCCATCCTTGCCGAGAAAGGATTATCCGAAGCCATTAATCTTCCATGACGGCCGGGCGGTGGCAAGGCCTACACCATTAAACGTGTCGGCAATGCTACTATGGGTACCAATGGGAGTCATTCTAGCCAAATGCATGATTCAGTTAAAAGAGTGATAGATTTATTCAGATTTTTTCTTTTATTTTCTTTTTCTGTTTTAGAAAGCCAAATGCATGATTCATTGTATAGACACTCATGATATGAAAAATGGGAGTTTCCAAAGGGAAACGTTTTTTACTTATTTTTTTCTCTGTTTGTTCAATTCAGTATGCACTGACAGTTACGTTGAGAGGGGTTCACTGATACATTGTGATATTTTGAACATTTGCCCAACTGTATTCATAGTTATCTACCCTGTACATATATTTAACTATTGTTTGGGATTACCGGGTTTTGATCATTTGGGTTAGGCTTTCTATTTCTTTTAGGACAATAAATTAGGTTGGATATGTAATTGAAAAACCCACTTCACTGATTGGACTATGAACAATAAATTTGTTTTTTAACATACCTAACAAAAAAATATCATCACTAATTAGATTTTAATTTTTTTTTTGCCTAAAATAATTGATTTTCTTGTTTATATTCTGGCCTTTGATGTCAACCCACTTCAATTTGGGCTTTTTACTCTTTCATTATAAATGCAGTCTATGCATATGATGTCTTATACTTGATCTCTAAGGTAAGTTCATGTGTTGACAAGTACATAGAATAGAAAAAAGCTCTGAAGGGTTGCTCTCATTAGAGAGCCTGTGGAAGTATATATTAGCCATGTGATGGTATATGAGGGATTGGTTGCAGTTGACTACTGCTCTATGTCAAATTCTACAAGCCAAAGTTATAAAAGATATTAATGGGAGTTTGGCGATCATACAAACACGGGTAAAAATCACTAAAGCACCCTACACAAATATTCTTGCATGATCCAAATATGCTCCCTAACATGGAGGAACATTTTACTTGTATTTTCTATTTTTCCCTTTGACCGATTGCAGAGCACATTTTTGTTTTTGTTGTATCTTAAGATTTGTTATTTGGGGTGTTTAAATAAAAGTTAACCCCACCTTACTTTGATATTTCAGATAGAATTGACTGAATCTTCATCACCTGCTTCACTGTCACTGCTACTGCTCCCACTCCCACTGTTGTTCTCACTGCTCCCACTTGAACATAAAGTCTGCTTATTTCTTTCTTCAGCATTCACCTGAACCCTCAAGGCCTCTACGGCATTAGGGTCCTTTTCTGCCTCATCATCACTAACATTGAGGGTTGGAATCTCTAAAGATAATTCCATAGACATATTGTTCTAGTAGACAGAGATATCTGAGGGTTGGAATCTTCCAAATGCTTATTGGAATCTCTCCAGTCAATCTGTTTGTAAACAATGCAAGTTCCTCTAATTTACTCAAAGATCCCAACTTACTTGGAATTTTGCCTTCGAGTTGGTTTTTCTGCAAGAGGAATTCCTTCAATGAACTACAGGTCCCAATCTCTGGTGGAATTACCCCTGACAAAGAGTTCTCATTGAGGTAAAGTAGCTCAAATTTAGTTAGTAATCCAAAGGAAGAGGGGATCTAACCTATTAATTTATTACTCAGAGTTGCCAAGAATCTTAAGCCACTACAATTTCCCAAGCCTGATGGTATTTCTCATCAAATTGATTGTAAGTCAAGACCAACTCCTACAAATTCCTGCAACTACCTGAACCCCCCAACTTTATCTTGCCCTCAAATCTGTTCGAACTAACATCCAAGTAAGCAAGAAACTGAAGATTGTTTAGGCTCTTAGGCAAAACTCCAACTTACTGGTTCTCAGTAAGATAGAGTTCTTCCAATTTAGTACAATTCTCAATAGATTCTGATATCATCCCTGGTAATTGATTACTATAGAGCCATAGAGATGAGAAGGTTTACTGAGACGTTAATGGTAGTGACCCACAACTGAACCTGCAAATGATGCAGTAAACTGCCTGCGTGAAATGAAATCATATCCTTTTATGTTGACTTTTAATAGCTTTCAAATCATGACACAGTAAACTGCTTGTGTGAAATGAAATCATATCCTTTTATGTTGACTTTTAATAGCTTTCAAATCAGATCAGATGACACAGTAAACTGCTTGTGTGAAATGAAATCATATCCTTTTATGTTGATTTTTAAGTATGGAAAACATTTAATTTGGACCGGATGCATTTCAATTGGATTGAACTGGATCCGGTTTGTATGGGGTTTGAACCGGATTTGATCCAATCCATTTGTAAATAGATCAATATTGGACTAGACTGGATTGGACCAAATCCTATCCAATTGACAGTCCTAGCAGATACCTCAATCCCCATCCCTGACCCTGATTGGGGATTCCTATTAATCCCGATCCATGTATATTCCCATTTGGATTTGAAAGTCAGACCACCATCAAGAATAGAAAAATTGCCATCCCTAAATAGGGGCAGATCCGAATTCTCTCAAACGGGGCACCTCTGAGAGGAATTCACATCTGCCTTTGTCAGAACGTGCCTCAAAAACGTCCAACATGCACATTTTAACGTCCCAGATGTGCCTTCGCGGATCCGGAAAGCTTTGCAACTTGCAAATTTCTCTATATTCTCGAACCTAGTGCAGATCTGTATCAGTTGTCCAAACCTACACCTTTTGACGATAAAATACTAATCGAATGGACAACTTAGTAGCCAAGTCAGCGATCCGCGTGAAAACTTATCTTCCAATAAGGCTTTACCGAAATCCTCTTCTCTATATATACCCCGCTCAACTACGAAACCAATTCATATCAAGTTTTAAGCTCTTCCAAGTCTCTCCCAGATTTTATATTTAGTTTTTCCCGCCTGAAGCAGCCTCCTCTTCCCTCTCTTTCACTCTCTTTCTTTGTATTTACTCTTGCGATGGCACCAAAGGCCGAGAAGAAGCCCGCTGAGAAGAAACCCGCGGCTGAGAAGCCGGCAGAGGAGAAGAAGACCGTAGCCGAGAAAGCTCCGGCCGAGAAGAAGCCAAAAGCGGAGAAGAGGCTACCGAAGGAGGGCGCCGCTTCCGGAGACAAGAAGAAGAAGAAGCGAGTGAAGAAGAACAGCGAGACATACAAGATCTACATCTTCAAGGTGTTGAAACAGGTACATCCTGACATCGGTGTCTCAAGCAAGGCCATGGGCATCATGAACAGTTTCATCAACGATATCTTCGAAAAGCTCGCTCAGGAGGCCTCTAGGTTGGCCCGTTACAACAAGAAGCCCACCATCACCTCTCGGGAGATCCAGACTGCTGTTCGTCTTGTTCTTCCTGGCGAATTGGCCAAGCATGCCGTTTCCGAGGGCACCAAGGCAGTGACCAAGTTCACTAGTTCTTAATTGCAGATCAGTGTTTAGTCTCTTCCCTTTTCTAGGGCAGAAGAGCAAACTAAGTGTCTAATACGTGGAAGATTTATGATATCTAGGCTTTCTTTCAATTCACTGTTTCGTTGAACTGATTTTTTTTTTTTTTCTTTTTTTCTTTTTTCTTGCTTGGATTGTCCAGATCCATTAGTTACTGACTGTAAATTATGAAATGAAGTCCTTATTAGGTGTTCTTTATTATCATTGTCGTGTATATGTTTTACTTTAGCTCTCTCTCCTTTTATCACATCCCCCTGGCATTGTGATTCTTTCTTTGAATTTGGTTTAAGTATCACTTTTTGATAAATCTCTACCCAATTTATGGGATTTTTTAATGGTTGGTGGTTAACGGTGGCAGCTAGTTAGTACAAGATACTTGAGGTGACTTCATATATGGGTTCAAGTGAACCAAAGCCATGCTGAACCCGACCTGTTGATATGATCTAGACCCAGCGTGACCCTCTAACCCAACCTAAGATGCATGTTTCATCCAAGGTTTAAAGTATGATATAATAATCTGGTTTGCTAAAACTATATATTGATTATTTTTTAATTTTAATAAAAATGAAAAAATATAATTATAAAAATTAAAATAAATAACTTAAGATTTAATTTTCTTAAAAGTTTAGTAAAAGCTAAAAACTATAAAAATAATTTATTTTATCTATTTAAATGATTTATGTGTTTCATTTTACAATTATATATAAAATAAAATGAATGCATATTTATTATTTAAAAAAGTATAGTTCCTATTTATGTAAAAGTTGTAAATAAAAAAAATGATTATATATTAAAATGAAGACATTTTAGTGTTATTAATGTATTTATATGATTATTATATATTTTCCTAATATATTCAAACTTTGTATCCATATCTGTATTTGAATGATTTAATATACAAATTATAAGGTTTTGCGCTTTACATATTTTTATTTGTAATCTTTCCAAACTGAGCCATAATTTCATAAGAGATTTTGGAATTGGAATGTTAGGCAACAAATGGTACCAAAAATCCAAACCAATACCCATCGATGGTTTTTGAACTGCTCTTGACTCGGATGATTGGATCATTCAGCCCAAGAATCGTCCAGACAACTGGTTTTGTTTTACCTCAAACTCGATCATTGGTCAAAAACCGTTGAATCAGTTAATGACCTATTGACCCAGGCGGTCGAATTGTCAACTTGTTCAATAGTTTTGGCTGTTTTTTTACTTTTATTTTTATTTTTTGTCAAAATGGGTCATCCATTCAAACCAAACAATCAAACTATTGACCCAAAAGTAGGTGGTCAAAACAGTTCCATTTCCGAATCAATTTTTAAAACCATGTACACACCACTCATTTATCTATCTCTTAGGTTCCAAGTTACTCAAGTCAAACCTATTCATTCAAACCCTCCTTCCAATGGGGTTGTAGGGAATGAGATCTGCTCCTCACACTTGGGCACCTCACATGCACATCCACCGTGCATTGGAAACATCTCCCGTGAATAATAACTTGTAAGTACAGGAGATATTCCCAATGCATGGTAGGATGTGCGTGTGAGGAGCAGATCAGTGTCGGGTTGTAGACACATGTATGCCCATGGGGAAAGTAATTCTTCATGTTATTTTTATGGTTAATCATCACAAAATCAGTATTGATTTTGACTCTGAAAACATCCACTTTGTGCGAAAAAAAAAAAAAACCAATTAGGACTATCCAATTTACCTCCCAGTTCAAAATATTGATACGTATGAAGTATCAATAGCTTTTTTTTTTTTTATTGTTATTTTTTTTCAAATCTCTTGACCCGGTCAAATCCCCTGAACTGATACACTGGTTTAAGGTCCATCCATCATTCCATCTCTTGAACCGGTCAAAATCCCAAAACACTCTGGAGGGATATATCAGGAAGCCCCCAATACGATGTATCGGCCAATACGGCCCAGTATGTATCAAAGTTTTGAAACTTGCCGTGAAGAGCTGGGACCAAGATTTAAGTATCAAAACTCTTAATTTGAAAAATCAACATATCAAGTGTTTGTTTCATCAGATACTCCCATGTCACATTAGGTATTAATAATATAAAATAATTAAAATGCGTTATCTATCTATCTATCAATCTATATATAGATTGATAGATAGATAGATAGATAACGCATTTTAGTTATTTTATATTATTAATACAGCTTGCTTTGTTTTCTCTATTTTTTCCTTTAGATATAGGGGTTGATACAAATCAAGGTTTTCACAAGCTATTCTAACTTTGCTCATAAAAAGAAGCTTGATTCGACTTGATCTAAATCGAATTGGTATTCATACTGTCGATTCAGAGAAAAGAAGTTTGTAAACTGAATCTCTTGAGACACTTGAACCCTTAAGTGTGTCAACTGGTTATGTTTTACCAGCAAGATCAACCTAAACAATTATGCAATCAAAGTCATCACGAAGAGAAACCCCCTTAGACCGTACAGGAGAATAATCATAAGAATTGTTTTATGGTTTATGGCTCAGAAAGTCCACGTGTTTGTTTCAAATCCTTTTTTTTTATCAGTTTATTTTAAGTCTCCTTTTATAAAAACAAACCAAACCCATATCATTTTATAGATTTATAAAGAAATAAAGGAGCAGGATCGAAGAGAGATGTTAAGATTATTTAGGTGTCCCTGGCACCTCTCAGGACATTTTTGTTCTCACTGTTTTTGCACATAATTTCTCCACTTAAAATTTGAGTCTAATTTCTTCTTAAAACCTCACATCATCTAATTATCATAATCTCCATCATAGAGTATCAAACTGAGGTTGATGAGGCAAGCAGGAACAAATATAAGAAGAGAGGAAATAGAGAGTGAGGAACAAGTAGGGAGAGAAGAAAACAGTATCGTGGTGGTTGTGCAAGAGGGAGTGGAGGGACGGTGAGGAAAGATATGAATGATTATAGAGGATGTGTTATAAGTGTCTACCATTTTTTTTTTGATAAATAGTTAATAGTGTCTACCATTCACCATTGTTATTCTCCCAACATGGTCTTTTCTCAAACTTCACATAGAAGATGCTTTGGTTTGGATTTTTTTTCACCATCATCAGTTCTCCCATTGTGCTACTTTTCCAAACTTCAATCTAGGCCTTCCACTTTTGAGGTACCATGGGGGTGGGGCTCAGCTGGTCAAGGGTCTAGTAGTTTTGTTGCCAATTTTTGTTTTGTCTTTCCTTCTTCAACCCACACAGATCAGATGGTTTAACTACTCATCCATTAATTGCCAGCTCCTGAGGTTAGAGGTCTAGTACAAGAATAAGATTTTGGTTCTTTAACCCTATGTATGGTTTGAAGGAAAATGTAGGCAAAGGAAGGGAAAGGTAGGGAAACCTTTACAACCCTTGTATCGGTTTCCCTGTCTTTCTCTTCCTTTCCTTACCTTTTCCTTCAAACCAAACATAGCCTATTAAGTGAAATGACTGGAGAAAATGAGGTTCTGTTTTGGGTGATTATGCTGATTACAGTTTGCACATGACGCAAACTTGAGAAATGGAGATATAAAAAAATTGAGACAGTTGTTTTGCCTTAGAATTATATATGGAATTGATACAAAGAAATTGTAAATGTATCTTGATGAAATTCTATAAAACATGGTACTATTGTTTAGCAAGATATTCTAGGCCTAAAAGAATCCCTTGCACTTTGAAGAAATGGTGCAAGCAACCAAACAAAACAATTCCAAAGGACTTACAACTTACAAGCTTAGCCTTACTACATCAAACTTCGAGAGAAAAAAGGTTCAGGATGATATGAATCGAGTTTACTGGAAACTATTACCCCAGGAATGCAAATATGCAGTAATTTTATGGGATAAGATGCTCTGTGTTAAAATCAGCAACTTGAATGCCGAGTATGCTGAGTTTTGTTCCTCTCGAATTCTCATTTCCTATGTGATAAAGGAAAGGTACATAGAAAAAGCAAATTTAAGAGCGTCGAAGCGTTTAAACTCCGTAAATTTCACGGCAAAAAATGCTCATTCGTAATCTGTTTCTTCTATTTACCCCTTTTCCCATGTGATAAGCAGTAATTGCTATATCGCAGTCCAAGTCATGTTGAAATCATAAAGCAAACAAAGCATGATTGAAACGAAAGAATGTTCTGTTTCTTACAATAACAGTAGCAAAAAGCAGAATCGAGGCCATCTATCGATTTCAACGTCCTCTTCGCCCGAGTCGATGATAAACCCTGATAATCCACAGTCACAGAACAAAACTTGGCCCCCTGGGACCTACGGACGCTTCGTCATCTTAGATAATCTGAGAAACATGGAACAGGCTTCAATCAAGCAAAGTCAAAGCAGCGAAACAAGGAGATTTTTCAAGCATCTCTGTTTTCGTCTTGATTTAAGGTTCCAAACTTCTGCTTGAAAGAGTCCTGCTTCTGTAGCCACATCATGTGTCCCTGCACAATTGAAGAGTGAGAAAAGTTCGATCGGAAAAACAGAGGAATTGGAGCTCATCTATCTCAATGCAAAGAAAGATAGAGAGGAATCGAACCTGAAGGCCTTATTGTTGGCAATTGAAACTTACCTGAAGAGAAGCTGCCCAGGCAATTAGAAATGAAGCGAACCAGAATTTCTTGTCCTTGAGCAACTGTTTTGCTTCCATTCTCATCCGAAACCCTAACAACTGCCTAGTCAATTGGAACTTTCCCAAAGAGCAGATCACAATTCCTCGAAAACAGAAAAGCAAAATTCTTAAGCCTCTATCTCTCTCTCACATGTATACACAGTAGAAAATGTTATAACACATGGTCCCGTAGCTCAGTTGGTTAGAGCGTTGGTCTTATGAGCCCAAGGTTTAGGTTCGAGACCCGCTCTCAAAGGTGTATTTATAGTCGCTCACGAAAGCCCTAGGCCCATTGATGCCAGCGCTTAAAGGTGTATACGAAAGTCCTAGGCCCATTGATGCCAGCGCTTAAAGGTGTATACAAAAGCCCTAGGCCCATTGGTGCAGCGCTTAAAGGTGTATTTATAGTCGCTTACGAAAGCCCTAGGCCCATCAATCAATCAGAAGTCCAACTGCAACTTGATTATGAGTTAATGACTAGTTGACTACCTAGCAAGCACCAAGCAGTTTCCAAGTTGGAAAAGTTGGTTTGGCTTTGGCATCACTCAATCATTTTTATTTACTTCCTCAACAAACAGGTACTCTTGAATTCTTTGCATTCCTCCTACACTCCAAATGAATAAGTCAGTCAGCTTGCTGAGTCTGTCTGTCATTCAATTATAAAACCCTATTTTTATTCTTTTATCCTTCCTGGTGTTCACCAAACAGAAACCAGCCTACAGTCATATAGTAGTGCAGCGAAAAGTAAAAAAATTTCATTGCCCTATCCACCTACCGTCCTACAATATGCACATTTTATTTTTGAGTCCAGATCACCTACACTTTACGACTTACATTAACAATGAGAATTCATCAAAATTCACAGGGTTGATTTTGATTGGCCAAATTCTCAAACGTGACCTCTCCAATCAAAAAGGCAAAAGCACCCCCTTAGACTTAGAATATGGGTGAATTTTCATCGGTTAGTGTACAAGGGTATTTATTACGTCCAGACTGATTCATTTTTGGTGAACTTTCACTGCGTAATTCAGAAAAATTGTTAGATTCACTGATCAACTGGAAAACCCAGACGCGACTTAATGGCGGACCAAGTGGATTGCTAATGCATCAAAGTTCAATCATCACCCAGTTCCAACTTCCAAGTTCATCTACCTGGTACCAGCACGCTTGTGCATTACTGCATAAGAATGAAGCTACATTTCAAGCAGATGGAGATGAACAAAGAAAGCTTTGGGAGAGTCGAACAATCGGTGGTTCCGGGAGACCTCACTTCCCTTTCCATCATTACCTTCTTAACCTTGTTAAACATTATGGCAACGTGCCATTCACATCTAAATTCTGTACATGTTGAAATTGAAAAAGGAAATAAAACTCTTCAGGGTCGCCAGTGAAAGGCTCCCGTCACAAGCAGGCTGCGGGCCTGTAAATGGCAAATTCATAACTCAGAAACCAGTCAGTAAACCAACCAATACATTGTCCCCAGAGAAAGAAGGAAATGATCACTCAATTAGCTATTGTTTCATGGAGGCAATCTTCCAGACAAGCAGAGGGAAAGCTTATCTCTCAGGATGGAGGCATTCTTGTCAACTGAGTCACATATCTGCTGACGATAACCTGAGTCATGGTTGTGAGACAAAGGCATCTCATCCTGCACCTCATCCTCCAGATCAATGACGATGTTGTGCAGTAAGCAGCATACAAGAATTATCCTTGGCAATTTATGCTTGTCGGGTCTCCACATCACTCCTTGAACAATCCTCCACATTTCTTTCAACCTTGCCAAGGCCCTATGTGCCACCACGCGGGTTGCAAAATGCCTCTTGTTGAACTCGGTACTGGATTCTGAAAGATCTTTTCCTTGATAAGGTGTGACAAGCCAGGGCAACAAAGGGAATCCTACATCCCCAATTATGTATTCTCTCACCTCTGATCCTTCAGACAACTTCATCTTTTTCCCATTCAACCTCTTTCCTTTCTCACAAAGCTTGAAGAAGCCTGAATTCTGTAACACAATGGAGTCATTCAAGCTCCCTGGCCACCCAGTAACGATGTCCCTGAACCTCATCTCAGGATCCACAATTGCCTGCAACACCATGCTGTGGTTCTTCTCATGATCGAACCAAACATCATTTGAGGGGTCTACTGAAGGCAAGCACATCATGATGTGAGTGGTATCAATTGCACCGCAACAGTTTGGGAGGCCCCGGATTTTCTCAAACTTAGACTTTATCTCTGTCATCTCTGTTTCTGTGGCAGGCCAACGAAGGTGGTGGAGCCCTCTTTCTTCCATGGCCTCCACAAACCTCCAGGTCACTTGAGAAACTGTTGATTGGCTGATTCCAAATGATTCACCAATTGTCAATAGCGACTCACCAGAGCTTAGCCTTCTTAGAGCAACAGCTACTTGATCATTTATTGACAGAGGCTTGCCATTTGTACCCATAAAATTTGATGGCTTTGCCATCATATCTTCCTTTACAAGTGAACAGATGTAGTTGAAGGTCTTCCTCGAGACTTTGAATACAGACTCAAATTTATCCAAACCATTTGACAGAGATAAAGGCCCTGCAAAGGAGCAAAAGAAAGTAGTAGTCATTCATGAGTGTTAATTATTCAGATACTAGTATTCAATATTCCTTCTGAAATCTTGCTAGGTAAGAGTAAAAGTGCTGCTTACAAACCCCATATCCACACTGGATTGATTGATCTAAGAACCAGCACCAATCTTCCAAAATTAATAGAAACAACATAAAATAGGAATTCAATGGAGTTGGCAGGGTTTTTTTTTTTTTTTCTTTTCTTGATTGGTAACTGATCCCAGTTTATTAATGCATGAAAAAAAAGTGTTAGTGGTGTTAGTGAAGGGGTATTTTGATCTTTGCACTTGTTGAGAATGTTGATGTGTACTGTTATGTTAGTTCGAGTGCCTCTTACTTAAATAAGGGCACTTAAGTCTTTTCCAATAAGTTAATAATATAATAACAGGTCTGGCCGAATCTAGGGATAACTTTTTTCTCTAATTTGAACCAGACCTCTCTTTTCCCTCTTCTTCTTTCCTCTCTTACTTCTACTTCTTGCTGTTCACTTTACTTTACAGTCAACGAACAAGACAGAATTCTAGGGCAGGTCGAACTTCAACATGGTATCAGAGCCACATTGAACAAATCAGACTTGCTAGAATGCTGTCTTCTGCGCATTCGAACTAGGGTTTCTCTTGGGTTTCTCAGCTGTGAGTTGGAGACTGGGAAAAGGGCTGAAAAGGAGTGATCGCCCTCTTCCCTTGGAGGTTCCTATGCCTCCAATTGTGTCGTTGGTGATTGGTTGCTGTGGTTTCTAAGCCCTAATTAGGGCTGGTACGTGTGGTGCAGTGGTGTCTCAGTCCTTCGTGTGGTTGGCCTTCAGGCGATGAGGTAAAGTTTCCTTTTATGCATATTTTCTGTTATGGAATACATGAGAGGTGTAGTACAGTTCGTATGATGGGTTTTCAGATTGCAGTATGCTAGGGTTTATTCTGGTTTGTGTGTGATTCGAAGGGCAATAGTGTCTACTTAATGGTGAAACTTCCGGTAGCTGTGGATTAGGGTTTGTGGTGTTACAAGTGTGGTTTTCAGCATTTAATATTGCTGAAATTAGTGTGAAGACTTCGGTGAGTAGGGTTTGTGGTGTTGCAGTTTTCAGCATTTAATATTGCTGAAATCAGGGTGTAGATTTCGGTGAGTAGGGTTTGTGGTGTTGCAGTTCTCAGCATTTATTACTGTTGAAATCAGTGTGCAGATTTCGGTGAAGTGTTTGTGTGTAGTGCTCAGAATTCAGTGATAAGGGAGTTCGGCAATGGCAGATAACAGTGATAGTAAACCTAGTGTCATGATATCTACTGACTACCTGAATGTCCAAATGACCTCCATTAAACTGAATGGAGAGAACTATGTCCCTTGGGCCAAGTCTGTAGAGGTTTTTCTGAAGGCGAAGAAGAAAGTGAAGCACATAAGAGAGGAGAAACCCCCCGCTAATTCTCAGGAGTATGAAGACTGGGAACAGGAAGATGCACAGATCATCACATGGTTGTGGAACAGTATGGAACCCAGAATCAGTGTGAACTTCATGTTTCTTGACACAACCAAAGAGGTGTGGGATCATGCTAAGAAACTGTATTCAGGTCAGGATAATACCACTAGGGTATATCAACTGTATCAGGAATACTTCAATCTACAACAGGGAAATCAGAGCCTTGAGGAGTACTATGCCAATGTGAGAAATATCCGTAATGAGTTAAACGTCTATCATCCTCTCACTTCTAATGTCAAAGTTCAACAGCAACAGCGAGAGCAGCTTGATGTGACACGGTTTCTGGTGGGGCTGAAGTCTGAGTATGAACCAGTACGAGCCCAGATACTAGGGGGATCTGCTCTTCCATCTTTAGAGGAGGTGTTTGCTCGTCTTCGAAGGGCTTCCATTGGATCTATGGATTCTAATGTCTCAGATAAATCAGCATTTGCAGTATCGAGAGGTCGAGGTGGCAGAAGTGGGGCTCGAGGAGCCCAGCCTGGCAGGAGTGGTAGTGGTGGACCTACACATATCCGTGGTGGTGGTCGTATTGGAGGCAGAGATTCAGGGGGAGCTCGTGGTAGAGGACGTGGCTCGGGTCCACAGAAGTGTACTCAATTGTGGTTTGGATGGACATACTATTAACTACTGCTATGACTTACATGGTCCTCCCTCGACGTGGGCCAACCATGCCATGACTAGTGACACCAGTTTCAGCTCTAGACAGGAGAACCGGGCAGCTGATTCGATGCCTCCTACTCCCTCAGATGGTCCAGGCAAGGAGATGGTGAGTGTTCCTCGGGATGAGTATGAAAGGTTTGTTCAATCCAAGTCGCAGCAGAACACAGCTACCATTGCACACTCAGGTATGGCTTGTTTGGCATCCACACCCAACCCCTGGATTATTGACTCTGGAGCCTCCGATCACATGACGGGAACTCCAGGTGTGTTTTCATCTCTCACCCATTGCTCAACATCACAATCTGTTACCCTTGCTAATGGCTCCACATCATCTATCTGTGGTGTTGGTAATGTTGACCTAGACCCTGTATCCCTATCCTCTGTTTTATTTGTACCTAAGCTTCCATTTAATCTTATGTCTGTTAGTAAGCTGACCAAGTCCCTTAAGTGCTCCATCACATTTTACCCCTCTATGTGTGTTTTTCAGGATCTCAAGACGGGGATGAAGATTGGTGGAGGGCATGAAGCCAGTGGACTGTATTATCTTGATGGTGGTGGAAGAACGTCAACAGCCCTTCAGTCATCTATTTCTCCTCTCCAGTGGCATTGTAGATTTGGTCATCCTTCGCTGAAAGTGTTGCAGTCCTTAGTCCCTTCATTGAGTCAACTTTCTGTTTTAGATTGTGAGTCATGTCAATTTGGGAAACACCATCGTGTTCCCTTTCGTTCTAGGGTCGATAACCGTGTGTCGAGTCTTTTTTCTTTAATTCATTCAGATGTTTGGGGTCCTTATAAAGTGATGTCATATAATGGATACAGATATTTTGTTATTTTTGTTGATGACTGTTCAAGAATGACGTGGCTCTATTTAATGAAAGAAATAAGTGAATTATTTGCCATCTTCTAGAAATTTTATGCTGAGATCTGCAATCAATTTGGCGTTCACATCAAAATTTTCCGTTCTGATAATGGTCGTGAATACTTGTCTTCATCTTTTCAAGAATACTTGGACCAACATGGCATTATACACCAAACTTCCTGTGCCTACACTCCGCAACAAAATGGGGTTGCTGAGAGAAAGAACCGACATCTTGTAGAAATGGCACGCTCCCTCATGCACCACATGAATGTTCCCAAAACCTTTTGGAGCGATGCAATGCTCACCTCTTGTTTCTTAATTAATCGGATCCCCACGTCTATTCTTGATGGTCGTTCTCCTTTTAGTGTCTTATTCCCCAACATGTCTCCGTTTCCGCTTCCTCCTTGGGTATTTGGGTGTGTCTGCTTCGTTCATAATCTGGGTCTCGGGACTGACAAGTTAGATGCACGTTCCCTAAAGTGTATCTTCCTTGGCTATTCCCGAACTCAGAAAGGGTACAAGTGTTATCATCCCAGTTCTCGTCGTTCCTTGGTATGTGTTGATGTTACATTCTTCGAGTCTACTCCGTTCTTCGTGGGGTTCGGTGATGCTGCTTCCTCCACACCACCACCTCCTCTTCCTCTTCCTGTGGCTGATCCACCTCCTCTGGTTCCAGTCATGCCTACGTCCTTGCCTCCGGTGCCACCGCCTGTTGACCGTCCACCCATTCGTCATGTGTATACACATCGCCCGCATGTACTGGCTGCAGCTACTTTGACTTCATCACCGTCGACAGATCCAGCTCCAGCTCCGACACCAGCTTCCGACCTAGATCTTCCTATTGCCTTCCGGAAAGGTAAAACGTACCTGCACCCTTCACCCTATTTCCAATTTTGTTTCACTTACTCACCTCTCTGCCTCCCATCGCTAGTTCATCTCTTTGTTATCCTCCGTGGTTGTTCCTAAGGATGTCCAGGAAGCCCTTACCTCTCCAGAGTGGTGTCGTGCTATCGAAGAAGAGCTCTCTACTCTGCATCATAATCACACTTGGGACCTCACCGCTCTTCCTCCTGGGAAGCAGGCTGTCGGTTGTAAGTGGGTGTATAGTGTTAAGTACTTGCCAGATGGTCGTGTTGAGCGCCTGAAGGCGCGACTGGTTGCCAAAGGGTACTCCCAAACCTATGGCATTGACTACACAGAGACATTCTCCCCGGTTGCTAAGATAGGGTCAGTTCGTGTCGTCATCTCCCTTGCAGCTATGTATGATTGGCCTCTACATCAGCTAGATATCAAAAATGCCTTTTTGCATGGTGATTTGCTCGAGGAGGTCTACATGGAGCAACAACCAGGGTTTGTTGCTCAGGGGGAGGATGGTAAGGTATGCAGACTTAAGAAGGCTATATATGGACTTAAACAGTCCCCTTGAGCATGGTTTGGTAGGTTCAGTGAGGTGGTCAAGAAGTTTGGTATGAAACAGTGCCAAGTTGATCATTTTGTCTTCAGTCTTGACTCTTCGGCAGACAAAATAATGTTGGTGGTGTATGTGGATGATATCGTTATGACTGGGAATGATAAAATGGGCATTGACAGATTGAAGGCATTCCTATAGGAACACTTTCAGACAAAGGACCTTGGCAAGTTGAAATACTTTTTGGGCATAGAGGTAGCAAGATCTAAGCATGGCATTAATTTGTGTCAGAGGAAATATGTGCTTGATTTACTGGAAGAAACAGGGTTGTTGGGTAGTAAACCGACTGAGACACGTATGGAAACAAATACGAGGTTGAGTAGTGATATAGGTGAAGTATTTGAAGACCCTGGCAGATACCGACGACTTGTAGGCAAACTAAACTATCTAACCATTACTCGGCCAGATATTTCATTTGCGGTTAGTGTGGTGAGTCAGTTCATGCAGAAACCTTTGGTCCCACATTGGAATGCAGTGCTAAGGATTGTGAGGTATCTGAAAGGAGCTCCTGGTCGTGGTTTGCTGTACAGGAGTGGTGGAAAACTGGTAGTAGAAGGGTACACTAATGCTGATTGGGCAGGTTCTATGTCGGATAGACGATCTACCACAGGCTATTGCACCTTTCTGGGGGGTAACCTGGTAACGTGGAAAAGTAAGAAGCAAATAGTTGTGGCAAGAAGCAGTGCAGAAGCAGAATATAGGGCCATGGCACATACTGCTTGTGAATTAGTGTGGCTAAGGAACCTTCTACAGGAGATAGGATATGACATCAGTACTCCAATGAAGCTCTATTGTGACAATCAGGCAGTGGTTCATATCTCTTCCAATCCAGTGTTTCATGAAAGAACCAAGCACATCGAAGTTGACTGTCATTTTGTGAGAGAGAAGGTGCTGAATGGAGTGATAGAAACTGCATATGTTAGTATGGGAAACCAGTGGGCAGACTTGTTTACAAAAGGTTTGAGTCGGGGGAGAGTGGACTACATATGTAACAAGCTGGGATTATATGATATATACTCACCAGCTTGAGGGGGAGTGTTAGTGGTGTTAGTGAAGGGGTATTTTGGTCTTTGCACTTGTTGAGAATGTTGATGTGTACTGTTATGTTAGTTCGAGTGCCTCTTACTTAAATAAGGGCACTTGAGTCTTTTCCAATAAGTTAATAATATAATAACAGGTCTGGCCGAATCTAGGGATAACTTTTTTCTCTAATTCGAACCAGACCTTCTCTCTTTTCTCTCTTCTTCTTTCCTCTCCTACTTCTACTTCTTGCTGTTCACTTTACTTTACAGTCAACGAACAAGACAGAATTCTAGGGCAGGTCGAACTTCAACAAAAAGAATGAGGTACAAATTAACTACTTGCCTAGAACCCCTTATAAATGGCTTAGGCAAGTTCCTATTGCCTAACCCACTTTTCTTTCTTTGATTTACATACGGTAATCCAGTACCAGTCCACAGACTGATGATTGAGATAGAAACAACCTAGATAGTGACTAAATTGTTCCATGACTACAGTATGCACTGATCAAGTTGTAGATCACCCTGGGTTGGTCTCAATCTCAAGGTACTACTGATATGCTAAATTGAGCATCTATTAAATGACGGACATCTACTAAATGTCCTAAAAGTTCCCACACTAACTTTGAGGCCGGATTATGAACTTGAGAATAAAGTAGAATTCTGGATACAAACCATTAATACTTGTATTCCTCTACAAAGTTCTCATTGATCTGCTACCAATCAAAAAAGAGATTCCCACAGAATAACAAATTCTGAATCATATTACTGTTAGAACCCCAGCTTCTTTGAAAATAGGTTATATGAAAATAATTACTATCTTAATTGTAGAAACCAATATTTCATAAGCCTGTAACAGAACAAACTAAATCAACAGAAAAGGGGTGGGGAAAGAAATAAGTGAAAGAATAGAGAACCAAAGAAGCTCATATGCATGTTACGAGGGGCTCAAACACCATAGCTAATGATTTATCAAGGTCTATGGGGAATGAGAAGCATATATAGTATAGTCCTTGCACCTTGAGAAGCTTGTCTACATGTTTGCATAGTTTTGGATGGACTCTACCTTATTCTTTGACTGATGTCTATCTTGTATATCAGGTCATCAATCTTTCTTCACTATTTCGTAATATTAATTAAGCACTTTTATTTGTTTATTTATTTATGGAAAATATATAAAATTCTAAACAAGGAATTGAAAAAGAGAAAGAGATGGAAATGGGAGGAAAAAGGAGACTTCCACACAAAAAGAGCGTGGAAGGAAAAGGAAGGAGCACAATCACATATTTTGCCCAAAGAAGGTAGGGCTAGACCAAGAGAGGTATCCCAAGAAGAGGAGGTAAACCACAGGCCCATAACCAAAACAAAAGGAGAAAAAGTAAAGATCAATCTTGGGAGGGAATGGCCCCTAAGAGAGGTATCCCAATATATGCTTCAAACTAATTTGTTTCATTCCCAGAAATGAACCCTAAGATGTAAAATGTGCACTTGATTATCTTCAATGACCAGAACCACATATTCCTAATTCATAACTCTCACTACATTGGGGGAGAGGAGAGAGGGTGGGTTGGCACATTGTACACCTTATTAATTTGCCTCCACAATAATTTGTTAAAGGATTAAGTCATCAATCATATAAGATAAATGCTATAATCATTTTATATTGTATAACTTGGGATTTTCTGTCCTTGCTCAAATAAGGCTTGATGCAGGAAAGGATCCTCAGGGAAGGTGGAGTTTTAACTTGTTTTGGGACTGGAAAAAATGTAGATACTACTAGAATGACTCCGAGAGTGTTCTAGGCATCGCATATAGAGGAAGAAAGGATAACTTTCCATCACAGTGGTGTTTCTAGGAATCAATTCTGGAGACAAGAGCATTAAATCCAAGTAAATAAACAATAGTTCTTAATTTTCTTCTCCAAAATACTGTAGTATACGAATTATATAGAGTTCAATGGTCAGTCCATTAGCAATTAACCTTCTTAGAGATGACATTGTGAATGATTACCTCTTGGTCACCTCCTCAAGGATAGCATCCTGATCTTCATATTATCTCCTTCAACTAAGCAAGAAGAAGAGGAAAAGAAACTAGACTTTAACATGACTATTGACAGGCTTTCCTCAATATGTAAACACCTTTAGACCAAAAGGCTGAACTACCAGAAACACCCATGTGGATTTGACAAAGGGACAACAGGAAAACATATAGTGATGTGGGATGGGATGGAGAAAGGTTAGGAATGGCAACGGGGCGGGGTGAGGTGGGGCCGGGTTTTGCCTGCCCCGTACTCGACCCCGAATTCAAATTCCCCGCCTCAAAACCCAGCAGGGCTAAAAATCCTAACCCCATCCCCATCCCCACGGGGAACGGTGATCCCCGACTTTGCCTTGCCTTAGTCATTCTTACTTGTATACTTATTAATTTTTTTTTTTACTTTTTTGAAACTTACCTAGAACTATTTTATATTGTGTAATATAATATAGTATAATATATATATATTATGTTATATAATATAGTCAGGGTGGACAAATACCGTCCCCGGCGCTAGAGTTTCACGTTTTCCCCGAACCCTAATCAATGGTAAAAAAACCCGCCCCGATTGTTTGCCATCTCTAAGAAAGGTCCTACTAGGGTGAATGTAGCATGTAAATGAGAAATGATGAAATTTGTAGATTATAAAGGAAAATAAGTTAATTAATGCTTGAGAATTATTTTAGGAAGGTTATAGTACGTTTAGAGAAGAGATCAGTGGGTTTAGGATGGAGAAAAGAAGTGAAGTTTTGAAGGTGTTTAGGTAAGGAACAAAAGTAGTTGCAGGTGCAACCTTTAGCAGCACAAAATACTCTATAAACTATTAGAGAAGCACAAGGTGCTTGTGCCCATATCACACAAGAAGAGAGAGAAAGAGATTGGGGATAACATGCCTCATAAGGCACACAAATATACAATTTCAAATGAATTCAAAATCATGTCTTAAGTTGAGTCTTAAAATATATTTATAGAGCCAAGTAGGATAGGCCCAACCTCAAAAATTTAATGAACAAGAAGAGGAATAATTAACACCCAAGAACTTCTACTCTCAAATCAACTCTTTAAAAGCATGTAAGAATCACTAATCTAATATAAAGAAGATAAATTACTAAAAGCAGTAGATTATGATCTCACTATAAAAAGTAATTACAAAAACTACTATAAATAGTATGTCCAAACCAAGGTTCTAAATATCGACACAGGCCAATACACCAGATGGGGTGTATCGGTCTGTACCATTGGGCACTTTTATTTTTCATAGTTTTTTTTTCCAAACCTGTTAAGGGGGATTGGTATAATGCCTGTCTACCCCCTGAAACAGGTCAACCCCCTAAACCAAGCTTAAAGTGGCATACCGGTGGGTCACCGATACGATATGTATCAGCCAATACAGACCGATATGTTGCAAAATTTCAATCCTTGGTCCAAACGTTATTATAAATAGTAATTTTATTTTTCACTAAGAATAATAAATTTCTAGAAGATTGAAACTCAACCTTACAACCAACTCCAAGATTCCTTTTCAATTTTAGCTCCTGCATTATAAAGATATGCAAGTAAGGTGGCTTAAAAAATCCAGTTGTCGATTCAAACTCTACCCCACACTTTGCTGGAAGTGATTCAACCCCAAATCTATATACTGCCTGTAATGGACTTTCTTGAGCCAGAATTCAACCTTATCTTTTACTGGGTTAATCCCTGGCTCAAGTCTTTACAGGGTAAATGGTAAAAGGAAACCAAGATGCAAAACATATCTTGTCATCAGCTAGAAAAAGATCCAATATATACATATAGTATGAGAAGAAAGGGAGTGCAGATCTGCTAAACTAGACTAAAATTTCATGAACCAAAAAGAGAAAAATAAGGACTAGTTAAGGAAAACGTTGCCACAATTCAAGGAATAAACCAAACCCCACTTATACTCAAAGCATCAACTAGATCATTTGCTGATACTGGGAATCCTGGAGAACGAGGTAACAATGTTAGAGGCTAGCCTCCAGAAGAAAATGTAATCAAAATGATCATTTGCACTAATCATGTTCTAATTATTATATCAAAATAATAATCACATGATAAATAGATAGAAAACATGAAAGCAGATTCCTATCCACTTAGTGATTTCCAGGTACTATCTTACAGTGGTTAATATCTAGAAGTCGCATCATCTTCTGGCACTGATACCTAGAACTTTGCAATAGAAACTCGAACCACTTTACAATTATCATATACTTCACCATCATACAAAATACCATGTCATGGGTTACTTGAATCAACATTATTTTTTGAAGAAATAAAGAAAGGAAAAACTAAACGTGATAATCTTAAGTTTCTGGTTATTATAAAAGAGATTATGAGGCAAAGGGAGTTGCATTCATCTTGGAGCAAGGCAACTTGTATGGGGAATAAAGGAAACAAATTCCTTTGTCATAGGGGTGAGCATTCGGATTATCCGGTTCGATAAGCCAAAATTTTAAAATAATGTGCCTTGCCCCACTCTTATTTATTGAAGGAACCACTAATAGACCTACTAATAATGTGCTTTCTCATGCGGATGCATTAGTGTTTGCCCCACTCTCATTTATTGAAGGAACCGCTAATAGACCTACTAATAATGTGCTTTCTCATGTGGATGCATTAGTGTTTGCCCCACTCTCATTTATTGAAGGCAATGACAATCCAGGCATACTTCTATGCCTGAGTATGCATGATCATTTGTACATTGGTAACAGGTTACTTAACTATGTACTACACTACAAGACAGGTTCCAGATGCATGTCACACTGAGACAATCTGCAAAAGGCAATGCCAACTTGCAGAACAATGGTTATGAATGCAGTAAGATGAGAATTTAGGTACTGTGATGCATGTACACAGTGAGACAATATGGAAAGCTGAGGTCATATTTCCATCTTGGCAACCATGTAAAATTGGTATATATACAAGAACACTTAATTCTATAGCTTCAGAACTTGCAATTACACATACAAAGACAGGATAATCCAGAAAACAATATTGGAGAAGAAAGGCTTTTGGAGGTCAAAATCCACAATGAAACAACTAACAAGGTTTCCATAATTCCATATTGCCATCATGGAAAGCATGTAAAAATGGATCATATACAAGAAGCCTTAATTCTATACCCTTCAACTCATAATGTTATGTGGAAAGATGGAGAAGAAAATGAAGAAGAAAGACTTGGTGTTGAAATCCAGAAATGAGTGCATGTTTTATTCTTCAATGAGTAAAACAAGGTTATATATTAAGGAAGGGTTTACACAAAAAAAAAAAAAAACAAAAAAAAGTATAAGAGCGATCATCACAAAGAGCAAGGATGCAGATTAACAGTATAGTGTAAAGCAGACATCAAGAAATATAGGAGGAAGAGATTTATCATTCTATAATGATGGTATCATAACTGCTAAAAGCATACTCCCCTCTTTATAATTCAACCTAAAAGGCCTTATCCAAAAAAGATCCATTTACTTGTCACAAACTTAGTATAACAATTTAGGTACTTTTGTTTTCGATTAGCAGAAGATAATTATTTTATTAGAATTAAATAAAGCTGTAGCAGTACAATGTGATGACAGGGATGTCATCCCCAAAAATTTTTAAGCCACAGTTACAAAGAAGTCCCAAAAAAGTTAATAGGTTCCCAGCAGCCCAAAGTACATCAGATTACAATTTTGCCCAAAACAAGCCAGGTCTATCAACTCCTTGCTTTGCCAATATATCTGCCATTCCGTTTGCAGTCCTTCTTATCCAGCCAAAAGTAGAGTTGAATCTCTTTGCCAAGGTATCAATTTCCCTAAAAGCATGTCTGTACTCCAATTTAGGTATTATAAACTGTTACAATAAAGTTGAACTGATGTCCAATAACTAACTGAAAATTTCAGTCCAGAAATGACCCAAATACGTGAGTTTAATTCCTATATTATAAGGGAGAAAGTCAGCAAAATAACTTTGAAGACCACTTCTATTTAGAAGCAAGCTCAACCGATGTTTTGGATGCATATCAGGTATAAGCATCAAGGCACACCTCAGTGTGAGGAGTTCCTAAAATACACTGAGGCTCATATCTGATGCATAGTATGCACATGGACTATACTCCTCAAACTATGAGACATTTATGAGGCAGATGTCTCTGAGTGAGATGTAAGCATTAAGCATGCCTTATATCTGATGTTTTCACCTCACATAAGATATACACCTATATCTCATTTGAAAGAACAATCTTTTATTTTTTAGCTTTGATATTGGTTAGTTGTTTAACCATATTCTTTTGTTTATTATCCTCATATAAATATCAATCATCATCCCTTTTTTCCCTTCCACTTTAGCAACAGTAATTGGAGAGCTAACGTTTTAGGGTTGGGGTGAAAAAACTTCTATCCTATTAAGGGGAGCTTGGAGGGAACATCAGGAAACCACTAAAGGTCCAAGCATCATCTGAAGAACACCACCAACTCGTTGTCTCAGACAAAGGTACAAGATTCACCAAATGGGATTTATACACACACTTACACGCACAAACATATGCATATGTAAGATGCTTGTAAGGCTTATACCACACCTTGAACAAGTGGAAAGCCTTGCATCATGGTTTAGCATCTAAAAATACGGATTCTTAGACAAGCTAGTAGAGGTGTCCATTCTCTTGGATAAAAGGAATGTGGATTTTCATCAATGATTGATCCAGAAAAGTTGGATCTCAATCTCCATCTTGCAACATGAATTTCAGATATATTATCTGGCCAGCAGGAATTCTAATTTGTAACTTAATTTCTCTTTCAAAAACATAATTTCTGTTGCTTATCAGTGTGTTCATTATAGGACAATGTTTTGTTCCCAAGGGTTGATTTTGCAAGTTCTTTCACTTACTATTTGTTGGCATCATCTAAAATGCACCTTAGGATTTCATAAAAGATGAACAGGAGATAAACTAAACCCAAAATATGAGCAGATCACTAAGGGTGATGTTTGCAATAAAAAATGGTATGCCACCTTCCAAAACCTAAATCTCAATATAGTCTATTTTGATCCAAGGTATAGAGGAAGGAAGCAAAACACCTAGCTGAAATTGGAGAAGATAGAAAGGGAAGAAATGAGCTAGGATCCCCTAGACAGAATTACCAATTTACTCATGTTTAGCCAATGAAATTGAGACTAACATTTAAGATGTGGCTAAAATTTCAATGAGAAGTGAGATAGCAAGGTTTTTCCCTAAAAGGTGAAAAACTGAGTTACATCAACCATTGTGCAAATGCTTCCTACAGATGACAATTCTCCAAGTACCATTTTTTCCTCCACATGGCTGTATCTTCGACCCAAGTTCTAAGGCCCTAAAATATCAACGTGTGCTTTAACACCTTATCCCATAAAATGTTACTTGATCCACCTACTACATTGTTTGAGTGACTTAATATCAAATTAGTAGCTCAAAAAAAAAAGGAATATGAAGCCAGGCTAAAACCAGCATTCTTCTGAAGCACCGGCCTCTCAGCCAATAATTGATAATCCCCTTACAACTCAAACCTTTCACCACAAGGCCCAGCATATCCTTCAATAAAGAATACTCGCCCAAGAAAAATACAATGGAAAATTTCACCTAAGACGAACTGGCAATGCCCTATCACTAGTAGATGCCAACAATTCCATCTGTGGTTATCACATTTAAAGCAATTTGAAGAACAAATACCACATTATAGCACCAAAATATTGGCTTGAAGTGTTTGTAAGAGACAATAATATCATGGAAACTTAAAGCAGAAGTGCAGTACCTCATGTTCTTACATCCAAGCCTTAAGAAAAAGGTCAGACATTCTACATGTCTAAGCTAGAACTTTGTAGTGCGGTTCTCTCAAATTATGTGAACTTGAAATGAAAACTATCCTTACAGACAAAGTCAATAAAACTGATAAAAAATAAAGTCAATTAACCTGAAACCCCTTCTTCCCAATCTCGAAGATAAATGAAAAAAAAATTGGCTACAATTGACATGCATAAACAACTTTATTTTGTCCCTTATATAGCATACACTGCCCACCATAAACAACAGTTCCACATTCCTAAAGCCAAATGCAAATGAAAATCCAAAATCATTCATGAATTCCATATTCTGATAGATCGTAAGATGATTTGTCAGAAACACAGGGAGGCAATGGCAAGTTCTTTGACTGGCAATCTACTTTTAAGTGATTCAAATGTGAAGGTGAAATGAAGATTTGACCCAAGGTGGAATTTCACTAAATGAAGTAGTAAATGTTCCTGAACAACAGCGTCCTATGGTTTCCTAAATGTACCGAAAAGAAAAACCAAGAATGTCAGCTAGAAGGCAGATTACTCAGAAGTAGTATAAAATGGAATATTGGGGATCCTCTTTAGCCTATACATGAACCTAAATGTATATTCAACACACCATCAGCACTTCAGCAGGCTTGTATGAGAAATAAGGCAGGAAATTGATCTAATTAACCAAAACTGGGTTGAACCCATGTGCTAAAATTCCACCAAACAAAAGGAAAACCTAACGAGTAACATAATAACTACCATACTGGTCGAACACAGCAAGAGCAGTATCCATATGCATATGTTGAACAAATAAACACAACAACAACAGAATATCAAAAAGAAAAGCCAAGGGAAAATAGTAAGCAACAGTAACAAAGCAAAGGCGATATACCAGTAATTCTCTTGGAGAAGTCGTCCCACCAATCAACGGGCACATCCAGTTGTGACGGCGCTGGGGCGGCCGAGGCTTTTCTTTCAGCCTTCTTGTCTACCTTCCTCTTTCTCTTGAACCCTCTAACAGGTCCCATTGGAACTCGAGAACACAACCGATTGGGAGCTGAGAGGAGGAGCCACCAACGTCGACCGAATAAAATTAAAGAAAAACAACGGAATTCATACAGAAAGGACCCATCACTCGTAAAACCAGATTCCACGGCAAGAGTATAGAGAGACGGTGAAATCAGAAGAGAATAATGGAAGAAGTTGTGGGTCGTGAAGGGCGTAAGAAGCAAAGCATGCAAAAAAGTTTACGGGTGGATATAGTTAATTGTAGAGCATATTAATGGTGATGGAGGTGATGTTTGTGGCGCTAAAAGCATGCAAGCAGGAAGAAAGAGTCGAGGAAATAAGCGGAGTTTGTAAAAGCTTTGACAGGAGAAAAATGAGAAATTTAAGTCTAAGACGTGTTTGTTTACTGTTCTGGACAATGTAGCAAAGCCAAGTAAGAAGACACGGACATGGCCATGGGTATTACTAGTTAGTAGTTTCTCTCTCTCTTCGAATCTACTAAATGCATATAATGTAGAGAGGAAATAATGCATACAAAAAGAGTTTTGTTTGTATTTTTTTTTTTCTTTTGCAAAGTTGTAAATTTCAATATACACGTTTCTCTCTATTGACTGAGGCAATACACAGGTATGATACCTAAATAACTTTGATCAATCAACCTCCCCCTCCCCTGTTTCAAAAAAAAAAAAAGAACTTTCACGGGTCGGGCTTTGGGCTCAAGTTATAGGCCGGGCCCGTTCAAATTTTGACAAAAGATAAAGCCTGAACCCGGCCATGAACAGGTTTCCGAATGGCTTAAATAAACATAGGTATACATGCATAAGTGCATGATTATATATTTTATATGGTTAAAGACTTATAATGGAGTCAACTGGAAAATAATTTATGTATTAATTTTCAAAATGGCGAAAGAACCCTTTCTTTAGGCAAAAAAGAAAAAAAAAAAGGTTAGATGACGGATTGGTAGTTTCCTCCCGGTTCATGAGGGCATCTGATTGCAGTTGTATTGCATCAAGACCAAAGTAGCAGGTCGATCAATGTGTTGGCCTAGTCTCTGTATATATATAATATAATTTAAATGTCATGCTTGCTGTTAAACTCATCCTTGTCGATGTATGGGTTGTAGGTTGGAGGCATCCCTCCGTAATCAGGGGGAGGGAAGAGTGGAGAATGGAGAGTGGGTTGGGATTATATGTAAATGTAATAAAACCCAGCACAGCAGAGTAGCACATACTGAGCTAAGACTGGGGTTGGCGGTCTACTCCATTCTCCAATGGGGGTAGATCTGCAGCGGAAGAAACCCATGCGGCATTCAAGCTAAGGTAGGTCAGGATAAACTTTATATGTGCTATGAGGTTAGGAGTTACCCGATGTGATGGCTCCATCAAGTTCAATAGCATTGGATCATGACCTCAATTCGCATGATTGGGGCTCTCTGCTGGCTCTGGCTGATCCATGAGAGGCGCCTCTTACGTGCTAAAGGGGGACGGCCATGATGAGAGGTGACTAGGCACAAATAAGAGGAACTCCTGTATGCCGACGATGCTGGGCACATGAGTGTTGATGATGATAGGCAACTGCTAGGTCAGAACACACCCATGCGCTATGGGCAATGGGATAGTTCATTCAGCTTAGGCAAGGGCTGGCGTGATGAAGGGTCATGCTTAGGCTAGGCATGCCCATCCCTCCTCAATGAGTACGTTAAGCTTTTGGTAGTCTGCCTGAAGATAACATCACTTCTCCCAAAAATCTTACAGGGAAAAATGACGATGGTGTCCCTTAAAGTAAGCCCGCCAAGCGTAGGCAAGGCTAAGCTTGTGTCAGACCGTGACAGGCTCCCCCACTCAGTCCATTGTCGTCCTCAACAATGGCTCCTTCTGTGAATGGGCGTCTATGTCCCACCTCATCCATGTGTGCTCCAGTTCTGGGCACGTCTGGTCAACCCGGGTCTCGCCTATGTTGGTGTCCATTGATGGGGACGGAACCATTTCACCATGCCGACCTGCCTAGACTTCACCCCTAGTGTTGAGGTTACTCAAACCACGTAATGGGTATGCCGTTGAAAGTGTGTGAGAAGGGCCCTCGAAGAAATTGGATGTGTGTGCTTCGCGAAGGTCCACCCCATGTATCTCTTTACCTCAAGGCTCAACTGTCTTCATGGTAGCTTTTCGATGTTGCTACCGAACACGATATGATAGGTCTACTCCTGCTGTTGGCGATGTATCCTGGGTACCCTTTCACCATACTGGCCTGTAGACTTCACCTCTCAGTGTGCGGGTTAATCAAACCTGGTCCATGGCTTATGCTCTTTTGGCCCTCGAAACTACACTTCACTATACAGATTCGGGCTACCTCTTCGCTCCGAGGGGGCCCTAATGTTCTACTGCCTCAAGGAGATCTGACGGCAATGTACGCGAGTGGTGGCAACTTTTACCCAAGATGTTGTCGAACATGCACTCGCTTTGTGATGTGTGTTGTTGCTACAAGTGTTCCGCCTGTTGTTGAGCTGAGCATGTCCTCCGATGCATTTCCGGTGTAGGGCCGCCATGCTCCAATGGCCAGTGTACTCACATTCTAATATTGTGGCTTCAACCGAGGACCCATTTGATGCAAAACTGCCACTTCAAAATATTCCTTGACCAATCGTCGATACAAACCAATGTCGGACTGCTGTCCTTGCCTTAGTAGTGCATCAGACAAGTTACGAAACAATGACTCATCCATCATGAAATCAAGATGTAGGCGCACCGCCCACAATTCACCAAAATGAACAACTGATGTCCGTGAAGAAGTATGGCACTCCCCCATTCAAACCACCACAATATGCCTTCCATTAAATGGCCCATGCGTCTGCCCCCACAAGGGTGCTGCTTTGGGGTCATTGGAATGGGAACACAATGAATGACCTCTTGTTAGGCCTAATGTGTATGCTTGCTTGCTTGTACCTGAGTTGCCAAGAGACCACACCCCACGATGTACTACTTGTCGAAATTACCGCTTCAACTGGCTCTATGCTGATCTGCCCTGATACCAACTGTGGTAGCATTTGGCTAGCTCGCTCTACAAAACTTTGACTTTTTCCATGACATGTTTATTGTCAGGCTAAATCGTAGCCCTGTGCTAAAACAACGAAATCAAGGCATTCTATGTTTTGCTATCACCCCACCTTGAATTAGATAAAGTGACATCTTGGTGGAGCCACCGTAATACATCTAAAGCCTCGATTCTCCATTTTAGCCCTACGCTAGGATACTGTCGTAGCAAAATTGAACCCACGCTATCAGTGACATCAATCCTGTCAAATCTTCTAAAATTAGTTAACTGCGGTTGTTTCCACTTTAGCTCTTTCGGGTTGTGGAACCAAAGGATATTGGTTCCACAATCCACGCCAGTATTAAATACATGAGGCCCCGCGTCTTTTACAGTAGGCCCATTAATTTATTAGTGGCGTAGAATTTCATCATTGGTATGGTTGGCTGAATAGGTAAAGAAGGTTTAGTTAATCCGAATTTTATTTGGGAGTACTTAAAAAGTGCTTATTTGAAATAATTTTTTATTTAGGTGGAGACCACATATCATTAAGTATTTACTGGTATTTGAGAAATAAGTATTTAATTTAAAAATAAAGGTTTATTTTTTAAGCCCAAATTTTCAGCTTTTTTAAGGGCTCATACAATAAGCACTTATTCATTTTTTCTCTTTTATAATTGTCTTCGATAAATTTTTAGATTACCAATTATACCCTTTTCAAAACCCACCCTTGAATTTTGATAAATAATACCTGATTGGCTACCATGTTTATAATTTTAGTTGGTTGGTCAAAACTCAAAAGTTTTTTGGATATCATATCTTTTCCATATCAAAACTGAACCTTATAAAATTAATTTTATGAAAAGTACTTCTACAAAAGAATTTTTATAAAAATACTTTCACGAAAGCACTTTTATAAAAGTATTTTTATGAAATCACTTTTATAAAAGTATTTTTATGAAAGTATTTTTACAAAAGTACTTTTATACTTTTATAAAAACACTTTTATGAAAGTACTTCAATAAAAGCATTTTTAGGAAAACACTTTTACAAAAGCACTCTACAAAAACACTTTTATAAAAATAAAAGTACTTTTATAAGTGATATAAAAGTACTTTTACAAAATCACTTTTATAAAAATATTTTTATGGAAGTATTTTGAATTAAAGTACTTTTATTCATTCACTTTGAATTAAGTATTTTGAAAATTTGAAAGAAAATGAATGATAAAAGAGTCACAATTGCTTATTTAAATGCTTATTGGAGAAAAGGACTAGCAAATGCCCAATATGAAATAAGTAAGCACTCGAAAAAGCTGGGTGCCAAATGCAAATAAATGCTTATTTTAAGCACTCCCAAACACAGCCTTAGCATCAACCAACACCCACACCTTTTTGTTTTCATTTTTACATTTCCCGATTTCTTAATGCATTGGTAGATAAATCAACATTGGATTGGAGACTTGAACGGGCAAAATTGATAGATTTCTGATTTCTACACTAGCCCTACTTCATCATCCATATACTTATTAATTCTATCACACCCCTTCTAAGCTTTGTATATGGCATTGTTGTTCCTAGCAAGGTTTTTAAAATCAGATCGAACAGGGAACCATTCTGGGTCCAGTTCCCTGGTCAAACAGTCCGACAATTCGGTCCAAACAGATGACCCACTCTAACAGAAAAAAAAATTAAAAATTAAAAAGAAAAAATGGCCAAAAACCGATGTCTGGATTGACAATTCAACTACCCAAGTCAGTGGTTTGCTGACCAAATCAATGGTTTTTGACCAAAAAATCATTTGAGAGTAAAATAGAACCGATTCCCGATTTTTCCAATACCATCCAGTCCACTCCAGTTTTGAAGACCATGGTTCCTAGCATCATAGCGGCAAGGTGGGATTATGAAGATTTTAGAGTAATGAAATTGAGCAATTGTGGGCAATCAATACATGTATTTGCTAACATAAAGTGAACCATTTTTTTTGCCACTATATTTAAAACAAAGGCTTAGTCCGCAAAGAGTACAAATACAAATTTATAGAGCGCAAAACCTTGTATTTTGCATTATTTTGTATATATTTATATTGTACATATTTGTATTTATACTCCTTCCAAACTGAATAAATGTTTTGTGGCATTTAATACAATTTGAAGTACTTATTTCATCATTTGGTTTGGTTTAGTGCTATATCATGATATTCATTTATAGGACAAATTTCTTAAATTATCTTTATGATTTAATTAATTGCGCTCCGTTATATGTGACATCACATGATCGATATAGTTTCCCAAAATTACTAAATTACCCATTTCATTTACGTTCACTTCGTCTCCGTTTTCCATTTACGCCTCTCTTACTGGAGGGTTGAAGAAGAAGAAAAAGAAGGGGAACGACCGTTCATATTCAGGGATGTGACGATTCGTCAGTTGAGGTTTAACAGCATATTGGGCAGATTCAGCGACGATTTCATCCTCAGGAACGGCCATTGCAAAGCCATGTGCATAGACGGCACCAAGCGCCTCTGCCACTTCTGTGGTTGGAACCGGCGTGCTCGATCTCCTCTCTTCCCCGTACCTAAAACACCATCGCCACTACCGATTAGAGAGGATCAAAGAGATTTTCGCCCTGTATTCAAGGCCCTGTACCTAAAACACCACCGCCTGGTATTACTGGAATGGGCGAAAATCTCTTGTCCGATTTCTCCCAATTGAACGATCGTTGCATATGGGATTACGACACAGAGAAGACCGATGTCATCGCTGGCGATTCTCATCCCTGTTCATCGTCACGAGTTGCAATCGATTCGCAGGGTCCACCAGCGATTCTCAGCTTGTTCAATGTCACGGATTACAGTCGCAGCAATGGAAGCAAGGTCCACAAGGGTTGGTCACAGTTTAGGGTTTCTGGAGCCAACAGCCGCAGCAATTGCCAATGCTTCCGCAGGACTCAATGCAGCCATGGAAGCACAACTCGTTTGGGGTTTCTGACGGCCGATGGATTTTGAGGCAATTCGGAATATCTATATTAACCTACACACCCTTGAATGTCATCTGGTGGGTATCATATTCCGCTGCTCAGAGACTCATCTGGGGTGGAATTCATTGCTAATTTTATAAAAAAGATGAGGAAAATAGAGAGGGTATGGGCAGCAGCAACTGTGGCATCTTCCGACTGGATAAGACGAAAGTGGTGGCAGTTCAGGGGGTGAGTGCAGCCATGACAGGCATCAACATGATGGAATTTCACCTCTAGAGTCCCTGCCTAAGAAATGGGTAAGCTGCTTCAACAGCTGCCTAAGAATAGTCTTTTTCGTTTTCCATTAATGGCGTTAATGACAACGATGTTTTAGATAATTGTTAGAAAACGGAATATTTTAAGAAAATATGTAAATAGTAAAAGTAGAATTAATCAATTATCTAAACCAGTTTAAAAAATTTGCCCTTTTTATTACTTCAACCCATGTATTTTTCTTTTTGTTATCAGCTCTTAACTCTCTTAATCCATTTATTTTTAGTCCACTTTCATTTTTTAGTACATACCCATTTGTTTGATTTTTTATTATATAGCAATACTCTGAATGGCCTGAATTAATGCACATAAACTCTGTACCTTATAATAGAAAGTGGACCACTTATTGTCTAAATGCAAATAGTGATGCTTTTTTGACCAAGTGAATGAAAACACATACCCCACTTCTGCAAGAGACTTTAATGCACGCTGAAATAATAGATAAAGCAAATTTTTATCTTTTTTTTTTTTATAGTTCATAAAATATATACCATGGGCAACACACATGTGTCTGTACCAAGTTATTTCCCATTTGTTCTCCCATATGTTATTAGGGTTTATAAGCAAGTTGGATAATTTTCATTGTGGCAAAAAAGAACCAATACTATTATTAATGGAATCCAGATCTGCCACCAACTTCCAATGGTTACCTCAATGTGACTGCTTTCTTTACCTAGGTTTAATAATGCATAATAAGCGAAACATTGAGCATACTCCAACCATAAAATTAGTATGTCATGGATAAAAATGCAGAGATGCATCCAAAGTGCTATGATAGGAGAATACTACTTAGTCCCTTAGGTTAAGAGGTAGCTACAAGATCAATAATGTTGCATGTAGTTATTACATTGGAAGCTAGGAAACAAATAATGATGAGTGTAGCATAGATGCAAATATTGAGATGGATAAGTTGAAAAACCAGAAAAATAAAAAGAATGTGGAAATCTAGGAGTGGATGCATTAATTGATAAGACAAGTAGTAGACTAAGATGGTGTGATCATGTGCGAAAAAGGGGCCATTTATGACACTAGAAAAAAATGGAACGATCTGTTGCAAGTTAAAGGGTCTACAAACAGGGCAAAAAGAATATGGATTAAAATATAAAGAAATGAATTGAGGGACCATAATTTAACAATAGATATGGCATTAAATAGAGTGAAAAAGAAAAGCAGTATTTATGTTGAGATCAGATTTTGTCCTCACAAGACCGTGTTTACATCATCTTCACAGCCACTTGCAACTATGCATTGGGAGTATCTTCCCATGAATAAAATTATAATCAGCCAAGTGTTAATCTCCAGCATTAGAGCAGAGTAACTTTTTTTGAAGTGTTTTATTTCTTCGAAGCTATGTAGAGCAGAGTAATTTGGTCATTTTGAGTTCAGATTTCCTCACAAAATTGGTCTTCACACCCACCTCACTGCACTTGCACCCACACATTGAGAACATCTGTGTTCTTGTATACTTTTATTCATGGGAAAATTTCCCTAATGCATGGCAGCAAAGGCTGTGAGGTAGATGTGAAGACCAATTTCTTTAAGAGGATTTCCGATTTCAGTCGTTTTAGGTTTGGATGCTTTAAATCATGTTGCCAATCCCTTCACTTCTTTTCGATGTTTGTGAACCGTGGTTTCAACTCAACTATAGGCTTTGTAAACTTACAAATTACAATTTGCACAAAAAAAAAAAATACAAGATTTTACTTACTAAAATTAGAATTAAGCTTTCTTAGCAGTCTGTTTGGTGTTAACATGCTACAGGCGTGCGTTGAATAATTGTTTCAAGCAGTCTGTTTGGTTTTGACATTACTTTTAAATGAAATGTTTATATTCAAAGTGACACCACACCACTATTATCAACTCTCATCCAATTGTAGTGGAAACGTTTTATGACTGTTTTAATTCAAAACAATCTCAACCAAACAGAAAACTGACGTTTAAACTTAAAATGCCTAGGCATTGCTAATGCATGTAGCAGCATTTTGAGTAGAGGTGTAAAGTGGGCTGTGCCGTGTCATGCCACGGGTCAGGTTGACCTGTGGGTTGAGCCTTGGGCCAGGTCGGGCCGTGTATCGGACCAAAGCTATTTATTTAATAAAATTGATAAAAAACTTAAAATTTTAATTTTATATGAATTCTGTGTATAAAACTTCTTATATATGCAATAATTAAATAAATTAGTATAATAAAATTTAAAAAATATTTATTTTATTAATATATTATATAATTATAATATATATATATATATATATATATATATATATAATATGGGCCATACTGGGCTGGGCCGCAGGTGGCATGGCTCGCTCGGTCATGCCGTGCCATGCCGGCCTGTGGACCTAAAATTGCCGGTCCAAGTTTGTTCCAGGCCATATCGGGCCGCATGGTCAACTTGAATTTAGGATGCAAGTGTACTTGAAGCTTAGTTTTCAACTGATGGACAAGCAATCAACTTGAGCATTTGCTTGAGTAGGAAAAGTATTACATGTCCATCCATCCAATAGCTACTTGCGTCAAAATTTCGAAGAATGAAATTCTTTCCCATTTTTGGTATTATATATTACTATAGAAACAAAATCAGGGGGTAGGACAGAGCAGGGTACACGTTAGGGCCACTGGCCATACCACGGAGAGCGCGTGGTTCTGTGAGCCAAGGTTTTTAAAATCTATTCAGAGTGAACTAGTCAGGGTGTGGTTTCTGGGTCGAATGGTCTGACTGTTTGAATTGAATATTTAGCCCATTTTGATAAAAAATAAAATAAAAAATGATCAAAACTGTTTGAACGATTAACCACCTGAGTCAGTAATTTGCTAATCTCAAAATCAATGTTTTTAAGAAAATCCGGTTTTGAGGAAAAATGGAACCGGTCATTCCTGGTTTTTCTGCTCCAACATTGGTTCCGGTCCGGTTTTGAAAACCATGCTGCGAACTGATCCAGTGCCTGAGCCTCCAAATTGGGCGGGATGCAAATAATCTCAAAAATCAAAGTCTGTACAGCATGGAATTGGGGGGCGGGGGTACAGAGATCATTTGGGGAGAAAAGAAATGGGCTTTTTAAAAGGGTTTACTCCGCAATTGTTGATATCTAGCAACTTTTGGCCCATGAGCTTAGACGGTTGGGCTTAACCCCTTCGTTCCACCCACCCATTCTTCTCGAAATTATGCACCGCACCTAGGTATACACTAGTGATTACCCTCCACATAACTGCAAGTGTGGAGGGTAATTACTAGAATGGCCTTATTGGACGGATTGTGAGTTTATTAAATTCTATCGTTTTATAAGGGGAAAACCTATGATACAGAAAAAATATGGTAGAGGAAGAGTTTTGACCAATCAAAATCCATTCCTGAATTTTGATAAATAAGACGTGATCGGTTATCATGTTTATGATTCCAGTTGATTGATCAGAAATTGTTTAAATATCATATCTTTTTCATATCATAGTGAAACCCTTTTATAAGAATGCCACTAAACCGGTTGTCGATTGTTAAGGGGAGTACCTTTTTAATGTAAGAATTTGAAGGTATTAAAAGCTTTGATCTTCCTCTACATTCGGTCATCTCAGAATGATCAAGTCAAATTATAACCGTACAACATGATTCATGAATATGAATACATAGAGCCCGAGGAATGAGGATATATCTAATGCGGTTTTGCAGTAGCCCTTAATTGCTTCCACCACTCTGCTCTGATCAGTGTCTTCCAATTGCAGAGTCAATAACTCGCGGCTGAGCCATTATCTGAATCTTGTCAAATGAGAATGCTTCTGGGATCGTCTGTACCCACTCCAGGAAGAACACCTTGCCCATTTACACATGAAGCTCATCTCACTCGACTGAACAGAGATAACTTATTTACCCATCTAAATTAATTAAAAACAACTACTTGGGATGGCATAAAGAACTCCATACCCGAATCAGTGGGCGATTTTGGTATTTACAAGAATGTCACATTAAGATTTAAGCAGGAGGAAGAGGAAGAACGAGGTTTCGCACCTGAATATTTTAATTACATTGAAGAAATTCTCGTCAATTGATGGATCATAGCTGTGGGGACGATGAAGAAGCATTAAATTTGTTCCATCATCATCATTTTCAGCATAGTACACTACACTCCATCGCGATTGATGGACTTTATTAAATTTGAGTACTCTCACTGCACATGTATAAATACAATAATAAATTGCTTTTTGTTTTTTTCAACTGGTTGCTTGTTTTTCACTCCCTACTCCCTACTCCCTCCCCAAGTCCCAATCCCATCTCATCGTGTGTGGGTGCAGCTCAGGGAATGAATATGCCTGTTTGTTGATGTGTGGGAAGTCGGGTTTGTTAATTTATTAAGAGTGTGTTGTCTTAAAGAAGAAGCCTGAAGCTACACCCCAAGGATATTAATATTTATGCGTGTAGGTGTACCTAGAAACAGCAATAATGAATTGCTGTGCCAATCAAGAGATAAGGGTCTGTTTGGTTTGTAGGAGTTGGGATCTAGAATTGGAACAAAAAAGGGTTCATTTTGATTCCACAAGTTTGGTTGGGTAGAATTAGAATTCCATTTAAATTCCAATTCCGATTCCAACTGTGAATAGGTAATAACCCTCCAATACTAGTCAAACGTGATGAAAGAATTTAACCCCTCCAAGAGCAAAACTACTCAATTTTTATTTTCTGTTTCAGATAATAAAGCTAAAGCAGAAGGAATCTTATTAAAAATAAAACAAGTAGTACAGCATGCGGTAGAGCGATGAGCTTACACCCAACCCCTCCCCCTCATTAAATAAAAAACCAATTACACAGAAATTAAAAGCATCAATGTCAGTTTAATTGTCTCGTACTAGTTAGTTGACTACACATTCAACTTAACATACTATCATCATCATCATCATCATGCGACAGTTCAACTGTATCTGAAAAAGTTGAACCAAAAGTCCGAAGGATGACCTGTCCAACCCTGAAAATTCTGGAAGAACAGTAACCCAGTCCACTACCATCTGCCACACTTGTAATATATCAGCATATATTCTTTCTATTTTCATCATCTTGTCCTCAAGTGGTCTTTTCTTATCTTTTTCTATCCAAAATCCAAATGCGAGAGAATAGAACTCCATAAAAGTTGTCTTTTGTTCTCCTGAATTGAATGTTAGGCCACACTTCAAGCAAAGGTTTTATCTCATATCTGGATTGTTATTGTTAGGATAAATAACTTGTAATTCTATAATTTACAAAGTGCATATATAAGCAAATCTATGCCCTCCTTACAAACTGTTCTGTAATTCTATAACTTCATCCCTTAATTTTCCAAGTGACTTATAATAAGGAAATTCTTTGTAAAATTTATCAAAAAAACAAGGAAATTCTTTGTAAAGTTGTCACGTACAGACACGTTGCAAAATCATCCGATCATTATAAAATTTTGGGTTTTCCGTTGAACAAAACAAAGAATAAAGCTTCGAATCCACTCAATAGTGATCTTGTTGACCTCCACATTTAAGTAATGGCGTTCACACATGACAATACACGAAGTCGGCAGGGTGTTGTCATGCTGGGTGACACTCTATTGGATTCGACCATGCACGTTCCTCTCCACTCTCCGGTAAAGGTAAAAGAGTTACAAAATCAACCTTTCGATTCTTAAGTTCACGTGAGGGAAGTCGGCCACAGGGGATTGTGGAGAGAGAGATACACAGAATAACCCTTATTTAGACTGGGATGAGGTCAAGAGGGTTTAGGATTCCTAATACCAAGGGGTCTGAATGTAATAAGTACGTTGGATAAATACAATATCTGTGTGCCCAGTTAATGTACCTTCCATCTAAACGTTTTTGTTCCATTAACTGGAACATGTATTATACAACTCATTATGCCTATCCAACGTGCCTACTCCGAACCCAATACCAAGACATTGCATTACCAACTGCGATTCCAAAAACATTTATAATACACGATAGCTTCTAAAAATTTTTAGGATATCCAATTATCCACCAGTTAGGCACGCATTAATCGACTTCCCCAAAACCGGGCTAATGGTTTCCGCCATCCCCGACCACGTCATAACTACAATTATATCACGCGCCCCCTGACTAATTATTGATGCTTCCACCAGCACGAATGGCTAGCATTTTTAACCAAGAAAAAGATTAAAAAAAAAGGTGCGAGAGACGGGAATTACAACGGCCAACCTAACAACCACAAGAGGGTCGAGTCAGTTCTTAAACATTACTTTTATCCTGATTTAGCAATAAAACAACCCCGCTTGATCTGTCATTATTGGTGATGGTTGTATCACGGTGCGCCAATTTTCCAGTTTCCACATGCAAATATGCAATATAAAAAAAACGACAAAATTCTATTTCCTATGCTCAAGGTCAAAACGAGTCCCGTGAATCAAAATCACTAGTGAATTAAAATAAAATAAATATAGTGAGAGTGAATTGGAGATTGGGATAATCATCTCAAACCAAGAAATAAACTCCCAGTAACTCCAAGTTCCAAGCGAAAGAGACAATCCGTAACCTTAAACAAGGGAAAAAAGTGAAGGCTTTTTAAGTACGGTTCCAACCCCCCCCTCCTCTTCTTCTCTTATGCTTGTCTCGTTTACACCACTGCGTGCCGTGTCTTGCAATCCAGGTGGAGAAATCTCTAATCTTTCCTCTCGCATTTTCCATCCACCTCCATTCTTCACTTTGCTTCTGTTTGTTTTTCTCCTATTTTCCTTTTTTTTTTCACATCGTTTTTAGTTACAAAATACACAGACGCCTACTTTTCGTACGTTTGTTTAATCTATTTGATTGATGACGGGTTCGTCGCCATGTCTTTTGCTCCCGTGAATGCTGCTACGTGAGACGTCGTTGCTTTCTTTTTTCCCTGGTGTCTTTGGCTTCCTCGGTATGCATTTTGCTCTGACTCCCTCAATTTCCTTGTCGGCTAGGTCTAACTTGGAGCTTCTGTCCACCCAACAAATGAAGATAACAACAAAGGAGCAGAAATAAGAGCAAATCACGGATAATCACCTTATTAAATAAGACAAGGACAAGTGTTTGGCTATTAGCTGAGTACCAAACTAGTCCGGATCTGCTTGCTTTATTTTTTTTCCTTGCTATACTAAGCCATCAGTGTGTGACAGGTGTTCAAGACTACTGTTGTTATTTTTTCACCTGTACGGATATTACACACGTGTAATAGGCTGGAATACTTGTCACACACTGATTGCTTGGCGTAATCCTCAATCAATCAGATCTGAACAGGACCGGGACCACCATCATCTACTATCGTCCTAGCATATATCCTAACAACTGTAACTTGTAGACTTGTAGTCATCTGATTGTTCAATGCCAAATGCTACAATGTGGAAAACACTGCACACTCCTACTTGATGACCTCAGCTTCCACGAAAAGCTGAGGATTTTCCGTACACCATGATCCTCAGTCCTCACATTGCTAGTATAATCCCAATTCTCCTTTTTTTTCCCCCCTTCCCCTTCCCCAATCCCTATCCCTCCCATTCCCGGCCAAAATCCCCATCTCCTCTCCCCCATTCCCTTCTAAGGTTGCTGGTTGGGTGGAGGAATCTTCGTTCTTCAACCTCGCAACGACGATGCGTCGGGGTTGAGGCCCGAAAAGGCGGAGAAGAGCCCTTACAACTTCTCCCAGTAACAAGGAAGTCGTACACATGGCCAATTCAGTGTCACCAATATGAACTCCATGAACGCTACGTATTGAATATAATCCTTGTGTCACTTTGTCGGTTCTCTGGACCAATTGACCACATGAACTAGATCACCACCCTCCATCACACCAGGCTGCCCATCTTGCTAAGCTAAAAATTTGGCTTGGCCGGTAGCCAGAAGCCAGCGACCCACTACATACATACACAGTCCCGACCACAAGAGGAAAAGAAAGATATAAAGGAAAGGTTAAATGGCAAAGGTGAGCGCGTACTTTCGAAAAAGGCCGTACGAATCTCAAATTCAAATCCGAACAGAGACTCTCAGTCTCCGTCAGACTACCAGGAAGAAACGCCAGTATACGATTTCAAACGCTTTTGAAATAAAGAAAAAAGTACCGGGCTACTTTGGTAAATTTAGTGTGGTTTTAGTACCTAGGTCCATGCCCTAAACATATACGACAAAAAGGATCACCTGCAGTTGCCAAAACCAGGGACTCTCTAAACTCCGAAAAAACCAGTATGATTGAAAGCTAGAAACAAAGTAAGCAAGGGGCCTTACCGATCTGCATTGTAAGAAGACGATCTCTTTAAGGCTGGAAACTCGTCTTTCTTCGTCTCGACCAAGCTTCCACTGAAGTACTCTTTATCCTCTAACCGTACCCCTCCATAACTAGGGTTTTCCATCAAACACTCTACCTCTTTGGTTACTTGATTCGATGCTCCGCGGGGTATCCTCGCTCGGTAGTGCGAAATCAACGAAAACCCTTGATCCTTCCCGGATGAAGGCATGGTGCTGCAATCCTTGATGGAGATTGTGCCGCACGAAATTAATTGCATCAGAACCGCAGAGGCCTTCATCCTTCCGCTTGAACTAATATTAGCCGTCTGATCTCGAATATCTGCTCCTTCAACACCACCGGAACGGCTAATGAGATGTCCGTCAGCCTTGATCAGAGATTCTAACGTTTCTGGACTAGAGGACGATGGTGGAGGGGAAATCTCTTCCCTGCTCAACTCCGTACTTTGATCTTCGTATTGTTCCTCCTCAATTGGGGGAGCCTTCTCTTGCACCTCCTCTTCTCTGATTATTCTTCTTCGTCTTCTCTTGTCGTCGGTCTGCGTCGACGCGTCGGCGGCCTTGCCGGCGCACTCGCCGGTCGATTCGGTCTTGTAGACTTTGTATTCGTGTAGGTCGATGGAACTCCATGACTGATTTCTCCTCCGGACGACTACCGGGAAGTCGCATTCGACGGTCGGCTTATTTACTTCCGGTGGCTTTTCGGAGGTTGGGGACACTGTTTCTGAAGATCCCGGAGATCTGAAGCTCGAAGAAGATTCAAGAAGCTCTGAACCCTTGAGAACATATTCCTGGCCGTGTGCAGGGTAGATGAAGTCGTTCTCAGACAAATCGTGCCAGACAAATCCGTTTTTATAGCTCCTGAGTGACACATTGAATCAAAAACAGATACTCTGAAGTATTAGAACTGAAGAAGTAGGGATTAATTGGAATCTACCGTTTGGAAGACCAGGAGTACATGGACGGCATGCCTTTCCCCCGTAGTACGTTCAACCGGTTTATGACATCTGAATCAGGAACGACAGAACATAAATGGAGAAGAAACATTCAGATAACTAACAAATTTACAAAACCTTAAACAAGTTCACTGAGAAACCATTGAGGACTAGCAGTTATTATTTTTTTGTTCAGACGAACCTCTGAGATACAATCCTTCGCTTGAAGACAGAGGAACCTCCATGAAGTGAGGATGCTCGAGATGGCCATTCCTAGAGAGATAGTAAACAACAGGAACTTTCCTCTCCGTCTTAGGCCTTGGCTCTGTCCAAATCTTTGTTCTTTCAGGACTCGTCTCTCTGTCCTTCCATTTCTTTGGAATCTGAAGTTCGGTTCTTCCTCTTGAAGTGACAGCCATTACTCTGCACCAGCAGCAGTGTACGAACAAAATAATGTGAAGGAAAGCTCGAAAGGTTAAACAAGGAAACCAACAAGGAAAAAATACTGCATATTTGGAATGGATCAAAGATCGTTGGAAGAAAAAAAATCACACAATAAATGCGAAGAAACTTGGGAAGAAAAAAAAAAAAAAAAAAAAGAAAGCTTAAAACAGAAATCACCCGAAGTGTTTACCGTGGAAGAATCGTCGGTCCTTGGAAGATTTTGGATGAAGAACAGAGAGAGAGAGAGTAGAAACTAGAGAAAAGGGAGGGAAGAGGAAGAAATATAAAGGAGGGAAAGGGAGGTGTGGACGGAGGCGGGCACGGGGAGATTCAAAATGGGATGCCCCAACAACAGCAAGCCAACAAACACAGTCTCATAGACTTCAAGTACTTAAAATATTATTTTAATTTTGTATCTCGCGAGTCGCGAGTCGTGAGTCGTGTCGCGTTCGCGTTCCGTTGATTTGATAAAATAGGAAACTACTGTGGTAATCGCCGATTTGATGTAGCAGAGTAGAGTAGAGAAGGTCTGAAAAAGTCTTGATAGGTCATAGGTGCACGGGGAGAATGAAAGATCATCATCATCATCATCTCCCTTTTTCTTCTTCACATCATCCCATCACACTTTCCCAGTTGATTATCAGATTGGGAAATAATTGGACGCCTTTGAAAAAATTTGTTTTTCAAAGTAATTGAAAGTTTGAAACAGAAATTCCCCCAACTTCTATTTTCTAATTTTAAGGTTTGACTTTAAAAAGAAAAAGAAATTCTCTAATTTCTGATTGATGTTGATGCTCCTGAGTTTAAGCATCATGTTATACGGGACCAACAAAATGATTCTTCGGTATTGTTAACCGGATGCCAATCCAACGGCATTGGAATTGCTTAGGTAAAACTATATTTGAAGAAACTGGAGTGAAGGGCCGGATAGATATAGGACATCGTACACAGTAGAGACAAGAAACAGAATAAGATTGGGATCGGACAGTCCTCAATGGGAATGGCTTTTCCCATTTCAACAGGTAGAACCTTTTCTTCCTTTTTTTATATAACAAAAGACAAAAGTCTGAGAGGGACTTGAGTGGAATTTATGAAAATACAAGCCCAGACGTGGGAATGCCCCCAAATTAACTCATTAGAAAATGACAATCTATAAGATAAGCGCCTTAAAGGATGAAGGTGGAGGTTTGCCCTTTCTTTACGGATAGAGTAGAGTAATGATGTAAGGATGTAGCACAAACCTCTGGCAAGGGTAAAATCTGTCCATCCCTAAATCCCGAATTCATATATATATCATCACGAGTGGCAAGGCAATAAAGCAGGTGGTACGTTAAAGAAGTTTGGGGGTCGGAGGGAATCGACGGTAGAGATCGATCCATCCATTCCGTCGCAGTTGGCTAAATCAGACAATCCATCAATGTTGACTTAAATATCAAGCAAGAGATGGGAGGTTGTCACATAGCGTTTGTCTCACTTATCTGCTCAGAAATCTGAACTGATGGATCCGGTACATTTCGTCGTTTTATTGGGATGATGAATCGCCGGATGATGCGCGGGTAGGGAAGCCGAAAGAAGAAGTGTGTGTGTGTGTTCTGTGTTGTGTAGGGACTACCGGACTAGAGAGAGAGAGAGAGACCCACAAAGCCAGCAGTCAGCACCAAATCCATTCGCTCGTGGCTCGGAAATCAAGAGGGCCGACTAGAGAGCAGTCAAACTTAAAATAGGCCGTCTCCAGTCTCCACTTCGGCTGAGGTCGGTTTTAATTAGTCCAAATAATCGGCTAAACAGTCAAAAGTCCACACCAGTTCACTCTTACTTTTGCTGCGACATGGTTTTAGCGCGAGGCTAAAACCGTGAATCGTTATGGCCCCACCACAACGTCCAATTTAATTCAATTCAACGGAAGCTTTGGTCTCGTGGTTTGACCCCAAATCCAACCCATGTGCAGGTTCATTAATTTGGAGCGAAAGTGAAGTTGCGTAATTAATGGTCATCCCAAACACACTTCATACGTGCACTTGACCAACGAGTTTTATTTGTGGTGTAGATGCATTTGACCTTGTTAAATAGGCCTGTGGAAGGAAAATAAACATTCAGTCTTGTTTTACGCTCAAAAAATAAATCCCCGCCCTCCACCCGACAGAGTTTAAGCTTCAAAGTATCAATTATTATAGGTGGAAAATGAATAAGTAATGCGATACGTTTTAGATATATAGATATAATAAAAAGATTATGACAGGATACAAATAACATAAGAAACACATACTTCAATATATTATTATTATTATTATTATTAAGATAACAGGACACGTAAATATCATATAATATAACTTTACTAATAATGATTCAAGACACATAACACATAACCTTCTTTTTAAATTACCATATATTATTAATGTGTTGCTATTTATTTAAGTTAAATTATTAATTATTAATTATAGAAATATATAGTTAATCTAAAATTATATCAGCACATCCATAAACCTAATACTCCAATACATAAATCAACTAGTATTATGTACTTTATTATTCTACTTTTATATTTATCCAAAAATAAGTCAATTTAAGTATGATTATAGGAGTGGAAATGAAGATTCACAAAGGATTTAAGATTAGAAGATAATGTAATGTCATCTTTTTGGTACTTCGGTCTGATAATTCATACTAAGGGAGCAATTGAAGATGCTGGCTATAAAATTAGAGTGGGATGATCCAAATAGAAATGGTGCATTCGGAGTCTTATATGATAAATAAATACTACTTAGATTAAAAAGAAAACTTTATATAATAATTGTAAAGCCAACTATGTTGTATGGAACATAATGTTGGGCTAAAAAGTGAATGTAGCAAATTTGCATATGTTGAGATAATGAATGGAATAAGATCAAAATTAAAAGTCATTTGAAAGAAATTAGGAGTAGATCCATTAAATTATAAAATGAGAAAAAAATAGTCTAAAATGATTTGATCACATGCATAAAAGACCACCAACAGCACCCATAAGAAGAACTGTCTTATATTGCAAGTTGAAGGGACTAAAACTAGATATAAACCAAAATAGTTAAAAATGATTTACTATGACATTAAATTGGCTCCACATTTAACCAGGTACATTTGCTTTGTGTAAATTTAAGGGAAAATTAACTTAAGAGAATCAGCCGGAGCTAGAAACACCCATTAGTTTTAAATGCTCTACTAAAAGGAGAAAAATGAGGGGGGATTGTCAATTCCAGGGTTATCAAAGATCTGTATCTAAGACAACCAAAAAACCATAAATTGCTTCCACCTTTGTATTTGATTGAACAAATAAATACATTTGAATGGCTCTACTACAGACCTACAAAGCAAAAACTCGAGGATCCTCATCAAGTGACAGATTTGGAAAATTGATCAACAGTAAAGGAATTTATTTTGGACAATTCTCTTGATCAACAGCCTTCTTCCTAGGACAAGCTGAGGAAAGATGACCTGGAACACCACATTCATAGCATGTCCGTCTCTTGTTCTTCTTTTTCCCATTGCCGGAGCTCACACTGCTTTTTTCTGCCTTCTTGCTTCCGGATTCCAATTTTGGATGGTTATCTGGCTCTTTCTTTGGAACTGCACATCTTATCCTCACTGGTCTTCCACACACCATCTTCTGGTCTAGTGATAAAGCAATTGTTAGAGAGAGACTATCAGAGAAATCAACATGTGCATAGCCACGGAATTCCCCAGTCTCTTTGTCCTTGCCTAAGCGTATTGATGATATATTGCAATCTGAGAAAAGTTTCCTTAGTTCATCCTCCGTCATATCCCAAGACAAATTTCCAATATAGATCCTATTATAGCCCTCTACAATCTCAGGGGCAAAATCTGATGACTTCTGAACCCGAGTTGTCTTGTAAGGCTGGATCTTTAGAAAAAGTTCACCCCTGAAACAAAATTTTCAATCATATATTATGTGGGGATTCACAAAAAAGAAAGGCAAAGAATAATATAGGAAATATAATTCTTCAATACTCACATGTCAGCTCCATCAAGAGCCAAGGCTCTTTTTGCTGCAGCTTCAGTCTGCACGGGGAAGCAATCATGAGAACAGAACCAAGGAGGATTCATTGGTAAATCAGCATATCAAGCATTTGTGTCAAAGTATACATTTCTAGGTCATTATTTAGATATATTTGTCCTCATTAAAAATGATTACAATATGAACCTACGCTGGTTTTCTTGTGATGCAGTTCGCAAGTACTTTTATTTACTTCATTAATTAAAAACAACCACTGCAAGCACCTGGTTGATCACTCTCCACAAGAATGTTTCGATCGTCTATTGCAAAGATGTGTAGCAAGGAGAGAAAAAAAAATCTCCCGGCTGGTAATAGAGGAGCTTCTTTATCATTTTAATGACTAGGATAGATTATTACAAGTTCAAATTTGAACTGAAAAAAAAAAGTTAAAAAAGGAATGAAGTGGAAGGATAATGGACGGCATTGTATGGCCACAAGGAGAAGACAGGCAACTGTATAGTTCCAAATTCAAGGTAAAGGTAGAAAGAAATGTTCAGACGTTAAAATATAGATACAAAGAATACCAGAAACATATTTTTTTATTCGTTTATTTATACATTTTTAATAAAAAACTTCCTCCATTAATTATGATTATGACATGACATGATGGAAAAGAGCATGAAGGTTGCATAGAAATGAGCTGGAAATGTGAACCAATTGCTCGTTGATAAAAGATATCTTACGGAATGCCAACATCAAAAGACCCAGGTGCTAGAGCAAATGCCTAGGTAACCAAATCAATGGACAATGATACAGAACTGACAAGGTTGCAACCAAGGTTCAAAGGATCGATGTCATACACCCCATATTGGGTGTATCGTATCATATCTTTTGGTCCCTGATACACCTATTTACAGGTGTTTTTGGGAACCCATTTTTTAAATATATATATATATATATGTTTTAAACTGAAACTTGGAAAAAAACTAAAAAAAAATAAAAGGAGTTTGGTTCAAAGTACCGATACACCCCTGCAGATACACAGAGGTGTATGACACTTTGAACTTTGGTTGCAACTTGCAACCGCCCACCACACATGAATAGTTCTATAAAAACCCATCAAATTTGACTCAGATAATGTAGTTATGTGAGATCAACTTACTCTCAAGTTCACATGTCAATCTTATTGTGCTGACTTGAATGCTTTCAAGATAAACATAACAGTCTTAAGGATCTACCATGGTTGTAAAGGCATATCAACAATTCTAGGCGGCAATGGAGTGCCTACTTGCCCACTCTGTGTAGGTTATAAATTTTACAAAATAAAGCAGAAACATTGTTGAATGTTTCAGATGCACCTTTTATCCCAGAGACATGGCCAAAGCATGATGTTATATGTAATTGTACAAATGGTTGACTTGTCTTTCAAGATTTCCTTCTGGCATGGTGCTTAAGAACACAATTTTCTACATCAGCTAAAGCATTTCTGATGGAGGGTGATTTGGCCCGACCTCGTAGCACGGGTACACGTGGGCATGACCTTGCTCAAGCGATGACTCTACGTGACAGCACAGCAAGCGCAATCGCAACTCGGTGGGAAGGGCTCACCGAGTTTAGTCTGGCAACTCGGTGGGTTAGGCTACTCGCCGAGAGCCGCCTGGCTTGCACCTCTTTCCCAAGGCTGAGGCGCTCCGAGCTACCTCCGAGCTCGAGGCCTCCTAACCTTTCCTAATGCCCGAGCTCCTCCCAGTGGATTTTAGGCCACTCCCAAACAGGAACACTCCGATCCGCCTCTAGATACCCCGAGGTAGAGACACCTCAGGCCAGACAGCTCGGTGTAGCATGCCACAGGCATCTCACCACTTGCAGGGTAGCTCGGTACAGGGTAGCTCGCAGAAGAGCAGTTCGGCACATCACAAGAAGGCCTCTTGCCCGACCACCATACCTGACAAACCTGGAGATTGCAACCACGTCTCTCGTCAGACAGTGTTGTGCCCGCCACCTTTAGAAGGTGTCTTACACCTGACAGGTACATACCCTGCAACGACAGCCCCGCGCGTGCCACCTCAGCCCTGGCTGTAATGGCTGCGGCAAGATGACAGTGGCGGTTATACCTGCCCTATCAGAGGCAGGTGGGCCTGATTCGGCAAAGTTCTATTATAAGTAGCCCAATCCCAAAGGACAGAGGTAACTTTCTGATACTCGCGCTATCTACACTCTTAGCTTTCTTCCTCTCTTTGCATCTTTTACAGAACTCTAACTTAAGCGTCGGAGTGTTCCCGCCGGGCAAGCCCCTGGGGATCCCTCATCTTCTCCATCTCAGGTACCTTTTAGGAGCCACGCAAGTGCCAGCTAGGAGTGACCGGATTGCGCACCATCAATTTCAATACCTTTTTTTTTTGATAGATTAAAGCATTTCAATACTTGGGTTATGAGGATGGATCACATGAACAATAAATAAAAATCTCATCATAATTAGGTTTTTGCTATCCAATTTTCATATTTTTAAACAAGGCTAATAACCTTAGATATATGGACTACTTAAGTTTAGATAAACACAACCATGTTTTCCAATAAACAAATCAGATAAGGTACTAAAGTAAAAAGGCAATAAGGCATATGGGGAGTATATAAAGGCCTTATAGATAGCTATCAAAAAAGGCCTTATAGAACTGATATTTAGTTACAAAGCATTTGAGCTGGTGCATTTTCTTGCACTATGTTAATATTTTATTTAGGCAATTTTTATCATTGACACGATCAAAAGGCTTTGTTAATATAATAGAAGAAGAGACCCAGCAACCCAATAGGTAAGACTGGAGGGGGCAATACAGCAGCACTGAACTGATAACACCCCACATATTCATTGTGACTCTTACAAGATTTTTACAATACAGCCCCAGGCCTGGTGCCCCCAAACCAAAATAGTCTTACCTGGCACGCCTCCAAGCGAGGTGCTCCCAAAACGCCCTGAGGCATATGCCAAAGGCACTGACACCTCTGAGGTGTATGCCTCATGCACCTTTTTCATGAGGCGTGCTAGAGGCGTATGCCTCGTGTACACCTCATATAAAAAAATGAAAAAAAAATGAAAAAAGAAAAAAGAAAAAAGGAAAGGAATGGGAAGGGAAGAAAAGAAAAGAAAAGTAAAGAAAAGAAAAGATAAGGGGAAAGAAAGTGGTCTGCCCCCGGCCCCTTCAGTTGGGGGGCTTCACCCCCCTTTTCAATGCAGCCCTGGTCTTGCTCCGCTCTGGCTTCCTCGCCTCCGCTTCGACAAGACCCAACTAATTCTATGCATCTTTATTCTTCTTAATATAAAATATTTTTTATTTTTTTGATAAATATATAAAAGATTTTTTATTAAAAATAAAGAAAAAATGAAATCCCCCCTTCCTCCTGACCCCCCTACTCTTAAGGAGGCATAAGCCTCCTTGTGTTCGAAAGGCTTACACCTCACGTTACACCTCCATGTTATAAAACATTAGTGCCATTTGCCAATATTGGACACCACGAGCTCTAGCTTCCCTCATGTAGTTTCCTAGGGACCAAGGGCTTTTCTCCCTTGGTTCCATCCAAGGATTAAAATATTGATACATCCAATACCCAAATATGGATATTGGTGTGTATCGATATGGCCAATACTCCTTTTTATTTTTTTCTTTTTCATTTTTATTTTATAATGATCAAGGGGTTGGGGAAGAGGGCTGAGACGTTTTAAATGTTTAAAAAAATCTGTGTTTCGATGTATCCAAACATATATGGGTACAGCAATACTGATACAATACACCCATATGGAGCATAATAGTATCGATATTTTAATCCTAGGTTCCATCTAACAACCTGACAGTCCCCTTTCACTAGTATCACAAATCCAGCCTAAGGTATACGCAAATTTTAAGCCTCAAAAGATGGTTCAGCCCTAAGAGATGTTTTCCCCAGATGAACTAAATAATTGAACAATACAATGTCGATATGGTCTCTACACACCCCTTGACTCCTCGTGCACTGGATTGACCTGGATTTCCAGATGAATGCCCATCAAAGTTGACTTTTATTGTGCTGATTTCCAGAACCACCACTGAAGACTGTCTAATCTGTCATTGTGGAATATAACCAGCCATTATGAACCATTCTCTCAAAATGGAGACAATTGATATCCCTTCATTCATCTTTAGAGAGCGTTCATTAAATGGTCCTTACCATGATGAGGCAAAAAAGAACATTTTCTACCTTTTTCTTGATTATTAAAAATTTTTGCATTCTTTCATTTTGTGGTCAATAGTGAGGCTGCTCTTGTGCACCTTCACAAACATTTTCCTCTCTAGTATTGGAGAGAGAGAGAGAGAGATTAAGAAAAAGGATTACAATATCCCTGGAGGATGCCAACAGGTCCAGAAAGTAATCCTATTCTTAATGAAGCCTACATATAATTTTTTCAATGTCACTAATATCAATGGGTCAGGTAGCAGTGCAGGGTGGGCTTGGGTTGGTAATTTGTTAAAATTTGAATAGGCCCAGACCCAATACAAGGTGGGCTTGGGTTGGTACCTGACTTGCACCCTTAGGGGCAGGTTAAGTCAACCCATTGACATCCCTACTTACCACACCGCCAAAAGTAACACACACACACACGAGGAGAGAACCAACAGTCTTTTTGTTGTCATTGGAGCATCTCAAAGGTGTTGATCATCTTCATGACAGCTTTGAATCCCAAAGCTTGGAGTTTTGGTGGAACTGGACCATCTCAAAGGGTTTAACTAGAAAATGAATGATAATGAATCTGTGACCACACATACAAATATCTTGATCTCCCATCTACACCACACAAGTTGCAAAAGTTGTCAATTGTCATATACAGCTATGGCAACGAGCTAGAAGAATACAATATAACATGTAACGCAGAAAATTAGCCTTCACTCAAGTGCTTGGAGGCCCAGGTTCATAAAAGTCCTTATATTGCCTTCCAAAGAGGGTCTTGAGCTGTAAGGCCCAATCTTGGAGGAGTGTAATAGTGCAGCATGGACAACAGGATTTCCAAGATATTTCTCACTTTCTTTGTTTTTTTAGAATTTCTTTATTTTGGCTGGTACTTGCTAATTGTGCAATCCAAGGCTTTTCCCCGAAAGGCCCAGGCATCACGTGAAAAGAAGCTTGTACTTTCTAATTTCCAAATTTATAAAATACTAAAGCTTTTCTCCAACCAAGGATTGGATGGTGAGACACTACCTAATCCTTCCTTTCATCTTTTACATCTTATTTGTTTCTTTCTTCCATTCTGTCAAAACACCCATTAAAGATTTTTATATCATAGTATAAGTGTGCATACTTCCCTTCTGTTTTAGGTTTTCCTGCATCAGAATGGACATTCTAGCTATCTACACTCAAATTGGGAACAGTTGGTAACACCAATACTACTACACATTTCCAGTTTTTTTCTTATTAGAGTTCAGTTTATTTAAGTTGGTAATAAGGTATTCTTATATAAGTTCATTTTGCAACTTGATATTTACAATTCTATTTGGAAGATTACATAATGTTGTATTGTATATGAATACCTACCACACCAGTAAAATATTGACCTTATGCAAGTTTTTTTTTGTTTTTTGAGAGAAGTATAAAATTATATTAACTGAGAAAAACTATACAAGTATGGTCCTCGGTACAATAGTATTTTATACAAAAAACACCTTTAAGGATTCCCATAAAATTTACATTAAAGAAGGTGAATGAGAGGTCATCAGGACTGAAACATGTAAGAGTAGACGCCCATGTTCTCAACATGCCAACTGCCAAATTGATAACCACCTCCTCCGGAGTCGATTTCTGCTAAAAAATTCTACTATTCCTTTGAGACCAGATTGCCCACAGCGCTGCTAGAGGAACCACCTCCCAACAAACTTTCCCTCTCTTGGACATTCCATGAATCCTCCACCTTGATAACAGGTCCTTCACAGAGATCGGGAAACACCCAATAGCTGGAACAGAATTTCTGAAATGATTCCAGACTTTAGAAGAAAAGGTACAGGTTTGCTAAATTAGCTCCACCTATGGGCATTGCAGAGGGAGCAATCCACGTTTGCTAAATTAGCTCCTTTCCTGACCAGCAAATCCTTAGTTAAGCATTTTTCCCAGACCACAATCCAGGTAGAAAATTTCAACTTTGAGGGAGCTGCAGTTCCCCAAATTGCTCTAGAAGGAAAAGAACTACCCTGTTCACCCACCAAACTAGCATAAAAAGAACTGACTGAGAACACCCCTGACTTGGACCATCTCCACCATCTTAAATCTTGACCATGCACATTTACTTGCTGGTTGTTCAAAAGAGACATCAACTCTGCAACAGATTGCACCTCCCAGTCAAAAAAAAAAAATCCTTCTAAAAGCAAGATTCCAAGCACCCAAAGATCCATCAACCTGAAAGCATTCAGCCACTGTTATCTCTTTGTTGCCAGCCAAAATAAACAGGTCAGGGAACTTACCCTTCAAAGCCAACTCATCACACAACGGGTCCAACCAAAACCTTATTCTAGATCCATCGACCAAGAGGAGCTTTATCCCTCTTGAGAAGGCAGGGAAGGCTTTACAGATTCCCCTCCGCTCTCCACAGCCGAAAGACATTGGAATCCCTTGCATCCCAACCATTATCATTTAAGTCATAAATGACCTTATGCAAGTTTTGAGAGTTCCAAGGACATGGGTAGAAGTTCTGAAAAAGATATAAAGATCCATAGCTTTACCAGGGAAATGGCCCTCAATAAAGTGGAATGGTAAAACTGGATTGCTGTTTTTTATCAGTACCAGACTAGCAGTTGAAGATTTTGCCAATGAACAAAGGAAATCTCATGCCCAAAGCACAGAGGATGAAGAAGAACACAACTCACAACACTACCTAGGCCTAGGACCCTGTAAACCAAATCTGTCCTAGGCTCCTAGCAAGCCCTTTCCAAAGAAACAGCAAGGCTATCAACAGACCTAGGGATCCAATTGAACTAGCAGTTCATGATGGATGCTAATGCCTTCACCTCTCTAATTAGATGTTTACAAATCCAAGGACCGGTAATAGATGATGTAACAATGGTATCACAACTGACAGTCTCCTTCTACGATTAAATTGGAATAATTTAAAGAGAATGCCAGTCCAAGACCATGCAGAAGGGCAAGCATTTGCCCTCAGTGAGTTTCCTTCTCCAATAAGCCTTCAGAAACTTAACAGTATAGCTCCCAGTGAAACTGGATAGATGTAGCTGATCCCAAATAGTCAGAATAAGGCTTTGTTGGGTTAAATAGAATTTATATGCATTATGTAGGAACAAAACTAAACAATAAATATATGGAAATATGTTACGGTCAGTATGCTAATCACAATATAGGAATGCAGAGAAGATAGGATATGGAAGATGATAATGAGGATGATGTTTAAGTATAAAAACTATGGCATACCAAAAAAAACAATGCACCTAAGCAAGGTGCCAACCAGCTGGTTGGTAAGGTCTCCTGCTGGTTGTAGCGGAGACTTGGGATTGAATCTTTCCTGCACCTGGGTTGGGGGGGTATGGGTTGGGGGATGGGCTACCCCCTGTTGTGTAGCCCTTCAAAAGAAATAAAAAAAAAAAAACAATGCACCTAACCTGTACCTTAACAGATTTTTTTTTTTTCAATACACTTCTTTTTAACTTCCAACAGTTCTAAAATTGAGAATGACAGGAGGGAGAACTTTTTTTCTGATAAATAGAAAGGAGAACATAAGCCAAGGTTTTCGAAACACTGTTGACCCAGACAGTTGAACCATTCAAACTGGAAACTGGTCACAGTACCTCTTCCAGCTTTACCCTGAACTGTTATTTAAGCAAAAACTGTTGAAATGGTCAGAGAACCACTGACCCGGACGGTTGATCCACTAAACCATTCAACTTGGGAAACGGTTTGTGGTTTAATAAAAAAAAAAACACTTTTAATTTTTTAATGAAGCATTAACAGAGAAAATAAAGAGGAGAGAGAGATGGGGAAAGACTAAGACGAGATCTCAGATCTGAGATCACTAAGATCTGAGAGAGAGAGAGAGAGACTGAAAGAGAAATGAGATCTCAAATCTGAGATCTAAGTGAGATAGAAAACTAAGAAAAAAGAGAGATCTCAAATCCAGGATCAGAGAGAGAGAGAGAGAAAGAGAGAGAGATCTGAAAGGGACCGGAGGAGAAATGTTGCCACTGCCATTTCCATCGCCTTCTTCCTTTCTTTCTTTCTTTCTTTCTAAGCTGATCACCACCTACTTCTCTCTCCTCTCTTCTCTCATAACAGATTAATAATATATATATGACCTCTTTACCCTAATATTCTAATCTAAAGGTTAAAATTTGTCCAACCACTTGAACCATTCAACCCAGACTGTCAACCCGCTAACCCAGAAACTGGTGGTCAAAGTGGTTCAGTTTCCAGGTCAGTTTTTAAAACCTTGCTATATGCAAACCAATGACACACTAATAGCCTGCTAACATATTGAAAATTAGAGACTAACTCTGTAGTCTACTACCTTGCTATGACAATTTAGAAATACCAAGGTACCCTAACATGTTGAACAATAAGTTCACACGACAACACTTTCATGTGAGCCTCCAATGAAACACAAGCATGTTATCAATCAAATGAAAAAACAAATCATTGAATGAGTGCATGCCTAGGTGATTTGTTTTCAATAAATTCTCATGGTCACAACACTTTCTTGCAACCATATAATAAAACACAAACATGATGACAATCAAAAGAAAAATCAAATCACCTAATAAGTGCATGCCTTTTTCCTACCCCAAATGATACAAAAAATAACCCACTAACATATGAAAAAAATAGAGACTACCTATAAGGTCTACTACCTTACTATGACAATCAAGAAATGCCAAGTTAGCCTAACATGTGTTGTGATGTGTTCACATAGTCACAATACTCCTTTATTACCTTCCAATGAAACCCTAACATGCTCTGAATCAAAAGAAAAACCAAATCACCCGGTGAGTGCATGCCGGGGTGATTTGATTTCAATGAGTTTACGTGGTCACAACACTTTCTTATGACCCTCCAATAAGGCAATACGTCATGGACATGTTAATAATCAAATTTAAAACCAAATCACCTTGTGAGTGCATACTTAGATGATTCGGTTTTGATTAGTCCACATGGTCATAACTCATTTTTGCAACCCTCCAATAAATCATAGGCATCTATTAATCAAATGAAAGACTAAATTATCCAATGAGTACATGTTTGTTGTTGCTACCCCAAGTGATACATGAACTACTCGCCATCATATGATAGAATGAAGATTACCACTAGGATCAACTACCTTATTAGAAATATCAAGAAATACAAAGGTATCCTAACACAATGTTTTTGAACCGCCATTGACCCAGACAATTAGACAGTTCATCCCAAGAACAGTCCAGACAAGGTTCAAAATTTCGATACAATACGCCCCATATCGGGCGTGGCGTATCATATCATATCGTTGGCTTAATGATACGCCGCTACAGGGGTCATATCGGGGTGTGACCTGGTTCAGGGGGTAGACCAACCTTAGACCGACCCCTCTGAACCAGTTTCAAAGAAAAAAGGGGTGGGCGAGCTTCGATACACCCCTATTGGCATATCGGCCTGTATCAAAATTTTAAACTTTGCATCTAGGCAACCGGTTCTGTTTCATCCTTAACCTGGTCCTTGGCCAAAAACTATTGACTTGGTCAGCAATTCGTTGACCCATGTGGTCAAACCTCTGACCCATTCAACCTGGACAACGGTTTGTGGTTGTTTTTATTTTAATTATTTTTATTTTTTTTTATTTTTAAGTTGGAATGGGCCATATGTTCAAACCGGGAGTCAAACCACCAACCCGTTCAACCTGGCAACTAGTGGCCAAAGTGGTTCCGATTCTAGGTCGGTTTTTAAAACCTTGGCTTAACATGTGAAGCAATGACTTCGTACAATCATAAAACTTTCTTTGTGGCCTCTAAAGAAACCCAAATATGCTATAAGTTAAAGGATAAACCAAATCGCCCAATGAGTACATACCTAGGTGATTTGGTCTTCATGAGTTCACATTGCTAATAATTTTTTGAAATCATCCAATAAAACACAAATATGTTGCTACCGATCAAATGAAAAATCAAATCCAACGAAAGCATGTCTTTTATTGCTACACCAAATGATACAAAACAATCCAATCATATAAAATAAAGACTACCTCTAGCATATACTACCAAACTGTGACAATCAAGTAATACCAAGGTAGCTTAACATGCAAAATGATGCTTAGGCGGTAAGGCACTCACAAAGGGTCGCCTCACTTACTCACCAAGATAATTTTTTTACATAATGCTCTTGGATAACTTCTATATTCTTAACTTTCTGAGATTATAATAATAAAACAAACACTATTAAACTAAATTATTCAATTTGAGTTAAAAAACACTAGTTTTTTCATTATTATTCTTACTTGTTTGGGTTTGGTCAAGATGCATATTGACTTTAATCCTCAAAGAATTCAAAATTTGAATTAATAAGTATAGAAGAACTCAAAATTTTGTCCAATCAACACTTTTTTAGAGAAAGATAAAATAAGTTGAGTTAAAACACTAGTTTTTTTTTATTATTATTTTTCTTACTTGTTTGGGTTTGGTCAAGATGCATATTGACTTGAATCCTCAAAGACTTCAAATTTTGAATTAATAAGTATAGAAGAACTCAAAATTTTGTCCAATCAACACGTTTTTTAGAGAAAGATAAAATTATGTATTGAATTTATATGATAATGGTAGAGGACAACCTCAAAAGGTGGAAAGTGGGCATCCTTTGTTTGCCTTCTGATTTATTTATTTATTTTCATACTCTTTGTGCTGTTCTCCAATGTTGAAATATCAACAGATAGAAATGATTTCATTCATCATCCTACTAAATATGAGATAAAGTATCATTTGATCCATTTGGCACAGGTATGTACCTCAAGTAATATAGAGGAACTTGGGGAAATGCCCATGAGAAAGCAAGAGTCAAGCTGTTCTGTATAAGAGGCTAGAGATTCAGCATTAAGATATAAAGAAAGGTGGTCAAAGCAAAATATGTGTGGTGACATTTGGCAAAGGTACAATACAACTGTACAAGGCAGGGTGTGATGAGAAGCTCCTAGGAGAAGTTGGTGTGTAAATTTCCCCCTTGATGTGACCTAGTAACTAGTAAAATGGCATTGTTAAGTAACTATCGAGGTGTATGAAAACCTGGATGGTGGACTGGAATTAATGATGAGTTTTCTAGCCCATCTCAAGGAAGTTCCTCTTATGAATGGGAAGCAAGATTGGAGAGTATGGAATTGGTGTCTCATTAAGATCTTGATCTTTTGATGGCATACAACACTAAGGATCTTAGCAGCTACTCCATCATGACAATTGTGTGGACATTGTGCAAGGAGGATGAGGAGAATGCAAATCATATGCCCAACAGTTCTGAGGGTTTCTTGGCTGTTCCCACAAAAGTAAACTGGTTCACTGAAAAAGTAGGAGTTTGATCATCGAAAGTTCAAAAGCTTGTATTTATTTATTTATTTTAATTGAAATTTTCTATCAGCAACTTTAATTGGTGTGTTAAGACTACACTGATGCTTCTATCAATTTTCCATTGGTTAGTGTGTAAAATAAGAGAGTCAGATAAATGGCTACAAATACCTATAATTAGAGGCCATGGATAACAAGGCCTATTGGCTGCTGATCCATTGGTATCCCTTACATCATACTTGAGTTATAGCAGTCCCTAATGGTTTCAGAGTGTGATTCAAAAACAATGTTTTATGATTTGTCATAAAAGCGTCCTTCCTACAGTCCTGCATTTTATTCAGTTTATTGACTTCAAACCTACTAGACAATTAAGCATCACATGGCCATGAAAATGTTGTTAACGTATGCATGGAAATTGGAAATACAGCAAGTTTGAATTTGACAGGAATGTATGCATTAATGTAGTTGAGAATTTAACCTTGAAAGTAATGATGGCAATTCCTCTGAACTTCCCACTCTCAGGAAACCTCATACAATCAACTTCAGTTATGGTGCCACAGCTTTCAAAGAAGCTCTTAATGTCATCCTCGGATGAGTAGTACGGGATGCCTCCTACATAAACTTTTCGAGTCATCTCACCATTTTCCTGACTGTACCGTCACAACATAACAAGGGAAAATAATGAATACCAGAACCCTGATTATTAAAAAGAAGTCCCCCCCCCCCCCCCACACACACACTCAATCCAAAACTACATGACAATTAATCAACGAACAAAAAGCTTATATCACATAATAAGAAGGAAATAAGACCATAACTTAAATCCACTCCAATCCCATAATAATAGCAGGGAAAATATATATTCAGTAAACTGTGCAAAAAAGAAAATGATAGTCATGAATTTAACAGAATACTCGATTATTCCCAACCTCAAGTCAAAATAAATTTAACTAAAGAAAAATAAATGTGGGCATGGATTTTTGTTTCTTTCCCTTACCTATCATTGACCTTCACCGGTTCTGCTACGGTTTCCTCTTTCCCTTCTCCATCTCCAGATTCAGTTCTCTTCTTCTTATTCTTCTTCTTCTTTTTCTTTTTGGGCTTCTTTACGGGTTTCTTCTCTGCCGATTCGGAGACACCATTCTCTCGCTCCTGATCCCCACCCCCATCTCTTTTTCTCTTCCTTTTCTTCTTCTTGTCATTTTGAACCTCTGAAGCAATCCCATTGTTCTCTATCTGGGTATTATCACCATTACTTCCTTCAACGGGTTTTGAACCCTGTAAAGACAAAGTTTCTCTTTTCTTCTCTCTCTTTGACAATCTAGGCTTATGAGCCACCGAGCTCAAAAGCTCTCTTAACGACTGAGAATGCGATTTGGCGTCCTGTTTCTTGGATCCATTTGAAGGGGTTCCAGCTACTATTGCTGCTAAAGACTCTGCAAGTTCCGCTCTTAGCTTCTGTTTGAGCTTTTTGTTCGACAAAACCATTTTCCTGTTATTCACGAACAACAGCAATAGAAATTAGGGATTACAGACACAAAGTTCCATAAACGTTCGAGAATGCAACAAGGTCTCTTTAGCCGCGGAACAGATGATGGAAAACACGAAACAGGGGTTGTAAAATGTAGAGGAGGGTTTTTTTGCAGTTTTACACTTTTACTCTTTTTTTGGGGGTAAATTTTTTAAACTATTCCTATGATTTAGCTAATTAACTAATGAAAATTTATCGTTTTTGACAATTGATTAATTCTATCCTTATCGTTAACATGTGTTAGTATTCCGTCAATAAAACCCAATATTACCCCCTCCCTTATCTCCTTTCTCTGACCGGCAACCCCTTCTTCGTCAGACCTCCGGTCTCTTCTCTCTTACCTCTCTCTATTTCCTCTCTTACCTAGGGTCGTGTAGGTGTGTAGTTGTAATCCTCGGAGGAGCAAATTTGGATTTTGATGGCTGATGGAGAAACGAGAGAATACTGATCAAGATATATTGATGGCTGACGGAGAGACCGAATCAGATTTGCAGTGGCAACGTCTATTCCATCAGCACCAGTTATTCAAGCAACAGAAGAGATCCCGGGAAAGTGAAAGCCAAACAAACTATTTTCAATAGCTACAAATTCTGATTCACTTCCTCACAGAGCACATTAGGTTGTGCCGAGTCAAATCTGCTCTATTTTTTTTTTCCGTTGCTGAAAAGAGATCCCTTACCCCCAAGCAGACAGTCAAATCTGCTCTTCAATAGTTGCGGATTCTGCTTTTTTTCCATTCAAATGGAAGCAATTTGACTTTGTTACCAGGCATTTGAACTCAGGAGCCAGCGAATTAAAAAAGCCCTTGTCTCAGTGATTTCACAACTATATACTGGGAGCTTTGGCACCTGATTTCATGGCGTGTGGAGATAGCTACCATTGGCATTCCTCAAACGAACGAGAGGGTTTTCTACTTCTCTCAAGGTCACATGGAGCAATTGGAAGCATCAACGAACGGGAGGCTGCAAGTACTATGGATCCTCTGACTCCCAATCGGGTTGCCTTCCCAGGTATCGCCGGTGTTGCCTGTAGGTCGTGATGTGCCTCGAGATGGCCGTCTCTTGTCCCCCTGCCAATGGGGAATCCGCTCTCGGGTCGTCGCTCTACTGCATCTGGCCCGTCCTCTAGGCACAACTGACTAAAACGTGCATGCAGAAGGCCGAGCTCCTCGTAACTAAACCAGTCGGCCTTCTGCATGCACATTTCAATCAGTCCTCCGTCCATCGTCCGTTGTGACCGGGAAGAGCTGCCTCGTAACGAAACCGGCCAGTCTTCTGCACGCGTCAGTCCTTCGTCCTCACTCCGCTGTGACCGGGAAGAGCTGCTTCGTAACAAAACCATTCGGCATCGTAACGAAACTAGTCGGCCTTCTGCATGCGCATTTCAGTCAGTCCTCTATTCTCCGGCCACTGTGACCGGGAAGAGCTAGCTTAAGGGTGAAATAGTGATTTTACATTTTTCCGTCCATGTTTGCAAACCTTGATAATGTTTGGTCAATTTTGAAACGGTAAGGATACATACAAAGAGATGCCGCCAAACTATTTACTGGAGCGGAAATTAAACATAAAGTCTAAATCTATGACGCCGGAAAGTATGGTACCAAAAGAGCAAATCACACACCCCGGTGAATTTTGAATTTTTGATGAATAATATTAGACCATTGGTTCCCAACTTACCATTGTGATACTGGTTTATTGGTTATCAGTTTTCCGGTGTCATAGTCGAACCTATCGTCCATGGTTACGTGGGTGTTCACTACATTTTAGATTCAAGTGCTTCGTCACGATTGTCCAACACTCACTGTCGATTCCGGATCTAAACACATTCCTAAAACCCTACCAACATAATCACACATCCTTTTATGGTGGCTTCGAAGGAGTTTGGCTTCAGTCAGGACAAAGTCCGTTGGAGTAGCTTTTACTGTTTTGCATGGTTTTTAAAATTGAACCGGTGATCGAATCGGTTAGGGGCTCGGTTATCAGTTCCAACAGTCTGATTGTTCGATTAGAACGATCAGCCTATTTTGATAAAAAATTAAAAAAAAATAAAAATTAGAAAAAGATCAAAACAGTTCGAACGATTAGTCGGCCGGTTCAATGGTTTGCTGATCAAAATCAATGATTTTGAGAGAAAAAATGGTTCTGGAGGAAAATAGAACTGATCAGGTCCCGATTTTTCCGGTCTCATCCGGTTTCGAAAACAGTGCTGCCTTGCATTGACAATATCTCGATATTTATGCGCTTTATTTTGATGAAGAGATATTCTTAATGCAAGATTGGAAAAAGAGTGTTAGAATGGTGTAGGCACAGATTTGCCAGAAGCCGACCTCATATCTAAAATGTATGAATCATGTTGGTAGGGTATTCTAATTCAATAAGACTCTCAATGTCTTATTTAGAAGAACACTACCATGCCTACCCACAAAGTACTATCTCTGTGCATTGGGAGTAAATGAGATATTACCATATGTGGCTACCATGTTGTGTGGGTAGGTGCGAGTATAGTTGTCATACGTCAGAAATCTGATTCTCCTCACACAGGTAGGTCATAGGTGTGAGTAGAGTTGCAATTTGCAAATGAATTGACGTGCTCAGCATTTATAATAACACATTCTTAGGGCCTACACAACGAGATCGGCTTCCATCAGGGCAAGCCCGTGCTCACACTTTTTTCAACCGCCTTTTTGCAATCTTGCATTAAGAATATCTCCCTGCTTATTTGCTTTATTTGCAAAAGGCGGTTGGAAACACTATAGGCACGGGCTTGCCCTGATGGAAGCCGATCTCGTTGTGTAGCCCCTAAAAATGTGTTGTTATAGATTCTGAGCACGTCAGTCCATTTGCAAATTGCAAGGTGTTCCACATAAAGTTTTATTCAATCATGTATGTGGAGAATCCAGATTTCTTACCTATGACAACTCGGGTTAACTTTGGCTGAGCCCAACAGCCTATAGTTTTTGGGTAGTTCACCTATTCACGCCCATGTTTTGGTATTTAGTCAAAATAAATTGAGATATAATTATTAATTTATCTATTCTCATGTTAACGTGTCATTTATAAAAACTGTCTCAATAACCTATGTTGTTGGCTTCATGACAACTCTACCCACACATAAGCAGGGAGATATTCTCAATGCAAGGCTGTAAAAAACATGGTTTTTAAAAATGACCCGGAGACGGAATTGATCAGGGGTCCGGTTACCAGGTCAAATGGTCAAACTGTTCTGACAAAAAAAAACAATCAAAACCGTCCGAACGATTAACCACCCGAGTCAACGGTTTACTGACAAAAATCAACAGTTTTGGGGAAAACCAAAACCAGTTACCTGACCATTTCCTGGTTTTTCGGTCCCGTCTGATTTTGAAAACCATAGTAAAAAAAGGCTGCTAGAACGGGCTTTACGCAAATTCCTACTCAACGGGAATAGCGTCATATGTATAAAACAGGTAGGACTGCCCACCAATCGAACGGTTTGCATGTTTACAGTACTGTGCCGTATCAAGTATAACCCACACCTCAAGCTCGGCTGGGCTTAGGGGTTAAGGCCCATGGGCCGATACAACCTCGGTTTACATCTTTTACATAGAATTCAGGAAGGGTTTCGATTGGTCAAAGCCTTTTTGGTATTATGGCTTTCCCCGTATCATAAATTTTACTCTCTCTCAGGTTCCTGTAATATACAAAAGATGTTGGGATTCCACTGCATCGCACCACATAACAAACAAACAAAACAAATTGTGCTGATCCATGGCTGACACAGTCCGGACTCATGCCATCTAGGGTGTTTCAACAAAAACCGAAAAATCGAACCAAGCAAGAAAACCAAACTGATCAAATCGATTGGTTTGATGTTTTTCAAACACTGGGGAGCAGTGTGAAATAAGCTAGCATGGACAACTAACTTTTAAGTACAACGTTCAGATGGTATTTAGGAGACCGGATTTACTCCTCACATTTGGTGTCTCACACCGACCCTACAGGCACATCTCACCATGCATTGGGAACCTCTTCTGTACCCATGTTAAAAAAAATGTGAATTGAAATTGAACTAAAACTGACCGGTTAACCAGTTGATTGATTTGGTTCTTTAGTTTTTCGTTTTTATATTTACAATATATATTATAAATAATATATATATATATATATATATATATTTTCCCTTTTTTTTAGGGTATACAGAAAATACAGCCGATGGGAAAGAGACCTACACATAGTGTCAATAAGAACCAAGGAGAGGTCCCATGGGGAAGTATTGGAAAAGTCTCCTCGCTAGATTGACCTTTGTTAGCTAGCCAGACCACTGCAGTATTCCTTCACGATGAGTGTGGTTGTAGACAATCCAAGAAGAAAGGCTTCACACAATAATCTTGTTAATTTGTGGGCTTCAAGGGCATATTCCTTCACGATGAGTGTGGTTGTAGACAATCCAAGAAGAGAGGCTTCACACAATAATTGTTAATTTGTGGGCTTCAAGGGCAGCCCACACCCTTGCGGCTGAGATGGTAGTGATTCCCACAGCTCCCATTTTTGCTTTCAAGAAAAAAAAGGAAAAAAAAAAAAAAAACTGACCAGTTCACTTGCAGCACAAAAAACCCTATTTTCAATTTGTCTGTCTGTGATTCAAAAGGCTCCACGGCAAAGCCCATGATGCAAGAATTGCCTTTAAGATGGGCAGTGGGGTTCATAAATTTCTTTAGTTTCCATGAGACCATGACATGTTTGTTGGAACTGTGATTTCAAAGTTGGTTGCACATTGCAGATTTATTATCAAAATTATTAAAAGATAAATATCATACATATGTAATCCCAACAGTACCATCCCTCTCTGCTCTTAATGAGCAAGTTCATCAAGAGTGTTAAATCTGCAAGGGTGTTGTCAAAGTCTCATGATACTTCATCGCAGCTTTCATCTCTGCCTTTTCTGCTTGTCAGTTAACAGCTGCAAAAGGAGTTCTGTTAAATACTGTATTGCATACGACCATTTCCTACTCATCAGTTGATGAGTTGGTCAGAATTGTTTCATTCTCATCATGGCCTCAAGGGTGTTGTCAAAGTCTCATGATACTTCATCGCAGCTTTCATCTCTGCCTTTTCTGCTTGTCAGTTAACAGCTGCAAAAGGAGTTCTATTAGGTGAGTCCATGTAAGAGTGTTGGTGCCGCTGCTGGATCTTTCCTTCAGAGCTCAACTCTTTTGATTTATCCATTAATCTCATTTTTGCAATCAGGTCTTGGAAAGCGGGTGTCCTCAACTCTTCAATAGACGCCAAAGTAGGAAGCGCTAATGCTCGCCTCTTTGGTGTACTAGATGGATGATCAACCTGTATTTAAAACATGTAGTACATTAATTGTAGTTATTCCAATAAATGACAGTTGATGGATTTCTCATTTGTAGATGTTGACTTGTTAAATTTGTCATCAATTTCATAGTTGCAAAACTCAGTCATTTTTATAGTTACCAATACTTGTTTCTTACAAGCCTTGCCATTGTGTGCTTAAATGAATTCGAGACAAAGCCAATCATCGATAGGGAGGCTTATACTTATATTGGATATTTTTTTTTCCTATTTTTCCCATTATTCTAAAAGAGAGAAGACCAACATTACCTAGTAAATTTCTATTTTTATTGATGGAACACATTTACTGTTCAAATGAGTGAGACCATGTAGCTGAAGCACATTTGACAGTCTCAACCACTAAGAATGTTTTCCAAATTTCTGGAAAGAATTTAAAAGTCAACGAGGATAAAATTAACATACCGAGTATTCTTTCCTCAGGCATTTTTCTGCTTGGTTTCTGATGTCTGATATGCTTTCAGCATGGTTTATTTGAATTGATTTAATCTGATCCAAGATTAAATGAATTCGAGACAGCCAATCATCGATAAGGAGGCTTATACTTATATTGGATATTTTTTTTCCTATTTTTCCCATTATTCTATTATTGATGGAACACATTTACTGTTCAAAGGAGTGAGACCATGTAGCTGAAGCACATTTGACAGTCTCAACCACTAAGAATGTTTTCCAAATTCCTGAAAAGAATTTAAAAGTCAATGAGGATAAAATTAACATACCGAGTATTCTTTCCTCAGGCATTTTTCTGCCTGGTTTCTGATGTCTAATATGCTTTCAGCATGGTTTATTTGAATTGATTTAATCTGATCCAAGCATAAGGTTGATATAAACTCCATCTCCTTTTTAGTTTCATGGTCCAGCACCAGGGAATCTGCAATAAATGTCTTTTAAATTGATCATGGCTGTGCCAAATTGGTTGATTTTGATAACCTAAATAAATATCGAAGGATACTAAAATAGAATTACCATTAACAGATTCCAGCATATCACAAGCACTAGAATTAAATTTTACATCAGTAGAGGAGGATATGGAGATAAAGTCTTCAAGCACAGTGTGGTTTCCACAAATCTTTTCCCTGTTAAAATGAAGCATTTATTTTTCCATTAAAAGTGAAACAAGAAGAGAAAAACAAAAGAATGGAAAAAGTTTAAGCAGCCAAGATGTCAAAATAACTTACTTTATGATAGATGCCATCTCTTCAACACTTATTTGATTAAGTTGGTTGATGGATAACTGAGCATTTCCCCACTGTTGTCTAGAATACCCCACCCTCTTTAAGCTGCAGCACCCAAGAAAGTTTTGATTGTTTAATCAACTTTAACTTAACAATCATGCACGATTCATCGGAAAAATAAGACAAATATACAGGTCATTCATATAAATTATTTGCAACAGAAATTAATCAATCATCATGATACGTTCTTTCATGTTTACTTCCAGTGTATTTCCATAAAATTAACAAAACATTATGCATTTCTAGTTACTCAAACAAGTATTAACACATTTGCTTATATGGATTGACTGCACCTTGGGAAGTTGGGATACTACATCACACCCATATGACATTTTTTATCAGCAAGGCTGATGCATGTGCCATTTTTTATCAGCAAAATCCCAAGGTATAAAGTACAAGTATGAAATGGTATAGTAAATAAAATGTGTTGAATAGAGAAGTTAGTCATAAACCTAACATGACAATTATAGGAAATTTGATGTGGGAATAACAACTTACACGACCTATACATGTGCAAGTTTTGCACATGTATCCAAACCCATAATACAGCCCTAGCCAACCAAACTCATGCACCTTTATCAGCAATCCCAAGGTATATAAAGTACAAGTATTAAATGTTATAGTAAATAAAATATGCCAAGTAGAGAAACTGGCCATAAACCTTTGATTTTTTATCCACGCATATGATGTGTTTCATTCATAGTGTGTAAACAGAGAAAAAAAGTTTACCATTCTTGGATCATGTGATCCATTCTGGCCAACTCATGCACCTTTATCAGCAATCCCAAGGTATATAAAGTACAAGTATTAAATGTTATAGTAAATAAAATATGTCAAGTAGAGAAACTGGCCATAAACCTTGATTTTTTATCCACGCATATGATGTGTTTCATTCATAGTGTGTAAACAGAGAAAAAAAGTTTACCATTCTTGGATCATGTGATCCATTCTGGCCCTGGTCTCAGCTGCTGAGAATGTGTCTTCCAGAAAATGCTCTTGTACCTTTTCTACATATTCATTCCACTCCTTCTTAGCATCAGTTGAAAATTTCTGCATGTTGAAAATCTCTTCATGCAATCTTTTCTTCTCTTCAATACCTGTATCACTCATGTTTCTCAAAGCCTCTGAAACCTGTTCACAGTAAATAAATGAGTATGTCCTAATGCTGTTTGTGGCCAACAAACATAGAAATATGATAATGATAAATCATTGAAAAGTTGACTAACCATAGCTGTTTTCTTAGCTGTTAAATTTGCTAATGTTACTGCAATGTTTTGAAGTGCCAGTTTCTCCTCCCTAGCACACTAACCATAGCTGTTTTCTTAGCTGTTAAATTTGCTAATGTTACTGCAATGTTTTGAAGTGCCAGTTTCTCCTCCCTAGCACACTCTTCCTGCGTGTGTGGGCACCAAACGTACACAAATCAAAATCAATCAGCTCTTATGGTCTTTTTGAATTATGTCCTTTGCATGAATTAAGTTAAAATTACCTTAAAAATCCTCTCAAAAGATGTGAGCTGTTGAGATCTTTCTGTTTGGCATGCTTCAATAACTGCAATAAGTTTACAAGCATGTTGATGAAAGTTATTGAAAAAACCAATTGTTGCCTCTGAAATTACTCGTGTTGAAGCCAAACTCCTTTGCAGTCCCTACAGTTTCCCCAAAAGTAGTAATATTAATTGAAGATACTATAATTTATTTGGACGTAGTACATAACAAAGATACTATGAAATATGGGACAATAAAAAGATGAAAGAAAAGCCAATGAGATAAAGTCAACTATGAAACTCTGGACATCACAATAACTAACAAATTAGACCTACCTCCTCTTGTTTTTTAGCAGAGAAAGCCAATAATTGTTTTTGTTCGTCAAGGGAACTCTGGATATCACAAATAACCTCCTCAGACTCCAACACCGCATTGACCAAAAACTGCAGACAAAACGAGTATTATATCTCAGTCAATGAAGAACTGTTTATTGACAATTATGCCTAAATATGGTAATTTTGTTTCCTTCCAACTTCATACATTTTCAACATTAATTGCTTGTGTAGAAATTGTTGTTTTTATTTGTTCCAGGTCAGCAGAAGCTTTCTTCTGCAATGAAGCCACAAGCTCCTTCATTTCCCTCAGTCCTGAAATAAGTATGTCTTTTGTCTTATTAATCCGTGATTCCAAGACCTTGGATGCCTGTAAGTATCACAGAAAGTTAAATTAATTAAACATAAAGCCGGTCAAGATGGCATTAGTAATGATGACATGATTTCTTCTCTTACATCACATTTACTTGCAATGAATGAGCTGATATGTTCTTCCATGCATCTTAGCTGTTGATGCTGCTGAGAAACTGACCCTAGGACTGTCTTGTGCAAACTTTTCAAGTTCTGATCAAGACAAGCCCCAAATGTCAGAAGCAATTCCTGGTTTTCTTTTTCCATCCTATTCTTCTGATCTGCAAAAAGAATATGGTAACTCTTTATCGGCAACTATGTTGTACATAACCGTGTAGATAAGAGAGTATCCAGACCTATTTTGGCAAACAGTGCAGTTATGTCCTCTGATGCACTTTGAAAATTGGCACGTAAATCCTTTGCCCATTCTATTATGGAGTTCTCTGTTGTGCATATGAACAAGATTTGGAGTGTTACAATATGATGGTTTGTGGATGTATGCAAAAGAAGATCTAGTTCATGATATGTTGACTAACCTGATTGCAATAGACTTGAGACGATGAACTCCTTCTCCTTCAGTATTGACATGGCTATACTGTGGTTCTCTTCAAGGTCTTGCAAGGCCTTTTTATTATTCTCCAGATCTTTCTGAAGTACAAGGATTTTTAGTTGAGATCAGATGTCTGTTTGAAGAAAAAAAGAAGCAATCTATAGTCAGTTTTATAATTACCCTGCATTCCTTGAGCTCACTTTCCAAATCCAGTTTTTGTTCTTGCTCAGAAAGGTAGAGCTCTCGAAATGTGTCAACTTCCTGTAACTAGTACAAATTAGTTTCATGGATGGATACATTATATAACAATAAAGGGATATTAGAGAGAAAATTATACCTTTCCCTTGAGGTCTAGATCAATTTCCAATTGTTCTATCTTTTCATTCATTGCCTGTGCAATAAAGTAGATATTTCTACCATTTAATATGAAAAGTTATTAAGCTTGAATGAACATTGGATAAATCTATATTCTGAGAGTTGTAGGTGATATGATATGTACAGGGGCTATAGATTATCAATCAACTGGCTAAATCAAATTTCGATACATGTGCAGGGGCAATGAATTTTCAATTTGCTGGAATCAAGAGAGTAGATTGGATGATCATATTTCATAATCATCCAAATTGAGTATTTTACCTTTCCATCTTTCTTTTTGAGAGGGTAAAGGCAGGAGGTGACATGGAGTAAATTGGAGATCTATGACGACATAGTTATAGAATGTTTTTTGACTTTGACATCGTATATCTCCTTAACTTGGATATACAAATGATAGTTCACCCCTACCCCTTTATGTGCTTTAGATGTGATATTTTTTATTGGTCTTTAGATGTGATATTTGAAATATAAGAAGTAAATGCCAACTATATATAATACTCAGAATATAGTTTTATCACAAAAAAGTACTGACAATGTGAATCATAGTAGAGAAACTGAACTTCTTCTGGCTAAGACAAACCTTCTTATTAGCTTCATCCTGGGAAAACCTTTCATGAGGAATATAAACACCATTCTTTTCCCTTGCTGCTCGTACATCTGTATCAAGTTTGTTGGACATGAGATTTATGAGTTTGGGGTTAACCATTACCAGTTGGAAAATGTGGACATTAATGTAAGATATTCAACAAACCTTGTTTAATTCTCTCAATTTCCAAGTACAAATCCTTGAGAAGCACAGCCTTTGACATTTTTTTATTTGCCTGACAAGACAAACCATATATTTGTCAGAAGGAAGGAAGAAAAAAAACCCTAATGATTTATGGAGGAGAAAAATGCATAACCTCTGGTTTGTTTTTTATGCTTTTAGCACGGTAGGCATAATCTAGTGTACTTAAAGTTTCTTCTAAACAATGGGCTGATGGAGAAATTGTTGCTATGATACAAGTCTTTGTTTTCCCACCCAAAGAGTCTCTTAACAACCTTGTCAGTTTGCTATCCCTGCATAAATTTGGCAGTAAAGAAGGCAATTCAAGAGGTAGCCGTGAATTATTATAATAGGCCAAACGTTCTGTTGGTTCAAACCTGTATGGTACATGAGCAGAATGTTCTACCAATGCATTTATAACACGGCCAAGGGTGAGTAAACTCTTGTTGATTTCCCCTGCTTCCCTTGCTCTAACCTGGAAAATCTGTTGTCAATCTGAATCTTCTGGGAAATAAAAATGAGCTTGCACTCTTCTTTTAGACATTTTATAGAATTAATCTATTTAATTTAAAATGGACACAGCAGCTTAAGATATTCATTTAGTCTTACTATGTAGATAATGCTAAAAAATTTTCAAACATTTCATGTCTAAGTTGTTGAATTGCTTTAAATGGAAGGCTGATGGAGTGTTCTGTAAACTGGTACGCAAGGTGGATGATCTCTGTTTACCAGGTTGAGCTAAATCTTTATATGACTGATGTATGTTATAGTTTACAATATCAAGAAACAGAGTTGTTCATCTCCATTGTCCTTAAATGAAGTTACCAATAATGAAGATCTTCCTCTGATATGCAAAAAGTTCCAATAATTTTCACAAGATTTTAGAAAACAAGAGGAAAGGTAAAAAAATTCAAATGAGATTCTTAAGATGGATCATGATTAGTATGTTATCAATCAAAAAAACATATATAATTATCTTATTCATTTTCTTCTCGTGATTTCAAGGTGCCTAAGATAGGCTCTTTCTTTTCATCATGTTCTTGGAGATAGAGATCTGAAATCATAATTATTATTTGAGCATGGTCATTTTTGTTACCTACTATGCAGCTTAAGTTGTTGCATTTGCTTCCAGATAAGGAGACAATAACCAAAAAATAATAGATTTATTTGCTAGACAGTATAATAATAGAAGCATACCTCCCGTGCACCTGACCTAGAAATATTCTCTGAGCCTGCTAGGTCAACGAGATTAAGTTTGCCACATTTTATTAGCTCCTCATCCCCTACAGTTGCTTCTTTCACATGGATTGTTATCGAAAATACAGAATGTGAGCGGCTGCATAATACCAAATTTTATTAGTGGCTTGATGCCTTTGAGATGAACCTATCATTACAGTAGGATAATGGTCACCTGCTATGCTTGTTTAACAAGGTATCTGCACTGCGCCTTCTGGCTGATCCTTGTTCCAGTAGGTTATAAATTTCACTTGCACTATACACAATCTCTTCTTCAAGGCCTCTTACAAATACAGCACCCTTTCCATCCTCCATCAAAGAAATTGGTTTCTTCTGTTTATCTTCAACAGATTTATTATGCTCTTCATGAGCCAACAGATCAGTAATTTCTTCATTATACAGTTCCAAAAAGGTCACTTTCATACTGTAATCTGCCTTTTGTGCCTCCAGTGTATCAAATATTTGGCGTACAGCTCTTGGAATTACACCAGCATCAGCAGACAAATCTCCACCCTTTGATAAATGAGAAATATTTGTTAAACAACCAACTGATAAATGTAGAACTGTAGATGTTATTATTACTATGAAATAAGTAGGGAAAATAATCATTCTATACCTTGCTTTTTGTCTCTCCTTCCATTGTATATGTTTTACCTGTGCCTGTCTGCCCATAAGCAAAGATGGTACAGTTAAAACCCTCAAGAACTTCATTGACAATTGGGGAAATGGCATGATCATATATCGATCTTTGCTGTGCTTTGGGCCCAAAGACCTTCCAAGTATTGTCAAAATATGAAATTCCATGTCATTATATAGTCAACAAACCAATGATGAGATGGCTAAAAGACAAGGACATAACATACCTTATCAAATGCGAAAGATCTATCTATTTGCTTGTTTGCTATACTCTGCAAAACAGTGACTTCTCTTCTCTGTTCATTACATGAGATCAATTTTGGTGTGTTCAATCTTAACTCTTCATCAATTAGTGGCCTGGTATTTAAATGAAATGAAGAAACTCTAACCAGTAAGCACCACAAATAATACAGGAAAAAAAATTCATGATTCTATAGTTATAACAAATAAATATGGGAACACTATTGTGTCCAGAACTCTGAAAAAAGCAGTGATATTGCATACGGCACACCACATATAAATGTACATATCCAACACATTTTACAATGCTTTGTTATGCTTGTTATTGCTTGAACCACCTTTCTTTTTTATTTGGTTATATTTGTTGGTATGTGCAAAAACATTGTCGAGACAATAACTTTTCAGTAGTTAAGCCCACTGTTTCAGGTTTCCTTCTCAAGAGTGAAGACTTCTTTGTGATTTCTACCTTTTGAAACATTGTTCAACCTGTCATCATCATCATCTAAGCCTTATCCCAACTATATGGGGTTGGTTACATGAGTCCTATTTTGGCATTCCATACTGTTTCACCTTTTACCAATGGACATGCATAATTTAATTAAACATGGTCCCATTTCCCAATTTCTTGTATTATTATGAATAATGAATATATAAAAATAGAGTAGCATAAATAAATAACATATTCATATAACTAGCAAAAACAGACTATATGACTCCTGAATTTATAACAGTGAGTACAGTACATTGGCCTTATGTTATTAGTTCTTATTCTTTGCTCTCTCTCTCTCTCTCTCTCTCTCTCTCATGGGAAATAACATTGGGGACCCTCCACAACTTGCCTAGAAGGGTTCTAGTTCCTTCTCGCTTGACTTGTCCAGCTAAGTCTACTGCATGCCATCAGTGAAAAAATAAAGACTCGAGATCCAATTCTTTGCATCCATTTCATTTTTCTATTTTATACATCCACTTTGGTGAGCATTTTCCTTTGGTGCTAGAGGGAATTTAAATTCTACACTATGCCTGAGGCTGGGTATTCACTCTTTAGAGCTATTTCTTTTTCCCTTATGATACGTACTTGGATGGTTGAAAACCAAAATCTCAAATTCCGACATCGAGTGGCACGGTTATGGGAGTGGAGTGGTTAACAACGCTGTAGATTCTACATATTGCCATTATTTGGTGAAGCACGTGTCTTGGGATACATGCTTTCAATGATTCAATCAACAGATTTTCTAGGGTAATTACAGCAGCCATATAACAATATTTTATATTTTTATTCAATAACGAGGTAGATGGCACCACCGAATGGCTCTTTACAACCATTCTACATCATAGTGGTTCTTCTTGTTTATTCTAAATTTGGTATCATTAGATTTATCCGCTTCCAAATATTCTGTCATCCAGAACAAAGTCTCTATAACTAATCTCACATCGTTGAAATTCATGGGAGCTAAATAATCTAAACCAGAAAGGACCAAAGGAAGAAAAGGAACATATTAAGAGCCGAAACAGACCTGCATCTTAGTATCACTTGCACGTTAACCTCACGATCTTTGTCCTGACGACTGGAATTACATTCCAAGCCTCTCGGATCAATCCGCCGCCTCTCAGGTCGAGGCGTAAGAAAGGGAGAAGGAGATGGTGTTATCCCCAGCCCTATTTTCCTTGGCTGATCCGGAGTGAAAGACATTGATGGCTATGATACCTGAATTAGAAGTTACAGACACAAGACAAATCAACCATCGAATCCACGTAAAAGTCCCCGAGAAAATAAAAGAGTCCCAATCAGGTCTCAATCAGCTTAAACATAAAAGTGAGAACAGAAAAAGAAAACTCAAATACTGAAACAATTCAAATGCTGAACCTGAGGATGGAAAATACGACTAAGATCAAACACGATGCACTTGCCCTGAGTTTCTCGATCGGAATCCTAGATTGTCTGATGTGAAGAATCTAGGGATCGACCTGTTGAGTAGCGCCTTTTCACCTCCTCTCCTCTTTTGCCGCCTTGGTGTATGCAATATTTCAAACGAGGAGCTGAGCTGTTATGTTCGTAGTCTCCAAATTTCTAACGGCTACCGACTGGAAGGAAGACGGAGACATCAAATAGCCGTTGGCTGCAGAAAATTCCCTCTTCCTCTGCATTTGAAAATCGGGGGGCCCCAACATAACATTTATAGACACTTTTATGTCAGCGAACCAAACGGACCCTTAGATCTTTACTTTTTTTAGTTCAAATCTGCGCCCCACGACGTCTTACAGCACATCTCCGCCGTATATTGCTAACATCTCTCGATGATAGTTGCGCCCCACGACGTCTTACAGCACATCTTTTTTTTTTTATTTTTTTTGGCAATGAAATGGAGCATTTAAAGTTTAAACCGACTACCGAATACTGACCGGAACCGTGGAACATCAAAGACACGAAGTCCTTGGTTCAGACTAGACTTCAATGTCTTAATCACAAGGCAATAACCCGATTGAAATGGAGGCTAGTAGGTACCACGTGCAGGACCGAAGGCTGTGGCAACTCCATCTATGATCTAACAACGAAGGTTTTCACTTTTCAGCTCAAAGGGCCCACACGTGAAAACAAACCATAACAGAGTCTGCTTCACACACAGCGCGCCTCACACCGATCTCATAGCATGTACTAGCCGTATGTACATCGGGAACATCTCCCTACCTGTGTATTTATTATTCTTGGGAGATGTTCTCAATTTAGGGTGAGATGTGGGTGTTAGGCGGGTGTGAGGCGTGCTCTGTGAGGAGCAGATCCCAATTCATGGAATCACGATAACAATGTCACAGGTGGGCTGGGCTGCATGTTTGGAGATTGGGCTGGTAGCACTTGTTGTATTCAACAAGTTAACTCTGATGTCGGGAAGGCATAGTATCCGAAGAGTTTTGACCAAACAAAATCCACCAGTGAATTTTGATAAATTCCACTGGATTGGTTAACATGTTTTATGGTACTGGTTGATTGGTTATGAAATTTTTTAGATACCATGTTTCTTCAATAATGTAAAAAAAAAAAAATGCTAGCAGAGCTTTGACCAATCAAACGAAATTTGATAAATATCATTTAATTGGTTAACACGTTTATGATACAGATTGATATGTCTTCTGGTATTATAGTCCAAACCCTTAAAAGTGTGAATGAGAGTATAGGACTTTTTTTTTTAATTAAAATATCCTAATTTTTGAAATTGGTTCCTCTCTAATTGTAATGACATAAATGTAATTTAAAGAATCATTTTTTTCATCATTCAAATCCTTCACATTAAGAATCATATTTAAGATATTAATTTCCATTAATATTCATTGAATCTTAATATTTACTAGAATACCCCTATTTGAATTTGAATTTGGTCCCTCTCTAATTTAAGGGCACAAAATATATTTGAAGTACTACATTTATCCTCATTCAAATATTTCCATTAAGTCTTATATTTAAGATATTGAATCCCATTATTTCATTGAATCATATATTAATTAACCATATTGAAGAAAAATAAGTGTGACAATAAAATTTTGTTTTTATTGATGATATAAATAAAATACAAATTTAAAATCAACTAAAAAAAATTGAGTTGTTTTCCTTTGGTGACAAGTCAAGAATTCAACTTTTTGGGTCAAAATGTGTCAACCCTTTGATGTTATAGTTAAGTATAATAAAAATTAAAATGGATGAAAACACACAAAAAATATATTTTTATAAATATAGAAATATAAAAGAAATTATAAAACAATTTGAAAACATATTATTTACCACCATTATTATCATAAAAAATTGCCACATACAAAATAAGTACGCACTTACTAGTAGCAAAAAGGATTGAGTGGACGATGGCCTCTTATTAGTTATTATTTTATGCTCAGTTCCAGTCCTGGGATCTGGGTTGGATTGGTCATGGGCTCTAAATACTTTGTAATATGTGACAAGTTATAGCTTGGCACATGATGACCCTTATGCTGTTTTTTATTATTATTTTTTTTTTCACAAGGCGGGGCAAGCACAACTCCAACAATTAAAAAAAAAAAAAAAAGAGAAAGCTCTTTAGGCAGATCCAAAGAAGGAGAACCCGAACCATCTCCTCTAGAACATAGGTGGGATAAGCAATTGGCAACTTGGAGGCTGTATTTGGTTTGGCATAAAAGGTAGGGAAAAAGAAAGGTAGAAAAACCTTCATAAATCTTGTATAGGCTTCCCCATCTTTTTTATTCCTTTTCCTTATATTTTCTTTCAAACTAGAGACAACCTTATGTTATAATAGCTGAGAGGACTTTAATATAATTGTGGGGTTTCAACTTTTAAGTTCTGATAAAATGTTTAATAGACTAATCCATCTATATCAATACTATTAAATGGATTCGGAATCTTACTCGTCTTCAGATTGATCGGCCTAACCTGTCAATTCAAGAACATCAAAGTTTTAAAAAAATCAGAAATGCATTTTTTTTGAGTGGTGGGTCAGCAGTTCAACTATTAAATAAGTCAATTTTTAATGTCATAAATTAAATAAAATAAAAATACATAATTAAAAAATTAATATTATATATTCATTATATTAAATAAAAATATATACAGTAAATAAAAATTATTATTATTGTTGTTGTTGAGAAAGGCTAAAAACGTATAAAAAATACATAGAAAAAAGTGATAACATGTGACTTGACCGATTCTGAAGGGGTAAAAAGTTCAACCTGTAAAGTTGTTAGGTTGTTGATAAAATTAATGTTTTTTTAGCAAAAAATGCTTCGGAGTAGGGGTGAGCAAATGAGTAGGTTATACCTGGAACCGAATAAAATCGACCTTGAACCGACCTTACCCAACCTGTTACAAGGTAGGGTCTGGTTCTTGGAACTGACCCCCATCGAGACCGGTTCCAGGGTCTAGGGGTTTACCCTTCCCGAACCGACCCGATGAACTGGCCTTGGTGGAATTGGCCTTGTTGGAACCTGCCTTAGAACTGAACTTGCATTGAGATAAACCCCATAATACTTTTGGGGATGTGAATATTTGAACCCAAGCATTCATTTTAGTATTTGAATTTATACAAGAAGTGATGTAAAAGATAATGTTTACAAAACTTTAATTTATAAACTTTTAACCATATAATGATAATCTACATATTAAGTTATCCAATTTAGTTATAAGAGGTAATATAAGTTTTAAACTATATGTTATATTTAAAAAAATCAAGTTTTTAAAGAACATTTTTTTATGAAAGGGGAGAGTAAAGAAAGTACAAGTTCCATGGGTAGACCCTGGAACCGACCTTCAAATGGTAGGTTCCGGTTCCAAGAACCTAAAACCGACCCCCGTAGGGGTTGGTTCCAGGTTCTACCATGCAACCGAACTGAATTGCCCCATGCTCACCCCTATTTTGGAATAAAATAAACCCAAAAACCTGCCTATAGGTCAATTAGTCTAGCTATTCAACCATGAATTATATAGAGTATAGACTATAGCCACAAATATTTGAAGTTGGGTTTTTAAGTTGAAATGCAATAAGTTTACCGCTACACTATCATTCGATGTGCTTTGATTATTATTAGGGTTTGATTGTGATACTGAAAAACTTACAACCAATGAATTGATATAATAAAAGAAGTGACCAATCCAATGATATTCATCAAAATTCACGGGAGTACTTTAATTGGTCAAAGCTCTTCTGGTATCATGTCTTTTTGGTATTATTATTATTATTATTATTGTTATACTGTGCATACATTTACGATCAATGTTAAGATATCACTGTTTTATTTATTCTTTTTGCTTGATTTACTAAACAATGACCCCCACACTAAGTATGTGGCTAGTACTTTGATATTTTCTGATAAATTTTGTTTGACACCATTTTAATGTTATAAATTTAGGTTATTATTTTATTTGATATTTTTATATAAATTTGTTATTTAATTTGAGTGATTAAATAGTTTTATTTCTAAATAATAACCTACTTTATGGATCTTACATTATTTGAAATGAGTGTTTTTCCTTAACTACCACAATCTTTTTGTGACTGGAGATAATTACTATTTTAAGCTCATAACTTTTTTGTTGTGGTCCAAGTAAAATTCAAACATAAGTTTTATTAATGTTTAATTTTATCAACTTTACAATAGGATTTAAATTAACGAAAACAAATTTTAAAACTAAAAAAATGCATTATTTTATAATTAATTTTACTTAATTTTTATATTTTACTATTGTTAGATAATTTTGTATTAATTTTTACATGAATTTTGAAGGAAAATTTATTTATAATATAGTCTATTCTATTTATTAATTTTATAAGGATAAACAAAGTTGATTAATTTTATTTATTTATATGATGGATTTAAAATTACAATTTTATCAATACTACTACTACTAATAATTATTTTATATTATATTTAAGCAATATTTATTTTGGTTTATTATATTTTTAATTAACTTTTCATATTTTTCAATGGATACACGTACACCCTTTCTCTACCGGGTTACAAACAATTGGCTTTGAAACTTTGTTGACCTCTTAGGCCCACCAACTTAGACAACTCAAACTCTGAAAGGAAGATAGGAGACTAGTTTACCTACGGAACTCATGGAATAGTGTGTTTCATGAGCATCAGAGATAAGAGCAAGATAACCAAAAGCTCAATCTTGCATGAATGACTAAACATATCAGTGGCATATTTCACATTATTTTCATCTAAACATTACAAAAATCAGATTGAGAAAAAACAAATCATCTCAATAGATTAGTTTCGGTGGAGAGACATCAATTCAGAGTTCCAATTTGACCCCTTGCCTTTCTTAGCTTCGACACTATCCATAGAGCCACTTGGAATTTCTCCATACCAACGGCTTAAATATGCTTGTGCAAATGTTTCATCTTGCTTTTGATAAAGCTGCAGAATTTGTTTTTAATCTATTTCCTCAAATCAGTTCTAACCAATAAAAAGAAAAGCCAAAGCGTACCATAACTAAAACGGTGCGCCATAAACACACAGGTAAAAGCTGAAAACATAAATACAATATAATACATGGACTTAAAAAATGGAATATGGAAAGTCCTTCCCTCTTACCACAAAAAACCTTTCTACATAGAAAAGATAAAGGACTCGTAAGGCTCAGTTTGGAAGGAATACAAATATGTACAATGCAAATACATATAAAATATAAAGTTTTTCACTCTATATATCTGTATTTATACTCCTTCCAAATTAAGCCTAAGCAACACCCTTGATCGTTGGAAAAGCATAGCACAGCAAACGGATTTGCACGTGGATACCCCTAGCTAGTAGAATCTTGTTAAGAAGTTTTTTTCTATCATAATAGATTTTGCTCGAGAAATCTAACAATTGCACTCTTCTCCAGGATTGCACCAAACTTTATTTTGGGATGGTTAGTCACTAGTGGACCTAGCTCAAAATGTCTTTGCTTATTTCGTAAAAATAGAAAAATAGTAGCTTTTTTTTTTTTAACTCCAAACTTTACTCCAGGTGGAGGGGCGACAACCTTAAATTTTATTGATCATTTTCAAAGGGAAATTTGTAATAGCAGGGGAGGACTTAGCCCGCCTTGCCCCATGACCCAAGCATGCATAGCTCTCCCTTACCACCTCAGGCCCACCCAAAAAGAAAGAGAGAAAAATTCTAAACAAGAGCGGGGGAGGACATAGCCCCTTATCCCTAATCCAACTAGATACAAACACTCTCTCATAACCTCAATCCCCCTACGAGAGGAATAAAATAGGAAATAAAAGGGAATTTAAGCTTCATTACAAAAACGAACTCTTGGAATAGCTAGACCTTGATTGTCTTGAGCAATCAAAGTTTTTATGTGGTCCGTTAAGTCAGAAAGATAATTGTAGATAGTCATAGAATCTTTATCCACTCCCTCATTAGCAAGGCAATCAGCAATTCGGTAGGCTTCCCTAAAAGCATGATGAAATTCAATGTTGAGACCAGTTGAGATTTCTTTTATTTTGTTGTGTGTATAATAGACAGACCAAGGAGCAACAATATCACCTTTCATGATGTTCACCGAGAGTTGATGATCACATTCCACCTCTATATTGAAAAGAGACTTATCCACACAAAGTTGTATACTATCAAGAACTGCTAGGAATTCAACTTGAAGAGAGAGCTGCTCACCCCGTAGTAGTTTGAGAAGGCGCCTAAGATAATTCCAGTGCTATTTCTTATAATTCCTCCTCCACCAGCAGGCCCGAGATTTCCTCTTGAAGCTCCATTAGTGTTTAATTTGATGTGCCATCTTGAGGTTTTGTCCATTTAATCAAAAGCACTATTCTCTTGGTTGTACTTTTGACTGAGATGCAGAGGTCAATTAGCCATCTAGTATTACGATCAACATGCTTCGGGGAAGGAGCAAGTTTATTCAACTCTTTTATCCAAGCTTTAATGCGTTGAATTACATAAGTTGTAGTCGTGTACTTTGATTCAAAAGTTCTTCTACAACGCTCAACCTAGATTTCCCATAAGATAAGAGAAGGCAATCTTGCCAAAACTTGATTCAGTTGACAGTCAACAGAGCATTGGCTCCCCCAATCAAAGATGCGATCCCTTATATGTTGGGATCTGAAAATTGGGAGCTCAAAAGTAGCATTAAAGTACTGCCATCATTTATAAGCCAATACACCATTGCTAAAGAGGTGATCAATATTTTCTGTATTACTCTGACCACAACAAATGCACTTCGAAGCAAGATAAACTCCTTTAGACCTGATCCTATCATCCATAGCTATAGCCTTATGGAGAAATAAATGTCCACATAAATATTGAGATTTTAGAAGGCAAACCTGATTTCCAAACAAACTTGTACCAATTTACTGGTTGATTCTTCTTTCTAGAAATTTCCCAAGCTGATTTTATTGAAAACTTGCCATCTGAATTTACTTTCCAAATCAATCGATCATCAAAATCAGTAATTTTGAAATCATAACTAGCCACCAAGGACTTAATATTGACATTGATATTGTGGTCTTGTGAGAAGTGCCAAACACCATTTTGGTCTAAGACTTCATTTAATTTAAGATCTTCAGTCCCCATCGACTCATGATCCAAAATTAGAGGGCTAGTGCCTAACCAATTATCAAACTAGAACAAAATATTTCCTTTCCCTATCAACAATTTGCTTTGGTCAATTGTAAGGTCCTTTACTTGCATTAAATTTTTCTAGAACTGGGAGCTAGAAGCTAGGGTGGTTATGGAACAAAGATGAGTACTATTCAAGTATCTAGACTTCATGAACTGTGCCCAATGAGACTTTCTATTTATGAGGTTAAAGCAAAACTTCATGCAATAGGCAAGGCATACTTCATGCAGGGACCGAAATCCCAAGCCTCCTTCGGATTGAGGTTTACATTCACTCCCAACTAATCCAATGATGAGATGGACCAAAGTCTGAATGGCCCCAAAATAACTGAGCAAACACTTTGTGAATTGAGTGGAGAATCTTCTTGGGTGGGGAAGTAGCACTAACTATATGAATTGTAATGCTTTGGAGCACATGTCTTAGAAGCACCAATTTCCCTCCTATTGATAGCAATTTCGACTTCCACCCCTTAATTCTTTTTTGAATTTTGGTTAAAATAATCTCATAATCACTACTCTTGGACCTCTTCTTACTGATTGATGCTCCGAGATAGGTAAAAGGAAGAGTCTTCTTGAAGAAGCTAGTGACCTCATGTATCATCTTTACTCTTTGAGATGGGAATTTATCAGCAACCACATAGCATGACTTATGCTTGTTTATTTTTTGACCCGAACTCTCTTCACAAGTGGATAGAAAATTCATTAAATTCTGTAAACTTTTCTTTAAGTTTCTAGCAAAAATAATTGTATCATCTGCAAAGAAATTGTGAGAGATTCCAATGGTGTTCCTTGGCATTTTGAAATATTGCACTTGACCGTTTGTGAATAAATTATTCAATTGAGAACTTCTTCAGCTATTATTAAGAGGCTCAAAGATAAAGGGTCTCCTTGTCTTAGGCCACTAGATGATTTAAAATAGCCCACTGGAGATCCGTTGATCATGATAGAAAACCAACAGTTGCATAAGCATAATTTGACTAGATCAATCCATCTATCTAAAAAGCCAAATGATTTCCTACTCAATTCACCTGTCATTTCCTGAACAATAGAAATATTTTCCCCAATGTACCGGCCTTTAACAAACGCTCCTTGTTCAAGAGAGATGATTCGAGGCAAAATTTTACCAAGTCTAGAGGTTAGGATCTTTGCAAAAACCTTATAGTAAAAACTGCATAGACTAATTAGCTTGTATTCAGCAAAGTTCCTTGGGTTATTCACTTTAGGAACAAGAATGATAAAAGTTGAAGTAAAATACCTTAGAAGAGATTTGGTAATGAAAATTTCTTTGATTGCATGGCAAATATCCTCACCTACAATGTTCCAACAATGAGCAAAAAATGACCATCAAAGCCATCCGGACCTGGGGCCGAATCACCATTCATTTCAAAAATCGTGCCTTTTATTTCATTGAAGTCTGGAACTCTTACCAAACCAAGGTTTTCTTCAGTTGTAATCATCTCAGGGATACAACCATATAGCTGATCATGATTAGTGCAACTTTCTTCAGTGAGGAGATCTTGAAAGAACTGGATAGCATGATTTTTAATTATAGACATATCCTCTGTAATAGTTCCATCTACTTCTATTTTCCTTATACAAGAGGAAATTTGGTTGGCTCTAACTGAATAGTGAAAAAACGAGTATTCTTGTCTCCCTCTTGTAGCCATTTTTCTCTAGATTTTTGTCTTAAGAAAATTTCTTCTTGGAGTAGAAATTGATTTAGATGCTCTTTAGCATCAACCAAATTTTGTCTTGTAGCCTCTGAGCCATCGTGTTCTAATGCTAATTTTGCATCTGTAACAGCACGTTCAGCCCATTTAATGTTTAGAAAGACATCACCGAAAGTTTCTTGGTTCCACACTTTTAGTTTTTCCTTCAAGTTCTTTAGTTTAGAAGCTAGAACTTGCATAGCATTTCCATCAAAATTAGGAAAAACCTTCTTTTACTACTTCAATAAATTTGGGTGAGTGGCCCACATATGTTGATACTGGAAAGGTTTAGGACCATAGGATAATCGATCTTAACTGTCACTAGTAAGGGGCAATGGTCATATCCCGTCCTATTAAGATGATCTAAATTTGTTTGTTGGAACTGGATAGTCCAAGAACTATTCACAAAGACCCTGTCCAAGCGTGCCCACGAAGACCCATTGGTCTAGGTGAAATTCAGCCCATTAAAACCCACCTCTAACAATTGAGCTCTGTTGACTGCTTCATTAAAGTCTTGCATCGAGAGAGTTCGATTGTTTGAGAGGCCATGTCTGTTCAGTCTTTCGGCCAAATTTAGAACATCATTAAAATCACCTCCTAGTAACTAGGGGGAATTACATGTGTTGACAAAGTCTTCTAGGAAATCCCACAAATTCCTTCTTAGTCTATAATCACACCTTGCATAATAGCAGAAATAAAACAGGTAACATCTATATTTAAGTAGGAGATTTCTAAAGTTACACATTGGGGGTGTAAGTGGAAATTTTTCACTTGTATTGGAAGATTCCAAAATAACCAAATCTTGCACACTCCCTCTCCATTTGGTAAGAAACCTGTCATGCCTAGCTGTCTTTTAATTCTAGAAATTTCAGAAGCATCAATCAATGGTTCAAAGATAGCAAGCAATGAGATATTATGCATTTTTATAAATTTCTTTAATCTTCTTAGAGATTTCTTGCATCTAATGCCTCTAATATTCCAAAAAATAGCTTTGATCATCATAAAAAAACTGGAGATCTATCAATAGAATCTTCATTACATTTTAAAATCTTTTTTGAATGTTTAGAACAAACCTGAATCCAAGCCAGTTCACTAACCTGGTTTGGTTCATGAGTTGTTTGTCGGTCGTTGGAAGTTGTTATCATCTCCGGCATGTCTGGTACCACAGATTGTTCAGCCAATTCAAGAACCTTTTCCGAGTTAGACACACGATCAATGGCTTTGGCTACTCTTTAATTGAGAGTTTGTTGGAACTCTTTGAAGGAAGCCATCATTTCAGAGAAACTTGAGATTGTAGCGCTCCTATCATCAATAGATCGAGGTCTCTAGAAAAACAGTAGCTTAATCGGATCAATACGAGTTTTTCTTTTTTCTTTTTCTCCATGAAATCACATATTTCCATCACATGGAGGAAGTTATGTGGTGAAGGTTAGGAGTGGCAATGACCTGAGCTTTTCACAAGTTGCTTGAGCTCGGCTCGGTTCGGTTCAGTTTCAGCCGAGCTCAAGCACGAACCCTATTTACAGGTTCGACTAATAAACGAATCGAGCTCGAGCCTAATAGAACTCAGCTCGTGAGCCAAGCTCGAATATATATATATATATATATATATATATATATATATATATATATATATATATATATATAATAAAATTATAGAAATAATATATATAATAAAAATATTATAATTCTTAATTTTTTAAATATCAAATAAAAAGCATTTTTTATTTTTATAAAATATTTTCTCTTAAATCGAGCTCGAGTCGAGCCGAGCTCGAGCTTACGAGTTTTTGACTCAAGCCGAGCTCAAGCTCGAGCCTTATACAACCTTGGCGAGCCGAGCTTGAGCCTCATACTATTCAACTTGGCTTGGTTCGAATCCACCCCTAGTGAAGGTGAATCCAACCATTTACCAACCTTTGGGTTGCCCATAGGGGTGATCATGGGCCAGGCTGGGCCGGGCTTTGCACTTATGATAAGGGCTATAGCTTAGGCCCGGGCCCAGGGTTCCGGGCCTAAATCATAAGCCCTAGCCCAGGTCTATACGGGCCCGGGCCAAGCCGGGCTTGATTCCGGGCCAATGTCACTCATGTAAAACATTATATATCTATATATTAAATGACATAATATGCATATAAATTTATTTTATACATTATATAATATTAAATATTACATATAATATAAATTATACATGTCATGTTGTAATATTTATATATAAAATATATAATATAGTGTAAAATAACATGTATACATATATATACATTATACACAAAATGTGCAAGTTTAAGTATATGCAGGCCGGGCCGGGCTTGAAGTATTATACACCATTTGTTTACATATAAAAAATTCAATAGTTTTTATTTTTTATTTCTTTTTGAAAAGTAAATATTATATTAGCAAAAAGAGACAGATATACAGTTTTCAACCCTAGGTATCCCATCAAAGTAATTGCTACTAACAAAAAAATGTAGATGAGTGAGTTTTGGCAAATTGGAATACCACATGGGTTGTTGAGTTACATTTCCTACTTATATACAAAAACTTTGCCGAGTTTAGGTTCCTTAATAACAAAAGAGATTTCAAAAACATCCAGTGTCATGACCAAAGGTAATCCATTTGATCGTTGAGGGAGCTTATCAGGCATTGGGAGTCAGCACAGATACATACTTCTCCAAAACTCCAATTTTGAAGTTCTTTTAAAGCCATCATCATAGCAAATAACTCAGCCTGAAAAACTGAATTAACTGCAGAAGTACGACCTCTTATTATTTTTAAACAAGATAAATTTTTTGAAACAATAATGATTCCAAAAGTATATAATGAAGTTGATATCCTTCCTGTATCATTGAATATGAGATAATCAGTCTGTTGACCCAAACTGAGAGTTAAGATGTTCTATTCACGAGGGTTCAAGGAGGGCGGGGAATCATGGTTTGGGTTTATAGAAAGATGAAAGAGAGTGTTCACTAATTTAGACACTTTTGCTGGGCCAATAGAGTTATTTTGAAAAACTTGTTCGTTCCTGGCATGCCAGATAAAGTACCAAGCAATAGCTAACCAGCTAAGAATTTGCAGGAAAAGATTATGATCATTGATAAGGTTGTACATTCTTTTGATATCCAAAGACATAGAATTCTGAAACAAGTTATGGAGATGGAGATTCCAAAGATTTGAGAATAAGACTGTTTGTGAAAACTGGCAGTTGATAAATAAATGAGATAAAGATTCAACCTATAGATTGCAAAAAACACACAGTTTTTTATCATTTCCAAGTTGTAATTGGTCTTTAACTGGGATGAAATTATTTAAGAACACAGTTTTTATTTCTTATTTATAGCAATGGAATTTATGTTGACGTTAGGCTGCGTTTATTTCTCTAAAAGATTCAATTTGAGAAGAGTGTAAATACAAAATTTAGAAATATTGAATATAAGATTTTGTACTTTACTTATTTGTATTTTCATTCTTCTAAAACTGAGCGCTGAAATATTTCAAGCCGTGGCTTTCAAAGGAGAAATATTTAAGCTGCATTTTGTTGTGATGCAAATGACACGAAAAAAAATTTTCGTTGTACAAGGGACTGACTTGTAAGTTGTAACTCTTAAGTATTCAGCCTGAAAATTTTTTCATCAATTTAATGAGGTCTAAAAACTTTTGAAATAGAGGTACAGAATTATGTAAACTGTGAGATAAAAAAAAATCTTGCTCTTTTCTTTTACATGCATGTAAACATGTTGGGCTTTAAGATTGGACATTACGGTGTAACATGGAAAAGCACTAATGCACTATGTGCAAGCAAATAAGGCCTATCTCAAGACCTTTGGCTAGCACATAATCCCTGACTTGGTGAAGGTGGGATTGTAATTCTATGATCTATCCCAACCAGAGACCTTAGCAATTGAGCCAGTTGGAAGGGTTTTCATGCAGTGGTTCTGACACAGCGTGGAAGCAATGAAAAACCGGGCTAGTTATGCAAGCACCGAACGATCGCTAGCTTCTAGCAAAGAACACCGAATTCTCTAGGAGAGAGAAAAGGTGGCAAAAATTGGAAGAAGAGAACTTGAAGAAACTCTGGAATTATGAAGTATGAATTGATGAATAATTCTGGGAGAATAGCAGTATTTATAATACATTTAGAAATTGTAAAAGAACTAGGAAATAACAACTAGGATAGATCCAAATATCTAATCTGATAGGATCGAACTCTTCTTGGTTTGAGCTTCCACAGTTCGATCTCCCTTGATGCATGAATCTTGGATTATCTTGCTAATCTTGATGCTTCTTGGAGTTTTGGATTAAGTCTTGATGGATCTTGAATTATCCTTTCTTGACTTATCTTGGACTTTTGACCTTATCCTAGGAGTTGCTGCCCCTAGGGGTGAGATGGGCCTCCATCATTCTCCCCCACTTGGGAAAGACTCGACCCCGAGTCGTGGCTAGGATATGCGAGGGTTGTCTCTGGTAGGTAGCGATGAAGGTCAGCAACATGAAATGTTTTGGAAATACCTATGTGATCTGGCAAGTCCACTACGTAAGCATTGCCGTTGATCTTCTTGAGGATCTTGTATGGGCCATATTTCCGAGGCTGAATGCGAACTCTACCTGTCTTTAGAACTTCCCAAACTTCGTTCATGTTGTTTACATTGGCTTCACCCAGTCCTGGAACATGATGGATGCCTTCTACAACTTGCCTTATTTCAAGCCTCTTTGCTGCTATTCCTGGCTAAGGTCCGGGCACAAGCAAACCTCGTATTTGCTCATTATAGACCTCTACGACACTTACAGAAACTTCATATTGGAATAGTGCCTGCCGATCCTTTATAATGCGAAACAACTCTTCAAGGGTTCTGTAGTTGACTCCACGTGGTTCTTCTATTCCCTCCATTGTAAATGTTTTCCCAGTTCCTGTCTGACCATAAGCAAATATGCAGACATTGTATCCATCCAAGACTGATGTTGCCAAGGGGGTTGTTTCTCCAAATACATCAGCTTGTCTTGCTTGTGGGCTGAAGACAGAGTCAAACTTGAAGACCTTCTTGGCTACACCATTCACCTTGACTATAAGTCCACCATAAATTGTCATTGGTGCTCCTGTAGCAATTTCTTCTGTGTCCAGAGGCCTGCATCTGCAAAATTCCCTTTTAGTTTGTAAAGCTCCTTCCCTCATGGCTTGAAGCGTATAATCGAGACAATTCTTGATGTATTGAATCCTGTCTGCGTCTTCAAGAATATCTTCGAGTGGTTGTCCATTGCCCAGAGTTACGTAACCTATCTCTGTGATGTAAACATGAGGAGTGCTGTATTTAGTCTTGTCATTATCTACAAGTAACTTTATCCCACGAGGATAAGATATCCAGTACTCCACACCTCCTTCACTGGGTCCAAGTGCAATTCCACCCTTCTGGCTTGTGGTGGTAGCAAAGGTGTCTGGAATATCTGGGCTCTCAGGCGCATCAATGATGTCACTTTTCCGTGTAGGATCATAAGAAGTTGAATTATCCATTATATACGATGACATATAGTAGTTCAATCCAATGAAATCAAAAGAGTCCCTGATTTCTTTTGATTCTTCCTCACTAAATACTGGAAGCCGATCTCTGACCAACTGCTTCACGGAGTATGGGTAGTCCCCAAACACAAGTGGATCCAAGTATAGGCCTAATTTGTTGTCCAAAACTCGCTGAGTTGCATCGACATCTAGTTTTGAAGATGAATAAGGAAGATACCAATCTGCGTATAAGGAGATGCCAATCACCCCTTTCTGCTTTTGCTGATACTGGGATCTGCAGATTTTGACTGCACGCATGTGTGCAAGGAGAAGATTGTGAGCAACAATGTAAGGTTCCCTTGAGGAGTCTCCTGCTGCACAATTGCCTTCATTAGTTGTACATCTCCCTGGTGCATCTTTTCCATTTCCATAACTATGTGTAGCAAAGATTGATGGTTTATTCATAGTCACCCATTTCCGCACCCTGTCACCGAATTCTTTGAAACAAAACTCTGCAAACTCACTGTAGTCATCTATAATTCTCTTGTTTCTGAATCCCCCATATTCATTCTCAAGAACTTGTGGCACGTCCCAGTGAAAAATGGTCACAAGAGGCTCAATACCATTATGTAATAACTCCTTTATAAGATTGTTGTAGTATTGCACTCCTTTTGGGTTCACTTGACCATGTCTTGCTGAACCTCCTGGAGATACCCTTGCCCAAGATACATCGGTCCCCAGGCTCTTAAAAATTTGAACATCTTCCCGAGCATAAATGTTTATAAGAGAGAGAACCTTCTCTTCCTGTATAAAGACATCGAATATTCTCATCCCTGGTGGGCCATCTGTGAATATGATCTCTACAAAATGCAGGTCGATAAGATAATTCCCAACATCCAGTGTTTGAAATTTGTACGAGAAGTTCCCAAATCAAGCAGTTTGGTACAGTGAAAGAAATTCATCGTCTTCTGTGATTTTCCTTTCTATTCTAATAACATCTCCGCCTGTGAAAAAACTGTCCTCTAGGAAGTCAACCCCAGCAGAAGTAACAGTCTGATCTATTCCTCCTGCATTTATGCTTAGCACCGGAAGGGAACTGTTGTCTTGGGTTGTGGATGACATTGGAAGCTCGAGGGAAGCTTCAACAAGCACGTCTCCTTCTGAGGTTTGCACCTCTAAAAATAAATCTGACATTGTAGATTGGTTCTCTTGAACCCCCTCAGTTTCTGACCCGTGAATACCTTCCTCAAGAGAAAGTTCAATGAAGGCTCTAGTATTCCCCCGACCTATGGTCTTTAGGTGTTTTGGTGTCTCATTGAATCTGGCGAGCCAGCACAGATAACCAACTCCGGAGAGGTCACTGAAAATCCCAACAGTGAGTGCTCAACGTTGTCGGGGTTGCGCCAATTCCTGCCGTTTCTGCTGTTGCCGGGAAGAACTGGAGCACCACCAAATTCTAAATCATCTTCACTGTCGTCGTCAAGAACTGGACATCGAAACGCAGTATTGACGGGTGGTCTGTCGTGGTTGTCTCCTTCGATTTGCTGTGGATTTTCCTGGTTCCGTGGGACAACCTCCCGTAACAAGGTTCGTAGTTGTTCAGTCACCTCTGCCAACTGTTGTTCGATGTTACGTGTGGCCGTGTGCTGTTCTTCAATCGCTCTCCAAACAGCTTGTAACCCCTGATCTCCGTCACGGGGTGGGTTGCGACTGCTACCGTCTTGGTTGGACATCTGACTGGGCGAATTCCTTGCTCTGATACCACCTGACGCAGCGTGGAAGCAATGAAAAACCGGGCTGGCTATGCAAGCACCGGGCGATCGCTAGCTTCTAGCGAAGAACACTGAATTCTCTAGGAGAGAGAAAAGGTGGCGAAAATTGGAAGAAGAGAACTTGAAGAAACTCTGGAATTATGAAGTATGAATTGATGAGTAATTCTGGGAGAATAGCAGTATTTATAATACATTTAGAAATTGTAAAAGAACTAGGAAATAACAAATAGGATAGATCCAAATATCTAATCTGATAGGATCGAACTCTTCTTGGTTTGAGCTTCCACCGTCCGATCTCCCTTGATGCATGAATCTTGGATTATCTTGCTAATCTTGATGCTTCTTGGAGTCTTGGGTTAAGTCTTGATGGATCTTGAATTATCCTTTCTTGACTTATCTTGGACTTTTGACCTTATCCTAGGAGTTGCCGCCCCTAGGGGGGAGATGGGCCTCCATCAGGTTCTAGCTTTGCAAAGATAGATTTTACATAGAAAGTTGTAAAACTAAGAACCCAAACAATCAAAAAAAAAAAAAAAGAAGAACACTTAGATTAAACTGAGAAATCAATTTTATGACGAAACTAATTTTGGTAGTTTTCTGCAATGTTTTAAAAGTCAACCCAGAATTAGAATCACTTTGGTCTCCAGTTTCTGGTTCAATGGTTCGACTGTTTGGTCCAAATAGATTGACCTGTTGTAATGTAAAAATAAAAAAAAATGTGATCTAGGTAAAATGGATTAACAAATTGACCGTCTGAATTAGTAGGTCGTGACCAAGTCAATGGTTTTGGAAGAAAAAGGGATAAATAGATGACAGTCCACCTCAGAAATCTGAAATTACAGCTCCTCCTAGTCTATTAATAGCCCCCCCTATAAACCACATCCTGATCATGAATTTAATATCGATCCATGGTTAAGATTCATCCCATCTATACGGTAGGGCTCAAATTTTTAAGGTGGACTGAACAATAAAAACCCCTTGATAAAAAAGAACAATTTAAAGGTAAAACAGAACCGATTGTATAGCCGATTTCTGAGCTGAATGGTCCAATAGTACAAATCAACAATGATTGAAAAACCATAAAGCGGCTCAATCAACATTGAATCCCTCCCAAACGGGGAATATATCTCTATATGTGCCTCTTACCACGTTGGAAATGTGAATTCACCCTTTGCTGTCATATTGTCATAAATGTCATATGGCCCATTTCTTTTTGGACTTGCCTTGAGTTTGGATCGATTAGATGTTGGGCCCCCATCCTTTAAGGCTTTACTTGCAGGCTGCATGATTAAATAATGTGTGCTTGACGTCGATACCACGGAATTGTCCACACCGCAGTTAATTGTCTTTTTTTTTTCTTGAATCTAGAGTGGCATATAGGCCATAGCCGAATTGGGATATGCTCCTCACACAAGGCACATCACACCAATCTCACATGCATATTTCACCATGCATTGAGAATATCTCCCATTAATAATAATGTAATAAGTATGGGAGATGTTTTCAATATATGGTAGGATGTCCCTGTAAGGTCGGTGTGAGGCGCCTTATGTGAGGAGCAGATCTGGTCTTTCTATAGCCACTCCACATTTTGCTATTGCCGCTCCTTTTTTTAATGCCTTTTGATTGCAATAAGTTTAGTCGACATAATACAGGTTTTGGGCATAGTTTTTAAAACTGGACTGGACCGGATGGTCGGACCGGAAAAACTAGGAACTAGTCAGGTGACCGGTTCCATTTTCTCCAAAAACCAGATTTCCCCCAAAACCATTAATTTTGGTTAATAAACCGCTGAACCAGGCGATTAACCGTTTGAACCGTTTTGACTGCTTTCTTTATTTTTTTGTCAGAACAAGCCAAACATTCAATTCAAACGATTGGACCATTCAACCCGATAACCGGACCCCTGGCCGGTTTGATTTTAAAAACCATGGTTTTGGGAGTTTGGGAGGGCAAGTTCCTGTTGTGAAGCCCATTTCATTTTCACGTAACAACAATAAATAATTAAATAAATAAAAGCAAAACTAAAAAGGTGTGGGTGGGGTAGGGGCCTAGGGGGTGGTAAAATCGATTTAATTGAAAATAAAAATATAAGAAATAATGTGGACCCATGCTATCTTCTGTTTTTTTAGAGGAAACCATGCTATCTTCTTTCCACTTAAGATCTTTAAAATCTAATATTATTTCTTTGATAAATCCCACTCTCTTTCTCTCTATCTCGACTCATTAAAAGCTACATATGTCTAATCAAATCACACTCTTTTTACTCTCTAAATACTGCCACGTGGCTAATTATGTTATATATAAAAGTGATATTAAGCCTGTGTTATCTTCGTAGAATTCTCAGATATATATTTTTTTTCTGCAAATATGTTTTCTTTTAAATTATTTGGGCAAGTGGATCCATTGTGGGCTCATTTCCAATTTGTTTCCAAAACCTTAGTGGATACAATTTGGTTGCCGCCCCCCCATCTTTTAATTCTCATATGTGAGCGCCCGGTTTGGATACATTGGCCTTTGTGTGACCTTTGTAGGTAGGTAGACCATAGATGTCTGTTACTGTCTCAATATCTCCCAAGCCTAGCATCACTGTCACGTATGGGCTCAAGCGCTTATCAATCACATAGGGGCTTTTCTCAACGTAAGCAGTTAGCATACCCCAGGCCCGGCCCAGGCTCTGGTTGAATATTGAAACTTAAAAGACTAGCACTTTACTGTCGGTATGTTCATAGATAGACGCAGACGGAAATAAAATTATCAACATCAATAGTCATAATCATCAACTTAATTCAGAGATTATCAGTCCTTCCCATAATTAGTAATGTAAATACTATGGATGGTAAAACTAAAACCTTACATTGTCAAGTAGCTTACCTTTTCTAATATAAGCCCATAGTACCATACCCATCCACCCAACTAAATAGTGCATTAATCAAATCCTCTCTCTCTCTCTTTCTCTCTCTAGATCAACAATATGGGGAAAATTCAGATATGATATTATAAGTTCACTAAACATGATTGATAGATAGGGTGAAAGAGATAGGAGTTAAGTGGGGTGGCCACAAAAAGTATGAATGGCATCCACGCCATATTAGTCCATCTTTTTAGCTACTCCTTTCTCTTTCTCTTCCTCGCTCCATTGAATTAAAGCAAACACGAAACCATGGTTTTATAATTCTGTGTTTTTTGAGCTACTCGAACAATGCCGGATACAGTGCTAACATTACCACCACCAATATAATGTTGTTACTAGTTTTCCCAGCCACATGACGCCAGCCCTTTCCAAAATAAAATAATAAAAAAAAACTTTATTTTAAACGTCTGGTGTATAATAATGTTTTCAATAAAATAAAAACCATATTAAAATAATGCCCTCTTGCTCTAATTATTATTATCTTTTGAGAAGCAGGTAAATAGAATTAGACTTTTCTTTTTAGTTCACCCAATTGGCTCTTTTGCCTTTTAGAGTTGGGTTTTGGACCAATCTATTTTATAGGGCTCGTAGATGGGCCAGATGTTGAATTGACCAGTGCATAGCCCACTAGTAATACTCCATTTATCTGCTCTACTCAGGACTTGCTAAGTGGATCATTGTGATCTTACGCCGATGCTTCTTTTCTTCTAAACGTGATGATGTGGTCCAAACCCATTGGTTTATATCTTCATGTTTTCGATTTTCCCTTTTCAGCAACGTTATATATATACACACACATATATATATATATATATATATATTGATATTAATGATTATACATATTATACACATAAAAGAGGTGGATCATCAACAACTGCAGTATGGGATGTAAGCAACAATAGATTGGGTCCAATTGTCCAAATAATGAACCTGGGCAAGTGTAGGAGTACTACTTGGGCCAGATGAATCCAGCCCATTATGTGGAGGCAAAGTCCGATCCGAATGGAGGATAATTAAGACTAGCTAGCAGTCTCATGAGTCATGGTCATTGGCCAACCGCAAGAGTAGCTTAGCTACATAACATAGGCGGTCCATGGGATTTGAGACGGAGTGGAGATTATTTTATAAATCACACACACGCCCAATATAATTGGCCTGTTTAATGTGTCCTGTGCTTCCAGAAAATTTAATGGGTCCTGAGTGAGATGAAATTCTACCTCCATCCATCGTGACTCATGGTACCAGTTCTGGGCGCACTGGCATTATGTAAAAGCCTTTTCAAGTCCCGAGCCTTGATCAGCCCAGGCCATTACTGGTTCTGTAGAGACCCTAAAACGTTTGTAGAGGTATGGTGGATTGATTTGCTTACTAGCTGCTTATGACTTGTGAGAAGCAGCTTGCCTACACGTAGGGGGTGTCAATTGGACTGTATTTGGTCCAATATGAGCCCATTATAGATGGATTTGGTCCAATCCAATCCTATGGATACTCTGGACCATTTTAAACCAGTCCAATTCAATGTCCGGACCGTACAGATTGGTTTTAATTTTGATGGGTTCCAACTCAAATCTGGTCTATTGACACCTATATTCTTATATTCTATCAATGGGCCAGATGTTGGTTCAATCCAACCCAGTCCAATATAAATCTATTATGGATGGATCAATAATAAATACTTTGGACCATAAAATATGTCTTATTAATTGGTTCAATTCAATATGTCTTATTATTGGTCCGTCCAATCCCTAGAAATTGATTTTGATTTGAACAGGGTCCAATCCAAAACCAGTCCATTGACACCCCTACTTACACGAAACGTCGAAACCCAGAACACCTCTCCTCTGCCGCCCATACTTTTAGCCTTTGTCTTGTTGTTCTTTTTCTTTTCCTTTGCAATTGCATGGCTTGCTCTGTTATCTCCATGCCACTCCGGCCTTTTACTAAAAGTTAAGGGGCACTAGTATATTCTTGGAACCAGACAAACAGCTCTTAGCGATTTTTACGACTCGCTTCATTCCTTTTGATCGAGCAAGTCTTTCTTTTTTCATAAGGCTTTCCTTTTTCATATTTATACAGCTAGCTTTAAGCAGCTGCTTTGTTACTGTAACTTCATGGCCATGAAAGCAACCACATACTACATAAAGATCATTGATCAGGATTTAGGAGCAATGTATATCAGCTCCAGCCTCTGGATGTTCATGTTTTCACTAGATTTTTTTTTTTTTTTTTGGGGTTGAATGTAATCACTTCATTTGCACTTTTATTATACTGAGAATTTCTAGTGGGCTTCTATACTAATTAAAATTAAAGAATTCCAACCTCTTAATGATCCTCAAAATTCAAAGGATATATATGCATGTACCATGGAGTGCTTGATTAAATATCTTATTAATGAGGGATCACATACGAAAGAGAGGAGAATAGGGCAGGAGGTAGGCGTCACAGCTATTAGCTAGGATGGTCCCACTCAACCGGTTGCAAGCAAAGCCAAAGCAAGCGTGCATTATATGGGGTCCAAGGGCCCAAGGCTCTGGCTGGCTTGAACAATCAACCATTATATATAGATAATAATATATAGAACGGGGACATCTACGTAGGCGACGGACCCAATCCCACCAATCAATCTGTTAATATTTATATACTACTACTACAACATCAAGTAGTAGACTAGCACTAGCAGGTGGTACGTGGTGGAGTCTAGAGCTCAGTTATTTTGTTTTGAGACAAAAGCGAGAAGCCAAAGCCAATAACCCCCAATCCCTCCATACGTAGTGCAGCTGAGCTCCTACTCGGCTACTCCCCAACTCAACTCAAACTCAAAGAGGGACAAGGACAAACAAGTTAACGAAGATGGTGATCATGGTGCAAGAAGAAGTGCGTAAGGGTCCGTGGACTGAGCAGGAGGACCTGCAGCTGGTGTGCTTCGTTGGCTTATTCGGAGAACGACGATGGGATTTCATAGCCAAAGTTTCAGGTTGGAAGGTGGCGGGGGACAGTTATCAGTAGTAGCCTAGTAGGTAGTGTAAGTAGTACTAGTAGCTAGCTAGGTAAGCTTTATTTGGAGTTGGAGGGGGGGTGGGGGGACCTACCTTTAACCACCGCCTCATGGTTTTGTTGTAGGTTTGAACAGAACAGGAAAGAGTTGCAGGTTACGATGGATTAATTACCTTCATCCCGGCCTCAAGCGAGGAAGGTTGACACCTCAGGAGGAGCGCCTCGTGCTTGAACTCCACTCTCTTTGGGGCAATAGGTTTTTTTTTTTTTTCGGTCTTCATAATTTTTTAACCCATTTAATCAGTTGCTTCCTCCTTTCTTTCTTCTTAATTAATTACACTACGCATGTCTCCACTTAATTGCTGATGATGACTGATGAGCTTCGACCTTAATTACTCACTCACAGATGGTCCAGAATTGCTCGGAAATTACCCGGCCGAACTGACAATGAGATAAAGAATTATTGGAGAACACACATGAGGAAGAAGGCACAAGAGAGAAGACGATCTTCATCACCTTCATCATCGTCTTCTCAGTTATGTTCTTCTCCATCCACAAATAATATTAAACCTCCGCCGGTTTCGTTGCCCGAAGCGGCCCAGAATACTACTGGAGATGGAGAAGGATGGTTGCAGGATTATGGTGCTTCTGGCGATTTAGCTGTGCAGACAAGAGAGATGAAAGAGGAGGGAGGTCATGCATTAATAGGAATAGGATACCCCATGGATCAGATATGGAAAGAGATTGCTTCACTGGAAGAGGTGAATAGTAGTGAAATAGTAGTTTCCGAGGGATGTAGTAACGACCAAGGGTACAGTTCCTATTGCTCTTCAGTAGTCACTTCTCCTTTATGGGATTATTGTTGTTCGGACACACTGTGGAAAATCGACGAAGAAGACGTCAAGATGTTGCTTCCGGCATCGGGCATGCATGATAAGTGTTGAAGACCAAAATTTTGATCATCCCAATCCATAGCTGTCATATATACGACGACCTTCTTAGACAGACTCTGTAATCTCTCTAGCATGTGATAAACCATGGTTTGTATGTGTGTTCTCTCCAAATAGGAGACTTCCTCATCTTTTCCCATTATGTATTCACATATGATCATGCATGCTAAGACAGTTTCATAGTAAAGAGAAGTTCCAGCAGGCTCTAAAGCGTTTTTTTTTTTTTGTGTGTGTGTTAATTTATTTGTATATTCTAATGCCTAAATTAATTAGATTTCATATATAAATGATTTTTTAGTCTATTAGATAGATAGATAGATTAAATGGGCTTAAACAAAGATTAACGGGGATGCCCCTAAGATGGCAGCAAATTAATCCAAAACCAGCAAACTTGTTAATTAATTTTGCTCAATAAACTTTGTACGACTTCTATTAACCTTCATATACTAAATTACCAATGGATCAATATATATATTAGACACCCTCCAATACAAATTGCCCTGATGAACAGCTTCAAGTACAACTGTGTTTTCCTTGTTATTCTGTTGTTTGCTTGGTGCTTGTGGTGTTTCTTTGTTATGATTCTTGTTATCTGATTGTGGATTACCAAAAAAAAGTACAACTGTGTTCACAAAAATATCATTTTTCAGAATGTGTGTCACAACCAAATTGTTTCAATAATTAACGTAGAAGATATTGGAAAATGAGGTCACTATATTTTTGGAGGAGAAGCTCTAAGATGCATCTGAAGACATTGTCTTTAATCCGTTCCCAGGATACAACAGAGCCTTGGGCGAGAATTTGCAACCAGCAAAATTGAAGAAACTCCAAAGAAACCTTCTGTGAGATTGTAGCAGATCGGACAGAGAGAGAGAGAAAGTGGATTTCGAAAATGTGTGTTTTTGAAATCTGATTCATGCTCGTTAAATAGTTTATGAAGAGGTATGAAGAAAATGTAGGTGCTGGTTCAGAGAAGGCACCTTGAACAGTCACAATTTCAAACATTGCAACTGTTTAAAAAGTAGTTAACAATTAATGATTGTTAACTTTGAATTGTGCCTCTTGATCACACCTAATCGAATCGTGACCATTGATCTCATCAACGGTGATTAACGGTCAGTATCGCACCAAAACCAAAGTGCACCTCATAGCGCCACACACACGCACGCACACGCATTGCATGATTATCAAACCCCCATACTCTCATCTACTATTTCTAAGGAGTGTAAATCAACTCCTATTAAAATACTGAAAACAATGCTTATAATTTTTCAATGTGGGACAAATACAAAACTGAGTTTTGTAAGAGAAAAATTAATTTTTCAATCAAACGTATATGTGCAATTTCTCATGTAATTGACCAATCAAATCCATTGGATTTAATCTCTTATGAAATTAAAATGCAATAAAAGATTACAACTCCAAATTTAATACTCAAAAGGATTTACTTGTAGAAATTGCTCATCAACTCCCGCCACCATCAACATTCCCATTTCCCTCTCACTGGTACTTTTTCCTTTTGTTGTTGAATTTGAAGGTAGCTTCTGAAAGACCGATTGATAACTTATAACTTGACCTACTCGATCGAATCGCTTATTGATTTGTCTTTTACTTAAATAAAATAGAAATATTCAGAGGTAAAGTAGTCTACCGACATGCCATTCAGCAGTTAAGTGGTTGCACACTACTTTACTTGTTCACTAAGAAAATAACCTAATTGACAAGCAATTCAGTTCAGCCAACTCCCTGTTATCAGAGGGTCCTAGGTGACCTTAGAAGATGTGAACAAGATGGGTGCATTTACTTTGTTAATTTAATCAAACTGTTGTTATTGTCGTGACGTTGTTATTTACTATTGTTTTTGTTCGAAAGGATGGTTACCTTTTGGATAAGGATAGGGGTCAAGGTCGCATGCATCTGAATCAATTAAAATTTATCTTGTGGTGTTCCCTTAGCTAATTCATAATTAAAAGTTGGGTGACAAAAAGAGGGAGCTAGGAGAGGAAAGGGGGGAAGAGGGTCTAATACTTGCATAGGGCAGTTAGAACATGAAGACTTAGGTGATAAGATAGATACATCAAAAAGCTCTTTCTTTTGCTTTTTGCTTTTTGCCTTTTCCAAGTATGAGGCTTAGTGGCTTAGCCACTCAAATCCATCATCCCCTATATTTTAATTGCTGTTGCTGCCTTTTTTTTTTTACAAAAAAAAAAAAAAAATCTGTTTCTCCTAGTCCAGTTTGTTTCAGTCAACCCAGAATATGCTGATGAATGATGATGATCCAGTAGCTGAGATGGTCATTCAGCACTCTTCTGAACATATATAGAAGCGTGGGATCAAACCTACGTAACTGCAACAAGGCCAAGTGGACCTCAGGTACACTCTTCCCTGTCTCCACTCCTTAATCTCATTTGATGTGATGTAATACCAAAATAAAAGGGCCTAGAACATATATATTGGTCATAATAATCCAATTCAGTTGCTTAGGTAGTAGTGGCTCCATATCAAACGACAGCACCAAAAACCAACTTATATTCTAAAAGAAAAAGAAAAAAAGATCCACTAGGAATCTGAGGATATCTTAAAGAAACATAAAAGAAGCCGACGATCCCATGTACATTGCTCTCTTTTCCATTGACCTATACACCACCACACGCACCAGCCGGGTCATCTTTAGATCATTCGAAATGTTTCTTTTTGTTTTCTGTTTTGGTACCCAACCTGTTTTTTTGTACAAGGGATCTGAATTTCCTCAACAGGTCCCATGTGCTGTATATATGCTTATTCCTTATTGATCACATGTCACGCTTACACGAGGGGATGAGCTAGGGGTTTTTTTTTGGACGCCTAAAAAGGCAAAGATCATTGACAAATGCTCGGAATACAGCTTGAGATATTACAATCAATAAGAATCGCCAGAAGTGAAATAAACAATAGAGAGATAATCCTGTTCATAAACCGCAGACCAATCTGTTGATCCTGAGCACCGGGAGAGAAAACTTGTGAGGCTTTTGCAAACGGTGCAAACTTGTGAAAATGCCACAGGGAGGGGCCGGCCATCTGCCTCCAACAGAGTTAACACTCAACAAGAGACTCCCAAAAAAAGAACCACCATCCACTAATGCTGAAATAAGGTGGGGTACGAACAACTGATTACGAAGATCAACCCCATCCCAAGGCAATCAAAGTTCGAAATTTCACAGCTGATGGGGGGAAAGAGAAAGCCAAAAACCTTCTCCGCCAAAACCAAAAGTTACAATCACCAAACAAAACATCTTGCCCAATAAAAGATTCTTAAAAGTAGGTCGCAATACTTTGGCCCATACCAAGTGTCCACCTTCCAGGAATCCTTAAACTACTACAAGAACAATGTAGCCCACATCCCATCCGTCATAAGAAATCCCCAAATTTCCACTGCAAAGCTCGCCTCCATAGGTGACTGACCTCCCTGTGGCATTGTAAGAAGAAGACACAGTAATAAACTCAGGAAGTTATCAAAATATTTTTTTTGGGTAATAAATAAGAAAATTTATTAAGAAAAAAGAAAGAGTTTACAAGATAGGTGATAAGAAATCACCTGCAATAAAGAAAAAACAACCCTAAAACCAAACATCATCTAAACTTCAAACATGATCTTCCCAAAGCCAAAATAAAGGAAAGCATCCGACCCTGAGCTAAAAAACAAAAAACAACAAAAATTGAAACTACACCTTTCACTAACAAGAGATAATTCCTAATCCAGCCGACCCTCCAAACAAGCCACAAATTATGGGCAAAGCCCTACAATTAAATAACACTACAAACCACCCTTTGATCTGCACATCAGATTTGCCCGATTACTCAGCTTATTCAGTGACTGAAACAGAAACCTCTTCTCTTATTAACTTTCTTCGATTTCTTTACCTTCTCAGTGGCAAATACTTTTGACACCTAAACAGTATGATCACTTTTCTGACTTCTGAACTGTCTAACTGTGTTTAGCATCAACTCATGAACCATTGGTTTCTTGGATTTATCATTGGTCCTTTCTAATTCCAAAATCCACTCCTATCCTTCTTTCTGTTTCTCCTCTCTTTTTTCCAGCTTCCTAATCACCTGTCTTGCTACTTCTCTCCCTAAAAAAACTGCCAAACACCTTTCTTTCCTTTTTCTAACTTGCTTGTGCAGGACCCACTGTCATTTCTGTTGTTTGGCATCTTATATCTTTCTTCTAACTCTTTAAACATTCTTCTAGAAAATTCCTTTCCTCCTATGAATCATAGACCAAACACTTTACTCACTTTAAATTCAGTATTCACAATCTTTTCCGAATCTATTGTTTATTCAATCATGAGTTTTTTCATCCACATGAATTTAGTCTTCATTCTTTTGCTGGGTCCATCTTCCCCTTCAAGTGTTTCAACGTCAGAACCTGCCTGATTATTATCCTGTAATGGCTTGGCTCGGTCCATCTTCCCTGCTTCTAGTTTCTCCCTACTTTTCTTCTAGCCCCTCAAAATATCATAAATTTGAAAAATTAGCAAAATCTGAAACCTAGTTGTTACCTACCGATAAAACAATGGCTTATTATATGCATTATGGTTACTATTTATATAAGGCAAAATCTGTTCCAAGGATCATACAAATCTCCACGTGTTATTTACATGAAGGAACAGAATCTCAACCACTAAACCAATCTGACCTAAGAGATCAAACTGAACCCACTTCAGCTGAACAAAACTTAATCCAAAACAATTTGGGATCATTTGTATGAATCTTGTTTCATCTTCCGCTCTATTATCTGGAACAAAATCAGCCTGAACCAATGATTACATCAATGGGTTTTACTGCATTCCTATGTATGAATGAGAAAAATTGTACAAACTCAAGTACGACAATATGTTCAGTTTGGGGAGATCACTCTATGGGTCCCATTGTGGAAACCAACAACTAACTCGAGTCATGATTAAGTGCAATTACTGCAAGTATAATGGAAAAAAAAATTGTATTAAAACTCTTTGAAGGTTCTGAAAGACAATGAATAGATCCGATGGTTGAAAGACATTTGATCATGATATTATCTAGGCCCTAACTCGCAACTTTGAGTCCTGTGACACTACAACCTGATAATTCCCCAAGAGAAAGCTCCAAGAGTAGTACACGAAATTAGATAGCTAGTTGGTGCAAATATGGAAGCAAAGGAAGAAATGGAAGGCAAGGTCAAATGACACAACTTTCAGAATGCACTACTGACCAAAATAGAAGGACTGTTGATACTTTGACCAGTTAAATTTTGTTTGATCTGATTGAAATTTGGTGGCATTTAAGTACACTTATAGTAATCCAATACCATAGAATTTCAGATCAATCCAATATGTGGAAGTGCCCCAACTAAAGACTTTCATTTGGCTGATAATTTGGGTTATGCAAGTCATGGTCAAAGTCTTACTCAACAAATTTACCTCTTTATAGGCCAGGCCTGGATTTGCCTCTTTATAAACAAAATACATTCAGGGCCAAACTTGAGCCTGGCCCGACCATCGGGCTTAGATCTTCAGCCCAAACGCAGCCCTCATATAAATCCGAAGTTCGGCTTGGAAATTGGGCAAGAAGATTTTTTTTTACTCAACAACAGAACTAATTTATTTATATTAAATGACCTCACAACCCAAAAATACTATTGGACTGGGGCTCAGGCTAAAAAAATCAGTCTGAATTTGAAAAAAAAGTCAAACCTAATGTTTTGGGTCTGAGACCGAGCACATGGGCCTAAAATCATGTCCTAGTGTTTTGGGCCGAACTGTCCCGTCAGGTCTACATATTAGTATTTGTAGTATTTTTTGTCATTACTATTAAATAGTAAAAGACGGCTTACTATTTTTTTTTTTTTGTAATTTCTAGTTTCTCATATTTAGTTGAACTAGAGAGTTATAGTGTAGAACTAATTCTTGCTCCCTCTTAGTTGTCCATCCAAGAAACCTTCAAACCTGTAGTTTCATGTGTATCAGTCACATAAAAGATTGATTTTCAGTAAGGAAGAATGAATGAAGTAGAAGATAGAAGGAAGAATCAACAAATCAATAGAACACCCACTTCTTTTTGTATTTTATGAATAGAATGTGTAAGTACATATCTGCCCCTCAGAGAGAGATGTATCAATCATGCCCAGTTTGCCAAGTGCAAATTGTAGAGATTTGTTGGGAACTCCCTTCGTGAGTACGTCTGCCCGCTGCTGATCTGTCTTCACAAAAGGAATGCACACATTGCCACTGACCACTTTCTCTTTATAAAGTACCTATCCACCTCAATGTGATGAGGGTAAAGCTTCCAGCAATTTCCATGTGTGTGTTTGGCTTCTTACAATAGTTACAAACACCTCTCCCTTATCATCTGTTAAGACCCGAGTAGAAGCAAGCCCAGAAGGAGAGGTCCAGGCCCATGGCACCCGAAGCCCAGCTCAGTTCGCCCCACGGGTCATGTGCACCACGCCTCCTCTGAGGTTCGTGTACATGCGCCGTCCATGTCAGGAGATATGGTTCAGTTCGTTAGTTTGTTAGAAGACGTGATTCCTGCAATAAATATCTGTAATGAGCTCCTGAGAGCATGGCATGATTAATCCAATAAATGTCTTCCTCTTTCCTCTCTTCCTCTCTTCCTCTCGAGTATCTCAGGAGGGTGAGCTCCCTCGAACCAGCTCCAGCCATTCTCAGTCACCGACAACAGTTCCATCAACTGGTATTAAAGCCTAGCGATGATGCCAACCACCAGAGCCACATCATCAGAAGAAAGGATCGATCGGATTGAAGGGGAGGTGCGACAGACCACCAATGAGTTGAGAGATATCAAAGAGACACTCTCAGCATTGGTTGGGCAGTTCGAACGATTTTCAGTGGCGCCTAGAGCTTCAGAGGTCGAAGGATCTAGCAGCAGCAGAGGGAGCAGGCAAGAAGGAGCTATCACCACCAAGGCAGCCAAGACAGACTTTCCGCTCTACTCAGGTGATGACCCTGTCCCTTGGATATACCATGCAGAGCATTATTTTGAATTCCATGAAACCCCGGCAGACCAGAGGGTTCCCATTGCCGCCATTCACACGGATGGTGAAGCCATTATGTGGTATCAGTGGTACCGTAAGACCCACCCACAGACCACTTGGTTAGATCTCACTGAAGCTCTACGAGTAAGATTCAGACCTTCTGGCCATGAGAACTTCAATGAGTCTCTCGCGGGTAAAGCAAACCGGGACCGTAAGAGAATACCAGAATGAGTTTGAACAGCTGGCTACTAGAGTTCACGGCTGGCCAGAGGCCGCCCTGGTGGGATGCTTTATAGGGAGATTACGGGAGGATATCAGAATTGAGGTGAACACCATGCAACCAGCTACATTAATTGCAGCGGTTGGCTTAGCAAAGCTCCAGGAGGAAAGGTTGGACTGCCTTAAGAAGATTGGGAAGCCCACTGGGTTTCAGGCAATCCCAGTACCAAAGAGTCACTATCCTAAGATTGAGTCGAACCCAGGCCCCTTGCTTCTTACCCCCACCATTCTGGTGAACTCTACCCCTAAACCCACACCACCCAATAAGAAAACCGGTTCCTTAACCTTGCCTTACCGGAAGCTGTCATGGACTGAGATGCAGGCCAGACGGGAGAAAGGACTGTGCTATAATTGTGACGAGAAATTCGTCCAGGGTCACAAATGTAAGGCCCAACATGTCTATCTTTTCCAAGTTGGAGAAGAGGATGATCCTGACCCGGCCTCAGAAGACCTTGGGGTTCAACAGATGGAGGTCATAGCGGAAGTGGAATATTTTGTTATCTTTCTGCAGGCCCTGTCCGGGCATCAGGCCCTGAGGGCCATGCGGGTCCATGGCCAGATACTGGGGAAGCGAGTGGTTGTTTTGATTGACAGTGGGAGTTCTCTGAACTTCATAACTCCTGGATTAGCCTGGCAACTGGGACTCATTATTGAAGCCATTCCGACCTCTGCAGTGAATGTAGCCAATGGCCAATGCATTACTTGTGAGGGGAAGTGCAAGTCGGTGGAGCTCAAGGTTCAGGGGTATACCTTTAGGGTGAACTTACATCCCTTGGAGTTCACAGGGGCGGATGTGGTTTTGGGAATACAGTGGCTCCAATTACTGGACCGAATTAACCATGCAATTCACCCAAGAAGGACGTTCCTACACCTTAAGAGGGGTTAAAAACCAGCCCGTGACAGAAGAAAACTTGGAAGCCATCCTTAACCATTGTCAGTGCACTGCTACCCCACTACTAATGAGTATGGGCTCAATTTCTCTTGGGCCCACGACTACCCCCTTCACTGAAACCACTGACCTCAGCCCGAGTGAGACACAACAGCTTCAGAGGTTGCTCCGGGCTTACTCTGATGTGTTTGAGGAGCCCAGTACCCTTCTGGCTCCGGGAGCCCATGACCACAGAAATCCCATTCAACCCGGGGCCCCACCCGCCAATGTTAGGCCATACCGTTACCCCCATTACCAAAGGGCAGAAGTGGAATGGGTGGTGAAAGAGTTGTTAGACAAGGGCTTTATCCGGCCCAGCAACAGCCCATACTTGTCACCCGTTATTTTAGTGAAGAAGAAGGATGGCAACTGGAGATTTTGTGTGGATTATTGGGCTTTGAACAACATCATCGTAAAGGACCGGTACCCTATACCCTTCATTGAAGAGCTTTTTGACGAATTGGGTAAGGCTAAGTACTTCTCTAAATTGGATCTGCGATCAGGTTATCATCAGATCCGTGTACACCCTGAGGATATTCACAAGACTGCTTTCTGGACCTCGGATGGGCATTTCGAGTTCCTAGTGATGCCTTTTGGTTTAGCCAATGCCCCTTCTACCTTCCAAAGACTCATGAACAATATCTTCAAACCTTATTTACGGTTGTTTGTGCTGGTATTCTTTGATGATATACTTGTTTACAGCCCAAATTGGGCCACTCACCTGGACCATTTGCAGTGCATATTGGGCCTACTCCGCCACCATCAGCTGTTTGCTAAGCCTCCAAGTGTTCATTCGGGTAGACCCAAATTAGCTATTTGGGGCACATCATCTCAAGCGGGCAAGTGTTCACTGATCCGGAGAAGATAGCTTGTATGGTCACATGGGCCAGGCCCACCACACCATGAGTTCTCAGGGGATTCCTTGGGCATACTGGTTACTACCGAAGGTTCATCAAAAACTATGGAATTCTGGCAGCACCCCTCACTAGATTATTGAAGAAGCACTCTTTTGAGTGGGACCCACAAGCGGAGGAAGCCTTCCACTTACTGAAGAAGGCAGTTACAACACCCCCCACGTTGGCCCTTCCAGATTTCAGCCTAGACTTTGTGGTAGAGGCTGACGCCTCTGGGAGAGGAATTGGCGTGGTCCTGATGCAGCAGGGTAGGCCGCTGGCCTTCTACAGTAAGACCCTTTCCCCACAAGCCCAAGCCAAGTCGACGTATGAGAACGAACTGATGGCCATTGCTCTCGCCATCCAGAAATGGAGAACATATCTCCTGGGCCATAGGTTCGTTGTTAGGACGGACCGTTGCAGCATCAAGCATCTATTAGAACAAAGAATATTGGGCCCTGACCAGCAGAAATAGGCCTACAAATTGTTGGGGTTCGATTTTAGCATTGAATATAAGCCGGGGCCATCTAATGCTGTGGCCGATGCACTTTCCAGGATGGGAGATCTTCACATAATGGGAGTATTCTCTGTTGGACCAATTAAAGCAAGAAGCTAAAGATGAGCAACATTTGGCCCAGATACGGGCCCAGATCCTAGAAGGATCTGCTCTTACTTCAGGATACATTGTGAAAGGTGGTGTTCTTTTCTAGAAGGGTAGGATGGTAATCTTGGACCGATCCAAGTACCACCAGGAATTGTTACAACTCTTTCACGACTCAGCCCAAGGTGGGCATTCTGGGGCTCTCCGTCCTTACAAGCGTTTGGCCACTCATTATCATTGGAGGGGCATGGAATGAATGGTGCAAGATTATGTGGCAAGGTGTGCCACATGCCAACAGCAGAAGTATAGCACTCGAGCTCTAGCTGGGCTCTTACAACCCCCACCCATACCAGAGAAGGTCTGGGAAGAAGTTACCATGGACTTCATAACCGGGATCCCCACATCTCAAGGGAAGTCGGTAGTGCTAGTAGTGGTCGACCGGCTAAGTAAGTATGAACACTTTATTGCACTCTCCAGGCCTTACTCAGCCTCCACCATAGCCTAGGCCTACATACGGGAAGTGGCCAAACTCCATGGGACCCCCTCTCCATTTTGACAGACCGAGACCCTCTCTTCATGAGTTCCTTTTGGCAGGCCTACTTCACAGCCCAAGGCGTACATCTGCTTCATTCAACCAGTTATCATCCACAGACAGATGGGCAGTCGGAAGTAGTTAATTGTTGCTTGGAAACTTACTGTGTTTTGTGGGAGATAAGCCCAAACAGTGGGTTAGATGGTTACCATGGGGCGAGTTCTGGTAATAATACCACATTCCAAGTTTCGGTAGGAACCATTCCTTTTAAGGTACTTTACGGATGTAACCCTCCGTCTATTCTACCATACGAGAAGGAAACATCCTCAGTAGCTGAAGTTGAAGCCCAGCTCTCTAAGAGAAACGATATACTCAAGACCCTCAAGTATCACCTACAGCGGGCCCAGTAGCGCATGAAGATTGCTTATGACAAGAAACACCAGGAGTTGGAATTCTCAGTAGGGGATTGGGACAATTTGAAACTCCAACCATATAGACAGGCGTCTCTGGCACGAAGATCATCTCAGAAACCATCTCCTCGTTACTCTGGCCCATTTCAGGTGGTTGAACGAATTGGGAGCGTAGCTTACTGTCTCAACCTCCCTACAGAGTGCCAGTTGCATCCCGTTTTTCATGTTAGCCTTCTTAAGCCTTGTCTATCTCCTTCTGATATCACCAGCCCCACACTCCCTCCCTTCTCAGAAGTTGGCGAAGTGGTGTTTGAACCACAACGGATTAAGGATGTTTGTTGGGTGAAAAATGGCAGCAAGGCCCACAAGCAAGTCTTAGTTGTGTGGAAGGGCCTGCCGGAGGAGGATGCGACTTGGGAGGATTACACCCAGCTCCAGAAATAGTTTCCCACTATCGACCTTGAGGACAAGGTTGTTCTCGATGGGGAAGGGTGTGTTATGACCCGAGTAGAAGCAAGCCAAGAAGGAGAGGTCCAGGCCCATGGCACTCGAAGCCCAGCTCAGTTCGCCCCACGGATCATGCGCACCACGCCTCCTTTGAGGTTCGTGTGCACGCGCCATCCACGTCAGGAGATATGATTCAGTTCGTTAGTTTGTTAGAAGACGTGATTCCTGCTATAAATATTTGTAATGAGCTCTTCAGAGCATGACATGATTAATCCAATAAACGTCTTCCTCTTTCCTCTCTCTCTTCCTCTCTTCCTCTTGAGTATCTCAGGAGGGTGAGCTCCCTCGAACCAGCTCCAGCCATTCTCAGTCACTGACAACAGTTCCATCATCATCACTACTCCCATTCACTCCATTCTCTGTAGACTTCTATACTCTAGGCTCAGTAGAAACTAAATCTGAGTGACCAACAATAGAGGGCTGAAGAAAAACTCTCCTTTGTATGCACCAAAGAATATGCCTAAGATAACGTTACATCATCCTTTGCTAATATATTCTTCATAGTAATGTCGTATTCTGTATTCAACAATTTCCTTGTACATAGCCGCATCTTTGGTACATGATCACTCAAATGTCACTAGGCAGTCTATGTCCTGCCATAGAGTCCCCAGTTTAGAATAACAAACAGATAAAGATAGCTCTTCCTACTTAAGGTTATTTACTTCCATCTTCAACTAGCAAGCTCTAGCAATATCAAGAGCCTGAGAATATGTCTTGGAAGCATTATCCTTGATCTCCTTGGATATCTTCATTCACAAAAAATCTTGGTGATTTCAAGTTTGCATTGAATTAATCATCCATGACATCACCATCATATCCTCCTAAACCCAATTGCCATGTTTGGGGTCCTGGGCATTTGGCTCTTTGTCAATGCTAGTAAGATATCCTAGCTTTCCATGACCCCCAACATAGGTCTTCATAGCTTGTAAATTTTCGAGCCTTCGAGGTAGCTACTACCATTCAATTTGATAGTAGTCATTTGAGAAGAAAAGGGATCACTAAATATCACTGGACCACCATAAGTATCAGTACCTTGTTTGTGTTCCTCTCCAGACACTTCCATTTATCACCAAAAATAACATCTTTCACAGAGAAATCAACCAAAAATATTAGTTGCAATCATATCTACAACTAAAAGAGTCACACCCTATCCCGAAGCTAATCACTAGGATCAACAATCAACAGAATATGAGTACCGATCAAACTGAGATCACAAAGAAACAACTCAAACTGAAACTGATCTCCTTTCTAGGCTTGAAGAAGCATTGGCAATCCAACCAACAATGAATCTAGGCCCAAACACCTATTACAGGGTGTCTTCTGGGATCCCGGGAAGAGAGAAAAGACCCTGTCAATCTCTCTTGACTCTTTACAAGCAAATCAGCTGCTGTTGGTCTCTTCTATGACCACTAATGAACCCAGAAAAACTGAAAAATCATGGCCAATCAGTTACCCAACCAAGATCTAAACACCCTTACCTCAATCTCTGGTCTTTGCCTCAACTTCTGGGTAGACCTGTTCATGGGCCAGGTGGCCCGATGGGCCGGCCCGGCCCGGCCCGGCCCGGCCCCCGGATGGGCTTGAACACGCATATGGGCCCGTGGGCTTAACCTCGGGCCAAAAATCCCGGCCCACAATAAATTCGAGTCGGGCTCGGTATTTGTCAAAATAGCCCGGCCCAGCCCGACCTATAACTAAACCTAAAAACCCTAGTTGAAGACCCCCTCTTTTTTTCATCTCTTTGCCTCTTTCCTTTCTTTTTCCAGCCGAACTATTCTTCTCCAGTCTCCACATCCTCCACCGTTCTCAACTTCACATCCTCACACTCTTAGGCAGCCACACAACCGGCAAGGCGGCGAACGTTCACCGGTGCAACAACTCCGGCAGTGAGTCCTCACTCCTCTCCTCTCTCTCTCTCTCTCTCTCTCTCTCTCTCTCTGACTCTCATTCCTCTACTCAAATCTCAGACACCGGCGACGGCGAGGCGGCGAATATAGGCACCGGCTCCGGCGGAGAGTTCTCTCTCTCTCTCTCTCTCTCTCTTTCTCAGACGCAAACTGATCACTGTCAAACTTAAAATCGCAGGTCACAGGCTCCCAGCTCACAGACCACAGTCACCGCAAACTCAGTTCCGGCGAACACATTCATTGGCGAACACAATCAGGCTTCGGGCTCGGGCCTAACAAATTTTCATTAATGAAGAGTAAAAGCCCGGCCTGGCCCGACCCATGAACAGTTCTACTTCTGGGCTGTTGTCCAAGTCAGACTCTTGGGCAGATGCAGTCAATCTCCAAAAGTTGTAAAACCAGGTCAACAAAGCTTCAAAACTACAGCCCTCTGATTATCTCATGCAGTCGGTTGGACTAGGACTGCATGAGAAAAGAAATCTGGATCAAAATAATACCAAGTTATCAATCCAAGAAACCTTCAAATCTGTAGTCTTGTATGTAACAGTCACAGAAAAGATTGATTTCAGTAGGGAAGAATCAAAGAAGTAGAAGAAGTAGAAGAAGATAGAGGGAAGAAACTGGAGAGATCAGATTGTGGATTTCAATAGAACACCAACTTCTGTTTATACTTTAAGAATAGAATGTGTAAGTACATGTCTGTTCCTCATAAGGTAGCAACAACTAAACAATAAGAAACAAAGCCCAGCCCAACTAGCTTAGACCTGTAACTGCATAACTAATAAACAAGATACACCTATGTTATATATAGGCAATCTCATCACATTGATCTCTTGGAGGGAATGCATCCAGTGGCAAGTTATGGGGGGGACAAGATACACCTACATGTTCTGAAGCCTCAGATCCAATATGATCCCCTGTAAATTGAAATAATTTTCCTCCTTTTTTTCTGGAAAAACAATAAAAGGAAATGTATAAGGATCATTTTGAAGATAATGAACAACAAGATCCAAAAATAAAAAGGTCAGAAGTGAATCAATCAACACCAAGGATAATATAGCAAAACACAAAGAGGAGTGCAGAAATGATCCAGAAAGATACTAATATACTATGCATTGGGTCAACTCTCTCTCTCTGTCTCTCTCTGTCTCTCTCTCTCTCTCTTAAGGAGTACTATGTTTCTATTTGAGATCACTCAAGAAAGTTGAAGAAGACATTTTGGGACTGGCTTAACTACTTCTGGTCATTTTAAAACTGATTTTGGGACTAAACAACATACCTTAAAGCCCAGCCTGAAGATGCTCCAGACACTACCCTACATGTAACATCATGATGATGCTCCAAGCTTAAGTAAACTAAAAACTTGGTCACTTGGAACTATAAATAGAAGACACATCCAATAAGGAATCAACATTACAACTTTATTATTATTTTTTTTTTCAGTGTAAAAGAGTGTTTTAAATGTTCTAGTTTGAGAGTGTGATCTTTCAGTTTGTAAATTTTCAGTGTAAGAAATCTCTAAGTCCGAGTTGTAATAGTACCAGCTAAAGTCTAAGTTATCTCTTTTAGTGATAATGCAAGCTCTTATGCTTCAAGTTACTTATTGAGCTTTGTTCATTCACTGATTATAGTACTGCTCACTTCTACTGTTCATGATCTGCAAGTATCTCTTTTAGTGGTACTGCTCATAGTACAGTTCAATACACTTCTCTAGAGTCTCTAACTCAGAGAGAGATAGAGAGAGAGAGAGGGATTACATCCTTAATGTGGTTAAGAGAGATGAGGAGGGAGAAGTAATGGTAGATAGGTATGGACTCCCTATCCAGGATGTAGTAACCACCCTAGTATTGAATATCCTCAACCATTTTATAGGGAACTCTGATGATATGAAAGGAGGGATAAACGAACAACCCATAAAGCTAAAGTGTAAAAACTGTATCTGATTTTAGATGGTACAAAGATGTATTCTTATCCAAGGTCCATAGACTTGATAATTCAAGGGAAGACTATTGGAAATAATAGTTTATCTTATATATAAACAAGGCATTGAAGAAATTTTCTCCTTTTTTTGAATTTTTTATTTTTTTATTCCATGTCAATTTTTTAAAGAACCAATGAGATGCTCTCCTTCCCCAACAATCTCTTCTTATAAAATTTATCCTAAACTACCTCCCCACTTTCTCCTAATCATCTCCAATTACTATTTATCTCCTAACGTATCTCTAATTTACTAGAGAATTTCTCTCCAAATTATCTCTAATTCCTATTTATCCTCTTTGCCACTTTTTATCTGTATCTATCTAAAGAAAGTTTAAACTAAAAATTTTAAAATCATTTAAATATTTTAACAAATTATATAATTACTTTAAAATATTTATTAAAATCACAAAAAATAATTATAATAGATTTAATAATATTCATATTATTAATAGTTTTTTATTTCTAAAAAATTCATCACGAAATTATGTACTAACAATATAAATTATGATTTTTCAGATTATTCAAATTAAATGTTATTCAAATAATAGAAATTTAACATTAAAAAATAATATTATGTCAATATTTCAAAAACTAAATATCTTAAATTCAAATAACGAGTATTTTTAAATATTTTATATATTATTTAAATAACTAAATATTTAACATAACTATATTTTAAAAGTTAAAATAACGAAATTATGCAATAAAATAAAAAAATCATAACATAATATTCAAATTAATAATAATTTAATATTTTTACAAAATTAATAATGAACTTATGTAACAATAGTATAAACTTTAAAATAATTATTAAAAACACAATAAATAATTTTAATAGATTAATAATAGTATAAACTTTAAAATAATTATTAAAAACACAATAAATAATTTTAATAGATTTAAAAATATTCATATTATTAATAGTTGTATACTTTTACAAAGTTCATCACGAAATTATGTACTAATAATATAAATTATGATACTCTAGATTATTCAAATTAAATGTTATTCAAATAATAGAAATTTAACATTAAAAAATAAAATATTATGTCAATATTTCAAAAAATAGATATCTTAAATACAAATAACGAGTATTTTTAAATATTTTATATATTATTTAAATATTTTAAACAACAAAATATTTAACATAACTATATTTTAAATAGTTAAAATAACAAAATTATGCAATAAAATAAAAAAATCATAACATAATAATCAAAATAATTATAATTTAAAATTTTTACAAAATTAATAATGAAATTATGTAATAATAGTATAAACTTTAAAATATTTATTAAAAACACAAAATAATTATAATAGATTTAATAATATTCATATTATTAATAGTTTTACATTTTTACAAAATTCATCACGAGATTATGTACTAACAATATAAATTATGATTTTTCAGATTATTCAAATTAAATGTTATTTAAATAATAAAAAATTAATATTAAAAAATATTATTTAAATATTTCAATAACTAAATATCTTAAATTAAAATAATTAGTATTTTTAAATATTTTATATACTATTTAAATATTTTAATAACTAAATATTTTAAATAACGAAATTATGCAATAAATTAAAAAAAAATTAAAATAAAAAATCATAACATAATATTAAAATTAATAATAATTTAAATTTTTTACAAAATTAATAATGAAGTTATTTAATAATAGAACAAATTATAATTTTATTGATTATTAAATTCAATTAATAATTAAAATTATAAAATTTAAATAGGGATATTATTTAAATAACTAAATAATGTTTTAATTAACCAATTTCACTTATATCAATTAATAATTCTAGAAAAATAATTTAAAAAAAAATAATATTCATTAATAATGATTTTAAAATATTAATCTATATTTATTATATATTTAATGTACTAAAATTAATATTTATTGTTTTTTTATAAATATGTTTTCAGTAATTATGTATAAATCTATATTTGTTTTGTTATTTAACAGAAAGTTTTTAATAATTATTGGATATTAAACTACTGTTATTTAACTTTTTAAATTTAATTTATTATACTTATTGTATTTATTGTATTTTTTTTGTACTGTATTCATTGATATTTATTAGAGATTAAACTATTATTTGAGATTACAATATTTATTGACTAACTTAATATATTTTTTAGTATTTTTAGTTTTTTGTAATTATTGTAATTACTTTATTTTTATTATCAATATATTTTCAAGTATTGTGCATTTTCGCTAGAAATTTATAATAATTATTTGAGATTAAACTACTTTTATGGATTAAAATATTAATTTAGATGAAATTAGGAGTGTTGATCACGACTTGGTTTAGTTTGGTTGTAGGCTATTTGGCCAACCAAATCGACATGGTCAGGTTGGGGAGTTGGCTACCCGAAATCTACTGACCATTAGTGAAAACCAACTACATCGGGTTGTATTGGTTTGGGTTGATTTTTGGTTTGCTCAATTGGTTTAAAAGATTACATTGAAAACTTAATTTTAAATTTTAGAAATTACATTAACATTATTAAAACATAAATTTATAATACAAAATATTTAAGACTAAGAAATATGGGAATTTTCCCACTTCCCGTATTAAAAAATTATATTTTATATATAAAAATATTAATATATATTTGTGATTGGGTCATTCGATTTTGGTCAATTTACAAATGGCCATAGCGAAATTGATCCCAATTTCAACCAAAAATATTAGAAACTGAGCAATTCAGGTCGAGTAGGTTGGTTTCATCAGTTCGATGAACAAGCTTAGCAGAAATAAATTATTGTTATTTTTGTATTGTAAAAAGTTATTAAAAGTATTATAAAATATAAATAATTAATCATTATTTAAAAAGTTAGAAATATAAAACAATTGTATACTCTTATGTGTTTTATTGTTTAGCTTTCCTTAACAAATCCCATGCATCGCACGGGTCCCCGCTAGTACAAATAGTAAAATAGGTAGGATTAGACCAATGTTTTAAAAGGCGTGGGAGGTGTATGCCTGGAGGCGCGAGGCGCTCCCAAAATGCCTTGAGGCATATGCCAGAGGCGCTGACACCTCTGAGGCGTACGCCTCAAGTGCAAGAGGCGTAGGCGTATGCCTCATGCACATCTTATATAAAGACAGAAAACAAAAAAAAAAAAGGAAAAAAGTGAAAAAGGAAAGGAAAGGAAAAGAAAGGGAAACGAAAGAAAAAGAAAAAGAAGAAAAAAAGAGAAAAGAAAGAAAAGAAAAGGAAAGGGAAGGGAAGAAAAGATAAGGGGAAAGGAAGTGGTTTGCCCCCTGCCCCTTTTGATAGGACCCCCCCCCCTTCAACTAATGTTATGCATCTTTATTCTTTTTAATATCAAAGTTTTTTATTAAAAATAAAGAAAAAATGAGATCCCCCCTTACTCTTCATCCTGCTCTTAACCCCCCTCCTCTTAAGGAGGCTTATGCCTCCTTGTATTTGGGAGGCTTACGCCTCTTGCGTAACTACGCCTCTAGGTAGTGGAGCACCTTGCGTCACGCCTCTGCGTTTTAAAACATTGGATTAGACCTATGTAATGATCTGCGTCTTAAAAGGCGTAAAAGAGAAAAGTCTGACTCTCGAAGGGAGCTAGGAGATTTTTGCTACCAATTTGGCATAGGACCAGAACAACCTATTCCAAAAATTTCACGAAGAAAGAACAAATACAAATATTACAAAAAAGAAGTATGATAAGCAGAAAAAAGCTTCTAAAGTAAGAAAACCAAAAGGATTCCTACCTGCTATAAATGTGGGAAAAGGGACATTATGCCAATACATGTTTTAGTAAAAGTTCTAAAAAATTAATGAATTAAAGGACTTTAGTAAAGAGGAAGAAACAACTTCAGATGAAGGAGAAGTTTTATCATCATCATATGAAAATTGTTGTAATGGAGAAAATGGTCCTTGTACCTGTAAAGATGATACAAGTACCGAAGAAGAATCTGAAAGCATCAACATGATCTCAATAGATGAAGAACAACTTCTAGATATACTAGAAGATATCCCAGATCTAGAAACCAAATGAAAACATTTGCTTATGGCAATGCAAGGCAACAGGGAAAAGGATAAAAGGACAAAATTCAGAAAGGGACCCTTCGAGCTCGAAGATATAATTTCATATGACCAGATTATGGAGCGATCAAGGAAACAAATATCTTGGCATGCTTAATACACTTAAGCAGGAGGTAAAATCACTAAAAACACGAGTAGAGCAACTTGAGTCCTACAAAAATCTAGAAAGGCCTTCGGAGTCGGAAGTAGGGAATGAAGATGAAGAACCTGCTGAATTTGTGGGAGAAGATCAAGAATTTGTCTATTCAATTGAGGAAGTTAAGTACCAAAAATGGTATTCCAAAGTAACAATAAGGGTAAAAGACTTTTGTTTGACGGTCATTGCATTAATAGACTCAGGAGCAGACGTAAACTGTTTGACGGTCATTCCTTCTAAATATCTTGAAAAAACCACTCAACATGTAAGTGCAGTAGATGGGCGGAAATTAGGAATTAAATACAAAATCCCTATTGCCCATATATGCAATAAGGGAACTTGTTTAAAAACTACTTTCCTCGTGGTTAAGGACTTACAACAGGAAGTAATTCTAGGAACCCTTTTCCTATTATCAATATTACCCTCTTTAGAAATTACGACCACTATAGGAGAAAAAATGGTCATCTATAAATTTTGCCAAAAGACTAAGATAACAACATTAAATTATCTGAAAGAAGGCCTAAAGAACAAGGTTAGGTTTATCTTTGAATTACAAAAAGAAATAAAGGAAGAATAACTCTCTAAAACCCTGAGAAACCCAAAAACACAAATAGAAATACAGAATTTCCAAACCAAAATAGAAAAAGAAATATGTGCAGAAACCCCAAGTGCATTTTAGCATCAAAAGAAACACACTATTGAATTACCCTATGAAGAAAGCTTTAATGAATCCAAAATTCCTACAAAAGCAAGACCTATTCAGATGAACAAAAGGTTACTAGAGATATGCAAAAAGGAAATTCAAGACTTGTTATCTAAGGGCCTGATAAGGAATATAATGAGTAATAGAGTTTGCAGATAAATTCCCTGATGAAATAAAGGATAAAAATCAACTTCAGAGGTTTTTAGGCAGTTTAACTTACGTAGCAGTCTAGCAGACTACTACAAAGATTTGGCAAAAGATCGTCAACTCCTTCAAAAAAGACTTAAAGATAATCCTCCCGAATGGACTGAACATTTTACTCAAACAGTAAAAAGAATCAAACAAAGAGTTAAAACTCTTCCTTGTCTTAGTATACCTCATCTTGAAACTCCTAAAATAGTAGAGACTGATGCCTCTGAAATAGGATTTGGTGGAATTCTAAAACAAAGTAGAAACAGAAAAGAAGAAATTATAAGGTATACCTCAGGGGCATGGAATGGAACCCAAAAGAATTACTCTACTATTAAAAGGGAGATGTTAAGTAGTCTTGCAAATAGATTGCAAATCGGCAAAAGAAATTTTAGAAAAAGACATAAAAAATTTAGTATCAAAACAAATATTTGCCTGATGGCAAGCTATTCTATCTGTATTTGATTTTGAGATAAAATATATTAAAGGTACTAACAACTCTCTCCCTGACTTCTTAACTAGAGAATTTTTGCAGGGAGACCATGGCAAGCAGTAGCAGAAGCATTCCTCCAAGAAATAATCAGCCCAACAGAAAGATAAGTACTAACCAGACCAACAAATTCTCTTCTCTTAATCCAAGAGAATTATCTCCAACAGAAAGATAAGCCCCTATATTTATTCGACCACCGAATTCGTAGTGACAATTAATCTAAAAGAAGCTTCTACAATTCTTGACTCCGTTAATCCGGATAGCAATCCAACTCCTTGTTGCTGTGAATACTTTCAGACAATCATTTTCCTATCTACTCCTCAAACAAGGAGCAGGAATATTATGAAGAGATTCTTATACAGACAGGATTGGCAATAATCCAACACTACTTTCAGGACCCAAAAAGATCTGAAGTAGCTTATTTTAAGCTCGCCATAAACAAGTTTATCTCAAAAGAAGATTGGGGAGAATTTAATAAGCCTAAATTTATTTGAAGGCCTCTTGATAAGAGGCCCCGGTTATTTAATTACTGGGACTACCAGGAAGCCTGGTATAAGGTATTCTTAATCTAGAATTCAGTTTTCAAACACTCATGGTTCATCCGATTCTCAGAAGACTTCCTAGGCCCATATCCTGATTGGGTTTATGTATGGTGGACATTTTGGGGAGCCACGGATGACGTCCTTCCTAAGGAAGAACTTCTTGACAAGTATGATAAATTTGGAGGAGACAAAGGCATATATGCCTTTGATCACGTGAAGCAATTCAAATTTTTTCAAACTTATAAACTTCTCTGGATCCTACGTTGGAAATACAATTCTTGGGACCCTCCAGCAATCGAAAGAGAAGTTGAGATAAAGTGGTGGGATAAGTTTGACCTTTTTCTTGCCCTCAAACCAGTCCTAGAAGAAGATATTTTTCAATCAATTTTAGAATCTATAAACAGCAGATGCGCGATAAGTTTCCTGATTTAACTCCAGAACAACATGCTGAGATGTCGCTCCATATAGCAGAGAAAATGAAAAAGAAAAGCAAAGATTCCCCTAGCAATTCGGATATAGACAGCCTGATGTCTGTTCAATTTAATTATAGTTGAAATCCCTGACAAAGGTACCCACAAGAAAGATTCCTCACTATCTCTAATAGTAAGAAGTACCAATAATTCTCAACAGCAAGATTCCCCAATAGTAAAAGGACCAGTAATTCCCTTCCTAAACAGGAAATACAGATAAGGAGGTACTGAGGCATCTTATACAGAGAACCTAGATAATAAGGAATCTCCCGGCTCTAGGGGGATCCTCGTCTATAAAAACCCTAGACTTCTTCCAGTTGCGAGAAAGAGTTTCAGTTGTTAAGTGTGATTATTATTATTATAAGCAACAACGATGATTTTATTAATTATGGTGACAGAATAATTTTTATGACTAAGACCCATACTTTTAGGCTAGCAACTGCTACCTAACACCTCCTTTTTCTTTTTAATGAATGGACAATACATTTTTTTGAAGGTAAAATAAAAATGGATAACACATTGTAAGTTTGTAATCCCAAAATACAATTGTTCCCTGTTGACCCCTCATCTTACCACTGAATCACCCAAAGTATTTGCTGCTCATTGAGGCCATGGTCATCTAACTTTATTGTTTTTACTATATTTTCAAATTTACACATGTAATTAAATACTATTTATGCTGCGTAACCATGCAATATTTCACTGCCAGAGTGAAGTGTGATATGACTTGCAAATCTTGGATGAAAAGGAATATTTTGAGTTTTGATGAGATGAGGTGTTTGGATGGAATAAGTGGAGGATTTCCACTAAATTCCTTTGAAAAGAGATATATTGAATCGAATCAACATTTATGAATGTCAATGTATGCTATGTCACCAGCAATTAGTACTTCAGCTCCTTAAGCTCATTTATACTAGTGCTCATTATATATGATTACTTTTCATAATATTTGGGTATATAAGTATTAATCACCTCTTTATTAAATTCCATTTTCCCTATGTCCTTCAAACTAGGAAATTTTACACCATCTTGAAACTTTGCATGAAATTCTCAACAAGAATTCCCATGTTTGAGGTGTTGAAATTTCCATGGAAACCAGGATATCTATATCAAATATTAGGGAAGCTGGATGGAAAGAGGGAGGAGGGAAGGTCAGTTCCTGCGAGCTAAAAGATGGAAGAAAGTTTTGAAGGTGGAAAAAGGACAATGGGAGGAAAAGGGGACGGTAATGCAAAATTTTTTCATGCGTTGGCTAATGGGAGGAGAAGAAAAAATTATGCGGCCAAATTAGAAGTGGATGGGGAGGAAATCACAAATCAAGATGAGATAGCAAATGTGTTGGTGGATCATTGTAAATCAATTGCAGGGAAGCCTCTGAACAATAGACTAAGGTTGGAAGGTCTAGATTGGCCCAGGCTGTCTGAAGAGCAAGCAAGATGGTTAGAGAGGAGTTTTGAAGAAGAGGAAATTAGGCATGCAATGTTTTCAATGGATAGATCCAAAGCCCCTGGACCAGATGGCTTCACCATGGCTTTCTATCAAGATTGCTGGAATGTGGTAAGGGAAGACCTTTGTGCTGCTTTTAAGGAATTTAAAGTTAATAGCAAAGTAAGCCCTGGAGTTAATGCCACTTTCATAGCTCTAATCCCTAAGAGAAAAGAAGCAAAAAACCCTAAAGACTTTAGGCCGATTAGTTTGGTGACTAGCATTTACAAAATCCTGGCTAAAGTGTTGTCCTTAAGGATTAAAGTAGTGCTACCTTCCATCATTAGTCAAGTAGGTCTTCCTCTTGGAGCCAACCCTAAGGAGAGCACATTTTGGGCCCCGGTTTTAGAAAATTTTGAGAAAAGGTTAGCCTCGTGGAAAAGGAACTATATTTCTTCAGGGGGAAAAATTACCTTATTGAGAGCTTCCTTAGCAAATCTGCCGATTTATTTCTTTGTGTTTAGGATTCCGGTCAAGGAAGCCAAGAAACTAGAGAAATTAATGAGATTTTTTGTGGGAGCTAGGGGAGGAAAAAAAGGATCACTTAATAAATTGGGGAATAGTGTGTAGGAGGAAAGAGGAAGGTGGATTGGGACTGGGAAATTTGGTTTTGAAGAATAAAGCACTCCTAGGAAAATGGTTGTGGACATGGCCCCTAGAACAGGAGAGACTTTGGCATGAGGTGATAGCTAGCATACATGGCAGTTTGGGCAATCGATGGGATGCTGGTGTATCGCGTCGAGCCACTCTGGCAACTCCTTGGAAAGCAATTCAAAGTATTCTTCCCCCTTTCCTCAACTGTATCAGGTATGATGTCAATTCTGGTACTTTTGTTTTGTTCTGGGAAGACATCTAGGTGGGCAATTCTGCCCTTAAGGACATCTTCCCTTCTCTCTATTCCATTTCTTGCTACAAGGGTAAAACAATTTCTCATTTTCTCCCATCACCTAATTCTCCATCTTATTTGAGTTGGGACTTTGGGTTTTGTAGGGGTTTGAGGGATCATGAACTATCTTATGTTTCAGACCTGTTGTCATTGCTTGAAAGTGTTTTTCTGGACCTTTCCAGTTCTGATGTGAGACTTTGGTCTCCAAACCCAAAAGGTTATTTCACATGTGCTTCCTTTTTCAAGTCCCTTTGCTCTCCCTCGGGACAAGTGGGGTTCCCAACTAAGGAGATTTGGTCTAAACCTATACCTCCTAAATATTTGGGGCTACCTTTGGGAGGGAACCCAATGGTTGAGAGTTTTTGGTACCCTATAATTGAAAGATTCTCCAAGAGGTTAGCAAATTGGAAGAGGAATTACATCTCTTTAGGGGGTAGGATAACCTTAATCAAGTCAACCTTGGCCAACCTGCCAGTTTATTTATTGTCTACCTTTAGAGTACCAATGAAAGTAGCTAATGAGTTAGAGAAGATAATGAGGGATTTCTTGTGGCAACCAAGGGATACTAAGAAGGATCACTTAGTGAAGTGGGAGGTGGTTTCTAGGAGTAAGGATGATGGAGGCCTTGGGTTAGGAAATATAAGATTAAGAAACACGGCTTTGCTGGGGAAATGGATTTGGAGACTACCGATGGAACAGGACAAGCTTTGGTCTAGAGTGATTGTTAGTATTCATGGATTGGCAAATAACGACTAGGATGCAGGACTCGACCCTGGGGCTTCTCAGTGTTCTCCTTGGAAAGCTATTCAAGGTATTTTGCCTCTTGTGCTTCCTTATTTCAAATATGATGTCTGTGCTGAAAATAAAGTCTTGTTTTAAGAAGATGTTTGGGTTGGTGAAAACTCCCTTAGAAATAGATTTCCTTCTATTTACTCTTTGTCTGAAAACAAAAAGAAAAGTGATCTCGCCAGTGTTTGTTGATAACTCCTGGGATTTGGGCTTGAGAAGAGGTCTAAGGGATTCTGAAATGGGGATGGTTGATGATTTGATCACTCAGTTAGGGGAAGTCTTTCTTGATCAATCTTGTAGAGATAGAAGAATTTGGAAACATTTCCCTTCTGGTTTTTTCAATTGCTCTTCTTTCTATAACATTTTGCTTCAGACCTCTAACCTTGTAGGGAACTTTCCTTCAAAGGAGGTGTGGGGTAGCCCTGTACCCCCTAAAATTCAGACATTCTGTTGGGAAGTGGTACTCCAAAAAATCAACACCTTAGATTTATTGCAGAAAAAGAGACCAAATATGTGCCTCTCCCCCCATGTTTGTTGCCTCTATTTGGGTTTTGGTGAGACAATTTCACATTTACTAATCTCATGTCCCTTTGTGTTCTTTATTTGGTCTTGGTTCTCTTCTCTCTTTGGCTGCAGGTGGACTCCCTCCTCAAGCATGGTGAACCTCTTTGATCCAGCTTTTTACAGGCAACCAATAGTTCACGGAAGGAATATGTGGAGAGCCACTAGAACTGCTGTATTGTGGTCAGTGTGGGAGGAAAGAAACAATAGGATCTTCAAAGGCAGTTGTAGATCCAAGGAAGAGGTTGTGGAAGGAATAACTACTATGATTATCCATTGGTTGAAATCCTATGATCTTTTTAAGGATTTCTCAGTTGAAGACATTTATAGAAGTTGGGGTATTGTGGCATCTACTACTACTTCCAAAGCTATGATACAGGAATTTTGGTCCCCACTGGCACAACAAAGGGTGAAACTGAACTTTGATGGAAGCTCTATAGGTAATCCAGGCCCATCTGGTATAGGAGGTGTTTTTAGAGATAATGAAGGCAAGATAATGGCTCTGTTTTCAGGTCCAATAGGGGTTGGAGATTCCTTAAGAGCGGAAATCTTGGCACTAACATCAAGGTGTAAAACTGGCCAAACAATTGGGGCTACAACAGATTGAGATAGAGGGAGACTCCAAGTTGGTAATTGGGATGCAATCAGGGCAGTTGGGAATTTGGCAATATAGACAGCTGATAAGGGAACTTCTTAGCATAATAAGGGAGGTGGGTGTTTGGTTCAAGTGGGTAAGGAGATCAGCAAATGGTTTTGGTGATGCCCTAGCAAAACAAGGGACTGTAAGGGAGAGTCTTTATTGGGCAGTGTTGTAATGTTTGATGTTTATTGGATCAACATTTTCTAATAAGGGTTGACTTCTGTATTTCAGTTTAATTTATCTCTAATGAAAGTTATCGCTTCTGATAAAAAAAAATCCATGGAAACCATAATCTCAAGTCTTGGTGTAGAAAATATGGAAATGCATCAAAACCATGGACTACTGGTATATTATTACTTTTGTGAAGAAAGGTAAAGTATTGTGTATTAAACTGATAACAAAACATATACAAAGACCTGCAGAAAAAGGTACTGGACAAGGAATAGCATCCTCTTTGTACACCACAATTTTGCTCACCTAGATACAAACAGATTACTACCATAAAAAAGAAAAAAAAAAAGATCTGCATGCTACATTCTAGAAAAGCCTATGTTCTGCCACCCAAGAGTATATGATTCCCCAAAAATCTTCGTTACTGTATGAAGTTAAATTTATTTTCAAATAATCTCCTATTTCTCTCCTATCCACTGGCAGATTATTATTATGGATATTTTAATTCTCTTTATAAAGTCATAACTCAAAGCACAACCGACAAAGTGTTCCCTTTTATAGCAAAAGGTTCCATCCAATACAAGCTTGAATACCGTATCATTGACATGAATATGGTGATATGACCGTTTTTGTAATTAATTAGAAGCTTTTATCATGATAATTGGTTAAGTGGCTATCATTAATAATAATGCTTTAGAGATCCAAAATTTATAATCCTTTTTGCATAAATAGCCTGACAAAAGAAGAAACCAGTAGCCATGTATTCATATGCAATTAGAAGTTGAACAGTTACAAGGTTTAGAGTTCTCCACTACTTGTAAATCTCTGGTAACAATACCTTTGCTCTCCTTGCAAATTATTAAGCTCCGCAATGAACCAGGCAATAGCATCGCACTCCATTGCCACACATCAGAAGAATAAGTCGAGGAATTCAATGAAAGAAAGTTCGAAACACAATAGCACAACGAAGAGCAATCAATCAATTGGATAACCAAGTAGGACCTAGAAAAGAGGGAGCATAAATAAATAAACATATAAAGGTGTTTTAGTAACCAGAAGTTACTGATCAACAAAAAAAAGTAACCAAATAACATGTAGAAAGTATAGAAAGTACATTTTAATCAAAATTGAAAAATCACTTGAACCTTTTTTCTTAACAGGAAAACAACCGTGTGAAGAAGTTAGAAGTGTCCAACTAGCTGTACATTTTCTTGAAACCGCTGACGCCATCGCCATCAGAAGAGGAACCCCAACTCCCAAGGGGGAAAATATAATAGAGTTACCTCTGGCAAACCCAGATTTCATACTCACTTTCTCTACCCACACCCTATCCACCGTGCACTGCAGCCACACATCTAACACTACAAGATGGCGATGTGTGGCTGCAATTCAAGGTGGGTAGAGGGTTGTGTGCAGGAAATCCGGAGTGACCTCGGGCACACTACCATAGGAATTAAAAATCCTCATGGAGTAATCAGATCCATTAATATCCGGCATTACGAATATTACTCCGTCTGCAAGAATACCAAAATCTCGATCACCGAGCTTCACCGCTTGCTGAGGATTATCCCTAGGCTCTAACGACTCTCGATTGTCAACCTACTCAACCCGTATTTCCAAATACAAAGAATAGGACCAATAGGGGTTACCAGAGAACAACGAAGAGAAGAAAAGTAACTCAGAGATGATCGTATAAAGATGAGGAAATCGACATATGTATACCGAGATGAAATCGAATATCCACTCTCCTTTCGTTCTAAAAAAGAATGTTGGGGGTCTTTCTCGGGAGCTTCGAAGTTCATCCTTCATCGAATATGCCGATATACGAAATGTAGGGTTTCGAATTCGAAGAATGGCCCCTGATTTGAAATTTTAAGTTGGAGAGAAGATTGAAATGATTTAACACATGCATGCGAAAGGTGAGAAGACGAAATGGAGAGGGAAATGGGTCCGGCGCTGCTCGCCAGGGGAAATTGAGAGTGAAGTCAGGGGAACTGAGGTGGTTATTTTGTGTAGTAGGTAGCAATCTATGATGCCGGAACAGTATGACACCGGAAGGACATTGACTAATCGAGTAATAATCAGATTTCAAAACCCCCGGTGAAATGTGATGAATACCAGTTGATTATTAGACCAAGTCAACGTTTGTGCTAGACGAAGCTCCATGTTACAAGTCACCTCACTAGCACGTGCCCCTTACGGGCATCTCTGGAAAGAAGATAAGATGGCGGGAAGAGAGTGAACGTTTATAACGGAATAAAAGACCTCTCAGAAACTGAGTTACTGAGACACTAGAAACATGTCTCAGCTGTCTAACCTCTATCTCTTTGCTTACAATTCTCTTCAGGCTTTCGGATGGTACTCTCTCCTTCTCTCTCATTTCTCTTTTTTTTTCACGTTCTTTTCTTTCTCACATTATTCGTGTGCTTTGGCAGGGTAATCTCTCTCTTTAGGGTTTTGAGCAGCTTCGCCTCAACCAAGTCCTTTCAAGGAGCATACGCTTCTGCCGGAGATCTTATTTGTGAGTTTTGATGGATACCGTCAACGCTTAGATTCATATAAAGAAAGTAATTTGTTTTCATTGTTTCTTTCCTGTTTTGAAGGTTTGCTGCAAACTGTTTCGTTCCTGGAAGTTCTACATGGTGCCATTGGTATGATATATAGGGTTTAATTTTTTATTTAAATTTCACTTCCTTATTTCTCAAATTAAATGAAATAAAACGAAAAGGAAAGATAAGTTATCTAACTGGAATTGGTTTGATTTTCTTTGTCAAATTTGAGGTCTTGTTCCCAGTGGGGTGCTGCTTCCTCTGATGCAATGGGGAGGGAGGACTCATTTCCTGTTGGCAATTGTTAGTCAAATTGTTGAGGTATCTATTGTTCTAAACTCAAATGCTGTAGCTTAGATACTTCCTAAAGTATATATATGGGTTCCCAATGAATCGCGGTTCATTTTTTTTTCCTCTGTAGGTTCAGGATCTCCCATCAGTTTTCATTACGTTTCTAGCATGGAGTCTAGGTGAGGTATGTTGACCATGTTTCCTCAATTCTTTTTCTGCCTTTCCTATCATCCATGAATCATATAGTTTGTTGCCCAAGGTTTCTCAGAAGTGCTGTCTCAGATCAAATTATCTGTTTATAAAATGTCATATGTGATTCATGATGGCAGAAATGCATATGTTGAGGTGGATGAGTAGAAGAATTAGAAAGGATAGGGTAAGAAATGAAGTCATTTGAAGGAACCTATGAGTAGCTCCAATGGGTGAACAAATGAGAGAAAGTAGGCTTAGAAGATTTGGTCACGTGCATAGAAGACCTTCTGCAGCACCTGTAAGTAGAAGTGATCTGTTGCAAGTTAAAGGGGCTGCAGACCAAAAAGGACATGGTTGAAGTAATAAGAAATGATTTAAGCACTTATAATTTAATGATGGATATGACACTAAACAGAATGGAATGGTGAAACATGATTCATGTAGCTGATCCCATATAGTTGAGATAAGGCTTAGATGATGATGATGATGAGATTTACTTCTGCAATACTTTGGTGCTGTAATGCAATTATTCTAGAACTGAGCCCTAGTTCCAGAAAAGATTCTTAGGAACTCTACTGTGATATTAGGACTATTTTCTCCTATATTATTCACTTCTTTGTGTTTTTGGTGATATTGTCAAATGTGGTTGTTATTAACAAGTCAATCACTTAACTTCCATAAATAAGTGAACTGTTTCACTTTTCAATTTCCTTTTGCTGAGTTCCCCATTATCCCTTGGTTTCATCAATTTTCTCCTTTTCCTGTACTTGGAATTTTTCCCTAAGGCTGTGTTTTGATTGCAGGAATGGATTTAGAATTGGATTCCGTTTCACCTCAATTCCATAGATTGAATTGATTAGTACCCCTATGTGCATGTGTTCCCAAGTGGTTTGGAATATTTCATTCTGCAAAACCACAAAACTCCCAGGCCAAAAGTCTGTATTTTGTTAAATTCTTCTCCACTATGGAAACAGATCCAAAAGGTCATAGACTCGTGGAATTGGACCCCTCAACTTCACCTCCAATTCCAATGTTGCCATGAAGCAAGACATTGTAAAATATTCATCAACTTGATATCTAATTTCTAAATCCTACACCCTAAGCCAATCCTTATTCTTGTTAGATTGTTCCAACTTCAAATAATCATCATACTTTCTTCCCCTTGCTAACCAAACCCTAATTTTTATCACTTATTGTAACTTCTTTCATATCTGTCCTACATTAGATCATATTTGTCAAGCCATGAAAGTTTCAACTCATCACATCTTTTTGCCTCAGAAACTACTCCTTTTAAATTGCTCATGTGACAGTTTATGGTATTTTAATTCTTGCTTCACAAATCTGTTTGCATGAAAGGATGACTGAGATTTTCCTAGTCTTAATGGTGAGCATTGTTTAGAAAACCAGACTGGACCGGTCGGTTGGGCCGGTTAAACCGTGACTCAATACTCTAGCTGGTTTGGTCATATATTGCAAAGCATGATTAATGAAAAACCAGCCAAACAGGAAAACCAGTGAACTGGTTCCGGTTTTATGACATCGCCTGGGTCATAACATGAATAGAAACTTTAAAATGTTGATGACAAGACTTGAACCCAAGACCTCTTATATGTATTGTCTTGTTACCATTAACCCATTTCTTTCTTTGCATTTATTTGTAACTTTAATACACGTATTTTAAAGAAAATGTGAGTTAAGAGACTTGAACCCTAGTCAATTATTTTTAAGAACTTAGAAAAAACCATCTATCAACAACATGCAAGTGTAGTAATACTTGTAGTATTTATATGACCTATAAAATATATATGTATATGCCATGTCATTATGGTTTGACCTTTGGTTTGACCATGGTTGAACCTCTGCCCATGAGCCTCTCCCTTTTCTGGTTCTATGCTCGATCTGGTTCTCTGGACGTTGATGATGAGTCACTATTGTTCCTCTAGAGATGCTTTGAGTTTGTCTCAACTTATTACATTACCTTTTATAGTATAAAATAGAAATGATATATGTCTGTCTCCTTTTGGCTGATACAGATAATCAGGTACTCACATTATGCTTTGAATTGTGTGGGAATTTGTCCATCTTGGGTTATCCACATTAGGTATGACATAGTTACACTAAAATTAGAAACCAACAGTATCCATACAACACCTACAACAGTAAAAAGTGCATCTCCAAGCAAAAGCTAATCGCCTTTTCTTCTTTTCATAAGGTACACTGCATTCATTGTGTTGTATCCTGTTGGTGTGGCTCTTGGAGAAAGTACTATTCACTCTCATTCAGCCCTTTCTGTTTCCCAGTTATCAGATGAATTTGCTTTATCTTATTTGTTTGTATTTATAGTGAATTTGTCTGGGAAGTTCCGTTGACTGCTTGTTTCCATGCAGTGTGGCTTATGTATGATGCACTTCCATTTATAAAGAAAAACAACCTCTATGCGGACTTCTTTTCCAGCTTCCACTTTAGCTATTATTCTTTTGTCAAGGTATGCAAAACAACAAATTTTTGTCTCTGAAAAAATGTGTGTTACACTTTGGATGATGGTAGCCGTCCTCCTCAGCCCTCTCCTGAACCAAAGTTCTAAAAGGATAAGAGCATAGTTGAGGCACAATGGCCTCAAAATTATATATAACAAGAATACATAGATGCACTAGAACATAACAGACAATTTTAACACTTGCATATACAAATTAAATAAACACGTAGACACAAATTAGAAACTAATTCATGGAAACATGGAAACACATTGAATAAACACGTGTAGTTGAAGACACATAAATCGATATAATAGTGATACAAATTGAACAAATATTTAGCACTAGGCATAAATCCTTTATGCTTTTTTTTAATAATTTTTACATTTATTTATTTATTTATTTTACTTCATGGGGCTACACAATTGGGGATAGCCTGCCCCCTATACCCATACCACCCCCCAACCTTGGTGACAGTGGGATTTGATCCAAGTCTTCGCTACAACCTGTGAGAGAACTTACCAACTGAGCCGCCATCAGTGGGTGATATAAATTCTTTTTGTTGTCATTTAGTTTTATTTCATCATTAGTGACTAAAATATTCCTCCAAGTACATGCTAAGCTTCAAAATAAATACAAAAAAAAGACATTTTTTCTTCCATTAAAAATGTCTTAAGGTTGCTAACTTTTGAGACTTATGCCTTTTGTAGCCTCGCCTTGAGGCATGAGGTATATGCCTCATCAGACTGGGGCCCTCACCTCAACTCAAACCTGGTCTGCTATTATGTGCCTTGCCTCGAGGCATACAACTCATGCTTCATGGCTTAATCTTTTTAAAATCGATTCAAATTACATGTACAGGGATGTAGAACCTGGTATTTGTTTCTACAGAATGGTTCGGAAATTAGCTTGATCTTACAATTCTGAACATCTGGCTGTCAGGCCACTCTTTGGAACATTTTCCATATTCTTATTTATTATCTAAACCAGAATATGGTCTATCAGATGGTGACAATCATGTAGTCCACTTTATGTTTCCTTCAGATCTCTCTTAGGTGGAAGCTTATCAAGGGAAGCATTCTAGATCTATGGTGCATAGTCACCTTGGGTGCAATACTTCTATATGATAATAGGGTTTTTATCCTACTTAGAGATGCCACTGTGGTTCTCATGTATTCTTAGTGTTTTTTCTTTTATTATGTTTCTGGGTCTCATTATTTTCTTTTTATTTGAGCCAGGTTCTGCTTGTATGCTACCCATTTCTGTGGTTGAAACTGTACTTGCATTTGTTTAAGCAACGGCGATCAAAACTGGGGAAACTCCATAGGAAGAAGAAAAATTGAAGGTTTGGACAGAGGTTCTTTCAGTTGTACATGTTGATTAACTGTCAATGACTCAATGGTGGCCAAACTTATGAAACCTGTTAAATAGTTAGATTGAATATTTATGGCCCTATTATGATCATATTGTTCTCATTTGTGTTCCTTCTCAGTGGATCTTGAGTTGAACCTTGTAAAGACAGTTTCATTTTACAGAGGTTTGGCTTGGGAAGGGCTCAAGCATTTCACTGCTTCATGAACAATGCATGATGCACATGGAAAACAATATTGATGTCCCACAACCAGGATAATGTGGCTTCTGGTATATATGTATTTGACAGGTGGTTTCCTGGGCTGACCTGAACCAGAGTCATCACTGTTGTGGGCTGGATGGTTGGATGTAGCTGGATGCTGGATACCTGCCTGAAGTTGTGGGCCTTTGGCCTCATCAATCCCACCCCCTTTTGGAGGCACCTTGTCTTCAAGGTTGAAATGAGGGGGCTGCTGCTGCACCTTAGAGAAATCTTTCCATGTAGCATCTTCAGGAGGCAGGTTCTTCCAAGAGATGAGAGCTTGCTTGATAATCTTGTTAGCTTGCTTGATCCATCTGAGGTCCAACACTTCCTTTGGTTTCTACCCGTAATGCTCCTTCTGTAAATTCAGGCAGTAAGGGTGATGTCTTCAGAGCTGGGGCGGGGCTTGGCTTAAGTAAGGATACATGGATGCAATAGAAGCTCTCTGGGTTGCAGGGGCCTCATACTCGAAGTACCTTTCTGCTCTGTAGAGATATGATAGGTTGTATTATAGTTATACCAATACTCTGCCCAGAGTAACCAAGCTGTCCACTGTTTAGGTCATTCACCAATGAAGCATCAAAGATATATCTCTAAGAACTTATTAACAACTTCAGATTGACTGTCTGTCTGGGGGTGATAGCTTGTAGAATGCAGCATCTTAACTCCATGGGTCTTTAAGAACTCTTCCCAGAACCTTCTCATAAACAGGGGATCCCTGTCAGTAAGGATTGAGCTAGAAGTCCCATGCAGCCTGGCCACTTCCTAGATGTAGGCTCTAGCAACAGAAACTGCTGTATACAGATGTGGGAGGGCGATGGAATGCACATATTTGCTTAGACGTTCAACTATGATGAGAACCAGAGACCTCCCTTCTGACCTGGGTAGACCTGTGATAAAATCTATAGTCACATCCTCCCAGACTCTCTCTGGAATTGGTAGAGGTTGAAGAAAACCCACCTGTGACTAAGGGCTATACTTCTGTTGTCGGCAAGTGGAGCACTTGTTAACATAAGCCAGCGGTCTTCTTCATTCCCTTCCAGTAGTAGTTGGCAGCTATGCACCTATATGTTCTGGGAACTCCAGAGTATCCCCCTGCAGCTGAGTCATGAAATAAATTCAGTAACCCTTCAAGGTGAGTCAACTTACTGGGGATCACCATTCAAGAGGGTTTTGTATACCTGACACCAAATAGTTAGGATTAAGTCTGAGTTTAATTGAGATTAGTGTAGTTACAGAAGTTGTTGTAGAAATAGGATTAGTTTTCATTTCACTCTCCCTTTAACCTTGGGATTCAAGGTGCATTATTGATTGTGTAATTTGAATAGGATAAGTAAGAATTACACAACAACCAGGGTAGTACCATTCATTTTGAGCCCAAGCTATTGAAACTTAAGCAGAGCAATACCATAATATATTGTCATCAGCTCCTTTATGCAGTTCCAAATGGTGAATCCAATGGTCTAGGATGCTACATTGCTTGGCTTAGAGTTGTGCTACTCTTTGAATTGCTACAATGAGCTTGATTTTTGTTACTAGCTGGTGGAGTGTTGCTACTGCAAGTCCAACCATTACTAACTATTAATAATCTTGCTTCTCATTGCATGTGTAACTATCTGACTAAAATTATACGACTACTGGTTTGGTGCAAGCTCAATTTCATGGCAAATTCCAGTCTCTGTGGCATGGCATCACCTTCTTAATGGCCATGTAACCCTTTTTCATGCATCATGTACTTTAATGTTTTTTGTTTCCATTTGATTATCTTTGTCAATGCAAACATGCCATTTTACATTTAGGAGATTTTTTTTTTTTTTTGCTTGGTAACTTGAAATTTTTATTGATCTGTGATAAAAGAGGTAAGTCAGATTTTATTTAGTTCTTCCGTGTAACTGGTCCTGAATAGATAGCTAGGATATCCATTATGTAGGTGCCACTTCTTTCCTTTTAAGTAATCTACACGCTTGTCCCTTTCTTCAAGTGAAGGGGGTTTTAACTTTTAGGTGTGTGGGTTGGTTATACAGCTACCACCCTTCACTTCTATAAAATTCCTCTGGTCCACACCTCTTAATGTTTCCTGAGGTATCCAAGTAAGAAGAGACTAGAGAAAAGGAAAGAGAGAAAAACCATGAGAAGAGTACAAAGAAAAGAAAGAGGAAGAATAAAGAAAAATACCCACATGGCTTGGGAGGTTCTCTGGAAAACAATAATTCTTTTTTTCCAGTCCAGAATTACAGGTAGGAAGTTCTCTTCCATCATCTTGCTTTCTCCTTTCATTCTCCCCTACGTGTAAATTCATCTCCCTCTCCCCCCCTCCCTCTCTTCTTTTGTGAAGCAGAGAGAAAATGCCATCTACAGCCACGTCATTCAACTTGTCTAAGTATGGTCCTTTACAAAATGTCAAATTTTTGGAAGATGTAGAGGGAAACCATCAACAACCTTGTTATTCAACTTGACTGACTAGAGTTCCTTATGGAAATTCAAAGTTGAAGAAATGTGTCGGAGGATTATGCTATTGACAGCCTAGTTATTTAACCCAGCCGATTATAATCCCTTATGAAGTGTAAATCTCTCTATTTTTCATGAGATTCTTTGAGGGATATCATAAAGAAAAGACACCAAAATTTTCATTAGAATTTTGTAACGGAGTTCTGTTCCATAGTATGTTTTATTTATTTCTTCAATTAAATCAAAGTATTATCCTTGCCTTTTATTTCGTGATGATTCAATCAATGGGAGTTTGATTGATTAAAACCTTGCAAACATATGATGGTTGAATTTCTATTTTGTGCACATGCGGCCCATGCAAAGAGTTGGTCGCGTCGTGCCGGCATGCAGGTCGTGCTTCCCTTCCCCCAGGATAAGTTGGGGAGTCGGCCCGGCCCACTGCCCGAGCAGGTTGTAGGCCGTGTTGTGAGCCGAAAAGGGCCAGATATTTTTTATTTTTTTTATTTTGATTTTTTTTGTTAAGTAAAATTAAAATACTTAACTTTCCATTATGAACAAATTGAAAAAATAAAAATTCTAACAAAGAAATGAAAAAAATACTTAACAAAATACAAAATGCCAAATGGACAACGAATTGGAAAAAATAGGAATTTTATTTCATTTAAATTTGAAACTTGAACAATACATTGGTCAAAAAAATACTTAACAAAATGGAATAAAATATAAAAATTTTAATACAATTACAAATTGAAAATAAAAATTTATATTGTTGGAAAAAATAACAAATGATTTAAATAAAATTGAATAACAAAATTTATAATAATTTTAAAAATTGCTACAAAATTATTGAGTATACAAAAAAAAAATATTGGATTCATCAATTTTCTTCAAGTTCCACTTCTATCTCCATCTTGATTTTGATCATCTGCTTCAGGTGAATCATTAGGTGTAGTGTCATGCCCTCCTTTGTCTTATAATCTATTTTTAGCATCTAGCCCATCTTTGAGGTAGATGCACATCTCCATACTTTCACCATTTATGCAGCTTCTCGTCATTTAGCACCTTAGTACCTACACTAAAATAAGACTCGGATGGAACTGTAGACATCGGAAGGGTTAGTAGATCACGTGCCATGGTAGCAAAGACTAGATAATCTTTTAAATGTCCATTTCACCGGGCTAAAATGTCAAAATCATTCATTCCTTCCGAGTTGAAGGAATCACTTAAACTAGAAAAATTTGCTTGTATGTAAAAATTAAGTTCAATAAATGAACTTGTTGATGAGGTGGCATCAGATTTCTTCCTCCTATTTTTTAAAGACCAAACTTTATCTTTTGCACTACTGGAATTAGTTGTTGCAGAAGTGGTAGTTGAACTTGTACAAGTTGTAGATTTTTTATGCCCTACCATATGAGATTCATATAAATTATACATTTTTCTTTTTGATTTCCACTTTCAATATTCATATTTTCGCAATATGATTCAAGTAAAATATCTACACCACCTTTCTAATCCTAGGATCTAATATTGCAGTTAAACAATATTTTTTTTTTAAATTTATTTTCCATTATTTCAACAATGCTTTTAAATTATGGATTTTTTCTATATTTTGCAAAACATTCACTAATCATGAATAATTGATTAACCAAAAGACAACTAGTTGGGTAATAAACACCCGAAAATTCCTTAGTTGCATCATAAAAATTGTATAAAAAATCTCCTGTACAAATTGTCATTTTCCAATCTTTCTCAAGTATAATAGCATGTGGCATTTTTGAATTATAAAAATTAGTAAGAATTTGTTTGTAGGGAATACAACTTTCTAACATAAAATAGGTAGAATTCCATCTATGTTGAACATCTAATGTAAATGTTTAGATTTGAAAGCATAATTATGACATAAATATTTAAATTCTTGTTTTCTTGCTCTAAAACTTTTAATATATATAATACAATTTCTAATTTTAGAAATATGATGAAAAATAATATTTAAAGCATCTTGAATACATAAGTTTAAGATGTGACATGCATATCTAATATGGAATAATTTACCATTATTATAAGATTTGAAATTTTAAAATGTTTATTGTTGAATCATTATTGTTGGCATTATCAAAACTAATAGAAAAAAATTTATTATCAATTCTTTAAGCATGTCAAGTATTTAAAATTCTTACATCAATAGCCGAGCCAATATGTGACCATTCAAACCTAGTAAGACTTAAAATTCTTTTTTGTAAAAGTAAGTTTTCATCGATAAAATGGCTGATAACACAAATATCACTTATACTAAAATTAGAAATCCAAATATTAGAAGTAATTGCAACTCTAGAATTAAATTTTGTTTATATGAATAAAAAATTTTAAAAACATTTGCTCTAATAGTATTTTTAGAATTTTTTTCAAATTGAGTATTTGCATAATTATGTAAAAAATTTTCAAGTTTACTATCCTCAGTTAATAAAAATGGTTGTTTAGCATGCACAATATATTTTGCCAACTCTTGCTTCATTTTTTCTTGTGAATATTTAAAATACCAAACCCCCCTTCCCAATTTGTGTTTGAGATTTTTCTTTCCCTTCTTCTTGTTTCTCATGGGTGAGCAAATGTTTAACCAAGTGGCTAGTACCACCCTTGCTATAATAGCTAAAGTCATTCTTACATTTTTGCAAACGACCATGTCTCACTTCTCCTTAACCTCCCATATTTTAAATAATTCCCAAATCAGGCTAGTCAATTTAGTTTTCTTTCTCCTACCCCCAATAGCAGTATCGGTACTAGGGGTGGAATTCTGACAATTTCAGTAGCATCTATATCAATGCTAATGCTATCATATTGTGATTGAATATCGTCAACATTGTTCATGTTGAGGAATTGGTTTCGGGAGGAGTCGACCATTCAGTTCAAAATCTCAACTTGATTTCAATGGTCGAAGCCTCCAAGCATCTCAAATTGCTAACTTGAGATACTTGAGCAAGCCTTCTTATTGAAACTTGAAAAAAGTCGAGACTTGAGAATTTAAGAGTAGAGAGAGAGAGAGAGTATTGAGAGTATGAGAAAAGAATTGCTGAATTGGTGTGTGAGAATGGTGGAGAATTGGGCTATTTATTCCTATAAAATAATTTAATTGCCCAAAATACCCTAAAAATTAGTTGTTTTTTAGTCATTGAGATGGGTATTTTGGTCATTATAAAGTCATTTTATTTTACCCAAAATGCCCTCAAACTAACTGTTATATGGCTATTGGGGGCATTTTTGTCATTTTTTTCTCCCCTTAAAGCCAAAATACATAAATACCCCACTATTTTTGTCAAAAACCCTCCCAAAAAGTTGGAACTAGCCGTTAGGGACCTTGGGCAGGCCACATTCGGCCTGTTGTGGGTGGCATAGCATGCATAGTCATGCCTTACTGTATCAGCCTATGGACCTGAAACCCCTAGTCCAGCATGGCCCACACGATCATGTTGTGCCTAAAAGGTTGGAATGGCCTACGTGCCATCATGTCGGGCCGTGAGCGACACGACCTGATTTGCAACAGTATGCATAGCTTAAGAAAGGATAGCCCAATGCACAAGGTTCCCGCCAATATGGGGTATGGGGGTGGAAGGGGGAAGGATGTACACAACTTTACACCCTTACCCTTGCAAATTGCAATTTCTATCCGCTTCCAATCATGATGTTCTTCTGTTTGGTGAAACCTGATCACTCCTTGTCTCACCATTCCATTGTTAAATTATTAGCTCTTAAATTGTTTATATTAATATATTTCTTAAAAGGATAAATTGTAGATTTGTAGTGTTTAGAGAACTGGACTGGACAGCCATTTTGATCGAAAAATCATGAACAATCCACTGGCCGGTTCAATTAAGCCCTAAAAACTGAGCGGTGTTAAAAACCAACCGACTGATCTAATTGGAGACCCAGTGGAAGTGGTGAGGAAAACGGTTCTACCTACCCCCTCCTTATCTGAACACCGGTAAATTGCCGTTCCGGTATTGATATTTGAATACTTAAAAATTTTAGCCACGCATTACTGCGCATTACTGCGCATTACTGCGCTTCATTCTTTGATAGTTGATATATATATCACCTCTAATTTGCTCTATTCACGTTCACGAGGCATGGAAAGACGGAATCAATTCGTGTATGGTCATGTTGAGTTTGCGTCGGATTAAGGTCCGACCCGTACCAAATCCAGCCTGTTGACATCCCATCCTAAACGTGTGGATTTGGTCCAATCCTGTCCAGTCCAATGTGAGTTCACTTATAAACGGACTGGACTGGTCTAGTCCAAATCCAATACAAATTAAATCCAATCCAATCCATTAAAATGTAAATGGATTGGATTGAATTTAATTCAAACCGAATGAAATATCAAAAATTATATAAAAACACTTTTAACATTGAAAAAATATTTTTATAAAAATATTTTCATAAAAATATTTTCATAAAAGTGTTTTTACAAAAGCAGTTTATTGAAAGTACATAAGAAAAGTGTTTTTGTAAAAGTATTTTTATAAAAGCACTTTTGTAAAAGTATTTTTGTAAAAACACTTTATTGAAAGTATTTAAGAAAAGTGCTTTTGTAAAAGTACTTTCATAAAAGCATTTATAAAAGTACTTTTTTAAGTACTTTTGTAAAAGTACTTTTATAAAAGTACTTTCATAGACTTATAAAAGTATTTTTGTACAAGTGCTTTTGTAAAAGTACTTTTATAAAAATACTTTCGTAGAAGTGTTTTTATAAAAGTACTTTCAAAAAGTACTTTGGAAAAGTGCTTTTGTAAAAGTACTTTTATAAAAGTACTTTTGTAAAAGCACTTTTCAAAAAGTACTTCCAGACATAAAAGTACTTTCGTAAAAGTACTTTCATAGAAGTATTTTTATAAAAGTACTTTCATAAAAGTACTTTTGTAAAAGTGCTTTCGTAAAAGTTCTTTCATAAAAGTGATTTTCTAAAAGTGCTTTCGTAAAAGTGATTCTATAAAAATATTTTCGTAAGTTTTTTGATAAAAGTGATTTCAAAAAAGTGCTTTCGTGTAAAAGTACTTTCATAAAAATACTTTTGTAAAAGTGCTTTCGTATAAAAGTATTTTTATAAAAATATTTTCATAGAAGTGATTTTATGTTGTTTTCAGTTTTGGTTTATGTCTATTTTAAACCAATAAAAATATGAATCAATTTATTTTGGATTGGCCCAATCCAATAATTATAATGGGCTGTACAAATCTGATTAAATAAGATTTAGATGGGACTAGATCCAAACCAAAACCGATCGATTGACACCCCATCCCTAGCGGGCTATCGCTTGTTTGGTACATATGCCAAGACCCCCGGCCGGAAGCACAAGAAGACTGATTGATACCCTCATACTAACAGTTCTGTGCGCCGAAGAGACGTTCAGATTCGAACCACGGCAGCATTAGTGGATTATTGTGCCTCAATTCTACAAATCGACAAAAGTCACGTCTTCTTGTCATTTTTTTTTTCTTTTTTCTTTGTGGATATTCTACATGATTTGTTTGTTTCTGTTCTAGATTAATTAATTGTCTCTGCACTTCTATAATTCCAATTTCCAACAAATCCTTTCCTAATACTAATAAAGTATGTTTACTTTAACACCAGAGTTAAACGAATAACGGAATAAGTTTAACTCTTTTGGAGGCAGTAATAACGAATAATTAAGCAGTTGTATGAATTATGAAACTTGCTTAAGTTACTTTCTTTCATCTCTTTCAAATAGTAATTTGGAAAACGTTCTCTGCCGTTACAGTCTCTTTCCGCCATTAGACTTGGACCACCACCACAGTGAAGGACGGATTTTTACCCCAAAGTTCTGCCTCTTTCAGAATTAATGGTCCAATATAATTTCAAAAGAAAAAAAAAAAAAAAATCAATTGCCCTATGACAATGATGACTATACAACGAACACGAACTTTAGTAAATTCCCAGGAAAAGTCCTAAAAAGGCTCAGACAAGAGCAATTCGGATGAAGCAAATAAACTAGGTGTTTCTCATCATGGGTAAGCTGCCTAACTACCTTATGAGAGACATTACCCCCATCTTCTTCTAATCAACACTTGCAGAAAATATTTGGATTACGAGCTCTCCACAGCCAGAAACTTTGGACCCGCACCAATGTCCAAATCACTAGTCCGCCCGTGCTGTTATCCTACCTAGTTATACCAGCACTTTCATCAACTGAAACGAATATGGAGACTGGAGTCTGGACCCATCTCATCTCATCTCATTGACAGAAGAAAGGAGTTTCACCAATCACTACCTAACATCTCTCTCTCTCTCTGAATCTGAAATCATACGACAAAACAAAACGTCACAACCCAAATACCCATAACCCCTAACTGACATAATTGAATGGTCTATATATGCTTTATTACTAAAAATAAAGGACGAAAACCAAAAAGTGGCAAAGAATTTGCCACGTTGGAGACAAATACATCATTCAAATCATTGCCTTTGGTTGCACCATTTTATTTCTCTCAGTGGTACGGTTGATCACTCCATTTGAAGGATGAAGATGAAGCTCTAGGCACTCCACGACACCATCTCTCTCCCTCCCTCCCTCCTTCCCTCACTGTTACGCCGGCCCTCGGCATCATGATGACCACATCACTTTCATCTTCGGAGCCATGTTATGCGTACCATATTGGTTCTGGAACTGCTTTTTGCAGTCTAGATTCTACTTGTCTCCATTTCTCCAGCTTGCCACAGCAGGTCTCAAATGGCATCACCGTCACGCCGTCGAAATGGCTATCTCCGGCAGAGGACAGCCCAAGGCCATCACACTTACACGAGTTTCAGTTCTTGGAGACACATAATGTCGCAGCACCGTGCCGCTTTCTTGAGTCGAGAGAATATGCGACTCCCGTGATGCAACCAGTCACGACTGAATATCAGCAGAACCCGTCTACTACTCAACATCTAATACTTGATGCTTGTCGTAGCTCAACCAGCTCTTCAGTTTCTCCGTCTGGATCATCACCTTCTGTCGAGGTTTCCGTCGTCGGGCAAGCGGCTTCAAGTCCCACCTCCGTGAGTAATCTCTGGTTTTACTTTTAAGTCTCCCTTCTAGCTAGGCTTTACTTGAGTTGGGTCAAAGGACGCACCGACGCAGGACACCCATCCGGGTTTGAGGTTCCTATTAGGCTTATCATCACATGCCACGCCCCCCGGCGTCCTTGTTAATGATCCGAAGTCCGAACCTTCCACTTGATGGATCCCACATGAAAATGCTAATAGTTTGTTTATCAGGTCAATGTTTGGCTTGGACTCTTATAACGGTGGGTCCCAATCCATTGAAACGGCCAAAATGATACACGTAGCCGGTTACGAGGGTTAAGACGCGCAAACCATTTACGTGTCCCATGTCCCCGACACAAATTCTTCCTAATGGAGAAGTCTTGATCGGGTTGTAATAAAACCGAATTCGCCATTCGGGCACCTCTTTCATGCTATTTATTCTTTTATTTTTTTAGAGAAATCTTCTTTATCAGGGGAAAAAATAAAAAAGCAAACAAACTGCATTACTCAGACAAGTTATATGTACATGATGATGATGAAGACCTACTGCCCTAATTTTGTACAATTGTTAGCAGTTTCATTACTTCTTCTTCTTTCATATGAATCATATTTCAACAATCTCCATTGTCATCAATCCTAATACTGTTCACGATCCCCTGAGAGTCCGAAAAGAGGGTTGCTGAGTTGATGTTCAGTACTGTTCTTGCCTTCCCGAGTCCATGAATAACAGCCCACCCAATGTTTTTGAACCGTCGATGATTAAGATGGTCAGACTGTTTGGCCCAGGAATCATTTGGTTAACCGGTTCTGTTTTACCTTAAACTTGATCCTGACAAAAAATCGTTGAATTGGTCAATTTTTCATTGATTCAGGCAATCAAATTATTGATTCATTCGATTAGTTCAACGGTTTTGACCATTTTTTATTTTAATTATTTAATTGTTTTGTCAGAATGGACCATCCGTTCAAACTGAATGTCTAATCCAATCCATTGAATATTTTGGACTATTTTGAACCAGTCCATTTTTATGTCTGGACCATCAATCTGTTCAAATTCATGTTAATTTAGATTGGTTCCAACTCATACCTGACCCATTGACACCTGTGTTCTTATCTTCTATCAATGGATCAGATATTGATTCGATCCAATACAAATTCACTATGAACGGACTAGGTCCAGTCCAATATGTCTTATTGGTCTTTCCAATCCGTCCATTGACACCCCTATTTCCAAGAGGCTAGTTTAGCGTTCACTCGGCCAATTATCTTTGGATTTCTTCTGTCGCTCCATGCAGCTGTAAATCAATTTATCTAATCAATCTTATTAATAATCCTAAATGCAACCTTTTGAGTTTATTTTTGGGAATTGCATTCAAAGATCTAAAAATCTTAGATGCTGTTTGGCCATTCTTTTTGGGAAGATCTTTCGACAGCTACATGGTTAAAAAATGTAATGAACTTTTAGGGGTCTTGCATGTCTTTAAAGATCTAGGCCCTTTTTGTTAAGTATTTAAACTATCATGATTTAGAGAGATATTAGGCTGTGTTTGGTTGCAATGCAAATAAATTCACACTGATGCAAAACTATGGTAGTGCAAATGATTTGAGTGTAAATTCTTACCTATTTTTGTTTCAAATTATGCTTATTTTGTTTGATTGCATTTCAAATGAAGTAAATTAAGACATGAAGTAGAATAAAGTAAAACCCAAAACAAAATTAAATGAAAAATTGCATTTTTTTATTTACATTCCCATGCATTTGTATTAGTGCAAATAAAATTCCACTGCAACCAGGGTTTTAGGTGTAGAACAGGTTATTTGAAGCTTCTAGATTTTTGGCCATAGATTGTTGGCCATTTTTTATTTTCATGAGCTTTTTAAAACATTGGTCTTCCAAGCTTTAAAAAGCCCAAAAGGCCACATGAAAAGACTTGCCAAATGCCTCCTTAGTCTATGCTAAAGTGTCGCTTATTAATAAAAAGAGAGAAAAAGAAGGAATTATAGGACAGACAAAAAAAAAACACTTGAACCGCTTATTCTTAATTCAAGATTATTTCAAAAACTAGTTGGAGGAAAAGCCATGAAGTATTGAGAGAGGGAAACCATGTTTTACATCTAGGCTCCTTTGGTTTGCGATACAAAGGCTGGACTGGGGTATTTATGTACCCTGGTTCATGTTTTTGAGTGTTTGTTTAATACTTAAAAAAGTAATGATTATAGAGTAAAAATGTATTTTCTGACACTTTTGTACTCTGAAAAGAGAGCATTATTATATCTATTTTTTAAATACAATTTTATATTCTTTTGATAATTAACTTTTTTACAAATGTTAAGGCACGGGAGCATAAAATAGTTGGAGCATTTAATGATGGATCCACACTTTTACATCCATTTCAACCAAACAAGATAAATGCAAAAACAGTTTAAAATATAAAACAGAAAGGGATAGCACATTCGAAGTTGGTTGTGAATTGTGATTACTATAGTCTTGAAATCCTTGATACTTGCCAATATCCCCCACATCCCATGATGTGGGGATCCATCAGGATTCACCCACCGTTGGATGGTTCCATCTGGAACATGAAACACTGCAATTAAGTTATGGGGAGCCAGCAGCCCAGACCCAACACCAAGATAGTGAAAGTGTAACATACTCCTTCCTTGGTGGAGAGTAACACTATAACTGTTGTTATGATTTGTCTAACTCCTGTTCTATATATTTGGCAGATATTATTATTCACAGGAAGCATGCCAACGGACAATACAAGGGATAATTTTAATGAGATCTTGAGTAACTCGGCGGTGCTTGGCCAAGAAGACGACGCAGCAGCAGAGAGAAAAGCTAAGGTGATGAGATACAGAGAAAAGAAGAAAAAACGAAAGTTCGACAAGCAAATTCGCTATGCAACAAGAAAGATTCACGCAGAAGCGAGGCCACGGATAAGAGGCCGCTTTGCCAAGAGTTTAGAGCCCAATCCTGATGAGTGCTGACCAAGTTGGAACTGGATAGACTATTCCCTCCTTAGATGGGATCAGGATCAGTCAACTTAATTAGCTATGTCAAGCCATAACCAGCAATATTGTTATCATTTACTTTTCTTGTGCTTCGATCTATATATTTTTGTCTCTCTGAAGTCTGAACTGAAACCTCAAATTGAAGTGTCGCTCCCTATCTTTTTTCTTCTCGTTTGGTTCTAAGAATATAATCAGTTAATCGCATAAGGCTACGTTTGTTTGGGGTGGAAAATCGAACCGGCGTAAACTTTAAAATTACATCGAATCGATGTATTTATTATATCGCTCGCTCTTTCTCTCTCTCTTCTTCTTCTTCTCCTTCTCTCTCTCGCTCGCTCGCTCGCTCTCTCTCTCTCCTCCTCTCTTCTTCTTCTCCTCCCCCTTTTTTTTCTCTTTCCGCCGCTGCCACCGGCCTCGATGTTTTCTCCGGTCTCCACTACAGCCTGATGCCCTCCTCACTGAACTCTTCAGTCTTCACTCACCGTTGAGAGGAGACCCTCACTCATTCCCACCTGTTCCTCCTCTTCTCCCATCCCTGAGGGAGAGCGTTTAATAGAATAAAACCAGCCACAAGAAAGTTTTCGCTTTTCTTCTTCTTCTTCTTTTATATTCGTGCTCTGTTTCTCACAGAACCAGGGCATGGAACGTTTCACAGTTCCCTTCTTCCTATTAATCATCTCCATTGTTTCTTTTGCTGGTAAAAAAGGCTACCAAAACGTCTACAGATGCAGGCACAATCAGGATAAACTATGGCAGAGTAGCTAACGACCTTCCTTCGGCAGTGAATGTGGTTCAGCTTCTCAAGTCTCAGGGTCTCAACCGAGTCAAGCTCTACGACACCGACGCTACCGTTCTCAGGGCCCTTGCCGGTTTAGGAATCAGCGTCGTCGTTACCCAACCCAACGAGCAACTCTCAGCTGCCAAGTGACAGTCCTATAACGACACTTGGGTCCAGAAGAACATTGCCGCTTACTACCCGTCCACCCAAATCCACGCCATTGCCGTCAGGAACGAAGTCTTCGTGGATCCACACAATACAACCGAGTTCCTAGTCGCAGCGATACGCAACGTTCACGCCGCGCTCGTTAAATATAACCTCGACTCTGCCATTAAGGTGTCCTCTCCCATAGCCCTTGGTGCTCTTCAGTCCTCCTACCCGTCTTTTGCGGGGTCTTTCAAAACCAAGTTAGTCGCCGCCGTTTATCGTTATAAAACACAGTGGCAGACACTGTCTCTCTTTCTAATAAATCTCCCGCTGCAACAAACCAGAAAACAGGGTAACCTAACCAAACAGGACAGAGTGTAAATGGGCACAATGGCCAGTCCGTATTTTACACTCTCACCGAACCATGATATCTCAAGCTCATTGGCGTAATAAGAAAATAAGAAAGCACGAGGTTCTGTTATAGTTCCTACTTCCTAGGCCTAGCAAGTTAATTGGCGTAATATCTGGGGCTGCATGACTCGTAGCTGGTGCACTAAAAAAAGTCACAACCACTCCTGTTATGGATGCTTAGGAGACGAGATTTTACTTCTGATGGCTTCCACCTTGGACCTGGAGAATCCTTATTGCAAAATTTGCAGTGGGAGCCTGCGCTTCCGTGGGTTTGAACTTGTGTGGCGTTAAGGGAGGAATGCCGATGGCCTAGCTATGGTGGTGACATGGGGTTGGATAATGTGGCCCAAATTAAAATAGTGTGAGTTGTTTGGTTGTGATCCATGCTACAGTGTGGTGTTTTGAGCATTCTTTAAAGTGTGGATGAGTTCAATTCACAATATATCATAGATTGAGCTAAGACATAATGCAAAATAGCAAAATAGCAGTCACTCCTAAATCTCATGGATTGAACTGGCCACGACGAATGCAATCAATTTTCTATAGTTTTACAACAAATTATTAAGGAGGTATTTTTCCATTGCATTCACTACAAGAAAAATGGTCTAAGACGGCGGTCGTATAACCACTGCCTTAGATCTAAGGTGGTATGGTAGTTATTGGTCTGCCGTCTAAGTAGCTGCCGGCCTAGATCAAGACTGCCGCCTTAGATAAAAGAGACCGTCACCTTTGGTGGTTGGTCCAAGGCAATCCAAACTTCTTTAACGTGGCGATCTGTCAAAACCACCAGTGTTATTAAAGGCGGCGTTTTCGACCACCAGATTAGGTTTTGTAAAAAAAAAATGTTTGGTTCTTTAGGTGCGGTTCGAACCAACAGCTTTGTCCAGTTGACCACTGCCTTAGGTTTAGTCCAACTCTTAGGCGCTGGTCTGAACCGCCGGCTTAGATCCAGATGACCGTCGTCTTAAGTCTTGTTTATGGCTAATCCGATGGTTACATGATTGCCAGTTTAGATATATATATATATATATATATATACATTTTTTAATTTTTATGCCAGGTTAATTTGTAAAGCTCTAGGGCCTTTTAGTGATTTTTCTAAAAATAAAAGTCATTAATTTGTAAAGCCATCTCTTGTCCTACTATTACTCCCTTGCCTTCTCTTGGGCCTTAAAAGAATTGAATTTGAATTTCATTAATCTTTTTTAAGGTATGTCCATTTGAAATAGAGGATTTACATTTTCTTTTTTCTTCTTTTTTTTCTTTGCTCATGGGGCTACACAATGGGGGTAGCTCATTCCCCAAACCCATAACCCCAACCTAGGTGCAGGTGGGATTTGATTCCAAGTCTCTTTGCTATAACCATCAAGGGACCTTACCAACCAGCCAGTTGGCATCTTGTAAATAAAAGAACCACATTCAAAACCTATTTGATAAGGGTCATTCTTTCATCTTTATAAAGAGTTTTCAAATTCCAACACTAGATTTACTTCTTAGTTATAGTTGTGATGTTATTCAAAGCCTTTTTATCAATTATGCCATGAATAATGGGAACACTCAAGTAGTTTTCTTTGTTTGTTGATATTGGGATGCTAAAAATCTTATAAATCAATTTTTAAACCCTGTCCGACATTTTTTTTAGAAAGAAAAAATTGACTTTTTGAAATGGATATTTTGAATGAGACCCTCTCAAACATCTTGAGATTGGGCAAAAATTACTTATAAATCAATTGAAACGATAACCCAAAAATCATAATCAAAATTGTGGAGCCACACTCAAAATTTACATTTTAAAATCATTAAATAGTGACACTTGAACATACTTTTAAAAGTGACCAAATACCAATGATTTTGTTCAGTATTAATTAAAAGAGAGAAATGCATCTAACTAAAAACTCCATGAAATTTCAATTATAATTCATTATTAATTAAAAGAGAGATAAATACATCTAGCTAAGCATTCCATGAAATTTAAGTTACAATTCATTTAAAATAATCATCAAAATATCAAATTTGTCCTCAAATTCAAATATGAAAGCATTAACATAAAGGGGCAAAATTTGTCCAACTAAAATGCAGAAAATTTTAGGGGTTATTTGTACTTTTTAAAGTAGTATAGATATAGATTTTGAAGGGTAGTGTGAGAATATTTTAAGGGACAAGTGCAAAAAAAAAAAAAAAAAATCTAAGTGCTTACTCATTATACTCACCGTGTGTGCCTATTGGATTCTAACTCTTGTCCCATAAATACCCCATCAGCCTATCCTTAAAATAATTCAAGAGAAATTTCTAAGAGAACTGTTAAAATATTGATTGACTGCTTGTTCATGTGCTCACAAGGGTGTCCCATAAATACCGTCAACTCTTTGTTTGTTGACTTTTCCCATATTTTAGTTATATTTATTCTTTTATTAGATTTCTTTATTTATGTGGGTCATGGTTGAAGTATTACACCAAGCCCAACTTGAAAATTTTCGAGGTGATGCTTTTTTTAGGTCGGGTTGACAAAGCACTTTGATAAAGCAAATAAGAGAACCTATAACTAGGGGAGTGTTTTAAATTTCTTAGTTCATCTTGCCGTAATTTCTTTATTTTTTTGGTCAACAAATTATAATAATTTTTATTTAAAATTTAATTGATTGTTTTGTTGATTAACTAATTACCAATGTCATATGACCATCTAAATATAACAAAAAACAAATGATACTTGAATTGGACTTGGATTGGTTTTGCTCAATTAGGAATGTAGAGGTTCTTTTGCTTAAATTTTATTTTAGAAAGCCCGCGCGTGCATCACATGAGTACTATTAGTAATATCAAAAAAATTACTCTACAACAGGCACAGCCTAGCTAGAGAGACATTGCAAAATGAACGAGTTCACAGACTTCTAAATTGCAATAGAGCAAGAAGACTCTGTGAAATGTTTTTCTTCCCCTAATAGATCATATGAATGGGCCAAAAATTCAAGTTTGATCTGTTCACTTTAGATGAATAATTAATGTGTGGACGATGGAAATTGAATTGTTACAATTCTAAAACAACAAAGAGAGCATATCATGATACATTATATGCATATCATGCCTTTACGGTATCAAAGCCGTTCCCAGATACGAATGTTAAGATCAAATACATCGGTAGGACATATTAGGCGAATTGATACTGTTTTTTTTTTTTTTTACTTTTTTTTATTTGTTTTTTCTGAAACCAGTTCAAGGGTCTTGTTTAGGGCTCCTCCACCCCCTGAACCGGTCAGACCCCCAATACACCCATTATAGGGGCATATTGGAGGGGTCCTGGAACAATACGTGTCGATACTTTGAACCCTGGTCAAACCTGCTGATATTCTTGCAAAATACAAGTATTGATGAAGGTGATTTAGGCTCAGTTTGGAAGGAATACAAATACAAATTTATAGAGTATAAAACCTTGCATTTTGTATTATTATATATATATATTTGTACTCCCAAATTGAGCCTCAAGGACTTATCTAAATCTTAAACAACTTCCAGAGAGGATTAGAAATTCGATCACTAAGGCTGAGTTTGGAAGGAGTACAAATGCAAATATGTAGAGTGAAAAACCTTATATTTTGTATGCATTAACGCTGTATATATTTGCATTTGTACTCCTTGCAAACTGAGTCTTAAGGATTGAATAGGTTTTGCCAAATGCAAGGATTAAATGGTAGCATTTAGGTTTGTCTTTGCTTTCTTAGAGTGCAATCTTTTGTATCTTTTAATTATGTTTTTTTTTTTTTTTTTCTAATGGTTAAGATGACTGCCCTCCACCTCCGTTAAAGTTTGGAGAAAAAAAGTCCTAGCCAGATTTTTTATACATGTATTTAGCCATTTAGGTAAGGGTGTCAATGAACCGGTCTTAGATTGGACTCCATCCAAATTAAAATCAATTTGGATAGATTGAACGGACCAATAAGACATTGAATTGGACAAATCCAGACTTAATGGTCCAAAGTGTTTATTGGATTGAATTGGACCTGATTCATGTAATAAATTCATATTAGGTAGAATTGGATTGAGCCAATATCTGATCCATTGAAATAAGATAAAAATATAGGTATCAATGAACCAAATTTAGATTATAATCAATCTAAATTAAAACAAATTTGAACAGATTTAACAGATCCAAAATATTTATTGGATTGGACTAGTCATGGTCCATTTATAATGGACTCACATTGGACGATACCGAATGGGATTTTACCAAATATAGTCCAATTAACACCCCTATATATTTTGGTGGGATTCATTGAATACGTGGTGATTATCTGGATGAACCAATCTAGTCCAATTAAATGGACTAGTCATGGTCCATTTATAATGACTCATGAGTCATGAATCCGGTTTCCTCATCCAGAGTCCTGAGTCCAGACCCCTCCACCACAAAAAACAAAGAAGGTAACCTAGCTATTACAATTTAATACGACATTTCCAAATTCCAACCACTCATCATTATAGCAACCAACGGTACTGTCGGTTTCTTTCCAAAATCTGCTCGAGTAATTACAGGTGTAGGTGTAGACGTTCGATCCATGAAAAGCGAAGGTGACGGTTCACTTCCGGAAGATATCAGAATTAAGGACGGTACAGCGCCATAAAATTGGAGAAACAATACGAACAGGAACATTGTAGTTGTACCCGCAGTGGTAGCTCACCAAGTGTTTGATGTTTTGTATTCAAAACAACTGGGACCCCCATCCAAGGGAGCGATAGAACTATATAATCAACGGGACGAATTGGCACGATCCTTATTGTTTTATATTTTGCAGGCCGTAGGAAGTAGTTGTTTAGCAGTTGAGGTACCTCTGGGGTGTGGGCCGGTTGATATCATAAAACCCTAAGCCGGGTGATATCTGCTCTGCCGGGAGTGGTTTTCCGGTGTTTTTCCCTCTTTCCCAAACAAACAGTTTAGGGTGCAATTTTATCGTCTTCAACTTTCTTCATCTTCTGGTACTCTTGCTGAATCAACTAGCAATTCTGGGAATGGCATCGAGGGAAATTTTTGCCGGGATATTTCTTTTGGTGGCTCTTTACTGCGGAGTAGACCCCTTCAAGCATAGTGCCATCTCCGGTTTCCCAGAGTTCGAAGCTCACAAAGTGGATTTGCCTCCGTACTCGGAGATTCCTGCCGAGAGAGACAGAGAAAACCTGCTGCAAAAATCAGATATTTGGTCTTTCAACCAGGTTCAAGCGCCTGAAAGCGTGGTGTTCGATTCTCTAGGTCGAGGGCCATACACAGGAACCGCCGATGGTCGGATTGTTTTATGGAACGGCGAATCGTGGACTGATTTTGCTTTTACTTCCCCGAACAGGTGAGTGGAGTGAAGTTTGAGTTTATTTGCCCTCTGATTTTTGCCCATTGGTAAATTTATAAATGCCGCAAAGATATGATACAGGACGAACTTTGACCAATCAAAACCCCATGAATCTTGATGAATACCATCTATTGATGATTAAGATTTATGATGACGGTTGATTGATGACAAGTTTTTCCTATATCGTCGGCGTCGGCGCCGGGGATGGAGGAGGAGGAGGAGGTGCAGTATACGAAGAGGACAAGGTCGAGAGATGAGAGGGGAAACAATTTCGTTTTGGTATTTTGGAGCTAACGGGATAAACTAACGGTAACGGTTGTCCCGTTAGCTCCGCACGAGTTCAGAGGGGAATGCGTGTGGGAGGACACGCGGCGAAGCCCTATCGTGTGGGACTGGGACGTTTTTGGGGCGCAGATTTGAACTCCTTCTGTTCTGAACCCCCTTCTCGTTGGGGTCCCGCGGCCCGCGGGCCGCCGTGAGAACCAGTATTCTCTCTTCTGCGCGTAAGGTGCCCCACCCCTCCCAGGTCTTGAGTAGCAGAACCGGATTCCTGAACTGAGTCACAGTTCTGTTTTATATTTAATTTTGTAAATACTTAAAATGCTTACTGAATGTGCATTTCTTTTATGATAATTCTTTATTGGTGTCAACTCTGAATCGATTTGGATTCAGGTCAGACTTGTGTAACCCGAAGCCGTCCATCTTTAATTACTTGAACGATGAGCACATCTGTGGCCGCCCGTTGGGGCTTCGATTTGACAAGAGAACGGGAGATTTATACATTGCCGATGCATATTTTGGATTGATGAAGGTCGGCCCAGAAGGTGGGCAGGCAACACTACTGGCCACAGAAGTCGAAGGGATTCCGTTTGGCTTCACTAACGATTTGGATATTGATGATGAAGGGAATGTTTATTTTACGGATAGCAGCACCAAATACCAGAGGAGGTAGGTGGCAGCTTCTTTCTTTCTTGCATGGCATAGATGTATGTTGCAACAGGTGGTCTGATGTGATTTGAATGAATTCTGGCTACAACATGCTTTCTCCCACTTTGCAGGAATTCAGTTTGCCGGAGGAAAGATTGGTAATAAGGGTTGGATGCAGAGCTCTGTGATGTGCATTTAATGAAACTTTATATGCACCGCACAGTGTTCGATTGTGATTTGTGAAGTTGGGTGTTTTAAATTGGAATTCTTGATTAATCCCGTCTCTCGTCTCAGATTATTTTGTTTTATACAAGTTAACAATGTTTCTAATTAACCTGGTCTTAATTTTCAGGAACTTTTTGTTGCTAGTTTTCTCCGGTGAGCCTGATGGGAGGCTGTTGAAGTACAACCCAGTTACAAAAGAAACGACTGTTCTTGTTCGGAATCTCCAATTCCCAAATGGGGTCTCCTTGAGCAAGGATAAGTCCTTCCTTGTTTTCTGTCACGGACACCCTGGCAAGTAAGTGCCCTCTCAATTCAAAATGCATTTTATCAATTGAGCATTTCTCAAGTACTATGTCTGAAATTGAAAACATTGCATATTTAAACCATAACGGCAGAACTTACCTGGACGGGGTTGATATGGGTGGTGATCACGTTAAGAGGCCCATGGCTTAGGAACACGACTTGTCGACTTTATTGTGCTTTGGACTAGGAGGGTGTCCACTGTCCACAGAGGAGAGTGCATGACTGCATGTCATAATTTGTGATAACGGAGGTGCACGTTTGTATTGAAACCAGGAATCTTTACTATGGTCATTGAGATTTGAGACCCGTTGAATCGGTGGCAAGGTCTACCCCTTCGGCCTTCGCTGAGTTATCGAATTTGTTTATTTTTTACTTCATGGGGAAGTTGCTATACAACTAAGGATAGGCAGTAGCCAATCCCCGGTACCCATGAGTCCATGACTCCACTAACTCTGATGGAATGGGATTTGATACAAGTCTCCGCTACAAGCCTACAACTAGTTAGATAACTTGATCCTTTGATTCAGATGGTTGACCACTGGTCCATCCTTCAATAAGAAAAAATGGTTTTTAAAACATTGATATAGTAACTCTGTGGACCAAACAGGATGGTCAATCTATCTATGAAAACCAGGAATCGATAGGTATTCCTGATCCAAGTTTAATGAAGTTTTTTAGCAGTCTGGATCTTCTACCCACTAGACACTATAGCTGTACATTGAGAATATCTCCTGTATTTGAATGTTACCATTAATAGAGAGATGATCCTGATGAACACCTGCAGTGTTTTGTGGGTATGATTCCTGTGAGTAAGAGATCTGAACACGTTTTTTAATGAATTAATCGGACTAACTGCCCTGTTAATCAATAAAATCGTAATTTATTAAGATTCTGGTTTTTAGTCTTGCCCAAATCTTATAGCGTGTCAAATTTACTGGATTAATCGAACCGATCAGTATATATATTTATATGTATATTTTTAATATATATCACATATTTTCTCTATATTATATATAAATATATATGCATTATATATATAAATATATACATATATTATATTTATAATAATTATATATTATATATCATTTATTATTTATAATATAACATTATACATATATTTATATCCAAAAAAGCCGAAGAATTGAATTTGGTTTGTGAGGCTGATGTACTTAGAAATCAGCAACATACCGTGGTCTCTGGTGAGTGGTGATCAAGCTGAGACTGTGGTTCGTGAAGATTGCAATTCTATAGCAGTAGTGTGTTTCTCTTCTTGTGAGTTGGAGCAGCATATAAACAGTTTGGAATCCGTCTTTTATTGTCAGTCCCAACTCTGAGGATGTAGGTGGACTTAGACCCGGATAGTGCGGTTTTTGATGCTCTGTTGAAAGTCTTACCTCCCTGGTTGTAGAAGGACTAAAGGCATCTCCGAGTTTTACGACGTGAGAAGCTGCATGTTTAGCAGCTTCAGCTGCTTTGGTCTTGGTCTGAGTTTCTTGCGCCTCTTGGCTTCGGTTGTATTCTGGTTGGACTGTTCCTTGGTGTCCTTATAGGACTGGATCCAGGTCTTTTAGTATACAACTAGTATGATTTTCTCTGGTTTTTAATAAATTATACCTCTATCTTCTCTCAAAAATATTACTCTCTAACTCTCCTTTCTCTTGACTTTAGATTAATGAGATATTGGTTGAAAGGTGACAAGGCAGGGACGACGGATGCATTTGCCATCCTACCTGGATTTCCAGACAATGTGAGAAGCAACGACAATGGTGAATTCTGGGTAGCAATTCACAGTCGTCGGACTATGTATGGCTATGTAAATGGTCTTTACCCCAAGCTGAGGAAATTTTTTCTCAACCTACCGATTTCAGCCAAGCTTCAGTATCTGCTGACAGTTGGAGGCAGGCCTCATGCTATGGTTATCAAGTACAGCTTCGAGGGGAAAGTCCTGCTGGTGTTGGAGGACAGTCAAGGGAAGCTAGTTAAAGCAGTGAGTGGTGTGGAGGAAAAAGATGGGAAGCTATGGATAGGGAGCATATTGATGCCTTTTATTGCAGTTTACCATCTCAAATGAGGTAATAATGGGTTTACTTCTTTTTCTGATGAGTGATTAATTGAAATTATCCATCCGTGTTGGTAGAAGACACTAAGTTGGCCTTGTTGCTCTTACATAGGCCTGGCATGTTTACCTGCCATTCTCCTATGTTGCTCCTGGTTTCTAGTCTGAGTAGTAGAAAGTACAAATATAACTAGTTATGCATCCTATTTTATTGTCATTTGATGATGCAAGGGAACACACAAGCTGCTAAGCCTGCTATTTTATTTTGTCTTGATAAAAACTGAGATAGAACAAATCCCCTCTCTAGGGGTATTTACGGGTTGGTTCGGTTCGATTGTAAGCTATTAGGTCAATCGAACCAATCTAGTCGGGTTGAGGAGTTAGACACCCAGAACCGATCAACCATTTGTGAAAATCGGTCAACTTGGATTGCATCGATTTGATCAGTCGGTTCAAAAGATTTAAACTTGTAAAATTAAATTTAAAATTTTAAAAATTACAATAATATTACTAAAAAATAAATTAAATTTTTTTTAATTTATAATTTATAATATAATTGGTTTTGATTGATTTACAAATGAGTAAACTGAAACTGACCAACTCAGGTCTAGTTGTTCATCCGTTTCATGAACAGTCCTACCCCAAATCTTTAATTAACATGGTCTGTGGACAGAGTCTCAGACTTAACATGCATGACTCTGGAGTAGGCAAATAAGTAGTCTTCTTTAGTCTGTCTTTTTTGGCCATCTTAGATTGTTCTAGATCTGGTCCTGGTCCTATAAAGGCCTTATTGGTCGGGTTCTCTTACTAATATTCATTGATAATCCATTTATCTGATTGTGATATTATCCGATTCCATTTGATTTAAATCTATATATTTATACACGTGTAAAATTTACATTACATCTATTAGTAAAATTTATATCATTACTTCAATTTTCATAAAATTTATTTTCAATGCATTTTGCTAATGATGTTCAACAAATATTGAACTCATTTTATCAATCATATATATTTTGGTCATTTTTATTTTTGTTTATTAGGCTCAATTTGAAAAGAGTACAAATATTAGGGTTGCAAATGGATCCGATCGGATTCGAATCAGAATATATTTGAATCTGATCCGACACTGTTCATGTTGGATTCAATCCGATTTCTGATTGGATCTGATAGGACTCAATTTGAATTTGAATCCTATCAGTAAGTCGGATCTTCGGATTGGATCCAATCTGACTTGTTTTCTTTAAAAATTAATAAATTCTTAAAAATTAAAATATATTGATTTAATTAAAGTAAAAATAAAAGTACAAGTATTTTTTAATTATTTTTATCATATATACATGTTATTTATAAAAAATAAATAACATAACAAAATTATAACACACACACACATATATATATATATATATATTGCATCCCTAACAAATACAATATGTACATTGCAAATACATAGAAAATAATACAAAATACAAGGTTTTGTACTCCACAAATTTGTATTTGTACTCCTTCCAAACTGAGCCTTAGGCTGTCTTTGGTTGCAATGCAAATAAATCAAATGATTTGAGTGTAAATTCTGACATATTTTTGTTTCAAATTTTAGCTTTTGTTTGATTGCAAAATCCAAAACAAAATTAAACAAGAAATTGCATTTTTTACATTTGCATTCTTAGGCATTTGTACTCGTGCAAATAAATTTGCACTGCAACCAAACACAATGATATTCAATAACCGTATCAAATTTAGACTTTGCTTATTTCAATTCGATTGGATCCTTTTGCAGTTTTAAGAATGGAAAACATCTTCTGAGAAGTACGGATACATACATGCAGAATTCTGAATTCCAGCCCCCCCTATTATTGGCCCTCTCCCCCCATAAATCACATCGTGTCCGTGAATTTAGCATTAATTCACGGTCAGGATGCATTCCCCTTGTACATTGAGGCTATAAAATTCTGATCTGTGGTATCTAATCAGCGTTTTATCATACACACGATGCAGAATTCTGAATTTCAGCCCCCCCTACAACTAGCCCTCTCCCCCCTATAAACTACATCTTGCCCGTAAATTTAACATCAATTCACGTTCACGTTCAGGATGCATTCCCCTGTACTTTGGGCATAGTAAATTTTGATCTGGGCTGATTGGTACAAACGAGCCCGGATCCCACCCACCTCATGGTCCCAGTAAACGATCTATTGTTCAAACGAGTCATCGCAGCCACGTGTATACGGAACATCTCATCATGATTCATGAAAGACAGGAAAAGATATTTTGTAGCAGTTTATTGGGATTAGATCCGAACTAACAATTTTGACATGGATTGTTTTCGGAGCCTCTGGGAAGAGTTTATAAGGCGCGTCCCATGTGCAGATCTCAACGTGCATTAAGAACATCTCGTCGTAATTATCATGTGAGATATGTTGGGATGCTGGCATGGCAGCTCCCTTTCTTTAGACGTGTTTAAAAGACAAAAAAAGATATGGATTAGATAGCGTGTCATAGAAAGATATGATATCGAGTGTTTTGACCAATCAAAACCATTCATGAATTTTGATAAATAACACTTGATCGGCTATTAAGTTTATGATTCCAGCTGATTGGTTACATATCATATTTTTTTCATATCATAGTTTAACTTTTTTTTTTTTAACATTCTGTATAACACGTGATGACAGGTGTCCAGACTCCAGATTTCAGAAAAGGCAAAAGAAACAAGAAGAATGATCGTAGGGTTGAAAATTAGTTGGTGGTCGATCGTAAAGGTATTGACAACTGATCGGTTGGTTGATATCAAAGCCGTCCGCAACGATTTTACTAAAAAATAATAAAAACAACTGAAAATAATTGAGAGGAAAAGGGGGAGATAAAGACGCCGCTTGAAAGCTGCATGCAATCTCTCCTGCTTCGTTTCATTTCATTTTATTTATATTACTTATTTACAGTGGAAAAATAAAGAGAAAAGAAAAAGACTATTTCACACCGAGAGACCCCGGCGCTGCCACATGCGAAACGTGTTAAGACATCCGACCTCCCTGACCAACACTGCTGGCACATACGACACGAACTTGAAATCTTAAAGGTATAGAAAGTATGATAGGAATAGGATAACGACTTCCCTTCCCCTCCCTCCCTCCCCGGCGAAAATATATTTGCCCTTCTCCTTGGTCCTTGCCTCCTTTCTTTTCGCTTTGTTGCATTATTACTTGATGATGAACGGTGATGGTGGAGTCAGTCAGGGTAGTTTATGAAACGAGCCGGCGATCCATTCAAAAGTCGTCGTCCTCCTCTGTCGGTCAGCATTAATTACTATGTTCGTCTATGCTCCTTTCCCACTACCATGTAAAAGGGTCAAGAAGAAGAAAAGATCTCGTCGTCTTCTCTTTCATACTACTAATTGGTGGAATAGTAATAGCTTAGTCGTCGGAATTGGAGAGCATCCTATGGATCATTTGCTTTGTTTCCGCCTCGGCAACCCGATGCGCTCTGCTCCTCGCGTATGCTTCGAAGAACTCTTTGTTCTCTTTTTCCAATTCTTTCCACACTGCATTTACATAAATTTTAGTAATAGATTAAATAAAGCACTGTACTGCGTGTGTGTGGACCTGTGGAGAGAGAGAGAAGAAGAAGAAATTATCGCACCAGTAGAAGTAATTACAGGTTTAATATTTGCATGTTTAGAGAGGGCTTCTATGCACTCTTCTTTGGTCATGTAGAACAGGAGACACTTCTCTATCAGATGTTGCACCTACATCGTCATCATCAGTAGTCCATTATAGACACAAACAAAGAAGCATGATGGATCACAGTAAACTCAAAATCCAAAAAGGGAACAAAGGAACTTAATTTGTTCACCATGTGAATATAAGAAGCAGATGAATCCGCCATCGTTGCAGAGTACGTACTTTTCAGGTGCAAAGGAAACCGAGAGAGGAGATTGGAGAGGAAAGAAAGAAGGAAACCAAGAGAGAGAGAGATGGAAGGAAAGAGAACGAGATCTACTGTATGTATGTGTTGTGAATTGTGTTGGTCTCTGAAGTGTGCACGTAACTATAAAGGGTCATAGAGGGGTTAGGAGACAAACTTTGGAATAAAAAAAAAGAATGCAGTAGAGAAAAAAAAAAAAAAATATATATATATATATATATATATATATATATATATATATATATATAAAATAAGAAAGGGGCTGGGGCCAGGAGTCCCACGTGGGCGATAGATGATAATTGGTGGAGAGGAGATTAGGAAAGATTTGTAAATGGCCAATCTTTTATCTTTGTTGCAATAGGTGGACAGTGGGCGCCACCTTCACGTGAAGCGTGGCTCCTCGGCAAAACCGTCCAGTCTAGTCAGACACACTCAGAGTCAGAGCAGGTTCCTTTTACAATCAGAACTTATAAGAGTCGGAACTCGGAAGCCAAGCTCTCTCAACCTGCCTTACCCAGTTACCCCTTCTCCCTTCTCCGTGGTAAGTGGGCCAGATGGTAAATTCTCTGGCTGGTTGTAGACTAGACTAAAGGGCCCACTGACCATTTTTTATTTGTCGCTAGTCAAGTACTAACATGGTCATCGAAAAGGAAGTCCAACCAATGAACCAAATAGAGAATATAGAATATGGTTCTATATTGTATACGGCAAATAAAACAAGAAACTAGTAGGAAAAAATTACCATAATTGAAAATTATTTGAACGTCAACAAGGAGACCTCTAACTGTATTTGTTATAGGGCACGTGACTGATTTGTCTTCTTCTCTTTCATTGACCAGTAATCTAACACTGCAAAAGGTTAAAAGTTAATCGTCAAGCATTCCCCACGATACAAAAAAACAACCAATAATAGACGTTGTTATCAAAAAAAAAAAAGCCCCAATAATAGACGCCAGCATGTAAACAAAATAGATTACGTTGCATCCAATATTTTGATGTTACATTCTCACTTCTCAAAATCGAAATTAATCCGCCCCTACATCACACCCCTTAAGGCCTTGATCCTCGTTTTAGTCCTGTCAATCCCCAAATTTCTTTTTTTTTTTTTTTCATTTTAAAGATTTCAAGATGAGTTGGATGGGAGTATCAATCCAAATCCATTGATTAATAGTTAATACAATGAGAAAGTGTAGAGCCGATAAGTAAAAGAAAACAGATATTAGAGTGGCCCAATGTGGGTGTAGGCACGAAGGGTGATTCAAAGAACATTATTGAGATGAATGAACTAGTAGCTGTGATGGAAATCAGATTTTCATTCCCCCACAAAATTGATCCTTACACCCACCCACTGCAGCCGTGTGCATTCCCATGTTCTCAATATTCGGCTGCAAGAGGGCAAATTTTGTGAGGAAATCCAATTCCACTGTGATGGTCACTTTGCGTCCCTTCAAATATGGTTGTGTAGGATCAAAACTCATCTCATGTACTCCATGCCAAGGCCTGTGGGCTTTCACGTGCCCCTGCTTTGACCTCACTCCTTAAATCCCATTGTAATACTGGTGGTATGGTAGTGAATTAGTGATGTTTCACCTTGTGCTTGTGGTGCCAAATTATTGCATAAGCGAAATCCATGCAAATCTGTTATGTATATACCTAGCGAGAAGGAATTTAAGCTTCCAGATTGGTTAGCCAACATATATATATATATATATATATATATATATATATATATATATATATACCTAGGGAGAAGGAAATACAGTCAATGATTAAAGAGATGATTGATGGAATGTTGCTGTTTATATAAAGGGTAATTTTCCAATATTCTTTATAAGAGATAATTAGATGCACGGGTTTTATTAAACGAAAGCTAAATAATAGAAATGGTCAATTACTAAAATACTCCTTATAATTTCATGGATTTATTAAAATCTACCTTATAGTTAAAATTTTACTAAAGCATCACTTATAGATGATAGTGGAAAATGACAATGTTGACCATAATGTTCATTTAAATAAATTTAATCAAAGGAAAATAAAAAGAAAATATCATTTTTTTCCTTTATAAGACACGGGCAACCACTATATTGGTTATATTTGGTTAATTTTGTTTTCTATATAAAAAAAGTGTTAAGGGTATTTTTGAAATAAAAAATCATGGGTCTAATGACAAAACAAGCACTCCTTAATGAAAGGTTGGTTAAGTAAATACGTTGTAAAATATATGGGATGTTTAAATAAAATGAAAACTATAAGGTAGGTTTAAGTAAATATGTAAAAGTATAAGATGCGTTCTAGTAAATGACCCTAATAGAAACACATAAGAGTATACAATTGTTTTATTTTTTCAACTTTTTAAATAATTAATAATTATTCATATTTTATATACTACTTTTAATACCTTTTTTATAATACAAAAATAATAATAATTAATTTCAGTTAGGTTTATTCATCAAACTGATGAACCCGATCAACTCGATCTGAGTTGGTCATTTTCTAGTATTTTAGGTTGGATTTGATTCAAAAATTTCCCAATTCGACCAAGTTGGATCAATTTCACTTTGGCTAATTGTAAACCAACCAAAATCGAATGACCTAACCATGGATATATATTAATATTTTATATTTTAAATATAATTTTTAATATAGAAAAGTGGGAAGTTTCCCATATTTCTTAGTCTAAAATGTTTTATATCATAAAACCGATAAAACTTGAGTGGGTCAATTTTCACAAAAGGTCAGTCGGTTTCAGCTGACCAACTCCCCAACCGGACCAAGTCAATTTGGTTGGCCAAATAGCCTATGACCAAACCGAGCCAAACCAACTCATCAACACTCATAATTTCAGCTAAATTAATAGTCTCATTTCTAATAAATAACAATAGTTTAATCTCCAATAATTATTGAAAATTTATAGCAAACATACACAATTATTGAAAATATATTGATAATGAAAAAAATACAATAAGTACTAAAAATATATTGACTTAGTCAATAAATAGTATAATCTCAAATAATAGTTTAACCTCTGATAAAGATTAATCAATAAGTAATAACAAAAATACAATAAATTAAATTTTAAAATTTCAATAATAGTAGTTTAATCTCCAATAATTATTGAAAGTTTTCTGTTAAATAACAAAAAATAAATAAATTTATACATAATAATTGAAAATACATTTATCACAAAAACAATAAATAGTTACTGAAATACAATAAATATTAATTTTAGTATATATAATTGTATAACAAATACATATGAAGAATTTAAAATTATTATTAATAAATATTAACTTTTTTGAAAGTTATTTTCTCAAATTATTTCTTGTTATATGTGAACTTAGTTATTTACAATATTATGTAAAAATAATAAATTATTATTAATTTCAATATTATGCTATAATTATTTTTCTACTTTTCAAAAAAATTTTAAATTTATTACAAATTCTTTATTTTAACTATTTAAAATCTATTTATGTTAAATATTCTGTTATTTAAAATACCCAGTTATTTAAATACTTAATTATTAAAATGCCCAGTTATTTAAATACTTAAAAACTAGTTATGATAAATATCTAGTAATTTAAATTTTTAAATAATCTATAAAATATTTAATTTTTTTTATTTGAATTTTATTTATTTAAGCTATTACATATTTTTAAATGTTTGAAAAACATTTAAATCGACGATCTGGAAAAACATAATTTAAATTTTTAGTACATAATTTCGTGATATATTTTGTAAAAATATAAAATTATTTATTAGCTAAGTTTGTTATTTTAACTATTTAAAATATAGTTATGATAAATATTTAAATAATCTATAAATTATTTAATTTTTTTTTGTTATTTGAATTTTATTTATTTAAAGCTATTACATATTATTAAATATTTGAAAAGCATTTAAATTGATAATCCGGAAAAACATAATTTAAATTGTTAGTACATAATTTTGTGATATATTTTGTAGAAATATAAAATTATTTTTTGTGCTTTTAATAAATATTTTAAAGTTATTATATAATTTTGTCAGACTATTTAAATAATTCTTAACCTTTTTTAATCCAAACTTTCTTTAGATAGATATAGATAAAAAGTAGGAGAGAGGATAAATAGGAATTAGAGATAATTTAGGAGAGAAACTGTCTACTAAATTAGAGATAATTTTGGAGATAAATAGGAATTATATATAATTTAGAAGATAAATAGGAATTAGAGATCATTCTGGAGAAAGTGGGGGAGGTAGTTTAGGAGAAATTTTAGGAGAAGAGATTATTTAGGTTATTGGGAAAGTGCATCTCATTGTTTGTTTCAAAATGGCATGGAATAAAAAGAATAAAAAATTCAAAAAAAGGAGAACATATATATATATATATATATATATATATATATATATATATATATATATATATATATATATATATATATATAAAGCACATCTTCCCACATTTGAAAATTACTTAATGACAATAAAATCTTCAATCAAGGGAATGAGAAGATTAGAACAAGAAAAAATATAAATATGGGTTCCCATCAAGAGGAACGGGACCTTTGTTCAGAAAATAATAGAGAAAGAAGGCTCTTAGAAAAGAAGAAAGTACATATACCAATATACCATCCACTCACGAGTAAACCTAGCTACAACACTAGTCTTCAAGTTTTTGTAGGATCCTCCTTTTGATCAAACTTTCTAAGCCCATTTAAGCAAAGCAATTTACACCATTTTTTAAAGCATGGGAACATGCCATCAGAATCTTGGCTTCAACTCTAACACAAATATTCAAGTTACATGAAATATACCTACAAGAGAGAATGGTAGGCTTTATCTCATTCGCAAGAGAGTTCCAAAAGCAAAGAGTTAGTATTCTATTTATTTCAAATATATGAAAATTAATTTATTTGAATTTGTCATCACTTTTTCTTGTATTTGAATTTATACACAGAATTTCTATTGATAGTATGTTACTAATTTTTGCAATTAAAAATAGTAAAAAGTTAATTAAATGAATATATCATAGCCTTGGCCACCTTAGAGTTGATTTTGAGCCCAATTTATTAGATGAATTGTGCCCGGGCTTAGTAAGGCCCAACCTAACTTGGACCTTAATTCTTACCTCCCATGACACAATGCCACTCTCTAGATGGGATCTCTATAGGCAAAAACTTTGTGCACACTCTAAAAGCATGGGGATTCAGCCACACACTCTAACAACAAGAATTTAAGGGTTTTCAATGGTGTGTATCCATCTTTACTAATATGCAATGCACTAGAATGTATCTCTACACTACCACATAGGATTCCAACTAAGAGCTTGGCCATTGGATTGTTTCTTCAAATGGATAGATGATGGAGGAAACATCCAATGGGTAGAATATATCTCTACACTGCCACATAGAATTCCTATTTAGAGCCAAGTCATTGGACTATTCCTCACCCCTTGGATTATGTTTTTGGTAGAAAATAAAAATACTTTATGATGGTTCTTACTCAAAACAGGCTCAACCAGATAGAAAAACCACATTCAACACCACCTTAATCCACTATAGTGGAGACTATAGAATCTAGGACTGATTACTTCGACCCTACCTGAGCAATTGTAAACAAAATCCTATTAATCTCCTTGGTCCACTTTAATTGGCTAGAGATCAATGGGTTTTGAGACAAACAAATAAAAGATCCATTATTAGTCAAATCCGCATATAAACTTGATACCGTCCCAAGTCGAGCTAGATGAGTTGAGGCGGCTCGAGTTGGTGAGCTAGATGAGTTAAATCGGATCTAATAACGTTTAGTTTGGAAAGACTCCCTGTGGAGAAAGACTCCGACACTCAAAGTCGGTAAGGTTTAGTTTGGAAAGAGTACAATATACAAATATGTACAATATAAATACATACAAAATATAAGATTTTGCACTCTACATATTTGCATTTGTACTCCTTTCAAATTAAGCCCAAGTGAAAGAGGGGGTATCAACTGGACCATGTTACACTAAAGAGCTGAGTTAGCTGTATGAGTTGAAGAGTGATAAAGTGATAAAATGCTTAAGTTGAAAGAATAGAGACTCTTACCTTTGGTGACATACCCTTGAATTCACATCTGCACCCCACGGAAGGTGCCCCACAAATGCCCCATAGCATATCCCAACTATGCATTGGGAACATCTCCCATTAACAACTTTAAGAGATGCTTCCAATACACACTGACATTGAGATGTGCATGTGGGGCATTTGTGGAGCACCTTTTGTAGGACATAGATGTGATCTCAATACCTTATGTAGACATTTGGAGAACCATCGTACCTCTTATTGGTGGGACGCATGTCATCATCTCAAACAGTCCTTGGTGAAGTCATTCCTTGATGTGGCCTAAACATTTCATCATGGGTTGGGTGTATCGTATTATATCTTTTGAAAAAGATATGGTCCCAAATGCCTGTTTCCAGATGTTTTGAAATTCCATTTTTTTAATAATAAAAAACATGTTTTTAGCTTTCCAAAAACCAAATTTTGAAAAAAAAAGTATTTTGACCGTTTCTAAGTACCAATACAATATGACCAATATGTGTATCATATCAATACTTGGAACCTTTGTAAAGAGTCTACAGATCGTGAGCATAAACAAACTTATCTGATCCAATCCGATTTGAATGTTTTATCGAATATCCAATTAAAATCGACTAACTAAACGGATTAACTTATCCTATCCAATCCAATTGGCCAATTTATTAGGATGAAAGGAAATATTCGAATCCAACTTTAGATGGAATTCAGATTCCAGTAGTCTCTGATCCCACTTATTTGCAGCCCTATGTACCCTCACCTCAACTCGATGTAGTGCCTGTGCCCTTGTCTAATACCTCAGCCCAAGTTTCCCTTAATTTAATCTGTGATGAAGGAACTCTTAAGAATGACTATGGTACTTATGGAATATTTGTCTTATTGGATAATAACTGGAAATTTTCATGTGCTATGGGTAATCTGGTTGAAAATATGTACGACTCAATGGAAGCTGAACGTGTTGCAGTTACTCAAAGCCTGCTTTTTGTGACGGAGAACCATTAGACCAGCCTCACTATATATACTGATGCCAAAGGGCTGGTTGATGCCGTGGAAGGCGCTCTGGATTTTTTTTACTGTGGTCTGCAGCACTATTTAGACAAAATTAAAACTCTTATTTCTGGGATCTGTAAATATTTTATATGCTCCAAGGCTTGCCCATCCACTTTATCGATGGCAAAAACTTCAAACCATTTTTTTTTTGTAGTTGGGATAATATTCCCAGCTGGCATTTTAATTTATCAAAAAAAAAAAAACTCAATGTAGTGACATAAAGTAAGACCACAACAATCCATGAAAGGTAGGGGTGTAATCGAACCGAATAGCTAGCTATTCAAGTTTGGCTCGCCAAGGTAATACTAGGCTCGAATTCGGTTTGGCTCGAGCTCGATTTGAAAAAAAATGTTTTATAAAAATATTTTTTATTTGATATTTAAAAATTAAGAATTATAATAATTAGTGATTATTATATATAAAAATAAAAAATATTATATATAATATTTTTATATTATTATTATTATTAGGATAAATTACAAAGACCCCCTTTGTATCACCGTGAGACAAAGATCCCCTTCCCCAATTTTTTAATCCTCATACTACCCTTATAATATCTGCGGCGGCGGTAGCTGTTGCAGCGGCAGCGGACTTCCTTGAAATCCTCTCTCTTCTTCTGCCACCTTCCCAGCCTTGCGAGGATTGCAGCAAGGCTGGCTCTTGATGCCAACAATGTCCGATCAGCAATCGGAGACAGGATTTCAGTTATCATGCAAAATTCAGCCCTCATGCTCGTTGCTTGCACAGTTGGGTTCATTCTGCAGTGCCGACTGTCCCTCGTCCTCATTGCTGCATTCCCTGTTGTTGTTGCTGCCACCGTTTTGAAGGTAATGAACAATTCAAATAAATAGATTTCCTAGGCGCGTTCTGCTGCAAATTATATTGTATACATCAAAATCAGAGCCAACACCATAAACTAAGCAACATAGATTAAAAGCAAATGAAAAACCAAGACCAATTAATCCCTCACTAATCAATCAATCCAGACCAAGCAATTGAAGTAGATGAAGCGAACGCAGTATAACAATTTCATTGCAAACCAAGTCGAGAAAGACAACAAGAAACCTACTCCACCTTACAATGAAAACAACCATATTCTCTCATATCCGAAATCCTAATTCCTTCTTTCTCTTTTCAAGACGAAAAGATTCCAAACTAAACGCAGGGAATCCTGTATAATCAGGAAAAGGGAAAGGGTTTCTTTTCCTTCCTCTGGGGGAAGCTTTTCTGGGTTAACAATTTAGCATTCACTTGGCGAGCATGTGCTGTTGAGCCTGGTTCTCCTGCTACTGTTGGTAGTTGAATGGCCTCCTAAAGAGCATGATGCATGGCTCGGGACGATGGATCGCGTAGTGAACCCATCCTCGACTCTGCTGAACCCCGATCGCCCTCCATTCATTCTGATAAACAAAATACAAATCAACACTCATTTTATGCTTTCCATGAATTCTTTGAACCATGTCTTCAATTAGATTTGATTCTTCGTTGTTTCTCGTTCCTATTTACTTCAGAGAGAAGACGATTCTTCGGCAGCAGTTTGGCCACTTCAAAGAGGAAGAACCACATGCCTGACAAAAGACACAATCGAAGAAATTTATGTAATCCTGGTGCGTAACTAACCATAACCAAATCGCGAAAAACGTAAAATGGATTAGATTTCTTCATGATCCCAGAGAGGAATTTCGATACCTGTATTCGTAAGTGTCGTCGAAGTATTTCTCGGAGTACTGGATCTGGCCCATATCTATTTTCTTGGTTCAGTCCTATTTTAGTCGCTAGTGGAGGAGAAGAGGCCAGGAAACAGAGAAGAACTGACTAGATCGGTTTATTGATTTTGGGAATCAAAGAGGGAAGAAAGAAAACACAGTGAAGAAGGAAGATGAAGCGGGTGATGATGAGAGCAAGGAAGAAGAAAATTCAAAATTTTCACCTAAAGAAGCTCCGTCTCCGTCTCTCGATTTGCTAGAATTGAGGGAGTGTGGATTCTATCTATAAGACTATCAATAACAGATCAAAAAAGGGTTCTTCGAGAAGCTACTGAACCGTTTGGAACTAGATACCAAATCAGAAAAATGCATCCAGGAGGCCCTCGATCGTGCTTGTTCCGGGAGGACAACAATCGTGGTTGCACATCGGCTGTCAACGATAAGGAATGCCTATGTCATCGCTGTGATCGACGATGGGAAGGTGGTGGAAAAAGGGTCTCACTCGCATCTCCATCTGCAAGGAACGGAAAATAGGGGAAATCGGAAAGAAGGGGAGGAGAGAAAGGGGAAGGGGAGAGAGGGGGGGTTTTAGTCGTGAAGAGTTCGGCTCGTGGCCACCCCTAATGGAAGGTCGTGATTTTACAGTTTTATCCCAATGCTAGCTGATTTCTTCTCCCCTATAAAACAAAATATAAGGAGGGATAGGCTTCTAAGATAAATACAGTGATTTAGTGAGGTCAGGTCCTCAAGTGAAAAAAAAAAAATACAAGGAGGTCCTTATAACTTAGTAAAGAGAAAATTCTACTTTAGTACTTTGAACTTTGGGGGTAGGGGTGGCAACGAGCTGAGTTTTTCATGAGTTGTTCAAGTTTGAGCTCGAACTCAAAGTTTTTGTTGCAAAACAAAGTACAGAAGGGGGGTTTTGTCGCAAAACAAAGTACAAGAGGGTCTTTATTATTATTATTATTATTATTATTATTATTATTATTATTATTATTATTATTATTATTATTATTAGCTATTTGAGTCGGCTTGCGAGCTGAGCTTTATTAGGCTCGAGGTCGGTTCAAAGCTTAATTGAAATTGGGCCGAGCTGAGCTCGAGTAGCTCGTGAAGAGCTCGGCTCGTGGCCACCCCTAATGGAAGGTCGTGATTTTACAGTTTTAGCTCAATGCTAGCTGATTTTCTTCTCCCCTATAAAACAAAATATAAGGAGGAATAGGCTTCTAAGATAAATACAGTGATTTAGTGAGGTCAGGTCCTCAAGTGAAAAAAAAAATACAAGGAGGTCCTTATAACTTAGTAAAGGGAAAATTCCACTTTAGTACCTTGAACTTTGGGGGTAGAGGTGGCAACGAGCTGAGCTTTTCATGAGTTGCTCGAGCTCAAGCCCAATTCAATGGCTCGATTATGAAACGAACCAAACTTGAGCCTAGTAGAGCTCGGCTCGTGAGCTTCACGAGCCGGTTCGTATATATATATATATATATATATATATATATATATAATACAAATATTATAATTATTAATTATTATAATTCTTAATTTTTTAAATATCAAATAAAAAATATTTATATATATAATTTTTTATTTTTATAAAATATTTTTTCTCAAAATCGAGCTCGAGCTTATGAATTTTTTACTCAAGCTCAAGGTTCTGGCTCGAACCGATCTCGAACCTTGTAGAATAGTCTCGAGTTGAGCTCGAGTCTCGTACTATTCGACTCGAATCCACCACTATTTGGGGTAGTGTCAAGTTAGTATCCAAACTTTCAAACGTGTCACTACAATACCTAAACTTTCAAAAAGTGTCAAGTTGGTCCCTACCATTAACCAAGCATTAGTTATCTGATCATGTGATGACATGTGTAATTTAATTTTTTTTAAAATGTCAAAACTACCCTTGCATTATTCATGTTCATCGGAAATAAACTAGCCTTCCTTCTTCGAAAGAATCATGTTATTCCACAGAATCTCTGGTATCTGGATTTGTCTTCCAATGAAGCGAAATCCCGAATAACTTCTCTGCAACATCCAGGCTTCAACTCATCAACCTCTCGTTTAACCGGTTCACCGGAGAGATTGGGATTTCAACAACTTCAGTACTACTTGTGGCTAGACTGGAATATGCTGGGAGGAACTCTGCCTTCCGCACTTGCAAACTGTTCTTTGCTCATGTATTTGAGCATTCAAGGCAATGCACTTCGAGGTATAATTAATTAATACCTTCGGCTATAGGAGCTCTTCCTAGACTTCAGGTTCTCTCGCTTCAACAAAATAACCTCTCGGGTTCGTTGCAATGTTTCAGCTAATCCTCTATCTATGCGAATCATTATGCTTGGATTTAATGCCTTCACGAGCCTTGTTCCACCATCAAAGGCGACATTAGTGCTTTGCAGTTGTTAGATCTTCAGAACAACCAGATACGTGGGGGTTTCCCGCTCTGGTTGACGAATATGTCGACCCTGACAATGCTGGATATATATTTCCGGTAACTCATTTACCGGCCGGCACATTACCAGCGGAGATCGGTAACCTCTTCATGCTAAAGGAGCTGAGACTCGCAAACAATTCATTTAATGGTTCTGTTTCCGGTTCCAGTGGAGATCGGAAAGTGCAGTTTATTTCCGGTTCCAGTGGAGATCGCAAACAATTAATTTAATGGCGTTGATCCTTTGTAAGTTTGTATAAATAACCACCTATTAAAAAGGTATAAATAATAACTCATTCTTCAATCATTTGATTTCAATTGTTAGCATTTAGTTGTAAAGAATGCGTAAATCACTAGCTATCATTTATCTAATCATGAATATGAACTACAGGCCGATTTTGGATAATACCCATTGTATGGCTACTGACAAGGTCTTGACTATGTAGTTTGGTTTACAGGTAAAAAAAATGCAGTCTACCACTTGGCAAGGTGGAATGAATTGTCCGTAATTTGTGTTAACCCAGTTATTAGGTCCAATGTGTCTGCACCGTATGTGTCCGCATTCAACCGGCAACCTATTTATTGAACATTCATGAATCAAGAAGACAATAATAGCGTTACATGCTATCGGCTTCGAACCTGCCCACGAGAATTCTGCCCATGTTTATTGGAGTCATACATGGAGAATATCTCATCCTCTGCATAGTATTATGTAGGGAGAGATATTCCTAATTCACGGGGGTAGTGTATTATGGGTAGGCGTGGGCTGAGTTCTGGTGCACTGATGATCCTGACTCATCAGCTTCAGTACTGTTGTAGCCACAATAATCTTAGTTCATCCCTTTGTATCTTTTTTCTTTTTCTTCTTCCCACCATTGAGTGTTTTGGAATTAGCAAAGTTTGATCATCTTGGATACGGAGGCAATGGCATGACAGACATTGGCACAAGGCTTACAACTTAACAAGCATCCCATCTTCAATGCTTAAGCTGCGTTTGGAAACCATGCAAATAAGTGTGAATACAAATATGTAGAGTGTAAAACGATTTATATAAATTGTAAAGTTGGGTTAGTTTTGCATTGATAAATTTAACTTCTTACCAAAATTTTGGCTGTAATGGATGCAAATACAAATTCCAATAAAGTATGTCTTCTTTATCATAAGCTCACTTGAATGGAAATTTACTTCTTTTTTATTGATGTATTTTTACATTTTATTATCAATGTAAATATGCATTGGTATGTCATTTGTCAATGCAAAAATGTAGTGTTGCCAAATACAGGCAAAAGTGAACTAGAGTGTAAATTTACCCTAAATCGGGATTTACACTCTATTTGCATTGTTTCCAAACGTAGCCTTAGAGTTGTGCATGATGGGCGTCGCCATGCATATCCCATGATTCCTAAAGCTAGCCAGAATCTCTCCAGTGAACCGATTGAACAAGAGGTTGACGAGTTGAAGCTTGGATGTTGTAGAGAAGTTATTCGGGGTTTTGCTAGAGAGTTCATTGGAAGACAAATCCACATACCAAAGGTTCTACGGGATAACACAGAGATTCCTTCGGAGAGAAGAACGAAGGCTAGTTTATTTCTAATGAACAGTCTCAAGGTAGAAGACAATGAATAATGTCTTTTTTTGAAGGATAGTTTTGATATTTTTAAAAATATTAAATTGCACATGTCATCACGTGATCAAATAACTGACAGCCGATTAATGGCAAGCAACGTTTTCGAACCGCCGTTGACCTGGATGGTTGGACCATTTGGCCCGGGAACCATCTAGGCAACCAGTTCCGTTTTACCCAAAACCCAGAATCTGATAAAAAACCATTAAAAAAGTCAACAAACCGTTGACCCAGGTGGTCGAACCGTCGACCCGTTCAACGATTTTTAACCATTTTTTTAAATTATTTTATCAAAACAGGCCATCCATTCAAACCAAACGGTCAGACCATTAACATAAAAACCCGTGGTCAGAACGGTTCCGTTTCCGACTCGTTTTTTAAAATGTTGATGACAATCAACTTAACACTTGAACTTTTACTTTTACTAATATAATTTCCAAACAAGTATTGTTTTTCGCTGCCCCAACATTTCGATTTTCGACTCGCAAATGGCTTCTTTCTTCTGTTCGAGGGTCTTAGCGAGAAGGAGGTTGGTAGAGTCGAAGACATCCTGGTGCTTCCATAGATCTCGATACTTAGCAGCACCTGTCCATGCTACGAAGATCATTGAGAGTAATGCTATTGGGTGTCCTACAGCTTCTTCTAGGTTTTCTTTTTGTTCTCGCCCTTTGAATCTTGATGACGCTCAAGGACCAGCTGTTGTAGATTATCGGTGCGATTTTTTTCTTCCTTTTCATTTTTCTGTGTTTATTTTCTCATTAATATTCTCACGATTTTGTCGAATATAGGATCTGAGATATGTCTAGGGTTTATCTACGGGAATGTTTAGAGATTTTGGTTCCGTATTGGTTATTGGATAATTTTTGGTTGATTATATTTATTATTACCATTTGTTTTGGTATATTGCAACTAATGAGTGTTAGTGGTCAATTGTCGCTAACAACTGACGTCGGACACAGTTCTCTCCTTCAGGAAGATGAATTTCACAGGTTGGCCGATGCCACAATTCATGACCTGCAAGAGAAATTCGAGGTGCCTATCACTGTGGAGTTGTATAAATCGAGGATTCATTTTTATTAGATAATTGTGGTTTCCCTTTTTTTCCCAACACTCAATTTACCGGTTGTCTTGTATCTGTGAAATATTATTGTACATTGGCCTCGCGATGCAATAGATAATAGTGAGTTCATTTTTGGTGCATGTCGAAGCTCTTTCTTGGCAGTAGCCAAATTTCTGATTGCCCTAATTTTAATTTTTTTTTTTGTTAGGAATATGGTGATTGTATTCAAATTGATGGTTTTGACATAGATTATGGGGTGAGGATAATTGATTAGTTTAAAGATTTCTCTTTCATTGTTTTAGAGAGATGTTTTAGTTGTTTCAATATAACAGTTTATAGGAATTTGGCAGAACCAAGTATTAACATTGAAGCTTGGGAGCTTGGGTACCTATGTCTTGAACAAGCAGACGCCCAATAGACAGATCTGGTTGTCTTCTCCAGTGAGGTAGGGATTTCTTACAGAATTCTTTTTTGTTACATTTATAGAAGTATATTTGTGCTGAGGAACCAATGGGTGCCAAATTTATTTTTCATCCATTTATGGATTTTGCTTAGATTTATGGGTCTTTTCTTGTTTTAATCTGGGAAGATTATTTCACTGGTATGGTGTTTCCTCTGTTCTCATGATTAAAATTGAGGAGCAGTTGCAATGATCATGTTGCTCTTCTAAAGCATTGTAATGCCCTGAATTAGCTTCAACCTTTTTTATCTAGTGGTACAAAGTCATGGATCAAGCGAATGACTGCTTCATTGTTCTCATGTTGATATTAGCTCCTAGCTCTTTTGACTTATTTATTTGTGGTGTGATTATAATTTTAGTTGTTAAGCATGTATTGTTTGTTGCAACTCCAAGGCCAGAGCCTATCTTAGAGAAGATTTCTATGCTTCAGGGTTAAGACTAGGATAAAAAGGAAGTTGCCCCAAAGTCAATGTTTAGATGACTGTCCTTGATCACTAAAATAAAAAAGGGAACAGCTATAATGCCAGAAAGACATGGTACTGGAAGAGTTTTGACCAATCAAAATAAAAATGATGCTTGTTGATTGGTCACAAATTTTTTGGATATCGTGCCTTTCCGGTATCATAGTTGAACCCAAATAAAAATGATGCTTTTGAATATTATTATCATTTATATCAGATACCATAATTTTCTTATATTCATCAAGGTGAGATGATCCATTTTCTGTATTTTTTCTGTTTTCCTTGCAGTGGCCCATCTAGGTTTGACTGGGATAGGAATAGCCAAGCTTGGGTTTATAGGCGAACTAAAGTAAGTTTGTATCAGCTTCTACAAAGTGAATTGGAACAACTGTGTGGTAAACCCATCAGTCTTTCTTAGATTCTTCCATGTTCTACATTACTAGCCACTACAGTAGCAAGAGCTCTAGAGGGTTTTTCTTGGAAATATGTTGGTAATGTATTTGAGATTAGCAGGTTTGAGATTTTTATCTCTTTTAATGAATGAGTAGACTATCACTCAATTTCTGATATTCCTCAAGAATGGTCGTGCTTAAGTGACTTAAATGAGATGGTGCTTCATTCTAGCAAATGCATCCACTGAAACTGAAGATAACCTTGCATGGATTGTTGTTAACAAGAAAATTTGTTCCAAAGATGTAATAGTGTGTCCTGGAGATAGAAAATTTGTTCCAATAATTTCCTATTCTTTTAAGGGTAAATTACAGATAGGTACCCTGTACTTTGGGGGTAGATGGGTAGTGATAGATAGGTACCCTAAACTTTCAATTACAACACTTGAGTACCTGAACTCTCAAAAATACACTTAGGTCCATCCGTTAGTATTTTGTTAGTTAAACATTACATAATTTCAAAAATACCCTTCTCATGTATTTCTGATATCATTCTTAGGTAACCGAACATCTCCCCATTATGATGATCTCACATGGACAGAAAATAACATATTCAATTTTTTTGATGACAACATTCTCGGGTGATGATTTTACTCGACCTCAGAAATACATGAAAATGGTATTTTTGGAATTATGTAATGTTTAACTGATGGAATACTAATGGATGGACCTAAGTGTCTATTTTTGAGAGTCCAGGTACTCAAGTGTTGTAATTGAAAGTTCAGGGTAGCTATATGTCACTACCCCCAAAGTACAGGGCACATTACCCTTCTTTTATTTCATTCGAAGCCCCTGTAATTTGCCCACCACTGAGAACTTGAACTAATGAAAATTTGCAAGACTTTGTATTTATTGTTTAGTAGACCAAGGCCAAGAGCAGCCTCGTAGCTTAATGGCAAAAGCGCAGGCCCGCAATAGACCAAAAGCCAAAGGTAACATCTCTATTTTGATATTCCCCAAGAAAGAATCAGCCTTTTATCATTGCCAACATTCACTGTGTGGGGGTGTAACTTGGGCAGGGTGGATTGGGATTTTATCAAAATTTGAATGGCCATGACCTGAAGCCTGAGCTCGAAGCAGTGTAAAATATTATCTTGGGCCAACCCGAGTTGCACCGCTAGCTCTGTGAGATTGTGTTTCATATCTTTCTTTTTTGTTTGGGTAAATTGCTGAAACTTTTCCTAATGTCTGGCAATTGCAATCAGTTCTGAATTTTCTGATATAGTTGGGTGTGGACCCCCTTTATTAGATGATGCATGAAAATGTCCAAAATACTCGTACAATTATTTTTGATCAAATGTTAAGAGGATGTGATAGCAATTATCAAACTTTAGACAAAGTTTCAGCAATGGTTAAAAACTAAGGGGAGGTTTCAACAATTTACTTCTTTTGTTTTAGTTTCTTTGTTCATCATCACCTAAAACAAAGAAGCCCAAGATTGAGTTCACTGATATGTTCAAATAAAAAATCGTTGGACCTGTTAGGTCGGGTTTTTCATCATATCGAAGATTAGATTCCTCGTTTAATTGACCTGAAACATCTCCGATCTGTTGGGTAATTCATTGCTGAATCTCCAATATAAACGCCAACGTCTGTAGGTAGAGACTGCAATTTCCAACCATGTAATCGTGTTTTTTAGGATCAGGACCATCAGGCCCGATTATCCTTAGTTTATCAATCGAGATACGATCGGTTCTAACATTATGGAACCACCAAGGGGGTTTGGTTCCATTTCTGTTCTGGGTCTAATATTTTAATAATCTGTTTGTAACAGTTCTATCATGTTCCAAACCAGACCCGACCATTGACGGCTCTACGTCCAAACCATTCTATTTGGCAAATTCCCATGCAGCTTTTTCTGCCAGTGTCTTAGAAGTTGGATATCAAATTCCGTTTTACCCATGGTAGGCCAGTAACTACCGACCTGGTATGATGGCGGATATCGACAGCGTTACCAGTTATCACCGCCACCCGTTTCACCCACACTCATTTGCCGCTTTCAGCACATTAATCGTCCCTTTGATCACCGGATCCATAAGCTGTCTCTGCCTTTCACTCTATCCACAATGCAGGGAAGACGAGCTATTTGGTTTAAATTTCATCTTCATGAAACATTCATATCTCAAATGAGGGATGATAGAATAAATCAATGTTTTAAAAGTCTATTCAGAATCAGAATTGTTCTTCTGGTCATTGGTTTCTGGGTTGATGATTCGATCATTTGGTTTGGATGAATGATTTATTCTAACAAAAAAATTTAAAAGATTAAAAATAATTAAAATAAAAAAATGATAAAAAATCATTGAATGGATCGAATGGGTCAATGGCTTGACTGCCTAAATCAATGGATTATTGACAATTTAATGGTTTTTTGCCAGAGACCGGGTTTGAGATAAAACGAAACTGATTGCCTAGACAGTTCTCAGACCAAACAGCCCAACCATACGTACGGGCCAACGGCGATTTGAAAACATTGGAATAAATTCCATCATCTCACAATTTACTGATTGGTTTTATCATTTTATGACAAACTTAAATAGAAGGATAATATGGTAAATTTATAAAAACTGTTGATTTCCTGACAAGTTAGAAATGATTTCGGATGGAATTTGGATTTGCTCTTCATAGAGCGCACCACACACCAACCTTACACCACATCACAGACGTGCATTGATAACATCCTCCTGTACATGATATTATTATTCATGGGACGATGTTTTCAACACATGGCTATAATGCACCGTGAGGATGATGTTAGACATGCTCTGTGAAGAGCAGATCCAAACTCGTTCGGATGGTTTTCGCACCGTGCTAGAATATGCTACCCACCAGTTCTTCCCACATCCCTGCCATGTACATAATAGCTGCGCATCGGGAATTTCTCTCTTTTCATTTACAGGGAGATATTCCCAATACACGGCAACAGTGTTTCATGAATGTAATGTGAAACATTTTGTGCGCAGCAGATTCGGAGTCTCACACCTGCCATGCATCTGCGAAGATATTCCAAATGTACACTGAATATACATGTCGGAAGCCCCATCAATGTATATTGATCGAGCTCGGGTTTAAATTTCTGCCAAAATTTGAAGGGAGAAGTACCAATCAGCCCAGACTGGCTCAAAGTACAGGGAAAATGCACGGACAGGAATTGATGCCAAATTCACGGACAGGATGTGATTTATAGGGGGAGAGGACTAGTTGTAAGGAACTGGAATTCAGAATTCTGCATCGTGTATTTCCGTACTTTTCCCAAATTTGAATGACCTGACCCGAAAAGTGCAAAGTAAAAAACCCGCGAAGGGAGAAACTGAAGGAAAGTTTTAAATAATACCCTTGATCCGATATTTGACGTAGGCAATGATGGAAAATGTTTGATAGTGGGTCCCAACTTCCAATCTTCTCAAACGCTACTTCTGGATTTGGTCTCTTTGCTCGATAGAGGAGAGAGAGAGAGAGAGCGAACATCGAGCGAGAGTCCAAAATCCAGATCGCATTGACCTCAAAGAATGGAAGGGCTACCCCTTCAGTTCCCATGGGATTCACCTTCCTGATCCTGTCCATCTATGATTTGTCCCTCATTTAATGTATCTATCCACATCTTCTTCACAATCGTCAAAACACTGACCTGAACATTCTTGTGCTGTCGTCTTTGCTCGCTGATAACAGTTTCATCTATAAATCTCACAGCGTCGGTGGAAACCAAATTTCCAAAAGCAAAAGTGAGAGAGGAAAATTCGAGGTAAGTCTTGTTATTTTCAAGTTAGAAACTTAAGAGATTCATTGGGTTGCTTTCTATCTGCTGGGCTTCTTCTCAAGGGCAGTAATTTGCTCCTCGGTCTGCACTCATGCTCTCCATATGTCAAAAGAAGTGTTTATTTTCCCCTTCTTTTGTATTTCATTTTTTTTGGCTATTCTGAAGAAGAAAATGACATAAACTTTTAGGGTATGTCTGAAGAAGAAAATGACATAAGATTCAGATTGAATCCCATGGGTTTCATTATTTGAATCATGATAATATTGTAAATCATAAGATCTTAACAACTATGGCAGTGAATTTCCTTCTTAATCAAATTCGTCTTCTGTGGTTTGATCTCCTCCCTGAGGAGTTGCAGCGAAGATTAATTTTCATCAATGGGAACACAGCCTCATTGGCATAAAAGTAGTCTTGAGGGATGAGGAGGGAAAAGTGCTTTATGCTATCCCAGAACCAAGGGGTGATGGTGAAGTGGTGGTTCCAATGAGGCATATGGCTTGTATTCCTTTCTTTCTTGATTGGTTTTTGAAGGGGGTTCCGATAATGTTATAGGGTAGTTATCTAATGATAGGAACTCTAAATTTGTGACATTTTCACATTGGCAGTGCTGTCTTAACTATGATTTGCATTTTGAAACCTTGTTCAAGATGACTCCCCACTCAACAATGTCTTGACATATTTGTCAAAAAGTGTGTTTTGGGCTGATTTATATAGTGTTCAGATTTTTCCTTCTTTTTTTCTCACCTTGTTTTTTCTCTTTGTACTTCAAAAGAAGACTTCAGCTTGTTCTAAATGCACAAGATGAAAACAAAGGCTTGGAATTTATTGTGCTTCAAAAAATTTTATATCTTTCAGAACCTACATTAGAGAGATGTGCTTCAAGAGGATACCATTTAACAATTATCTAATACAGTAATGAATCTGTAAAAATGGGTTGTGATGTAAATTAGTTGCAGATGAAATAATAAAAACCAAATCAAGTAATTAAAAATTAACAAAACTAAAAAAACTATAAATTGCCAACGATGAGACAAACTATAAGTGCCTAACATGAAAAGTTATAATTTTTTTAAAGAGTGAAGAATGTGAAAAAGAGAAATGTAAATTTAATATTGATAAAAAAGTAAAATTAATATTAGGAATAAATGAAATAGAAATGAATAGGCCAAAAAAACAAAGGATCTTACTAGTGATGTTAGTTGTACAAAAACATCTCCAAACAAAACAACAGTGTATTCACTTGGAAAGATATACCAAGAAGAATCTAGTTTCTATCTTCTTAAACATAGCACAGAATAGCTGTCAATAAAAGAATATACCAAAGTATAGCTTCTCTCAAACTTCTGCAGTTAACATAGTCACATTAATTGCCTTGGGCAGGGAGAGGAGTCAAACATGCTAGAAATTTTATATGGTAGGTTGACGTAGCAAGTAGCAACTAGTAAAGAACTGAAAGTTTCTCATAGATCTCATAAATATAGGTGTATGAAATGAGTAGGTGATAAAAATACTTACTACTAGCTTGCATAAGAAGAACACATGAGGGTAGAGGGACCAATATGCCATTTACTATAAAAAAATATTTATTTTCAAGTCAATCAATTTCCAGAAAAGGCCCTAATTTTTAGATTTCAGGATGATTTTTGGAGTATTTAGTTGTTTTGCCTGAGTTGGGATCTCCTCCCAACAGAAATTGTCCCAACACACTTCCAACATGATCTGTGTCCACACATCTCACCAAAATGGACCCATCAAGTATGTGATGTGTGGATACAGATCATGTTGGAACAGTTTTTTTTTTTTATTGGGAGAAGATCTGGATTTCTGGATTTGTTTTGCTTTCTTTTCTTCCTGCCCCATTCAGAGACCGGATATGCTCCCAACAAAAAGCTGTTCCAACATGATCTGTGTCCACACAACTCACCTTGTGAGTGGGACCCACCATGTCTGAGATGTGTGGACACAAATCATGTTGGAACAGATTTTTGTTGGGAGCAGATCCCAACTTCCCCTATCGTGGTTTCACATTTCACCCCATCTCTTTGCAATTCTTTTTTTTTGTTTTCGTTTGCCTTATCGTTATTTCTTTATCATAAATTCTTGTTATAAATGAAAAGGTGTTGGTACCAATAAAAATGAAGAGCTTTTGGTTTACATCATATATATATATATATTTCTTTTGATATTCAATCCTTAATTAGATTCTTGTTAACTTAGATTATTTGACTTTATTTTACTAGTGTAGTGGGGATTTTTTTCATAATCTTCCTAAAGGATTAAAATCTAAGTGCAATTATTAATAGGATCTAGATTTCTTATTGCACACAAATTTCATTTCATCTTTAAAGGTTAAAGTGTTAAATTTCATTATTCTTGTTTAGTTGGTTGTGGAATGTGGGCTCATGGTTAAAGACTTTATAACTAGAATATCTTTCCAAGTGAATGCATTGTTGTTTTGTTTGGAGATGTTCTTGTACATCTAACATCACTAGTAAGATCCTTTGTTTTTTTAAAGCACAATAAATTCAAAGTCTTAGTTTTCATCGTGTGCATTTAGAACAAGCTGAAGTCTTCTTTTGAAGTACAATAAAGCATCTTCCCCTCTTGCATATTGTCAACACCCGATTTTTTCTTGGTCTGTCGCCTTAACCCCCTAATTCACCCTGAACGCCCGATTAGACCCTTCCAATCTCTCTGAAACACCTAAAAGCCCAAAAAACTCGAATTTCACCCTAAAAGCCCAAAAAACTCGAATTTCACCTTAAAAGCCCTTAGATCCACTGTTAAACCTACTTGATACCGATCAAATCACACCGATCAACCCCTATTTACACCTCAACCCTCATATTAGACACCACCATCAGACTCAAGACCTCTCAAAACACCTACCCATAAAGTTTCAACCCAAGATTCTCTCGTTTACCCCTCCATCAAACCAAGATTTTGTTCTAGAATCCTCTTGTTGACCCAAATTCCTATGATCTTGACCCCCTGAACTAATCAGACATTACCACCAGATCCCAGATACCCTAAATACCCACATGTAAAATTTCAGCCCAAAATACCTCTGTTTGCCCCTTCATCGCACCAAGATTCCATTTCGAAGCTCTAGATTGATTGAACCACAACCCTTCTAGATATACCCAATTGAAAGATAAGAATGGATAATATGATATAAGAACAATAATAGTAATGATAAGGAGAAGGGAGTGATAGCTAGGGGGAGATAACAGAACAGGTGGATTTACCTATCTGTAGATTGAAAGATAAGGAAAAGGATATCAGTTAGACAAAGTGAAACACTTAAAAAAAAGGAAAAGAAAAAAATAATAATAATAATAAATGATCACATATACATAAAGAAAAAATAAAAAAAACGTAAAAAATGAAAAATGAAAATCTATAATAACGGGCCTGACCAACAGATCTGGGTTTTTAGCTTGAGAGGTAGGATATATTTGCTGGAAGAATAAGCTATTAAAATGGAAACAATACTAATAAAAAAATGAAGTAAAAAGAAAAAATAAAAAGAAAGATAAAAGATTCAAAAAATAGAAAATAAAAAATGAAATGAAAAAATATAATTCCATAAAACAATTAAACGAATAGAGTTCCTTAAGAAATAACAAAAAATAATTAAAAATAAATAAAATAAAATTTTAATTAGGGTGTTTCTCTTGTGTTTTTTTATTACTTTATAGATTATCAATATGCTCTTAGTCAATTAATTGCGCCTATATGTTTGTGCCTGTTTGGGATGCCATGTGGACCCCACCTATCGGACCCTAGAGAGGGGTGCCTAACCCCCTTCCCTCTCCCATCCAAGTCTTAACTGGACTGGTTTAACTGGTGCCTCATGCTGTGGAGTCACTATTAAACCAAAATGAGTTTTGATGCGATACTCGGAGGTCCCATCACCTCCACTTCCTAATCTGATGATGGGTGGCGACTCCAAATCAGCCCAACTGAGCCATTTCCTAACGCTCACACATATCGACTTGTTCTGTGGAAAATATTGATAATTATGTCTTTCCTCTCTCATACTAATATTGTTTTGTGACCACTACTGCCCCCTTTACATTGTAAATGCTTCTACTGCATTTGGAATCTTGTTGTAATTAAAATATATATTTTTGAAATTCCTTGCATTTTGGATATGTTCTGTGTTATACTCTAATAAAAGAAAAATTATGCTTCTGGAAAGACATGATAGTGGAAGAGCTTTAACCAATCAAAACCCTCCTGTGAATTTTGATAAATACAACCTGATTGGTTACCACTTTTATGATACCAATTCATTGGTAACATGTTTTCCAGTATCATAGTCGAACCCTCTAATAACTATGTATTTTTCTCTCTCATAATAATCTCGTTTCTGATGAAAAAAAGAGATTTGATATTTATTTTTTCACTATTTGATTATTATATGGATTTTTTATTTCTCTTTCTGTTTTTCATATATGAATTTAGTTTGAAGAAATAATTATTAATATGTTAGTAATCCTTTTTCAGAAAATTGAATCAAGATGGCCTGTGAAGGGGAGAAAACTCTGATTGAGATACTGGAGGAGTCTACCCCTATTGATCTTACCAAATACATGAATTTTGTTCATAGCCCACAATCTGGTGCAATTGCAACCTTCTCTGGTACAACACGCGATACCTTTGAAGGGAAAACTGTAGTGGAGTTACGTTATGAAGCATATGTACCAATGGCGATGCGCCAAATCAAATCCATCTGCACATCTGCCAGGTCATTATGGCATCTTGACTCCATCGCTGTTTCTCACCGCTTGGGGCCGGTTGCTGTTGGAGAAACAAGTGTTTTCATTGCAATATCTGCTGTCCATCGGGCTGATGCCTTAGATGCATGTAAATATGTCATTGATGAGATCAAGGCATCGGTTCCAATATGGAAGAAGGAGGTGTATTCTAATGGGGAGGTTTGGAAGGAGAATTTGGAGTTTTTGGAAAGGAGATCAGAGTTTGGAACTGCAGAGGATGGTGGTGAAAGTTGTTCTGATAAACTTAAGGTGGATGCACAGAATATAAAGAGGTGTTGCAGAAGCAAAGTTAAGGTGAGCCACGAGGAAGGCCCTTTGCATGTTGTCATGGATGATGAATGTATTGATGGGAATAAATGATGAAGAATAGGCATTTTATTTAAACATTTTTATTGTTAATAGTATGTTTGCTCAAATTATCCATGAAAAAGCAGGTTATTCTCTGAAAAAACAAAATGTTGATGGTGTGCCTTCTGTGTGTGAGCTATTATTTCCCCCTTTTTCTTAATTTTGTATTTATTTGCTAGTTTATTGATTGAGAGCATTGTGAAATTTAGTCCACTTTTCTACATTTATTCGTGCCCTGTTAAAGCTCTAGCCACACTCACGCACACACACAGTTATTCGGCCCTGGACTTTGGAATCCTTGTTTTAGTTGGGGCTCATGCAAGGTGGGGTTCTTAAAGTTATTTATTTGTTCCGATTCTAGTCATCAGTTTAATGGCAATGTACCCTCTCTTCTTCTACAACTTTCCTTTTATTAAGCATTCTCAACAATAGGTGCCATTCACCGTAGATGTTGAGTTGGACTAGAGTGTGAAAATATTCAATTGGTTTTCCCCTTCTGACCATAATTTTTTTTTTTTTTTCAGTGAGAAGACAGTAATTTATTGCCCTCCTTCACCCCCCCACCCCCCACCCCAACAACAAAATGAAACAAACTTGGGCTTCTTCATAAATGATAGTATTCCCAAGTCTATGAAAACATCGGATTCTCAATGAGATGCACCACTACCATTTCTGGGGTTTCCTTCTGCACCTGCTCTTTTGATCTTTATGAAACTCAAACACCAGCTTCCATAAGATATCAGTGCTGCTTCTCTTGCTTTTTTAAAAAATAATAATAATATTTTGTAGCAATTTTTTTATTAATTACTAAACGTAATAAAATTCTGACAATTCAATGGAATATGGTTTCTAAAAGTTTTTTTCCTGTGCCTCTTGTTTGAGTTGATTTGTTTAATGAGAGGCATTGATTTATTTTGTGATTAATATTGTATACAAACAGAATATTAGTGTCATAGTTGAGCAATGCAAGAGGGGGTTTACTGGACTTCAAACAAAAGTTCCCCTGATTATTTTTATTGTCTTGTGATTTCTAGATCTATAAGGCCTTTTTTTGGCTGTAGATCTATAAGTATGCTTGTATAGCTGGCATTAGAGGTGATCGGATGCCTCAAGCCATTGAATTTCATATTTTTTTTGGCCCAAATATTAAGTTGCATAGAAGTGAGATGTAACTTGCCACACATTTATCTACACATATATTGGCTAACCTCTAAAAAGAGATTTCAGCATTATCTAAGCCGTATCCCAAGTTTATCAAGTATATGGAGTTGGCATGAATCTTCTTTTACCCCATTATGTTTAATGCCTCTAGAAGTATTTAATAAGAATCAAATAGTGAAAAACAGAAAGAAAAATAAGTGGGGAAGAGGAAGAGAAATAAAAAACAGAAAGAAAGTGGAAATCTGGGAATTGATTCTTCCCCACTTAATTTCCACTTCGTTTTGATTAATTCGCACATCATCACATGATACACATAACTGACAGTCTGTCAACGGCAGGTACTAGATTGGCACGTTTTGAAAGTTTGGGTATTGGATTGACATGTTTTAAAAGTTTGGGGACCAAAGTGACACTAGACCCAAAATACAAGGTATTAATATGGAATTTTCCCTTTATTTTATGTTTGCCTCTGCAACATTTATTTGCGTCCTTCTCAGACTATTCATTAGTGACATGGATGTGGTTCTCTGCAGACATGAAAGGCTAGTTGGCCTTACTGGGTCGCCCTGCTTGCTTTTCACACTTTCTTTTATTTAGATTACATATTGGAACAAATGTTTTAACTACATCCATTGATCATTGTTATGCTTAAAAACTTTTCATTTTAATGACACTTTATCAACAGGCTGACCATGCAGATAACAACCCGATTCATATGATATTGGTAACTGCAGCACCTATCTATCTGATTGGCCTGCTTTCTATGATGCAATGCAGAGTACTTTATAGTAGGAAACTAGTACGTTTTAGTCCTTTTTTAGGCTATATAGATATTCTTAGGTGCATTCAAAATTTCATATATTTGAAAGATTCATCTGCCTTCAGTTCTCTACAAGGAGACATTCTGTCATTGTTTTCCTTGCACGTTTTAGTTTCATATCTGTTCTTTTTCTTGTAGTGGTCAATCTATGCTTGATTGGCAGGAGCATTCAATCTTGAGTTTATGGACAGGCTAAGGTCAACTTTCAAGTAACAAGGTTTAGAAAAATTATCTGGAACAACTTTCTGGTAAATCCCCAATACTTTTTGAACTTCTCTGTGTGCTATGGGTGCGGTGTAAAACAGAGCTTCTCTTGGGAACATGTCAGAATAACTTTTAAGCTTAGGTTCGATTCACCGGGCTTAATTTATATCTAATTTACACTGCTATCAAACGCAGCCTAAGCAATACAAACTTTGTTCGATTCGACAAAAGCAATCAAATTTACAGATTTTAGACTGACCGGAACACTCAATCGTTCAAAGAACATCAACATTCAACACTTGTTTCATGTAAAAGCCAAAAGAGGAGTACAAGCAAGATACAGTTCAACCTATCGCTAAGACATTTTCATTTGTACTATAATTTATTCAACAAAGAGAAACAGGAAGCTCCACCTAGCCAGAGTTGCTAATAATCTGTTGGTAGTTGCTCATGTGTGTTTTCTCCAATGAAGAGGGTGTCATAGACGATGGCAGCAATGGCAGCCCCGATTAGCGGGCCAACCCAGTAGACCCAGTGGTGCGTCCACGTCCAGCTGACAACAGCAGGACCAAAAGAGACTGCAGGGTTCATCGAGGCACCATCAAAGGCTCCACCTGCTAAGATGTTGGCACCCACAATGAAACCAATTGCAATGGGTGCAATGATCCCTATGTTCCCTTTCTTTGGGTCTACAGCTGTGGCATAAACGGTATAGACCAGGCCGAAGGTCATCACAATCTCGAACACCAACGCATTCCATACGCTCACGTCAGTTGATAGGGAGAATGCAGATGTTGTCTGCAGTGGAGGATAGAAGAATAAGGATCAGCTAAAATCACCAAGCGAGCGAATTTGAATCAAATGTAAGAGCAAGTTGTGAATTTTAACAGCAATAACAGATGGGTTTGAAAGGAAGGTTAATGTAAGAGATGTCCTAAAGATAAATGATAATGCTATTTTTTTGACATCATCATCTGGTTTTCGACTCTCAACTCTAAATCAAGCTCAATCAAAGTGAAGAATCACATCTAGGGGGTTCAATCATAATCAATTTGGGTCTGTTTTTTTTTTTTAAGTCTTTTTAAGAAGATCTTCCAACAGTTTAGATGGTCAAAAAACATAATAAGCTTTTGGGGTCTTATCTTTAAAGATCTAGACCATTTGGTAAATATCCTAATCTACCATCTAGCGAATTCTGAATCATTTTTTAGGGTATAGGTTTTTCCAACTTCCCGTCTTTCGTTGCCAAATAAAGAAAGACCAAAATTAATAAATTGGGTGCAAGTCGGAGCTTCTTACCAATCCACCGGTGGCGAACTTAAGAAGCAAGCAGGCAACAATGGACCCAAGCAATTGTGCGATCCAATACAAAATGCCCCTCAACAATGTAATGTTTCCACCTATGAAGGCACCAAATGTTACAGCAGGATTAACGTGGCCCCCAGAGATATTGGCCCCAACAGAAACCGCAACGAAGAGGGCGAAGGCGTGAGCCAGTGATGCTGAAACCAGACCTGCTGGTGTGGAAGACCCGTTGCTGGTGAGCTTATCTGCCAAAATATAGGCCAGATACAAATACAAACCGTTATTAGCCAATAAATAAAACTTCAAATTCAATCAAGAGATAAGAAACTTTGTGATTTGGGTTGGGAGATGGTGGAGAGGAGGTGTTAAGTCTTACTGAAAGCCATGCCCGATCCCTCGCCAGCAAAGACGAAGATCAGAGTTGAGATAAACTCGGCGAGTGCTGCCTTGAGAGCATCGGGTTGGCTTGCCTCCCCAGGCGTTCCAATTGCAATTCTTGAGATCGGCATTTTCTTCCTTTGACTCTGAAACTTTTGCTTAATTTGCAGATTGCAAGTTTTTGCAACTGCAACTGCTGCTGCTTTGCTCGTTTCTTTGGTCTGTGAGCTTTAGTTTTACTTGGTAGTAAGCTATATATACACACACAATTAATAGATAACGGCTATTGAATCGGACCAGCCGGTTCATCTGTAGCAGACTTTTCTTCTTTTCTTTTTGCATATTTGCTAATCATAGTATCTATTATTAATTGGATTTAGATAAGAGATGACACATGTGTCCTCGGATTTTTTTTTCCAAGCTATATGTCAAATATATGTACAGCTAATGGTCGGGCCTCCGATTCTTCCTTCTTTCGCCACGTGGAAGAGTATTAGCAGAAATGGTCGACGGGCAAATCGGATCGCCGACCAAATGAGTTGGTGGACCCGGATTGGCTGACCGAGTCATTGGACTTATTGTTTTGTAAACCAACCGACCATTGAATAAAAATAGGATTGAAATATTATAGTGTGTGATGATAAGGACCATACAGCTTAGGTATGGTGGGTTGTGCCGACTCCCATGTCATTTTATAGATTGGGTTCTATCAACTTCAACTTCAACTTCAGTACCCACTACTAAATCATCTATTTCATTGATGTGTCGAAATTAAGCCATTGATGTATCAAAATGAAGCCATGGAAGGATCTAGATTTTACGGTGAAATCCTTTTCTTAGATTCTCAAATCCGCATGGACGACCAATTTAACAGGAAAAATGCCATTTTTAAAATTTAGGTTTTTATAAATTCTTTTATTTAATAAATTTGTATAATTGGGATTAATGATAAATGGAAGAATCTATTACAATTCAAAGGGGGTTAATACAAGTGGAATTTGGGATAATATATTCAGAAAACCAATAAAAATTTCTGAAGAGAGCAAATCACAAATTTCCCTTGATCCCGTTCTTTTGTTACTTATTTGGATATATACATCTATCCAAATAATAAGTGTTATATGGGTAAAGGAATTAGTTTCTTAAAAATCCCTAACTTAATTGTTTTGACATGAACATTTTAGTTTTACACAATAATAATAGTAATAGTAATCATGTTTTTAATTTCATAATCCATTCGTCTTTATTTTGTCTCGGAATTATTCTTCTTCTTTAATAAGTAGAAGGATTATTATGTATTCTGATCTTAATGCTCACTACCACCTAGCCAAGGTTTCATTTAGTAGAAGTTCTCGAGAGGTGAATACTGTTAGAACCTCTGGTTCATCTGGTTGAGCCGAAGTACTCACAGGAGAAGAACTCAGCTAGCTTCTTCCCTTGGTGTGAAATTCATGAAGCTGAATGACTTATATTTAGGCTGTTCGTTGAATCCCTTGAAGGTTGAAGCCCAAAAAGCAAGACTTTCAATTCATTTTTGAAATGCTTCAAAATAAAGCTCAAATGATAAAAATCTAATTGCCTCTCTGAAGCCGGAAGGTCAGTTTTAATTCATTCCACTCTACCAGCATTTACTTGCTTATTTTATGGCTTCTATATATTCTATTTCCAAATTTTTGGTTTTTTATTTTTAAAGAATAAACCCCTTGTGATGAAACTGGGCCGGTGTCATGAGAAGGAGAGATATTCTTTATGGGCTCCAATTCCAAGAAAGAAATACATCAAAACTCAAAAGGGAAGATACATTATGGGCTGCAAGTGCCAGACTTAGTGACTTACCACTTGTTTTTCTGCCACCTGATCTAGCATTTCGAGTGTAAGGAGAGAGAGAGAGAGATTATTGAAAGGGTGTACTGGCAGATTGGTAACGGTTGGAATATCAAGATCGTTTCCCATCCTTTGGGTTCCTACTAGTACAGAATGAAGACCAATTTCAAATATGAAACTAGGGCCTTCATGAAAATGTATAAGAGAAAACTCTTTTCCCAAAACTAAGATTTTTTAAAAGCCACCTTACTCTTTTAACACCAATATGACAAGAGGATTCTTATTTCAAACCAAACTCTCTTATAGAAGAAATCGGACTTAGTCCTCATAAGACTACAGAGTACAGAATATCTTCCCATGAAAAAAACATACAACTACAGAGATATTTTCAAAATGGTTCTTTGAGGATCCAATTCCTTGCAGAAGGACTGTTCCTTGTATCACAAGAAAATAAAGGAAATCAAAACTAGAAACTACCTACCTACAGGGAAACCCAGATGACTTCTTGGGTTCAAGGCACAAAATCCTAACAGGATGTAGTAGTATTGCGTAGTTGTTGGTTCAAGCACTTGCACGGTTGAAGTCATGTGCACAAGAATTTTGTTTAATTGATTGTGATTTGTGAGTGAGAGGCGGCATCGATATAGTGTAATTGCATCAATATTGAACCATATGCATGTGTAACTTGGGTGGATGGGTTTGGGTTTAAGGCCAACCCAGGCCCAAAAGTAAGACCAGACCTGGAACTTGATCCTGGGATTGGGCTTGGTTGTGTTTTAAGGTTTTTCTCGCTCGTATGCATATATGTACATGTTTGTGCAATATTATAGACGGGATGGCTCTCAAAGACATATTACAATGTACCATGAGAGTATGGATAATTAATAATATAAATATAATAAGACATATACACATTGCATAAATACATAATACATGGGATAAACATATTGCTTATTCAAGGTCAGATATTTCGAGTTTGGTTGGGCCAACTCAGACCACCCAAAACTCCAAACTATGTTGAGGTGGTCCAAACCCAGCCCAGAACCTGAAAATCCAGGTCTAACCCGTTCAAAATATTGAATTATTGGGTCCATCCAAGCTGCAACCCTAAATTACATGGGGTGATGCTATTATTTTTAACTCTCTAATAACATCCAGCTTACTAGCTCAGCCTCAGCCTGTGTATTTTCAGTAAAGCCCATCTTATGCAAATGCCTTTCTTTACGCAAGTTCTCTTAGCAACAGCAGTGGGTTACCACCACTAATGAGTGGTAAGAGATAAACGTCATACACGTCAAGTATAAATGAATAATAATAACTATTACAAGGGCTCCTGCCATACACTTTGAGTAAAAACAAAAGGACATTTAAATTTTGAAGGATATCTTTATTGTATTTTTTAAAATGTTTTAACTCATTTATTAGATTTAAAAATTAGAATATTTGGAAATATAACAACTATTTATAAGCATTAATATTATATGATATTCTGATTTCATTTTTATGGCACGTGAAGCCAAAGCAAGCATCCGCATTATAAGGTAAAAGATATTGAGGCCCCCGTTTGGTTCACAGGAATAGGGGTTTGGAATTAGAATCAGTATAGGTTATTCTGATTCCAATTATTTGGTTGGACAGAATTCCAATCTTGTTTTCATTATTGGTGGAATGATATTCTCCTATTTAAGGGAATGGACATTCCCTTCCCCTCTCTTAACAATGAAATCTCATTCTTACAGATTCCAATTCCTATTCTAATTCCAACTGCAAATCAAATGGACACTAAATATAATTATCATCTATCATACACTGTTGGAGTTGAGATAACTACAGTGCCGTTTGGCAAGTTTTTTTTAAAAGATCTTTCTGCAGACTTTACAATCAAAAGACGATGTAAACTTTTGTATTAAGATCTTAACAGCCAGTTTAAAGTTCTATTTGGAGCTTTCCAAAAACAGCTCCAAACGAACTCTTTTCAATACTATATCTTTTGACAGTTAGATATTTTTCTAACCAAATGAAAAAAGACTAAAAAATGGACTACCGGACTTCTAAACAGCAAACAGCCCATATAGAAAAACACACCAAATAAAACCTACATTAACCCTCTACAAGTCTAAGGGAAATGACGGGCTTTTAGTTCAACACTTAATTAACAGTCCAACCTGTCAACATATAGAGCTTATTAGTCTAGCACAGGAATTGACTGGACTTTGGAGATGTTGCAACCTAATTAATGGTTCTTCCAAGTTCCAACTCCAAGAATAACATTTATACACCATTGCATTGCATTCTCTACTCGTGGTCGTGGTTCTTGTTCTTGTGGAATGTTCAAGCTTTTAGTTTTGCGAGGTTTAGTTAACTACTTAAACAACATCATTGGTGACACATAAGTAAGGTCCCATCAACACTCAACCGTAGATATAAAGCTGATGTAAACTAGAGAAATGAACACATGGCCAATGTGTATAAGACCTCTTACAGTGTTACCCTTATCTAAGTCATAGCTGCCGGGACCACACCACACAAATATTAATTCTCTGTTGCAACGTGTTGGGTTACCATATAGTCGTAAACCAGTCTGATACATACTAATTAATGGTTTGATTAATTCTTAATTAAGCAAAGCAAAGCTCAGCTCTGAAGGTCTTGCAATTGGAAGAATAAGAAAGAAGGCGATTAATGACCATGCGTCCCGTCTAGATCATTTATTATTGCATCTGGGTTGCCAACTTGTCAAGGGAATTAGGGAATCAACCACCTGCTCACATTTGGAGGGAAAAAATAATATAAATGCCTTAATATCTATTTCTCTTTCTTTTATGCTTTTTTCTTATATAAAAAGTACCACGTGGCAATAGATAGTCAATACAGGTATACCCAAGAGAAGAGAAGAAAGCTTGGAAAACGAGGAATCATCATCGTTCATTTTAAAAATGCATGTCCCATCCCATCCCATGTTTAAGTAAATTTTCCAAGTTCCAAGTTGGGACGAGGAATGCAATTTTCACTCAAAAACAGAAAATTTGGGTCTTTTTTACATGGAGGAATGTTTAGTAAATAACGATTTAATGCAATTTTTATTTGGTTTTCTCCTCCCCAAGAGACAATCTGGGCCCCCATTGTATACTCGTCGTTAATTATTAGCATTCTTTGTTTATGATGAATATTATTTTAATAAATTATTATACATCTAGCTGATGTTCGATTAGAGGTATTCTGAATCGAGGATACAATCAAATAATTTTGTCAATTGGACAAGGTTGAGGTGAAATGATGAAATCGTGTACTAAGATCTACAATCAAGAGAAAGGTTAGAGGACCGAGTATTTCCTGACGCTCAAGTCAGTTGGGTAAAGAAAGAAGAGGTCGGGCCAAGCAAATCGAAAAAATGTATTCACCGAACCAAAGAGATAATGTAGAGAAGTATTTAAAGAGTGTTCTTCTAAAATGACCCTTGGCTCGAGTGGAGAATACCTATTTATAATTGGGTGTCTATGTTCCAGCTGTACAGGACTCCTAGGGTTGTCAGGATTAGGTTGTCCACCAAAGTCTTCAAGAGATTTTCTCTTCCCTAATGGAGTCTGCTTCCTTGTCCATATAAAACATTCATTTTTAGTCGTACTGTTCTGTCATATATGGTGCCAATGTGGCTTGAAAGATAGGATGACCGCGAAGGTTGCCACGTGACATCCTTGATCAACTCAACCGTCACCCAAACACTAGCCTTACATGCTCTTGGTGAATATTAGAGTTGCAAATAGATCGGATCAGAATCAGTCGATGAAAATATTGAGATAATTAAGGATACATAGCAACATTAACATACGTTACATTGAGTTGTTGACACTCTTGGCTTCACTCGAGTCGTGTTTTGGTGTTTATGTGAAGGATGTTTTGATGTAGACTCAGTAATCATTCATGGAGCCTCGAAGGTGGTTTAATGGAAACATGTTAACTAATTAAGAAATTTTCAAAGCATAGTTTTCTTTCCTAAAACTCATACCCTGATTCTGATTTGTCTTTTGGAGTAAATTTTCTCTAAAAAATCAGTTTAGATAAGGCAGGGTTGGTCATATCAAATTGGGGTTTGTAAGTCTCCTACAGTACTATTAGTCTATGAGCAAATGATTTAATTCTAGAAGATTTGCTTGACTTTTGGAGGACCAAACGAATTTCCTACTATACAAGCATATATGAAGACTTCGCAGCTCCATCACTGTTTACTGTTAGTGGTACCAATAGACAATATAATATTTAGTGGAGTCCAGATTCCAGAGAATAAAAAGAAAAAAAAAAGTCTTTTTTTTTTTTTTTGTGGCCGCAGCAGCCCCACCAATGCAAAGCTAGTCATCTTGGAATCTGTTTGGACTGAGCTATTATGCCTATTTGGTGCTTCACACCTCAACTCAAGTTCAAGTATGCCAACATTTTCTTCGATAGAGGATGAGACAAATCTTCGGTTGCTAGCAAGGATCAGACAACCTATTTGACCATCTCTCTCTCTCTCTCTGGGGGCTACACAACATATCATCCGTTCAAAGTCAGAAGTTTGGCAATGCTTTCCACCTACAGCCATACATATCCTTTATTTCTTATCATCAACTCGCCGCTCTCCTCATAGCTAGGTCAAGTCCCCATTGAAGAGCTTAAGTCATCCTAAAACGCAGTGACTTCATGCATCTCCGACGTCCATGTAGCTAATTATAAAGGAATCCCACCAAACACGGGTCACATTTGGGACCACGACCACTCTGCAATGCTGGCTAGCTTATCTTATGATGCAAACGCGGCAAGAAAGCTACTTCAACGCGGATGCAGAAGAAGAACATTGCACCGGTTAATGCCATTTCTATTTTTATTTTGTTTTATATATATAAAAGCCAAACGGTACCTTTTATTTATTGTATTAATTTGGACTAATTAAGTTTCAGCTATTCGTATTATACATAAACTGGACAAATTAGGTCAGTCAAATCAAATGTGTACAAATTTGCGTTAACGTTTCGTGGGCATTGGGCAGCCTGTTTGTGTTTGGAAAAACCAATTACGAATATATATACATAGTAGGCAGCCTGCTAGACTTGGAAGTTCCAAGTTGCAACTTGTGGCTTTATTTAGTGCTTCAATCGCGGAAGGCGGAAGCCTCTTTGGCCCCCAAAGGAGAGGCAGTGTCTGTGTCTCAACCACGTAGGAAGGAGAAGGGGATCGATCGCCCACAAATCACTTGAATATTTGGAAATTGCATGCAAACAAAATCATTTGTTTTATTATTATTTTTTCTTTAATTTGGTCATCAGCAAACTAAGTCTGGTCATAAAGACCAAAAAAATATATTTAGGCTCAATTTGAAAGAGTATAAATGTAAATATATATATATATATATATATATATAAAATAATACAAAATATAAGATTTTGTACTCCTTCCAAATATAGCCTTAAAAAAAATAAAGCCCACCAATATAGATTTGCTTTGGCCCTTCTGAGCGCAGGTGCAACTTACAATACTATGACTGCTTTTCTTTTTTAATTGGGGGTGGGGACAATATTGCTATTTCTATCGATCGAACAGGATGCTTTAAGGCAGAGTTGATAGCTCCCAAGCTAGCCACTGGTTTGATAGAGTAATTGGGGCCTCCAGAATCTAATATTGGACTGAACTTGTAGATTCAAACGGTTTGATAGTTTTCTTTTCTGGCTGAGGCTCAAGAATTTGTTTGCTTTGGATACACTGGTTAAAGTGAATGGATTAGGTTGGGTGGCAAACCTAACTTGTATGTGTTTATGCATGGATCATGGTTCTAAAATCGATCTGGAAATAGAACCATTTGACCACCAGTTTTCAGGTCAAATGGTAGGACTGTCAGGTCTAAACCTTGGTCGAACATTTTTTGGATTCAAAACCGGACTCAAAGTCATGACCGGTTCCCAGATCAACCAATCCAATCCAATCGTCCGGTCTGGTCCAGTTTTTGAAACCATGGCATGGCATGGATAATTATTGGTTATGGTGGTCAATGGATAGATAGATTGGTACTATTCAATCCGCAATTTTTCCAATCCAACTCATCCAATTTACCACGACTACCATTAATTAACAGTTCCAGCAAGTGAGCTGCAACAAAAACAAAATTTTCTAAATAAATAAACATTAGAAGTGGATTCGAATTGGTTCTATTAGAAAAACCGGCCAATACAGGGTCTATTAATGATGGTACAGGACAGGGTGGGCCGGTCCTGAATCGATTATGAATTGGTTTTATAACATAGGTCCAGAACCGAATCGAACGGAACCGAACCAATAATTAAAGGGTAATCGGGTCTGACCCGATTCTAACTTACAAGTTAAAACAACTGTTTTTAACCAAGAATATGTTTATATTGTCTTCCAATTTTATCCTTTGTATAAAATATAACAAATTATTAAAAAAATCAAGAAACACTTAGAGTCCGTTTGGTTCACAGTCAGAATTGGAATCAAAATTTTTCGGAATCGGAACTGAAATGGTCTATTCCCATAGTCTGTCTGGTTCAGACAGGAATGGGAATAAAAATTAAAATCAGCAGGAATGGAATTTCATTCCCAAGGGAGGGCCAAGGAATGGCAATTCCCTCAAATGGGGGAATGTCATTCTAGCAAGAATGGGAATTGGATTCCAATTCTGTCTAACCAAACAGTTGGAATCAGAATAGCCCATTCCGATTCCAATTCCAGACCCCTATTCCTGCAAACCAAATGGGGCCTTATATATGTAGAGTCCGTTTAGTTCGCAGTTGGAAGTGGAATTAGAATTGGAATTGAAATCTTTCAAGAATCAGAATCGGAATAGTCTATTCTTATAATTTGTTTGGTTCAAATAGAAATCAGAATAGGAATTGGAATCAACTTGAGTGGGGTTTCATTCCCAAGAAAGGGGAGGGAATGACCATTCCCTCATTTGAGGGAATGTAATTTCAAGAATGAGAATGAGATTCTAATTCCATCCAACCAAACAATTGAAATCAGAATGATCTATTCTTATTTCGATTCTAGAACCCCTATTCCCACGAACTAAATGGGCCCATAGTTGATTCAGAATAGCAAGAACTAGGTCTAATCCAATTATTAACTGAGACACAAATCACAGAACCAAACCCATATAACCAGTACAGTTCTATTGGATAAATCCAATCTATTGGCAGTTCTACGCTTCTATGTTGGCTCCCTTTAGGGGGTGTTTTGTAGTGTGGTCAAGAAATTGGGTGGTGTGTTCTCAACCACACCAAGCCATAGCAGAATAGGTATTCTGTACTATGGTCAAATTTTGGTAGCCTTAACCACACCACACCTATATAGGTGTTTTGCACAGTGTTGTGTGGTTCAGGCCATACCTTGTATTTTGATTACATGCATCTCATATACAAAATGTGAGATGATTTATGCTGCCTATCAAGAGTAATATTTTGTTAGTGTTTTTAAGAAAAATGCAAATCAATAGTATGAATTAATTTAACATATAATAAAAAATTAAAAAAATAACAATATTTTAAAAACCAACTCAGAGGCCAAACCATTTTGCCCCTAGGTCATAGGTCACCGGTTCGACCATTTGGGTCGAACGGATCAAATCGTGCCGCATCAACAATACATTAATTCGTACATACAACCGAACCGGTTGACCCAAGAATCGATCAAATAACCAGTTCCGTTTCACCAAAAAACTTTTCTTGGGCCAAAAGTTGTTGATTTGGTCAACGACTCACTAACCTGGGTAGTCAAATAGTTGATCCAAACAACGGTTTTTGGCCTTTTATTTTAATTATTTTTTAAAATCAGAACAGGCCATCGTTTGGACTTGACAATCAGACTATTTGACCAAAGAACTAGTGGCCAAAATGGTTTCGTGTTCAGTCTGATTTTTATAACCTTATATATAAACACGTACTTTGTTAATAAATAATGTATAATTATGTTCTATATGTATTATTTTATATTTAATTTATGTTTTCTAATTCTATTTTAGATTTTTTATTTGTAAAATAATAAAAAAATTGCAATTTGAGGTAAAAAAAATTGTGTTTTGGCAAAAATAGTGGGCAAGGCACCTATAGCCCCTTGGAATGCATGGGTCTCAAAACGTTACCCAAAATAATAATAATAAAAAAACATCACTTTAATTAGACATCGGAATACAAAGTTATGGCCTCCCAAAGTTTGCATAAATAGTTAGTGTGCAACCCATGACCCAGTCACCAGGTCGAACGGTTTTTAACAATCCACCAGGTTTTACTAAAACGGACCTGAAATTGTGACTAGGTGATGGTTCAAGAGATTCAATTGGTCAGGTCAACGGAGGGTTGAAAACACTAAAAATTAATATTGATTAAAAAAAATCAATAATAATAAAATTAATAAATTAATAATTAAAAAATTATAATACTAATAATAAATTTAAAAAACTAATATTGATCAAAAAATCAAAAGTAATATAAAAATGTAAATTACATACATAAAAGAACTAATAATATAATAAAATTGATTAACTATAATTTAAAATAATAAAAATGAGCCTACGAAGCACCGTAACCAATGCTAAGGCTATATTACCCTATGATGTGGTTGAGGCCACATGAAAAAACCTGTGGTTGATATTTTGGGCATGGTGAAAACCACACCATGATATGATGG